>NC_081311.1:72980000-74230000 GCF_026419965.1 Kogia breviceps | reverse complement strand
TCATTTCATTATGTATATGTGTATCAAATATGTTGTATACCTTATATAAAAGCGTATTAAAGTATACACCTTGTATACAGTTGTATAAAGGTGTCTTTTTATTTTAAAATTTAAAAAAGAATAGGTTAAAAATTGGCTAGATTCATTCAAAAAACATTTAATCCTCCTCTGGAGGAGTGGATCTAAATACTGTGTCACCTCAGTGTTATATTTATAATTTGGAAGACCCTCTTTAGAAAAAAGAATACATAATTATAAATAAAATATTATGTATTGGGCCATGTAAGAGGACCATGTGAATGAGGGGCCCTGAATATTAAGCTTCATTAACCTTATGATAAAGCATCTCATTACAATGTAGAAGTACAGATTTTGTATGCAGTATTTGGGTAGGAGGGGGCAGGGAAGCTGTGGAATTATCATACTGTGTAAGCTTGCTTGAAATTAGCTGGTGTTGACCACATGAAAAAAAATTATATTCTAAGTATTTTAAGAGACTTTTTGTTATCCCTTTGTCATGTTGGGACTGTTTCCTACATGTATTCATAAATAAATAAGAAAGTGCTATTTAAAAAATGATAAAAAGAAGAAAGCCAAATAAATAGAGTTATGAATAAATTATAGTGTTAATAGTTTAATGCCTTGCATATGGCTATTTTTTAGATAGTTTTTTATTTATGTTCTGAAGTGTGATATGTAAAACTGAAGTATCCATGTATAGGTTTCCTACAATAAAAGTGCTTTTAGTTACCTAGGTGGGAATAAGTAAATTAAAATTTGGCTCACTAACTAGTCTCTCCACATAGTTTCATGCCGCAGGCTTATTTTATACCCCAAACTGTTCTATCCATAATTGCTTTTATAAGTCACAACATAATGCTTATTGGATCCATTTATATGTAAAGTTATTAGTTTATTTTCATTTTTATATGAATTGTGACCACTATTTTGCTGGAAGTTTTAGACTTGATCATTGATGCTCATTATTTTACTACATGGAAGTACCTTCATATATGTCAATTAAATGAATATGCTTATAGATTGATAATTTTTCAAGATTACTGATACACGGGGGGAACAAGGGTCATTATTAGAGAAAGGGAAGGAGGGAAGAACTCTTAGTTGGCATCCATAATGGACAGTATCTATTTCCCTAAGAAAGGATTATTTCATGCAGTAATTCCACTTCAAATGCGTATCTTCCTCTGAGTTTCTAGTATACTACAAGATATTAAGCACAACACAGGCCTTACTGAATTCATATAAAAATAACAAAGGGCCAGGTAAATTGAAAAAAGCAGAGAATAGGATTATGCAAACAAGTTGTGTTTGTTCTGTAGTTTTGGCAAAAGGAGCAAAAAAAGCAGTTCAGACCTTAAGTTCAATGCAGATTCTGCCTCTTTTCACACCATTTTTATGCCGAATTGCTAATAACTAACAAAATAAATTGATATGCCTCTTGCTTATTTTATCGGCCCCTGGGTGTCCTTGTAGAGTATTTAATACTATAAAATGGCAAAATTTAGGCATAAATCGTCAACTTTTAAGTAAATTAAAGTTGATCAGCTGTTTTTTGTCATTTAAGATTTTTCAAATCAAGAACAACAATATAATACCTCTAAAAATGGAACACACTGACAAGTCCCCTTAACTTAAAGAGGAACTTGAGTTCGTGAGAAGTTAAGTGACTTAGCTAATGAAGATCGAAGATCGTTGTCAGTAAGAGAGCTTGGACTAGATACTAAGCTTCTCTATTCCTATTGCACTACACCATGGTGTCCCAATTAGTTGCCCTATGGCAAGGAAATATAATCAGAAAAGAATTGAGTTCCTGGATATAAAGATATTTAATTTGGTCATGAGGTAATGGAAAATACCGTTAACTAATAATACATACAAGAAGCTTAAGATTGCCCTTGAGAAAAATTGTGATAGCTAATTGTGGAGTTGTAAGTGACTTTAGAGAGAATCTATTGTGGATCAGTTCTCTTATTTTACAAATGAGGAAGCAATGAAGGTTAGGTGATTTGCCCAAAACAATACAAATAATTCTAAAGCAACTATCAGAAGGCAGCTGTAGTTACAGTGGTTAAGAGCCTACAATTTAATGCCTGCCTCCTGGGTTGAAATTTTGGCTTCTACATTAGTTATTTGACCTTGGGCAAATCCTGTAAACTCTTTTTATCTCAGTTTCCTCATCGTTAAATGGGATGATGATAATAATACTAACACATAAATTTTATGAGGATTAAAAAATATATTCAGAACACTGCATAGCAGGTATGTGTTCAATAAATGTTTCTATTACTAAAAGATTTTGATTGAATGCTTTATTTAAATATTGTCTATTTTAGTTAACCAAAAAACCTTTTATACCTTCATTTGCCTAGTTATTGGGAGAACCTAGGCTAGACCCTTGATGTCTACAGTTGTCATCTAGTGTTTTTCTTTTCAATCATATAAAATTGTTTCTTTTGTTACAGATTTGTTTTATCACGAAATCATTTGCGAAGGTGTTTTTCAGTTTTACCCTGAATACTTTTAACATTTGAGTAGTGAAAAAAGTGAAAAACAAATTTATCTTTAAAACTTGTTTAACAAAGTGCACTCATTTTCTCATTGCCATTTTGGCTTTTATAAGGAGAAATGACAAAAGAAATCATTGGTATTTTATTTACTGTTTTTAGACCATGTTTGAGTAATTTAACTGTACAATAGATACTGAATGAGTTTGACTTTTTCATTTATTGCTCATTTACTAGTGTTTCAGTTCAACTTTAATGGCAGGGATCACATCTATTTTAAAACTGATTAGACAATCTAATTTGTAATTTAACACTGGATATGGCCAAAAGAGATAAGCCCACAAATAGTGTGAAACATTAATCTTGTGCTGCTTCTTATGTCAGTGAAAGCCAGCATCTTGTGTTTCTGCTGTGAACTGGAGTGTCCAGTGCTATCTGTGAAGGGTCAGCACCACAGAAATCAACCGGTTTTCTTGGTTTTACACAAAAGATCAAAACTTTGTAAAGTCCATGAGCATTGTAATTAAACTACATTCAGATTCTTTTGAATATTGGTGACTTGGACTTCAGAGTCTGAGGTTCCAGGGTGGTCATATTCCCCTGCTTTTGACCACACAGATTGCCTTTACAAAGAGGATAAGTTTTCATTAATATTCAGGTACCAGTGTTCCCTGTAGAATAGTTTTCCTAATATTATGACAGTTGAATTTTTGTGTCCTCCACTTCTAACCCCTAACCTCTAGAGTAATGAGAAGCTGTGAAAAAGTATTGGTATCAAGAGGTTTCAATAGCCCTGTAGCTGGTTCAGTAAATGCAGTTTTATCATTGGTGAAGAATGAAATAGTACCTCATAAAAGTTTCTTGAAAAGTGAACTGGAATTCCCTTAATAAAGAAGTGCTGTTACATGGATTTAAAACAACCCCAGGAACGATAATCACAGAAAAGAGATTTAAGATCCAAAATTGGGGTGAAATGCTATTTGGATACTATGGTTATTGGGAAATATGCTTTCAAAAAATCTTTATTAATGATTTGGATATGAAATAACCATGAAAAATGTACAGATAATTAGGATGTGCTATAAGCATTAATCTAAGAGAAATAATTCAGAAAGAGAGGTTTAACGATTAGGTGCATAGAAGAGAAGTTAATAAAAAGTGATATACTGTGAAAAAATAAAAACTAGAGGCCTGTGGAAAGAAAGAATACTACAAGCAGGGTGGCAAGCTATAAGATTAAATAACACTTTAAAAACAGGAAATTAGATGTGATCTACAGTGATTTGGTTTTAAAAAATGGTTAAGAGTATATTTGAGCGGGAAGCATGAGGTAATTTAGAGATTAGTTATACTCAAATATCACATCAAGATTAGGAAATTATAGCCTCTTTCAGCATATATGGATTTATTCAAAAATACTTGCATATATCTGGACACTAATGAATGTCAGCATATTTAAAGGATTTCAAAAGAAAATCATTCAAGACTTGAAGGAATAATCATCCAAGACTGACATTCTGGAGTGAATTAGAAAAGTTATACATTAATTAGACTAAAGGATAGAGTCAATTAGTATTGCTTTTTCTATCAAAGTAATGTTAAATTACCTAACATTTATTGTCTACTACGTGGTAGATACTATATTAAATGTTTTGTGTATCTACATTGCCTCATTTAATACTCATTGACCCTCTGAAAAACTGGAGGCTTAGCAGGTTATAATATTTACACAAGATCAGACAATTCCTTGTGGCATAGCTAGAATTCAAACCCTTGTCTGTCTAACTAGTATAAACAATCTTAGCCAATCTGTAATTAATAGTTGTATACTTATTTATGTGAGATATAGCTATCAACATAGGAAATTAATTTGAGTATTAGCATAATGGAGGTGCATAATTTGTGACAAATATTCAGAGATATACATACAAGTACAGTTTACCTTATTGAAAATGAGACTTAAAAAATTTGAATTGCTTTTGGCCCACCTCTGAGATTGCTCATGGGTTCTATTTCTTTTCTTAACTGTGTCCTGTTTCACATTTCCCTTCCTGGATCAGTCCTGCAATTCATTCTTGGCTCTTCCCCTTTGTCCTCTTTTGAATGGTGCCTCAATATGCAAGCCTATTCTTACCTCTCTTGTGTAGTGTAGCATAATCATTGCCTTTTGTCCTGCATCTTATCTTTTGTCTATTTTAATACCTAAGGAACATTTATCCTCAGTTCCTAGATTCCTTTAATTCTGGAAGTTGGATATCCAGAATTGTAATTTATCTTAAATCTGAAAAACACATATTCAGGTTGATGGGCTACCACTACATAATTTATAGTAAAACAATAATATTAAAAAATAATAATGAGTTCATTGGTATCAAAAACATCAGTTAAATTATTAACTGTTTAGTTTATTTTCCAAAGGATATATACATTAACATTAAGCAATTGGCTTATTTGAGGTTTCTAACTTAACTGAATTGATTAGATATTTTATGTCACAGACTGATGAAGCTTCACAATGTAAACTCACCAGATGCCAACAGCACCCTCCCCATGTTGTACTGATCAAAAATACCTCCAGACATTGCCAAATATCCCCTGGGTGGGGGCTGAGGGGTCAAAATTAGTAAAGGTATAGACTAATATACATTTTTATTAGAAACTCATTCAATTTAATTCCAGACTTAAGAAATTAATGAATTCAGTGAAAGAGTCAGAGAAACAGTACCATGTGAAATTAGACAAGTTCAATATGAATTACCATTAAGCTGTTCAGTTAGATTGCAAGGATGTTAAGGGCTGTGACCATCTTTTAGGCTTCATGCAAAACAGCCTCTAGAGCACCCAAATAATTTAGTTGATCTTACCACTGACATCTTTGCCCACACTTCTCTGATTACACATATAACACACAATGTTCAAAATAGAAAACCAGCAAGAAACTAAACTGGGAAAGACAACATAGTGTAATGAAAGAAGTCCATGGACTTGGATTAAAAAAAAGCAAAAAACATGGATTTACATTTTTTTTTGTTCATTTAATTACCCAGTCTTTAACTGTAGCCACATCATTTAGTTTCCCTGAGCCCTAGTTTATTTATCTACAAAGAAGGGAAATTGAACTATGTATCAAATGGTTTTCAAATATCAGTCCTTAGAACTAGTACCAAGCCATAGAGAAGTTTTCATTAGTCTTCTGTTAAATGAGAAAATATAGAAAATTTAGTCAGTTCTTCATAAAGTTAATTTATTCAATTTTAGAAGACTTTTTATTCTGAGATCAGGTATTTTGACATTTGATGTTAAAATGTAATTTTAAAAAGTATAATTGTGATTGTAATAAACTACAGTTTTGTTTTTACTCTTTACAAAATAAAAACAATTCTCTTAGTTTTGTATGAAATTTTGCTAATCTGTTGAATGAAAAGATTTGAGAACTATTGACTGGATCTCCAAGGCCAGGTTCAGAAAGAAGAGTGTATAATTCTACAAACATATAAATATAGCTCTACTGTTTACTTTTATCTGATAATATTACAATTGCATAAGGGTAGTCTGGTGAATGCTGCCACAAAGAATTCAAGTTAAAAAGACAAAAAGGATAAGAAGTTACTACTTTTTAAGTGAATTAAAGAATCTCAATAAGATGGTCATTTTGAGCATAAATATCAAACTAATCTTGTCTACAAGATCTTGGCCAAAATGAATATGGAAAAATTAAAATAGAGGAAAACTGTCTTTAATACTAAACATTATAGAAAACTTCCATTGGCATTCCACTCACTGAGGTGTCTCTGTTATATAATTTACACATGAAATCCCCATTGTAGAAAGGAGCTTAGAATTTTGACTCCTTTTACTCAGAAAACCATGTGGTATTGCAGGAAAAATAGTGGAGAAGCTCTTAGAAGGGACCTGTTCTAGAACCCTCTGATTTGGTGGATAGAGGGATGGATAGGGAGCACAACTCTACTTGAATTTTCCCTTGTTGCTGTGGATCAGTAGTTCTTGAAAGCAGGTGTGCTAGGGGCCACAGAAAGTGAAGTTATCCACCAGTACCACCTGGTGGGTAATGAGGCATATCCCTAAAGTAGTAAGACACTTTTCTAATGTGAGAACCAGCAATTTAATAAAAAGAATCCAAACTTAGCTATATATTGTAACTGGAGGAAACAGACCACACAGAATGCTAGAGGTGGCAAACGTGCCTCTGCTCATTGGTTATCCAAAACCAAGAAAATAATCTAAGATGAAGTTTCTGTCCTCGAATTATCCATGTCTCTGGTTCTTTTCCCCTTCACACACACTTCAGAATTCCTTAACCAGAAAAATAAACATACAATTGCCCCTTCAAATTAAGATCTAAGAGCAAAATTTTGATAGTGTTCTCTTACAACAAGTGAGGAGAGCTGTCCTTTGCCAAACCTAAAGATGTGTTCTTGTTCAAGGATAAATACACAGAAAAGTTAAAATGAGACCTAGCTATGAAAAGATTCTACAAAGAAATAGGTGGAGAAAAATTCAGCAATAAGAAGCAGAATAGCATTTATGAGAAAGATTTTCTGTATTAAAACCATGTGAATTTTATAGATTCTGATTTATATATTCTCAGTAAAATTCAAAATTAGATTTAATAAAACAAAAAAATGAAAGATTAGATAATAAACCAATATATAAAGAGACCTAATTGTGAACAGGAGAGAATATAAGAAAATCAATAATGCTATACCAACTAAAATTCCATTAGCAGCAAAGAATGGAAGGCACACTGAAGAAAATAAATCATAGATATGGAGGAAACACAGAGTTTTTTTCTGAGAATGTAAAGGAAAAGTCAAAAATGAAAATAGAAGATAGTATATATATGGAGGTCAGAAACAGATACACCTAAACAAAAGATACACCTAAAAAGAATTTACCCAAAAAGATTTAAAGTGAAAAATAAAATGCAGGAATGAGCAAAAATTTTCATACGCATGCAAATTGAAATAAAACAGTATATAAATTATTTCAGAGTATAATTAATATATTACACTTATTAAGATGAAAATGGTCATTTTTAATTAAAAACGCTGTAATGCCCAATGAAGCTATAACTATGCACATGCGCGCGCGCACACACACACACACACACACACACACACACAATGTGGCATCAAGATTAGAAAGTAAAAAGGAGAAATTAGATAAAACAATGGTAGAAGGGCACTTCTGTGGTTTTTATGTTTTACATTTAAGTTTTTTAATCAATTTGAGCTAATTTTTGTGTAAGGTGTGCAGGTTAAGTAAAGTTTCATTTTCTGTTTTTTTTAAGATAAAGATTCCAATTTTCGCCCATCAAAACAGGTGGACATTGTAAATAGTAGTAAATGGAATTGATAAAGATTCAAAAAACAGACACTCAAAAACTGTAGTTGCGAATACAAATTGATGAAACCTAATGTGATTCAACATTTGCAGTTTGTGGGATTTATCCAAAAATAAATAATCATAGATATGCACAAAAATTTACATAGAATAGTGTTAACTGAGTGTTATTACAGGAAAATACTGGAAACAATCAATCTACATATCCAGTGTTAGGATGACTGATTGGTAGAATAGAATACACAAGATTAGAATGATATGTAGCTGTAGGAAATTGTTCATAATATAGTAAGGGCAAAACAAGTTACAAAACAATATTCTATAGTATGTTAATAGTATAGAGAATTACAAATGATTTTTATATTCTTCTTTGTGTTTTTTCCTAAGAGTTCCAACAATATTCAATGTTACCACTAAGGGTATTTTTATTTTGGGAGTTTATTGTGAATAAAGCAGAGAACACTTTCAGGTTTTGTTGTGGTTACTATTTTGAGTTTTATTACTGTCTTAATGAGTTTTTCTTTCATGACTTTAAAAGTATTGCAACATTTTAAAGTTTTTTTTATGAAGAGAAAAGTATTTTTACCCCAGCAGACTGTATCTCTTATTTTTATAATGAAAATTATATATATTTATTTAAACATATATACATATATAATTTTAATTATAAAATTATAAGAAGTCTTCCTTTTTGTACTATGTTAGCTGATTTTTCATCACTAAAACTTTAGGAAGGAAAAAAAAATGTGGTATGAGGAAATTGCTCCTAATTGCTGTTTTTAAGGGAAGTGAACTTAACACCTGCAATTTTTTTCTTAGAAGGACAGCCCAACGCTTATTTTTAAAAATAACTACATTTATTAACTTTTTTTTTTTTTTTTTTTTCCTGTATGCGGGCCTCTCACTGCTGTGGCCTTCTCCCATTGCGGAGCACAGGCTCCGGACGTGCAGGCTCAGCGGCCATGGCTCACGGGCCCAGCCGCTCCACGGCATGTCTTCCCGGACCAGGGCACGAACCCATGTCCCCTGCATCGGCAGACGGACTCTGAACCACTGCGCCACCAGGGAAGCCCTATTAACTTTTTAAAACACTCTTTATTCAAACTGAGTCACTTATGCCCTTTTATCTGCTGTAACTAAGATTTTAGATTGGCTTCTATTATAGCACTCTAGAGAAGATAATATGAGGAAGAAAAATTACTCATTTTTACAAAACTTGTGGGGGCCAAGGGACAATGGTGTAAAATTTTGCTAAAAACATAGAGGTTCTCAATAAATAGAAACATGTTCTGTTGCAATGTTTGTCCGAGTACATCTATTAGGTGGGTGAAATTTTTAATCTTTGTATTCAAGATGAAACTGCATTTTTGGATTAATCAAATTGGGGATATACTTCATGAGGTAATCTTGATAACCAAGTAACTTTTTTCTTTTATACAGCTTTCAAAAAGATAAAGACACTTCAGGTTGTGAGGAAATTAGCTAAGGACTTTGATAGGTAAATAATTTAAATCTCTGTCCAAAACTATCAAAAAGAAAAAGTATTACATATGTGTATATTATATATTCAAACAAATAAATGTGCATACATGTATATAATGAGACAAAAAATTATGTTGCAAGATTTCTATTCTGAACATGGCCCTAAAATGAAGGAGTAAGGATTATAATGCGTAATGTTTGTTTAGAGTAACTTCTAATTCTTGAGAGGGAAAAGGAAAAATATGCAAACTTGAAGTATCTCTTTCTTATAAAATGGATAATTTATGGAATATATTGACAGTATTCTAGCGATATATATAAATTCTTAATGCTGTAGTAACACTGGTTTTATATGCATAGATTGTAGTGGTTTTATTACGCTTTTGTACACTTAAAAGGTTTTAGTGAGTCTAGATCCTTTTAAGTTCCTTTAGATACAGAGTTTGTGTGTGCACTTCACAGATATCTTCTTAAATACATGGAATAACACTGGATATTCATGGATATTAAAAAATTGCTTTCTTGGTATATTTGAAGGGCACATTTGAACTAAGTATGAGTCTGAGGATACATTTTAGTGAAATTTTATCTTTTGTGCTGTACCTATTGAACTCCATGTTAAGCAACCATTACTTTTTTCTCTTAGAAATAATTCCTCAACTTTGTTGACAACATTTCTCTTCTTTTAGAATTCTAACTCAGTATTTTCTTCATATACAATATGCTGAATTAACTAAAATGAAAATACACTTTTTCTTAATGCTTTTTCTGTTGCCTCCATTTTAGAATGCCATGTCCTCAGCTTTTTCACTACTGTCTTCACCTGTTGAAATTCTGCTTCTCCCACAGCATTGTTATTACAGCTAATAATACTGTTATATACTTCAGAGTTGCTGAGAGGCTAGATCTTAATTGTTCTCACCACAGAAAGGAAATGATAATTATGGGACATGATGGAGATATTCGCTGACTCTGCAGTAGTAATCATATTGCAATATATATAAATTATATTAACATATGTATCAAATCAACACAGTTATACACCTGAAACAATGTTACATGTCAATTATATATTGATATTAATAAATTGTTTTTAACTTCTCCTACAAGGAAGAGTGTCACATATTTTCTGAAACACTTCTTGATTCCCTTAATGTTGTCTTTCAGTTAGATTATGTGATAACTTTTAATATTGCATTTTCCACATTCTTCCCCATTTTATATTCTTGAGACAGTAACTAGTTTATACATCTTTGCAGCTCTTCTATTGCATGCTCTTGTTATGTAAATAATTGGTACTTAATAAAAGTTGTAATAAGTAAAAATATATATATATATATATATATATATATATATGAAGGGACACACATTTAAGTAGCAGAATGGTATGCATCCTCAACCAGTTTTACAAATCTGAATGATTTGTCAAAGTCAATGTGAGAAGCCACTTAGTTCAACCACCTGCTAAAAATATAGCTAAAAATCATCCAAGGTAGAGATTTCACTTCAAAATCTTCCTTTCAGGAAGTTTTACTAAAATTAAAAATACAAAAAATTCTTTCCAACAATGATTCAACTTAACACAAGATAAAAGTAAGTGAATGAATCTGATTTCTAAATAACTGAATCTGAATCTCCCAACCCAGATATTAGGTAGAGATTGACAGCAACAACAACAAAAAATATGTATCATGACCTAAATCCCACACCTTCAGAATAACTTTAAACTAAGAATGTATAACCTTCAAATTACCTCTAAGTTAAAAAAAAAAAAATCAGTGCAACTATTTCTCAAACTCCTTTCCAAAGTCCATCCCTAGAGCGACTGGAAAGAGAAGGGGAGATCCAGCGAAACTTGAGGAATGAGAAAAGAGGAGAATGGAGGGTCTAAGATGGAATAATTGGAGACTCTTTAGGAAAGATATGAGAGCACTTAGTACTATTCTTGCAACTTTTCTGTAAGTCTGAAATTATATTTTTAAATACCATCAAAAAATTAAAAGGTGAATAAAAGGTGTGGTAAATAGATGAAACAAAACGGGCAAAATGTTAATAATTGTTGAAGCTGGGTGATATGTACATGGGGATTCATTATATTCGTTTCTAAACTTGGTGTATGCTTGTGAACTCCATAATAGAAAGACTTTTAACAAGGAATGAATTTACAGTGATCTTTTCATTGATAATGTAAATTTACTTCCTCATTAAATACTTTTAAGGCATTTAGATATGGTCATGTTGAAATAAACTAAAGACCTAAATAAATGGCAGTCATCTTTATGGATTAGAAGACAATATCATTAAGATGACAGTATCACTCAAATTGATCTCTAGGTTCAACTCAATCTCTATCAAAGTTTCACCTAACTTCTTTGCAGAAATTGAAAAGCTGATCCTAAAATTCACGTAGAAAGTCAAGGGACCCAGACTAGCCAAAATAATCTTGAAAAAGAAGGAAATTAGAGGACTCACACTACTCAATTTCAAAATATACTACAATGCTACTACAGTATTCAAGACAATGTGGTAATGGAATAGAATTGAAAGTCTAGAAATAAATCATACAATAGCCAATTGATTTTTGACAATAGTGCCAAAGTAATTAAATGAGGAAAAATAATCTTTTTAAATAAACGGTGCTGAGAACACTGCATATCCACATGAAAAAGAATTAACTTGGACCCCTACTGTACACCATGTATAAAAATTAACTGAGTATGGATCAAAAACTTAAATGTAAATGTTACAACTATAAAACTCTTAGAAGAAAATTTAGGTGTAAATCTTTGTGACCTTGAATTAGGCAATGGTCTCATATGACACCAAAAGTACAAGTTAGATAGTAAGAAGTGTGGATGAGGATGTGGAGAAATTGGAATCCACATACACTGCTGGTGGGATTGTAAAATGGTGTAGCCACTTTGAAAACCAGTTTGGCAGTTCCTTAGCAAGTTAAACACAAAGTTACCATATGAACCAACAGTTCAACTCCTAGGCATACACTCAAGAGAAGAGAAAATATATATTCACACAAAAACTTGTACATGAGGACTTCCGTGGTTGCGCAGTGGTTAAGCAATGCAGGGGACATAGGTTCGAGCCCTGGTCGGGAAGATCCCACATGCCGCAGAGCAAAAGCCTATGTGCCACAACTACTGAGCCCGCGTGCCACAACTACTGAAGCCTGTGTGCCTAGAGCCCGTGCTCTGTAACAAGAGGAGCCACTGCAATGAGAAGTCTGTGCACTGTAATGAAGAGTAGTCCCTGCACGCCACAACTAGGGAAAGTCCACACAGCAACGAAGACCCAATGCAGCCAAAAATAGATAGATAGATAGATAGATAGATAGATAGATAGATAGATAGATAGATAGATAGATAAATTTATTTTTTAAAAAAAACTTGTACATGAATGTTCATAGTGACACTATATATAATAGCCAAAAAGTAGTAACAAGTCAAATGTCCATCAGCTGATAAGTAAATAAACAAAAGCTGGTATATCCATACAGTGAAATATTATTCAGCAATAAAAAGAAATAGTCTTTTTACAACATGGATGAACTTTGAAAATATTATGCTAAGTGAAAGAAGCCAGACACAAAGGACCACTTATTATATGATACCATTTAAATGAAATACCCAGTATAGGCAAATCCAGAGACAGGAAACTGATTAGTAGTTGAGGGAAGAGGGGACATGTAGAGGTTGGGCTTGGAGAGTGAGGTGTGTAGGGCTTCTTCTGCTATTAAAAGAAAACCGATGTTCTGTGATTGATTGTGGGGACAGATACACAACTCAAAATACTAAAAGCCATTGAATTGTACACTTAAAATGAATGGCTGTATGGTATGTGAATTATATTTCAATAAATCTATTTTTTTAAAGTATCTGATCATTTTTTGCAAGACAACTTAAGTTCAGTGAGAGAAGAGCCAAACATATAAAATATATCAGTATAATTTGGCTATGTTTTCAGTTTACATTTTAATAATTGCTGTTGTTGGAAAAGTGCTTTTGAAATGTTTGTTCTGAAAAAGCAGTTTTCATCTTTTGGACGGATAGAAAGTGCCACTTATTTGTTCTCCATTCAGTATTACCAGTGAGCAGCATAGCCAGAGTTATTAGAATTATTTGGTGGGTAAAGTAGAGAAATGTAGCTAGAATTACCTTTAAGATGAAGTCTTACTAAAACAGGGAAGCTACATTTGGAAGTACACTTGATCGTATAGATCTGAGATAATATTGGCTACTTATTGAATATTAACATCATGTGGATCACTGTTGTTTCACCGGTTTTAAAGACAGAATCATTGTCTTCTGTCACTTATCTCAAAATCTCAGTTAAAAGTTGATTCACACAGCATGAGTAGGAAGCAAGTTATATGTAAACTGGTAGGAATTATTAAATTCTTATCTTTTTCTTCCTAAGTAAGAAAGCTGCATAGAGGCTAAGTATATTTGTAAAGAACTGGTATTATGATAAGTAGCTTGAAAATGAGGGTTCTTGATACAGCATATCCTTTATAGGTTTGAACTTTATATTGTTCTGAATAGCAAAATATGATATGAGCAAAAGTTTCCACATTTCAATAAAGGTAACAAAATTTTAATCAAGTTTTAACAAGTCGAAGAGAAACCATATAAAACAAAGTATTCTAGAAAATAATTGTTTATAACTTTAAGGTTGAAAAGATAACAATACTGGAAGTTTAAATGGTAAAATACAGTATTTTAGATACTGTCAATATATTGAAGTTGTATTTTCAGTAAATTGGATCAAATGCTAAATAGCTTTATTTTTTTCTTAAAAACAGTTTTTTCACTGTTTGAAATTATGTAGACAGTCATAATGCATAGGATTTCTTTTTTAATTTAATTTTTATCTTATATTGGAGTATAGTTGATTTACAATATTATGTTAGTTTCGGGAATAGAGCTAAGTGAGTCAGTTATACACATACATATATCGATTCTTTTTCAGATTCTTTTCCCATATAGGCTATTTCAGAATATTTGAGTAGAGTTCCCTGTGCTATATAGTAGGTCCTTGTTCATTGTCTATTTTATCCATAGTAGTGTGTAAATGTTAATCACAACCTCCCAACATATGCCTCCCTACCACCTTTCCCCTTTGGTAACCATAAGTTTGTTTTCTAAGTCTGTGAGTCTCTATTTTTAAAATAAGCTCATTTGTATCATTTTTTGAATTAGTTTCCACATATAAGTGATATCATATGATATTTGTCTTTCTCTGACTTACTTCACATAGTATGATAATCTCTAGGTTCATCCATGTTGCTGCAAATGGAATTATTTCATTCTTTTTTATTTCTGAGTAATATTCCGTTGAATATACGTACCATATCTTCTTTAGTCATTCCTCTGTCAGTGGACATTTAGGTTGCTTCCATGTCTTGGCTATTGTAAATAGTGTTGCGGTGAACATTGGGGTGCATTTATCTTTTCGAAGCATGATTTTCTCCAGATATATGCCCAGGAGTGGGATTGCTGGATCATATGGTAACTCTATTTTTAGGGTTTTCTTAAATCTTTATTTTATTTATTTGTTTATTTGGCTGCATGGGGTCTTAGTTGCAGCACACGTGATATTTGTTGCAATGTGCAGGATCTTTGTTGAAATGTGCAGGATCTTTGTTGTGGCATGTGGGATCTTTATTGTTTTTTTTTCTTTTCTTTTTGTTTTTTTAATTGCGGCATGCAGAATCTTTAGTTGTGGCATGTGAACTCTTAGCTGCGGCAAGTGGAATCTAGTTCCCTGACCAGAGATTGAACCTGGGCCCCCTGCATTGGGAGTGCGGAGTCTTACTACAGGACCACCAGGGAAGTCCCTCTATTTTTAGTTTTTTAAGGAACCTCCATACTGTTCTCCATAGTGGCTGTACCAATTTACATTCCCACCAAAAGTGTAGAAGGGTTCCCTTTTCTCCACACCCTCTTCAGCATTTATTGTTTATATACTTTTTGATGATGGCCATTCTGACCAGTGTGAGGTGATACCACATTGTAGTTTTGATTTGCATTTCTCTGATAATTAGTGTTGTTGAGAATGTTTTTATGTGCCTCTTGGCCATCTGTATGTCTTTTTTTTTTTTTTTTTTTTGTATGTCTTCTTTGGAGAAATGTCAGTTTAGATCTCCTGCCCATTTTTTTATTGGGTTGTTTTTTTTTTTTTTATTTTGAGCTGCATAAGCTGTTTATATAATTTGGAGATTACTCCTTTGTCAGTTGCTTCATTTGCAAATATTTTCTTCCATTCTGAGGGTTGTCTTTTCATTTTGTTTATGGTTTCCTTTTCTGTGTAAAAGATTTTCAGTTTAATTAGGTCACATTTGTTTATCTTTGTTTTTACTTTTATTATTCTAGGAGGTGGATCAAAAAAAGATATTGCTGCAATTTATGTCAAAGAGTGTTCTGCCTATGTTTTCCTCTAAGAGTTTTATAGTATCCGGCCTTAATTTGGGTCTTTAATCCATTTTGAGTTTATGTTGGTGTAAGGTGTTAGGGAGTGTTCTAATTTCATTCATTTACATGTAGCTGTCCAGTTTTCCCACCACTTACTGAAGAGACTATCTTTTCTTCATTGTATTGTTGCATCCTTTGTCATAAATTAGGTGACAATAGGTGCATGGGTTTATCTATGGGCTTTCTATCCTGTTCCATTAATCTGTATTTCTGTGTTTGTGTTAGTACCACACTGTTTTGATGACTGTAGCTTTGTAGTATAGTTTGAAATCAGGGACCCTGATTCCTCCAGCTCCATTTTTTCTTTCCCAAGATTGCTTTGGCCATTCGGGGTCTTTTGTGTTTCCATACAAATTTTAAAAATGTTTTGTTCTAGTTCTGTGAAAAATGCCATTGTTAATATGATAGGGATTGCATTGAATCTGTAGATTGCTTTGGGTACTATAATCATTTTTACAATATTGATTCTTCCAATCCAAGAACATGGTATATCTCTCCATCTGTTTGTGTCATCTTCAGTTTCTTTTATCAGTATCTTATAGTTCTCTGAGTACAGGTCTTTTGCCTCCTTGGGTAGGTTTATTCCTAGGTATTTTATTCTTTTTTGATGTGATGCTAAATGGGATTGTTTCCTTGATTTCTCTTTCTGACCTTTCATTGTTAGTGTATAGGAATGCAAGAGATTTCTGTGTATTAATTTTGTATCCTGCAACTTTACCAAATTCATTGATAAGCTCTAGTAGTTTTCTGGTATCATCTTTAGGATTTTCTATGCATAGTATCAGGTCATCTGCAAACTGTGACAGTTTTACTTCTTCCTTTCCCATTTGGATTCCTTTTATTTCTTTTTCTTCTCTGATTGCCATGGCTAGGATTTCCAAACTATGTTGAATAATAGTGGCAAGAGTGGACATCCTTGTCTCATTCCTGATCTTAAAGAAAATGCTTTCAGTTTTTCACCATTGACAGTGATGTTTGCTGTGGGTTTGTCATATATGGCCTTTATTATGTTGAGGTATGTTCCCTCTATGCCCACGTTCTGGAGAGTTTTTTTCATAATCGGGTGTTGAATTTTGTCAAAAGTATTTTCTGTTTCTATTGAGATAATTATATGGTTTTTATTCTTCTATTTGTTCATGTGGTATATCACACTGATTTTTGTGGATATTGAAAAATCCTTGTATCCCTGGGATAAATCCCACTTGATCATGGTGTATGATCCTTTTAATGCATTGTTGGATTCAGTTTGCTAGTATTTTGTTGAGGATTTTTGCATCTGTGTTCATCTGTGATATTGGCCTGTAATTTTCTTTTTTTGTGGTATCTTTGTCTGGTTTTGGTATCAGGGTGATGGTGGCCTTGTAGAATGAGCTTGGGAGTGTTCCTTTCTCTGCAGTTCTTTGGAAGAGTTTCAGAAGAGTAAGTATTAACTCTTCTCTAATGTTTGATAGAATTTGCCTGTGAAGTTATCTGGTCCTGGACTTTTGTTTGTTGTATTTTTAATCACAGTTTCAATTTCAGAACTTGTGATTGGTCTGTTCATATTTTCTATTTCTTCCTGGTTCAGTCTTGGAAGGTTGTACGTTTCTAAGAATGTGTCCATTTCTTCTACGTTGTGCATGTTATTGGCCTATAGTTGTAGTAGTCTCTTAAGATCCTTTGTATTTCTGTGGTGTCCATTGTAACTTATCCTTTTTCTGTTCTAATTTTGTTGATTTGAGCCCTCTCCCTTTTTTTCTTGATGAGTTTGGCTAAAGGCTTATCAATTTTGTTTATCTTCTCAAAGAACCAGCTTTTAGTTTCAATGATATGAGATTTTCTTATTTCTTGAGGTAAGATTGTATTGCTATAAACTTCCCTTTTAGTACTGCTTTTGGTGTGTCACACAGGTTTTGGATCATTGTGTTTTCATTGTCATTTGTCTCTAGGTATTTTTTGATTTCCTCTTTGATTTCTTCAGTGATCCATTGGTTGTTTAGTAACATACTGTTTAGTCTCCAGGTGTTTGTGGTTTTTACATTTTATTTTCTGTAATTGATTTCTACTCTCATATTGTTGTGGTCAGAAAAGATACTTGAAATGATTTCAGTTTTCTTAAATTTATCGAGCCTTGATTTGGGACCCAAGTTGTGATCTGTCCTGGAGAATATTCCATGTGCATTTGAGAAGAAAATGTATTCTGCTGCTTTTGGATGGAATATCCTATAAATATCAATTAAGTCTATCTGGTCTAATGTGTCATTTAAGGCTTGTGTTTCCTTATTAATTTTCTGTTTGGATGATCTGTCCACTGTTGTAAGTGGGGTGTTAAAGTCCCCCAGTGTTATTGTGTTACTGTCGATTTCTCCTTTTATGGCCATTAGCATTTGCCTTACATATAGAGGTGCTCCTGTGTTGGGTGCATATATATTTACAATTGTATCATTTTCTTCCTGGATTGATCCCTTGATCATTATGTAGTGTGCCTCCTTGTCTCTTGTAACAGTCTTTATTTTAAAGTCTATTTTGTCTGATATGAGTATTGCTACTCCAGCTTTCTTTGATTTCCATTTTCATAGAATACCTTTTTCCATCCCCTCACTTTCAGTCTGTATGTGTCCCTAGGTCTGAAGTGGGTCTCTTGTAGACAGTATGTATACAAGTCTTGGTTTTTTTTTTTTAATCTATTCAGCCAGTCTGTGTCTTTTGGTTGGAGCCTAATAATCCATTTACTTTTAAGGCAGTTATCGATTTGTATGATCTTATTGCCATTTTGTTAATTGTTTTGGGATTGTTTTTGTAGGTCATTTTTCTTCCCTTCCTCTTTTGTCCTCTTCTCTTGTGATTTGATGACTATCTTTAGTGTATGTTTGGATTCCTTTTTCTTTTTGGTGTGTATATATCTATTGTAGTTTTTTGGTTTGTGGTTACCATGAGGTTTTGATATAGCAGTCTATATGTAAACAAGATTGTTTTAAGTTGCTAGTCTTTTAATTTCAAATGCATTTCCAATATCCTACAGTTGTACTCTCCTCTTCTCACAGTTGCTGGTTTTGATATCATATTTGTGTGTGGATGATTTCCTTTCCCTCCTGTATGTTTGCCTTTATTGTTGAGCTTTCCTGTTCGTAATTTTCTAGTTCTATTTGTGGCCTTTTCTTTTCCATCCAGAGAAGTTCCTTGAGCATTTGTTGTAAAGCTGGTTTGGTGGTGCTGAATTCTTTTAGCTTTTGCTTATCTGTAAAGCTTTTGATTTTTCTGTCAAATCTGAATGAGAGCCTTGCTGGGTAGAACATTCTTCGTTGTAAATATATTGTGCCACTCCTTTCTGGCCTGCAGTTCCTGCTGAAAAATCAGCTGATAACCTTATGGGAGTTCCCTTGTATGGTTTGTTGTTGTTGTTGTTGTTTGGTATAATACTGAACATTTATTCAAGACTAGCATGTAAAACATTTACAAATAGTCCCATGGAGGATTCACAAATATTTTAAATTCAGGATGTGGGTTTAACATTCACAGTGCATAAGGCGAAAGGTATATGAACTATGTATCTGCAATTTAATGTGAAAGAGAATTTTACTTTAGCAAGTACTTTCTTTACATTGAGGAAGATGTCCTTAAACATAGCTTCTTTAATTTTAGTATACTCAGAGTAGGGAAAAAACAGTTTCCTTTTATACAGGTCTCAAGAATTAAATAAAATTGACTCCATAGATCAGGGTTAAGAAACACATGGTAAAGTATGGTTTCAAAATACTTATATTTTTGTTTTCAATTAAATTTCCCCAAATTGATTTTCTTTAACAACAAAGTCTTTATTCCACTTGATAACATTTTTCATGTTAAGCAACATTATATGCTTGTCCTCTTTAAACATTTAAAACAATTAGGACATAGGGGCATTATCTAAAGTTTCAAACTGACAGAGAAGTCAGTTTACACACCTCCATCTTATGAATAGTGAGTAAAATTAACATAAGCCAGAGGAGATTTCAGAGAAGGGACAGTCCCATGGATAAGAGATTAAGACTTCAAGGTGAAAGTGAGATTTGTTCTGAACCCTAAAGGACAACGATAACTGTGAAAGGCTGGGAGATGAAGGTAGGATATTCCAGCTTCAGAACTGTGAATTAAGATTTTTAAAGACGTATGCCCACCAAAGCATTTCAGTAAAAAAAAAAAAAAAAAAAAAAAAAAAGGGAGATCATAGTGGAAGGGGGGAAAGAGCAATCTATGGAGGAGACCTTATATGCCTTTAAATTTGAACTCGATTCTGGAATTAACAATGAACCATTAGTGGAATTGTAAACAAAGAAGTGATATGGTCAAAGCAGTCCCTTAAGGTCAAAAGGCAGGTATGCAGGCAATATTGGATAAGGAAGAGGCTGAAGGCAGTAAGTCATAATCAAAATGGTTTAGGAGAAAGTGACAGATTTAATATGCTTTTGTTTATACTACTGACATACAAAGGACAGGGAAGAATGCCAAAATCTCTCAGCCTTTCACAGGTATGACTCACTTAACAGCAGTGTGGTTTTTGTAAATCCATTAATATCCAAAGATATTTTGATCTTTTGATTCTCAATAATTCAGGGCCCACACTTATGGGTGAACTTCAGCTTCCTCATCAGAGAGCTAAAATCTCTAAAGCAGTATGTATGTAATAGTGTACCCAACTTCTTTAAGATATCCAGGGCTAAATGTGAATCTGTATCCCCTAGCAGTGGCTCTCAAGCTTTTTATTGAGCTGAAGAATTACCAGGGAAGCTATTTAAAATGTAGATTTCTAATCCTCATTTTAGACCTACAGAATATACTTTTTAAAAGATGTATCCCAGGTAATTCCTCGAGTCCATCTTAGACAAGTCATTTAAGCTCCCTAGCTTTGGTATCATTACATGTAATATATGTACAATATCACTAGAATTAAATGATATGATATGTATTATTAAGTATCCAGGAATAGCTGTGGCACTTTGTGGATGCTAATATGATAGCTCTACCTTCTCCTTAACGTGTTAATTTTGGATTTACCGATACTAGGTTTCTTAAGACTGGAGGATAGTTTCTCAGTAGACTTACAGAGTCCCTATTTGTTCTATTAACTAATAAAAGAATATGGCACCTTAGGAGAAGCTTTTCTCTTCCTCTTTCTTTTCCACTGCAAAGAAGGTAGTTATTTGTGGTTTTCTTCTGTCTTTTCTTACAAAAAAAAAAGACTGGCCTTCAAACTTGGATCAAACAACCAACACAGAGAAAGTAAGCCAAAATGAGTGAGGGAAGATGAACTATTGAGCCCCTCCACTTCCAGAACTCTTCCCTAAAACTTTTCTCCTCTTTTTGCCAGTTTCTTGGCAAATTGGACAAGGCTGTGATGGTTAAGAGTTGAGGCTAGATACAGGGGTGCTGTAGGTGCTATCACCCTTCCAGAGTGTGCTTAACCTCCTGGTTCACAGAGGGCAATGGCATGTATTCACTTGGATGGTAAAGACAAGCCCGTTTCTTGGCCAGGGGCTCCGACTACATGAGGCAGGACACTGTACAAGAGGCCTCACATCTGACTCCCGTTTAGAGTACAGAAAGCCCACTCTTGCAGCCATATCCTACATCCTGGTCCTTTAGTTACTTCTAGGAGGTCTTGTTGGTATATTAAGGAAGGAAAATAGGGTCAAATCCTAGCTTCACCACTGAGTTAGCTGTGTAACACTGAACAAGTAATTTAACCTCAAATTCAATTTTCTCAAGTTAATTTGAAGCTGTTCTGTAGGCAGTGGGGAACTGATGGTTTTTGAGGAGGAAAGTAACAATCAAAATTAGCTCCCTTAACCTGCTGTATAGCACAGGGAGCTCAGCTTGGCACTCTGTGATGGCCCAGTTGGGTGGGATGGTGGGGTCGGGGGGAGGGAGGCCCAAGAGGGAGGGGATGTGTGTATGATTATGGCCTATTCACTTCACTGTGCAGCAGAAACTAACACAACATTGCAAAGCAACCATACTCCAACAAAAAATTTAAAAAAAAAAATCTCCCTTCCCCCAAAACAGTGGCCCTCTGAAAAAACCAAACACAGACTAATTTTTTAATTTACATTTTTTCTGTTAAAATTAAAAGCTAGAGTTAAATTCTCAAAGTCTAAATTAGACTAAATATAAAACTGCTATACAACCCACTGAATGGATTTATAGTTAGTGTCCCTCAAAAGTATCTAGTCATCTTCCACCTTTTTCCTTTTTTCTAAATTCATTCTGCTCCAGTCTTCACTATCATCACATGCACTTTATTCCATCAAACATCATTTTTCAGGATCAACCTACCTGAATAATCATTAAGCCTCTTTAGAGCTTTCCCAAACTTAAATATTGTCATTTTGATTATACACCCCAAAGCATTACTTTCCTCACTTTTTTTGTTTAGTACCAGAATGTTCTAAAAAGAAACAATAAAAGTTGTTTATTTCCCTAAAAAGAAAGATCAGTGTATCCAATGGCTATTAAGTTAACCACTTAATAAAACACATCAAAAACTACTTATCCTTGTTAATTATCTGAAATTAGAACATAATGAATTAGTTAACCTAATACTTTGCCATTTACTTCATGCTTACAAGATTATGCAAGAAACGAAAATGGCTTCTCACAACTTGTTTGCTTTCCAAATATTTCACATTTCAACCCCATATCCATACAGAGAGAGAAAATCCAAACATACTCTCCTTACCTAAAATCAGTAGAGAGGGCTAAAAAGCATTATTTAGGACTTTTTTAGACCTTGAAAAACAGTCACAGTTCCAATGTGTATTTAAATTACAAATCAGTTTTTATCCTGTGACATTGCTTCCACTTAAGTTCATCATAGTTAAATTGACTGGACTACTGCTTCATCTTTCAAGTCAGATGGAGATTCTTTTGCATCAAGCCTCTTATTCAAGATTTCTTCTTCAGCAATACTGACTGTTAAATTAAGTAGAAGTTCTCCAGGACTACATGGTATTGTGGTTCTCAATCTTTGTTCCACTGGAGAAAACCTAATTAGTGGTGAAACAGGCTGTTTTCTTTCACCAAGGGACAAGCGTGAAGATGGTTTTGTATAGTCAATGTGCAAATCATGAGTGCCCTGAAAGTTAAGCATATCATCAGTTTGCATGTATTGGGAAGTAAGGCTCAATTCTGGTTTGTGTCTTTCAAGTGTTTCAGGATTAGAGAGGCAAATTTCTTCCCTTTGCTTGGACAGAGATTTCTTCAGAGCCTCATATCCACTGCAAGTAGCCTGTAAATTAAAGTCTGATTCTGGAATATTCTGTCTTCCTCCCACAACACCTTCTGGGAAAATGCCACTGTGCATAGGACTATTTGGTTCCAGTTTAAAATTGGCCTCTGTACTACTGGAGCTATTAAGACTTAAGTGACCAACTTCTTTTGGAAGAGTTTCATGTAATATGCCAAAATCACTATCTTTAAAACTGGAACTAATTCCACTTGATATCTGAAAAGAGTTCCATAACATAGTTTTATGCATGGAAAGATCTTTGTAAGAAGCTTTCGAGTGGTCTGATATTTTAATATACTCTTCTTCACTGCTACCTATCACATCTCTCCTATTACCTATGGCAGGGGAGAATGTCTCTATTTGGCTAGTTTCTAAAAGCTTGTTCTGTAAAGCTGTACATTCCAAATCTTGCTTACGAATTATGTCCTTATTTAACAAATCTGACAGATTTTGTGTTGTTGGTTCACCTATGCAACTGGTCCTTACGGGTTTCTGAAGCACACACTTGAGGCAATCTGAAACAACTTTCTCTTCAGGCAAATAAGAATGCCTAGAATTGGACACAGTGGTTGCTGAGAAAAAACTGGCCATGTTAAAACTCTTTTTGATTAGGCACCACATATAGGGATTCTGGCAATACTTCTGTATGTTCAGTATCCATTTGAATTGGTTCTGTACTTCTGTTATCTTCTATTTTAACAGCTTTTCTCCATGACCTCCTGCTTTCACTTACCAAGTTTTCTGGAGTTCAGGGCATTTGATTCCTTGTTAAGAATGGGTTAGAAACTAGAGAGTCAATTAGTTCCTCAAATATTACTTCTTTTCCTTTAGAAGGCTGTGGTGAATCAGATAAAACTGCCCTTGCAACCTCTTCTACCAGATGATCGTGTTCTTTTTGGAATGGATCACTTTTTTTTTTAGCTGGCAGAGACCCTCCAAATGCTCTACTCTTATCAATATTTGATGATGAAGAGTCTTCCACTTCAAGCTCAGGTGTTTTCTTAGAAACTGTTTCATTTTTCTCTGTAGGAGTTGTCGACTTTGTGTCCTTTTCAAGTAGTGTAACACTGTTTCTATCTGATGATGATGAAATGGGCTGCAACAGGAAAGAAGCAGGGCTGTTGGCTAGATCACATTTAGGTTCCAGTATATCACTTTCCCTTCTGCAATTATTTTCCTGGATATGTTGCTTAGGTGTATCTGGAAGTGAAGCAGGCTACTGCAATAGAATACTCTTTGCATATGCTTCTTCTGAGGCACGATCAAATGAAAGGGTAGACATAGGTGATAAAAGATCCACAGCTGGAGTCCAACCTTTAATTAGACTGAAAGGAGGCCGAGAAATTCTTTCCAATTTTTATGCCATTCTTATTGTTTTTCAACAATAGAATGTCTTATAGTTGTGAGATCTTCTTTTATACCTAATATACTTCAGATCTGACAGTCTTTCTCTCTGAAATTTGGTCTCTTTTTCAAGGAAGTGAAGGTCTACTGTCAGTCTTGCTTGGTTAGCCTGACAATGTTCATATTTCATTACTTTCAAGACTTCATTTATTAACTGAATAACTGTTAAGAAATTCAATTTTCCAGCCTCTTAAACATTTCCTATGTGCAGCTGACACATTTGTTTCTCAATTTTCTCAAGTAAGAGCCTTGGAATATTGATAGCAACATTAGTTCCATCTAAAGTATATTTAACAAGACTAAAGACTGAACTAACAACTTCTCTTTTTCCAAAGCCGTGAGTGTTTCATTCACTGAAGCCCACAAAGACCGAACCTTTTGAATTTTCTCTTATATATTACTTTGGTCATCATAGGGTTCCATTTTTTTTATTTTGTTTTGCTGTCCTATACATTCTGATCTCAAATTTCTTATTTGTTTAACTGACAATTGTGCATTTTCCTGGTATTTTCGGGTAACACAATCTTCTCTGCAAAATTTGTAAAATTCTGTTACGTGCTACATGGCATCTGGCAATGCACTTGCACAAATCTTGTGGCTTTATGTTAAAAGGTACAGAAGAATTTTTAGAATGGGTTTTTATATAATTTATTGTAACAAATCTTGCAAAGTGATACATCAGATGAATAAACTTAGGACCACCAGGAGAAAGAAATAGTGAACCAACAACTTGAGAAAAGCTACTTCTACATTCAGCAGAAATCTTTTTTAACCATTCACAGCAATGTTTTCGGAATTCAATATCACTTTTTTGGTCAAATGGAGGCCAACAAAATTTGAAAACTTCTTTAGTGAGAGACTGGTCAAGCATTTGAAACAAAAAATAAGAAGCTATCTGAAAGGCATCACTGTTCAACTTGTCAAACATGTTCACTCCGAGGTGCATGGGCGACACGATCTTTCCACCGGCTACAGTCGCCGAGCCCGGCTCGAAGCTGAGTGCCTGCAGATACATCCAGAGATGCTCCTTCTCGAAAGAAGTGACCCAGGCCGAACTCATCTTTGCGGTAGGCAGGGCCCGGCAAAGGAAGAAAGCGCAGTCTCCAACGACTGAGAGGACCCCTCAGGCTTTTTCCCTACCGGTATCCTGAGATGGCGGCGGCCCCTCCATTGCCATCACCTGATCCTCTCGCCTGGAACCATTTCTCCTCACATGCCTCAAGTGGCCTGAGACTCTAAAGTCTCAGGGAATTAGAGCCTCTAACGGTAGTACTGCACAGCGGCCAAAGCGAAGTCATCACCCCTTGCATGTTATTTGTGCTTTCTCTTGTTGCTTTTAATATTTCTTCTTTGTCTTTAATTTTTGTAAATTTGATTAACATGTGTCTTGGCCTGTTGCTACTTGGGTTTATCCTGCATGGGACTCTATGCTTTCAAGAATGAATGTTTCCTCTCCCACGTTAGCGAAGTGTTTGGCTATAACCTCGTCAAATAATTTCTTGGACCTTTCTCTTTCTCTTTTCCTTCTGGGACCCCTACAATGTGAATTTATTGCATTTAATGGTGCCCCAGAGGTCTCTGATACTACTCACTTAACCATTCTTCTGCCTCATTTATTCCACTATAGATTCTTTCTAGTGTATTTTTCATTCCAGTTATTGTATTGTTCATCTGCATTTGTTCTTTAAATCTTCTAGGACTTGGTAAACATTTCTTGTGTCTTCTTGATCTGTGCCTCCATTCTTTTTCTAAGATCTTGGATCATCTTTACTCTGAATTATTTTGGGGGAAGATTGCCTAACTCCACTTCACTTACTTGTTCTGGGTTTTTTTTTATCTGGTTCCTCATCTGGAATATACTCCTCTGCCGTCTCATTTTGTCCGACTTTTCTGTGTTTGCGGTCTCCTTTCCGTAGGCTGCAGGATCGTAGTTTCTCTTACTTCTGGTGTTTGCACCCTTGTGGGTGACTTTGGGTCAGGGGCTTGTGCAGGTTTCCTGGAGGGAGGGACTGGTGCCTGCCCACTGGTGTGTGGAACTGTGTGTTGTCCCTCTCATTGACAGGGCCATGTCAAGGGGTGTGTTTAGAAGTGGCTGTGAGCTCAGTACAACTTTAGGCAGCCTGCCTGCTGATGGTTGGGGCTGTGTTCCCCCTTTGCTGGTTGTTTGGCCTGAGGCATCCCAGCACTGGAGCCTGCAGGCTGTTGGGTGGAGCCAGGTCTCAGTGACAAAATGGCCACCTCTCAGAGAGCTCGTGCCAATCAGTATTTTATGGGGCCTCCACCTCCAGTCTCCTTGCCCCTGCCTCTGCACCACAGCCAACCCACACCACCCCAGGAGACCCTCCACAACACACAGGGTGGTCTAGCCCAGGCTTCTGTGGAGTCACCGCTTTGTTCTGGGTCCCAGTGTACGTGAAATCTTGTGTGCACCCTCCAAGAGTAGAGTTTCTATTTCCCCCAGTCCTGTGGATCTCCTGCACTCAAGCCCTGCTGGCCTTCAAAGCCAAATGCTCTCGAGGCTCCTCCTTCTGATGCCAGACCCTCAGGCTATGGAGCCTGACCTGGGGCTCAGAACTATCACTACTGTGGGAGAACCTCTAGGGTATAATTATTTTCCAATTTGTGGGTCTCTCACCCAAAGGGTATGGGATTTGATTATATCGTGGAAGCACCCCTCCTACCGACTCATTGTGGCTTCTTCTTTGTCTTCAGGCATCAAATATTTTTTTCATCTTTTCCAGTTATATGCCCAGAAGTGGGATTGCTGGATCATATGCTAACTCTAGTTTTTCAAGGAACCTCCATACTGTTCTCCATAGTGGCTGTACCAATTTACATTCCCACCAACAGAGTAGAAGGGTTCCCTTTTCTCCACACCCTCACCACCATTTATTGTTTATAGACATTTTGATGATGGCCATTCTGACTGGTGTGAGGTGATATCTCATTGTGGTTTTGATTTGCATTTCTCTGATAATTAGTGACATTGAGTATATGTTCATGTGCCTATTGGCCATCTGTATGCTTCTTTGGAGAAATGTCTATTTAGATCTTCTGCCTATTTTTTGATTAGGTTGTTTGCTTTTTATTGTTGAGTTGTATGAGCTGTTTGTATATTTTGGAAATTAAGCCCTTGTCAGTCGCATTGTTTGCAAATATTTTTTCCCAGTCTGTAGGTTGTTTTCATTTTGTTTTTGGTTTCCTTTGCTGTGCAAATGCTTATAAGTTTGATTAGGTCCCATTTGTTTATCTTTGCTTTTATTTCTATTGCCTTGGGAGACTGACATAGGAAAGCATTGGTACAGTTTACATCAGAGAATGTTTTGCCTACCATCTCTTCTAGGAGTTTTATAGTGTCCTGTCTTATATTTAAGTCTTGGCAAATCTATATTTTCTCTTTTTGTCCTGTCATCCATCATATTCTGCTCTATAATGTTAGCCAAAGTGATAACATTTTCTCTAATTGGAAATGTAGGACATAGTCTGTAAAGTAACTAGACGTCAGATGCGTTCTTCAAGATTTTAATGATATCAATCAACATGGCAGTCATTCTCTTTAACCTTATCTATTGTTTCAGCATTCAAAATTAAATTTAGGAAGATACAAAAGGTAAAAAGATTCCTGAAGTAATCCTTGACATAGTAACTGTTAAGAGAATGGTCTTTGATATTATTTATGTATGTAGCATAAACATTACACGCTATTTCTATATATAAATTTCCAAAAGAGGGAAGGGAGAGCAATTTTTATAGACTCACTGATACCTCAGATTTTTTTTTAAAGAAACATTCCCTTTATTTGACTGG
Organism: Kogia breviceps; assembly: GCF_026419965.1. NCBI lineage: Eukaryota > Metazoa > Chordata > Mammalia > Artiodactyla > Physeteridae > Kogia > Kogia breviceps. The sequence goes on along the minus strand of NC_081311.1, from coordinate 74,201,690 downwards.
ACTGTTTCATTTCATTATCAACATTTCTGATTTCATCTGGCTTAAAACACCTAGTATTACTTTAGAGCAAAATTGATTGGTCATGTAAGAAACATGGTTGCTTGGGGCCTTTCAGCAGAACCTACCATGTAAGGCTAATCTTTCATAGATGGATCACCAATGTTCTTGTTTTTATTTCTGTAAACGCAGAAATTGGAAAAGGAATTGAAAACATAGAGGTGATAAGGACTAATTCATTTATGCATTTTGTTGGTAATATGATCTTGTAATGATAGTTTTACTATCATTAACAGTCAATTTACTTCATGAACAAAATGAAATCTCAAATTTAGTAATTAGGTGAGTTCAGAAACAGGTACACAGCTAATGGTCTTGCAAACTAGAAAATATCCATTAGTTGGAAATTATCTGTGCATTGTTTTCTTGCAGGGAACAAATCACAAGACAGTGGCATAGCAGAGATGGAAGAACTTCCCGTACCACATAACATCAAAATAAGCAACATTACATGTGACTCATTCAAGATTTCATGGGAAATGGATTCAAAATCAAAAGACCGTATTACACACTATTTCATTGACCTCAATAAGAAAGAGAACAAGAACTCCAATAAATTTAAACACAAGGTAAAATTCTAACACATCCTTATATTCATTTGTATCTTAAAACTTTCTAAGTATGAGGACATTTTGAAAGAAGGAATAATGTTCTATTAATTACTAATATGATATATTTAACATTGGGAAGAATAAAAATTATGTCATTTAAAAGCCCTACTCCTTCAAGAAATTGTGTAAGAAAATGAAATGCCAAATATATGGGTAAAATACATTTTTTTCTGGGAAAGCTGAAATCTTGACTCTTATACGGACATAAAAATTAACATGTGTTAAAGATTTTCTTTAACACATTAATGAGGTAACTGATGAGGTATTACAGCCAATTCAAAGGATGATCCACATTTTTATGGATCAGAATATTGAAATAAATGTTTAGGTAGAGGCAAAACTGGTATGGGGTCGGGGAAGAGCAAGGGCAGGTGAGGAGGGTTTTACTTCCACTGGGCAAAATTCACTTGCATGTACTTAGACAAGAATAACTGAATTGTTATCAGTTGTCTACAAATTACAGAGTTGTAAAATAGATTCCACAAAATCAGAAGGTAGCCAGAAGAGTGTGCTGTAGACAATTCATAGTTTTCCACTGAAGCACACATTTTTCCCTATAATAACTGCCAAATGAAGAATGTGATGGCAGCTTATAAACTGTAGGATATTTGTTAAAAAACTTAAGGGCTGAAAATTGCTTTATGTGGTCAATTTTATTTTATGGTTTGAGAATAAAAATTAACCTTTAGGTGTTTTAGACATGTAACAATTCTCTGATATTCTCTTACCTTTCTGCTTATCACATATCTTTTCTGATATATACCTCCCTTCAGAAGTAGCTGTAGAGAGGGTAATAGTTACCTGGCTTAAGAATTCTTTCTTATGTTTCAGTATTTTCACTGATATGAAACTGATCTTATTTTAATACTGATACTAAATTTTAACTTGGCAAATCTTTTGGAAGAATTGTCTTATCTTGTCTGGAAATTATGCATTTTACTATATGTGTAATTACACATACTAATGGTAAGTGAGGCTTATACACACAGATAAGTGTGATAGAACAAGACTGATGTCATTATTTTCCCATGTTCCAATTTTAATTATTCCATCTAGTGTTGAATATCCTCTTTGCTGACATTTGCTTTCTTAAATTAGCTTTGAAATATTTAGTATTAAATGGTGAGGAGTCAAGATTTGACCCCCTTTCTTCATTCCACACTTAGAATACCATATCTTTGGAAATATAGTGAATACTCAACTAGCAGGTTTATTTACCTTATTAATCATTGTTTAAAAATACCTAAACTTTTCTGTGACACATAGGCTCCATACTTGAATACAAGTAAAGCAAATGTTACCTCATTTGTATGTAAAACTGAATCATTTAAAAATATTTATTTAAAAAACATTCTGTCCCTTCACATATAAAATATTTAGTAATGGGCTACTCTGATAAAATTATTGTGTAGTATATATTAAACAAATATAATATTTTAAAATGCTAAATCTGTTGAATTATTTCATGTTTCTGTTTTTTGTATTATTTTGTCATCTAGTATTAGAATATTGCATTTTAAGGAGCATATTAAGGAGTGTACAGAGAATAACATTATACTAGAAATCAAGAAACAAATCCAAGTACATTTATGTCATTAGCTTAGCTGTATGATCTTGGCATGTCTCTTGATCAAATTGGGCCTTAATTTTTACATCTGAAGAATAAGAGATTTGAATATAGTAATTGCTAAATATCTTTAAAAAGGAAACGTGTCATCAGCCAGGAATTTAATGTTACTCCACATTGTTTACAATTGATTCAAGTTATACTACTAAATTAATTCATTTCCTTCCTCCCTCCCTTCCTTCCTTTCTTTCTACTTTTCTTTCTTCCTTTTTTAGGATGTTCCAACAAAACTGGTGGCAAAAGCTGTTCCCTTGCCGATGACTGTCCGTGGACACTGGTTTTTGAGCCCAAGAACTGAGTATACAGTAGCAGTGCAGACCGCCTCAAAACAAGTTGATGGTGATTATGTTGTGTCTGAATGGAGTGAAATTATAGAATTCTGCACAGCAGGTAAGAGAACTGTGTATAAATACAGAAAAAAAACCACCTTATTTAATAGTTCCTGGGAAACTAATTAGAGAAAATACATTCTTTTTAAAAATTATGAAGTGATGTGTATTGCACTGGTCATTTTTGCATTGCCAGTAGCATTGTGTGACAGAACAAATTGATTAGAAGGAGCGGAGGTTCTCTGCAAAAACTGGGTAATGGCATTAGATTACTTCTGTGCTACATGCACAGTCTGAATTTTCAGAGTAAAGCCTTGGCAAATAAAAATTGATGCAGTATAAAAATATATTCAGCATATTTTGAGATTCATTTTGAGAGAGAGAGAGCTTTTTCCTTCCTTTTTTTTTTTTTCGTTTCTTACTTTCACAGTCTTGAAAGAAAAAAGCCAGGAACATCATTCTCTAATTTAAGGGAATGGAGGCAGATTGCAATGACTTGACCTAGCAGATATGTTACTGGATTTTTCACTTGAATGTTGATAATCTGTCTCTAAACTAGTGTCATGTGAGAGAGAGAGAGAGAGAGAGAGAGTGAGTGTGTGTGTGTGTGTGTCTTTGCTTCATTAGAAAGTACTGCATAGGTTCCTTAAAAAACTAAAAATAGAACTACCATACGATCCAGCAATCCCACTACTGGGCATATACCCTGAGAAAACCATAATTCAAAAAGAGTCATGTACCACAATGTTCATTGTAGCTCTGTTTACAATAGCCAGGACATGGAAGCAACCTAAGTGTCCAGCGACAGATGAATAAAGATGTGGCACATATATACAATGGAATATTACTCAGCCATAAGAAAAAACGAAATTGAATTATTTGTAGGGAGGTGGATGGACCTAGAGTCTGTCATACAGAGTGAAGTAAGTCAGAAAGATAAAAACAAATACTGTATGCTAACACATATATATATGGAATCTAAAAAAAAAAAAAAATGCTTCTGAAGAACCTAGGGGCAGGACAGGAATAAAGACGCAGACATAGAGAATGGACTTGAGGACACGGTGAGGGGGAAGGGTAAGCTGGGACAAGTGAGAGAGTGGCATGGACATATATACACTACCAAATGTAAAATCGATAGCTAGTGGGAAGCGGCCGCATATCACAGGGAGATCAGCTCCATGCTTTGTGACCATCTAGAGGGGTGGCATAGGGAATGTAGGAGGGAGACGCAAGAGGGATGAGATATGAGGATACATGTATATGTATAGCTGATTCACTTTGTTATAAAGCAGAAACTAACACACCATTGGAAAGCAATTATACTCCAATAAAGATGTTAAAAAAAAATACCTCATAGCCATTTGGGATTGGGATATCTGATGTAGAAAGCCCATCCCCTTTGATCTTGAACTGTACCTTAATAGCCCACTGGGTTGTAAATGTTACCATTCATCTTATGCATTTATCTATTTTTAAAATTCATTCAGTCAAGAAACAAATATTTATCGAGCACTTAAATAGGTGGTGAATGGACACAAAGATATCTCTACCAGAACACATCTGTCATCCACTCTTTTTTGTCTCTTAGAGAGAGAGGCTGTTTCAACACACAGGAGCTTGTAGAAAAAGTCATAAAAACAGTTTGCCTCACCTATTGCAGGTTGCCTAGCAACTTTCCCCAGCTGAGGCATCCTTCAGATAAATCAGCTGTTTTTTTCCCATAGCCTCACACTAGATTTATTTCAGACTCAGGATGTGCTTAGCTACTGCTTTATCTCAATATCTTCTGTTTCTTCTTAATTTCAAACTCAGTATAAAACTTCTCATGTGGGTATGTAGAACGGATGAGAGTTTAATTCTAAGTTACTGTGAATTTATCTTCAAACTCCTTTTGTTTATTCTATGAGGAAGTTGCTAAGGATTGCAACATTCTTTATTGCTAAGGATCTCAGTGTATTAGAGCAAGGAAAATAGTATCTCTCTGGTGCTATATTTCTTCCTAAGATGTCATTGATTATAAGATCCACCATTTTATGTATTGCTAAGAAAAAATTAAACTGCCAATTAAACTGTGAAACTGTTTTTTATCACATTTATTGTCAGACTCATGCCAGAGATGCTAAAATGTGAAAAAAATACATTTTATAATAGATGAAATATGGTATGTATCATAGTCCAGTAATCATTAATTAAATAGTTAAAGATTTCAATGCTGTATTAATAGTGTGTAAAGAATTCTCATGTTTACCTGTATTTGGTGTGTCACATTAGAATTAATATATCCCTTCAACTTTTTTCCTGAATTAAAATTCCTCCTTGGAATCTACCTCATGTTTCACATCTTTCCATTTACTTTTATTGCATCCTACCAGGGAGGTAGACACAGTAAAAGACATGGTATCTTTTGACATTATTTTAATACATGCTATTTTCCATAGGACAGCACCAAACAGCATCATAGTATTTGTTCATTTTTTTTTTTAAAGAGCTATTATTTACCTGCTAAAACCCCATTTGACATTAGGGAAAGGCATGAAATAGTATTTTTTTCTTTAGCTTAAGGAAGACCTTCGGCATTTTCAGTTCAGAAATACCCATCTATCTAGATGCACACATTCACTCTTTTCTATGATCTATATAACTACATGAGTACATGTTTTATTTCCATGTATATAAAGAAAAACCTTTTTGTCTTCTTTCTTTCCTTTAGATTGATCTCCCTATTGTTCTTTTATTCAAATACACCCCATAATTCTTCTAAGGAATTTATGGGGTAAATAATAAGGAAAATGCCAGCTTATTTTAAATGTTCCACAATATTTTTCTATAAATTATTTTGCATTTTTATTTTTATGAGTAAAATCTAAGGGGAACTTAGGCTGTTCAAAGATTGTTGTTTCAGTTTATTAAAATAATTCAGAGCCTGTTTCACCTAAGCTTTATCAATAACATTGACTCCAGAAATTTTGAGAAAGCTATTTTATATATATTGTCTTTTAATCTAGACATCTAATTCACTCAAAATTTATTGAGCACATATTGTATGCTATGCACTGTGCAAAATATTGGAAATAAAACAGAATGCCACTGACTACTTCTAGGCTAATCCATGACAGATGAAACCCCATAATAAGTCACAGTTGTCTATGTTTACTTTTTCCCTTAGACTGTGAATTCTTTGAGAGAAAGAAGAAAAATTTTTTTTATCTTTTAACCTGATCATTTAATTTTGCATGATGCCTTGTACATCATGTTTTGATATAAATAAATATTTGTTGAGCCACTGAAGCAGTGAGTAAACAAACTATGCTGCCATGAGTAGTTCAACTAGGTTGCTTTTGTTTGAAAAGTCTTAAAATCTTTATAGACCAAAATTTTTGCTTAGCTTCTAGTACAGGAGTTTGGCAACAATCCTCAGTTTTCAAAACAAAAAGTTGGTGAAAAGATCAGATTACTTTGAGAGATGCTTTAAACTTTCACAAGTCTTGTGTACTCAAAAACTACCAACTAGGAGCCAGAGACCTAGTCTCTAAGTTACTGGCTTTATGGACATTTGGCAAATCATTAAACTGTGACAAGCCTCAGTCTCTGCATCAATAAAATGGTCATACTTAATCTACCTTGCCAACCTCATAGATTTAGGGAGTAAATTAAATGAACATTATTATTATTACTCCTTTAAATTCTATTTGCTATTGCTTGCAGGTTACAAGCTTCTTTTATTTGATTCATCAGCTAATTGAAGAAAGGCTACTATGGTGCTGATTGACATTATTCCGGTTAGGCAGAGTCTGTATTCCTTGTTTAACATTTTGGTTTCAGGATCATTAATTTCAATGAGTGAAAAAAATGCAAGGGTATTCATAAAAGCAACCGTAAACTATAACAAAAATATTTTTATAGAAAGAAAAAATATGCCAAAGACAATGAATGTTTTCTTTTTTAAGTACAGTTTCCTATTCACTAAGATGAATTTCCTAAAAGTAAATTTTAATAATTTACAATTTATTAAGCATGTAGTTGATACTTTTGATAATGCATTTTTAATAACAGACTGCTTTTTGTTATTTTCAGACTATTCAAAAGTTCATCTAACACAACTGTTGGAGAAGGCCGAAGTGATTGCAGGACGGATGCTTAAATTTTCTGTTTTTTATCGTAACCAGCACAAAGAATATTTTGACTATATTCGGTAAGAATCAAAAAATATATATACTGATTTGCTTTACTAAGTGCCATTCCAAATTCTAGGCTCAGGTTTCTCTTGAGTCTGCTTCTGTGAAATAGCAATTTTTATTTTTCTTCTCAAAATAATTATACTATGACTTTATTTCCCAGAAAAATTAAGTAGAAAAAATCAGATCATGGGATTTTTTTCCACTTCACTTAGATTCCTTTCTATGATCACTTGTAATACCAGTTCCTGTCTATTTGAGTGGAAGATCTTAAACCTCCAGGGTTAAGACTGGTGAGCATGTCTTCTAATTCCCAATAACTCAGTGCCTTCTGTCTCATACCAACTGCTGAATTTTCTTCTCTTCCTGTGGGTCATTGAAAATGAGAGAATAAAAGGGTGACTGGTTCATGAAACATGGTGAATCAGGTGGGATTTTTGGGCTTCTGCCTACGTAGAAATCGCCCAGCTATTATCTTGGGTTAATTATTAATGAGGAAAATCTCCTTTGTTTACCTTTGAATTTTACTGTTCAATAGTATTTCGAAGATATCCTATGTTTGTCCCTGAAAGCAGTTTCCAAGAATTCAAAAGAATTCCATGTCACAAGTAGTTTTAATACTTACAGCCCTTTCATATTTGTAGAAGAAAATTTCAAGAGAGTAAATAGGCAGATGTGTGTTTTAAAGTGAGACTGAAGCTTTTAAATTGATATAGATTCTAAAACTTTTACACAGCAATCCCTATAATTTGTCATTTTAAAAGCCTTGATCTCACTTTTTAAACTCTAGAGTATTCTTGACAGGATTTTATGTGAAAAAAAATTAGGAAGTTCTGTTGTGGCTTTTTTGTTTGTTTCATAACTCTCCAGTTTTTCTTAAATCAAGATCATGGTTACAGATCTAAATAAACTCCAAGCTGTGGAAAATGCAAAGAGAATCAAAGAGAGAAAGGTGAATTTAGGCATGTGTGTTCTTCAAATTAAGTACTTATGCAATATCATATATTTTGATATATTTTCATTGTGAAAACTATTCCTGCCTTATGTTTGAATATCCTATAAATACAGAGTTCAGTCCATAATTCTCTTTGCTGGCAAATTATTTACCCTTGAGTCTATATAATTCATAGTAGATGCCATTCACTAAATTAAGTGAATATAAGCTGAGAGATAGAACACAAATTATACTTGTCAATTGTTGAATGGGAATGACCATATATGACTTAACAAAAAAGGTACTTCTTTATATTTGTTAAGCGTAAAATTAGAAATAAAGAAGATCCACAGTTGCTATTTTGTTTAATAATAAATAATAAATCAATAGAATAAATAAATACATGTTTGGTACTAGGTTTAGATTCCCAGAACATTGCCAGTGTCTATTTTAGGTGGCCACTGGAGGTCACTGTTTCTCTGATTTTTCTCTGTCCTTGGGTGGGAATTGACCTGCTTTCAGGTCCTTAGATACTCTAGATTTGCTCCATTTGTCTTCAAAAATTCTTCCAAGAAGAAAAAAGATAAAGACGGGGAGCATGGAAAATGGAAAAAAATTATTGTATATATTGTATGATTGATTTCAATATACTAGTATAAAAGATGTATTTACTAACAAGGAAATTTACCTTTGTTGGATTTTCTGATAGTTGTAAAATTCATGTAAATTATATTTTGAGGCAGTATATATACATATACTGCAGTATATATACATAAAAAAATATACTTGCCAAGGCATGGGTACAGTTTTTCAACATTGCTTTTTTAAAAAGCTCTATTAACTGAAGCCATATTAGCATTAGTGGATCTTGATTTTCTTTAAATCTTCTAGGACTTGGTAAACATTTCTTGTGTCTTCTTGATCTGTGCCTCCATTCTTTTTCTAAGATCTTGGATCATCTTTACTCTGAATTATTTTGGGGGAAGATTGCCTAACTCCACTTCACTTACTTGTTCTGGGTTTTTTTTTATCTTGCTCCTCATCTGCAATATACTCCTCTGCCGTCTCATTTTGTCCGACTTTTCTGTGTTTGCGGTCTCCTTTCCGTAGGCTGCAGGATCGTAGTTTCTCTTACTTCTGGTGTTTGCACCCTTGTGGGTGACTTTGGGTCAGGGGCTTGTGCAGGTTTCCTGGAGGGAGGGACTGGTGCCTGCCCACTGGTGTGTGGAACTGTGTGTTGTCCCTCTCGTTGACAGGGCCATGTCAAGGGGTGTGTTTAGAAGTGGCTGTGAGCTCAGTACAACTTTAGGCAGCCTGCCTGCTGATGGTTGGGGCTGTGTTCCCCCTTTGCTGGTTGTTTGGCCTGAGGCATCCCAGCACTGGAGCCTGCAGGCTGTTGGGTGGAGCCAGGTCTCAGTGACAAAATGGCCACCTCTCAGAGAGCTCATGCCAATCAGTATTTTATGGGGCCTCCACCTCCAGTCTCCTTGCCCCTGCCTCTGCACCACAGCCAACCCACACCACCCCAGGAGACCCTCCACAACACACAGGGTGGTCTAGCCCAGGCTCCTGTGGAGTCACGCTTTGTTCTGGGTCCCAGTGTACGTGAAATCTTGTGCGCACCCTCCAAGAGTAGAGTTTCTATTTCCCCCAGTCCTGTGGATCTCCTGCACTCAAGCCCTGCTGGCCTTCAAAGCCAAATGCTCTCGAGGCTCCTCCTTCTGATGCCAGACCCTCAGGCTATGGAGCCTGACCTGGGGCTCAGAACTATCACTACTGTGGGAGAACCTCTGGGATATAATTATTTTCCAATTTGTGGGTCTCTCACCCAAAGGGTATGGGATTTGATTATATCGTGGAAGCACCCCTCCTACCGACTCATTGTGGCTTCTTTGTCTTCGGGCATCAAATATCTTTTTCATCTTTTCCAGTTATATGCCCAGAAGTGGGATTGCTGGATCATATGCTAACTCTAGTTTTTCAAGGAACCTCCATACTGTTCTCCATAGTGGCTGTACCAATTTACATTCCCACCAACAGAGTAGAAGGGTTCCCTTTTCTCCACACCCTCAACCCCAATTATTGTTTATAGACATTTTGATGATGGCCATTCTGACTGGTGTGAGGTGATATCTCATTGTGGTTTTGATTTGCATTTCTCTGATAATTAGTGACATTGAGTATATGTTCATGTGCCTATTGGCCATCTGTATGCTTCTTTGGAGAAATGTCTATTTAGATCTTCTGCCTATTTTTTGATTAGGTTGTTTGCTTTTTATTGTTGAGTTGTATGAGCTGTTTGTATATTTTGGAAATTAAGCCCTTGTCAGTCACATTGTTTGCAAATATTTTTTCCCAGTCTGTAGGTTGTTTTCATTTTGTTTTTGGTTTCCTTTGCTGTGCAAATGCTTATAAGTTTGATTAGGTCCCATTTGTTTATCTTTGCTTTTATTTCTATTGCCTTGGGAGACTGACATAGGAAAGCATTGGTACAATTTACATCAGAGAATGTTTTGCCTGTGATCTCTTCTAGGAGTTTTATAGTGTCCTGTCTTATATTTAAGTCTTTAAGCCGCTTTGCATTTATTTTATGTATAGTGTGAGGCAGTGTTCTAACTTCATTGATTTACATGAGCCTGTCAAGCTTTCCCAGTGCCACTTGCTGAAGAGACTCTTTTCTCCATTATGTATTCTTGCCTCCTGTGTCCAAGAATAATTGACTGTAGGTGAGTGGGTTTATTTCTGGGGTCTCTATTCTCTTCCATTGATCCATATGTCTGTTTTTGTGCCAATACCATGCTCTTCTGATTACTGTAGCTTTGTAGTATTGTCTGAAGTATGGGAGGGTTGTGCCTCCAGTTTTGTTCTTTTTCCTCAGGATTGCTTTGGCAATTCTGGGTCTTTTATGGTTCCATGTAAACTTTAGGATTATTTGTTCTAGTTCTGTGAACATTGTCATGGGTAATTTGATAGGGATGACATTAAATCTGTAGATGGCATTGGATAGTATGGCCATTTTCCAATATTCTTCCAATCCAAGAGCATGGGATACCCTTCCGTTTCTCTTACTGTGCCTCCCATTGGTATAACTGAAATGGAAGGGACCAAGGAACAGGAAGAACTGGATGATACAGTCCTAGCCCACAGTGGAAGGTGAGAAGGGTAGAGAATAGATCTGAGAGTGGGGTAAAGGGACATAACCAGCTCTATTCTAAGGAAAATGCAGGCAAGAGGACCTGATTAGTAAACTGTGTCTGGGTAAAAAAAAAAAAAAAAACTAAAGCAAAAAATGATGATGCTTTTATACCAAGGTACATGGACAACATTCATTTTAGATCTACATTCTGGCATACTTTAAAGGAACATTCAACATATTTAACCAGTATTGTTAATCCACTTTTCTCTTCACCAAGCCACTTCTAAAATCCAGTAGGCATATAATGGATGTGATTTCAGCCATAAGATTTCTCATTTCACTTTGGTTTTCCTGGTCAGGAAATTTATTATGTAAAAGACCTCTGAGGTTTGTAGCAGAGCATCCTTACCTTAGGGTCAAGGCTGAAATTTAGCCTTCTATAGGAAATGTTAAAAGATGCATTCTACTTGATCTGACGGTAGGATGGATGAGCACTCAGGCTTTTAATAGTAGACAGTTGACCTTTAGGTCTATCATCATTAAACTCTGTAAATCAGTAGCTTTACCACTGTTGTACCAAGCAGTGACCATTTATTTTCTCTTGCAGAGAATATCATGGGAATGCTATGCAGCCCTCTGTCAAGGATAACAGTGGTAGCCATGGCTCTCCTATCAGTGGAAAATTAGAAGGCATCTTCTTCAGCTGCAGCACTGAATTCAATACTGGGAAGCCACCCCAGGATTCACCTTATGGAAGATACAGGTTTGAGATTGCAGCAGAAAAACTTTTTAACCCCAATACTAACTTATACTTTGGGGACTTCTACTGTATGTACACTGCTTATCATTATGTGATTCTTGTCATTGCCCCTGTGGGATCACCAGGAGATGAATTTTGTAAGCAGCGCCTTCCTCAACTAAATTCCAAGGATAATAAATTTTTGACCTGCAGAGAAGAAGATGGGATGCTGGTTTACCACCATGCCCAGGATGTCATTTTAGAAGTCATTTACACTGACCCTGTGGATCTTTCTCTAGGCACCGTGGCAGAAATCACTGGTCATCAGCTCATGAGTTTATCTACTGCAAATGCAAAGAAAGATCCCAGCTGCAAAATCTGTAATATTAGTGTTGGACGTTAATGCCCACTTTTCTTATCCTTAGTCCCCTTTCTTCCCTTAGGAGCATTGATCCTCTGTTCATTTTCATCACCAGATGTTTTCCACTGTAGCATGCACATGCCGCTCTCACCAAAAGCAAACTGCCACTTATCAAATTTCATTCAGAGCTGTTTTAGTGTTTCCTATTCCCTACCCTTCCCCCTCCTTTCAATGCTGAAATATCCTAAGTTGTCCTTCTGACACTCTGTTGCCTAGATGCTGCAATGTTTTAATTTTTCCTTTATGCCAAACATAACCAATTATATAAACTGCTTTAGCAAAATACAAAATAATGGAAAATAATGGCTTATAAATGGTGTTTAAATATGCACTCATTTTAATCTACTGAGCAAATATTGGGATTATTCCAAACCGCATGAAAGGGTGTAATTGCAGCATGAATTAAATCTTGAAGCCTAGAATTGTCAGCACTTCCAACTTGTTGTTTGACAGTGTTATTTATGTTATTTATATTAGCTAACAGGAAACAACTACTGTGTTTCAACATAATAAATATAATAGAAAAATATTTTATTTGTATTGCTGTATAAAATATTTACAATCTTATAGAATATATAGAGTTACATTTTAATAGCAATTGTATACATGTCACGAAACCATTTCCCTTATCAAAGATGTAGTTTGTAAACCTCAAATAGTTGTGTATCTGTTCTGTTACAAGTAGATGACTTTAATTAAACAAATTTATGAAGGACATTATTCTGATTTATAAAACATCAGGTAAATACAGAGAAAACAATAAGCCTCTGAAATAGTCTGCTTCAGAAAGTCAATATTCTTCCCATCCAAACTATGTGAAAGTGTGAATTTGTTCAACATCATGCTTAAACATTACAGAAGAGAGAAATATAAACATGGTTGGTACAAGAGAAAATGTGGACCTTTTACTTATTTTTACAAAAGCAAAAGTAATAAACAGGTGGTTGGTTTAGTACAAAATAACAAAACTGCACATGCTAAAGTGGATGAAGCAAATAAAATATCCTGGCTTCTTTCCCAAGGTGTAGCAACAATTTCTAAACCTTTCATTTTATACAGAATGGAGAACAACTATGTAGAGTTCATGGGAAAGATTTTTGACTTCACAAAGTATAGACCTTGGAACATTAAAAAAAAAAAGTTTCCAATGGAAAAATAGTTATATAATCTTATAGTAAATAAAGATTAGCAATCATAACTATGATCACATTAGATTATATACTACAGACACATCTATCCAAAATACCTATTTTCAAATTTTAATACCATATTTTAATATAAACATCTGTTATATAGACAAAGATAATTCACAAAGTACATGCTATCAGAATGAACTTTGGTAATCAGAAATGTAAAATTTTAAGTAACAGATAAAATAATGTGCTATTTTTATATAGAAATAAAAAAATTATCAGTGACACATTCTAGTATATTTTAGGGTGCTGAAAACCTAGCAGATTTAAGGAACAAGGTAGTAGGTTTTTTTTTATCACTTAAAAATCTATTAGAAGTTTCAAATAAATTACATTCTTACTAGCTGTATTCCTTCCTACATAAAATAAAGTTTCTTTTCTTCCTCTTACTGATTTTTTAAAATTATGCTCTTTTCCATATGTCAATATAAGCAATCTTTGGACACTAAGTAGACTTTCTTAACCAGTAGCCCATTTAACAGGTGGATGCTTTGTGTTATTTAGATTTGATAAAATAGATGTTTTCTGAAATAATTATATTGACTGCATTTTCTCCCTAGCATGGAGAAGGCTGAATTTTATTTTCCAATTATACTGTTCCTTGTTATAACCCCTCCCTTTTTAATCCCTTCTACTCATTTATAATTACACTTGCCATCCATTCTTAAAAACAGCTAATACACTAAAGTGCTTCAATTTGCATTTGTCATAACTACTTAGCAAGAACGGCAGAGGAAAATAAACTTGACTTATCTTGGGTCAAAGTGATCACAAACATTTCCTGAACCTCAAATAGTTTTGGCCACATCTTGTTGCTTGCTGATGAGGACCTCTAATAGTCTCAGTTTGGCTTTTATATGCTTGTATTCGTAATACTCATCTGCCATTGGTATCCTATCTTCCTTTTGTGGACTTCTGCAAAAAAGAAAATACCATCCATTAGTTAATAAAGAACCAAGTCATTAAAAATCCTTTTCTAACTCTTACATGAGAAAAGTGCAGGGTAGCAGTTTCCACTTGATTTTTGCACCATGTCTTTTTTTCCCTTCCCTTTTACCTTCATTCACTCCCTCTTCCACATGTTACTAGGTTTCAGTATAAAAGTACTCTGAGAAGTTAAATATTTTAAGTGTTTTGCAAATATATCCAGTGCATAAACATATAACATTGGGGCAAGTGAAAAGTTACCAGGGAAATAAAAAGCAGAACCCTCAAGGCATTCTTATCTAGTCATTCTCCCATGATCCATGCCTATGTAGAATGTTCAGCCCTTACAGTGATAGCTGTATTTTAAAATATCAACCTAGAGATACAACAGAAATTACATTAACAGAAATAACTTATAAATTTATGGTAATAGGAGAAGAAACTAAGTAGCTAACCTTACAAACATGAAATATTTCTAAGTTTTCCTATAATTATAATACCTAACTCTGCTAATATATAGTAGAATCACTGAGAAGTTTTGTAAGGAATTTGAGTCTAAATTTCAGTGGTTCTCTTTGCACACTAGTTGTACTAAGACTAGGCATATGATGATGCACATAGTTTTATACATATGCCTTCTAACTACCAGATGTTCTTCACACTTATTTTGAAGAATAATTGGATAGCATCTGGAGTTGAAACCATTGCCTTCCCAGAAAAATACATTGCCAGGATATGTTTTCTAAAGGAAACTAGTTACTTCAGGATCTCAGAAGGGTCTTTCCTCCTTTGTTAATAAAGATGGCCAACTGCTTTTAAAATATTTCCACCCATGACTTTGAAATACAAGGGGTGGGTACACATGTGAAGTCAGCACGATTTCCACTGAATATAAATATAGATACTCTCCAATATTAGTATGGCTGAAAACACTTAATATTTTACCTATACCCCTTCTCTTTTCCCAGTACTGATAAAGATATTTATATTACTTCCAAATAAAAGAACAGCTAATCTATAAAGATTCCCTACGAATGTAGTTACCTACTTATGTTGTAACACTACATACACTGCCCTGAAATTTCTAGTTCAGAACATCAGAACAGCACACAAATCTTTAGACAGGTTTCCTCTTAAATGTTGTCTCAATTATTTAACATAATTGCTTTGCCTCCCTTCAATATTCTGAGCCAAACTTATCATAACTGGGTGTCTAAATACCATCTTGATTTGTGTAAACATATCTAAGTGAAGAAATGTTCTAATCTATAGGGAAATACTATAAGCCATTATGCAATTGTCCCTGGTCCTGCGTACTCCATTTTGGCTAATAAACAAGAGTTCACTGGCCAGAGTGAAAATTTTTGTTAAGTATTTCCTTAAGCAGTTTTCTCATTATATAAAACATACTAAAGTGTTTAGCACAGTTCCTGGCTCATAACTGTTAATGTCATATCTAGATAATTATGCTTCTCACATGGTGAATATTACCAAGAACACTTACAATACCTTAAAATTTTTAGTAATCCATTTGCCTGGTTATTTTAGCTATGTAGTTAACCCTTCCCAATGAAATGTTTTAGGAAAACAAGATCCATATTCCCTAGCCATTCAACTATTTGATTTTACTTGTAATATAGCACTACTTCTGCATTTAGTTTAAGTGTATTACCACAAGAGGGCATATAACCTCAATCAAGTATTAGGCATATCTGAAGTGAGTTTAGTACTCACTGGTGCATTAGAATACTATACACATAACATAACTAACTTCCCTGTATGTCAAAGGCATGCCAAGTACCATTGCAGACCCATTTGGCAGGACTGGGTAACACACTGGGAAGTTCTCAAACTCTTTAAATTGCTGGGTTCAGATAGGTTAAAAAAAAATGTAAAAGTTGTATGGAAATTTTGTAAAGGAAAAAATGGAAATGGGAAAAGAAAACAAGAAATTATGTTTTATATTCTAAATTTAACAACCGTGTAACATTTCTCACTAGATAACATCAGCAGAAAGGTAAGTAACTTGGACTTAAAACAGTCAACTTGAAGATTCCACTAGAAAACTAGGTGGGTTACATCTGTACTTGCTAAATGCAAAAAGTCTGAGAGGTCCAGTCCTAGTGAACAGCCCTGGAGGACTGAAATAGAAAGTTACTAAGAGGTGAGTAGACCAAACTTTCAGGATGCTTTTAGAAAACAGTCTCTTCTCCATCAGGGCAGCCCTCAGGCTGCTGAAATCAAAGCAATTCAAGAAAGGCAGATACCTAGATGGAGAAGAATACTGAGGAGCCAGTGTAGCACAGACTCCTACCTCTGCCACCCTAATAACTCTGTGACTTTGGCAAAGTTACACCCTTTAAAATTTTTTTAAAGAATGATGTCCCACACGACAAATGTAGCTTCCCAAAGTATCCCAGGAACGCTAATTATTTCCTCTTACAACTGTAGAAACAGGCTCAGGGGAGCTAATTGGCTTGTCTCTGTCTCTTCCAGAAGTAGATTAATAATCCTTTTCTCATGATTTTATATATATGCATATATATAATTTTGTTCACAATAAATCAAAATTTAGAAGAAACTTATGGAGTGCATAGTGAGACTGGGTTGACACAGAAAAAGAGAGGATATAGCGAAACATTTATTTAAGGGATAGAAAGAATAGGAATGAACTCTTGACCAAATCCTGAAATAAAATAATTAAGGGCAGATCCTGAAGCTTAAAGAATATATTTAAAGCAAATGAAGAATTATTTAATAAAGTAGGGAGTAACCTGTAGAACTAAGTAACAAGAATGAAGAAGTTATATGGGCTGAAAAATTAAATATTATAGTTTTTTTTAACGTTTAGGTACATTCAATTGTAATGAGATTTATTATGCAAAGTTAGGGATTTGGGGAGTTCATCTTTTATTTTTTAAAGCTTTGCTGTCTCATACTTGATAGCTACAGCCTCCCATAAAACATACCCAATAATGGTACTACCCAAATGTTGCAGTAGACAAATCCTGGGTCTAAGTCACTTTGGAAATTATTTATGTCTTGTATAAAGTCACTGTTCCTGAAAAAATTACAGCTCACTCTTAACAGCAGTTCTTTAGGAAATAATAGCTTAAAAAATATTTCTGCCCACACTTACCTTCCTGTTTGTTTAAAAAACTGTTCCTCAAATTCTCTTAAGGCTTTCCGAAGTCTCTTCTTGTCAGCCCTAGTTTCTCGGAGATGGTCAAGAAGTACAGGCCTGTATCAGGTAAAATATATATGCTCTGGCATAACTGAGAGCTCATCATGAGCAGAGTTACCGATTTAGCGAAAGCATATTATGATACAGAAGTGATCTGCCTAAAAGTGTGTCTTTTGAATAAATATGACACATGTAGAGCATGACCATAGGGGAGCACATCACTGAGGACATTACTTGATGAAAATAATGTCCTAGGAAAGTGGAAAGGGCAGACAGGAGGCAAGCAGACTGAGTCCATTATAAAAAGAGGTGAGGGTAAAGGCCACATGAATACATGAGGGAGAGACAGACATTTTAGAGGAATACTCATCAGTATTTGGTGATAGACTAAACATAAGAGGCACAAAAGGGAGAGATTTGAAAGAAAATTCTACCCTTAATCTAGAGTATAGGGGGAATGGCAAAACCCTTGGGAATGAAACAAAGACCCAGAGAAAGCTATAATTATGTCACAGATTCTACTCACTTCATTCTAAGACAAGAGAGAAAAGTCAGATACTTCAGAGCAGGAATTTTTATCTGGGGAACTTGTGTCTGGTTCCAGAAACTTTGTGAACTCCCTGAAATTATATATGGGCGTTTTCTAAAAAGTAAAAGATTCCATTGCTTTCAGAAAAGTCCAATACCCCCCAAGAAGATAAGAACAGCTGCCTTAGAACAGCCAGCCAGCCAACCAACCAACCAAGAAAGAAAGAAAAAAAAGGAGAGAGGGAGCCAGGGATGGAGGGAAAGAGGAGGAAAGGGAGGGAAGATGGAAGGACTGATGTTCTGCTTCCAAACAGGTCACTCTTCTCTGAGCTGAAATTGGGGTACCAACTGATAGACGCACACTAAAATCTCAGCTCGCAACTTAGTGCTTGGTCTTGCCTCATATTTATGGTGATTCCATCCCTATCTTGGGGCATATACTCACCACACTATTATACATGTTAAAGAAAATCTCATGATCTGGCCTGTAATATACAAACCAAAGAAGGCCAAATGATCAAGAGGAGTGCCAGCTACTGAATAATGATAATAATAATACTAATGAAAATCCAAATGGCTCCTGACTGAGTGGCCATTAGGAGAGAAAGGTCAGCTCATTTACTTAAGTCCCAGTCTGGAGAAACCATTTTATCTAAATAGAACAGACTAGGATAAAGGCCCTGACAACTGCTGACTCAACACAGGATCCCAATTCCTTTTGATTCAGCATTTTCAAAGGCCAACTCTGCTTTCCACACTGCCAAGCATTAGATTGGTGCCAGACCCTGCTGAAAAGATGTGCAAGTGTAGCAAATGGACCATTAGCATTCATGACATCCCTGGGACCTTATTGGGAGGCTTGGTTCCTCATGGCTTTGTCTTCTCAGTTTTCCTGTTAAAAGGATAACCAGATTATGCTTTCTGCTGGATAGCATTTTTTAGAGCGTGTAATAGCTTTTCTGAATTTTGTGTGTACGGACATATAATGTCCCCCAGACCGGAAGGAGTTAAAAGGGGACTCCATCCTTAGGATTCACACTCACATGGTGGCCTCATGTAAATTGGACATGGAGAGAGCTGGTTGTTTGATTTCTTTCTTTTCATCTGGTAGCAGGAGCCGAATAGGCTCAGTCTCATTAGAGTAGGTGAGGTGGTCGCCAATAGGAAGGTGGGATGCTGGGTTTGGCAAAGAAGGTTGTTGGCTTCCCTGTGGACAGTCTTCATCAGAGTCTTCTTCCTCCTGCTTATCATAGGAAGAATTAAATAAAGTTACAAAATGCTAAGTGCCTCTAGAGGAAGCAAAACCAGGAAGGGGAACCATAAATAAACACAATGAAAACAGTAGATGATCCCTGGGCCTACTGAGAACCAAGAAGAAAGCAACCAAGAGGAACTCTTGCTCAGTTGCATCAAAAAACTTACAGAAGTTAATGAGCAAAGAAGCACCCATCCTGGGCTAAAATGCTCACCAAGCTCAGATCTCTCTGCTGGGCCAAAGTAGGCACAGACATCTAGGATATGTTCCAATCTGGGCTGCATTGCCTAGTAATTCTTCCCTTTCACCCAGGCCTTCTGGGTCCCAGCTTCTTAACAGTTATATGGGTTAGGATGAGATGGACCATAGACTTCTTTTGTCATCCAGAAATACCCCAAATCAGGTCCTGGTGTGGGCCACTTTCAAATACAGAGAATACTCAGATAACTGACAAGTTCATGGAAGAGCTCTATGAAGGCCAAAACAAAATGGAGTTACTGCTTAACCTGTTCAGGTAATGCTTATCACAACCAAAACATTTTCTTGTAAGGAAATCTGAAAATCATACCCCATTTTAAATTATGCTTCCTTAATTGGAAAATTTCAAAGAGTATGAATCACTATTGTCTTTGTCTTTAGAGTTGTGGAAATATAAATGTATTGAAGTATACTTGAATGTGTTAATATTTCTTTTAATATTGATATCTTGAGCAAGTGACTGTTCTAATATTGATGGAGTAGGATGTGTGGTGCTTTTCAAGTTCTGTATTCCCATAAATCATTCTTTATTAAAAATAGTCTAACTCAGTTTCAAGTATTCATATTTTCTATTGAAATAAAACTTATATCTTGCGCAGAGATGGTCAAATGGTACCAAAAACAAATGCTGCATTATATCAAGGAACATACTATCAATTTTCTTATTAAAGGAGAAAAATTAACAACACACAGACTAGAACAGCTCTGTTCTGTCTAGCTGTGTTGTTGTAAATTAGGTAATGCCAAACTAAAATCCATCAGTTGTTCTCCCCACCCAAGCAATGAAAGCAAGTGTAATAACTGGCTTCAAAAATAGAATTGCTATCTATTCCTGTTTCACAATAGTTTTCATTATCAGCCACTGTTAAGTATAGTATTGGAGTTAAGGGAGACCACGTTTCTACTTTGTGAAATAACAACTGGCCTTGTTAGCAGCATATCCTGCAGAGAAGGCTCCTTTATAACTCTCATGGTGCTGCCTCCCTAACTAAACATTAATACAAAGCACAAGGACAGATTTCTAGTTAATGCAAACATCCCAACTTACAATTGTTGGAATAAGGGAAGGCGTGGACAGGATTTGCTTGATAATTCTGTATCTGTCATAAAGAGGCTTTATGAGGTTCTTGTCTTGCTTAGTTACCTGGAAAATATGAAATTAATTATTCCTTTCTCTAACAAGAATGAAAACACATCATGATTTTAGCAGGCCAAAAAACAAAAAAGTTTTGAAGCCTCTAAGGGATTGCAATACTAAAATGCAACAGTAATTTTAAAAAAGTAAGTCATTTATAAGACAAAATATGAAAGCACATGCCAATTTTCTTCTAGGAAAGTTTCTTAAAAGATAGGTCCAAGTTTAGAAATACGTTTTTAAAGCTTACTGAAGGAGTCCTCAATGTTGTTGTTGTTGTTTGTTTGTTTTTTTGCGGTACACGGGCCTCTCACTGTTGTGGCCTCTCCTGTTGCGGAGCACAGGCTCCGGACACGCAGGCTCCACGGCATGTGGGATCTTCCCGGACCGAGGCACGAACCCGTGTCCCCTGCATCGGCAGGCGGACTCTCAACCACTGCGCCACCAGGGAAGGCCCCTGGAGTCCTCAATGTTTAAATGGTAAGGAGCCTGTTCTTTAATTACTTCTTCATTCTTAAAAAACCAATGGGTGATCCAAGAGCTATTGATTTTTCTTCTGAAACATGTATTTTATCTGACTTTCAAGATCTTTTATATCCACAGACACCAACCTTGTCCAGGTCTTCGCCACTACATACTTGGATTATATGCTAGCGTACTGGCTAAATCTGACATAAACTAAATATTTTCGATAAAACGGTTAACCTCTCTGAATTCTCAATTTCCTACCTATACAACAAAGAAGTTGGAGTTAAAAAGTTCCTTCCAACCAAAAACTTTCATAACCTCTTGTTTACTAATGTATTCTATTACCTTGCTGCTCTTTGACTCATCCCTAGGCACCATTTTTAACATGTCACAAAGTACATAAAATTTTAAATAGTTTCCTACTTATCTATTAATCATCTACCTACCTACCTATCCCAACCTATCTACGTCTCCAGCCAAAATGACCAAACTCCTCTGCTTGCCTTCATTTTCCTCCCTGATGTGTGTCCTGCATTAAGTTTTCTACATATTTACCACAAACAACCTCCTTTTCATTCTAGTCCAGTGGTTCTCACTCAGCAGGTAGTGGGAAGGAAATGGTAGAAATAGCACATAGCATAATTGCCCAAGTGTCCTATCTGACTCTGCCTTCCAGATGCCCTCTGAGAATCCTGAAGGAAAAGAAAATGGCTCAAGCAGGTGTATTTTTTAAGCTTTCTAGTTCTTCTCATGCTACCTTACCCCCATCCCAGGTGAGAACCATTCTGGCCCATATTGATCTTTCTTTTCTCTGAACTTCTCTGTGTCTCACTGTCTGGGCCTTAACTCTTTTCTGTGTTTCAGTCTCGTCTGCCCAAATAAATTATATCACATATTTCTTCAAATTCTCACAGTACCCAATGTATCCCCTTTCCTACTACCCATCTAACAACGCAGGTTTATATGCAAAAATAGTCTAATTTTTAGAGGACTCCATATATATTCCACAGGCTATATAACCCAAGGCTCTTTTATTTTCAGTAGAAAGAAAGACCACCTCTCTCTGTAGAGCATTTTAAGTATTGGTTAAATAACCCCAAGAGCCTTTCATTTTCTAGCTCAATCATTCCTTAAACATTTTCTTAGTCATGACACATTTTTACACAGAAAATAAATTCTTTCATGTATTCCATGGGGTTTTAATAGGTGACAAAGAAAAAGAAATCTCTAAGTTCAGAAAACACTGAAATAATGTTTTTTATTCAGTATCTTATTGGGACTTATATTCCACAGAAAGCTCTTCAGAAAATGATGCATTTAACTATTATTGGCATCTCTATTGCAGTTTGATTTTTTTGGTTTTATTTATTTTTAGTATATTGTCTGTATTCTAGAAAAGCTAAATTTAGTCTTAAAAGAGAAAAAGAAAAGAGTTACCAAAAAGCAAGTTAGAATGATGAATAATGCCATTATAGAAAAGTTCCTTCCACATATGCTAGATAAAAGTCAGGGTACAGGTACAATGTATAGCACTCATCTTTCACTCTCATGATTCTATGATTTTACTTTTAGGATCATTATTAAAGTAATCCCCAAAGACAGATGTGAGGGTTCAATAGCCGTAAGTACAGGACTTCAATGCCATAAGTGCTTATCCTCAAATATATGTGCACAGGAAGGCATGCTGCCTGAAGAAGAAGGGTTAGTGGCAAGAGTATGTGCCAGGAAGCTGTCTTCTACTCAGGGGCCTATGGACACCAGCTATTATGAGGCCTGCAACATCAATCTTCATGGTGGCAAATGAGTCAAGATGTAGGCTCTGCAGGATAGGTACCTCAAATCTAAGGGGCAGAAATACATTAGACTTTGCTATTTCTCGACCACTTTCTACTAAGAATCAGACCATTCTCTCCTCTTAATTCAATGGCTCTGTTTCTGAAATGCATCCTCTCTCCCTAATTCTGCATATTGGTGGCTGACTGTGGTATGTTAATAGTATCTAACTTATGATTTTTATTTAAATGGAGAAAACAAGGACTGTGTTGAATAACCTGAAAGAGCCAGAGAGGGATATCCAGCACATGAATGGGTTGTCAGATTTTAAAGATAAATATAAGGAGATAAACCCCAAAGCTAATTATCCTTACTTCCTGCTCCTCCATTTTATATGGCATCAGAAGAAATGTAACTTAAAGGAGGTTGAGCAAGAAGGGACTGTGCATAGAACAAAATTTGATATACTTTGTTGATACCTTGACAGTTCCGTCATGAAAAACTCCTGGCCCCCTATCCAGTAGGTTGCTCGAATTATCAAGATCTGGAATAGTACCCCCCCAAACAAGCTGGCTTTCCAAGTAGAACTGCTGCTGAGTGGTCAGCCCAAGTATTATTTCTCTCTAGGCCCTGGTCAGAAAGTTGTTTGGGGAAAAAACTGCCACAGCTTAAGTGCTTTTACCACCATGCTTGTTTTCCGTTCTCCCCATGGCACTGGTCCCATGTATTCTTTCACAGTAAACCATGGAAACATAAAAATCAGTCGTACTGTCACCATAAACAAGCTCTCTCCTTGAGAGGGAGGTAAAACTGACGTTCTCCTCTCTGGACAGTGAGTGATGAGAATCTATTACTCTTTAGCTTTATAGAGACTCATGTCTTGCCAAACTTTCCCTGTGTCTAAGTCTCCCCAGCCCCTCACTGAGGGAGAAAGTATACGTGAAACAAGTCTGACAGCTTGAACTAACCAGTCATTCCAACAACGTGGGAAGTCAATAATGAACATAATCATACAAAGCAACTGCTGAAGAGAATGGCTTGGTCAATTCAGATTTCTAAGTATACTGCCAATTAATATTGGCCTTGAAAAACAGGTCATGAGTTCAGATAACTGGCTTCAAGAATTACACACTATTTTTAATTCGGAAAATTATGGAATCTCTGAACCTTAGATTCTTAATGTGTAAATTCTTAATATGCAGAATGAGGATCATTTTTAATTATCTTATGTAAATGTCCCTGGCACAGGCACACTAAATGTTATTTAAGCTATCAAACTAGTTGATTTGAGGTTACTATCAATGTTGTAAATTACTTATAAAGGAATACCATGGTGCTATTAAAGCATAAATTTTAAAGATAAAAAAATTGAGAAGCACTCTGTCCTGCTATAAAAAGCTATCTAGAATATGCAAAGTGAAAAAAGGATACATAGTTATGTAGCCTGCTACCTTTTTTCAAAAGGGGCAAATTAAGAATGTGTATTGATACTTTCTTGTATATGCTTTATATAGAGACTCCAAAAGGACACCTAAAACATTCATAACAATAGTTACACCTGCTTAGAGTGAGAGACCTCAGAACTGGAGCTGGCAGATGGGGTAGGAAGGAGTCTTTTTAATGTGTAACCTTTTATATTTTTTGAACTATGTGAGAAAGTATTACCTATTCAGAAAATTAAATTTTTTTTTAAAGGGTAAGTAGAAGAACTTGATGGGATCTTCCTTTTGGTGCATTTTACCTGTGAGTCTTCCCTCTCTCCAATGCACAACTACTCACTAATCAGTTATCAAATTTTTACTTGATTTTTACAAAATAAAATGAATTATTATGTTTTTTAAAAATCTGCTTTTCTACATGACGACCCAAAACCTATGGGATGCAGCAAAAGCAGTACTAAGAGGGAAGTTTATAGCAATACAATCCTACCTCAAGAAACAAGAAACATCTCAAATAAACAGCCTAACCTTACACCTAAAGCAATTAGAGAAAGAAGAACAAAAAGTCCCCAAAGTTAGCAGAAGGAAAGAAATCATAAAGATCAGATCAGAGGACTCCCCTGGTGGCGCAGTGATTGAGAGTCCTCCTGCCGATACAGGGGACACAGGTTCGTGCCCCAGTCTGGGAGGATCCCACATGCCACAGAGAGGCTGGGTCCATGAGCCATGGCTGCTGAGCCTGCGCATCCAGAGCCTGTGCTCCGCAACGGGAGAGGCCACAACAGTGAGAGGCCCGCGTACCACAAAAAAAAAAAAAAAAAAAAAAAAAGATCAGATCAGAAATAAATGAAAAAGAAATGAAGGAAACAATAGCAAAGATCAATAAAACTAAAAGCTGGTTCTTTGAGGAGATAAACAAAATTGATAAACCATTAGCCAGACTCATCAAGAAAAAAAGGGAGAAGGTTATAATCAACAGAATTCGAAATGAAAAAAATAAGACTACCATACAACCCAGCAATCCCACTACTGGACATATCCCCTGAGAAAACCATAATTCAAAAAGAGTCATGTACCACAATGTTCACTGCAGCTCTATTTACAATAGCCGGGACATGGAAGCAACCTAAGTGTCCATCAACAGATGAATCAATAAAGAAGATGTGGCACATACATACAATGGAATATTACTCAGGCATAAAGAGAAATGAAATTGAGTTATTTGTAGTGAGGTGGATGGACCTAGTGACTGTCATACAGAGTGAAGTAAGTCAGAAAGAGAAAAACAAATACCATATGCTAACACATATATACGGAATCTAAAAACAAACAAATCATTCTGAAGAACCTAGGGGCAGGACAGGAATAAAGACGCAGACATAGAGAATGGACCTGAGGACACGGGGAGGGGGAAGGGTAAGCTGGGATGAAGTGAGAGTGGCATTGACTTATATATACTACCAAATTGTAAAATAGATAGCTAGTGGGAAGCAGCTGCATAGCATAGGGAGATTAGCTCGGTGCTTTGTGACCACCTAGAAGGGTGGGATAGGGAGGGTGGGAGGGAGACGCAAGAGGGAGGGAATATGGGGATATATGTATACGTATAGCTGATTCACTTTGTTACAGAGCAGAAACTAACACACCATTGTAAAGCAATTATATTCCAATAAAGATGTTAAAAAAAATCTGCTTTTCTCCTCAAAGATGCTGCAGTTAATGAAAGGCCAGAAGAAGTAACTGCCATTACTCATCCAGCTGGTAATTTGTGCTGTGCACCTGACTCCACCTACAGTTCTTGGAAAGGACAATAAAAAGGGGATATATGCCAGTACCAAGTCAGGATTTTCAAAAGAAAAGGACATAAATAAGCACCACAATCAGACCTAGGGTTGATTCATTCATTTCCAGTGTTCAACGGATGCCCTGTGACCAAAAAGTGATTATCTCCAAAAATCATCCATAGATGATGCAGGAAGAAGATTACTCGGTAGCAGTATCTGAACTGACAAGGCAATGCTGTAGGGTTTATCAGCTTTAGTATGAGCTCTGACTAAACACCAAATGCAAAAATTTCAAGAGGAGTCATAATGAAGGTCTCTCTAGAAAAGAAATAACTTCATCTTGGAAGCTTAATATTTAATGCATTTTAAGCAGTAGAGCAAAGACTCCAGATGAAAATCATCCATCAATTTGAGTTTAAAGAATTGGGACCTAATGAGATAATCTCAAATGTGAATAAGCTCACTGAGGAGCCAGGAATAATACTACTGTGGAAATTTTTAATCCTCCCTTTGCTTCTTCTGTGGCTTCTGGACTCCCCCTTAGGAACCACCTAATACCTGCCTAGCCACTTCATGGTCTGCTGTGTTAAGCTCTCCCAGGAACAATTCTGCAGCTTTAGATATTGAGACATACATGTTCTACTGCAGATGCTCTCTATTTAAAGGGCCTCACTTTAGCCTACTGCAAAGATAGGTTTACTTGAAGGGACTTCTGACACTAAACAGTTTAACGGCTACTTCTTTTAAAATAACAAATAAATTGCCGTTTAAATAAAGATGACTTCTAAAGAAGTCAGAGTTTTTCTCTGACCTTCAGATTTTCATTTACATGTTTTTATTTGACTTGAATACATCAGTAGGGTGATCGACCATCCCAGTTTTCCCAGGACTGAGGCTTTTGGTGGGCCATGGAATTTTCAGTGCTAAAGTCAGAAAGTCTAGGGAAACCTGGGAGGGTCGGTCACCCTATTTCTGAAAGATCTTAAAACAAACATGTCCAAAACAGACCTCCTGAGTTTTCACTCTCACCCTCAATCTCTCCTCCTGTAGTTTTTCCCCATCTCAGTAAATGGACCCATCTTCCTTTCCTTCACTCCCTACCATCCAATGATTCAGCACATCCTTTGGATTCTATATCCAAAATATACTTTGAATGTGTCAACTTCTTTCCATCTCCAAGGCTACCATACTAGTCCAAGCCACCCATTTCATCTTCCCTTTTCCACTCTTCTCCCCTATGATTAATTCTCCATACAGCAATCAAAAAGATCTTTAAGTGTAAATCACACCATGTCACTTTCGCTCTTACAACCATTCAGCAGCTTCCCAATACTTTCAGTGGCCTAAAAGGTCCTGTGTTACGTGCCCTGATCTATCTTTTCTGACCTCATCACATGCCATCCTGTGCTCCAGCCCTCAGACGTGAGAACTCCAACTACAAACAAGCTCTTCCTTCAAAGGCCTTCATACTTGCAGTTCCGTCTAAAATGCTCTTTGCTGCTCTCTTGGCCTGCTGATTCTTCCGCATTAAATGTCATCTTATTGGCCTTCCTAATCACCCTATATAAAATAGAAACCATCCATACTCATTATTTTCTATCATATCATTTGTTTCTTTGCACAGTACTTATAAAAAATTTTAATGATTTTGTCTATTGAGTTATTTCTTGTTGTATCCCAACGCCCAGAAAAACATGAGCTCCGTGAAGGTGGTAACTCACATCACTTCTCTATCTTGTTTATTTTTTATATCCAGCATGGATCATAGTTCACAACACACAGTAGGCACTCAAATCTTTTTGCAAATGAATGATTACCCACTGGTCACCAGGCATCTCCTTTTATTGTCACAATAATTATATAAATAGGTATTATCTGTATTTGATAGATGAGGAAGTTGAATATCAGAGAATTAGTTCACTTGCCAAGTGTGTATGATTAGAAAGTGTCTTGTTCAAGGACTGAGTCCTGCTCTAAATTTATTATACCAGTCCCAACTCATCCCTCACTCCTTAGTGAACTGAGCAGAACACAGAATTAGGACTTGGGTGTTGACCAAGCTGCTTTTATAGATGTGGTCAAAGTAACTATAAAATCCAGGAAAGACCATAAGAAGCACTGAAGGATGGAAAACCACAGATGTGCCTGACTGTGTGTGTTTATGTGTTTATACACACACACACACACACACACACACACACACAGAGAGAGAGAGAGAGAGAGAGAGAGAGAGAGAGAGAGAGAGAGAGAAAGTTAGTTATCCACTTCTCCACTGATTATCACAAAGTCCAGAATATTTGGGGGTGGGAGGAAGGGACAGGTTGGCTGAGTGGATTGAAAACCACTAGTCACAACATATATTGGTTATTTTTAAGTTTAAAGGTATTTCTTAAAGACAGAGATAGCCAAGGGCCCATTTCTACTTGTAGGTCACATGTACCAATGTAAAGGACTAGTCCAGGGGCATATGGTAAGCCTTTTGGGATTTGGTAAATGTTGCCACCTTATGATCAAGACTAGATAATGTACAATAGAATAGGTGAAGCCAGCATTCTCCTCAAGAAGACTTCATTTCAAAGTCAAACATGCTAGATTGTTCTTTCATTTATCCATTCGCTCTGCCAACATTTATTCAACACTTACTTTGTACAGACACTGAGGATCATGAACAATAAACAGTGTGAACTCTACTTAAGAAGTTTCAAGTACTATAATGAGAGACAGAAAATGGCACAGAGCATAGTTAGAGCTATGTTAAGGTAGCTACAGATTATTCAAGAAATGAAAGGCAACCACATCACTCAGAGTTCAGACAGGAAGGACTACAGGAAGGTTCCTTGACGTAAGTAAAATGTAAGCATAGATATGCAGGAGGAGGGATTAACCAGGTAAATACTAAATACTAATTGCTTTCATCATCATTTTTGTGAAATATAATCTTTTCTTTGAGCTCCAGGCACCCATATCCAAATGCATAATTGACAACTCTATCTGGGTATCTCACAAAGATTTCAAAACCAAGATGTCTGGGCTTCCCTGGTGGTGCAGTGGTTGAAAGTCCGCCTGCCGATGCAGCGGACACAGGTTCGTGCCCTGGTCCGGGAGGATCCCACGTGCCGCGGAGCGGCTGGGCCCGTGAGTCATGGCCACTGAGCCTGCGTGTCCGGAGCCTGGGCTCCGCAACAGGAGAGGCCACAACAGTGAGAGGCCCGCGTACCGCAAAAAACAAAACAACAAAAACACCCAAGATGTCTAAGCTGAAGTCTTTAGACATCTCACCTAGCATTCCTCAAGAAACCCTACGTCTCTATTCTTATCATACAAAATACTAAACCACTTTCCTTGCTATTTATACCTCAGCCCTGCTTTATTATTTCTTAATAAAACATACAGTAAAATGAGATTGTAATCCTAGTCTCAGGTTCATTTGCTAACGTATCTGGGGAAGTTGGGGAGAAAGGAATATGCAATGCCCTAGTGTCTACCATGCGTCTCCCATCAGCATGCGACACTGTAACCTCCAGAATAGCAATGCCCTAGGTCCTAGCTAATAACCCACTAGGAGCTCACCTGACTGGAAGTTCAGAGCCAGTCTCCTAAAGATATTTATATGGTACCAAAGTGCTCTTACAAACTGGTCAAAATCATGATCTCAGTGGCACCATGTGGAGTGGTGGGGCTCTGTGAATGTTGGCGAGGTACCTTAGAAACCTCCTGAGAAGGAAGCTGCTCTCTCTTCTCCTTCACGCATGTCAACACAGCATCTGGAGTCTCCTCTCCAGAGGAGCCTGGCTCGGGGCCCACAGCTTCCGGCTTCCCATTCTCTCCAGGGACTGCGGGTTGCTCACAGGATGGATTTCTAGGTGGGCCTTTGGGAGCACTCCCTTGTTCTTCTGACAGCTTCAGCTTTAGTTCTAAGAGAAATGCCATGAGTTACCAGGAGCAAGGAGGACTCAATAGCCCTAATAAGAGCAGAGAGCCTTTCAGGAATTCCTTCCCTGATGCCAAGTGAGTGGAAATGAACAGTGCCGATGATGGTTCCCCAGATGTGAAAATAGAGGGCTCTTGAGGCTGGGATCTCATGGAGGTGGAGGATCATCCGTGGGAGTAACTCAGTGGTCTAGATTTCCGAGAAGGATTCCTGGAGAAAGACCAGTGGTACCTGGCCCCAAAGTTTTCACCTGTTATCTATCATGACACCTGAAATTCTATACGCAAAGATTCATTTACTTGGGTTTTGAAAGTTGTGCAGCCATTAAGAGCCCCTGCATAAATGCAAGTACTTCTGGAAGGTATTACACAGTGTAGACATCTGAGGATACATAGGAGGGGTGGGGAAGGGGACACGGGAATGCCAGCCCCAACTTGACAGATTTCACAATTTTGTCTAATGCCAGTATTTAAAATCCAGAAATCACCATTATTGCAATGTGACTTTATATAAACCTATGTAATTAAAAATAAAAAGGCCACCTGGGACTTACCAAGAATTTAGATTTCAGAATATGCTAGGGGACTGCTCGCTTGAATGAGGCCATTTATATTGATTTCTCAATTACGTACATAGCTCATCTTCTCTGTTTCATGTTTGTTTTTTAGTTAGGCTCTGGCACAGTGCTTAAACACCGCATATACTATAAACCTGCTACATCACTACACTTCAATACCACTGAATTAATATTCCTTTCAGTTCTTTATCACCATCCTTCTAGAAATCTGGAAAAACTCCCATGTCTCTTAAGTATTGAAATAAAAAGTGTAGAGAGAGGAAGAAAATAAATGTTTATTGGTAAATAACCATCATCCCTTAAGATAGATTTTAGAGTTAATTAATACTCACATCACCACCTCCAGAGAGACAGAGAAAGAATAATACTGGATTAGGAGGGAGGCGAACCAAGTTTTACTCCTAGGTCACCACCTCCCAGCTATGTCACCTTCCCCTCTCTGGACATAAATGTCCTCATCTGTGCAATGGGGTGCGTGGGAAATTAATTGCTCAGGCCTCTTCTGTTTCTAACATCCAAGAAACCAATAACCCAGAGAAATGAATACTCCACATGTTGAAATGTTCCTGGCACTGAAGTGAATCATTCCACCTGGGAGTCTGGAGCTCTCCTCAGTCTCTTTATAAGGAGATGTATTAAACGGGATCAAACAATGAAGGGGACCCAGCACCCTTTATTTCAAGATGGGGCCTCTGATCTAGGCAGGAGACAAGGTTAAAGAGGGCACAGGTGGAAGAGAATCAAGAACTCCTTGGAGCACATTATCACGATTTTATCTGCTTCCTTCCTGAGAAAGGAGACCCTTGCTGGCATTTACCTTTGAGCTGTTTACGACCTTTAGCCAAATCATTCATCCATTTCAGGACTTCAGGATTAGATGTCTTGTCACCATATGAAGGCTGCAAAGGGAGGGAAAAATGGGGATGGAAGGAGGTAAAGGGAGGGAGGGAGAGAAGAAAGAGAGAAAAGGAAAAACAAAATTTTAAACAGCTAAGGCACATGAAGGTAGTTCAGGAACATATAAAGCTGGGAGAGAGATTCAGGCGTGATACCTCCAGTTGATGGAGTTGCCTCTGAAAAACAGTGAACATTCTTGACCTCCTCCACTCTTTCATCCTTGCCATGGACGCTGTTTCTAAACACACTTGGCCACCCAGCATTTTTTACGTAGTCCTAACTATGTCAGCGCCCGCTACAGTCTAACCCTCAATCACCTTGTGGGCTACCCATACCCGACACCCCATTGCCAGTTCATTCTTTGTATCAACGTAGATGGCTCTACTGATACAAACCAGCGCTTCCTCCCTTGCCTCTGCTCATGACTTATGACCAAAACCTGCCTGGGGAACACTAAGAAACTGGAAGCTTTAGCTCCTATCAGTCATTTCCCCCAAGACCCCAGGATCTCTAAAACCTGACAACAGTCTGAGAAGGCATTTTTTAAGGGGGATACCCAGATTTCAACTGCTCTCACTGTTTACAGTCTCACTATTCTACTGGGCTAGCATTAAAGTAAAAATTAACTATATGAGTATGGACTTGGGCAAATTATTTAGCCTCTCCATGCCTCAGTTTCATCTACCAAATGAGGATTATAATAGCATCTCCCTCATAGGGTTGCTGTGAGGGATGAATTAGTGAATATACGTAAAACACTGAAAAGAGTTCCAGGCACATGCTAAACACTATAGAGGTGTTAGCTAGAACTAAAAATATTATTATTGTTATTATTACTGGCAGAGATGATAGCAGTAGTAGTAGTAGTGTTACTACCAGACCTTCAAAGGAATGGTGAATAAGTCTTCACTAACAAACATACACGTAGGGGTATGTATGTCCTACCTAGTAGCTAATCGCACTTGGATGTGGCAATAAGAATATAGTTTTACTTTTAGAAGGATATGACTCTGTTCATACAAATCATTCACCTTAATTTCTGGATTTCTTTTCAGAGCCTAAAAGTAAATTTTCTACAGAAAGAGAAACTGGGAGAGAAGAATAGCCAAACATACCTAGCCTCCAGCCCCACAGGTCAGTAGGAAATTTTCTTAAACAAGTTGAGGCCACCCTGGTAACTTAAACGGAGGCTCAGGAAGATTAGTGGTTACTATGAATTGGGGATATACAAAGAGCTATATAAGCATGCTCAAGAAGACATCACAAAACAAACGCTGTTATAGTAGCCAGAAACGTGTACAATGTTAGTGACAAGTCAGGTGGCTCTGCTATGTTTAAGAATCCATTAAATCCATATAACATCAGCAAGATGTTGGTGGGAGAGAGACATAGGGAGAGGAGTGTGTTCAAGTTTGAAGGAAAAAACAGTGCTTGTGTAAGAGGATCATCAAATGTACATGGGAATAGATGTTTTAATTGTGAAACACAAGACATGGTTCTGTCACTTCTATAGTGATGTAAAAACCATACAGTTTAAAATCAAGATGGAAAAAAACACACTGAGGGAAAATGACAGTGATTTTTCCCCTAAGGGAGCCCAGAAGGGACACTCTGGTTTCCAGTAGGGAAACCCTCGTTTCAGGACCATGGACAGTGACACAGAGGGCACACCTCCAAACTGCCGTGCCTGGTCCTACCCGTGGTCTGCTAGAATGATGCACTGTACTATTTCCCTGATATAACGTTTAGTACTTTGGCTTTAGGTAACAGTCTGGTTATATGAACAGTCAATGTTTTACACGTGATTTCTCAAAATCCTCACAGAATTCTTCACTCTGATCTGAAAACACATCTTGTTCTCTGGAACACATAGTTTTCACTGGATGTGTTCCACACAGTTAATGCAATCTTCTGAAACACTGTTAAAAACAAAAATGAAAACCTAAGACCCTAAGCCAATGACCATCAAAGAAGCTTTCACTACTGCAAACAGGACTTAACAGAAATTTAAGGCTGAATTTTCTGACAAAATATTTTAAAGCCTGAAATCATTTTCTGAAATGAATTTTGTATTTCCCTGCTCTTGGGTGAGCTTTCAAAAGATGTTAAATGAAGCCCACAAGGATGGCAGCTCTCAGATCATATGGAAAGTTTTTATATACAAGCTGTGGATCTTCAAGCCTTCTAACGTCTGAACTATTTCAGTTTAATAGGCCCCAAGGGCCATACACCCAAAAATTACACAGTGTAGATTTTGTTCAGTGTAATTAAAATGGAGCTCATGAGTCACATAACTGAGGGTACTACTGGACCAGTTTCGTGGTCTGCCAAAGATGATTCAAAAGACACTTTAGAAAGATTTATGGATCAGGAATGAAAGGACCTACGTTGCTGTCTTGGCTACATCAATTCTTTGCTGTATGGACCTGGAGAAGTTACTTCCCTTCTCTGGGCCTCAGTTTCTTCAATGGTCAAATAAGATAAGACTAACTGATCCCTTCTAATTCTAACATTCTCTAATTCTACTGAAAGTGAACATCTGGCTGAAACAGTCTTTTCTAAGTCCATGAGTCTAACAACAGTTAATGTAAAATCAATTGTAGGGAATAAATACAGTTCTGGATATGAAGTGAAATGGTTACATGCAACAGAGAAGGAAAGATGTATATTATACCAGGGCATCAGACTAGCATGGAGGCCCAGCAGGAGCTTGGATTCAAAAATTAGCAGTGGGTGCTATTAACGCCCCCACCCCCACCCCCATCAGGCCGCCAGGAAGGAAAGCCATACACACAGCAAACAATCAAAGCCCATTAACATGTCAAACCTCTAACCACAGCCTGGCACCCAGACAGGAAGGGTGAGGGGAAGTCCTGCTTCCTGAGACGTGGAAGGTTCTGATTACTTCAAAGACTTTAATACACACAGAAGCAGTGACCAATGAAGCCTTCTTCCTTTACTGCTCCCAAATTCATCCATCGGCATGTTTAAGTGTGTGGGCATGTGTCTACTCTGGCCCTAAAGCTTCTCCAGACAAAGGCAGGAGGTGCCAGGATAAATTCTCTTCTAAAATACTCAGCTGCTGGGTGGCTGTTATAGTGGAGAAAAGTAATCCAGAGTCTGCAGCTGCAGGTAGAAAAATCCAATGGAAAATTAATGTCTATAATTTTCCTTTATTTTTTTGACAAGGCAGAGGTTGCCATGGGATAGCCTATTCAAATATCACTCAAACAGACTAAAAAGTTAATAATATCTAAGACCACTTACTTCCTTTGTGCCCAAACTGTAAAAAGCCTTATATATGCACTCCCTCATTTAGTACTCACAAACTTAAGAAGTCACTACTAATATTAACTCCACTTTACAGATGGACAAACTGAGACTCAGAAAGATAAAGTAACAAGTCCAAAGTCACAGAGTTCCTAAGTGGCCGTGCGGATTCAAATCCAGATCAGTCTGATTCAAGAACTGCCAAGTAAGAAATATTAATAGGCCCTGGAGATGGAGCCCCTAATTGTTTCTCTACAGATTCCAATATGAGGGCATCACAGATCCAATAAAACTCCAGCAGCAAGTACGGAAAATCAGCTTCTCTCAGGCTATCTGGAGCTTTCAACTTTCAGTGGACACTTAATGAATTTTACTCGTACTTCTCCATTGCAAAAACTACTCATCTTTAACCACCCCAATCCTGAGCTGCTAGAACACAGCCACCTTAAGAAGGTTTTAAGTCTTTGCTGGGCCTCCTTCTCCTTATCTGTAAAATAAAGGCCTGTACTCAAAATGTGTAGGGCACCCTCCTGCTCTAGAAAAGACAATAAGTAGTTGTGACTGCCTGACCTCAAGGAAGAGAAGAATCGTCAACACCTTAAGGTGGTCTTGAAAGCCAATCTGATTATTTTTTCCATTTTTAACAAAGCTAAAACTCCCTCCTTAAAACCCCTCTTTTAGTGAATTTGAAGTCACTGTGGGAAACACAGCACAGGAAGAACAGGAGGCTGGAGTATTACGTACACTCACCTCCCTCCCCAGAACTTACCCACACTACAGGGACCTGCAGATTGCCTCTGGACCAAGAGCTTACTGAGCCTTTAAATATTTTAAGATGTTTGAGACCTTCCCTGGTCTCATTTATTTTAATAACAAGCTGCTCTGGACCCTCTGCCAAAGACCCAGTATCTTTGTGCAATTCTACATGGATATGATTCTTCTCTATGCCACAGTCACCAGTAGAGACAATAAATAAAACTAGTATTGGCCATCAGGACACTTACCTCTGACTCTATTGTTTCTTAAGTAAGAAAAGGAAAGGTTCACGATTGTAACACTGCAGCACCAGCAAGAAGGCTGGTGTCTCTGACAGGAAAGGATGGAATCAGGGTTTGTTCTTAAGAGTGGCCTGAATAGATGTCACTTGATAGGTCCTCACCCATCAACCAGAAAGTACTTTATTGTCAAAGACAACTCTCCCTCATTCAGTTCCACAATGAGAGATTCTGTCCTTTGAGTCCTTAATAGGTTCTTCTCAAATGCAAATGAGAAAAGGCTAAAGAAAAAATAAGACCAAAATTCAAAAGCTTTCCAAATTTTAGTCCTAGGAACACTAATGATAGGAAGGTTCCTCAGAAAAAAAAAAGGAGAGATCAATAATCAAATCAGTTTAGAAATAAGAGTTGTAATTTGCTACTAGGAATTATCTTAGCAGAGATCAGCTAACAGCATGTGAGAACAAGACAGACCCAGGATGGAAACTCAATTTATGATAGGTGATAGGTCCTGGGTTGGCCAATGGAAACTGAGTTGTCCCCTGGCACAGAGATGTACTCAGGAAGGAAGGACAGAAAAGCCCATGCATTTCTGACACAATCCACTCATTTCAAACCACAGGGTCCTTACCCGGTATTTCTTTTCTTGTTCAAATTTTTCTTCAAATTTCCGAATTTTCCGCTTGAGGCTCTGGATGTGCTTGGTGAGCTGGGTAATGGTCTGTGGCTCTTTGCCATCACCACAGCTGCACCGTGAAGAACTTCGGGGCCTGCAATGATTCCAGAGAGGGAAAGAATCATCAAAAACAGTACTATATAGAAAAGAGGTAACTAATAAGGACCTACTGTATAGCACAGGGAACTCTACTCAATACTTTGTAATGGCCTATATGAGAAAAAGAATGTGAAAAAGTGGATATATGTAAAACTGATTCACTTTGCTGTATAGCACATACTAATACAACATTATAAATCAACTATACTCCAATAAAAAGGTTTTTTTAAGATATAAATTTTTTTTAAATGGTCTTCCAGTAAACACTGCTGCTGGTCTACAAACCAAGCTTCCTAGATTATCAGAGAAGTCCAGAGGCCAGTTCATTATTTGCTGAGTCTACTATGGTAGCATCTGCTCATTACTGGAGATCCCTGATCACAGAACTCCATTATGGGCAAATGCATCAGGGACTTTTGTCTACAAATGTCAGAATATTAGTCTAGGAAATGTATTTCCTAAAGCTTGGAGGATACCAATTTCAGACTAGTGAGAGAGCCCTATCGTACCGTTATCCTCAATAAGTTGCATGAGCCCCACCTAAAAACAATTTCAAGGAAGATTTAGATGAGTAGTTAACTCTTCTTTAAATAACAGAGCCTTTGTGAATCTAATGAAAGGAATGCACCCCCTCTCCAGAAAACACGTTCACCTTCTCACCTGACACACTTTACAATAGTAATAATGCACTAAATCCCTCAAGTCCACCAGTAGACAGTCCATGGACCCTGGTCTAGATAAACTCATGAGTAACAGCAGGAGTTATTAAGGAGAAACTAGGAATTCCCTGCACGTATTTTTTGGTCAAGGGAGACTCATTTTAGCTATGCATCAAAACTACTTATGAAACTTCAAAAAAAAAAAAAAAAAAAAGAACACAGTTTCACACTTTTTTTGTCTGGGGGAGCTATTGTAAGCTACCACTTTTCTAGAATCTAAGAAGAAATTGAGATGTACAACTCACAAGCAAAGCTACAATCCATCCATCGAGGCCACTGCCGGACATGCAAAGAATACTTATGAGCTCATCAAGAATTCCTGGTACTTGCATGTACATAGACTTTCTTAGGATTCTGGTCATTTCACCAAAAATGTTCAGACATGTGCGCCGTAGGGCAGTCTGTGTCTTGAGACCATCTCCTCCTGATTCAGGAAGGCCTGAAACAGCATTCTTCACTAGAAAGTACTCTGATTTTTTTGCCATTTATTGTTCAGGGCTTGCAGTTGCTTTGGGTAGGCATGTTTGTTCTATTTTGGACACACACTTCACTGAATTTATAAAAGTATTGGGTTGTATTGTAAATAGTATTTTTTAAAGCTGCATGAAATGAAGACAAGAACAAAACAAGGTTTTCTTACATCATAAACTGCTGAGTGCTGGGTGGAGAAGGGGCTGATTCAGGGTCTAAGTTGAATCTCTGGCTTTGGCTAAAGATGGAGCATCGTGGTGACAGAAGTGGGTTGTCACCATCAGTGATGTGATAGAGCAGCCTGCTAGTCTCAACAGACTGGAGGTCTTCTGGTGCACCGTCCGCTCCACTGGGCACATCTTTGTGCACTGGCGCAGGGTCTGAGGAAACAAGATAAATCATCGAGACTTAGAAGTGACAGAGGGCTTGAGACTGTCATGTTCTTAAACAAAGATTATCAACATTCATTATAATGTCTTGCCTCTTTGTCATTTCTTCCTTCTGGGGATATGAAAGCCTTTCAAAATTCTGTCATGTTCGTTCTCACAGAATCTGGACAGAAAATATTACAAAGCCAACACACACCAAAAGATAGAAACACAGATTGTTTCGGTCTGAGTTACAGAAGTCAGCATGGTCCAAAACTACAAAAATCCTCTCTTTATTTCATATTATCTGCATATGTCAGAGAGTATATAACAACATGTTAGAGTGAAAAAAGAGAAAACAATTACATGGAACTGGAGAAAAAGATGATAGATTATGAGGGAGAATAGTTATAACAGAATTGCAAGTGAAGGAAGGGAGAGGAAGGGGTAGGGAGAAAAAGAGAAGAGAAAACAAAGGAGGAAGAGAGGGGCGAGGAGTCCCCAGCTAGAAAATTACTCAGCACTCATTAAAAATGATGGAGAAATCAACATCAATATGGAATATGGAATGATGTTCTGAATATACTAAATGAAAACCATACATTTCAACACAGAACAGTAATGATTCCATTTGATATAAGCAGCATACATTTATGTCTACAAATAAATGC
This sequence comes from Kogia breviceps, assembly GCF_026419965.1. Taxonomy (NCBI): domain Eukaryota; kingdom Metazoa; phylum Chordata; class Mammalia; order Artiodactyla; family Physeteridae; genus Kogia; species Kogia breviceps. The sequence goes on along the minus strand of NC_081311.1, from coordinate 74,163,040 downwards.
ACTAAAAGATCAAAGAAGCTACATAGCAACTACAAAGCATGGTGGAGTTAGGAATGATTCTATTTCTTCTCCAAAATTTTATGTAGCATTTTATTTAGGACAAAAACAAAAACCAAGAACAAAACCTGTTCTAAACCCTCTCCCCAGCTTGGCAGCTGTCTGCCTGAATTCTCACTGTGATCGTTCTCCTTTTAAACGAGCTCACTGGCTCCCCAACCAGGTCAGTCCAGAAAGTGGGCAGCCCTGTGCTACAGAGGTGAGGGCGGGGAAGGAGGAACATCAGGACTCTGAGCCACGGTGGCCGGAGTGAGAGTCTCTCCATCCTGGCGTACTGTACAGAGCTACTCAAGGAGCAGCCAAAACCTTCTCAATTTTGCCCAGCAAACAAGCGAGGACAACCCAAGGCTTTCTCTTATTCTGACTACCCTAAAGAAAGAGGAAAAAACAGATTTTCTGGGTGAATAAGTGAATCTGAAAATACTGACAATCCACTTTTCCAAAATAACATTTATCACAATTTGGTACTGGATGAATCTTAATCAGGTTTAGAGTGGCTCGAGCTCTCTAGAGCTTGAAATGCAATTTCCTTTGCGTAACATCAAAGTTCCGATTAGGTCCTTGTGTGTCTTCAGTTGGCTTCTCCCCTTCTGCGCTGTAGACTGGGAGGGTGGAAAGTGTCTCCCATCGGGCCTTTGAAGCCGATCGACAGCATCTCTGTCAGCGGCTGAGGCTGGTCAGAAGCGGATGGGGTGAGGACTGGGGAAAGCTGGAGCCAGATGAATGCCAAAGCCCAGGCCCACAGGCAAGTGTGCTGGTGTGCCTGACACAGCTCGCCACAGGCAACACCCTGGCTAAGAATAATTTAGCCAGAAAACACTGCCATTTGGCGGGAGCCCTAAGAAGAAACACGAATGATAGTTACTAACCAGTAAACGACAGCATATACTAACAATGACCTTCAACACCCACCAGGAAGCGTCTGAGTCCCTCACCAAACCCTTTTCTTAAACCATTAGACTCTAAGAAGAAATGCATTTTATTCATGTTACCCTTTCCTGGGCAGCATCTTTTGGTAATAATGATGGGGAAGAAAAAGATTTTTGGCATGCACCTGACCAGCATATTTTTGTTGAAACTGTAAAGACTGGAGGCCTTCTCTTCAGCTCATCTGTGGTGCCAGGGTCAAAACTAAAAGGAGTCTCTTGGTGCTGTCTTATAATGACAAAATGGGGACACTTGGGTTCCTAGTCATATGACTAACATGGATGTAAGAGCTTAGCTTCTGAAACCCACAGAGACCTAAGATATGACTTCACAGAATCACAGGCCACTATGAACACCATTGCAATCGTAACTGGAAACCTCCATTTACATGGCAACTGTTTTTTGTGGGCACTCAAAAAACCAGTGCTGCCTAACTAACATCCTGACCTTTCTTCCCCCCAATTCACCACTAAAGGAAGCAGTGAGCCCGAAAGATCCCAAAGTGACCAGTTGAAAAGTGACAGTCAACCTAAGTGTCCATTGACAGATGAATGGATAAAGAAGATGTGGCACATATATACAATGGAGTATTACTCAGTCATAAAAAGAAATGAAATTGAGTTATTTGTAGTGAGGTGGATGGACCTGGAGTCTGTCATACAGAGTGAAGTAAGTCAGAAAGAGAAAAACAAATACCATATGCTAACACATATATATGGAATCTAAAAAAAAAAAAAGTTCTGAAGAACATAGGGCCAGGACAGGAATAAAGACGCAGACGTAGAGAATGGACTTGAGGACACGGGGAGGGGGAAGGGTAAGCTGGGACGAAGTGAGAGAGTGGAATGGACATATATACACTACCAAACGTAAAACACACAGCTAGTGGGAAGCAGCCGCATAGCACAGGATATCAGCTTGGTGCTTTGTGACCACCTAGAGGGGTGGGATAGGGAGGGTGGGAGGGAGACGCAAGAGGGAGGGGATATGGGGATATATGTATACGTATAGCTGATTCACTTTGTTATACAGCAGAAACTAACACACCATTGTAAAGCAATTATACTCCAATAAAAATGTTAAAAGAATAAAACAACCTGGTAATCTGATAATGCCTGAGCTCTTTGTCTAAACTAACCATTTGAGTCGAGAAGTGGCTTAATTAAATCAGTGGGCGCATGCCTATGTGTGCGCATTTGTGTAGACAGGATTATTGAGCTCTTTGCTCAGAAGAGACCAGGGTGGATTCAGAGCCAACGAGTGTTGCTGCCATCCTGGGAACAAAGCCCAGGCCACCACTTACAGACCCTGCTCCCCAACAGGGAGAAGCTTATGGCAATATTAAACTCGGGTGGCTTCTGATGGGACCCTGGGAGCACACTGCTTTTTCTTCCAAAGAAAGGCACAACGTGCCAGAGCCCATGCTGTGATGCACTATGCTTTAGAGGGAGGGCCTGGGAGCCAGGGCTCAGCTGGGGGGGGGGGGGGGGGGGCGGTGCTCATACTTTCTTGTGGGGCTCCAGCAAGTTCACTGACCTCTCTCTGTGTCCTTGTTTGGACCACCTGACAGGGCTGTGACAGCAAAGTCAAAGGAGATCTCTTGTACAACCTCATGCCTTTAGTTAACAGTATTGTATTATACACATAAAAAGTTATGAATGTACATCTCATGTTAAGTGTTCTTACCACAAAAAAAAATTATTTTTCTTTTATCCTTCTTTATATTTTCTACAATTTCTGTAATGAATGTCTTAATTGTATAGGAAGAAAAAAACCAATAAAAGTTAATATAAAAATTTGGGGAAAAAAAATGCATTCCTCGGAAGAGAAGTGAGAAACAACCCCACGGGAGAACAAGAGAGAACAAAGATTGTGAATTTGAATCCCAGGTCCACCATCTGTTAAGAGGCACTTGAGAAAAAATGGGGCTTTTTAAACCCCAGTTTCTTCATCTGTAAAACGGGGAGAATAAGACTAAGGGAGGCCTCTCCCTGCCTCTCAAGACTAAGGGAGGATGAAATAGGAAAACTGTATCCCCTACAAATTTTTGCCATATCCGCATAAACCTATTTTTAATATATATGTATATATGTATGTTATGTGTATATATATGTGTTTATATATATAATCTTAATTTCTTTGTTTTAATTTCTTTTTTATTGAAGTATAGTTGGTTTACAATGTTGTGTTAGTTTTAGGTGTACAGCAGTGATTCAGTTTTCCTTTTTCAGATTCTTTTCCCATACAGGTTATTACAAAATATTGAGTATAGTCCCCTATGCTATACAGTAGGTCCTTGTTATTTATCTATTTTATATATAGTAGTGTGTATATGTTACTCCCATATTCCTAATTTATCCCTCCCCCCTTATAATATATATAAGATTATATATTAAATACAATCTTAATTTCAATCTACAGTTTTCCAAAGTTTCAGCTTCATCTTAGGCAATAATGGCCAAGAAATCATAAATTTGATGTGCTAGTTACATTTCTTCAACTAATACACATTAAAATAAATTCCTATTAAAACAATGTTCACCCATGCATCCTTTGCATAGTATATTTGTTGAAACATTGAGATAAGACGCAGAAACTGCTAAATCGGTAACCATGAGAACCATCATTTTAACAATTATTAATATCAACATAAGGAAGTTGAATATTATCTTCTCTTACTGACCACCAACTCCACTAGGAGTCCTTATGGGGTTAATGTGGGAAATGAGAACCAACACACCCCTCAACATACTGTACCTCTTACCAGTTATTTATAAATAGTAAGAATAATAATCATATCTAATACTTATGCGGTGAGTCACTATGTCCTCAAGCTTGTAATAAGAGTTTTTGCCAAGTATTTAATCTTCATAATAACCACCGGAGGCTGGGAGTAATGTGATCTTCGTTTTAATTTCAGGAGGGAAGGTGGTATGACTATGTGAGCTCCAGTCAGGGAGGGTTTGACCAATGCCTGTGGTAGAAGACTCCACATCTCTGACCTTGGAGGCCAGAGAGTATTTCTAGCAGGTCACTCACTGAGCAATAGGGACCACAGCTTAGAGAAGTCATTATCATCAGGTGTGAAGGCCAGAGCCCACTTCTGATCTGGCTACAACCCCAGGCAGGAACAGATGCTGTATTACAGCTGTTAAATGAATCAGTCAGATTTTAAAAAACATTTTTCTAATGTGAATTTTTAAGCGATTCAAATGTAAATCAACTATACTTTAATTTTAAAAATTTAATTAAAAGGTAAATTAGGGCTTCCCTGGTGGCGCAGTGGTTGAGAGTCCGCCGGCCGATGCAGGGGACACAGGTTCGTGCCCCGGTCCGGGAAGATCCCACATGCCGCGGAGCGGCTGGGCCCGTGAGCCATGGCCGCTGAGCCTGCGCGTCCGGAGCCTGTGCTCCATGATGGAAGAGGCCACAGCGGTGAGAGGCCCGCGTAACGCAAAAAATAAATAAATAAAACAAAATTAAAAATTAAAAAAAAAAAAAAATTTCCATCAGTAAATAAAGATCCAGGTTTTAGGTTTTTGAGTAGTTCTTAAGGCAAAGTTAATACTATCATTCCTGTTCCCTAGAGAATTATGGAAAGACAATTTTGGAATATTGTTTTCTTGAGTCACTGCTATTATATCTAACATACGCAACACTTTTTGCCAAGTAAACGTAACATTTAAATCACAGAAATACATAAATACATAAATCTTCAGGATATACTGTCACTGATTATTTTAGAAGTCCAATAATAATTTCTATGTGCTCTGATAAGAGACTTTTGCAGTTCTTTTTAAGTATTTTCATTGTCTCAATGGTAGAAATAAGGAATAAATGACCTCCAGTTTAAAAAAGGTAGTATCAACAGAGGCCCAAGCAAAGGAAGATCACAGTATCCTTTTGAGAGGTGTAAATGATTTGAACTCACCCAAATTTTCAGTATTATAGTGATATTCAATAAATTTAAGTGTCTAGATGAAATTCAATAACTATCTTAAATATGCTTTCATTTCACATGGAAACTGGCTTAGCAAAGGGAAAAGGAGGGCGGAGAGACCACTAGATTGAATGGAGACAGAGGAAGACAAAGTGGGTAAGGTAGTGGGTAAGAAAGATCAGCCGGAAAGCTGTGGGGGAAGAAGAAGAAGAAAAACACAGACACCACGATGGTGAGGGTGGGTGAGAAGGCAGGCGCGGCAGGGTGACAAAGACTGAGTTCGTTCTCGGGAACTGTGCAGTGGAAGCTAACTTCTAGCCCGAGGCAGACTGAGGTCCTTGGACGGCAGTGACTTCTACCAGAGCTCGGAACCGTGCTGTGGGCTACAGTACTGTGAACCACACTGAGGACAGGGTCAGGTCGCCAGATCTCTGTTGTATGGGGAAAGGGAAGAAGTCTATTCTTTGCATTGCTCTGGAGAAGCACATATGAGGCAGATCATTCATATGTTTGGAAGCAGTTTCTACACAGCACCAAACCAAAGGCACCACTTGGGGAGAAAAGAAGAAATGATCTTCTAGACAAATCTACTGAGCGACTGCATGAATGTCTGCACTTTCCTCTGATTAGTCAAGACTTAACTTCTTTGCCTATATGCACACTGTCGAAGAACCAATGAGAAATAACCAAGGGAAATAAATGGCCGATGGTGTCTCATCCCTGAAAACATCTTTTCCCCTCCCTGTGTCACAAAAGTGGAGCCAAGTGCTCAGCTGAGCTGTGAGGGTAGGGAAGGGGAAGAAAGAGCAAATATCACCCATGATAGTGTCCAAGATTCAGAAGCACCCTGCCGTACACAGAGAAAGCTGGGTGCCGGGATGCTGATCATTTTTCAGCCCAAACAGCTTTCCATGTCTTCTAGTTGATTTCTGTGCAACTGATCACCTCAGTGGGAAAGCTGAGAAAAATCTGCTAGGAAGGTAACAAGAGCCATTTTCAAAAGAGGGTTTTCATTTACGAGCAGACGTGCTTTGAAAAGCAAAAGGGAACTTATATACAAAGCAAACAGGAAGACTACGGAAAGAAATTCCAACCTTTGTGGCAGGGCGTATCTTCACAGGCTCATTCAATGTCAGTAAGGAAAAATTAATCAGAAAAAGTGGGACCCGCAGTTCCACATAGAGACATGGAAAAGTGTAATTCTAGGTTACTGAAAGAGTCAGAAGAGGTTGTCCACTTTGGGCCTGGGGGCTGTTCAGAGCAGTGTCAGACACTGAGCAAACTGTCTGATCACTTCTAGACTCTCCTTCATAAGCATGAAAGAAAAACCAGAAAGAAAGGTTTTTAAATGACTGTAATATACAAGAAGTTATGTGCAGGGGAAAGGGGGCATATGAGAACTCTCTGTATTGTTTGCTTGATTTTCTATAAACCTAAAACCTCTTAAAAATAAAATCTATTAATTAAAAAACTAACACATCTGTAAGTCCACTGGTTAAAAGCCTGGGCTATGGAGTCAGAGCCCTGGGCTTGGTCCAAGATGCCACTTACAGCTATTAGGTCCTTGGCCAGATGAGCCTCTTCATACCCAGAATCCTTTGTAAAAAGTGTGGCGAAGACAAATAGGACAATACATACACCACAGTCCTTGGCCTGTCTTAACAACTGAATTTTTAAAAAAATTTTTAATAATCACCTGGTGGTTTAGGCCACAGGACTGACTTTTTCCTTCCTTTTAAGGCAGTTATAGAAATGGCACCAGAGAATTATACTGTCATCTATGAATTTTGAAATCATTTTTTAAAATGCTTTCTTTGGAAAACAAGGGGTTAATGTGAAGCTCCCTCTTTCAGAAACTATGAAGATGGCGATAAAAGCATCAGAGAAAAATTATTAATAGTAAAGATCTTTTCCAGCCAAGTTATGTCATGGGTTTAGCACAGGATAGATTTTATGGTAACAAATATAATTTCACCTTTAATAAGAGGTAGTTATTCAACCATCAGCATTGTAGATTATCGCTGTTATAAATACCTTTTGCTTAAGAGAACTAGTGTAATGTCAATCAAATGCAGGACTCTAGAGAGGACCTAGGGAATAAACAGTACTAAATGTCATTTCCACACCTTGAAAGTCATTAGCAATTATGATAGAATAGATATTTAAAGACAAACGCAAGCATTATCAACTGGAGGAAAGACATATAAGCTCTGAATGCCCAGCTTTTAAAACAATGATGGCTGACATTTATTGAGCATTTACCACAGGTGATGTGTTAAGACCTTGATAGGTATTATGCTATGTCATCCTCACAACAACGCTAAAAAGTAGATACTATCATTTTTCCCTTTTTAAAGAAAAGGAAACTGTGGCAGAGAGGTCAAAGAACCTGTCCAAGATCACCCAATGAGCACATCAAGTTCTACAAAGAGCTATGTTTCTGAACAAAGTAGAGCCAAGGAATGTAATTTATTTGGGCTTTCAAGAAGTCTATGGCATGGTGCTCATACCAAGAGTTATTTAAAAACCAAACCAAATGATGATTGGGCTAAATGTTTTGTAACGGATAAAAAATTCCCTTAATAATATGCCCCAAAGAAAGAGTTGAATTAGTATCTTGATGACAGATGTGTCAGTACTAATCCTTGCAGATGGATCCTGGATTAACCTTATTTCACATTTCAGAAATAACACTGAAGTGGAAGTAGAGTCCCAAGTCTGAGTTTGTGGATGACGTTAGTATTTTTCAAAGAGTAAAATGCAAAGCAACCACAGAAGAAGCTCACAAACTGTGAGGCGGCTCCAGAGTGGCAGATGACCTTCACTGTGGGCCGGCAGGCTCTTCAGCTGGACAACATTAAGCCATCTACACGTAACACATAAGAAGCACTAGACTATTAGTTTTATGGGAAATAGGATTTTTGGACCTCTTATAGACTATATTGATACGACAAAAAGGTCTAGAAGATAGTGTACATTTCTAGGAAGAGTATGGAAAGCCACCCAACAAGCATAATTACTTTGTAACTAGTTTATGAAAGACTTCCGCTGCCCATATTTTTTAGGTATTAATTCATCTTTTATTGAGATCACTGTAGTTTCACATGTAGTTGTGAGAAACAATAGATAGAGCCCTTGTACGCTTTGCCCAGCTTCCCCCAATAGTATCATTTTGCAAAAGCATAGGACCTATGCCCATATTGACAAACAAAATTCTACTATTCGACTCCATCTGGAAAACACTATGCAGGTCAGGGAAATACGCATCAAGAAAGGCACAGGGGCCTCGAGGTGGTTAAGATCAGAGGAGCTGAAATGACTATAAGAACAGAGGGGCTGAAGTAGGCTAATCAAGTACAAATCTAGATGCCTCCAGTCTAACAAAACAAAGTCAGGGATGGATGTTTAAAATGACTTTAAAACCTATTAGTTATACAGAGGGCACATAGGCTGTCTTTGGGCTTAATTTCAGAATATTAGAATCATGTGGACTTAACATTTAGACAGGATGGCAAATGATACCGTGTGAAACACTGAGACCACGGAGTCTGACTGAGGAAACTCCCCCAACTCCTCCCCTTTCCTCCCAACCCCCCACCACTCAGTACTGTGGGACTGCCCACAAGTTACATTAACTCCCTAAATTCATTTCCTCATCTTTCATCTGGGGATAATAATGGCACCTTCCTCCTAGGGTGGTTATGGCCATAAAGTAAGAAAATGCATGCAACAATGCCTGGTGCAAACGAAGAGGTTATTGTTAGCTAAGGTTGATATTATTCATTTAAAGACCTTTAAAGCACGGTTTCTAAACTCTGGCACTCTTGACATTTTGGACCAGATAACAATTTGTTACAGCAGTGTTGGGGCAAGGGGTGTCTTGTACATTGCAGGGTGTTTACCAGCACCCCTGGACTCTACCCACTAGATGCTAGTAGCACTCACACTCCAGCTGTGACAAGAAAATAATGTCTCCAGATTTTGCCAAATGTCCCGAAGGGGGCAAAAAAACAAAAACAACAAACAGACAAACAAACAAAAACACCCAGGTTGAAAACCACTGACCACTGTTTTAAAGGAACCAATTTAGGACAAGAAGATGAAGTACTACTTTCTACAGTGATAGCCATTTTCTAGTTAAAGCAACCAGTGCTACATACTAAAAACATAAAAAGGTTCAAGAAGGACTTAGAAATAACACACACATACACAAACTCAATGTATAAAGTTTCTAAAAGACATTCGGAGTCTGGGTACTTCTGACGCTGAGGTAATGTAGACTCCAATTACTGACTTTAAGAGACTGTCTGGGGCTGCTGCCAGATAGGATGAGACATTATGTGGATGATCAGACCCACCGAGTAGGAGACCTGAGATGCTCCCTGTTCTTGAAACCCAATTATAAACTGCACCTGCAACAAAACCAGAGCCCTTGGAGGGTACTGAGTTCTACAAAGTGTTCCTGAATCTCCCTGAACATCAGAATCATCAAGGGGAGTTTTCAAACACGGAAAGTTTCAGGCATCATCTTTACATTTTAATTTTGTACCTTAGGGTGGGGAGCCCAGACATCTGTACATTTAATAAGCACTGCCAAGTAACTGGGAACATCTGGTCAGGTAGACAGTGTCTTAAAATACGACAGAGAAGGTCAGGCTCTCTTCAACTCTGCCCCATTTCAACTTCAACCTTAGGAAGAGACCTACAGCCCGTACAGTATGCTTTATGGGAATAATTATAGACTGTACCTAGATATATTACATTAGTGTTGTCAATCAACGTTAGCAACAAGGCTTTTACCCAAATGAAAAGTTCAATGTGAAAGTCAAGATTTTATAATAAAATAATTAATTAGGTATTGCTTTAGAATTATTACTTACAGTAGTAAGTCTTCAGTTATCTCCAGTGACAGCTTTTGCTAAAAATTCCATCACCTGTGCTCAGACAGAACAGTGGTTACTATGCTTAGTCATGGGGAGCAACGTCAAATGGTCCTTGTACGTACATTGAAAATGACAAGCAGGTGAAAAGACGATCCTCATTCCATTTTCCCATCAACAACACCAGAATGGATGCTTACTAATGTCTGGTGGAAACATTTGCTTCAGCTGTAAGAGAGGGCTGCTGATTCAGTTAGAGGAATTTGAGCCTCACTATCATGTGGGTTTCCATCTCGCATTATGCAGTTTGCAACCTACAGGTAGGGTGACCAGCTGTCCTGGATTGCCTGGAATTGAGGACTTCCCAGCATGTGGAATTTTTAGTGCTAAAACTGGGGCAGTTGGTTACCCTCTGTACAGTCCCAAAGCTGCCTTGCAGCTGGTACCTTCTGTATCGCTTTTCTCTAAAGCCCTCTACATCCCTCAGATCTGTCCCTGTCCCCATCCCGCCAATCTCGAGCTCTAGCTTGAGCACCTTTCTCCTGAAGTGAATGGACTGAGCCAACTGGTCACAGACCCTAAGGTATAAGTCCATGTGGTCTGTGAGCTTCTTTCCATTGATGAAACTGAGTCAAAGAAAACCTAAGAGAACCTGACCTTCTTTCTCTCTTAATTCAAGACACTGTCCACTTAAATACTGGCTCCCAATACTCAAGAATGTTTACAAAATATAAAGATTCCAGGACTTCCAACCCTAGACTGTCTAGAGATGAGGACTGAAAATCCCCAGGTACAAAAGCTTGCTGATAATTGTGATGTGAGGGAAGGTTCAGGAACACTCTCTAGAACAGAGTGTCCCTTCGGGGTGCCATAAAATCTGCTCTTGCTGCAAGTGCAGTTTGTAATTGGATTTCTAGAACAAGGGAGCATCTCAGGTATTTTACTAGGTGAGACTAATCTTTGTATCCTGTAAACTCAAGTTAAAACACAATATTTGATCTCAAGACATAGAGACTATGGTACTTTGCTCAGACCAGCATTTCAGATGCCCCCTGCAAAAGTTAAACAACTTCAGGGACTTCCCTGGTGGTCCAGTAGTTGGGAACTTGGTGCTTCCACTGCCGAGGGCCTGGATTCAATCCATGGTTGGGGACCTAAATCCTGTAAGCCGTGTGGCACGGCCCCAAAAAATAAAAATTAAAATAAATTTAAAAATTAAAAATCTAACCTTGATGTTTAAAGAAAAGTTAAACAACTTTACTTAAGTCATGCCTTAAATCAGGTCGAAAGTAAGGTTGAAACCTACTTAAATCACAAGTTATATTTCTGAATGTTTGCTTTGAATGGTTAATTAGTAGCATATTATATCCAGATATTCCTGTAAAAATCTCTTGTTGGATTTTGTCCTTCTTATACCAAATATTAACATCAACAATTACTAATCCAATATTTATAGACAGCTAAGGCCCAGGGCTAGATTCTAGACTTTAAAAGAAAAAAATTTTTTTCAGTTACTGTAATCTTTTACAGACTTATGACATCTGTGCTAATCTATGCAATCACACTATCATCAGGGATTTATGCACACACACAAAACTATAGTTTCCAGGTGTTCAAAGATCACTCAAGATATCCATTCATAGGCCCTGAGTTAAGAACAGCTGATCTAATATGAGCATAAATTTCTCCCTTCTGAATGACACGTGGACTAGAAAATGCAGGGCCTTCCTAGAAGAGTGTGTCTTGGAAGCCAATGAGACCACACTATCCCATGAATTGAACTGTGAAAGCTTCTTTCAAATGCTTATCACTTTGGCAATACTTCTGCCAAATGAAGAAACTCCTTAGGTCCCTGAAAACATCTAGTAGGTGGTTTATAGATTATATCAAAGGTTTGTTTTTTTAATAAAATTACAGCAAAACATGGACGAAATAAAGCATTCCAAAGTCCAAAATAGGGGCTGGGACTTCTTCACTTTCCCTGCATCAATTCCCATGCAGTCATTTTACCTAAACAAGACTCCTTATTCATAAGTTCTGCAAAGGCCAAAAACATCAGGATAGGTTTTATCTTTGAAAACTTGCAGGAGCTGTTCTTGCCTAGCGCACGTGTGCGTGTGTGCACGTGCACACAAAACACACACACACACACACACACACACACACGCACACACCCCAGAGTGGAAACCTCTCTTTTTTATAACCTCTCTTGGAAGGACTCTGGCTTATCTCAGATTCACCTACATTTTAGAAAATCCAGCATCCAGCCTATAGGCCTCCTCTATAAAGAGCCTTTTGCCCATTTCTGCCATTTGACACCTAACATGGAATATATTGAAGGTTCCTTTGTGTGGGCGATCCCTACATAAACTTAGTACATATTGCTATTTTATAAAGAATGTGTTAATAAGTTTATTCAAAATCCCATCCATCCAGAATGAGAAAATGTAAAACTATTATTGACCTTTGGAAAAAGTAAGACACATACACATAAAAGTTATGATAAAATATGTATATATACACATATATGTATATGTGTGTGTATATATCTATATATGTATCTCCATATCCAACATGCAGCAAATATTTTATTAAACAGTCTTTGCCAGATACTTGTGAAGCTATACAAAGCATCAGATAATTCAAAAGTTAATTTGGGGCTTCCCTGGTGGCGCAGTGGTTGAGAGTCCGCCTGCCGATGCAGGGGACACGGGTTCGTGCCCCGGTCCGGGAAGATCCCACACGCCGCGGAGCGGCTGGGCCCGTGAGCCATGGTCGCTGAGCCTGCGCATCCGGAGCCTGTGCTCCGCGACGGGAGAGGCCACAGCACTGAGAGGCCCGCGTACCGCAAAAAACAAAAAATAATTTTAAAAAATAAGTTAATTTGTATTTGGCTTGGGACTTCTCTATGTGTTTTGTATGTTGTTTACAGGGTGTGGAATATGGGGTTGGTAGAAGAAGAAGGACATTGTCTAATAATCTGACTCCAAGCCCTAACTGGCTTGACACTGGCTCCTACCTGATTGTACTTGCATCTCATCCAAACACAATGGCCAACAGAGCAGAGGAGCTCACCAGGCAACAAGGACAGCCAACTGGGCACCTGCATCCACAGGGAAGTAGTTTACCACTTACCAGCAGGGCCACACTAGGCCTCAGCGTCCTTACTATGAATAGTATTATTTCACAGGTTTAAGGATTTAAATTAATAGCTATGAAGTGCTTAGAACAGTACCTGGACCACAGAAAGTCTTCCATAATAATAGTAGCTACTATTACTAGCTATTAGTAGCCACTACTATTAATACATATTCAAACACTGGAGATGGCTGTTTTGCCTACTTAGACCATGTGGGTCTGTTTTAAACAGTAATATCTTCAATGCACTATTGCTAATGGTATGGATATAGATTACCTTTGTAAATCTCTTCCTTCAATTCCTGGAGATAAAGGACATCTCATGAAGCAAGCTCACCTAAGCCTATTTCTACCATCCACTCAGAAACCAGTGTGCAAACCTCTGACCCACTGATGTTAGAAAAGACAAGCTGTGCTCTCATTTCTGCCCATATAAATTGAGTATTTCTTTCCCATCGAAGTCTTCCTGGGAGCATTGATTTGCCTTCTGCTTGCTAGCCAACCTACTATCCCTGAGATTAAAACTAGAGAAACTAACAGCCAAATGAGACCCAAGTTTGAGACTTTTCAACACAGAAATTAATGCTAAAAAAATGAGACAGAACTAGACAATAAAGCATTGGAAGGAGCTGTGTCACTCACCTCCACCTTCCCTGGGGTGATGGGTCATCTTACAAGCAGTTAACAGAAGAAACAAAGTAGCAATGTTGAAACTCCCCTAATCCCTCAAAAATATCATGAGCTGAGATTCAAGACAGCACAGATGATCTACATCCAGTGATATATAAACATGCCACTTGTGTGTCACAGGAGAACAAATAGGAAAATGAAGACCAGTTATTATGGGTGCTTTTCACCTGACACCATCTCTGGAAGTCTGACCCTTGGCCCCCGGCTAGAGAGGGAGGTCTAGATTCCAGCACATCTTCATTTCTCCTGCTACCTCTCGGCTCCCCGGCGCACCAGGCACCGCTTCCCACGGGGCCAGGTTGAGGAGGAAGCAGCAAGAGGTAGAACTACCCTGACAGTACACACGGGGACCCCACCCTCTCGAGCCCAGGCTCTTACCTGTGGCATCTGCCCCCTCAGCAGGGGCACTCTGGCTGGACGCTGGGGCTGGATCCTTGACTCCGTGCACCTGAGCGGCTTCTTCCTGGTGTGTCAGAAAGGCAGAGCACAGATCAGTTTCCAGGGCTTGGAGCTTCAGCAAGGGATTCTGCCAGCAAAAGCAGAACATCGGGCTGGCTCAGTGATATCCTGAAGCAACACTGGGTCCGCAGCTCCTTTCTCCGGCGCCTGGCAGGAAGGGGGTCTCGGCCTCAGCTGCTTCAGGCAGGGCTGGTTGTGCCAGCATCAGAGGCGTGTTCTTCCACAGGCAGTCTCTGTTTCTGCTTCATATCAATCCTAACGTATATTGATTATCTGTGACACATGGGACTGGTGATTTCGTCAGCAAGAGACACTGCACCCGGAGAACCACTCTGAGAAGGTATCTGCTTCCCCAGTGCTTGAGCCTTTACGCTTTGCAAGTGTTTCATTCATTGTGCTGACATCAGGAGCGAATGACATTAGGCCCCTCCCAGGCTACCATTCATAAAAGCCCGCAGTGCACAGAGTTACTGCTGCAGAGGCCGCCTGGCAGCTGGGAGGTGCTTCAGGGCTCCCTTATCTGCCTCTGCGTGGGGGCGGGTGTGCGTGCCTGTAGGTGTGTAGGTGTGTGTGTGCGTCTGTGTGTGTGTGTGTGTGTACGTGTGTCTTCTGAAGTTACTTTCTCACATGGAATGGATACAGCTGCCTTTTACCAAGAACGGAGTGGAGGCATGGAGGGAGATGACCTTGGTCCCTTAGTCGGACCCAGCCGCTGAGGGAGAAGCAGTTTCCCGTTCATCACTGGCAGCACAAACTCCCCACTCCCCCTCCTCCTTTCTCATTTTAAATTCCTCCAGCGGTTCTTAATAAGAGCAAAGTCAGACAGACTGACGCACGTATGCGTGTGCTGCCGTGATGCAGACGCCCCAGCAGATCCATTTCCCCCAACTAGGTGAGTGTGAGTCACGCCGAGTCCCTGGCCGGGCCCCAGTCCCCTGCAACAGGACAGCTCTACAGGCCCCAGAGCTCCTGGTGGGGGGGGCGGGGGGCTACCCGAGTGGAGCCGTGTGTCCTTTTCCCTGCTCTGACCCTGCAACACACACATGCGCACACACGCACCCAAGCACCTGCTAACAGCCCGCCTTCGTATAACCTATTCCCCACCCACCCTCAAAACCAACACCACATCCCACTCCAGACACACACCCCCAGCCCGTGACCCACACATACCCTCACGCCCTATCACACACACACACTCCGCCCCAGATGCACCCTCATTCCTATCTCACACCCTACCCCACCCCTCGTGCCCTGACACCCTCACGTCTTACCTCACATACACACCCACGCCCCGCACCTCCTCACGTCCAACCCCTCCCCACACACATACCCTCATCGTGCTGTTGATGTGAGTACATATGAACCCACAGCAGTGTTTTAAAAGCTGCTCCCTAAGAGAAAAACAAATACCGTATGCTAACACATATATGTGGAAACTAAAAAAAGAAAAAGAAAAAAAAAATGGTCAGAAGAACCTAGGAGCAGGACAGAAATAAAGACACAGATGTAGAGAATGGACCTGAGGACACCGGGAGGGGGAAGGGTAAACTGGGACGAAGTGAGAGAGTGGCATGGACCTATATACACTACCAGATGTAAAACAGATAGCTAGTGGGAAGCAGCCGCATAGCACAGGAGATCAGCTCAGTGCTTTGTGACCACCGAGAGGGGTGGGAGGGAGACGCAAGAGGGAGGGGATATGGGAACATATGTATATGTATAGCTGATTCACTTTGTTATAAAGCAGAAACTAACACACCATTGTAAAACAATTATACTCCAATAAAGATGTTAAAAAAAAAATAAAATAAGTAAAAAAATTTTTAAAAAAACAGCTGCTCACTGAGGAATGTCTTAAATCTGTTGTCTCTTGGCCAGTTTGAAAGTGGCAGGTCCCTCGCAGGCTCAGGACCCCTCCTTTGCTCAGCTCAGAGATGGAGCAAGACCTAGTACAAACCTCCCTGTGCTCAGGGGCTGCTGCCTGGGAGCCCACAGCTTGGATGAAGCATCTGCCTGACACCAGGCCATTTTTTTTATAGCTTCTTCTTCCTCTCTGGGATGTCTTCCCAGAAGCTAAGTGTGGAAGCAAGAGCCCCAGGCTACTGACAGGAGGTACAGAAGGAGCAAGGGCACCAAGTTTCTGGAAAGATTTAGTACCCAAGCATCTGGGAAGCAAAAAGAATGATTCCAGGCAAGCTTCCTACTGAAGGACTTTGGACATTGGAGTGACCTCTCAAAAAGAGCAAAACTATTCTGAAAATTAAGAAGTAATGCCGTGAGAATGTAAGACGGTACAGCTGCAATAGCAAACAGTATGGTGGTTCCACAAATAGGTGTTTCTAAAAATAGGTAGTTCCTCAAATATGGTAATTCTGAAAACAGAACTACTGTATGATCCAGCAAACCCACTGAAAGAATTGAAAGCAGTGACTCTAACAGATATTTGTATACCCATGTTCATGGCAACATTATTCACAATAACCAAGAAATGTATTATGGGCTGAATTGTCTCCCCCAAATTCATATATTGAAGCCCTAAACCACAATGTAACTATATTTGGAGACAGGGCTTTTAAGATGCAATCAAGGTAAAATAAGGTCAAAGGGTGAGGCCCTAATCCAATATGACCAGTGCCCTTATACAGAGAGAGAGACACCAGGGATGCACATACACAGTGGAAATGCCATGTGAGGACACAGTGAAAAGGCAGCCATCTGCAAGCCAAGGAGGAGGCTTCAGGAGAAACCAATTTTGCTGGCACCTTAACCTTGGACTTCTTACCTCCAGAACCGTGAGACAATAAATGCTGTTTTGGCCACCGAGTCTCTGGTATCTTTTTTTAAATGGCAGTCCTAATAGGGTATTAGCAGATTAATACAAGTTGGAAGCAACCCAAGGGTCCATCAGCAGATGAACTGATAAATAAATTGTGATATATACACCCAGTGGAATATTATTTAGCCGTAAAGAGGAAGAAAATTTTAACACACGCTACGACATGAATGAACGTCGAGGATATTATGCTAAGTGAAATAAGCCAGTCACAAAAGGACAAGTATCTAGAGCAGCAAAATTCACAGAGATGGCAAGTAGTATGGTGGTTGCCAGGGGCTGGTGGGGAAGGAAAGGGAGTTAGTGTTTAATGGGTACAGAGTTTGAGGCTGGGAAGGTAAATAAAGCTCTGGAGCCGGATGGTGGTGATGGCTGCACAACAATGTGAATGTGCTTAACGCCACTGAACTGTATACTTTAAAATGTTTAAAACGTTAAATTCTATATCTATTTTACCACACTTTTAAAAAAATAAAAAGTATAAAGGAAAGAAAACCAGTCCTTCTCTATATTTAGAGGGAGGATGTGGAACCAGCCACCTCCTGTAAACTCTATGTGCTCTTGAAGATTCTACAAAGCAGAGGAGGACACGGCCTTCACGCCGAACCAGAGGCCATCTCTGCTACATACTACGCAGCTAACTTGGGGCAAAAGAATCTTGGCTATTCTAAGCCTTAATTTCCTCCTGCATAAAAAGAGGCAATAATGACAGCTGACAGTGGTACCTGCTCGAAGAGTTAAACAAGGGAAGAGGCACAGAGAGCACTTTGCACAGCATCAGCACGTGGGAAACACTCAAGCACTGGACTCCGTGGTTATTATGTTCATCTCCAAACCCCGGAGGCTGCTGGGCAGAGGGCTGGTGGTGTGCGAGGCCAGACCCCATAGCATCTCTTGACCTTGACTCATCACTCTACTCCCAGGGCCTCACTCTGTATCTGCCCAGGAAGGACCTGAGACTAAGTGACTTGAAAGTTCCCTTCCAACTTTCCAGGAAGGAAAAGCAAACGTGTCCGTACACTGAGGCTGGTGCACAGTAACTTGACAGAATGGATGCTTGGAAGCTGTTCGTGGAACTGAACCAAGTGTTCCCACAACACAAATCAACAGCAAAGAATCTCACTGCAGAGGAGCTCGTCAGGTCACGTTCAGAGGACTCTCTGCTCCCCCAGAGAGTGGGGTGTAATGCTGAGACCCAGTTACCACTGGGAGTAGTCACAGGTGGTTCTCACCCACCTTCCCCGCCCTCCTCCTCCCTCACCTGTACTCATACTGAAGCCGAACCGACGCTCCGAGCGTCGAAGGAGATCCATTTGCACGGCTGGTTTGTTCCTCTCTCAGACACCAGGTAGGAGGAAGCTTAAAGGAATGGGGGAGAACAGAGTGGCAAATGGAACAGGAGAGAGGAGATGAAGGTCTCGAGGGACAAGAAGACATCCAAGGAAAAGGGAAAACATCACCTGCTGGAGTTGAGGACCAGGAGGCAGAATGGAACAAACTCTGCACACCAACTGTCATCAGCTATGTCCCTCCGCATCCCTCACTGACCCCTTACCTGAGGACCACCTGCTGTTCCTCGGCACAGGGACAGAGAGTGGAGGCTTGGACGCCCTGTGTGGGATGGAGCCTGGTGACCAGAGAACGCACGACAGGGGAAGCTGGAGGCTTTTCCTCTGAGCAATCTATGCCACTGTCACATACATGTCCTTCCAGTGGGCAACAGGAGGAATCCAGCCTGTCCCATCAGGGCTGAGCCCCACAGAGCCTCCCCTGAGAAGGCTGGAGCAAGCCTGCACCACACACGTGAGGGTCATGCCCCCAGCAGCTGTACCAGCACACGTGCAGCTCCCAGGCTCCAGCAGCTCTCAATGCACAAAGAGATACACTGGGCTCTGGAGACTGACTGATGTCAGCCCCTTCCTCGTGGGGCCCCAGTCTAGTGCGGAGAGGGCTACTACACAAGCAAACACATCAAACAATAATGCCAGCTATTACTGTCACAGGGTGATGGAGGAAAGACACCACAAGCCCGCGGACAGAGTGAATAAGCAGCTATTTCACTCTCCAACCTTGCCTGACTTGGAGACCTTTTATGCAGCAATAAGTTTTACCCCTATAGAAAAATGAAGGGCAGCCAACCCCTGTGGTCCTAGTGCTACCTCCGGCCCTTCTTGCTCGGGGGCCGGGTGGAGGGGCGCTCCTGGTCCCTGTCAGGCTGCCCCCAGCCCCTCCCTTGAGGCCAGCCTGACAGCTGGCTTTTCCAGGTTTACATCCAAAGTCTCCCTGAATGGGTCTCTACGATCTGCAGGAAAACTGAACAAAGGTTGATGGATCCTCTAAAGAACAATGCCTACCTCTGCTTCCCCAGTTCTCCCATCTGGTCATCAAAGAAACCAGAGGGACGTCCGTGAAACCTAAGGTGTGGTTTTCTACAAGCTAATTTTTCTCTTTTACATAATGGAAAATATGCAACTTGTTTTAGAAAATACTCTACTCATTTTCTCTCCTCTACAATTACCGGGTCCCACTTTAGTTGGCTGGAATGGAGAACACCCACACAGGCTGGATGGTGGAATACTATTTTAGGATGCCTTTGTCTGCAATTCACCAGTTGCAGAGCAGAGACAGCTTACTTTTAATTTCTGTGAAGCGGTTTCGTGACCCTCTCCCATCCCTCTATCTATCCAAGAACTGTGCATAGATTCTCTGTGGCAAAATCAAACTGGAAATCTGCTCAAAACAGAGGATACAACAGGGTCCCCAAACAGCCTCATTTCTACTTACCACTCTCTTCCCTGAGCTTTCCTGTTTCCTGTGTAGGCTCCACCCCAACACACACACACACACACGCACACACACGCACGCACGCACGCACTCACGCACCCACCCCTCCTTTCCATCTACTCCCTGCCCCTACCTCCCCAGGCCTTGAATTCAGCTGTAGTTGCTTCACCGTCAAATTTCCATCAAATCTTGAGCCAGTTCTGAATACCTCATCCAAAGAGGGCCCCCCAATTTCTCTTTTAGCAACTTGTTTTTTCCTTCCCAACACTCACTATAATATAGACTTTTATTTATTTCTCTACTTGTTTATTGGCTCTTTCCAGCTCCAGAAGGGCTGGAAGCATGCTGCCATTGTTCACGGCTGTACGTAGCACAATGAGTAGAATAGGAGCCAACCATAAAAAGCCTGCCATTGAATATATTAGTTTTATTTGCCTGGACCCCTTAGGCAGTACTTGGGAGGCCCTTTTGAGTATCCAATTTCAAGCCTCCTTGCTGCCCTGGTTCAGAAATTTTAAAAAGCTTACGAATCAAGGAGGAGTTTGTTAAAGATGTACGCTCCCAGGCAGGGACAGACTCGGATTCTGTGGCCTGGGGCAGGGTCACTTAGATACAGGAGGTCCAAGGTCCACACTTTGAGAAATACTGCCCTATTCCCTAGGGACCTGACCCACCCTAAATGCTGCCTTGGTTGCCTGTTTAGCTCTACCTGTCCCAGGAACAACAGCTTTTCCCTGACCTCCAGCCTTCTGACAGCCTCATTGGCCTCCAGCCCTGGTACCCACCTCCTTGGAACGGGACCTCCACATCAGGAAGTATAAAGTATGGGGAGCTCAGAAGCAAGGCAGTGTCGCCTCCTGAACTGCTGCTGCCGTCCTCTGGATGTTCTTGCCCAAAGAAGTGGGACTTCCTCCAATGGTGATGGCTACAAAAAAAACTCCAAATTCACCCCATCCCTAGGGACACTGGGCATTTGGCTAATCCCTGTGGGGCCTGTGTTGCTTATGTCCCAGTGTGCTTTGCAGCCAAGTCTAACTGAAGACCAGAACACCTTGGCTCAGCCCATCCCAGCTGCCTCAGGATGGTCAGCCCTCACTGTCCTGCACTACACAATGGAGAGATTCAATATAAGAGAACAAGCTATGCACTTCATGTAGTCCTCTGTTGACAAGAGGATCCAGGTCTTATTCTGATAATAGCAGCACTTCTTTCTTAAACAAGGGCAATCTTGCCACCACACATGATAACCCAAATCAAATTTCTTTCCAGCCAGATGATTTGATTTCAACCTAGGAAGAGGGGGTCGTGTACTTAGTTTTACCTGTTTGTGATATCCTCACTATGTTTACTTTATTAAATAAACAATAAAAACAAGATGTTTGGGAGAGAATAATAGACTTCTATAAACTCACGTTTTAATACAGGACTCTGAGCTTTTCTACATGATAAGATGTGGATTTTCAAAAAATAGAATATATCTCATTTTCAACTCATGGAATGGACTTCAATAGTTTCCCAAGGTCAGGGCTTCCCTGGCGGCGCAGTGGTTGAGAGTCCGCCTGCCAATGCAGGGGACACGGGTTTATGCCCCGGTCCGGAAAGATCCCACAGGCCACAGAGCGGCTGGGCCCATGAGTCATGGCCGCTGAGCCTGCGCGTCCGGAGCCTGTGCTCCGCAACGGGAGAGGCCACAGCGGTGAGAGGCCCGCGTACCTCAAAACAAAAACAAAACAGAAAACAAATAGTTTCCCAAGGTCATAGTGATTGGTTCAAGAATGGGCTACAAGTCACAAGCCAGATAAATGAGACTCTAGTATGGAACTTCATGGATCTAGAAAGGACTCCATTTCTACTGTGTGATAGGCAGAATCTTAAAGATAGCCCCCAAGATTCCTGTACCGTGGTTACTCAATCAAACATGAATTTAGATGCTGCTATGAAGAGATTTTGCAGATATAATTAAAGTCCTAACTCAGGTGACCAAGGACACAGAGATTGCTTGGATGGGCCTGACCCAATCAGGTGAGCCTTTTAAAAGCAGAGTGTTTATTCCAGCTGGCAGAATACAACATCACAGAGATTTGGAGCACAGAAGGATTTGGTGCTGCTGGCTCAAAGGTGAAGGGGCCCATGTGAGAGGGAACGTAGGCAGTATCTAGAAGCTGAGAGCTACCCCCCAGATGCTGACCAACAAGGAAATGGGGTCTACAGTCCTACAACCTCAAGGAAGTAAATTCAGGCAATGGCCTGAATGAGCTTGGACATGGACTCTTCTCTGGAACCTCCAGATAAGAGTCTATCACAGCCAATGCCTTGTTTTCATTTTTGTAAGACCTTGAGCGGAGAATCCAATAGAGTCTACTCAAATTTAGGACCTACACAACTGTGAGCTAATAAATGGGTGTCTGAAGCTCTTAAGCTTTGGGGAATTTGATTCACAGTCATAGAAAACTAATATACACTGGAATTACTAGCTGTAAGAACAGTGTGTCCCTAGAGACGGGTCAACCCAAAGATAAGGTCAATATAGGAAAGCAGAGTCAAAATGGACAGAGATGGCATCTACATGACGAGTCTTTAATCCCTGGATCTAGCCATTTGTGAAGCCTATCCTGATCCTAAAGTTTCAGGCGTTTGAATCAATAAAATCCTGTTATTTATGAAAGCCAGCTTGAATTGACTTTCAGTCACAAGGAAAAAAACCCAGATACTGGAAAAAAAATTCTCAGTCAATTCTGATCTAAGGCCCAACCCTATAGACTGGGTTTGCATTTCAATAGAAAAAGACAGCTGCCTATTCCTACAGAAAGAAATACCATTCAGCCAACTCAGGAGTATCAAGGGCCTGAATAAGCCTCTTGCTAGACCATTTTCTCCATATTAAAACAATTTTGAGGGAGAAACACATCTCAAACAAAACAGTAAGTACCATCTGGAGGTCTGATATGGCTTGATGCCAAAACATATCTATATGCTAAACTATGGATGGTAATAAAAAGACAATCAAATCCTTCACATGGAGACCCACACGTAGACATGTGCACATACACTCAAAAAGGGGCACAATTTGCCTCATTCCATCCGTCATGGGAACCTATGACTAAATTCTACAAGCGCTGGGAAAAGGAAGAAAAACAAAAAATGGTGGAATCAGTGAGTGTTAAAACTGAAAGCAGTCCTAGAGTTAACCTAATTCAAAACCTCAATTTCACAAATGAAAAACTACAAGAAGTTGATGGGATGTTTTATGATATGCAGTCTGGGAGTTGGAGAAAGTAGTAGGAGGACCCAATATGGCATGTTTTCTCAGGGAAGGGGAGATCCATTCATTTTCTTCATACATCTGTTATTTTACTTAAATGAAACTGAAGCCAGAAATGGGATCTACTAGGATGTGGAGAGGGAAAACAGTATTTTTTCTCATTTTATCTTTCAAGCAACTTTTTGAACTATTGACTGCTTACTGATTATATGGACATGGGGAAATGACTAAAACCAAGGATCAAGGTGGATTAGACATTGACGACCTCAAGTCTAGAATATTTTCCAATCAGGATCTATGACACCCCAACAAATAATATCTTCTGATGTTTTACAGAGGCAGATATTTTCCAACCAGGATCCAGGGGACCCCAACAAATAAAATCTCCTGATGTCTTATAGAGGCAGAGTGTGAAAGTTCAACTCAATGCCAGAATGGACACTTAATCAGGTTTTCAGAAACCAACTCCTATAGTATACTCCCAGAGACACCAAAACTCATGGAATGGAGAGGCAAGTCCTATCATGAGACCCAAGGTCAAAAACTAGGAGCTTGAGACTGGCAGAAGAAAAGTTGAGGCTGGCAGGAATGAGATCTATACTCACACCCAGTAGAAGTAAGAAATGAGTTTTTCAGTTCACTGGGAAAGTACTGGGAACACACCCAGAGACAAATGCTCATAGGTAGCTATGTCACATCATGTATCACCTTACTACATAGAAGAGAGCTCGGGTCAAGCACCAGCTCTGGAATCAAATATAGCTGAGCCCCATCTACCTGTGACAGAGCAAGTGGAATTAAGAAGTTTAAAAAGTAGATGTGAAACATGAGATGTGAAATTTGGAGAAAATATAAAGCACATATATAACATCTTAAAATTGCTATAATCGACAATTATAACATTAGGGTCCATAGAAACATCTGGAAAGTATTTGTGGACCATGCTTCTTACAATGCTCAAGAAACTGTTTTTTTTACTTTAGACTTGCAAGTTGGAATGAAAGGAAGAGAGCAGATATGGAACTAGTGGGTTCTTTTTAAAGAACTAGAAGGCTGTGTGTTGGAGGCTGTGGTATATAAATAAAAGGGACAGGGGCTTCCCTGGTGGCGCAGGGGTTAAGAATCCGCCTGCCAATGCAGGGGACACAGGTTCGAGCCCTCGTCTGGGAGGATCCCACATGCCGCAGAGCAATTAAGCCCGTGGGCCACAACTACTGAGCCCACGTGCCTGGAGCCCGTGCTCCACAACAAGAGAAGCCACCGCAACGAGAAGCCCGCACACCGCAACAGAGTAGCCCCCGACCCCGTTGCAACTAGAGAAAGCCCGCGCACAGCAACGAAGACCCAATGCAGCCAAAAAATAAATAAATAAATAATTTTAAAATAAATAAATAAAAGGGGCAAAGAGCCATGAAGATGGGTAACATAACAAAAAATTCTACCTTACATATCCACTTGGAGATGGAAGGAATATTCCTATAAAAAATAAGCTGTACAAAGAGACTGAAAGAGAGTTCATTTTTAAAAAGTACAATTAGTAGCAACTGATCACGAGTCAAAAACTAGAAACAACCATACAATGGGTTACAGCAAGGAGAATGAAAGCTAAAAGTACGTGCCAAACATGTATGAATCTCATAAACATAATACTGAGTAAATGAAACCAGACACAAAAGAGTATATACAGCCCATTTATAAAAAATTCAAAACGAGACAAAACAAATCTACTTAAGTCCAAAGAATAGTTATCCTTATAGGGGAAGAGTGACTGGAAGGAATTAAATAAGGGTGCCTGGATGCTAATAATGTTCTGTTTCTTGATGCTGGTTACACATTTTTTGAGAATTCATCCAGCCATACACTTATGATACGTGCACTTCTCTATATGTATTTTCTATTTGCATTAAAAATATTAAGGTAGTATTTCCCACCTTTATTCCATAAGAGTCTGTTGCCTAAAGCAATGTTATCATGGGGTTATTCCATGAAAGAGTTTGGTGTTCTCTTAAGTTTGCAAAATGCTAGGCAAGACCGAGTTTAATATGTTCCCACTCTATAGGACGTCTCCATCGATGAGTCTGAATGAGTCAACCCTCCCTCCATGGCCTTGGACCATGAGCTGCCCCGGTTCAAGCTTTCCTAAGGTTTCCTCCAGCCCCCAAATCTTAGCCACAACATGATCTGCACATCTGATTTATCCCAATTGCAACAATTCCACTTGAGCACACACTGTTATCAACCAGTCTGGACCAGCATCACCACTTTTTCATGGAAGGGCGCGTATTCACAATATGGTGCTGACTGCTCTTTCAGAGGCCTGTCTCCAATCAGCACTCTTGCACCCATGTAATCCCAGAGCAGTGAACTAGCACATTTCATGTAATTTGCAAGTACAATAGCATGAAGGAATACAGAAAAGCAGATTTTCAAAGAGAGCATTATGCAACTGTAATTTGAGAATGCTCAAGTCATCTTCACATTCTCATGGGGCTGCAGCTCACAAATCAGAGTTTCTCCCAAATACTTAAACCTATCACAACTTGACTCTTACAATCACCTCATTTTTCTAGTCACTTATGTCAAAACAAGTCAGTGCTTCTTTACAACCAGCATTTTGCTTATTCCCAGTGGGGCAAACAGCTGTGCTCACTGATTCAGGCTCTTGCCTTTTTTCTCTCAAACCTTTTTTCACTCTTTTTACCACAGGCAAGATTGCGGAATCTGAAGACTGTCTCCAATGCACAAAGGAATAACAAGCAGGGTTCTGTGTTGTTATCTTTAGGACATTTTCCACAACTTCAGTAATTTATTTAACTGGGTTTAATTAGGCACCTGGTTTACCTTTGGCTACTCATCTATGCCAAGTTCCACAGTAAAAAAGAAAAAGGAAAATCACCTAAGTTCAATTAACTGTCATATTTTTGGAGGTGGAGGAGAGATGGCATCAAATGACAAACAATGATGGGCCTGAAGCCCATCATTTCTCTTCCTGGCATCTGAACATCAAGTCTTTTCATTCTTTTTGCCATGATCTTAGTCAGACATACCACCCACTGCTCCTTAATTATACAATGAGGGCAAGAGAAATTAGAGTATTCCAAACCAATGTCTTAAGCTAAGGCATTCACAACAACAAGGATCCTAATTATATTATACTGATTTCCAATGGGAGAATTAAATTATATATTTCAAAGAAAATCTAGAACAAGTTTATTAACATTGTGATGTCCAGTGCAGTGGGAAACCATTTGCATTGGAAAATGTGGCTTCAATGTCTCAAAGCATACTAGAGGGCCATTTTGCAAATACCAAACTATATCACACTCCATGGAAAAATGGTAAGCATGATCATATTTGAGACTGCAAAGGGCATTAGAAAAAGCAGGGGTTGGGAAGATAAAATAAAATTAAGAGAAAATTTTACATATGTAACTGTCACAGCCATGGTTATATAATCCTGAAGCAAAGTGGAAAGAAGTGTAATGAAATGACTGCTGGACTTGGTTTAGTTCCAAGACATACTGTGCAGTCTTGCAAATTATATTTTAAATGTATTTGCTCCAGAGCAAGGAGAAACAGCACCCAAAGAAGTGCAAGGAAAACACGTTCACTTAAGAGCAAAAACACTTAAAGTTTTAATCAGAATAAATTCATAGTACTAGGAAAAAGAATAATAAATTTCACGATTGGCTAATTCATGTTCATACAACCAGCAATGACTGCACCTACCTCGTTGAGGTCCTGCCGAGTTTCATCCTTTGGCCACAAGGCCGCCCTCTGGTCTATTCTATAAAACACAAAGAAAAAGTATTTCCATTTAAAAGAAACCTTTCAACAATGTATATTTGAAGTTGGCAGCTATAGATCTGACCACACCCCTGTTAGAAACCCTCAGTGGTGTCCCATTGCCTGAAGAACAAAATCCAGACCCCTTATAATGGTCCGCAACACATTACAGTGTCTGAACTCTGCCAGTCTATCACTCTCACCCTTGTCCTCTACCCTCCAGCCTCTCTGGCCTTCAGTTTCTTGAACACACAGTGCTGGCTCCCTGTTCAAATCTTCACACTTGCTTTTCCCCCAGATTTTCACAAAGCTGACTTTGCCCAGCACGGAGCATCAGCTCAGCTCCTATGTCGCCTCCCAAGGAGTCCTTCCGGATCTCTCCAATCAAACTATCCCTCCCCTTCACTCTCTATTGCACTGTCTTTAGATTTTCTTCTTAGCGCTGTCACTACCTAAAGTTATGATGTTTATTTGCATTTCCATGCTAAAATGTAAGCTCCAAGAAATCAGTGATTCTCTCCATCTTCTACACTGCTGAATCCTCAGTACCCAGTGCAAAGTCAGTATTTTTATGACCAAATGTGATCTGATACAGTTGTTACAGAAAGATACCATTTGTTCACTGAAGATAGCTTTTGGAAATTTCATTCTATCACTTACCTAACAAAATAAAAGTTACAGCAATCTCTGAGTAACATGGTAAAGCTAGGTTTTGCCATTTCATAGCTTCCAACAGAAGAAAAAGGACTTAAGGCAAATCTACTCTGAATACATTTTTTTAGGTTAAAAACAAAAAAACCAAAACTCCACTACTGGCAGATGCTCAGCTCCAAATCATGATTCATCAAATGCTATGGTCCAATGGCATCTACACATAACATTCAAGTTTTTCTGCAGCAGTTTGCATGCTATTATATAATAAATACATTAAGTTATAATTATTCTTTTTAAAAGGCCTGCTGTCTTAAGGAATAAAAGCTTTAGTCAGTATTAAGTCATTTATAAAAAGATTTACTTTGGGATATAATTATTTACAGTTATTAGTCTGCTTTGTTTTGAGTCCTGAAAAAAGTATATATGTCCTCTGAATGGTCATCAAGAGGAATGATTTCTGAAAGTAATGATGCACATTTAGAAATGCCATGAGCCTAACTTCTTCAAAGTATTCTTAAGAATGAAAAGTTCTTTCAGTCCATGAGTACTGCTTACTGTGCAAACAACTTACTTCTAATGAGAAATTGAGATGTTAAAACAGAATTGGATGGTCACACTGATGTTGACCATGTCTGCACAAACGTCCCTCCTGGGTGTGAGAGAAGACGAAGGGTCCCAACCACGAGCCCAGGAAGAGGTGGCCCAAGTGAGAAAGTTAGTTAGGGGAAGAAAGCGCTGGCACACCCATCCTCTGCCCGTGAGTTGGCTGGGCCACAAATAGTGACTCCAGGGCTTCAGAAAATACCAAGTAGCTCTTTCCTGCAAAATGGGAGAAACCCTCTTGCGGAGAGGGGTTAACCTGACCTATCCAGTAACATCTAAAGTTCTGAATGGCTCATCATTTCCCTGTAACCTAAAGTGGTTCTCAAATTGTGTTTTTATAGAGTTACAGTAGCACCAGAAAAATGAAAGAATCGTGTTCTCTAATGGCAAGAATATTTACCAGTTTACAGTTTTCAGCCATAAATTTCTCCAGGGCTCTGATGCCAGCAAATGGTAAAACAAATACATGGTAGCAAACATTAATGGAAGAGAGCAGAAATAAGACTTTGTTTAAAATATATAGTATATATTATTGAGATGCAGAGAATAGCTACATGTAATACACTCACATGATCTTCAATGAAAACTACTTGTCATCTCCAGATAAACCTCCAGATCAAGTTTAAGAACTCTGGTCTAAGCATCCAAGATGCTTCAATTTAACAGCGATCTGAATGTCTCCTATGTGACTGGTACAGTGTTGGGGAAATAAGAACCAATGAGCAGACTCAAGGCCTTTAGGAAACTTACAGTCTAGTGGATCCTGAAGCAGAGAATAAAACTAATTAAAACCCAGTCTTGAGGTTCTTTCCATAAATCAAGGAATGAGTGCACAGGAGCTGATATTAGAATGGTGGAGAGGGACTGGGGAAGTAGATACAGATGTAAGAGACACTTTCAAGGAGAAAAACAACAAGAGGTGTTGGGTGTGTATTGAAAGTATGGAATGAAAGAGATGATGTAATGAAAAGTAATCCAAAGTTTTGAGCCTGTGTGACAAGAAAGATGATAGGTGGTTTTTCCAGTGGAGAAAGAAAAATAGGTCATTTGGGAGGGGAGAGCAGGCAGCTGGCATGAGTTTTGATTTAGACATTTGAAGCTTGAACTGAGGATAAAATAGGGAAGTGAAAATACCTGAGCCGGGCTCCCTGTAGCATGGGGCACTCGACAGTGTGTTCCAGAGAGTGAGGGCAGGGATAACAACAGAGACTCACAGCGGTCACAGGTTCTCATCAGTTTTTCACTTGCTGTGTGGCCAGAGCCTGACACACTGCTTGGCACATGTCACATGCTCTCTACACGCCTTTCGGATGGATGAAAAGATGAAGAAACAGAAGGACCCAGACTCAAGAATGACTTCTTGATCTACCACTTACTAGGTGTGTGTACCCACTGGCAAGATATTAACCTCTGTCAGCCTCAGTTTCCTCATCTGTCAAGTGAAGATAATATCAGCTACCGCACAGGATAATTCAGGATGTGAAGGACAGTTCATGAAAAATGTTTATGACTACTATTGGCTGTATTAAAAATAACACATGGATTCTATAATCAAATGTAAAAAATACCATAATAGAATTATAAATGATGATAATTAATGGTATACTTAATTATAATAATTGAAGCCTTGTGAATAAGCTGAAAGAGATAAAAAACTGAGTCATCCTTACTCAGGACCACTGGGCAGGTTTCTGAAATTGGCCAATTAGGGGACAGAAGAAAGAAGGGCTGTGAAGAAAATACAGATGCATCGCTAAGGAGATAAGAGGGCAACCAGAACAGCACTTTGAATAGTGAAGAGAAAGATGTTATAAGAAAAAAGAGTGTCAAGAAGAGCCTAAGAGAAATATACTCAGCCATCAAAAAGAATGAAATAATGCCATTTGCAGCATCATGGATGGACCTAGAGATTATCATACTAAGTGAAGTAAGTCAGAGACAAATATATCACTTATATGTGGAATCTAAAATATGACACAAATGAACTTATCTACGAAACAGAAACAGACTCACAGACATAGAGAACAGACTTGTGGTTGCCAAAGGGAGAGGTGTTGGGGGAGGGAAGGGTTGGGAGTTTGGGATTAGCAGATGCAAACTAGTATATATGGGATGGATAAACAACAAGGTCCTACTGTAGAGCACAAGGAACTATATTCAGTATCCTATGATAAACCATAATGGAAAAAATATGAAAAAGAATATATGTTTAACTGAGTCACTTTGCTGTAGAGCAGAAATGAAACACGACATTGTAAATCAACTATACGTCAGCAGGATAGGAATAAAGACACAGACATAGAGAATGGACTTGAGGATGTGGGGAGGGGGGAAGGATAAGCTGGGACAAAGTGAGAGAGTGACATGGACATAATATACACTGCCAAACATAAAAGAGATAGCTAGTGGGAAGCAGCCGCATAGCACAGGGAGATCAGCTCGGTGCTTTGTGACCACCTAGAGGGGTGGGATAGGGAGGGTGGGAGCGAGGGAGACGCAAGAGGGAGGAGATATGGGGATATATGTATACGTATAGCTGATTCACTTTGTTATACAGCAGAAACTAACACAACAATGTAAAGCAGTTATACTCCAATAAAGATGTTTTTAAAAAACCCACTATACTTCAATAAGATTTTTTTTTTAAAAAAAAAAGAAGAGCCTATCAATTTCAGGTAAATGCCAGGCACTTTACTTACATTATTTCATCTAAGCCTCATGGTAACCACATAAGATTAGCATTATTAGGCCCACGTGACCTAATAGTAAACAGTTAAGGCAATTAGATAATTTTATCCATGAATAAACAAATATTTATTAAACAGCAACTTATGTCAAATATTATTGCAGGTGCTGGCAATAAAGCAGGGAATAAAACAAGTCTCTGCCTCACTGTCATAGAAGCAGAGAGACCATAGAAATAAACCTGGTGCACCAGGTGCTAAATATTATGGAGAAAAAGAAAGCAAGGTAAGGAGAATAGGACGTGCAGGAGGACTGCCCAAGCTCAGGCTGCTAGAAAATCACAGTCATCCGGAGATAATGAGAATGAAAGCAGAGAAATAAAAAGGCCACTGGATCAGAAAAGATAAAGGTCACGGCAGAAGAGGAAACAGAAACAGGAAGCTTCGCACTAGAGAAGTTTAGCAATGAAAAGAGAAGAACCAGAACAGGAGCTAGGTGTTTCAAATTCCCTTCTTCTTAAGATCTTTAAAGGGAGTGTTTGAACCATTTACAATCCTGCCAACTCCAATACAACCCTGCCCTCTAGCCCAGGCCCGGGAAGCAGGAAATTGCAGCCTGGACTCAGCACTGATGGCTCCAATCACCACCGCCCCCAACACCCCCATCACCACCACTGCCACCGTGACGACCACCACCATGACATAATTGAAAACAAAACACTTCTTAACAGAGGAACATAAAACATAATTGTGTGCTGATATTAAACGAGCTTTTTCCTGGACTCTGTGGCTGCAAAACTGTGGCTAGCCCATGGAAGTGCAACTTTTCTAAAACTTGTTGGTGTTCCCACGTTGCTGGAACCCCAAAGCCTGTGCTGAGCCAGCCTGTAGGCTCATCCTGCGGTGACCTTCCCTTGGGAGGTAGAATGGAATTCAAAACAGCAAAGTGAACAAAGCATTAAGATACTTTTCTTGGCCTACAGATAATGTCAAATCCCAGATGTGATAATTTGTGAAGAAGCAGTATTTTAGCATAGGATATTTGATTTATACCAACTTACTATAATTAATTTAGCAGATTAAAATGTTCCCTGTCTCAGTAAAAAGCTTCCCCACCTATCCAATTGCTCATGGAAGATATCTGAGAGTTATCTGACACTCTCTCTCAAGTCCAACAGCCAAGCCATTATCAAGTCCTTCAATTTCTTATCCCAAATCACGTTTAGATCTGTCCTCTCTCCTCCCACCGCCACCTTCGGCCAAGTCGCCATCATGTGTCTCCTGGGCTACCTTCCCGGTCTCTCTGCTTCTCCTCTATCTTCTCCAAACCACTGCCCACACAACAACCTTGTCGCTACCCTTCTGCACGCTTAAAATAAAGATCAAAATTCTTCCAGCATCCTGTGACATGCTGAAGGAGTTACATCTGTCCGCTTCTTCAACCTCAACTCACGTCATTCTCCTCCTCCATGCTCCCTTCCGCCTCAGGCCTTCTATGTGCTGTCCCTGCGCCCCGTAACGCTCTTCCCTCTCCACTTTCTCTCCTAATGAACTCATGTATCCTCTAGACACCAGGTACCAATCAGGTCTCCCTTTCATAGGTCTTACTGTATTCCGATCTTTCACATCTGCCGTGTAGCATGTCTCAGTCCCTAACTGTGTATTTGTCTAATTATCTGATTGTCTCTTTCTCATGATGGCAAGCTCGGTGGGGCAGGGATCATATGAGTCTTGCTCAATGTTTTCTCTCTAGAGCTAAGCCTGGCATTTGGCACATAGTAGGCACTCACATGTTTGCTAATAAAGGATTAGCCCCAGGGTCATGGGCTGCTGTCGATTCCGGGATATTCCTGAATGTGTTTAATGATTAGGATAAGACTCATACTCTCTCCTCCACCTGTGGCCGGACTGGCAGGATGGCATGGCTCTCATTCCCACAAGCAGATGCATTTCTTGCCTGAGGAGACCTGCTACAGTTGAGCAAATGGCTTTCCAACCCACGTTTAGAAAATCTGGGCAGAAAGTAAAAGCAGAGCATCCAACACACTTTTCAGAGTCCTTTATAAAGAACCAGAACCTGAAAGCTAAACAGTGTCTACCATGGGTCACATCTTAAGAGTTCAAGATATTCCACTACCTCAGATGACCCTCTGTATTAGAAAACAACACAGGATACACTACTGTATACCCGGATGACTGTCTGCTGGCTGGACGACTGTTGTTTCCTGAAACTCTTTTGAAAACAAAAGGTATATCCCAAGAGGACAACCCTCGGAGCACAATATTCATTATATACAAACAATCGCTCTATATGCAGACACAGGCAAGATGCCAAGGAATTCCAGTAATATTATTACAAACAGTAACAGCCCTCGATACCAGCAAATATAAAGCTCCTTTCCCTGCAGAGTGTAGGCTCTATTAAAGACATTCTCTTACTGGTTTTTACAAAATTTCTACACTAAACGACTGAGATCAAATACTGGGCAGCCAACTCCAAAGGGAAAGAAACCGAGGCACAGAGTTCAAAATGGCTTTCAAAGAGATGGCTGATGGAAAACAAAACTAGACGTCGAGATCTGACTTTTCCATCCACGGAGCTCCTTGTCCAGGCCAGTGAACTCTCAGAGGCGGACAAGGGTGCTGGGGCTGGAGGTGGAATGCGGAAGCCCAGTAGCGGGGACCCACGCTTGGCTCCCTCCTCTCACGGCACTTTTCTGAAGACTAGAATCAGCCAGTGTTATTAACAACACATTCCTTATTACTCAGCCATAAAAAGGAACAAAACTGGGTCATCTGTAGAGACTTGGATGGACCTAGAGACTGCCATGCAGAGTAAAGGAAGTCAGAAAGAGAGAAACAGGGACTTCGCTGGTGGCGCAGTGGTTAAGAATCCGCCTGCCAAAGCGGGGGACACGGGTTCGAGCCCTGGTCCGGGAAGATCCCACATGTCGCGGAGCAACTAAGCCCGTGCGCTACAACTACTGAAGCACCGGCGTGTAGAGCCCGTGCTCCGCGACAAGAGAAGCCACTGCAGTGAGAAGCCCGCGCACCGCAACGAAGAGTAGCCCCTGCTCGCTGCAACTAGAGAAGGCAAGCGTGCAGCAACGAAGACCCAACGCAGCCATAAGTTAATTAATTAATTTTAAGAAAAGAGAAAAACAAATATTGTATATTAACCCATATATGTGGAATCTAGAAAAATGGTACAGATCATCTTATTTGCAAAGCAGAAATAGAGACACAGACGTAGAGAACAAACATAGGGACACAAAGGGGGAAAGGGGGGATGTGGGATGAACTGGGAGACTGGGAGTGACATATATACACTATTGATACTATGTATGAAATAGATAACTACTGAGAACCTATTCTATAGCTCAGGGCTCCGCGGTGACCTAAATGGGAAGGAACTCCAAAGAGGAGGGGATATATGTATACGGATAGCTGATTCACTTTGCTGTACAGCAGAAACTAACACACTGTAAAGCAACTATACTCCAATAAAAATTAATTTTAAAAAAACAAACAAACAGAGATTCCTGGACCCACACTCACTAGGTCAGGATTTTCTGAGGCTTGGACTGGTAATGTGAAATTAACAAGTACTCCAGGGTATCCCCAACCAGAAAACATCATCCTAAAGGTTCAGGTGCAACCACACGGGAGAAGACCAACGACTGAAGGGCGCAGGTGAGGGACTCCTGGGAGTACGGGAGTGACCTGGGTGTTTCTGGCCTGGCCTCCCGAGGGACACATTCCAGAAGAGGGAAAGGCTAAGTCCCTGGAGACGCTCTGAGAAACTCGAAACACAAGGGAGCCCAGCCACACTGGAATAGGCACCCCTCCTTGGTGGGCTGGAACAGAGCCCAGAAACAGCCAGAACCACACTAATGCCTGGAGAATAACGGAGCAGTGAGTCAGGCCCACAATATCGGGACTGGGAGAGGTAAGAAGGTAGAGTTGGGACAGGTTATCTAGGACAGGAGATCCAGCAGGGGCAGACGTCCCAATAATGCATTTTCATTAATAATGATGATAGCACCACCTGGTTTGCTGAGCAGGACACAAAGCTCTCTGCTTCCATCATCGCACTATTCCACTCACTTAGTACAGAATGATCAGACATCTGCTCCTGGCTCAAGCAATGCTCAGCCCAGGGGGCGGAGTGATCTCAGCAGACGCTTCGTTCCACAGACAGCTCTGTTCACTCGCATTATCCGCCTCAAGCACCTACCAAGTCTCTTCATTTTTCTGCCTCAAGGTTTTTTCAAGTCAGAGCTCAATCCCTTAGCCTGCAAGTGTGGGAGAGTTACCCTGTGCTGGGGGCAATCCGTAGCCAGCGGAACACGGAGGAGAGCGTGTGGATAAACACTGTGATCCCCAGCTTTCAGAGGGATACGTCTGAGGACTTCCTGGGGATCGCAGTGTAATACTGTTATGTAATTGCTTTTTTCCCCACTAGATCATGAACATGTGCCCATGTAAGTAAAGACTCCCATAAAATGTGGTTTTAAATATCTATCACGCAGATTGGCATTTCTTAAGCGGGTGGTATGGTGTGCCCTCTAGGGAGCATTTAGGCAACTGAGGGTTATTTGTGATCTGCACAGACGTTGGGGTGCCCCTGACATGCGTGGGGAAGCCCTACACAACACAGAATTGTTCCACCCCCGCAGAACTTCCAAATGTCCCCTGGGAACGTGAGAGTCACGGGCACTTGCTCTCAGCACAATCTGAACTAGAAAATGACGACGGCTAGTGGATGAAATAGAAGTATCTAGAGTACCCAAGTATGGAGAAGGGGATTGGATTGAACTGTCTCAAGTGTTTCACCCAGAGCCACTATCCTATGATTCCACCATATATAGGAATCCAGCCACGTGACTTTCCATCTAGTTCTCTCAGAGGTATCAATTTTCCATTATATTCCTATCTCCCTCCATGATCAGATAATTGAAAAATTTACATTCTAAGTCTCAGCTGGGTTACCCATTCAAATCCTACACCTAGACAGCTATTACCCTTAAGTACAAACCAAGGAAACTAAAATGGATGTACTTAAGAATAATTTTCAACAATTGTTACTACAGAAATATCTACAGATATAAATCCTAGAACTAACCAAAATATCAAATAATTTGGAATTAGTTAAATCAATGATGGTATATCCATAGAATAGAATATTTCCAGCCATGAATATTTTAGAATATTTTATGATGTTGAAAAATACAGTATTAAGTGGGACAAACAAGTTACACAGAAATATGTCTCTAAGATTTCACATATATGAAGAAAATTGATATATATATATTTCATATATATACATATGTATAAATTACATCAAAAATGTTTTATCTAGCATTGATAAAGGAAAAAATACGGGGGGGGGTGGGAGCTGTGTGTGTCATTATATAGGGGTGTGTGTGTGTGTGTCATAATACATCACAGAACCATTGCGTCATTGGGAAGATGAAGAGTAAGCTGAAGAAGAGCCTATGGTCTCAGGAACATGGCACACTTAAACAGCTAGTCAAAGTTCTCAATTACATTTAAGTTTAAACACACACTGTCTCCTACTATCATTATTGAAATTTCTCTCTCAAATCTATTCCAAGTTAGGCCAAGAAGCTTTCCAAGATATTGAGATGTTAAGGACAAAGTTCTTTGTTCAATCTCCTAGAAATATCATTTCTAACACAGGGCTATAATGACACCAAAGTTTGTAAAACAAGTTTCTTATAGAAAATTGTAGGTTAAAGTATTTGTTATAGAAAATCAAATTTGTTCACCTTAGTTATAAATGAACTCAGCAGCCCTGTGATAATTAAACCATTACTCTATTAGCTTCTGTATAAAGACTGTATGGTCAGAATGCATTCTAGTCTAGCTTTATACTCTGGGGCCTGCTTTAAATAAACAGTACTTCTAACAGATTCAAACCCTAATGAATCAGGAAGTCCCTTTCACACACCATTCTTTTTTATGCCCACATTAAAACAATATCAACAATACAAAAACATATACTACAGAGGTAATATATGAGTGGTACAATTACAAGAAATTTTTATTTCCTTGGAATTTACTGTATTTTCCAATAAAACCATGTTTCACTTATTTTATTATTTTTTAATGAAAGAATGAGTTTCCCTTTTATCTTTATGCTAAATGTTGTCCAGTGAAGGAGCTAACATTTTATCAAGTGATCAAGGGCAGACTCCTTCAGAAAAAAAGAAAAAGAAAAGGAGGAGAAGAGGGCTTCGTTCCCAGAATAATCAAGTGTGGGCTCTTTTGCAATCAGCAGTGTAAGGATTTGGTGTGGGATTTTTTTGTGCTCTACAGCAGGTAGGATGAATTATTTTTATCTGTGACTGCAAGAGCTTGTATTATTAAGCTAAAGTCTTCCTGTGTCTAATCCTTTAAACATCCAGAGTGTTGAGCGTTTTCAGTGTTAGAGCCAGAGGGGGCTTTAGAAATCATCTGACCCAAACTTGTGTTTGGGGAAGGGACTTAGGGATCTCAGTAACGTGACCAAGGTCACCTGATAGACATGAGATAAGACCCTGCATTTCTTTTTTTTTTTTTAATTCATTTTATTGAAGTACAGTTGAGTTACAATGTTGTGTTAATTTCTGCTGTACAGCAAAGTGATTCACTTATATATATGTATCCTTTTGCATATTCTTTTCCACTATGGTTTATCACAGGATAATGAATATAGTTCCGTGTGCTATACAGTAGGACCTTGTTGTTTATCCACCCTATATATCATAGTTTGCATCTGCTAATCCCAAACTCCCTGTCCATTCCTCCCCCCCACCAACCTCCCCCTTGGCAACCACAAGTCTGTTCTCTAGGTCTGTGCGTCTGTTTCTGTTTCATAGGTAGATTCATTTGTGTCATATTTTAGATTCCACATATACATGATATCATATGGTATTTAAGACCCTGCATTTCTTAATTTGAATGGTTTTTTCCACTCCACCAGCTTGCTTCTGCACCCATGCGGGTGAAGGCAGGATGGGGGGATGAGAAGAGCCCTCACTATACAGCTGCCTTCCTATGCAGTATGAGCAAAGAAAGCTATTTTTAGAACCCACTCATTGCCCAACTGCATACCAGGGACTCTCAAAATATTGTCAAGACAAACTAATGTTTTTATCTCTACTATACCCCAACCCCCCATTTAAAAAAAGAAAAAGAAATTCTAAAAGCACTCTAACAAGAACAGCTGACAGCACGCAGAGCTCTTGCTCTGGTACAGCCCAAGAAGGCGGATCTTAAGCTCTTTATTATTAAAACTCTCTGGGCGCCCATTCCCTTACTCATTCTTTCTCTTTTTAGCAGAACCCATTTAGACTCTGCCTACTTCTCAAAAAACATTTGAACAAGAAACAAGTAGCTATTAAAACACACACAAGTTGTCTATCTCAAAAACAAAAGATGAAAGGATTTATCCCCCATGGAAAAGTTGCTGGCAACAAAACTTCCTCTTTCCATAAAGCAACAAAGCTTTTTCTTTTATCTGGAATGTTACAAAAATAGTCAAAGCCATCAAAGGCCATTATCCTTGCTAATACCCCAATCTTCAACCCCCTCTAACTGGGGACTTCCGGATGAAGAGGCTAATGAACTTCTATTCACAAATGTAACCACCAACTTAATTAGTAGCAACACATTGCTATAGGATAGCTCCTGTTTATACAGACGAGGTCTTTAACGACACTAAAAGGCTTAATGCTGTCATAAATTTTAATACAATATTTTAAACACAAGGGAGTTAACCACTCTCAAAAGTAAATTTACTTAGCTGGGTAAGAAATCCCCAACTGCACTGTATTCTCTTACATTCATAAATTCCCCTTTATCATATCTGAGCATTTACAGAACTGGCACTGGCGTTAGCCATAAAAATCAATCAAACTGATGCATATTCATCAACTGACTGCTCTAAACAGATTGAAGGTGCTTATCTTGGTTCTATTACAAGGGAAGTGAGGGCTTAACCAAATCACAGCCTCATTGGGGGGTCAAACTAGAAAATGAGAGGGTTGTATTTAATGATTACTAAGGCTTCATTCTGGCTCTAACTAAATGCAGTTCTATACTTTTATGTGTTTTGAAAAGCTCCAGGTACATACGCTGGAGCTTTTCAAAACACATAGAACTATAGAACTGCATTTAATACGCAGCCTCACCACTCAGATGCACTGAAAATCCAAGTTAAAATGTAAACACATCCGGATATATGTATATGTATAGCTGATTCACTTTGTTATAAAGCAGAAACTAACACACCATTGTAAAGCAATTATACTCCAATAAAGCTGTTTTTAAAAAAAAAATGTAAACACATTATCTTGGAGAAGGAGGCATTAAGCTACTATCAGCCTTCACCTTATTAGGGCTTAGCTCCAGGCAGCTAGAGTCCTAAGGATGAGCAGTTGCTGGGAAGGAAAGGATGGAAGCAGGCCTTTTAAATCAAATGCCTATAGGAGCCAGGCAAAAGCATAAATTAATAAAGAGATCTGGGTAGGAGCTGTGAAAAAACGGAGAGCTGCTCCTAAACTCCAGCTATCTGCTGCCTTGTAGGAATGTACATCCTGGGTTATCCCATTTTCAGATTTTTCAAAACAATGTAAAAAAGGCATAAAGACTAATATTTAAACACTGAATCAAAATATTTTTACAACAGTCTACAAGTCAAATATACCTCCACACTAGATACATGTGCAGGACACTGAGTTTGAGATCTCTAATGTGGGGCACTACACTGCCAAGGAATATAACAGAAACATGAGGGGAGCTGGTAAATAGAAGGAAGGGTGCAAAGACACAGGACAGAGTGGGCTACATCAATATCTGAGGTTGGCTCTGTTGAAGGAATTCAGAAGAGCAAGCAAACTTGGAGGCAGGAAGAGATTAAGACAGTGAGTCTAAACCTTTTGGGGGATCATGGATAGCATAGGAAACTCTGATAAATGCTTTAGAGATTTTTCCCTGGAAAAATAAACATATGTAGTAGGCAGAATAATTGGCCCACGAAGATGTCTATGTGCTTATTCCTTGTCCCCCTCCCCTTGTTACCTTACATGACAAAAGGGATTCTGCTGATGTGATTAAGCTAAGGACCTTGAGATGGAGAGATTACAGTGGGGTGTCTGAGTGGACCCAATCTAATCACTCGAATCCTTAAAATCAGAACAATTTTCCTGCCCTTGGTTGTAAGAAAAGAACAAACCTGACCCCACATTGAATCTGTTCCTTTAGCTCTAACCCTTGTGCTCTGTTGGCTGTGCTTAGTCATGTTGGCTCTGCACCTTTGTAAAAAAAAAAAAAAAAATGTTGCCCATAACCTGAAATATTCATGGTAGCCCATTCTCAAGGCTCTCTGACATTTAAAGGTTTAACACTTTTCCATTCATACAGAGATTAAAAGTTGCAGAACAGAGAATAACCTCTGTCTTGTTGGAGGTTTATGGGAACACTGTGATCAGACCTACGTGGATAACTGCAAGAGCAAAGGATTCTGGCACCGAGAAGTGTGCAGCAACCAGCCACATCCTCTCCCCTTTTAGTACAAAAGAAGCCTGAATTCTAACTCAGGGAAGATGGTTCTTGGGGACAAGAGTCCACCTTCTTCTCAGTTTGCTGGCTTTCCAAATAAAGTCACTCTTCCTTTGCCCCAACACCTCATTCTCAATTTAGCCGCCTCTCATGAGACAAAGCAGTAGGAGCTTGGACTCGGTAATATGGTCAGAAGGAAACATATGGAAGAATGCTAAGAGAGATGCAACGTTGCTAGCTTTGAATATGGAGGAAAAGACCATAAGCCAAGCAATGTACACAGCACCTGGAAACTGGAAAAGGCAAGGAAATATATCCACTCTCCCCTCGAATCTCCAGAAAGGAATGTAGGCCTGCTGACGCCTTTCTTTTACCCCAGTGAGACCCATGGTTGGTCATCTATCCTACAGAAGCATAAGATTATAAATTTGGGTGTGTGTTTTATTTATTTATTTATTTATTTATTTATTTATTTTGGCAGTACACGGGCCTCTCACTGTTGTGGCCTCTCCTGTTGCGGAGCACAGGCTCCGGACACGCAGGCTCAGCAGCTGTAGCTCACGGGCCCAGCCGCTCCGTGGCATGTGGGATCCTCCCGGACCGGGGCACGAACCCGCATCCCCCGCATGGGCAGGTGGACTCTCAACCACTGCGCCGCCAGGGAAGCCCATATTGTGTTGTTTTAAGTCACAGGTTTGTGGTCATTTGTTACAGTAGCAACAGAAAACCAATGTAGTATACAGACACTCAAACTTGGGCAAAAACATTCATAGACCTCCCTAAAGCGCATTTAGACACACAGATAAACGTCCCATGCACTAGGAAAAGCTCAACAACATGCTCTCTGAGCTGAAGGTATGAAACTATTTCTCTTCGGCACACATGAGATCAATACCACCCCACGACAACAAGCAGCTCCAAAACCTCACTTCTGCAAGGCTGGATTCATTCTCTGAACACTAACTACCCTTTTGAGTCTCACCCAAACCACATGTGACCCCTTGACAGCTCCTTGCTGTAGAAAGATCTTTCCTTCCTTTCTCAAAGTGTTCATTATGATAAAAACATGCTCCTTCCCAGCCCCCCTCCCCAAGAAGGTGGTGTTTTACACCTGCTGAGAATTAGCCTGGCTTCTTCCCTCACTTTGAGCCAGACTTAGGTCTGGAGTGTTCTATCACAGTCCTCATGTCTCTATCAAGATTTTATTGGACACAATGTGCCTGCACCGGGCCATTTGCTGGCTTTAAAATGGAAGTGCAATGTTATCAGGAATGCGAGCTACCTGACTCAAAGTTGTTTTTCGCCTCAGCTCTCATTCCATCAGTTCATCAAATTTCACAATCCCTGTAATATTTAGAGTTTTCTTTTTAAGTTCCATTAGAATGATCCTAGGTGACGCCACCATGGCTGTGACAAACAAAACTCTGTCGTTTAAAGGTTACCATCCTGACCTAAGTACTCAACCTAATATACCAGACGTAACTGGCCTCACAACTCCTGATCTACAACTTAACACCAAACTCTGTGACTGTCAACTCTGGAGCCCAGGCAATTCTGGAAAGCTGCTAGCTCAGAAAGTTAGATCCTGTCAAAGTAGAACATGGAGGCTAGAAAGGAAAAAGAAGAAGAGAACAACAAGGCATTGGGGGTCCTATGGAGGTTTGCTAAAGCATAGAGGAAGACAGGCCGGATCTGTTTTGGAGGAGACAAGCCTGACTCAATGAGGAAGGCTGCCCAGTGACCATGTATTCGGTTCCTTCTCCTGACATGCAGAAGAGGTCTAGGAACAGCCTAAAATGTTACACAAACTTTTCTGTGTACGTGCATCTCTTTTCTTCTGAGGAAAAGTGCCATAGATCTGAGAATCTGAATGAACTATAACTCCCCACCCCCAAGTGTAGGAGTTGCTGCTCTGTATGTTTCCTCATGAGGACTTTTCTAACTCAATACACTTAGCTCTCCCTAGTCATATGTAAATGATCCCCAGAGCAGAATCCCATTAAATTTCTGACCTGCCCTCTGATAACAGTAATATTACCACTTACCTTGTCCACTGCAGATGGGAAATAGAGTGGTTTTAAGTATACCAAATATCAAGCGTCTTTGAGAAGGTAGATTGCTAATGTCATTTTCCCCTATCAGCCTCTGTGGAGTATCCAGCCCAAAGGGCACCATGCACTTCATATGTAAGCATGAAGGATTTCGTCTTGTTTTTTGTGTTTGTTTTTTTCTGTCTTTTTTATGATTTTGAAATATGCATGGGAATATAGTTGGCCTTATTCTTGCTGAGAGAAGCAGTCACCAGTCTGGTGGGGGAGACAGGGTCACTGCCTAATTGATTCTAGTCAACCTAAAACAGCTTTGTTATAGTAAGGCCTCCAATAGGAAGCTGAGTGTCCCAATGAGCTGAGAAATGACAGGGCTGAGTCTTACCCGAACTGAGGTCAAGTAAGAATAAACAGACAAGAGACGGCAACCAGCGA
Source organism: Kogia breviceps (assembly GCF_026419965.1). Classification (NCBI taxonomy): domain Eukaryota; kingdom Metazoa; phylum Chordata; class Mammalia; order Artiodactyla; family Physeteridae; genus Kogia; species Kogia breviceps. Next base: position 74,120,293 of record NC_081311.1, on the reverse strand, counting down.
GGAGGTGAGAAAAGGTGTTGAAGGATCCAACTGGATAATGGATCACCTTACTTTTGGGGTCTCCATCAACCCTTTGGGGCTCTCTGATTCTAAATTTAGTATGATGAAGATTTTAAAGCACAATTTCACTATATATAAAATAGATAACTAATTAGGACCTACTGTATGGCACAGGGAACTCTACTCAATACTCTGTAATGTATATGGGAGAAGAAGCTAAAAAGGAGTGGATATACGTATATGTATTTCACTTTGCTGTACAGCAGAAACGAATGCAACATTTTAAATCGACTATACTCCGATAAAAAATTTTTTAAAAGCACAGTTTCATAGCACCGCCAATCTTGTCTGTCGTTGCTAATTCATTTAGACTCTGCTGCCTTAGAAAAAAATTGGCAAAGTCATGCCCAGAAGCATAGCCCTCCCTTTCCACTGAGTGAGAGCTATGATTACACTGTACACAAGATCCTACAAAGACAGCTGACACAACCAGCAAGCAGTTGAATTCTTTCTTCTGTTTATTTCCAGAAGAGACTGTCCATAGACAGCTGCAAGGCCAGGCTCCCATCTGAATGCCATGCCAACCTTGCTTCGGAGAGCCTCCCACACACGTTCTTGCCCTGACCCAGGGCCGTCTCTAGCAGGTCCGGGAGACCAGAGGGGTCAGCCCCAGGGCCACTTCAGGGCTTAGAGACACCACCCGGATCAGCACAGGAGCCACGGCTGCTATGCCGTAATCAGACATTTGTAGGTTCAAATTCTGGCTCAGCCTTTTTTACCTGTACAATATCAGTCAAGTGCCTTGACGTCTCAGCCTCAAGTTCCTTCTCTATAAAATGGGTCTAGGAGTACCCACTCTGCGGGGAAGGGGTGAGGGCTAAATGACAGAATATGCGAAAAGCAATTGGCCTGACTTCTACACTGTCATCACCAATTACCATTATCACAGAAGAAAACCCAGTCCTCTCTAGCGGGGAATGAAAGAGGACGAAATGAAATCAGCTTTTCTCTCTCTCAGGGCAGGAGAATCTCCGCTCCTCTCTGAGCCTTAGGGCCGATTATCTTCAAACTGAAGGCAGAGAAAGTAGGTTATTTACATTTCTCTTAGACTCAATGATTCTCCTTCTAGGCCCCTTTAAGGAGGTTCTCTGACTTCAAGGGATGCCAACGGAAGTCAGAAAGCCTTGCCTCTTGTGCAGGGGTAGCAAGCACAGGTGTTAGCGTTTCTGGGAAAGGAACCCAAGGCCCAGTGCAACTTCTGACAACAAAGGGCCCACCTTCGTTGAGCTCTCACGGTTTCTTGGCACCTGAAGGTGTGGTTCTGTGGACTCTCCTGAGCTGGCGTTCCTGTTCTCCCCCGACACTCTGCCTGGCTGTGTACCACATGCTCTGTCTCCTGCAAGAAAAACAGGAAAAGTAGATGAACTGTCAGCAGCCATCAGGTCCACAGTGTTCTCCGGCGGGGTGTGGGTCACAGGGCAGCAGCCATGCAAAACACACACTACCAAGGGCTGTGGGGAAGGGGGCCCATGAGTGATCCGAACTTAAAAAGCCTCTTTCTAACAGTCAGTTGCTGCAAGATTTCAGAATAAAGAAAAAATAATAATAACCTAAAATTTACAATTTATTTTTTATATTAAAAATATGAGAGAAGCATATTTAATGAATAGATGTGCAAATACAATTTCTAGAATATTTATAGCATAAGCTCATTTTTGCACAAACATGTATGAATGTACACACACACACACACACACACACACACACAAACTGGCATCAAGTAAACCAAAATCTTAACAGTGACTAACACTTAAGATGTCATTTTATTTTTCTTTTGGGTACTCATCTATATTTTTTATACAATAATCATACATTATTCCTATAATAAGAAAGAACCTTAAGTTAATCTGAAAACCAAGGAACAAGTCATTTTTATAAAATCCAAATCCCAAGTATGCTTGCTACTCTCCCCTCCCCTCCCCCCCAAACACACACGCACACACACTCCCTACACCTGTCATTGGCTACACTGAATCCAAAGAAATCACTATGTTGGTCCCATTACCCCATGATAAACTCCACTCATTAATTTACAAAAACTCCAGAAGCTAATTCTAGAGAGTATCATAAACATACCAAAGCTAAAATGAATCTCTATTCAATACAAGGACACACAAACTCAAAATGAAAGATTTTTATATGTTCAGCAGTTGAACCACTATAGTATTTGAACAATGCCAAACCTCAGAAAAATTTTCCGTAGGATAAAACAGTCCCTCTTAACCTGATAAATGAAATACTACAACCAAATTCAGGGAGAAACTCAGAAAATCCAGATGGCTACTGTCATGCAGTCAAAATATTCATGTGATACAGTGAATGTGGGTCTGGAGGTGCAGTATACTGTGGTGACAATACAGACCAAGCTCCTCTCTCAGGGGTATGGGTTGAAGTCAGTACAAGTGCCAATATGTCAGGTGTCTCAATATGTCAGAAATCATTTTTCTAAAATATTGTACTAGAATAATTTGGTGGAGCTATTTGCCAAGTAGCCATCACAAGCTTCTAGAGCAAAATCATAGGAATGCCTTCCTATTAGAGGGGTAAAATGCAAAGTGGGAGTAGAGCTGAGGAAACGGAATGAATCAGAACTACCAAGATTCTTTCTCTAATTTTTCTAAGCCTCCAGCTTCAGGCAAGAAGACACACCACATGAAAGGGTTCCATTAGTATCCAACAGTTCCCTAGGCATACTAGTTGCTTGTGAAAACTTCTACAGCTATTCAAATACTGGCCAAGTTTCCCCAAACAATGGTTTTCAAGTGAGACAGCACTGCTTGCAAGTATGCTAGCTATGTGACCTTAGGAAAATCACATCCATTATCTGGACCTCAGTTTCCTTGTCTGTAAAATGGAGACAATACTCCAAGCTCACAAGGTTGTTGAACAAGATGCTCTTTTACTACTTACCAACTGGAGGCACACAGAGGATGGGAGCTACTGAAGATGATAATAGTCCTTTTACAAAAATCCCCTTGAAGCTCAGTATTCTGAAACTGGTGTTAAGGAAATCCTTGGAGACTTAACCCAAGTGAGTTCAGCAAACTCAAACTTATTTTTGTGGTGGGATCCTTGTTTCAGGTTTCTATACTAATAATATTATTTTAAACATCATATTTGGAAGCCACCCTACTTGTAGACCTAAAGAAATGGCCCTTCTCATTTCTAAACAATTTAAACCAGACATTTCCATTCCTTTAAAACTTAACCCTTTCAGGAAAGAGTAGTTTTTTTTTTCCCCCAAAGACAGTGTTTTATCTAATTCTTTGAACCCACGGAGGCTGAAAAGGGTTACAGGCCAACACTGCTGGATTCCCATGGATTTTACAAACAAAAGCAAAAATAAATAAATGGCAATCTGTCAAACTAAAAAGCTTTTGTACAGCAAAGAAAATGATCAACAAAATGAAAAGGCAGCCTACTAAATGGGAAAAGATATTTGCAACTCATGTATCCAATAAGGGGCTAATATCCAAAATATACAAAGAACTCACACAACTCAATAACAAAAAGAAATCTGATTAAGAAATGGGCAGAGGACCTGAATAGACATTTTTCCAAGGAAGAACTACAGATGCCAACAGACACACAGGAAAAGATGCTCAACATCACTAATCATCAGGGAAACGCAAATCAAAACTACAGTGAGATATCATCCTCACACCTGTCAAAATGGTTTTTTTGATAACAGCCAACAAATAAATGTTGGTGAGGATATAGAGAAAAGGGGATCCTCATGCACTTTTGGTGGGAATGTAAATTGGTTCAGCCACTATGGAAAACAGTATGGAGTTTTCTCAAAAGATTAAAACTAGAACTACCTTATGACCCAGTAATTCCACCTCTGGGTATTTATCCAGAGAAAATGAAAATAGTAATTTGAAAAGATATATGCATCCCTATGTGCACTGCAGCATTATTTACAAGAGCCAAGATATGAAAGCAATCTAAGTGTCCATCGATAGAAGAAGGGATAGAAACGATGGTATAAACACACACACACACACACACACACACACACACACACACACTGAATATTACCCAGTCATAAGAAAAGAATGAAATCTTGTCATTTGCAGCAACATGGATGGACATAGAGGGCATTACACTAAGTGAACTTAAGTCAGACAGAGGATGACAAATACTGTATGATTTCACTTACATATGGAATCTAAACAACAAAACAAATGAACAAGCAAAACAAAACAGAAATAGACACATGGATACAGAGAACAGCACTGATAATCACCAGAAGAAAGGTGGGTTGGTTGATCATGCAGTATAGGTGAAGGGGATTCAAGAGGCATTCCAGTTATAAGTCACAGGTAAGTTATGCACAACATAGGGAATATATTCAACAATGTTGTAGGAACTTTGTACGGTGACAGATGGTTAGTAGACATATCATGGTGACCAATGTGTTATACATACAAATGGTGAACGGCTATGTTGTACACCTGAAACTAATACAACATAAGATGTCAACTACACTTCAATAAAAAAAGCAAACACCTACTACGTACCAAGGATGTTGATAGTTAAGAGGGTTATATAAAAGTAAATAAGACATCCCTGCCCCAAAGAACTTTAAAACTGCTTCTAGAGAAAACTAAAGTGTGAGAGGGCAGACACTAACTTGCCTACTTCTGTGTTAATGTGCTTGTCAAATGGGCAGGTCCAAACTGACCAAGGGAACAAGGGAAGTAGAAGCCAAGAACTTCTCCTCCAGGTTTGTCTTCCTGCCACCTGGTCCGGCATAGTCTGGATGGGGCATCTGTAAGAGGAGTCATCCTACCTACATCTTTTCCTGCTCCCAAACCATGCTCTTCTACCATTCAACCTCACCTCCTGCATGTCCCAAGCCCAGCCTCAGTAAAGTGATTTGTGGGTTTTCTGCTTATATGCAGGAACAAACAAATTGATTAAGATCTGAGATATTTCATAAGAAAGATATTTCTCAGAAAAAAGATATTTCATACCAAAACAAATGTTACTTTGGTTATATTCTGATCCATGAGCAGAGGCTAGGAAAGTATACACAATAACAAGAGCAAAGCTGTCTACTAATCGGGTACAGAGGCTCAAAACCCCAGCTGAGTTAAGGAAAAAAAACAGGTGTCCCTAAGTAGAAATGGTGAAATATGATATTCTGTCCTTGGGATTTTAGTGAGTTCAGCTGGCTCATAAAAAACTTGAGAGAATCTAGTTTTAATCCAATGGCATGTCCACTGCTTCAGGCCCTTCCAAGTTTTCCAATTTGTACAAATCCATGACCCAGAAGAACACATTTTCCATCCTCATTCCAGTTTTTGCCCATCTGCTCTAGTATGCCCAGAGTATTACCCTTGGGCCTCAAAGACATAGGCATCCTCTAAATCTTCCTTCCAAGATGTGGCGAGTCAAAACAGTCACTTTTTTCAATCTTCTCACACTTGAGGTTTATGACCATTCTATTCTGAAATTGATTTAAAATGTTATTTCCTCCGATTGCTGGCTTAAATTTTAAATTAAATGGCTTTATAACTAATCACTCCATTGTTAATAAAATTGCCTTGCATTTAAGAGAGCGTGTTCTTCCCAAGAGCTCTAATTACTACATGATTAATGCATCTGATATCTCCATAGTTGACAAGAGCACATATTTTCAGCTCTTAGAACAAACAGGAAAAGTGCTATAAATACACCCTATCCTATATCACCCTAAAGTTCCTATTATGTTAAACCTGCACATGTCTGTGAAAGTGACTTAAAGTCCTTCTGAATAATTGGGAGTTTTAAAGACTTTCACCCCTGATTAAAAGAACTATTTGTTATTATCACATTCATTTCATAATTGGGGGAAAGGAAGCCCTGGAAGAGATTATTTAAATTTCTTTTTAAAAATGTGCATCTGATTATTAATGTTCTGACCCCTTAAGAAACAGGGAATGTAGATCACTATTTCTTCAGACCTATCAGTCCCATTTTAAAAATAATTTCTGCCTACCTTAGTCACTATTTCAACACAGACTAATGTAAGTCATGTAGAAAGGCAGGCATCGGTTCAAAGTCCACACATATCCCCAAAGTAGAATCTCCTCTGATCCTATTTCCTTACCTGTAATACAGAGATATCACCTAGTTTACTGCTTAGAGTTGTAAGAATTTCTAGTAGAAAACAGACACTCAAATTATATTGTCTATCTCGTCCACTTTCCAAATCACACTCAAATTATATTGTCTATCTTGTCCACTTTCCAAATAACATTCACTGAGTGCCTGATCTGTACCAACACTAAACTAGGCACGTTTAACCTATGTTTCCTCATTTAAAACTAGGAGGTGGATTTTACTCTCCCAGTTTTCTGCAGTGAGAATAAGAATAATCAAGAGCAGACAAGATAGATGACTTACCTAGGACAGAAAGATTGTCTTTTACATAAGAGATGCCTTCCTGAAGACCCTGCAAAATCTAACTGAGATTTATATATTTTAAGACCATTCCCATAAAAGAAGACATTGGGTATTTCTGTTCACTAGCTAAAGTGGAAATATTTCAATAAAATAAACACAGCTTATAAATTCAATAGACCCAAACAGCTTTGAAATTATGCAAATCTTGATAAATCTGGGGGAAGAATTACACTATTTCAAATTGTTTACTTTGAGAGACCTAATACTTTATATTCAATATTTAATTCAAAATTGCATGAAATAGGACCATACTGTTCCACTTGAGCTAGAGAACCCAGATCCTAATCCCAATCTCCTAAATCCGAATTTGGAGTTCTGACCACTATGTTTCAACATCCCAAATTCACTACTGTCAGATGACAAAACTAAAACAATTTGTAACTAGTTTGATGTCCTTTACTCAAGAGGAAACAAACCATGGCTTGGGGAATACAGTACCTATCAAGCAACAGGGCACTGTCCCTGAGGGATTTTAGGCAAGAGTGAGTATTACCGAGCATTAGAAGAGGCAACGCAGAAGCAGGGCATGACTGGCTAACAGGATGGGGCTTTCCTTATAAGGCTAGCAGGGCCTATCTTCTTGTGTAAGGTAAACTAACTCAAGATGAGGTGGAGGATTGTAATTGATGTGTGTTAGGTTTCCTGGACAGGTGCTTCCAGTAAGTGCAGGCTGACTTAGGCACTGGAAGTCCTGGCCAGAGCCATTAGGCAAAATAAAGAAATGAAAGTCAACTAAATTGGGAAGGAAGAAGTAAAACTGTCACTATTTGCAGATGACATTATACAGAGAAAACACTAAAGACTCTACAAAAAGGGGAGACCTTCAAGATGGCATAGGAGTAAGATGTGGAAGATGATCATCTTCCTCCCCACAAATACATCAGAAATACATCTACACGTGGAACAACTCCTATAGAACACCCACCGAACGCTGGCAGAAGACCTCAGACCTCCCAAAAGGCAAGAAACTCCCCACGTACCTGGGTAGGGCAAAAGAAAAAAGAATAAACAGAGACAAAAGAACAGGGACGGGACCTGCACCAGTGGGAGGGAGCTGTGAAGGAGGAAAGGTTCCCACACACTAGAGGCCCCTTCGCGGGTGGAGATGAGGTCGGGGGGTGGAATGCTCCAGAGCCGCGGAGGAGAGCGCAGCCACAGGGGTGCGGAGGGCAAAGCGGAGAGATTCCCGAACAGAGGATCTGTGCCGACCAGCACTCACCAGCCCGAGAGGCTTGTCTGCTCACCCGCCGGGGCGGGCGGGGGCTGGGAGCTGAGGCTCGGGCTTCGGGCTTCGGTCGGATCGCAGGGAGAGGACTGGGGTTGGCGGCGTGAACACAGCCTGAAGGGGATAGTGCACCACGGCTGGCCGGGAGGGAGTCCGGGAAAATGTCTGGAGCTGCCAAAGAGGCAAGAGACCATTGTTTTGGGGTTCATGAGGAGAGGGGATTCCTTCCCCGCCTGCCCACAGAAGGCAGGCACCACCTGAACGAGTCCCAGAGATGGGCGCGTGCCACGGTCATCAGCACGGACCCCAGAGACGGGCATGAGACGCTAAGGCCGCTGCTGCCGCCACCAAGAAGCCCGTGTGCGAGCACAGGTCACTCTCCACACCTCCCCTCCCGGGAGCCTGTGCAGCCCGCCACTGCCGGGGTCCCGGGATCCAGGGACAGCTTCCCCGGGAGAACGCACGGCTCGCCTCAGGCTGGTGCAACGTCACGCCAGCCTCTGCCGCCGCAGGCTCGCCCCGCATCCGCACCCCTCCCTCCCCCCAGCCTGAGTGAGCCAGAGACCTCTAATCAGCCGCTCCTTTAACCCCGTCCTGTCTGACCGAAGAACAGACACCCTCCGGCGACCTACACGCAGAGGAGGGGCCAAACCCAAAGCTGAAACCCAGGAGCTGTGCAAACAAAGAAGAGAAAGGGAAATCTCTCCCAGCAGCCTCAGGAGCAGCAGATGAAATCTCCACAATCAACTTGAAGTGCCCTGCATCTGTGGAAAACCTGAATAGACAACGAATTATCCCTAATTGAGGTGGACTTTGGGAGCAACTGTAGACTTGGGGTTTGCTTTCAGCATCTAATTTTTTTCTGGTTTTATGTTTATCTTAGTTTAGTATTTACAATGTATTATCATTGGTAGATTTGTTTATTTATTTGGTTGCTCTGTTCCTTTCCTTTTATATATATATTTTTCTTTTTTTTCATTTTTCTTTCTGAGTGTGTATATATATGCTTCTTTGTGTGATTCTGTCTGTATAGCTTTCCTTTTACCATTTGTCCTAGGATTCTGTCCATTTTTTTCATTTATTATTTATTTTAGCATAGTTTTTAGCACTTGTTATCATTGGTAGATTTGTTTTTTTGGTTTGGTTACTCTCTTCTTTCTTTCATTCTTTTATTTCTTACTTTAAATTTTTTTTATTTTTAACAATTTTTTAAATTTTTTATTTTAATAACTTTATTTTATTTTTTTCTTTCTTTCATTCTTTTTTTCTCCCTTTTCTTCTAAGCCGTGTGGCTGACAGGGTCTTGGTGCTCTGGCCGGGTGTCGTGCCTGTGTAGCATCCAAGTGGGCAATGATAAATAGATGGGTTGGGGTCCCAGAGCCATACAAGGGCTGGGAATATATGCTTGGAAATAAGCATGAAGGTGACTAAAACTACAAGTGGAAGAATTCCATTCAGCATGTGCAGAGAGAGAAGAGAAAACCTAGAAGAGAACCCCGAGAAACACCGGTATTTATGGGACTGATGATATATTGTTAAATTAAAAATTAAGCTAAGAGCGCTTCCCTGGTGGCGCAGTGGTTGAGAGTCCACCTGCCAATGCAGGGGACACGGGTTTGTGCCCCGGTCCGGGAAGATCCCACATGCCACGGAGCGGCTAGGCCCATGAGCCATGGCTGCTGAGCCTGCGTGTCTGGAGCCTGTGCTCTGCAATGGGAGAGGCCACAACAGTGAGAGGCCCGCATACCACAAAAAAAAAAAAAAAAAAAAAAATTGGGCTAAAAGTCATAAGTGTCCATCGACAGATAAATGGATAAAGAAGATGTGGCACATATATACAATGGAATATTACCCAGCCATGAAATGAAACAAAATTGAGTTATCTGTAGTGAGGTGGATGGACCTAGAGTCTGTCCTACAGAGTGAAGTAAGTCAGAAAGAGAAAAACAAATACTGTATGCTAACACATATATATGGAACCTAAAAAAAAAAAAAAGAAAGAAAAAAATGGTTCTAAAGAACCTAGGGCCAGGACAGAAATAAAGACACAAATGTAGAGAATGGACTTGAGGACATGGGGAGGGGGAAGGGTAAGCTGGGACGAAGTGAGAGAGTGGCATGGACATATATACTCTACCAAATGTAAAATAGATAGCTAGTGGGAAGCAGCCGCATAGCACAGGGAGATCAGCTTGGTGCTTTGTGACCACCTAGAGGGGTGGGATAGGGAGGGTGGGAGGGAGACACAAAAGGGAGGGGATATGGGGGTATATGTATAGCTGATTCACCTTTTTATAAAGCAGAAACTAACACACCCTTGTAAAGCAATTATACTCCAATAAAGATGTTTAAAAATAATTAATTAATTAAAAAATTAAGCTGCAAAATAGTATATACAATAAGACCCCATGGAAGGGAATTCCCTGGTGGTCCAGTGGTTAGGACTCCACGCTTTCACTGCCAAGGGCGTGGGTTCAATCCCTGGTCAGGGAACTAAGATCCCACAAGCCATGCAGGTCAGCCCCAAAAAAACCAAAAAACAAAACCCCCCAAAAACCAGTAAGCATCCATGGGAAAGGTGGAGGGGATGATCAAATATGTGTGTGTATCTGACAGTGTGTGTACTGTTGTGTACTTATATTTTTGTGGGACGTGTTAATTTATACTCTATTGTTTGAATTGTTTAATGAGTATATATTGTTTTTATAATTTAACATAACAGTATTTCATTTTACAAGCCTTTAAGAAACAGGCTGATGGGAAGGAAACTGCAAAGAAGACCAAGAAAGAGAAATGAGAAGAAAATGCAGAGAGAAGGAGGCTTATTGCCTGACCCTACTTACGTCTTATCTCACTGTAACGCTAAAGGATTTTAACTCTGTGTGGGAAATCAGGGTAAGGCAAAAAAAGAAACAATAAATATTAGTAAGAGTTCACCCAACCATATGACTTCTGTTTGAAAATGTTATAAATAATGTTCTCTAAAACAGATGCTACTGTGCCTTACATTCTAGGTATGTTAAATTTTAATAAAGATACACAATTTCCATCAGCAAGGAATCAAAAATTATGACCAAATGGGACAAGGGGTGCAGTGAGTCAGCACCTATAAATATGGTGACACAAGCATAAGCCCTCCTACTAGAACCTGGTCATATCCACAGCGAAGAGGCATGAAAGAAAGACATGATGGCACCTTTATAAAGTCTACACTCCCTTCTCCGCCCCACTGCCTCTTAAGCCTATGACTTAAGCTAGTGCCTCATTTTGACTTTAAAAGATTACTATAATATCTGTGATTTTAATATAAATTAAATATTTATGCCTATTTTAAATCATCTCCCTCTGAGTTGAGATTTAAACTCCTCTAAATGCCTCTTTTTTACTATAGAATATTTCCTTCCCAGGGAAAAAAAGTCACCTTTTATTCCCCTTTTCACAGAGAAAGTGAGGAGCCTGTTGATATGGAAACTCTACCATGTTATTTTCTGAAATGATGAAACTATGTCTGTTATTCTTTGCTTTCAAATATCCCTCAGTGTTCCATTTCACAAGCTCCCTTGTTTATTTTATGTAGTTTAGCAAGAATCAAATTATTCTTCAGTTCCCAAAACAGCCATGAGAAAAATCCAAAATTACCATCACAAAAATGACCTCAGCTCCTCAAGCTTCCCCACTAATGTCAAGCACAGGAGAACTAGGGCTACTCAAATTCAGAAAAAGTTCCATACTCAATGAGCATGTGGCAAAGGGGGCCTAAACTCTGTGGTTTCTTGATATCTACTTATTCAAATACATACTGAATACTTTCTACAGTGCCAGGGATGGTTCTAGCCATGGGACCATAGTGGAAAATAAAACAAATCATCACTCAGGAAAATAACCACAAAAAAAAAAAAAAAAAAGAAGAAGAAGAGGAAGAAAAAAAGAAGACAGTTCTAATTTTTTGCCAAGTCAATGCATATTCCTCCCCATTTCCAACACTCTATTGTAATAACAGATGATCAAATCAATAAGCCTAAGAGCACCACAAGATACATATCTTCTGAGAAGATCCCTCTGTGCTCTGATCACCTTTCAACTCATATCCTTTGCCCTCTCAGTGCAGTTTCCTCCTTCCCAGGATGTGTGCCTCATTCCAATATTATCTATATCCTGTCTTAGTTCAGGTAGATGTAACACGAATACCATAGACTAGGTGGCTTAAACAACAGAGATTTGGGCTTCCCTGGTGGCGCAATGGTTGAGAGTCCGCCTGCCGATGCAGGGGACACGGGTTCGTGCCCCGGTCCGGGAAGATCCCACATGCCACGGAGCGGCTGGGCCCGTGAGCCGTGGCCGCTGAGCCTGTGCGTCCGGAGCCTGTGCTCTGCAATGGGAGAGGCCACAACAGTGAGAGGCCCTCGTACCGCCAAAAAAAACAGATTTATTTCTCACTGTTCTGGAGGCTGGGAAGTCCAAGATCAAGGGGTCAGCCAATTGGGTTCCTAGTGAGGGCCCTCTTCCTGGTTTACAGATGGATGCCTTCTTGCTCAGTGCTTACATGGCAGAGGGAGAGGAAGTGAGCCCTCTCTTTTCTCTTCTTACAAGGGCACCAATCCATCTCCCAAAGGCTCCATCTCCAAATACCATCACATTAAAGATTAGGGTTTCAACATACACATTTGGGGGGGTACACAAATATAGAATCCATACCATATCCCATGGATCCTGGGTGGTCCTCCTCCAATCCCCTGTCCTCTGATGACTTTAGGCCACATCAGCAGCCCTATCTCTCTCCTTCTGGACTCTCCTCTCGTCCTCTGTATGCTTAATCCAGTACAGCCCTGTTTCACAGTCTATGCAGAATGTGTGCTTAGCTTACGTCCCTCGAGTTAAAATGTAAGCAAGCACCCCAAGAGAGGATGCCTGTGCCTCGCATTTCTTTCAGTCTCTCAAAGCGTTTCAGCACTGTACAAAATTTTGTTGATTCATTCATTCAGTCATAACATGTCCATGTAGCACCAGAGCCTGGTGCTGAGGGCCAGTCGTTTGTGGATCTGGGAAATCTAAACACACACACACCACCCTCCACAACATAAAGAACTAAATATTCTTACTGAAATGCCCGTGTCTCACTGCTTGCATGCTCATTTCTGTAACTGGAATGAGGCTAAGAGGGTTTGGCCTAGGGAAGGGCCTTGAACTGCTGTTTCACTGAATAAATCAGAGACTGCCAAACACCAACAGCAGCTTGCATGTGCAGTATGTAAACTTCTCAAATTGTTTTCCCATCCATTAGCACAATTTATCAAGTATGTTTCTTAAAATAAGGGCATCTAAGTACTTGGAAAGAATCCGTTTTACACATTATTATTACAATGTTTATAATAATGTTATAATATTGTAATTACTATAATCCTGTCTACATCATTATTATGTTGAATAACTTTTCATAGCTGATGGTCATGTCGAAATCAACCCAGAATTTTTCCTACAGATTCTGAACAAATGAAAACTTCAGGTCTTCCTATGGGACACTGAACTGCTATCCAACTGCTGAACAAAACACAGCATTCGACAAGGATGTTTCACAGCTTTCAACACCAGGCTCTAAGCACCTTCCTATATTAACAAGGAACATGTGTCTTTCATCCTGTTGAACCAGTCATTGAGGACTTCTGGGAAGTCGAACTGTTCTCACAAAATGTGGGACAGTTAACAGAAAGGAGAATTGTGTCATTCCAACATTCTCCTTTTAAAGACTTTGTGGAAGCACCAGATCTCTCCCATCTTTGAAACATATGGTTCTGTTTTAGGCTTTTTTTTTTTTTTTCTTTTGAGGGAGGCTGTAGAAGGCAGTGCAAAGAGGAAGAGAAATAATGTTATCTCAGAAACCAGAAATGCCTGGATGGATTTTAATTTCACAGAAACTTATTTTAAAAAGCATTTTACAACTGGAATTAAAATAAGCTGAAGTGAAAATGAAATACTATGATGTACTATACTAACTCAAATTTAAAATAACAGCAGTGAGACAATAAATCCCGACAAAATTATTCTAAGATAGCTAAAGAGAACAGACACATCGAAAATAGTGGTATCTTGTGAATACCTAACATCCACTTGAATTGTGGCTTCTGGTCCATTTTAACCGTGGTTGAAAAAGCCAAGTCTTTGATGCTAGCTTTCCTTGGTAATACCCCACATACCAGACATTAGGGGATCCCAGAAAGGTGTAAAATATCAGCTCCCTCTTAAAAGATCTCCATCTACAATGTTAGTACAAACCAAGACGAACTCTCTAGAAGCCACGACTTGTCTTATCAAAGGCCACATAAGCAACTCTATTGTCTAATTTCTCTGTGAACTTAGACTGATAAACTACGACTGTTTATTTCTAAGTCCTTTACCAGACTTTTTAGCCACTGTAGAATATGTAAAGTTTTTGCTTCAAAGGGGGGCTCTATTTAGGAAGAATGTTTCCTTCCACACAATAAGATCAGATGACACACATGGACTGAACTGAATATTCCAAGTAAAAGTAACTCATGAAAAAGCTTTTATGTGGACCTGGGAGAAGTCTAAGGATCTGTTAGACCCAAATACTTATTGTAGCACCACTCATGCTTAAGGAAGTTTTTAATTTGGAAACCCAGCAGTTACCTGGAAAGAAAAAAGAGCTCAACATCCAGAACATTTGAACTCAAAAGCATTTGGAGCTCCACAGATATCTGGCATCTCAAACCCAAAAGTCATAGATCCCTGCTCCGAATTTGTTTCCATAGGGCTTCAAGATACAGGAAACCCTGAAGGGAGACAGGATTCCACCAAATGAGTGATGATGAGAATAACTGAAGAAAGCCCCTAAGAAGCAATTCTACAAATCAGGTCACATCAGTTCTTCAAGTTAAAGCATCTACCAGCTCTCCATTGCCTGCACTGCGCTTCTTAACCTGGGTCAAATCCCCCAGGATAGGAATGGCAGGTATTAGGTGCTGTGCCAGGGGGATGCAAACCCACAAGATACAGGTTGGAATAGAATAAAAGCTCCATTATGAGCTCATTCTCCATAATATCACACAGAGGTTGTCAAAAAATATTGGTTGAATGATGAGCTATTAACATGGCATAGTTTCTTGGGACATCAAATTTAAGTGAAAATTTGGGGAGAAAAAAACCCTGCTTCCATTAAAACCATTATATTAATAAACTGCAGCATTCTTAAGACTTTTAAAGATGACTTGCATGTAACAGTCAGGATTCTTTGCTTCAAACAATAAAAACAAACTCTAATTTAATCAAAGAATAAATTTCTTGGGAAGCTTACAAAATAACCCAAAGGCCTGGAGCACGAGTTGTGGGGCTATGAGGCCAAAACTGTGCTCAGAACTGGTCCAACATGGACACTTCTGCCACCACTGAGTATCTCCAATGCTGCTGACCCTAAGACCATTATATTATTATTTTATTTTCTTAAGGAAAAAAGTAGATAATACAGCTTATCAAACTCTATCACAACACTGGTTTTCAGGATCACCCTGATTTCAACAATACTAAAATTCTGGGAACAAGTGAATTTCTGGATTGATGAAGCCCTCTGGATTCTGCAGCGTGCAGGGCTCCCCCACACAGTAGCAATGGGCACCACCACCATTACCACAGCACACAGCCCAGGTCTCCTCTCCTGCTGTATCAGCTCCCACCCCAGGTTCTGCCCGTGTCCTAGCTGAAAGGGGGGATGGAAAAGCAAATACTGGCATTTTTAACTTCTAGAGTGGAAAAAAGATTCTGCTTTTTTCCCTCATGTGGGAAATTCTCCAAGCTCAAGAACAGAGTTCAGATGCTGGAAAGCCAAAATAGAATGACAAATATCCCCTATAGGGAGATTTCAAAGAAACACCCTCTTATGGAAAAAGTTCAGTCTCTTCTGTGGTTAGGACTTAGAAAGTTAGAAATATGTTTGAGAGGAACAGGAAAACTGCTTAGGCCGGGATCCAAGGCCCTGACAATCCAGCCCCTACAAACTGTTCCAGTCCTAGTTTCTGTCACCCTACCCTTTGCACACCCTACAGTCCAGGGATGACAAATTAGGTAGCAGCCCTTAAATTGCCATTATCACTCATGGTGTGTTCTCTCAAGTCAGAAGACCTCCCTCCTCCCGTGATTTTTCTCTATTTAACGCCTATCACACAACTTGGACCAGAAATCACCCCGCATGTGAACTCTTCCTTATATCCCCATCTTTATGATCCCTTAGCTCATAACACACATCTCGCCTGTTGAAGGCAGAGATCTCAACTCAATATCTGAACAAAAAGCCAAATTGGGAGACTTCCCTGGTGGCACAGTGGTTAAGAATCCGCCTGCCAATGCAGGGGTCACGGGTTTGAGCCCTGGTCTGGGAAGATCCCACATACCATGGAGCAACTAAGCCCATGCGCCACAACTACTCAGCCTGCACTCTAGAGCCTGCAAGCCACAACTACTGAGTCCACGTGCCACAACTACTGAAGCCCATGCGTCTAGAGCCCATTCTCTGCAATGAGAGAAGCCACTGCAATAAGAAGCCCACGCACGGCAAAAAAGAGGAGCCCCCACTTGCCGCAACTAGAGAAAGCCCATGCACAGCAACGAAGACCCAACACAGCCATAAATAAATAAATAAATAAATAAAAATTTTTTTAAAAAAGCCAAATTGATAGCTTGCCGAGCATGGGAGAGCTGCACTTTAACAGACCCTCTCCCTAAGCAATGCATGAAGAGCTGGTCTGATATAGGGTCTGGAGACTCTTTGAGTTCGAGGGTTGGGAGACTTCCAGAGGCTGGCATATGAAGGCATCCGCTGACCTTTAGGTGCAGAAGCAAAGCTGGAGTGAGAACAGAGCTGACTGGCTCACTTGAGTTAAGCTGTTGCTGACTGGCTTTACAACTGGGTGTGTTAGCAGGCTGGTGAGCTGCTGTCACTGATCAGTTTAAACAAATATAAAAACAGGTTCTGGGGCTTCCCTGGTGGTGCAGTGGTTAAGAATCCGCCTGCCAACGCAGGGGACACGGGTTCGAGTCCTGGTCTGGGAAGATCCTACATGCCATGGAGCAACTAAGCCCGTGCACCACAACTACTGAGCCTGCTGTGCTCTAGAGCCCGAGAGCCACAACTACTGAGCCCATGTGCCACAACTACTGAAGCCTGCCCACCTTGTCCTGATCTGCAACGAGAAGCCACCGCAATGAGAAGCCTGCGCACCACAACAAAGAGAAGCCCCCACTTGCCGCAACTAGAGAAAGCCCGCACGCAGCAACAAAGACCCAACACAGCCAAAATTAATTAATTAATTAATTAAAAACAAACAAACAAAAAAAAACAGGTTCTGATGGTTACGGGTAACCATGGCCACAGAACAATCAGTCTTTTCCTAAAAGGCTAGGAACTTTTCATTCTACTACAGCAATGTATTAGGTATAAGAACCATACTGACAGCTGACATGCTAATATTTATTGAGCTTTTACTATGTACCAGGCATTCCAGTAAGTACTTCACAAGGATTATCTCAATCCTTGAACAACCTTATCGGCAGGGGAGGAAACTATTATCCACCATTTCACCTATGGGTAACCTTAGGGGCCTCACTGGGATCCAAGTACACACAGAATGACAACAGAGGTTGCACTCTCACCCAGGGCATTATAGAAACCCCACTGTGGCTCCTGTTGCCCTCTCCCCAGTAATCATACATTCACCTCAAGCAAAGCAGTCCCACAACTACCCTGGTTTGGGGCCTCTCCTGCAGAGGCACCCTCAATGCCTGCTGTTACAGGAAGAAATAGAGGGTCCTGCATCACTCCATGTGTTCACAGCCTGATCTGAAGGTCAAAAGCTCTGCATCTTGCCATCCAACCACAGCCAAGGTGGACAATAAACCAACACGTGGTACAAACTGTCAGCAACATCTGTGATGTGAAGAAATCCAGGCTTGGGAATTCCCTGGCGGTCCAGTGGTTAAGACGTGGGCTTTCACTGTTGTGGGCCCAGGTTCAATCCCTGGTAGGGATTGAACACAAGCTGCACAAGCTGTGCAGCCAAATTACTTAACTAATTAAAAGAAAGCCAGGCTTGAAGGTAATATATTCTACCTGGTTTCTAATTACTTTGGAGCCAATTCTCCATCTCTGTTGCAACTGCTAAGCCTAAAACATGGGTCACCAACATTGCCTCAGATTCCCCGAGGTGGCAAGGTTCCAAGAACCCAAACACAGTCAGAAACACCAGATGCAGCAAAGTGGCAGCTGACTGTCTTGCCACTCTCTGCTCACATGGCTACACCCAAACAGGAGTGCCCCAGTCACATGCCTGAAGAAAAGCACTCCCACACAGCCTGAAAATATTAAGTCGTATGAAACATACCAACCGGCATCCAAACCACAGCATTCACCTGACAAAGGCCCTGTCATTAACGACAAAGATATGCCATTAAAATATCTCTATTTCCCTCCCATCACTCCGAAGTAAGTATGAGGAAATCCCTCTGCAATTGATTCCTTTATTAAAAGTTATATATTCTTCTTATCCCAAGAAGTTAGAGGAATGTTGGATCCCTCCTTTTCTTGAGCCCAGCCAAGTCTTATCCTCCAAGGCCCTAGACACATTCAAAATCTGCGGTAACCTATTTGCTGTGTATGTGGAGGACCCAAATGTGGTTAATCCACTCCTCAATCAATAAAAAACATAAATCAATTTTAATACAACCATAATTAATACCTAGTAATACCATTCAGTTAGTCATTCCATTTCTGTAGTCTTGAGCAAGTTACTTAACTTCTCTGTGCCTCAGTTTCCTCTTCTGTAAAAAGGAATGAGTACCGGCATCTCATAGGGTTGTTATGAGAATTAAATGAATTCTTATATATTGTTAATTATATACTAAATATCATATAAATATTAAATATAAATTTATTACTATGATAAAGCACTCACGACCAGGCTGTTCCCATGGTGACTATAGCTAATAGTATAGTGTACTGGTCAGACCGGCCATCATTAAAAAGTCTACAGGGCTTCCCTGGTGGCGCAGTGGTTGGGAGTCCTCCTGCCGATGCGGGGGGTGCGGGTTTGTGCCCCGGTCTGGGAGGATCCCGCGTGCTGCGGAGCGGCTGGGCCCGTGAGCCATGGCCGCTGGGCCTGCGCGTCCGGAGCCTGTGCTCCACAACGGGAGAGGCCACAACAGTGAGAGGCCCGCATACGCAAAAAAAAAAAAAAAAAAAAAAAAAAAAGTCTACAAATAGTAAATGCTGGAGAGGGTGTGGAGAAAAGGGAACCCTCAAACTGCTGGAAGGAATGTAAGTTGGTGCAGCCACTACAGAAAACAGTATGGAGGTTCCTCAAAAAACTAAAGATAGAGTTACTCTATGATCCAGCAATCCCACTCCTGGGCATATACCCAGACAAAACTATAATTTGAAAAGATACATGAACCCTTATGTTTGCAGCAGCACTATTTACAATAGCCAAGACATGGAAACAATTTAAGTGTCCATTGACAGATGATGGATAAAGAAGATGTAGTACATACATATACAATGGAATATTACTCAGCCATTAAAAAGAATGAAATAATGCCATTTGCAGCAACATGGATGGACCCAGAGATTATTATACTAAGCAAAGTAAGTCAGAAAGAGAAAGACAAATACCATGTGATATCACTTATATGTGGAATCTAAAATATGACACAAATAAACATGTCTACAAAACAGACTCACAGACATAAAGAGCAGACTTGTGGTTGCCCCGGTGGGGCAGGGGGTGGGGGAGGATTGGGAGTTTGGGATTAGCAGATGTACACTATTCTATATAAGATGGATAAACAACAAAGTCCTACTGTATAGCACAGGGAACTATTGATATATTCAATATCCTGTGCTAAACTATAATGGAAAAGAATATGAAAAAGTATATATGTATAACTGAATCACTTTGCTGTACAGCAGAAATTAACACAACATTGTAAATCAACTCTACTTCGATAAAATTTAAAAGAATAATGCAGTGTTGTAAACTTGAAAGCTGCTGAGAGTAGATCGTAAGCATTCGCATCATACACACACACACACACACACACACACACACACACACACAGAGTTTTAACTATGTGAGGTGATGGATATATTAGTTCTCTCGACCTTGGCAATCATTCCACAATGTACATGTACTTTAAATCATCACACTGCACCCTTTAAATGTATAGTTATATTTGCCAATTATTCCTCAATAAATTTTTTTAAAAGACAAGGCTCTGCATAGTCATTACCATAGGAGTAATATTTTCATAGTTAGTACAGCTCTCCAGTAGGACCTAGAAGGTCTGAACCAGGGATGCTGCAGTAATATTGTCAAGAAAAGGACACCTGGGAGCAACACTCTGGGGTTGAGGACAAAAGCCTTCAACTCATCCACTATCCACTTCTAAAAATACATGGAATACACACAGCGCTAAACAACTGTGCAAGTAGTGAACACTTGATTGTACATCCAGAAACTTCCAGTTATCCCACTGTTTCTTGTGATGAGCTACTTGGCGCCCTTGCTCTACCCCTAGAAGGGCCCGTCTGCCCCTTGGCCGCTGTCAGGTTCAGCTCTAACAGGACCTAGGGCAACTCTGTCCTCTGTCAGAGGAAAGGAAAGGAAAGTCAGTGTGGGTAACGTGGCAACAGAGGTGTCCTGCTGCGGGTGCCGCTCTGAAGTTTTACTCCCTGTCTGCCTTGCTCCTGTCTCCAAATGCCACTCTGTACCCCACTGCAGTAACTGGATCCCAGTCGTAACACTCTATATCTGCATCTCTGCCCTGCCAGTCTGCTCGGTGCCCTGAAACCACCTGGATTGGCATCCCATTCAGCTCTGGCCAGGTCCCCTGGAGCACAGGGAAGCCAGCCTCACACAGTCTAACTTAGGAAGCCTCTTGTGTTCGTTTCCTAGGACTGCTGTAAAAATTAACATAACTTGGTGGCTTTACAGAGCACTTATTCTCTCACAGTTGTAGGGGCCAGAAGTCCAAAGTCATGGTGTCAGCAGGGTAACGCTCTCTCCAAAGGCTCTAGGGGAGAATCCTTCCTTGTCTTTTCTAGGCCTGGAAGGTTCCTGGTGTTCTTTGGTTTGTGGCAGCATCACTCCAATCTCTGCCTCTATCTTGCCATGGCCTCTTCCCTGTGTGTCTCTCTCTTTCCCCACCCCACCCCCTTCTTAGAAGGACACCAGTCATTGGCTTTGGGGTCCCAGCCTATATCCATGATGATCTCATCTGAATTCTTAGCTTAATTACATCTGCAATTGCCATATTTCCAAATAAGGTCACATCCTAAGGTCCCACATGGACATGAATTTTGGGGAGACAGTATCCAACACATTACACTCCTCAAGTTACAAGAGGGGAAACAGAGGCCCCCTCTGGCATACTCAGCCCAGCATCACTGATGAAACACCATGTTACTGAGCCTGTTTTGGCAAATCAAGCAAAATTGATAGATGATGTTGCCCAGGAAGGGACTATTATTGAAACCGACAGCCTGGGAAGTGAAAGAAAAGGCCAGGTCAGTCTGCATAGATAAGGCCATCTTTGAAATAGAATGTAGGTCCTGATATCGCTAAGGCTAAAGAAGATGACATTAAAATCATCCACTTAGAAATAAAGAGGGACTTCCCTGGTAGTCCAGTGGTTAGGACTCCGTGTTTCCACTGCAGGGGGCATGGGTTCAATCCCTGGTCAGGGAACTAAGATTCCCTATGTGGCGCCCTGCGGCCAAAAAAAAAAAAAAAGATGGAAAGAAAGAGACAGAGGATCATTTGTATGTGTGTTAAAGACTCTTTAGTACTGTTTGCAATGGAAAAACCTCCTTCTAAAGAATACAACTTTCAAAGGCTCTGAGATAAATCGCTTTTAGCAGTTAGGTCACAAGTAAGAGGAAGCCAAAATAAACAGACTTCAAAAGTACCCTAGTCTATGATAAAATGTGTTCAGAGTTACAACATTGCAGTCAGACACTGTAATAAATTCTAGAAGTGTCATTTCAGAAATTTTAATCAAATAATGGAATTTTCAATGACAGGAAAATAATGCTCAAGTACAGTTGCAGCTACTGCATTTTCTGATTTAAAAGTCTTTTAAAATAGTATCTGCAAAGACTTTCATTGTCTTGTGAATTAGAATTTTATCTCCACTCCCAGAGGTTAGATCCCTGTCTCTCTTCTAGGGTGAGCTCCCTGCTGCCCTCTCATCCTGATGCCTACTTCAAGCCCACCCCAGTATCCGCTTTCCACTGGGGGAACTGTCTCCTCGGTCCCTCACTTGCCTCTAAACCCTAGAGACTGAAGACTGCATCAGCTATAGCAGAGCTCACCAGATTCCTGCCCTGTAGATGGCCCAGGGAAGGCTCTAACATCCAGACCCTGGTTCCTCAAAACTCTATCACATTGGGAACCAATCACTGACTTCCCATCCTCTTTTTTAGCATTATGTGGAAGTGAGACAGTCAGAGATTTAATAGGGTGTTATGTTTTGATTTGTTCTCTATTTCCACCTTGATGTTTCACATCAGGTAGAAAATATTACAGTTGTTGAAGTCTTTATAAGTAACCAGTAAAAAAACAAATAAATAGAATTTTTAAAGGAGCCTTAAATCATGAGTGTCTGCCTGTTTTTTATTTAGAGGTAAACTAATTCAGTCTTTTTTTTAGTCCTCTTGTCTTTCAGAGGGAGCGGTATCTGGACCAGGCTGTCCCGGTGTCTAAATCAAATGTCCATTTCAATACAACTGAGAAGACAGCAGAGAGAACAAAGAAGAGGTCAGGGGGGTAGGGGCAGTGCCCTTCTATGGATCCACAAGCACAACATTCAACAATTTTCCCCTGGTGGATTTTAAATCTAGTAGGTCATAACTTCAGTACAGTTGGTGTTTTCTGGATTAAACCTCACTAAAAGCCAACCCCTTAAGCCCACGGCACTGGCAGACTGATTATGAGTTTTTAAACCTTGACAGTATCCCTTTGGTCATTTAATGTTAGTTACAGCTGAAAGGTCTGAAAATCTAACACTGGGATGACCTTTTCTACTGGAAATTTCCCTGGCACACAGCAATATTACCAAGCCAAGCAAATCATCATATTGTAATTCTGCCTGTTAAGGAACAAAAGATGCAGAGTTGAACATCTCTGTTCCTGCAAGAAATCCCCTAATTGTGGCTACAACTTATTAAGCAACAGTTAACATTGCAGAGGACTCAGCTATTTAAAAAAAAAAAAAGATTCATAACAAAACTAAGCAGGGTTTATAATTGCGGGGGGGGAGGCAAAGTGCCATCATGACTCAAAAACCACCAGTTACCTGTGCCAGTCAATCAACTACATGATAAAAGAATGCTTGAGATAGAAAAGCCATTCTTATATGTGGCAGTAGCCTCAGGCTAGAGCAGCAATGTTCAAGGCAGCAATCCTCTGTCTCTGCTTATCTCCAGGAGGATTAACGCTCAAAACACAGCACTATTGTTCTGTCTGCGTCTGACATCAATTATATTGTTTTTGATCATTTTAACATGGAAACGGGCTCATCAAAGTCAGCCTTTCTATTGACTTGATGACAGCTACTTCATGGCCAAGGAGGGTCCAGTGGGAGAGTCTGCAGACTTCCAGGGCAGATTTTCTAACTTTTTTGCACTTCTATCCAGTTTTTAAGGCTTTATCATCTACTTTTTCCAGAATGTTTCAAGCTATTTGAAAAATAGCCATAGATGTAAAATATATACAGCAATAAGCCTCGAGATCTGGACAGGATGCTGACTTCCCTTCCTATGCCTGTTTTAACTATCTTAGAAAGATAGAACTAAAAAAAAAAAAAATTTAATCCTGATACTCTCAGGCCACATGGGAGCAACTGTTACTTCTACCTTGGAAGAGGAGCTGAGTGAGGTTAAATGTTCATGCCATTCATTCTTGATACAGTCACCATATTAGTAAATATTCATAAAGTCCAGTTAAATTTGAATTTCAGAGAAACAATGAATAACACTGTAGTATAAGTATATTCCATATAGATATTTGCTTGCACAAAACTCCCATTCCTGTTCAAAGCAATATCTACGTGGGACATACTTACACTGCAAAATTATTCATTGTGTATCTGAAATTCAAATTTAACTGTGCAGCCCATATTCTATCCAGCAACTACATCTCTTGCAAAATATGGAGCCTAAAATTGCAGGCTTGAGGTTTATATGTTATGTCTCAGTCCCAAAGTGATATTTAACCATGTTTGATAAAGTTTAGATTGGCAATTCTTAGTTTCCCAAAATGTCAGTTCATTATGTTTCTGCTCTCCAGACTTCTCAAACAGCTTCGCTTCCAAGCTCCAAAACAGGCTGGCTAAGTCCTCCTTAAGTTGTTTTCTTTGCCTGTAGAACACTCTGCTCTTGGATAAATACCACTGAATACATGAGGATGTGAATTTGCATATCTGTGGGTATGGAGAAACCCAGCTGACAAGATCCCAATTGTCAAATCCACTTTCTATACAAAGGATTATTCGGGGATCAAATTTTAAAATGCCAATTAATCATAGTACCACACGTTTAGCTAGCATAACCCAAAGTCACTACCACCTTCTGGCAAGACTAAAACCACAATTATTCCTAAATAAAAGACAGTTGATGAACTCTGTAGTTTCATTTGGCAATAGAGGAAAAATCAATAACTAAACCTACTTTTTTATTCCTGATAATAATGAAGCAGGTGTTTAACAAATGGGATGCTTATCTAAAACTCCAATTCCTGTACAAGACAGTAATATAATGCCATGTATCTCCTTTGGTGAATTGGCCTAATTAGTGCTCTCTTTCTTCCTCCAGTCCTTGACATTAAGAACATTAATACCTCAGTATTTTGAAGAACTGGAAGAGAAAAAGACCAATTAACTTCTTCTTGCCTTAGGTTATATGCTACTTGGAGAGGAGATGTGGAAGTCATTAGTGCTGCTGGCCAGGATTTCAGTCTCCCCCTGGGGGCACATTGTAGGATTAGACTGCCTTGTCCCTATGTTACAAAGCTGTGGTCATAGGGGAAATACATGACCAGCTCTGGCCAATTAGTAGAGAATGGAAATACTGAGTGTGGCTTCAGGCCTAAATCTTCTAATTATTGGTCCAGAATCCTCCAGAGCTCTCTTATTTCTCTGACTCAAAACCAGCACGTTGATGATTGTCAGTGTTTGGTTAGTTTGAGTCCTTAATTGACTGCCATGAACACACTTCCTGGTAACTAATGATGGATGTATAACGTGTATAAGAAATGTACTTTTGTTGGTTTAAACTACAAAGGTTTGGGATTATTTGTTATTGCAGCAGAGCCCAGACTAGCCTAACTCAGGAGACATGCAATTATTGAAGTTTTAGTGTATATCCAGCCAAATGAGTCTATAAAAAAAATTCTATATACTCTTTTTAGCCCCCTGAAACTTGCTGAACAGTTAAGGTTGTATGGTTATCACTTTTCTCAACAAACTCTTAAGGTAAATACAAATTATCATCTCTGCTTTATAGATGGAAAACTAACACAATGAGCTAGTAAGTAGATGCTTAAATTCACACAGAAAGTGACTGAGAAGGAATCTGAACCCATATCCGTCAGGAACTATAGACCATGCTTTCCACTACCACACTATACTGCAATTCAACTGTTTTGTCTCTGGGAGTTATTAAAGGAAAATGCTCCATAGTAGAGGGAGCAAGTCTTGGAACGCCATGGGAGGGCAGCAGGTGCCAACAGGGACAATGGTATCCCATGGAGGCTTTACTCCCCTTTCTATATGTTGATAGGTCTTGACTATGGGCTGGGTTTATAGGGCTACATGTATAATGTAGAAACCATCTTTGGAACTATGTAAGGGAATCAGAGATTATTTAAACCAGAATTTATTTACCTGTGCAAAGGATGCAGAAGAAGATAAACGAGTTTAAGAGCCATCCTATATAGGAGCCATCTGCATCTCTGCTAAATAGTATAGTCAGCGCATCAGTGGAGATCATTCCTTGCCATCTTTCATTGCTATACTCAGAAGAACCAATACCATCAATACCATCTTGTTCATGTTTTTAAGGGGAATTATTCTGTTACTTCCATCATAGGTGGAATATCAATTAGATAATGTGGCCTTGAGCACTACAATGCCAACATTTAAAATGTCTCATTGCTCATAAGCTTGTCTCAAACCAGTTATGTAAACACAGATTCCCTCTGACTGACCATTTTTTTTTAACTTTTGAGATTCAGTGCCCAGGCAAAACAGGCACATCACTTAATTTTAAGATTCCTTCTTCTCAGTATTAAACTGA
This sequence comes from Kogia breviceps, assembly GCF_026419965.1. Taxonomy (NCBI): domain Eukaryota; kingdom Metazoa; phylum Chordata; class Mammalia; order Artiodactyla; family Physeteridae; genus Kogia; species Kogia breviceps. The sequence continues at coordinate 74,094,203 of NC_081311.1, read as the reverse complement.
ATATAGTCATTTACTTGAAAAAAGTAATCAAGTTATATTACAGACACTGCAGATTCCTTCCTAAAAATATCTTTCTTCATCAGCTTAATCACTAAGAACACGCTGGTTGTTATTTCAAGGAGGAGAATCAGAATCTGATACACCATGAGAAACAAGTAAATCCAAACATTGACTCTGATTGGCTCACTTTCAAGGACGCTGAATTTCTCAACGCTCTCGGAGGACTGATGGGGAACCTGGGAAAAAAATCCAGAGGACCACCTTTCTTCCTGACCAGTAACAAGTCTTCCCAAAAACCATACCTCAACAAGAATTGAAGTAAAACCTCTACACCAGAGCTGCAAGACCACACAAGAGAAATAATGCAACACAAACTAATGTGTCAAAACAATTATCTAAGACCAACTGTTAGAATCACAGTGAATTCACGCTTTTGACACACTGCAAAAAGCCTTCAAAGGCATATTCAGAACCCAGACTTCTTCCTTTTACTGAAAAGCAGGTGAAATTCTATTTGAAGTTCATTTTAGCTTTCCAGGGTTCTCAATTTCAAAGTCAATCAGCTGTACCGGTTTTCTTGCTTTTACCATTTGCACTAACTCAGCGGTTCAGTAACATATTAAGAACAATGTACACTAAAATAGATTTACAATTGGGAACAGAACCCTAGTTCCTTTTGGGGTAAAAAATGACGCAGAATTAACTACTGTCTTTCTTTTAATTAAGAGTCAAACACAGGGCTTCCCTGGTGGCGCAGTGGTTGGGAGTCCGCCTGCCGATGCAGGGGACACTGGTTCGTGCCCCGGTCTGGGAGGATCCCACGAGCCGCGGAGCGGCTGGGCCCGTGAGCCGTGGCCGCTGAGCCTGTGCGTCCGGAACCTGTGCTCCGCAACGGGAGAGGCCACAACAGTGAGAGGTCAGTGTACCACAAAAACAAACAAACAAACAAACAAGCAAAAAAAGAGTCAAACACAGTAAGAATAAGGGCTATACTCTCCACAAACAGAAATGTAGTAAGTACTTCTAAGTTAGGTTATTTTGCCTGAAAAGTGTTCAGGGGGTTTTCATTTCTGCAAACAGATAAAAATGCAGTTTTCACAATCAGACCTAGATCCCTTTCCAGCTTCTTAACACATCTACTAGAGCCAACTGGAAGAAACCTAATGCTGGTGTACTCCAGACCGAACAGCTGGTCTCCCCAAGGAAGTGAATTAGCAGCACGATCACAGGACACAGCTCACTGCAGAAAACTCTCTATATAGCCTCCTACTTTTTGTCTTCTGCTAAAATAGTCACCAGAGGGGGAGGACAGAAGGATGGTGCATAGCCTGATGCCAGCTGGAAGGAAGTGAAGATGGTTAGACTCGATCTACCAAGGCTAACTCTAATGCCCCCTGGGCACTTACGAGGTCCAATACAAGAAGGTGGCTCTGAGGGCTTCCCTGGTGGCGCAGTGGTTGAGAATCTGCCTGCTAATGCAGGGGACACGGGTTTGAGCCCTGGTCTGGGAGGATCCCATGTGCTGCGGAGCAACTAGGCCCGTGAGCCACAACTACTGAGCCTGCGCATCTGGAGCCTGTGCTCCGCAACAAGAGAGGCTGTGACAGTGAGAGGCCCGCGCACCGCGATGAAGAGTGGCCCTCACTTGCCACAACTAGAGAGAGCCCTTGCACAGAAATGAAGACCCAACACAACAAAAATAAATTAATTAATTAATAAACTCCTACCCCCAACATCTTAAAGAAAAAAAAAAAAAGAAGTAGGCTCTGTCAAATCTAATCATCCCCAAATCAGGTTATTAGGGATTAATACTATAGCAATACAGAAGTGATTTTAATTTTTCACAAAATATTATAACATATAAAATCTATTGCCTTTTTAAAAACCAGTATATATTCATTATTTTACTTTTTTTGGAATAATGATAAATTGTACTTATTTATTTATTTTTGTTTGCCTTTTTTTTTTTTTTTGGTCATGCCATGTGCCTTGCGGGATCTTAGTTCCCCAACCAGGGATTGAACCCAGGCCTCAGTATGAAAGCACCGAGTCCTAACCACTGGAAGGCCAGGGAATTCCCTATTTTCTTTAATTTTTACTTTATTTTGGAGTATAGTTGATTTACAATTGTTTGTTAGTTTCAGCTGTACAGCAAAATGAATCAGCTATATATATACATATATCTATTCTTTTTCAAATTCTTTTCCCATTTATGTTATTACAGAATTGAGTAGAGTTCCCTGTGCTCTACAGTAAGTCCTTGTTGATTTTCTGTTTTGTATATAGTAGCGTGTATATGTTAACCCCAAACTCCTGTTAAGGATATGTTGGAATATTACTCAGCCATTAAAGGAATATTACTCAGCCATAAAAAGAAATGAAACTGAGTTATTTGTAATGAGGTGGATAGACCTGGAGTCTGTCATACAGAGTGAAGTAAGTCAGAAGGAGAAAAACAAATACCATATGCTAACACATACATATGGAATCTAAGAAAAAAATGTCATGAAGAGATTAGTGATAGGATGGGAATAAAACACAGACCTACTAGAGCATGGACTTGAGGATATGGGGAGGGGGAAGGGTAAGATGTGATGAAGTGAGAGAGTGGCAGGGACATATATACACTACCAAATGTAAATTAGATAGCTAGTGGGAAGTTGCCGCATAGCACAGGGAGATCACTTCTGTGCTTTGTGACTACCTAGAGGGGTGGGATAGGGAGGGTGGGAGGGAGGGTGACGCAAGAGGGAAGAGATATGGGAACATATGTATATGTATAACTGATTCACTTTGTTGTAAAGGAGAAACTAACACACTATTGTAAAACAGTTATACTCCAATAAAGATGTTAAAATAAATAAACAGCTTCGGGGAAAAAAAAGGATATGTTAATTTAATCAGCAGAGGAATGTCAATAAATAGAGATTTTTTAAAATTAAATAGTAGGTTTCTACACTTTTTTACTAGGTAATTGGGAAACTGTGAATACAAAAGATTAATGTGAGACAAATAGTTCTAGAAAATGGTAGCAACTGTACCTAAAACAGGAAAGACTGATCAAGACTGGTGGTGACACAGAACAAATAAAAAGTATATGTGTTGGGGTTTTTGGGAGCGGGGGTGAGGGTCTCACAGTCAATCAATTCCAAAGTTTTCCAAGATGAAGAATTACCTAAATATTCTAAAGGGGAGAGATGAAACCTCCAGAGCTCATTGTTCATTATGAGATAAGGCACACATATTTTTTATAGAGATATAATTAACATAACATTATAACATAATGAATTGATATATGTATATAGTGTGAAATGATCAAAATAAGTCAAGTTAACATTCATCACCACACAGTCACAAATATTTTTTCTCATGTGATGAGAACTTTTAAGAGCTAATCTCTTAGCAACTTTCAAATATACAACACAGTATTATTCACTACAGTCACCGTGCTGTACATTACATTCCCAGGACTTATTTATCTTATATCTGGAAGTTTATATCTTTTGACCACCTTCACCCATTTCACCCACTTGCCACATTTTGTGTAATTTTTCACAAAATATTACAACATATATACTCTTGCCTTCAATTACTTCTCCTCCCTAGAAAAAGTGTTTGCTATTTAATATGACATTCCACAGGATAGCAAACTGTTCACTGGATTCTACTTTGATGAACCGTTCCTGGTCAGCACAAATTCACAAGTCTTGTTTTAACTTCAAGTTCATCATATCAGTAAACTCTAATATCAGCATCAATAAAACTTGACCTTTCAGGAGACAGGTCATTAAATGGTCCTTATCCAAGCCATTCTTTCACAAAGCCCTCTAAGGAAGACAGGAATACAAAAGCAGAAAGGAAACCTGCAACTGATCCTGGTCAAATGAACATTCTCCTTATTCTAAATATCTCAACTTTCTCTTTTCTTGAAGTATAGCTGATTCACAATACTGTGTTAGTTTCAGATGTACAGCACAGTGATTCAAATATATAAGTACATCAATATATATTTTTTTCAATTCTTGTCCATTATCAATTATTACAAGATCTTGAATATAGCTCCCTGTGCTATATAGTAAATCCTTATTGTTTACCCATTTTATATATGGTAGTATGTATCTGTTAATCCCATATTCCTAATTTACCCTTCCCCCCTTCCCCTTAGGTAATCATAAGTTTTTTGGGTTTTTTAAATAAATTTATTTATTTAATTCTGGCTGCATTGGGTCTTCACTGCTGCAAACAGGCTTTCTCTAGTTGCGGTGAGCAGGGGCTACTCTTTGTTGTGGTGTGCAGGCTTCTCATTGACATGGCTTCTCTTGTTGCAGAGCACGGGCTCTAGGTGTGTGGGCTTCAGTAGTTGTGCCATGAGGCCTCAGTAGTTGTGGCATGAGGCCTCAGTAGTTGTGGCTTGCAGCCTCTAGAGTGCAGGCTCAGTAGCTGTGGCGCATGGGCTTAGTTGCTCCACGGCATATGGGATTTTCCCGGACCAGGGCTCGAACCCGTGTCCCCTGCATTGGCAGGCAGATTCTTAACCACTGCACTACCAGTGAAGTCCCATAAGTTTGTTTTCTGTCTGTGAATCTCTTTGTGCTTTGGAAATAAGTTCATTTGTATTACATTTTAGATTCCACATATCATATAATATTTGTCTCTGTAACTTACTTCACTTAGTATGATAATCTCTAGGTCCATCCATGTTGCTGCAAATGGCATTCTTTCTTTTTTATGGTTGAGTAATATTTCATTACATATATGTGTGTGTATATATATGTATGTATAGACACACACACACACAGACACACACATGCTACATCTTCTTTATCCATTCATCTGTTGATGGACACATAGGTTGCTTCCATGACCTGGCTATTGTGAATAGAGCTGCTATGAACATTGGGGTGCATGTATCTTTTTTAATTAGAGTTTTTGTCTTTTTTGGATATATGCCCGGGAATGGCATAGCTGGATCATATGGTAACTATATTTTTAGTTTTTTAAGGAACCTCCATACTGTTTTCCATAGTGGCTGCACCAATATACATTCCCACCAACAGAGTAGGAGGATTCCCTTTTCTCCACGTGAGTTTCATGAGCTGTTTATATATTTTGGAAATTAATCCCTCATCAGTCGCATCACTTGCAAATATATTCTCCCAGTTCACAGGTTGTCTTTTCATTTTGTTTATGGTTTCCTTTGTTGTGCAAAAGCTTTTAAGTTTGATTAGGTCCCATTTGTTTATTTTCGCTTTTATTTCTATTGTGTTGGGAGACTGATCTAAGAAAATATTGCTAAGATTTATGTCACAGAATATTTTGCCTACATTCTCTTCTAGGAGTTTTATGGTGTCATGCCTTATATTTCAGTCTTTAAGCCAGTTTGAGTTTATTTCTGTATTGATCTATGGTGTAAGGGAGTATTTTAATTTCATTAATTTACATGTGGCTGTCCAGCTTTCCCAACACCATTTGCTGAAAAGACTGCCTTTTCTCCATTGTATATTCTTGCCTCCTTTGTTGAAGATTAATTGACCACAGGTGTGTCTGTTTATTTATGGGCTCTCTATTCTGTTCCAATGATCCATATGTCTGTTTTTGTGCCAATACTGCCCCATTTTGATTGTTGTACCTTTGTGGTACTGTCTGAAGTCTGGGAGGGTTATGCCCCCAGCTTTGTTCTTTTTCTTCAGGATTGCTTTGGCAATTCTGGGTCTTTTGCGGTTCCATATAAATTTTAGGATTATCTGTTCTCATTCCGTGAAAAATGTCATAGGGGATTTGATAGGGATCACATTAAATTTGTAGATTGCTATGGGTAATATGGCCATTTTAACAATATTAATTCTTCTAATCCAAGAGCATGGGATATCATTCTATCTTCTCATTTCCTTGAATCATCTTTGATTTTCTTTATGAATGTTTTATAGTTCTCAGCATGTAAGTCTTTTACCTCCTTGGTTAGGTTTATTCCTAGATAATTTTGTAATGTGATTTTAAATGGGATTTTTTTTTTTACTTTCTCTTTCTGATATTTCACTGCTAGTGTAAAGAAATGCAACAGATTTCTGTATATTAATCTTGTATCCTGCTTCCTTGCTGAGTTCATTTATCAGTGCTAATAGTTTTTGTGTCACATTTTTAGGGTTTTCTACACAGAGTATCATGTCAACTGTATATAAAGATAATTTTACCTCTTCCCTTCCAATTTGGATAATTTTATTTTTCTTGTCTGATTGCTGTGGCTAGAACTCCTAAAACTAGGTTGAATAGAAGTGGTTAGAGTGGGCATCCTTGTCTTATTCCAGAATTCAGTGGGAAGGCTTTCAGATATTCACCATTTAGTACTATGTTGGTGTTGGTTTGCCATAAATGGCTTTTATTATGTTGAGATATTAAATATCTTAATTTCTTTGAGGAGACTCTTGCCTTGCCTTCCTGGTTCCTGAACTTTTGCTGGATCAGCAAATACACCTAAAGCCCCTCTCTTTTACATCATTCATAGTAGGTACAAAACTGGAATCACATTCAGACATACACACAAAACCTCAGATTCTGCTACTCTATGGATTAAAGGAAAGTTGTTCTAAATTAGATTTAATCTGACCCGCTATAAGTAGGATTTCTCATTCTGACTTTGGGGTTGATCAGGAAGGTGAGACTGATCAAAACTTTCAATGGTTCCTATCTGGCCGTTTCTCCCTTGCCCATACTGTCATTCCCAACCTGGTTAGGATCAGACTGAAGATCCACTCTGGGGTCCTGAATACAAACTTTGTGACAAGAGAACCCAGAAATGGCACTAGCTAAACCTTCAGCTTCTAAGTTATAAAAGTTGTGACCATCGGTTCTTCACAGGTACTTTCAGGGAATAATGCTCTCATAACAGACCAGTTAGAACTGTGTTTTGATGATGGCAACAAGTCTCAGGCAGGATTTGCAGCATAAGCTCAAGTTCCCCAAATAAATCCAGCTTTATGAATAGAACTACTCTCTCTACCACAGTGGATGGTAAATGCAGTTAATGGGTCACTTACCCTTTGATCAAAACTCTTATGAGGGCTTCCCTGGTGGCGCAGTGGTTGAGAATCTGCCTGCTGATGCAGGGGATACGGGTTCGTGCCCCGGTCAGGGAAGATCCCACATGCCGCAGAGCAGCTGGGCCCGTGAGCCATGGCCACTGAGCCTGCGCGTCCGGAGCCTGTGCTCCACAATGGGAGAGGCCACAACAGTGAGAGGCCCGCGTACCACAAAAAAAAAAAAAAAAAAAAATACTCTTATGAAATACAGAGTTCTATCAAACTCTTGTATATCTGTTCTGGTCCTGTGGAGCTTTGCGTTATGATATTAGACAGCAACACTCTAATATTATCAGTAATAACTGCAGTTATTATTTAAAACGTTGACTTGTCCATGGCCTTACTTCTTTCATTTGAATCTAGCACCATCCAGGCCAATGGTTTTCAATTAGGGATGCACTGCAGACTTGTCTGTGGAGTTTAATAACAATGCAAATGTCTAAGACCCACACCAGACTTAATGAATTTTTTACTTGATATTCTTGGCATCTTCTTTTAGGATTATTATTCTATATTTCAAGGTTTTTCTCATCTGTAAGAATTATATCCCTCCATTTTTGTAAAACCAGAACCAAATTCCCTGAGTTCTTTAAAAACAGGCTTATTTATTATCCTTTGAAACATTCTAACTTGGGGGGAATGGTTTTATTATCGTGTTTTGCATGTCACATTAATGTATCATTTTTATTATGAAATGTCATTAGACTTTACACATTTGAAAATTACTAGTAGTAAATTAACCAAAATCACTTTCAGTTTCTGTCATCTACAGATGTTTGTATTCCTCAGATACTTGCCTGAAGGTTCTACTATCAGCTTCATGCCAGAGTTTGTGTCTTCAACAAAGAAGAAAACTCTTAGGAGTCCCATGGTAAAGGCCCAGATATTTTAAATAATTGACATGTCAAGGAACAGACTCTTGGGTATAGGCATCTGATGACACCAATGGGCTGAGTCAGAACTTGCAGAATTTCAGTCAAGAAGCAGACAACTTCATGCTACTGCTAACCCAAGATCAAGAGGAACAATAATTAATTACACAGTCCATAGTGAATGGACTGATAAGGGAAATTTTACAGTGGTTATCTGACTGGAATATAGTTGTTTTAATGTTCTCTCTTCTGGATCTATAAGAAAGTCCTTTCTCTCTACTTCAATGATTTTGATTTGCTACCCATACAATTTAGTAGATTCTTGTATTAATGGTTTTTTATGATTTTCCTTATTCTTGATGCTCTGGCATTTCCAGCCTCCGTGACTGGGGAGAGATTGTCTCTCCCAGGACTAACCAATTCTTAGGGATAGCAAACATGACAAATGACTTGCCCCAGAGTGTGCCTTTCATATGCAAACAAACCAGTCCAGAATCCATACTCTCAACCACCTCCTCTATCTGGTTCATATGCTCCAAGAGGTAATTCTCCTCTACCTTATCACCCAGGGCCCGGTACCAGACCACGAGTGAGAACCCCATACCTCAGTCCACTGAAATCATTCAGACCAGCCAATTTTAAACCTGCTTACTCTGCCTTGCCTCACCATGCCAATAAAAACAACAATAAAGTCTCCACCCATGCTGTCTCCTTGCCCCATCTTCCTCCTGGATCAACCCTGGTGCTTCCCCATATGGCCCTGCATGACATGGCATGCCCTATCCCTCTTAAAAACTGCAAGTAGAAACCTTTCCAAATGGTAGTCATCTTCTGTTCTGTTGGCCTCATCATACCTGAGTGATAATAGAACCTACATTTAAAAACCATTCTGTTTATATAAACTGAAATGAAATATTTTAAAATGATATCTGAGTCTCACTGACCCCCAGAGTTCAGAAACTCATACCAAATGTCCTTACTTTCAATGGTGATTGGGTTATTTAATATATTCAGTAATAATGTCTTCCTTTTTACCAGGATATAATTGGAGAAATCTGTTACGTAACTAACATCTTGCCTAGAATGCCATATTGAGAATGATGCTCCTTGGATCAGGTAGAACAGGCTGACTTTGAGGAACTAATGTGGCTTTATTATGGCGTCAACGCCTACAAAGGACTCTCAGGATAACTGCCCTGCTATCTAGTTCACAGGGTCCAACCTTATAGGTGGTAAGGATCATCACTCCTTGGCAGTCCAGGAACATGAAGTTATTTGGGGGACTTCAAGAAAAGAGGAATTTACCCAAATGCATAAGAACTGCAGGTGAAATAAGGTGGAGAGAATTTCTTGAACTTGATTTGCCTTAGGAGTGCAAATAATACAGGCATTTAAGGTCCAAGCTGAGATTCCTTATGAAAACCTCCAGAGAGAAGTTAATTTTGTAATTATTCAAAACCGTATGGCTCTAGATTTTGCAAAGCATACGTAAGAATACCTTTATGATAAATGAACACTCTTGCTACACTTAGGTAAATAATATGCCAAACCTAATGAGACTAGTCTTACCTGTGATCAAGGTTAATATCTCTTTGAGATTATTACGACAACAAGGAAGAAGGAGGAAGAGAGGAAGGGAGAAATAGAATAGAAGAAAAAATTATAAAAGACTTTGAAATTTAGTGGATGTTCTGGCTAGCTCACCCATCTGAATAATCTCAGCTTTTGTTTGTCTATGACTAGGCTAATTTACAAGGTTATGCAGATAGCAGTTAGTTTGTAGAAACCAATGACAGTGCAAAAAATTTCCCTCCACAGAAATGCAAACTATGACCCCAGGAAAGTAGTTATCACCCTATAGATATTCCAAGTTTTGCCAATTTTGTGTGCATCTAAAAATTTATCTCACCATTCCTTGTCAGACTATAAATGTGCAATACTTTGCATTCTTTTTTGAACCGGTTGTAATATCTTACTTGTTCCCTCATTAATTCATGATTTAAATGAAATTTTTGATATGTCTCTACTTCATATCTGTATAAGAGTCACGATTATATGCTCTTTTTTCTTTTTTTAATATTTTATTTTTTTATACAGCAGGTCCTTATTAGTCATCAATTTCATACACATCAGTATATACATGTCAATCCCAATCACCCAAATCATCAAACCACCACCATCACTCCCCGCCACTTCCCCCCTTGGTGTCCATACGTTTGTTCTCTACATCTGTGTCTCAATTTCTGCCCTGCAAACAGGTTCATCTGTACCATTTTCTAGGTTCCAGATATATGCGTTAATATACGGTATTTGTTTTTCTCTTTCTGACTTACTTCACTCTGTATGACAGTCTCTAGATGCATCCACGTCTCTACAAATCACCCAATTCTGTTCCTTTTTATGGCTGAGTAATATTCCATTGTATATATGTACCACATCATCTTTATCCATTTGTCTGTCGATAGGCATTTAGGCTGCTTCCATAACCTATTTATTGTAAATAGTGCTGCAATGAACTTTGAGGTGCATGTGTCATTTTGAATTATGGTTTTCTCTGGGTATATGCCCAGTAGTGGGATTGCTGGGTCATATGCTAATTCTATTTTCAGTTTTTTTAAGGAACCTCCATACTGTTCCCCATAGTGGCTATATCAATTTACATTACCACCAACAATGCAAGAGTGTTCCGTTTTGTCCACACCCTCTCCAGCATTTGTTGTCTGTAGATTTTCTGATGATGCCCATTCTAACTGGTGTAAGGTGATACCTCACAAAATTACAATATTTTGATTTGCATTTCTCTAATAATTAGTGATGTTGAGCAGCTTTTCATGTGCTTCTTGGCCATCTGTATGTCTTCTTTGGAGAAATGTCTACTTAGGTCTTCTGCCCATTTTTTGATTGGGTTGTTTGTTTTTCTAATATTGAGCTGCATGAGCTGTTTACATATTTTTGAGATTAATCATTTGTCCGATGATTCGTTTGCAAATATTTTCTCCCATTCTGAGGGTTGTCTTTTCTTCTTGTTTATGGTTTCCTTTGCTGTGCAAAAGCTTTGACGTTTCATTAGGTCCCATTTGTTTATTTTTGGTTTTACTTCCATTACTCTAGGAGGTGGATCAAAAAAGATCTTGCTGTGATTTATGTCAAAGAGTGTTCTTCCTATGTTTTCCTCTAAGAGTTTTACAGTGTTCGGTCTTACATTTAGGTCTCAAATCCATTTGGAGTTTATTTTTGTGTATGGTGTTCAGGAGTGTTCTAATTTCTTTCTTTTTCATGTAGCTGTCCAGTTTTCCCAGCACCACTTATTGAAGAGACTGTCTTTTCTCCATTGTATATCATTGCCTCCTTTGTCATAGATTAGTTGACCATCAGAGTGTGGGTTTATCTCTGGGCTTTCTATCTTGTTCCATTGATTTATATTTCTGGTTTTGTACCAATACCATATTGTCTTGATTACTGTAGCTTTGTAGTACAGTCTAAAGTCAGGGAGTCTGATTCCTCCAGCTCCATTTTTTTCCCCTCAAGACTGCTTTCGCTATTTGGGGTCTTTTTTGTCTCCATATAAATTTTAAGATTTTTTTGCTCTAATCCTGTAAAAACTGCCATTGGTAACTTGATACAGATTGCAATGAATCTGTAGATTGCTTTGGGTAGTATAATCATTTTCACAATATTGATTCTTCCAATCCAAGAACATGGTATAGCTCTCCATCTGCTGGTATCATCTTTCTTTCATCAGTGTCTTATGGTTTTCTGCATACAGGTCTTTTGTCTCCCTAGGTAGGTTTATTACTAGGCATTTTATTCTTTTTGCTGCAATGGTAAATGAGAGGGCCTCCTTAATTTCTCTTTCAGATTTTTCATCATTAGTGTATAGGAATGCAAGAGATTTCTGTGCATTAATTTTGTATCCTGCAACTTTACCAAATTCATTGATTAGCTCTAGTAGTTTTCTGGTGGCATCTTTAGGATTCTCTATGTATTGTATCATGTCATCTGCAAACAGTGACAGTTTTACTTCTTCTTTTCAATTTGGATTCCTTTTATTTCTTTTTCTTCTCTGATTGCCATGGCTAGGACTTCCAAAACTATGTTGAATAATAGTGGTGAGAGTGGACATCTTTGTTTCGTTCCTTGTCTTAGAGGAAATGCTTTCAGTTTTTCACCATGGAGAATGATGTTTGCTGTGGGTTTGTCGTATATGGCCTTTATTATGTTAAGTTAGGTTCCCTCTATGCCCACTTTCTGGAGAGTTTATATCATAAATCGGTGTTGAATTTGTTCAAAAGCTTTTTCTGTATCTATTGAGATGATCATATGGTTTTTACTCTTTAATTTGTTAATATGGTGTATCACATTAATTGACTTGCATATATTGAAGAATCCTTGCATTCCTGGGATAAATCCCACTTAATCATGGTGTATGATCCTTTTAATGTGTTGTTGCATTCTGTTTGCTAATATTTTGCTGAGAATTTCTGCATCTATATTCATCAGTGATATTGGTCTGTAATTTTCTTTTTTTTTAATAGTATCTTTGTCTGGTTTTGGTATCAGGGTGATGGTGGCCTCATAGAATTAGTTAGGGAGCGTTCCTTCCTCTGCCATTTTTTGGAAGAGTTTGAGAAGGATGGGTGTTAGATCTTCTCTAAATGTTTGATAGAATTCACCTGTGAAGCCATCTGGTCCTGAACTTTTGTTTGTTGGAAGATCTTTTTTTTTTTTTTCCCGGTATGCGGGCCTCTCACTGCTGTGGCCTCTCCCGTTGTGAAGCACAGGCTCCGGACACGCAGGCTCAGCGGCCATGGCCCACGGGCCCAGCAGCTCCGTGGCACGTGGGATCCTCCCCAGACTGGGGCACGAACCTGTGTCCCCTGCACCAGCAGGTGGACTCTCAACCACTGCGGCACCAGGGAAGCACTGTTGCAAGATTTTTAATCACAGTTTCGATTTCATTCCTTGTGATTGGTCTGTTCATATTTTCTATTTCTTCCTGGTTCAGTCTCAGAAGGTTATACCTTTCTAAGAATTTGTCCATTTCTTCCAGGTTGCCCACTTTATTGGCAAAGAGTTGCTTGTAGTAGTCTCTTAGGATGCTTTGTATTTCTGCAATGTCTGTTGTAACTTCTCCTTTCTCATTTCTAATTTTATTGATTTGAGTCCTCTCCCTCTTTCTTGATGAGTCTGGCTAATGGTTTATCAATTTTGTTTATCTTCTCAAATAACCAGCTTTTAGTTTTATTGATCTCCGCTATTGTTTTCTTTGTTTCTATTTCATTTATTTCTGCTCTGATCTTTATGATTTCTTTCCTTCTAACTTTGGGTTTTGTTTGTTCACCTTTCTCTAGTTCCTTTAGATGTAACGTTAGATTGTTTTTTTGACATTTTTCTTGTTTCTTGAGGTAGGCTTGTATAGCTATGAAGTCCCTCTTAGAACTGCTTTTGCATCCCGTAAGTTTTGGATCATCGTGTTTTCATTGTCATTTGTCTCTAGGTATTTTTTGATTTCCTCTTTGATTTCTTCAGTGATTTCTTGATTATTTAGTAACGTATTGTTTAGCCTCCATGTGTTTGTGTTTTTTACGTTTTTTTTCCCTGTAACTGATTTCTAATCTCATAGCGTTGTGGTCAGAAAAGATGCTTGATATGATTTCAATTTTCTTAAAGTTATTAAGGCTTGATTTGTGACCCAAGATGTGATTTATCCTGGAGAATGTTACGTGCACACTTGGGAAGAAAGTGTTATCTGCTGTTTTTCGATGGAATTTCCTATAAAGATCAATTAAATCTATCTGGTCTTGTGTCATTTAAAGCTTGTGTTTCCTTATTAATTTTCTGTTTGGATGAACTGTCCATTGGTGTAAGTGAGGTGTTATATTCCCCACTATTATTGTGTTATTGTCAATTTCCTCTTTTAGAGCTGTTAGCAGTTGCCTTACGTATTGAGGTGCTCCTATGTTGGGTGCATATGTATTTATAGTTGTTATATCTTCTTCTTGGATTGATCCCTTGATCATTATGTAGTGTCCTTCCTTGTCTTTTGTAACATTCTTTATTTTAAAGTCTATTTTATCTGATATGAGTATTGCTACTCCAGCTTTCTTTTGATTTCCATTTGCATGGAATATCTTTTTCCATCCCCTCACTTTCAGTCTGTATGTGTCCCTAGGTCTGAAGTGGGTCTTTTGTAGACAGCATATAGATGGGTCTTGCTTTTGTATCCATTCAGTAAGCCTGTGTCTTTTGGTTGGAGCATTTAATCCATTCACGTTTAAGGTAATTATCAATATGTGTGTTCCTATGACCATTTTCTTAATTGTTTTGGGTTTGTTTTTGTACGTACTTTTCTTCTCTTGTGTTTCCCAGTTAGAGAAGTTTCTTTAGCATTTGTTGTAGAGCTGGTTTGTTGGTGCTGAATTCTCTTAGCTTTTGTTTGGCTGTAAAGCATATGATTTCTCCATCGAATCTTAATGAGATCTTTGCGGGTAGAGTAATCTTGGTTGTAGGTTCTTCCCTTTCATCACTTTAAGTACATGATGCAACTCCCTTCTGGCCTGTACATTTTCTGTTGAGAAATTGGCTGTTAACTTTATGGGAGTTCCCTTGTATGTTATTTGTCGTTTTTCCCTTGCTGCTTTCAATAATTTTTCTTTGTCTTTAATTTTTGCCAATTTGATCACTATGTGTCTCAGCGTGTTTCTCTTTGGATTTATCCTTTATGGGACTTTCTGCCCTTCCTGGACTTGACTGGCTATTTCCTTTCCCATGTTAGGGAAGTTTTCAACTATAATCTCTTCAAATATATTCTTGGGTCCTTTTTCTCTGTCTTCTCCTTCTGGGACCTCTATAATGAGAATGTTGTTGCATTTAATGTTGTCCCAGAGGTCTCTCAGGCTGTCTTCATTTCTTTTCATTCTTTTTTCTTTATTGTGTTCCACAGCAGTGAATTTCACCATTCTATCTTCCAGGTCACTTATCCATTCTTCTGCCTCAGTTATTCTGCTATTGCTTCCTTCTAGTGTAGTTTTCATTTCAGTTATTGTGTTGTTCATCTCTGTTTGTTTGTTCTTTAATTCTTCTAGATCTTTGTTAAACATTTCTTGTATCTTCTCGATCTTTGCCTCCATTATTTTTCCAAGGTCCTGGATCATCTTCACTATCATTATTCTGAATTTGTTTTCTGGAAGATTGCCCATCTCCATTTCATTTAGTTGTTTTTCTAGGGTTTTACCTTGTTCCTTCATCTGTTACACAGCCCTCTGCTTTTTCATCTTGTCTGTCTTTCTGTGAATGTGCTTTTTGTTCCACAGGCTGCAGGGTTACAGTTCTTCTTGCTTCTTCTGTCTACCCTCTGGTGGATGAGGCTATCTAAGAGGCTTGTGCAAGTTTCCTGATGGGAGGGACTGGTGGTGGATGGAGCTGGCTGTTGCTCTGGTGGGCAGAGCTCAGTAAAACTTTAATCTGCTTGTCTGTTGATGGGTGGGGCTGGGTTCTCTCCCTGTTGGTTGTTTGGCCTGAGGCGACCCAACACTGGAGCCTAACTGGGCTCTTTGGTGAGGCTAATGACAGACTCTGGGAGGGCTCATGCCAAGGAGTATTTCCCAGAACTTCTGCTGCCAGTGTCCCTGTCCTCACAGTGAGGCACAGCCACCCCCCGCCTCTGCAGGAGACCCTCCAACATTAGCAGGTAGGTCTGGTCAGTCTCCCCTGGGGTCACTGCTCCTTCCCCTAGGTCCTGATGCACACACTACTTTGTGTGTGCCCTCCAAGAGTGGAGTTTCTGTTTCCCGCAGTCCTGTCGAAGTCCTGCAATCAAATCCCACTAGCCTTCAAAGTCTGATTCTCTAGGAATTCCTCCTCCTGTTGCCGGACCCCCAGGTTTCGAAGCCTGACATGGGGCTCAGAACCTTCACTCCAGTGGGTGGACTTCTGTGGTATGTGTTCTCCAGTTTGTGAGTCACCCATCCAGCGGTTATGGAATTTGATTTTACTGTGATTGTGCCCCTCCTACCATGTCATTGTAGCTTCTCCTTTGTCTTTGAATATGGGGTATCTTTTTGGTGAGTTCCAGTGCCTTCCTGTCAATGATTGTTCAGCAGTTGTGATTCCAGTGTTCTCGAAAGAGGGAGTGAGAGCACGTCCTTCTACTCTGCCATCTTGAACCAATCTCTCTATATGATCTTTTGAAATGTGACTTTTTATAACTGAATAAAGTTATAATGCTTCCATTTTACAGAAATATATATATATATACCATTTTACCAAAAAATTATATATGTAATTGTATATATAACGTGTGTGTGTGTATAGAGAGAGAGAGATAGGTAGATAGATAGATATGTAAACAGTTTTGAGTCATTCATTGAATAATACTGAGTGACTAAGTGCCAGAGATCCAAAGGTGGACAAGAAAGACTGACTCACTGACCTCAAGGAACCTAAGTCCTAGTGGAGTTAACATTCACTGAGACAATGTTTGTCTAGCTTATGTGACCAACATCACAAAGCTTTAAGGGCAGAGAAGAAAAACACACTTATAAAATTCTCTCCAAAGTAATCCTTTCTCAATAACTAATTACTGCTTAGCAACACAATATATGACCAAAGGAAAAAAATTCCAGAGTGAAATAAAAGGTTTTGTATAAAAAGGGGTAAGTAAATCACCAGAATCATACTTGGAAGTTCTGGGTACCTCTTGTTAGAAATATTGTGCTTTTATGGAAAAGACATTCCACTCAAGTTCTTCCAAATCTGACTAAAGAGGTTATGTAATCCCTCTGAGCCTTCGTTTTCCCATTTGTACAAAAAGATAATAATAGCCATTCCATGGGATTGTCGTAAACATGGTACATGCCTGGAGCACAGTAAATGCTTAAATAAGTGTCAGCTGATTTTATTAATAATATTATTTATAGATGCTCAGTTCTTGATCACTACTCAACCAGTGTTAAATATATCTCTCCAAAGAAAATGGGAAGAATGAAATCTGTTTCAAATTTCTCCAAAATATGGAAGACCTAAAATGATATTATCAAAGTTCTCTTAGTCATTACGGGGAAAACAGTCTCATTATGTACACAGGGATGTTTGGAATGAACTGGAAATTCTACGTGCAGTCCTGGATTCCAATGCTGTATTATCCGCAAAGACTATACAAGCATCTCACTCTCCTGGAATCTTCCTGTACATGAGCAACATTCTGGAAATTACATGCCCCATTAGCACCTTATTACAAGTGACAACTGTGTAATTTCTCGGAGGCCAGACTACAGGATGACACGAAAGAGGGCATTCTAGGAGAGACGGCTGGTCACCCAAAGCCCACAATGTCACAGGTGACCCTTAGTAGGAGATTCAAGGTCAGAGTCTCTCTGGACCCAGTCAGACTCTGCAGACAGCCCTTTGGGTACCTATGTCCTCCCCAGCACCAGACTCCTAATCAAACAAGTATTGGGTACACTCAGTAATAGGCAGGGTCTCAAGTAAATCATAACTCAAATGATATTTCACACTTACCCTCTCTCTACAATTCAACTCAGTTTCAGAAAATTACAACAGAACTTCATAAATGCTCACAGCATTTCATCTCACTGCAAAATTAAGTGACTAAATAAGAGGTCACAATGCCAAAAAAGAAATGAGATAAAAAACACAAGGCAAATAAGAAAATTACAAGGTCAAATAAACTGCCCAGCCAAAGTTGTTCTAGCAGGAAGATTATCTGGTGCCCATTTGCAAAGTTGGACTGGACTTCAAGCTATTAGATAATTAACGTATTACACTGAGAGCCTCCCACATTATTTTTAAAGTTAACAGTTAGGTGTTAACAAAAAAGCAAAGGTCACATTAATGAAGCACCTATGTCCCCAAAACTGTGTTAGGTGCATTACAAGTATAATCTTAATGCTGGGACCATTAACCTCCCAGTAAGATTAAAATGGATTAGATTCATTTCACCTCTTTCAAAAGCACCATAAATTATTTGCAGTGTATTTAAGAGTGTTAAAAGTCACATTCTTTGATACATCCCTCTACAACTAGAAAAGTAAAATAAATGTGTATAAAATGTATTACTTGAATGAAGTTGTAAAGATGCTTCATTCATACCTTTAAATACTTATCTACCTCAAAGAACCAGGTTCTACACACACATACAATCATGCACATACACGCTTGAGTGTTTTTCCAAAGCCACTAAACTGCAGCCTAAGAAGAATGGCTCTGTATAAACCTGGGACTTCTGATTTGCTGAGAAGAGGCTCCCAGTTTGGGGCCAGAGTTACACACCGTGGGTAAGTGAAGCTCACTGGAAATCCTCCTCCACCCTCCCCCACAAAGCACGCAGCAGCTCCCCTAATTCAATGTCAAAGTCCTGCATTTAAGAATATCAGTTTGAAAGGGCGCTAAATGAGCAGTCTGCCTAGCGCACTCGTCTATTAACCCACGGGAGGGGAGCATGCACGCGTCCCAGGTTGCAGGTGCGCAATGACAAGTCACGCTAATCTCCGCCTGCAAAATAACATGCTCAGACCATCACCGTCACCGGAACAGTGCTCTTGCCAGAGGAGCACCTGTCTTGGCCAAGGTCTGAGGAGGTGGAGCCCGCTACCTGACTTTCTCCGTGGCTCCTCCCGTTCTCGGCCTTGAAGATGGACTTGGGCTTCCGGGACTTGAAGTTGCCCATGCTGGGTCGCAGCACGTCCAGCCTCGTGGGCTGCTCTACATGCTGCGGCGGCTCGCGGGACGGCACGGGCTCCTCTAGTGGAGCCCCGGCATCAGGATAATTTTCTTTAACATCTTCATCTCTAGAACAGGAAAGACCCAATTTAGAAAGCACCCATTTTGTATTAGGTGGACATGCTGGCAACAGGGAAGACCAGATCAACAGGCTTATTAGAAGGATGAACTAAGGTATCTACCATGATTATTTTTGTATTCTGGTCAGTTAATAAACAGTGACTGCTTTCAAATTGAAAACAAACAAAATAGAGACTAATAATCCACCCTGGGAAAGAGAGGCTGGCGATCCTCACTGCTGCTCATTTACACAGTACCTAGCAAACTTTGTAGTGTAGACTGCTGCAGAGGAACTGAATGTCACTTTTTAGATCATGCCACATTCCCTTCCCATCTTCGCTAGTGGAGACGTACTTTCTGTAGTTGTAGCTTTGCACATACTATCATATTTTTCATTTTTCACTTCAAGATGGTTTCACATGTGTCATGTTTTTCTCTCACGATAATAATGTGAGATAGTCCAGTTAGCTACTGTCATTCCTACATTATAGATTAACACTCTAAACCCCAGAGATTAAATAAAGGGCTAATTCACCCAGACCTGGAGTGGTCAGGTGGGTCCCCAGTCTCTCATGCATGTGTCCTTGGTTCAAGGCATGATGCTTCCTCCTCACTGGCAAGTCTCTAACCATCTCCTTACAACTTTCAGACGCATTTAAAAGTCTAACTGGGGTCTATTTTAATAGAACACATACTACCTCAATAGAATTAAGACAAGAGCCAAGTTTTACCCACCAAGCCATCTATCTGAACAACCCTCTCAATGCAAAGCCAAAGATCCCAGTATCTGGGTCCTGAGGGTGTGGCGTGGCTGGAGAAGACTGACCTGGCTGGCATTACCTCCACACACTCAGTGCTGGGAGGGCAGTGTTCATTTTCACACATCAATCCAATTCAACACAGCATCGCCCTGCCCCTTCAACTGCCTCAAAAATAGTGACATAATAACACTCTTATTTGAAGTCATTTGTCCCTCTTAAATCTAGATGCATTTTATTTTCTTATTTTGCTAAGAATTCAGCAACTACCATAGCCAGATGGAGCATTCCCTTTATACGATCAATATGATTGTCCTTAACCCACTGGCAATCATTCAGTACGAGACCGTGCAATTCTGTAGGACTGGCCACTTCCCCCAGGTGGTGTTTTTCCCTCCTGTGCCCTGACCAGCAGTACCCATAAAAGAGATTCTGGCAAGGTCAGCTAGCAAGCAATTCCTCATGGCTCAAGGATACATAAAGCCAAGAGACAAGATCAGCAAAAGGGTTGTATGTCGACTGCTCAGGACGCCTTTTTACAAATAAAAGATTAAACTCACTAAGCTGATATCAGAAAGATGAGCTCCAGTTAGTTCGTTTCTGGGATAAGAACAAAGAAAACATTGGGCCAGGAGGTCTGGAGCATGGCCGGGGTGCATGCAGTTGGACAAAAGATGTGGAAGTAAAATTATGTGCAAGAGTTAAAACTCAAGCTTCAGGACAAACTTCGTATCTGGTAAAGGAAAACCCAACAGGTGAAATAATTCTTCATGATAGTAACTGAAAACAAAAACAAAACAAACAACAAAACAACATCAGTGACACTGGTTAATGTTTTCCCTTAAGATCATCTATAATTTAAAAAAATTGTATGTCACGAATGGGTCTGGAAACCAATATCAAACCATGAGTTGGAACTACACTAGTTCGTTTGAAATGCGTGCCTCTCCCTAGTGACAAATACTACTCATCCACACACCCGATGCTCCTGGGTGAGCAACGAAAGAAGCAACAGCGACCTCTACCATAACCTAAATGTTCTTCATTCGAGGAGGATTCTAGAACACTCAAGAATAAAAATGATTTTTCAAATCTAAAACGATGCTTTTGATAGACTCCTTCCTAAAATAATACCTGAATTTTGTTTTCTATATCATATTTTCAAGGTGCCCAAAAGGTATAAATGTCATCCTTGACTTGAAAAACGGGGCAAAAAAGCATCTTTCTCTCATTACACAAATATAAAACCTAAATAGAAAAGTCATCTTTAGAAATACATTTCCAACCTATTACTGGTTCCTCAGAATCCCCCAAACAGAATACAGGTAATGTAATTTATGTCACCGCTTACTGGAATCAGTCATAACTGAGAAGGAGCACGGTGTTCTGAAAAGAACAAGAGTCCAAAATATCCTCCTACTTGTTAGAAATGCAGCCGGAGACACAGCACCTCACCTCTGTGACCCTCATCCGTAAAATGCCGGAATCTCTACGTGACAGAGGCAGTACAGTCTCTGTGAAATGCCTACCAAAGAAAGTTGGCTCAAGACCACAATCCAATAAATGGGGGCTACTCTCACTTGGGGCCTTGGGCGAGTGGTTATTTGCAAAGAAAAAACTGAAGGTTATTTTTAGTCTTCCCAATACCGCCAGGATAAATTCCAAACTCCTTAGCAGGGTAAACAAACCCTTTGTAATCAGGTCTTTATTTCTGGAACTTTCTTTCTTACCACTCCTGGCATCCTCAGCTCTAAGGGTTCCTGCCATCCTGAACTGCTTGCTATACCTTCAGGTTGAATTATTTTCTCTGCCCTCTGTTGGCTTGCCAGTAAGTTGCTCCCTCAGGTTTTTGGCCTTATATTCCACCAAGAAAAGAGTCATGTGCCATGTGTAATTTTCTTCAGGAATCCATCCCAGAAACCTCACTGGGTTATTTGGTCACTCTAAGTGAGTCCTCTGTTTCCCGCCAGTAAAACAGCACTTAATGCACTGTAGCATCATCTATATTCTTGCCTATCTCCTCCAGTGAACTCAATTCCTGGGAGCAGGGATTGGTTTGTCTTTCCCCATCCCGTATCTCCACTGGTTCCTGGCACACAAAAATGTATGAAACAGAGGCCTTCAACAAATGTCTGTTATCCAACAAGTGTCACACAGACCCGTGTCCAACTTCTGCCTCATAGCGGCTGTGTTATCTTGGATGAGCTACAATACCTCTGAGCCACAGTTTCTCCATCTGGGATGAGGAGGGAAACCTCAGCTTCCTTTCAGTTGTTTAGATTAAATAATAAAATGCATGTGAAAGTGCTTGAGTGAAGCAAATGTAGAAGAAATGGTTAATGTGAAGGTTCTGCCATCATAACATGAACCCGGTGATGACCAAGATCACACTCCAGACACTCAATGCCACGTTTGGTGAATAAATCTAGCAGCTCTTCCTTAACGTCTATGATGGGAACAGATGCGCTAATCAATGTTGAATTCAACAGGCATTTACTGAGCATTCTCCATAGAAAAGGTACCGTCCTGAGTGCTAAGGGGGGTATGCAAAAGTGGACAAGACAAAACTTCCTTCAACAGCTGATAATCTATTAGAAGAAATAGAACATGAGAACAAATTATTAGAATTCAAAGAAGAGACTTAAGATACCAGACCCAGATGGTTTCTGTCCTTCATAATTAAGAACCAAGCAATGGTGGGTCCTACCTGAGACTAGAGCAGTCAGTCTGATCTTCATGCAGAGAGGCTGTGTCTTCGTCACACCTGGAGAGAGGTGATAAAACCACATCAGATCCAACTGTCTGCTGCAGCAGAAGTAGCAACAGTCTAAGATTATCTGAAGATTAGCACAGGAAACTAAAAAATGGAACAATCTTTACCACTCTCTCTCAAACCAGCATCAATTTCCCAACGCCTACCAGGTAGTGACACCAATGTTGTCATATCATGTGAGCTTAAATGCTCAGAACCAGAGGTAACACTCCTTTTTCGTCCACTACTCTGCATCACCTAAGCAAACAAGATCTTAGCAAGAACCTAACTGTTCACAGCACTTGAGGAAACATCTGACACCAACACTGGTGGATTGTTGTTGGCTCAAAAGAGACTCTGCTACATACCTCTTGGCATTTCTTCTGCCTCAAGGCAGTCCCAAACCACACCAGCTGCCCTTTGGCTCACTCCGTTGGCCTCCAGACTTTCTTGACATCCTTCCTTTTCACAAAACTTCTGAAATAACCTTGTGAAAATTTCTCGGCTCTTCCATACTGAAAACTCTCCAGTGTTCCACACTGCCTAAGTGCCTCTGGAGGACAACCATTCTCTCACTCTAGTGTATGAGGGAGCCTTTGTTCCTATTCTCAGCCCTTCTCACCCCACCTCACCCCACCCCACCCCACTCCAGCCTGGAATGCTTTTTTCCATCTTCAACTCCTACTCAGCCTTCACTGCTCCAGCCTCACAAGCTCTGTGAACTTTTCTCGCCGAGTTCACCCACGTGCCATGTTCCCATTTTAACCTTAGTACAGAACGGTTTACTCTTCATTCTGAGGTTTTAGTAACCAACTAGATCTTGCCTAGCACTGTTATGTAATTCCTTTGTACCTCTGAGATCTTTTAAATTAGTTGTTAATTCCATGAAAAGAAATACCCATCATTTCTTTTTCTAGATACACTGCCACAGTGCCTACAATGTTACCCCAGAGTAGACACTCAATAAATGCTTGAATCAAATCATTAACTTGGGCCCCTCAGCAAGTCTGTTCCCTGGAATAACTGAACAGGCATTTATTGAGTACTCGCTGCCTTCCAAGTACTGCCTTAGGCATTGGAGCTGTGCTTCTCAAACTTTTTGGGATTCACGACTGACCAGTTGGTGTTCTACTTCCAATCCACTGTGGAGAGATAATTTGGTAAAAAGGTCGCAGGAATGTCAAATTCCTATAAAAGTTATTAAAGGCATACTCCCTATTTCTGTACTGTACTTGTCTCAGACAAGTTACAGACAATCTGTGAACAACACTTTGAGTAGCACTACTGCTAAAGGACAGAAAGTTGAGGAAGACCTAGCCCCTGCTCTGAGAGTCCCAGTGTAATGAGTAGACATAAATAAATAAATGTCTACATACTTAGATATAACCATAATATTTATATTACATGAAATCATTTAAAAATTTAAAATATTCCTTACCAGCAATGGTATATAATTTACCCACAGAACACATTGATGAAAGTTTCAGTCCTCTTCCCTTACTATCCCTTTTAAATTATGGTTTTGTAATGAATTAAACAAAGACCACCTACAGTCTCTAACCTTCTTTACCTGCTGGCCACTGGGGAAAAAAAAAATCCATCGACTTAACAAAATGCTCTCCTTAACAAAATGAACTCAGTTTCCTTGCTTTCCCATTTGGTTTTTTGGTTTTTTTTGACTCTCAGTAACCCACTTTGTCCATCTCATGGAAAACAACAATTAAATTCCTAAACGTTCTCTTGTTCTCCTCCATTAGAGACATTTACAGTAATAGATCATCTGAGCTGTGTAATGAATAAAAATGTTTCCCAATAAAAACAACCTAGCTAAGTAGAAAAGCCAATGAAGAACAGAAATCTAGCATTGTTGCTTCCGAAGAACTAGGGTTCAAACAGAGTTTCAATCTTAGAGCTCAACAACACCTATTGTTTGGGAATCTGGCAAGAACTTTTTTTTCTCCCCCTCATTTGATTTATTAATTTTTCTACCCAAAGTACAATTAGTTAAAAATGAGAAATCAGCACCAGAACATACAAAGTTGCAGATGCTTTCTGAAATATGAAGCCAGACCTAATTAGTTGATCCGATTTTTTTTTTTTTCAGTACACGGGCCTCTCACTGCTGTGGCCTCTCCCATTGCGAAGCACAGGCTTCGGATGCACAGGCCCAGAGGCCATGGCTCACGGGCCCAGCCGCTCCGCAGCATGTGGGATCTTCCCGGACCGGGGCGCAAACCCGTGTCCCCCACATCGGCAGGTGGACTCTCAACCACTGCGCCACCAGGGAAGCCCAGCTGATCTGATTTTAAGGACTACTGAACAACTCCAGTCATCACTCAAGAGAACACAATTCCTAGCTTGCAGACATAGCAATGAAATAGATCTCCCTATGGCTTCCGTGGCACACATATACAAGCTCTTTTAGTTCAATTTTCATTTGCTTTGATGAAGACCATCAAGCTCTAGTCAATTAACATCTTTCTGATTGTTCTACTGATTCCTTGCCCAGGAGCCCCCTGCAAATGCACAATACTGGCCCAATTATAAAACTGGATTCCACACTGGGAACCCATATCCAAATATTCCTACTCCTGGAAAAAAAATCAACACAGATCAAGTGTCCAACTGGTCTTGGGCATGAGATTCTCTTCCTACATGTTATTCCAATAAAAGAATTTAAAGACCAACCCTTTAATGATGTTCTTTGTAAATTATCAAATCCAGGTATCTTCTAGTATAAACTTTTTCAAACTGTAAATTGTGACCTATTAGTAGGTCCTGAAATTAGACAGCAGCTACCAGCATTTTGTTGGTACTGTTGGTACAGAAACAGAATAGAAAATGTCAGTACAGTGAGGGTTAAGTATTATTTCACAAAACTTGTTTAAATAAACCATATCTATACGTTTGTGCTGGACTGCAACATAAAATATGTTTATTGTTGTTCACAGTAAAAAATGTGAAGACACCTCTATTAAACGACTTCCTTTGAGGTTCTCATCAACTAGATTCTAAGTTCCCAGAGTTCTTAATTTGTGGTTGCCCAGACAATACATGGATAATTTGTCCTTGCCATCAGTTCTTTGTGAAATGCTCAGGGTTGTACCTTTTCTCTCTATGTGGACTTTTGCTTCCTCTATCAACCACAAACAAGAAAAAGTTACATGGTACTTTATAGCTCACCTTCTCTTTCATATGATCTCAATTAAGCCTGACAATGGTGTGAGGTAGGAACTACCTTCACACAGGGGCTAAGGAATTTCCCAGGATTCCGAGGCGTACAGCAGTGATGCCTGTGTCAATTCTGTTCCACCACACTAAGCCCACTGAACAGTCTCTTCAGTCTATGCTCCCAGGGGTTCACAAGAGAGAGAAAGACTTGTTTCTTAGAATAATGGTGGAGAAAGAAGTACCCATGAGAGGTTCTCTTTTTTGTCTTGGGGTAAATAAGAAGAGAAATCTCAGACTGGTGATTAGATAAAATGTAGTTGCACCCGGAAGGGGACTTCTATTCCCTGCAGTACCATGTCCCTTGAAGGCAAAGTTGCAGGGATATAGCCTGCAATTCTGTGGGATTTCTCAAAGTGTGTCTGATTAAAATACAGGTTCCACTATACGCAATAACCTGGGATAAACCATAATGGAAAAGAATATAAAAAAGAATGTGTATGTGTGTGTATATATATATATATATATATATATATATATATATATATAAATCACTTTGCTGTACAGCAGAAATTAACACACTGTAAATCAACTATAATTCAATTTTTAAAAATAAATTAATTTTTTTTAATGGAAAAAATATAGCAAGTTCCAGCCTCATCCCCAACCCCAGCCCCACTAGATCAACTCTCTGAGGGTGGAGCCCAGGAATGACAGTTTTTAAATTAGACTGCCCTTCTCCCCACATAACTAGTATGCTTCTAAACAGTTCAACATTGACCTAAAGGTTAAAAGACCCAGACCAGCAAGTGGGCTGACTCCAACATATTCACCTATTTCTAGGTTCCCACTTGGGAATAAAGCCTGGGAAGCTGGATTTTTCACAAGCCCTCGTTCCCTTCCCCAGTTGATACTGATAATCAGTTGGGTTTGAGAATTACTGCTTTGCATGATAACTAGTGTTGCAGAATTCATTGCTGGGCAGGCTGCATTTCAAATAACGGGTTAGCCAGGGCAACAGAGGAGATGACCATGGAAAAATAACAGATGAAAGGGCGCTGCAGATACAGAAGGGAAGGCCAAGGCCATTCTGATCTCAGAAGAATTTGGGTAGCAAAAGAAATTGAACTGGTCCAGAGCTGCACAGACAGGGCCAGGCATGGGAGAAACTGAGAAAAGCATAAAATACGTCCTTGAGTCCCTCCCAATTCCCCTTCGCTTTGACTCTTATAAGACCCCCAGCTGGCCAAGCAGAACCCTCTTAGGTTAGAATAGCTGATAACATAATTTATATTAAAGTATTAATGACAATTTGAATCCACCTCCCAGGGGCACCAGACTTGTTAATTTCCATTTTAATAAGGGTCGCCACCAGAGTTCTTCATCCAAAAACAAAATCATCTCTAGGTAGAATTTCAGGGACTAAAAAAATAAATACATGTGGGTAGGAGAAAGTAGGAGTGGGGTGGGGCTAGGAGAAAGGGGACATTTTCTCATATCTAAAACATATAAGAGAGGCAAGTGCCTCCTCTGTGCGTGCCGAGACCAGACGTGAACATTTACTGATTACATGCTACTTCTTTGTCTCAGTGTAGTGCATCCTGGTCCTGCTGACTTTAAGGTCATGCCCAAAGAACCGTGGAAAATGGTTCATATTACTGAAGCGAGGAGAAAATACTATATTAGATGATGACTAGCTTTAAAGGCCCCTCGTCTGTACTGTTACACCAATGAAGATTTGGTCTGTACTGTTACATTTATGAAGATTTGGCCTGTACTGTTACACCTACGAAGATTTGGCGTGTACTGTTACACCTATGAAGATCTGCTATGCTTCAAATGTTCTCCTCAGATTTTTAGATTAGCCAGATGGCATTTCCCATTGTCACTCAGTGCCTTTTAAAATAAATCACTGTCACTTCTGTGAAAACAACAACAGGATCTTATGCAATCAGAACTCCTTGGGGAGTGTCCAAAGACAAGGTACCGGACTTTCCCCAGCATTTAACTATAAAACCATTTAAAAAAAATTGTCCATGTGAAATCTAGAACTAAGTAACTCCATTTTGAAGCTGCTGTGCCTATAGCTGACTTTCAGGATTTAGCCACACAGGCGTCCTGAGAATCAGGCCCAGAAAGCATCCGGTGCTGTAAGCACAGCAAAAGGAGGAAAGCAATACCTGTGCACCTGAACCAGGAGTCACAGCCTCATCTTTGGCCTGCAAACTTTGGCCTGCATCTCTCCCCACTCTTAGGCTTTTAGAAAAGCAAAGTTGGAGCACCGTTACCAAGCAATCTCATTAACAGGACACAGCAGGTCCCAATGAGTATTTTACATTGGATCTTCTAAAATCAACCCTGGGCCATGTTTTTAAAAAAGTAACTAAACTTAATTGAGGCCAAAGCTCAACACTGAGAAAGCAGCGTATCCAAACAGAGAAACAAAGGAATGTGAAAAACAAGAGGGCCTGGGAAGCCCTGTAGCCCTCCATCACCAAGTCACTGTGACAGTGACCTGAAACTCACATAATTTATTTGCCTTTTAGAGAACTTTAGCAAATAACTCCCAAGTTACCGGGACTTCTGTATCAAACTTGCAGCATTTTTAAATGTAGTTGAGTATACAACCTTATACCCCCTTTTTCCTGAAAAACTGTTTAGAGTGACTTCTATCATAAGGTCCTGGAAGTAAACATAATGAGTTAGCCTAGAGAAAGACTACTAAATATAGATAGTTCATACATATATGGATATATGTAAATCATATCAGTTACATATAGTATGAGCATAATACACTACCTGTTAATTTTTAACATATACATATAACATAGTATTAGAAAAACACATTAAGGAAGGGATGACGAATTAAAACCACAAACTATAAATATCTAATTAAAAAATACCATGCATGCTGGCCTAGAGTAAAATATTCACTCCCTCATTCCATGTTTGAACGGTGTTAGTTGTCCCAATCGAAAGCTTTAACCATGAGACTAGATAACGCATTCCTCCTATAGCCAGATCTCTGAGGGCAGAAGACAAAATTGACCAAGGGCATGCAAGAAAAGTTTACTCTACTGTGTCTTAAAAGTCTGTACACAGCAGAGGGTGCGACTAAGTTTAGCCTATTTATCACATGCCAGAATCCAACTCATTTCACATCCATCTCCTATTTGCCGTAAATGTACACAGCATGCTCCATGAAAACAGACACCAACGTTGGCAAAATACAACAAAGCTTCCCTACTGAACTGTCAAAGAGATTTATTTTTTAAAAATCTGAACTCCAAGAACACATATTTTGGAGCATTGAGCTCCCGCAGGCCATCAGTTCGTTTTAATAGCTCTCCCGTAGTTGCTAAAAGACTGATTTCAACCTGTAAAGATTTCTGGGCCCCATCAGTCCCCACGTCTCGCGGTCTTCACAGCCCCAGATTACAGGAGACAATGCATCTAGTACCCAGAGCGGCTGGAAACGGTGGAGGATACCTTCCCGATAGTTGCTTCCTGAGAAAGGCATGCAAATCTTATTTTAGTGACAAGAATCACTTACTCTGTTACAGCGGTGCTGCTGAAGGAATTATCCTGAAGGCTGAAACAGAAACAAGAAAACATCAGCCAAGTCCGGCCGGGGAGCCGTCTCCCTGATTGCTCTCCGGGAGTTAGAGCACATACACAAACATGGCATTGCAAGGCAAATCTCAGGGCTCCCCGGCACGCTCACTCTACCTTGGGCTGCTGTCTGCACATGCTCGTAACGACACCCCCAGCAGGGGCCCGGCCGCACGGGCGAACCACAAAGCCCGGCAGCCCGCGAGGCTGCGGGGACAGAGCTGGGCGGGGCGCGGCGGCGGGGCCGGGACTCCGGGACCCCCTCAAGAAGCACCTGGAGCGTGACCGCACAACCCCAATCTCGCCAGCCGGGCGCCGCGTTTAATCCGGGCCTCCCGGCACCCACCACCCCCGGGAAAGCCTGTTTCTGCCTAGGTGCTGAAATCCGCGGGGGACTTGCTTTCTTCCAGACGTCTCCTACCAGTTTTACAGAGCTACCTCCCTCTAGGGATGGAGGCTCGCAGAGATTCAGAGACCGTTCAGAAAAAGCTGGAAGGGAACGAGAAGGGGGAGGGGAACATAGCTGCTGTTTTGGGGGTGTGGATGTGTGGGTGTGTGTTTATTGCCCAGGAGAAAGAAAAGCCTCTGAAAAAAGGGCTAGCTGCATCACACCAGATCTGTCTGCACTCTGTTATTTCAGTCCCGAAGAGGAAGCGCCCAGCCCCGGACTGCAGAGCTGTGAATGAGCCCACGCAGGGCGGGTGGAGAATTTGTTCCAGGCATTAGCTGGTGACTGGGGGGGGTTGGGGGGGGCGTGCGCGAGATGGAGTTTCCTCTGCAACAGCAGCCCGCCCGAGCTCCACTCCCAACCACCTTTACAAAAGATGAGAGGGCAAATGCACCCACGCTACCGCCTTTAAATAAAGGCAGCCTTGCTGGGGGAGGGGACGGCTGTTAGCCCCTACTTGCTTCGTTCCCCTGGAGATGTTTGTCCTGCATTCTTTCCATTGTTAATTTCTCCTGCCCGTTGACCTTGACATGGAGTGAACAGTCACCTGGGAAAGATGCTTATTTTGAATTTCGAATTAAGAAGACTTCCCCATTCCCTTCTTTTAATCTCTCCATTCCCAGAAGCAGCTGAGACGGTTTTCAGTCAAAATTATATCAGACGGTGAGTTAAACGATAGCAAAAAATTTCAAAATTTCATTTTCAGATTCTCGGAAAAATTACTCAAAATGTGGTACCAAGGGGAAAGAGCGAGACCTTTCAGTGTCATGAGACATTTTTCACAGGTCCACCCAAAGACTGCTTAATTCTCTAAAAAAAATGGACTTGTGTTTGACATGTTATTCACTGTTAGTTAGATTCCTGACACTGTGGAGTTACGTGTTAACATGGCACATTTTGTCCAATCTGTCCAGAGGAAAAGATAACCTCAGCGTTGATGGTTTTATTGCATGGTGCAGCTTTAACCAATTTTGCATCTAACCTAACAATCGTATACTAACATTATTTCTAAATGCCTGCAAATGTTCGGATCCTCAAAATGCTCTTGGAACCAAGAATATCATCGTCTTATAGATCCCCTCATTAATCATCATCTTGTAGATCCCCTCTTATGGATCCCCTTATTAAAGTTAACAGATCTGATATGTCCCTATATTTGTATCAGAGTCATATCTTTAACTTTCAAAGTTATACTTTGAAAAGTCAAAATAGAGTTTTCAAAGAACAGGTTTCCTTAAGTTCCTTTGCAATTTTCCTTTCCTCTCTCTAAATATTTTTAAAAGTAGCTGAATAAAAGCCTAACACAGGCATTCCCTGGAAATACTGCAGGTTTGCTTCCAGACCACCACAATAAAGCAAATGTTGCAATAAAGCTCATCACACGAATTTTTCGGTTTCCCAGTATGTATAAAAGTTATGTTTACACTATACTGTAGTCTACTAAGTGTGCAATAGCATTAAGTCTGAAAAAACAATGTACATACCTTAATTTAAAAATACTTCATTCCTAAAAAATGCTCCCCATCATCTGAGCCTTCAGTGAGTCATAATCTTTTGGCCAGCGGCAGGGAGGGTCTTGCCCCGATGTTGATGGCTGCTGACTGGTCAGGGTGGTGGTTGCTGAAGGGTGGGAGGCTGTGGTCATTTCTTAAAATAAGACAAGGAAGTCTGCCATGTCAATTTAAGCTTCCATTCACGAATGGTTTCTCTGGAGCATGCAATGCTGTTTGATAGCATTTCCCCCACAATAGAACTTCAAATTGGAGTCAGTCCTCTCAAACCCTGCCACCGTTTTCTCACCCAAGTGTGTGTAGTATTCTAAATCTTTTGCTGCCACTTCAATAATCTTCACAGCATCTTCACCAGGGGCAGATTACATCTCAAGAAACCACTGTCTTTATTAACCATAAGAAGCAACTCTTTTGTTAAAGGTTTATCATGAGATTGCAGCAGTTCAGTCACATCTTCAGGCTCACTTCTAATTCTAGTTCTCTTGCTATTTCCACCATATTTTCAGTTACTGCCTCACCTGAAGTCTTGAACCCCTCAAAGTCATCCATGAAGGTTGGAATCAACTTCATCCAACCTGCTGTTAATGTTGATATTTTGACCTCTTCCCATGAATCACCAATGTTCTTAATGGCATCTGGAATGGTGAATCCTTTCCAGAAGGTTTTCAATTTACTTCGCCCAGATCCATCAGAGGAATCACAACCTAGGGCAGCTACAGCCTTACAAGACCTATTTCTTTGACAACAGGACTGGAAATTCTAAAGTACTCCTCGATTCATGGGCTGCAGAATGGATGCTGCGTTTTAATTTCCTACAGGAACATTTCCTTTGCATTCACAGCTTGGCTGTTTGGCACAAGAGGCCTATAGATTTCACATGTCCTCCTCACTAAGCTTAATCATTTCTAGCTTTTGATGCTAGCGAGAGATGTGCAATCCTTCCTTTCACTTGAACACTTGGAGGCAATGGTAGAGTTATTAGCTGGACTAATTTCAATACTGTTGTGTCTCAAGGAATAGGGAGAACCAAGGAAACGGAGAGAGAGAGGGAATGGCCAACTGGTGGAGCAGTCAGAACACACAGAGCATTTATCAATTAAGTTCATCATCTTCTATGGGTGCAATTCGTGGTGCCCCAAAACAATTACAATAGTAACATCAAAGAGCACTAATCGGGCTTCCCTGGTGGCGCAGTGGTTGAGAGTCCGCCTGCCGATGCAGGGGACACGGGTTCGTGTCCCGGTCTGGGAAGATCCCACGTGCCGCAGAGCGGCTGAGCCCGTGAGCCATGGCCTCTGAGCCTGCGCGTCCGGAGCCTGTGCTCCGCAACGGGAGAGGCCACAACAGTGAGAGGCCCGCGTACCGCAAAAAAAAAAAAAAAAAAAGCACTAATCATGGATCACCATAACAAATATAATAATAATGAAAAAGTTTGATATATTGTGAGAACTATCAAAATGTGACACAGAGTCACAAGATGAACCAATGCTGGTGGGAAAATGGTGCCAAAAGACTTACTTGACACAGGGTTGCCACAAACCTTCAATTTGCTACAAAAACGCAGTGTCCGCAAAGAGCAAAAAGGGAAGCACAATTAAATGAGGTGTGCCTATATGGTCTCAGATTTGAACTCTATGGACTAAAATAACTTTAGAAGTATTCAGCTCTTGAATGATTTAATATATAGTGTGAATACATTTGTAAGCCACCTACTGCCTCATACGAGTTATGTTCAGGAGTGTCAGACATGGCCTCTTCACTATGTATGTGTACGCATTATTTAAAAATCACAAAACGAGGTTTATTCTTTCTGTCTTATTGAGACCAAAAAAGGTAAGTTTATATTCAGCATTCTTGGCTCTAAAAATGCAAAGGTTGCCAGTTTTCAGAAACCTCTTTTACTCATTGTCTATGGTGCTGATTCCAAATGTTCTAATGCAGAGAAAGGTCATACTTTTCTCATTTAAGTATTCCTTGTGATCTATTTGGAATGGAAAAACATAACGCTCTCAACTTTGAAACAGGACTTGGACAAGTATATGAAGTAATGTGGGCCCTTCAAAAATAACATGAAATAACAACTGTATAAAATAAGTGCAGGTATTCAGTAATGTCTACGGATAAGAAATAAGGATTTTCAGCGGCTCCATGAATAGTAGGGACTAAAATTAGCTTTTAGGTAGTATTCTCATTCAATGAAACAATTTTTTGATATAGTTGATTATGGTTAAAAAAAAAAAACACAAAAAAGTCCCAGAAAAAAAAAATTCTTGTTTTTTGCAGCATGTAAAAAATTCAACCATTTTAATTCTTATTTTTAAACAATTCTTCTAACATTATGTTTTCATTTTAAATCAGGTTTAAAGTTTATCTTTATAGTGTCTGGGGCTTTGTTTTGTTCTGATACTTTGTATTATTCAACTTGGAATACGAAAATACTGATGAATAATTATATAACATCTGGTTATTTTGGAGACACTAATTGACTAAATAGTAGTTCAAGATGAGTTTTAAAAGAGAAGCAGAAAACCTACAGTCCTGGACTTCTAGAAGTAAGTTGTAGATCAGTGTTTCCCAAAGTGTCCTCAGTGGAATTCTAGTCTCCCAGATGGTCTAAGAAAAGAAAAAAAGAGGGTTACATGATCAGAAATAAGTTTTTGAAAGGAAGTATATTATAACTTCACAATGCATATTAGGCAGTATTTTGTTTTTCAACCAACATTTCTCAAACTCAATGAAGACCAAACAGTTTTTTGTTCAATGTCATCTATTAACATCATGTTGAACTGGAAATTTTGAGGAAAAAGTTCCAGAGTGTATCAGGGAAAAACAAATGCAAAACAGATTAACTGGTATAATTATTAATTGAACAAATGACGCTACATGGCTGTCACTATTCCGTAGCTATGAACAATCCAGACACCGTCCCTGTCATCATGATGTTTTTAGAGTAATTATGAATGTATGTATATACATATAATATATAGTATATATTTTATGTACAACCCTATTTTATACAATATAAGTAGAATAAGGGGGAAATAAAGATGCTAGATTTGAATATGGTTAATTCACTTAAATGTTAAAAGTTTCAATGTTTTACTTTTTCTATCAGTACTCTTAAAGTCAACATCTGAATTTCCGACTTAATAGTCTTTATTATAATTGAAGATAAATTAATTCTAATGTATGGACTTGGCTATATGCAAAATATAAAGCAATAATATAGTGGTCAAGAAAGAAATGTCTAGAGTTGCCAGGGTTCAAGACTCACCTGTTACTAGTAGTTTGAACTTGGACAACCACTCCATGCCTCAGTTTTCTCAACTGCAAAAGTGGAGGTAATAATTACCTATTCTCATGGATTTTAATGGAGACTAAATGACGTAACTGAAAATGACAGAAAAAAGTCAATAAATGTTCTCCTCACTATAATTTTTATTATTATTACAATAAATAAGAAGATATAAACAAAGTCTGGAACAGGATGAACAAACTGCTGTGCTTGGGTAGCAGGTTTAAAAGATGAAATTTTCTTTCTATTTCTCATAATGGCACAGTGTTATATAGGGTTTTTGTTTTTGTTTTAAGAACAATAAAAATGAAAACTTTACTAAATGTAGATGGACTGCTCTTAAAAATGAAATGAGCTCCATCCAGACTGGCTCTGTGCTCACTTTACAGTTCTTTGATGTAAAATACCCACACATCCCTGGAAGAACATTCCATTCTGAGAAATCACCTTCTGCAAGCTCCTGCGGCAAGCAGCCAGCATCCTAACAATGCCAGGAAGTCAGCAGAGGCCTGCTCCACTGGTCGCCACACAGCGACTCTTAGCTTCCTGCCAGCACCCTTGGGAGTGAGCAGGCTTCCCTGTGCAAAGAGAGAACTCTTGCCTGAAAAGATAATGTTCCGTAAAGGAAACTCTCCCTAATTCTCTGTCCTCTTGTCCTTTCCCTCTCCAGCCCCAATACCTGATGTGGCAACCAAAGAGGCCTCATTATCTGAGTGATTGACCTCTCTGAGCTCCCGAAGATTCAAAGATGTCCAGCGAAGCAAAGGTGAGATACCAAAAATATAAACCAATGGAGGACTGGTTATGATACTGGTTTCCATTCAAACATCCCCCCACCCTCCAATTAATGCTAGTGTACAGCAAGTCCACCTCTGTGTGACAATCTCTCTGATTCGTCTGACAACAAAATGCAGATATGTAAACGGATTGCTAATCAAAGTTTTAATTTGTGTACAAGATTCAGAATTCCATGAAGTCAGTGGAGGTGATGGTGGAGACTGGTTTGAATCACATTCAAAACCAGTGATAAACAAGGTTTTGACAATAACAAGAATAAAAAATTGACAAGGATGGTGACACGTCAATACTGAAGGGAATGAGTTAAATATTAAAGGATTAAGAGTGGTTCTTGGAAAAATGTATGAAGCCCTTAATTAATTTTGTAAATGTTACCTTTTTATAATTATGTAGTACATGTCAAATGTCAAGTGAAGGTGATCATTCTGAGCTATTAAAATTTTTGCAGAAAAATTATATATAAATCCCCTCCAATGGGCCGAATTTATTCTTGATTGTTTCTAAGAATTAGCTCACTATGACAATTATATCCATAATGGAAAGTAAGAACATTTTTATAACATATTTGCTGTTTACCATGACCTACCAGGCCCTATGCACCCTGGCCCTGAGACAACTCTGAACTTCCCTCCAATCATGCTGGCCTCCCTGCTCTTATTACAACAGGTGAACTTGATCCTTCCCTAGGCCCTTTGCACTTGCTATTCCCTTTGCTGGGAACACCACCCCCAGATCTGCTCAAATGTGCTTCCTTGAGGAAAATGTCCCTGACCACACTCCCTAAACTAGCAGCTCCCATCACTTTATTCTGTCTTATTTTCTTCATAGGACCTGATGTTTAATAATTGTTCATCTATTTGTGTTATAATTGCCCCCTCCACTAGAATGGGAGCTCTTTGAAGACAAAGATTTGTGGGTCTTATTCACTACTGTACTCCCAGGGCTGAAAATGGTGTCTACCATGGTAGCTACCCGGTAAATGCTTGTGAAATGAAATGAATGAGTGAATATTCACTTCCACTTTTTTTTTTTTCAAGATAAAGCTCTATTCACCCCTTATTTTTTCTATTTACTTTGAACTGTTAGCTCCTGTTTTAAGTGACTCACCTTAAGTGGGCTTTTTCCAAGACAAGTTACCTTCGGGTAATGAGGCTTTCCTGTTTCAGACCTTTCTTCCTTGGCTTTGCAGGGATAACAAACAGATTTCATGCTGTTATGCCAACAGAGTTGATGGTACCAGTTGCCCAGAACATTGTTTGTTCCTGAGGGGTGGTCCCAGTCCAGCCAGAAAGACAATAGGGGATCGATCAATCACCAGTGTTTGCTATGGGACAAGATGGGGGCATGGTAGTAGAATTATTGATTTAGAACGCCTTATTAAAACAAAAATTTTCTTGGGAAAAAACACATTTCATTATTAACACCTTAGCTTGAATTAATTTTCAGATGATCAAATACATCCTTCCTATTGATGGGATTCTTAAGAACCTCAGAAGTTAACTGGTCTAGTTCTTTTTAAACATCTAAACTTGTACCAGGACAGTCCCCCAACTGCTGCTTGAAACCTTCAGGAACAAGAAATTTACACTCCACAAGCTCCTTTATTGGACTCCTCTAATTCTTGAAAAAAATTTCTTTCCACTTGAGCCCTCCACCATCGCTTGTTACTTTCAACTGTGAATGAACACCTCTAAATATGAATCTACCCCATCTTCTCGTCTCCTGGCCAAATCTTCCCCATTCCTTCAGTACATTTTCACATGGTTTGATTTAGAATCCCTTCAGCGTCTTTCTGGGTTGTGTAGCACTGGATAAACTGTGAAAATGTCCTCTTAAAGTGCACCTACTATCCTGAACATGTTATTACTTCAGGCATGGTTTGTTCAGTGAAGACCAAAATGGGATTCGCACCTCCTCCTTTTAACATTATACTCTTTGCATGTGGCCCAAGATAACTGTGCATGGTTCTGGTGGTTACATCACCCCATGGACCCAGATTGTTGGAGTCAACAGCTACTCCAGATCCACATCTGTGCCTTCCAAAAGAGAGCAACTGGTGTGTGGAATCCAGGTCCCAGCTTTGCATACATTCCTATGAAATTCTATGTTGTTTCGTCTGACATTGCATACAATCAAATCCAACCTTTCACATCTTTTTAGAATATATATTTTTAGCAAAAGTTATGTTGGCTCTCTCTTCCAGTGTCATGGAATCAGTATGCTGTAGATACACCCCTCCCCAAAACTGGAGCATACAATAAATATACTTTTAGTCAATTTGTAATTTTTTCATTTATGTAAATCAGGAGAAATGTATTAAATAATTATTTAACATAGTAAAACTTAGAATATTTGAAGTTATGTTACTTTATGAGCAGAGTAGGGTAGGTGGGCAGAGAAGAAATGAGAATTAGGGCTTGGGCCCAATATTTGGGGTGCTACTAGGGTGAGAGACAGCAGAGCAGGGGCCCCGCGGTTACCAGGCAGCAGCCTGAAGTCATAAACTGATTCAAGGTAGGAGGGGCAGTTCCACCCTCTTCAGCACCCTCTTCCTTCCAGCAGAGTGGTATAGCTGTTAGTTGTAAAGCAATTATACTCCAATAAAGATGTTTTAAAAAATTAAAAATTTTTAAAAAGTAAATAAAATTAAAGAAATTTTTTTTTAAAAAGTGGTATAGCTGAAGCTCTAGTCAGACACAGCAATTTAATGAGTCATCCCATTGAAGAAGGACAGCCCCACACTTCCATGGGTACCCATAAGCAGAACACATCTCAGCTACCTGGGGCCCACTCAGTGAAACCTCCTTTGTTCTAGGAAGGGGAAAGTATATTTTTCTCCCCGTAATTCCTCCTACACTTTCCAAGAGAAATTTCTAAGTTTTTCTTTCTCCTCCCACGGTTCCACTTAACTACTCTGCTTTTCAGCCTCAATAGCATCCTCTTTCTTTGTACATGTTCTCTGAGCTTTGGCCCGTATCAATCTGCTCGCATTTCCACTGGTCATCTCCTTATATAAATGCCAATGCTTACAACACAATATTCTGTGTCTCTTTAAAATTCTCAACCTAGGTTGTTCTGATTGTCTATTGTTTTAATGCCTTTTTAAAAAAATTTATTTCTGCTCATGATTTTGAGGGTCAGAAATTCCAGAAGAGCTCAGCTGGGCAGTTCTGATCCATGTGGTGTCAGCTGGGGCAGGTGGGATGGGAGGACCACATTCCAAGCTGGCTCCTTCACTCCAACAGCCAACAGATCTATGTCGCCGGCCTCTGTCTCCACATGGCATCTCTTCGTTAAGGGCCTCTCCATGTGGCTTGAACTTCCCATAGCACTGTAGTCTCAGGGTCATCTATCTTTTTACATGGTGGCTGACCTCCAGGAGATCAAGGAAGAAGGTGCCAGTCCACTGAAAGGCTTACCCGGCACTGGTATAACATCACTTCTGCCATACTCTATCACTCAAAGCAGATATGAGTCAGCTCACTTTCTAGGGCAGGATAAAAGACGCATCTCCTAATGAGAGGAGCGGCAAAGAATTTGTATGCATTTTAATCTGCCACAGACATTTACATTGATTGTTGGTTTCCTCATCTTTAGAGTCATGACAGTAGATAGCTATACTTCTCATTTCAATGGACCATTAATCTATAATTTGGGGGGATATATCATATATATATGATATGGGGTGTGATATAATTATTAATTAAGAAGAGAGACAAGATTTCTGATATTCCCAAGGAACAAAAAGTCTGGTTACTTAATTTAGCTAATTCAAGCAACAGTCCTCACCAGTTTTGTTTCAACACCCTGGCATGTTGCAACTTGCATGTCATTTGTCAAATATTGACAGTTGTGAATAAGTGAATTTCTAAATAATAAATTAGAGCCGATCCACGCTTTTTTCTCTAATGGCATCACTCTGTCTCCCACGCATTCCCAGCTGCATTCTTTGGTGGAGATTAAGGGGTGGAGTTGTTGCAGCTCTTCCACTGGGAACTGCTCATAACCCTGGCACACGATGGGAAAATTCCACACCCCAGCCATCACGCATCCTGCATGGCTTAGAGGGGAAAAAAAAAGATTACGAACTCCCAGCTTAGAGCATGTTGCTAATGAACCCAGTATTAACTAGCTAGATAAAAGCTGGGTAAAATCCAAACATGAAGCAATTTTGAATTTTCTTTTGCTCGGTAGCAACAAAGAAAAACCTTCTAGTCATATCCTCCCTTGTCTCTTCGGCCTTCTCTCTCCTTCTCCCAGCCCTTTCCCCAGTGGGCTCACAAATGTAGGCTAGAGTGAGACTTAATAAAATGTACCAGCTACCAATTATACTGGAAAAAAAATAACTCAAAAGTCATACATTGCTAAGACTGGGCAGGAATACTGTTTGCTAATACTAAAAACAGCAGATATTTATAGTTCCAAAAGCATAATGTCTCACTCTACAACTATTTCTAATTACTAAGGACATACTGTTATAAAATAAAATTTGCCCTTATCAACTCCTTGAGACAAGGGTTTAGCTCCACCTTCCATGGACCTTGTGAGCTGCCTGTCATTTGCAAGTGGTTTACATACATCCAGAGAGAACGCATTCCCTTGGGCCCTGGAGCAGTCAGGGCTGCTCTGTATCTATATTTGGTATCAATACCTCAGGGCAGGATTCAACTCAGATCACTGCTGGGCGTGTTGTCACTGGACTGGACTTTGCATAGAAACCACCTAACTTCTTAATGGTCCTCAAGAAATCATTAAAAATTCATGTGTAATACTGCGCCTCTCAGCTACAACAGTAAATATCAAATCCTGGAACAAGAGGACATGAATTACTACCACAAAACTGACCAGAAATGGTCAATCTAGTGAGCAAAAATAGAATATCTAGAATCAACTTACAAAGAAATATACATGTTAAAAGGCTTATCACCCATTAGAGATACTGTTCATTTAATAACTAAAATGCTGAAAGCTGAAAAGCCTAGAAAGCAGCATAATGCAAAAAAAAAAAGTATAGGTGGAGAGTTCTGGGGCTTGAAAGCTGCCTCTGTTCTACCATGAATACACTCAGCCGTGTGTGGTGAGTGGCTAAACTTTCCTAGACCTCAGTGTCCTCAGTTATGAAGCAGCTAGATTTGACAGTCTTTAGTGACTTGGCCAGCTTTAAAATTTTGTGATTCTTGGGAAATGTGAAAAAGTTGCATGCCCTGCTTTTGGAAGGGAGGGAAGAAAACAAAGAAAAAAAGAGATGGAGAGGAAGGAGGGAAAGAGGGAGGGGGAGGGAGGGAGGAGGAAAGGGGGAAGTGAGAGGGAGAGAGGGAAGGGATACAGAGAAAAAAGAAAGAAGAGAAAAAAACTGCATAGATATAGGGAAAAAAACTTTGAAGTTAAAACTCTACCTAGGCAATGACCACATCAACACAATAAATCACTTAATGAAAGTGGTAAAGGACTGGCCAGGGGATAAGAATCTGAACTAATGGTATTACAATACTACTAAACATTGTTTGGCTTACTACTTGGTATGTTGACTTGTGGTGCTACTTAACTTCTAGGAAGCCTCAATGATCCACTCAGAGAATTGGGTTCTATTTTTGGAAATAGAATGGGACTCTTTCAATACTGTTTTCCTCCAGCTGCTGCTACATTATGGGTAACCTGGCTTCTGTGGGTGGGCCTGGCTGCCTACAACTCCACCATTCCTGGAGCTGTTTCTTTTCTTTTTTTGCCTTTTGCCTTCTTTCTTTTTTTTTTTTTTTTTTAATTTTTATTAGAGTAGAGTTGATTTACAATGTTGTGTTAGTTTCTGCTGTACAGCAAAGTGAATCAGTTATACATATACCTATATCCACTCTTTTTAGATTCTTTTCCCATATAGGTCATTACAGAGTATTGAGTAGAGTTCCCTGTGCTACGCAGTAGGTCCTTATTAGTTATCTATTTTATATACAGTAGTGTGTATATGTCAATCCCAGTCTCCCAGTTTATCCCTCCCCCCATGTCCCCCCTGGTAATCATAAGTTTGTTTTCTACATCTGTGACTCTATTTCTGTTTTGTAAATAAGTTCATTTGTACCATTCTTTTAGATTCCACATACAAGCACTATCATATCTTTGTCTTTCTCTGTCTGACTTACTTCACTCAGTATGACAATCTCTAGGTCCATCCATGTTGCTGCAAATGGCCTTATTTCATCCTTTTTGATGGCTAAGTAATATTCCATTGTACGTATGTGCCCCATCTTCTTT
The DNA here is from genome assembly GCF_026419965.1 of Kogia breviceps. Lineage (NCBI taxonomy): Eukaryota > Metazoa > Chordata > Mammalia > Artiodactyla > Physeteridae > Kogia > Kogia breviceps. The sequence goes on along the minus strand of NC_081311.1, from coordinate 74,052,867 downwards.
CACCATTCCTCCGTCGATGGGCACGTAGGCTGCTTCCTTGAGACGTTTCTACGGGAGGAAGCTGAAGGCAGTAAGAGGACAGTTCCCTCTCCTAGCACCCCATCCCCATGATAATTACCAAAGGTCTGGGGGTAGATGTGGAGGAAGGGAACTGCTTGGAGGCTGCTGAGGTCATGGAGAAGGCTCAGAAGGATAAAAGTGAGGATTATGAGAAGTATGAAAGGAAGTGAGGAAAGACATGGCAGAGCACATGCGGATATTAAGAGTCAGTGGGGGTATCTGGATTTCCAAGTCAGGCCCTGGGATTCTCCCAACTGCCTAACTCCTATGCTGTTTCACATGCTAACAATCCCCTTACTGATGTATCTACCTTCTTCCTACTACAGTAAGAAATAACTTCAAAACAGAAACAGACTCACAGACATAGAGAACAGACCTGTGGCTGCCAAGGGGGAGGGGGCGGGGGAGGGAAGGGTTGGGAGTTTGGGATTAGCAGATGCAAACTATTATATAGAGGACGCATAGACAACAAGGTCCTACTGTAGAGCACACGGAACTAGATTCAATATCCTGGGATAAACCATAATGGAAAGGAACATGAAAAAGAATATATATATGTATAACTGAGTCACTTTGCTGTACACAAGAAGTTAACACAACATTGTAAATCAACTATACTTCAATAAAATTTAAAAATTAAAAAATAAAAAGAAATAACACCGTGGAAGAGGGGTTACCTCACACTCTCCAAGCTCTGGAGTGAGCACCACCACAGACAGAGAGCACGCTTGTGAGAACAGTAGGCTGGCCTGGGGTCTGCCTTGTACCATTCAGGAGTGAGCAGGGATGCTTGGCTGTGCTGTACATTGTCAAGAATGGGGTTCGGAGTTTCATTTTCTCACTCCTCAAATTGAGGGAGGCCCTGTGACGGGGCCACAGGGGGCTGCCGCCAGGGCTCCATTTTCTGCCTTACGTATCACATCGTCTTGAGCTCTCATTACTCACTCCTCAGTTCCTTTTCTTGGCCTGCAGCCCAGCTAGGTTTTAAGTCAAGCATTTTAATTTTTTTTTTTTTAACTTTTCCGACACACACAAAAGTAGAGAGACCAGTATAACAAACACCATATGTGTTTGTTATATATTCGGCTTCACCAGTTATCAGTGTTCAGCCATTCTTCTTTTGCCAAATGCTGGCTCCCCCCAAAATATCATCAAAATGGCCTTTTCATAAGACAAAGGTGAATTTATTCTTACCTGATAAGGGAGAATACCACCGTCCCAGAGTCTTACTACCCTCTTCAAGGGAGGATGGCAAAGTTGGGATATTTAGGAGATTGTGGGGTCTGGTTTAAGGTGGATCACCCATTTCGCCTCTTTTCTCTCCTACTTGTGGTTCGAGAGACACAAATTAGTGAGGTGTTGGCAGCTGAGAACCATTTTACAACATGAAACAATTCAAATAACTTAAAGACATATCAGGTTGAGCCATACAAAATTTTCCCTTTTCTGGTAGATTAACCTGCATGGTTCAAATACACACACACACACACACACACACACACACACACACACACACACACTCTCTGCCATATCTGAAGACATACATGCATGATAGCAGGTCCTTAGTTTACTGTGTGGATCTAAAACTGCTATAAGATAGGGTGAAAATTAAGGAATAAGTATAATAGATTTACATAATGAAATTAAAGTATTTTATAATATTTTCTGTGATCATATTTTACCACATGCAATTCTATTACAATGTTTAAACATGATCTGTAAATTCATGGCTTGTACATGTAAAGCTCATGATTATTTCCACGTTGAAATATTGCTTTAAGCATTTTTTGGACAATTCCACTTGCTACTGATTTAAGAACATAAAGTTTCTCTGAAATAAAGTTAATAAAAAACTATCTAGAACCACAAAAAGTCACAAAGATGGCATGGCCAAGAAAAGACCACAATTATTTGAAAATCTCATTTTAACAACATAAGTATTTGTTTTGCTGAAATAAAAGCAGAAAATAAATTTTATGGGATTAAATATAAAGCAATTCATAAATTCTGTAGGTCTGTATTTTACTGCTCCCACTATTTCATTCAAACCACCAGACATGTGCAAAAATAATTCTAAAAAAAAAAAAAAAATCAGTCATCTTTGGCACGTTGCCGGATTTAATTCTATGAAAGCTTAAAGGATATTCTCGATTTATTATTACAAAGTGGGATAGGGAGGGTGGGAGGGAGGGAGATGTAAGAGGGAAGAGATATGGGAACATATGTATAACTGATTCACTTTGTTGTAAAGCAGAAACTAACACACCACTATAAAACAATTATACTCCAACAAAGATGTTGAAAAAAAAAAAAGATATATGTGCCGCAGGGGGAGGGTAAAATGGATTTTACTTGACAGCCTGCTAACTCGCTTTACCGCTTTTAAATACCTGTATTGCTCCAGAGCCCTCCGTTGTTTGGAGCAGGCCTGTTTCCAGCAATATCTCTATGCATCAGTCACAGTTAGTCACTGGCACCTATGATGTGCTGAATAGATTAGAGAGAAAAGTATTTAAAGGTGATTAGACCATAGAAGAGACTCCTGCAAAGGTCTTTAACTCAAAAGTCCAGAGAGGCCAGGCAGCCATCCTAAGCCAGTGAAGCAGGTGGGAAGGAGTCACTGCAGGTGGCGGTGACTGGACGGAGTTCCTGTTCTGCCTAAAGGAGCTACCGACAGCTCACCTGCAGCCCGTTGCTATGACGGAATGTGGGTCAAAAGTTGCCAGAACATACGCTTTTTTAAAAACAAGTTATGAATATGGATATTTTATAAAAAATCTCTCAGTTGCAAATTATTTTTTTAAGCTATGTAGATCGAACAAAATGTTTCTACGGGCTGGATCTAACCAATGAATTTCCCTTTGCAATCTTTAGATACAAGGTACAAGGACATGAACTAACAATTGCCTTGTGCTCTTCTGCCATTTCTCGTTTGTCCTCCTCAGGGCTGAGTTTTCCCCTTCTCCTCCTCTGCTCTCCTCTCCTCTCCCCTCCCCTCCCGCTCCCTTTCTTCCTCCCCGCTCCCTCTCCCTCCAGTTTGGCTTTCTCTGTTTTACTGTGCCCACTGTGAAATATGGCTGCCACACACACGGTCACTTCAGTTACAATTAGAAATAACTAGCCACAGAGAGAAAAGTCTCTCGGCACCACTGATGTACGAACAGGGAGAGGAGTTTTTAGAGAATGTGGTTTGGGCACCAACGGTATCCTGCACAGAGGATGGCAAATTGACTGGTTGGAGAATAAACTGCCTTAAGTAGGCATATTTGGATTTTAAAAAACAAAAATAAATTTTTGCACCCAAAAGACCAAATATCTGCTATTTCTCAAGTTTACTATTTTATATGCAAAGTTACCAAACCTATCAATCTCACATACTCTCAGACTGGAATAACAGAGCCAACTTGCCATATTAATACCAATACTTATTATTATTCATATATGCATACCACCTACGGTATAATCTCCTTATAATTGTTACATATACTCAGACCTGATGATCATTACCTAAGAAGATGTATGCTTTCTTATAGCTGGCAGTACATTTAGGGCTAGATTCTCTGCGCTAACATATCTACTCCCACACAAAGGCAACAGGACAGAAAACAACTGGGACACGAAGAGAAAGGTGAGAAGAAAATTATCACAAAGAACCCAGAAAGAGAATTGGCAAACTAAATGCCATTGGTCTTATAGTGTAGTCACAAAAGACAGAACAGGAGAGAAAACTGCATCTCACTGAATGTTCCAACACTTATCCTTTTCAAATCTAGTTCCATTTTCAGTCTTTCTCATTCCATTCAGTAAATCAGGAGGTTCTGCCATCTAGCTGACATAAATTTATCTTGCTTTACAAGTTTACATAGATTTCTTGTGTTTGGCTTTAACTGCAGGTAGACTATGGCCCCTAATCTCTTTATAACACAGCTTTTGTAGGTAAAAACCAAGAATTATATAATCAGAAAATTTTGGACTTATCAAGTCCTTAGACATCTAACCCCATATTTTATAGATGAGGAGCCCAAGACCCAAAGGCATAAGTTGACTTACCTAGGGTCAAAAAGCTAATAACTGGCCAAGCCTGGGCTTGAATTCAGAACTGCTTAGCTTTAATACCTTCCTACTGCTTCACACAGAACTTTCCAGTAAGACAGATGACTGCTTTTCTTTTTTTTTTTTTTTTTTTTTTTGTGGTACGCGGGCCTCTCACTGTTGTGGCCTCTCCCGTTGCGGAGCACAGGCTCCGGACGCGCAGGCTCAGTGGCCATGGCTCACGGGCCCAGCCGCTCCGCGGCATGTGGGATCTTCCCGGACCGGGGCACGAACCCGTGTCCCCTGCATCGGCAGGCGGACTCTCAACCACTGCACCACCAGGGAAGCCCCAGATGACCGCTTTTGATGGTTAATTTTATGAGTCAACTTGACAGGGCCACAGGATGTCCAGATATTTGGTCAAACATTATTCTGAGTGTTTCTGGAGGGTGTTTTTTTTTAGATGAAATTAACATTTAAATTGCTACACTTTAACATTCCATTAGATTAACATTTTAATAGTAAGAGTAAGCAGATTGCCCTCAGTAATGTAGGTGGGTCTCATCCAATCAGTTGAAAGCCTGAATAGAACAAAAAGACCCTCCCCCAAGGTAAGAGAGAATTTTCTAGCTGTCTTCAGACTTCATGTGACATTGGCTCTTTCTGGATGACAATCTCGAACTGAAACACTAGCTCTCTGTAGGTCTCCTGCACCACTGGAGGACAACCTGCAGACTTTGGATTTACCAGCCTCTGTGATTGTATAAGCCAATTCTTTAAAATAATCTCTGTAGTTATATGTATGTTGATAGATAGACATATAGATAGATGTAGATGTAAATATAGATATCTTCTATTGGCTCTGTTTCTATGGAGAATCCTGACTGTTTATGATGAATAAGTCTATTTTCCTAAACAGTAATCATTTTCATGCTTTTTCTTCTATATTTTTACTTTTTCTAAAGTTCTCATGTTACAAGGTTTCAAACTGGACAGTCGGACTTTGTATCACGTTGAACCTTGTATGTCAACTCCAATGGGCTGACTGCCCTCTGCTTTCTAAGGCAACGGCTATATCTCCTGGACCACACCACTGCCCCACTAAACTCCCTGAAATGGAAGGTAGGAGTTAAATTCTCAGGCCTCCATGTCCCCATGACCCTCATGCAAATTACTCCTGCCTTTTAGGACATGGATGTCATGCAGTGGCTTCCTCTGCTTCCCAGGGGACTGATGGCACAGTCCAGAAATGTGAAGAGTTAAGTCCCTACATAGTGAAACTTGACCAGTGGGAAATGGGGGACAGGAGAGTGTCACGATGGATAATCTGCCTTCCTTTCCCACTTGTCTGGACCACCTTGAGGTGCATGTCCTCCTCATAGCCCTTCGGGAGGGTCCTTCATGCTAAGTGAGCATGCTTCCTGAATGACTTGCCAATTCTCTTTGTGACTCATTGGGACATGGTAGCCAGTATGAAAATATATCACGTCACACAACATTACATCTTTCTTTGGCCAACTTGCCTTCTTCCTCAGCCTTGCCGCCCCAGATTTATACCTCTAAAAGTTTCAGCACTTCAATTCTCACCTTAGGCTCTGCTTGCTAATGGATCAAGGAAAAGAGACATTTTCTGAGTTAGGATTGATGATTGCTTAATAACACATCGGTATGGAGGTAAAGAACAGTTAAATTTGTCCAACAACTATCTATGTGAAAAATCAAAATAGAAGTTCGATATTTTTATAATAGCCAGATAATATCTTGCTTAAATATTCAGGGAATGAAGGATACTGTGTATATAAAATTCCCAGCTTGCTTGTAAATAAAATCTTTTCACCCCAAAACAAATGGAAAACCTTTGTGGTTTATGAGTACTGTATGTTGACTGACGAATATCTTAAGATATTTCAGTGTTCGAGCAATGTTCTCACCATTAATCATGCTGGCTTGCTACCAAACACAAAGACGATACCTGATGCTGGGTGGGTGACCATCTTAGGGCTACTTAATATACCTTCTAGCCAAGTCAATCTGTGATGTGTCTCCTTCTCTTAAAGTGACAAGTTGAGACTTAGTTTGTTAAGTTCTAACTAACCAAGGTTTTCCTGACTATTATGGGCTGAATATTTGTGCCCCCTGAAGTTCATACGTTGAAGCTCTAACACCCAACGTGATGGTATTTGGAGATGGGGCCTTTGGAACTATCTAGGTTTGGATGAGGTCATGAGGGTGGGATCCTCATGATGGGATCAGTGCCCTTATAAGAAGAGGCCAAAGGGACTTTCCTGGTGGCACAGTGGCTAAGCATCTGCCTGCCAATGCAGGGGACACAGGTTCGATCCCTGTTCCAGGAAGATCCCACATGCCACGGAGCAACTAAGCCCATGCGCCACAAGTACTGAGCCCGCGTGCCACAACTACTGAAGCCCATGCGCCTAGAGCCCGTACTCCACAACAAGAGAAGCCACCGCAATGAGAAGCCCGTACACAGCAACAAAGACCCAATGCAGCCAAAATTAATTAATTAATTAATTAATTTTTTAAAAAAGAAGAGACCAGAGAACTATCCACCATGTAAGTACACAGCAAGAAGACAACCATCCACAAGCCAGAAATAGGGCTCTCAGTAGGAACAGGAATCAGCCGGCACATTAACCTTGGACTTCTTAGCCTCCAGAACTGTGGGAAATAAACGTCTGTTAAGTCCCCCAGTCTATACTACTTTTTATAGCAGCCTGAGTAGATGAATACATGGACACTGAAAACTTATCTCACCACTTGTTTCTCTCTAAACCAGTCTGCAAAAACAGAATTAATGGAGAGAATGAGAGCAAGAAAGGCAAATGATCAATGAAGGGTTCAGAGTAAAGTTGAGACGCAGTAATTCTGCTGAAATCTTCTCTAAACACAAAACCATTAGAGAAATAAACTTTCTCTGAAACTCAGAATTGCTTATGTTGACCTTGGCCTCTCCAAATACCTTAGGACATCAGAGCTGAATGCTCTAGACTGGATCCCATGAAAACAGCATTTAATAGTGTCATCCAAAGGCACAGTTAGGGCATACTCTAGTCAGCCAAAGGAACAAAAGTATCATCTGCAGCTCCTTAATTATATTTGCCCCAAGAGTTAATTTAAATTTGTTTAATTGATTATGCAGAGAGAAAAACATAATCTCAAAATCCCAGCTTTTCAAAAGCCAGGGATCATAGAAGTCAAACCACAGATTTGGCCACTTACATCACCAATAACAGAGATTCTATAATTAGAGGTGAGCCAGCTGCAATCAGTTCTGACGCTGCAAACAGCTGGATCAAGCTTATTTCCTCTCAGTTGTGTCAAACTAGAATGTCCCATTTTCTCCTTTTTTAAAAGAAATCGGCAAAACAGTGTGATTCAGAAACACAGAGAATCTCTTTCCCCCCCCGAAACTCTAACAAAGTATGCTTTGTACCTATACATTTTTTTTTCTAGCTTCACACATCTTCCAGATAAAACACTTTTATTTCCATGTAGCTGCTGGGTGAGATGCCTAGAAAACCTTTCAACTAGACTTCAAATTGATGGCATTAGGAACGGTTCCTCTGAACTAAGACCTAGCTCCAATCCCACACAAAAAGAACCACTCGGGGCTTCCCTGGTGGCGCAATGGTTGCGAGTCCGCCTGCCGATGCAAGGGACATGAGTTCGTGCCCTGGTCCGGGAGGATCCCACATGCCGCCGAGCGGCTGGGCCCGTGAGCCATGGCCGCTGAGCCTGCGCGTCCGGAGCCTGTGCCCCGCAACAGGAGAGGCCACAACAGTGAGAGGCCCGCAGACCACAAAAAAATAAAAAAAGAACCACTCGGTTTATTTTCTCCAGCAGCAGCAGGCAGCTGAGAAAGCTTAAGATTAATAACCGTGATAAGAGTCAAGATAATGATAACGTCAACAGTTTCATTATTAATAGAAAAGTAAGCATTCCAGGCTGGATGCTCCTTCCTCCTAATTCTAACCCATCGGGGGTTCCCACCCAGACGGCACTCTGTACCTCCAACTCCTTTCTTCCACTGACTACCGGAGCTGCTGCTTCTCACCAATCTTCTGTCTTGTGAGGTGGGGGGTGGGCTCCACATTTGAATGTACAAGAGAAGACAAGGCAGACTGTAGCAATCAAGTATTCCTCATTCTTGTTTGCTTCCAAGATGGTACCAAAACACTAAAGGTCTCCCACAGCTTAGCAATGTCTCTATTTCACAGTTGGTAGAATCAGTGTTTGTAGGAATAGCCAACAGCATTCTAAGGCGACCCAAGAATATTCGCTAAAAATATATTCTTCCCTTCCTTATTACACTGCCAATAACATATTCACCAGTTGACCACCGCCAATTAAGCAAAGCCTAAAGAAATGTACACTGACTCCAGGACACACAAACTGCAGGAAAAATAATAAGTCTAACCCAAATCATTTAAACAGTTGACAAAATAAATGTTTAACCTTTGAAAACACAGTTCCCATTGGTTGGCCTATTAATTTAATTTAATTTTATTTTATTTTTTGTGGTACGCGGGCCTGTCACTGTTGTGGCCTCTCCCGTTATGGAGCACAGGCTCCGGTCACGCAGGCTCAGTAGCCATGGCTCATGGGCCCAGCCGCTCCGCGGCATGTGGGATCTTCCCGGACCGGGGCACGAACCCGTGTCCCCTGCATCGGCAGGCGGACTCTCAACCACCGCGCCACCAGGGAAGCCCCACAAGATATTTTTATTAAATAACTAATTTTCCCAATTTTTCTGAAAGTCACATCTACTGTCACTTGAGGCAGGAGATGGGTCAGCTCTACTGAAATGACTTGAACTAAGAATAGGAGAGAGAGTTCACTGAGTTGCTGGGCAGACAAAAACACATCCACCCCAAACCCCAGACTCAAATCCCTCTCCCTCATTTCCTACAAAATTTTCTTTTACCTGCTCTGTTCTAGGCTTCCCCATTATTCCCTCTTTCTTCTCCAAGCATGGCTTCTCTGGCCTTTGCATATGTTGTTCTCCTAGCCAAGAAGGACAACTCTTCATTCTTTGTATATATAAGACTTATTCCAGTGTCACTTTTTTGGGGCTCTTCCAAGGCCTCCTCCCCACTACTGCCACTCAGAATTGACTGCTTCCTTACCTTCGTTTCCCCAGAAGGTCGTTTGCATCAGTACTATGAACATAAGATTGTGCTTATATAACTATTTCCTACACCTATGTGTACTCCTGAAGATCAATTTCTATGCCTTACTTACATTGTATCCCTAGAGTTCTGCACAGTAACTGACACACAGTAAGATACGCATAATATTTTATTTAAGGAATACACAAGTAAATGAACAAATGAGTTAATGTATACTACATAACTCTGCTGCTGTTGCTTACAAAGGTAAAATTTCCATAAGATTCTAAACCAGCGCTGAAAGTGGACAAGGTCTAAAAGATGAGCCAGTATTGCAAAACTCAAACCTTCCCCTAAATGGAAGAAAGTATTGGATTCGAGGCTTTTGTAGCTAAGAGTGCCCTGATATTTGTTTTCACATGCTGCTCTGCCATTTTTCCACTTTAAAAAATCTCTTTTAGTTCTCAGCCAACAGGGCTACAGGGCTGAATAGGTCACATTTTGCTTTTCGTATCCATTATTCCATTTGATCCACATGTCAACCCTGTAAAGTAGCTATTATTATTTATTCTGTTTATAGGCCTAAAAACAAAGGCTCTGAGGAGATAAACTTTGTCCAAGGTCACAGAGTTAGTAGATGTAACATGGAGTTTCAATTTACCTCTGCCTTCTTCATGGACCACGAAATATACTTCATGCACCAATTTCATTATCATTGTCACCCAATCGTATGATTGGCAAAGTGATAGGACACAGGGCAAAGAGATGGTCCACAGAAAACAAGAGTTACTCACACACCCAGATGTGAAACTGATACCACCAGGACTGATCACTCCAGGATGACGTCCATGAATACAATGTATATAAAGTACAAGTCTGATTATGTGGGGCAAAGTACAAACACACACAAATACCCACTGGGATAAAAATATATCAAAAGCTTAAATGCAGTACAGTTACTGTTCATTTTAATTTTAACTTTCTTCTTCAGAATTTCCAATGTTCTTCATATTTTTGCAATAAATGTGTTCTGTGTGCATACAATCAGAACATGTTAGTTGAATAAAAATAAGGTACAAAATTGGATAACCGGGGAGCACTAGTGAATAGCACAAAAGCAAATTCAATATCTAAGAAATCAGAACATAAACTCACCAGCTCATGATTGTTCAGCCTAGAGACCTAGACAAAAGTAAATAAAACCACCAGCCAGAGCAAGGTCCCTTGTCTTTGCCTACTGGCAACAGATGGCACTAGTTTTTGCTGGGTTTTTTGGACTTAAAAACAAGTGGACTTACACACAAGCTTCAGAACTAACCTGTCTTTAAGTAGGACAGTCTCCAAATATGGCAAAAGAAGTGCCACAAATAAATAGGAAATTCTTTATAAAGAGTACTACTACTGACTTTAATGAAAAAATTAATCACAATGTTATTTATAAGAGCAAAAATTTGGAATTCACCTAAATATCTAAAAATGGGATAATGATGAAAGATAAACGGTATGCCTAGATTATGAGTTATTACACAATCATGAGTTATATTTGCTAAGGATTTTAATGACTCTGGGAAATTATCAAGATATTATGCTATTTTAAAAAGCCAGGATGCAAAATTGTACATACACGTAAGCTCAGCTATACAAATCTCTGGGAAATTATCAAGATATTATGCTATTTTAAAAAGCCAGGATGCAAAATTGTACATACACATAAGCTCAGCTATACAAATATATTACACACAGAAAAGAAATTTACAACTAACACTGAGCATTTCTACACAGGAGAGTACGGGATAAATTTTTTAATGAATATTTTCTCTATATCCCATAATTTTTTTGAATCTATATCCCATAATTTTTGATGAACACAAATCAGAAGGAAAAGAATTAAAATCTTTCTTCTCTGTCTGTCTGTCTGTCTCTCTCTCTCACACACACACACACATACACACACACACACACACAAACCCTAAAGGGAGAAATCCAAAGTTGGCACAGAATAGATTTAAACTGGAAGCAGACAACATGCTGATGACCAAATAAACGGTTGGATGAGCCTAATTAAATGATTCTGTTGTGAACACTCAAACCCTTGGCTGACCTTGGTTTTTATCTGCACAAAGCACCCCGAGCCCTGAGCTTGGAGCTAGATGGCAGATAAAAGATCTCCATCAGCCCAGGCCAATGGAATTGCTGACCCATCTTGCCAACATTCTTGACTTTTTCCCCACAACCTACTCCTCTTGTCAAGGTGCAGATTTCCACAAGCAGCAATATTCAGAGCTCTACTGCAGCAAGAAAAAAAGGATTGAACATGGTGCCTTGAAATTCACATGATAAAAGTGAGATTGGAATTAATGAATCACATTAATGTGATTTTCCCCACTGATCACTGGTAGTTTGTTCTCTATATTTGTGAGCCTGCTTCTTTTTTGTTATATTCACTAGTTTTTTGTATTTTTTTTAGATTCCACATATAAGTGATATTGTACAGTTTTTTTCTCTGTCTGACTTATTTCACTTAGTATAATGCCCTTCAAGCCTACCCATGAAGAACTCACAACTTTTCTAAGTGCCAGAGCCTCATTTGAACTCTATAGGGTTTCAAATTCAAACCTATGCTCTTTCACTAAAGCATGATGTTATTCCTCAAAAACAGACTTAGTGCCTCCATTTATCTTGTTCATCTCAAGCAAAAAGATACTATGTCATGTACAATTTCCCTAAGATTCTTAAGATAATTACAACAGTGTTAAGGGGTTGCTCCTGATATCATGCTGGAGCACAATTTTATGCAAGTTTTTTGGGGGGATGAATGGGCTGCATATCCATCAGGCAGTGTGCTTATTTCACTAAATGTTTATGAGTCCTGAGTCCCATTAAGCTTGAAAGTCATGCTCTGTGTATTAGGCAGAACTTAAAGTTGGAAGTGACACAGACCCAACTTAAACTAGCTTAGGCTAAACGGGATTAATAGGCTCATCCATGAAATTACCAGAAGGAAAGACATGCAGTTGGGCCTGCAAAACAACTGGAATCAAGGCCTTGACCACAATCAATACCCTCTCCCTCTCTCATCTCTGCTTTTCCAGGAATATTAGCTTCATTCTTTCAGACCCATTTCTTTTGCCTAGATCCTGACCACTGGGAACTACTGGATCTTTAAGGTCCCACCCTATGACTTCATTTAACCTTAATTACTTCCTTAGTGCCTCCATCTCCAAAAATAGCCACACTGGGTGGTTAGGGCTTCAACGTATAAATTTGGGGTGGGGACGCAAACATTCATTCTATAACCAGGCCAGTAATTTTCTAATAAAGAAGGTTGCTACTTCCAGAATAGGGGAACAGTGCTTGACAGACAAAGCAATAGATGGCCTGGTGCCTGCTGTCAAGACGTGGATTAAATGTGGAAATGTATATTTTAACAAGCAACTGAGATGGAGTGGGGCTAATTTTGTCCAATGAAAAATGTGGAGACTGACAAGCATGTATTGCTCTACTTCCAAGCTGAGAGAGGATGTTTACACTGGCCAAGCAGCCCCTCAAAATGTTGTATTGGAATTGCTGGATCATATGATGGCTCTAAACAGATTCACAGAGAGAGAAAGCAAACTGTGGTACCAAAGCAGAGAGGGAAAGGGGAAGGGACAAATGAACAATATGGTATTGACAGACACAAACTACTATGTAAAAAAAAAGGATATACTGCATGGCACAGGGAATTATAGCCATTATCTTTTTTTTAAACATCTTTATTGGAGTATAATTGCTTTACAATGGTGTGTTATTTTCTGCTTTACAACAAAGTGAATCAGTTATACATATACATATGTATATGTACATATACATATACATATGTATATGTATATATATATGTATACTCTATGTGGAGTATAATCTGCAAAAATACTGAATCACTATGCTGTACACCTGAAACTAGTATAATACTGGAAATCAAATATACTTCAATATAAAATGGGAAAAAAGTTGTATTGGTTCTTCTTTAGTACACACAAGAAAAGGTGGCTGAGACCCCAAATTCTACACCACGGATTAGAGCCAAAATATTGTTAGACGGGAAAACAGTTAAAGAAACGGATACTCGCCTGTGCAATTAAAAACATAACTGTCAGGAAAGCCAGAAAATATTTAAATTGTGCACTCTGATATCTCCTCCAAGATAAACCAGTTGCAAAATATAACATAACTGAAGAATTAAAACTTGCCGTAGAGAAATGTCAACTAAAACACAGTTAAATGTCAGGGTAAACCTCACCCTCCCAAAATAAAATCTTTGGTATTAAAATATTTGACCTGAGTTCCTTCTTTTTTCTCAGCAGTAATTACAGAGCCAGTTTGGTTAGCTAGCAGAGCACTGCTGGTTCATGAGAATAAAATTATGACAGCTGATTAGTGAGCAGCTTCTGATGCTCAGTGTTTGGAGTTCTAAGTCTGATCTGTGAAACTGAGAAAATGAACACCTCCTGCCAGGCAGTCATCAAGACGTTAGCTTCACACGTCCAGTACCTGCTCCCAGTGGCCAACGATGCAATCCAAATTCAGTTCTTCCTATTTCCATTTATTAAACTTGAGGGTTTTTTAAAGTGATAAGAAAATTTTAATAACATTTAAATTTGACTTAAAAGAATATGAAAGCCTTTTCAGGTCACTCTAAACTGGCCACCATTTATTTTAAAACAGGCACTTGGATGACCCATGTTTGCTGTGACATAATGAAGATGGACCTATTTAAGCTCAAATAAATCACTGATAAAAGGGGAAGGAATAGACTTTCCATTGAGGCATCCAGGTCAGACTTTTAAACAGGCTTTGAATGACAACAGGTCAGAACAGAGTTTATGGGGTTCTGGCGGGGGGTGGTTTGGCAGCGCTGCAAGGCATACAGGATCCTAGTTCCCCTACTGGGGATGGAACCCGTGACCCCTGCCGGGGAAGCATGGAGTCTTTTTTTTTTTTTTTTTTTTTTGCTGTACGCGGGCCTCTCAGTGTTGTGGCCTCTCCCGTTGCGGAGCACAGGCTCCGGACGCGCGGGCTCAGATGCCATGGCTCATGGGGCCCAGCCGCTCCACGGCAGGTAGGATCTTCCCGGACCGGGGCACGAACCCGTGTCCCCTACATCACCAGGAGGACTCCCAACCACTGCGCCACCAGGGAAGCCCGGAAGCATGCATGGAGTCTTAACTACTGGCACCAGGAAGTTCCCAGAACAGAGTTTTAAAGCTTTGGTCCACCTTACTTCTCTCAGCTCCTGGCCAGAGAGTGAGTAATAGACTCTGGGAGAGTTAGGCTATATATTTAAAATGTTGTGTTTATTTTTCCCAGGAAAAAAAATAAATCATACTGAGATGATGATAAGCAGAGAGGGCAACCCAGCACAATAAATGGTGCCGACATCAAAATTAGATACACAGGTCGCTGGAATCACACGAGCCCAGGAGGCATCACTTATGTTATAGCTGGTGTGGATGACACACCCTGGAAGTTCTCTAATGTGGTGGCCCTGGGATGGAAATTCTCTAGAATTTTCTAAGCTACCATATACACCACCCTCATCAGTTCTTAGATATATTTTGTGAGAGATTTTTCATTTAGAAGTCCAAAGCCCTATCCATTGCATCATGGAACCACCTTGAGAAATTTTTCATTTAAAGTAATGCACCTTATGCTAAAAAATGTTCCTACACCGGTTCTTTGATTCCTTTTTTGTTTTGTTTGTTTGTTTGTTTTTTAACATCTTTATTGGAGTATAATTGCTTTACAATGGTGTGTTAGTTTCTGCTTTACAACAAAGTGAATCAGTTATACATATACATATGTTCCCATATCTCTTCCCTCTTGCATCTCCCTCCCTCCCACCCTCCCTATCCCACCCCTCTAGGTGGTCACAAACCACCTAGCTGATCTCCCTGTGCTATGCGGCTGCTTCCCACTAGCTATCTACCCTACGTTTGGTAGGGTATATATGTCCATGCCACACTCTCACTTTGTCACCGCTTACCCTTCCCCCTCCCCATATCCTCAAGTCCATGCTCTAGTAGGTCTGTGTTTTATTCCCGTGCTACCCCTAGGCTCTTCATGATATTTTTTTCTTAGATTCCATATATATGTGTTAGCATACAGTATTTGTTTTCGTCCTTCTGAATTACTTCACTCTGTATGACAGACTCCAGGTCCATCCACCTCAGTACAAATAACTCAGTTTCATTTCTTTTTATGGCTGAGTAATATTCCATTGTATATATGTGCCACATCTTCTTTATCCATTCATCTGTTGATGGACACTTAGGTTGCTTCCATGTCCTGGCTATCGTAAATAGAGCTGCAATGAACATTTTGGTACAAGACTCTTTTTGAATTATGGTTTTCTCAGGGTATATGCCCAGTAGTGGGATTGCTGGGTTGTATGGTAGTTCTATTTGTAGTTTTTTAAGGAACCTCCATACTGTTCTCCATAGTGGCTATATCAATTTACATTCCCACCAGCAGTGCAAGAGGGTTCCTTTTTCTCCACACCCTCTCCAGCATTTATTGCTTCTAGAATTTTTGATGATGGCCATTCTGACCAGTGTGAGATGATATCTCATTGTAGTTTTGATTTGCATTTCTCTAAGGATTAATGATGTTGAGTATTCTTTCATGTGTTTGCTGGCAATCTGTATATCTTCTTTGGATAAATGTCTATTTAGGTCTTCTGTCCATTTTTGGATTGGGTTGTTTGTTTTTTTGTTATTGAGCTGCCTGAGTTGCTTATAAATTTTGGATATTAATCCTTTGTCAGTTGCTTCATTTGCAACTATTTTCTCCCATTCTGAGGGTTGTCTTTTGGTCTTGTTTATGGTATTCTTTGCTGTGCAAAAGCTTTTAAGTTTCATTAGATCCCATTTGTTTATTTTTGTTTTTATTTCCATTTCTCTAGGAGGTGGGTCAAAAAGGATCTTGCTGTGATTTACGTCAGAGTGTTCTGTCTATGTTTTCCTCTAAGAGTTTGATAGTGTCTGGCCTTACATTTAGGTCTTTAACCCATCTTGAGTTTATTTTTGTGTATGGTGTTAGGGAGTGTTCTAATTTCATACTTTTACATGTACCTGTCCAGTTTTCCCAGCACCACTTATTGAAGAGGCTGTCTTTTCTCCACTGTATATTCTTGCCTCCTTTATCAAAGATAAGGTGACCATATGTGTGTGGGTTTATTCTGGGCTTTCTATCCTGTTCCATTGATCTATATTTCTGTTTTTGTGCTAGTACGATACTGTCTTGATTACTGTAGCTTTGTAGTATAGTCTGAAGTCAGGGAGCCTGATTCCTCCAGCTCCATTTTTTGTTCTCAAGATTGCTTTGGCTATTCGGGGTCTTTTGTGTTTCCATACAAATTGGTTCTTTGATTCTTAAGGTTACTTGAAGGGAGAAAAATTTTGTTCTGCTCTGGTATAGTCCCTAATAAGGACATCAATCATCAGTAAAAGAATATATTTCAAAGCAAGGAAATAACTATTAACAAAATCAATTGCTGTGTGTTTGTTAGGTCTTTTATATCATAAACTATTTGTATTTAATAATAAGCATATGCTTTGGTTGTTTCTATAAGCTATGAAGTTCAAATTAATGCTTCTGATCAATATATATGCAATTTGGGCTTCCCTGGTGGCGCAGTGGTTGGGAGTCCGCCTGCCGATGCGGGGGGCGTGGGTTCGTGCCCCGGTCTGGGAGGGTCCCGCGTGCCGCGGAGCGGCTGGGCCCGTGGGCCATGGCCGCTGAGCCTGCACGTCCGGAGCCTGTGCTCCGCAACGGGAGAGGTCACGACAGTGAGAGGCCCGCGTACCGCAAAAAAAAAAAAAAAAAAAAAAAAAAAAAAAATATATATATATATATATATATATATATGCAATTTATTTAATATGATTTTTAATTAGCTAGGAAGAAAAGGAAAGGGAAATTTCCATTGAGAAGCTACTATAGTTTATGCATTATGCTAGTCATAGTTACATACATTTCTCTCATTTAATTCTCATTGCAAGCTTATAGAGTTAGAATTATAATACTCATTTTTACAGATGAGAAAAGAATGAAAGCACGGGTAAAACACAAGTAAGAGAGAAAAAAACTAGAATTATTTACTTCTCTTGTAATACTGCATTAGAAGATACTAAATTTTAAAAACCTTTTGTTCACGTTTTCAAAAATGATGAATTACACATTAAAGATGAAGTATTTCATATTCCCTATGGACCATATTCCCTATGTTCCATAGGGAATCAATCTTCTTGTTCCCCTTGATTCTAGGTGAGCCCTGCAAGACCATTGCTAACTTCAAAATTCAATTCCCCAGAGAAAAATAACTCTGCTGCAGGAAACTGAAATAAATAAATGTTGAACACTCCTATGTAATCTTATGAAAAAATGATGAAACGTACAGGAGAAAGACAAGCAAATGATGTTACTAAGAGGAGATCTGTGAAGGCAGCATGGGCAGAAAGGAAAGCTTCCCATTCCCCCCACTTCTAGTACAGGTCTTGTCTGTGGCTCCTACCTCTATAATCACACTTCTTCAGCCATGATTTTTAAAATTAATTAAGGAAAAATATATGATCAATTTTTAATAATTAAGGAAGAATGGGAGGTTAGAAAGACAGTAACATTATAACACTGAGAAGGGAAATAAAAAGGAATAAAATACAGATTAAAGTGGGAGACTAAAAAGCCTAACAAAGGCAAAAGATTAACCATCAAAAATAAAAAGAAAATAAATGACGTTTAAAATAAAGTATAAAAGGCTAGAGGTCAATGAGATTAAAGACTGAAAACCTAAAAGCAAAAGAGATAAAGGATAAAAATCCATGAAATAAAATTTTAGACAAAACCCATATAAATATAGGAGATTAAAGATTAAGAGCAGGAGTTAGGAGATAAAAAAGTAAAAGTAAAAAATACATGGAGGGGGCTTCCCTGGTGGCGCAGTGGTTGAGAATCCGCCTGCCAATGCAGGGGACACAGGTTCGTGCCCCGGTCCGGGAAGATCCCACATGCCGCGGAGCGGCTGAGCCCGTGAGCCATGGCCGCTGAGCCTGCGCGTCCGGAGCCTGTGCTCCGCAACGGGAGAGGCCACAACAGTGAGAGGCCCGCATACCACAAAAAAAAAAAAAAAAAAAAATACATGGAGGGTTTCCCTGGTGGCACAGTGGTTAAGAATCTGCCTGCCAATGCAGCAGACACGGGTTTGAGCCCTGGCCTGGGAAGATCCCACATGCTGCAGAGCAACTAAGCCCGTGCGCCACAACTACTGGGCCTGCGCGCCCAGAGCCTGTGCTCCACAACAAGAGAAGCCACTGCAATGAGAAGCCCATGCACCACAACAAAGAGTGGCCCCTGCGCGCGCTGCAACCAGATAGAAACCCGTGCACAGCAATGAGGACCCAATGCAGCCAAAAATAAAATAAATAAATTTAAAATATATATATATGGAAAAACATCACTATAAAGGGATTAAGGGAAATTATGTGTAAAGGTCTGAAAATGAAAAGTTAAAGTTTAGAAAAATCATTGGAAAGAAATGGTAGAGCGTGAGAGTGCACCCAGTGGAGGGTGATGTGGAAACTGTCAGCAGCTCCTGGGCTGAGCCTTTTTGCCCTCATAAGGAGCTTCCCTTTAAGTGGGGTGGTCTTTGCAGGTAGGCTGGAGATACCTTGCAAACATATTCTTTGAGTCATCCTAAAGCATAAAAAAGAAACCTATAGCAGATTGACCTCTAGACACTTCCAAGCCAAGCCCAAAAGAGAGGTTAATGTTCTTCAAAAGACAAAGGCTGGGCACTTTCCTGATGGTCCATGGGTAAGTCTCCACATCCCCAATGCAGGCGGCCCAGGTCTGACCCCTGGTCAGGGAACTACATCCCGCATGCATGATGCAACTAAGAGTTCACACGCTGCAACTAAGACCCAGTGCAGCCTAAATAAATAAATAAAAATTAATCTTTTTAAAAAAGAAGACAAAGGCCGGAGGAGAAACGACCAAAGCATATTTTTAAAAAGAGGTCATAGAGAAAGGGTGGATATGAATTTTTTTAAACCAAACCTCTTTATACCATCCTTGCAAAGAGGCAAAATTAAGACAAGTTATGAGAAGGCATTTTCACACAGAGGTTAACAAACATGGAACTCATAGCTCAAAAAAATAGTATAGATAATATTTAAATATTTAGTTGTCAAAAAGATTTGGAAGATGTAAAGTTTTCAGAGGGGAATGTAAAAGAATCGGAAGACATGCCTTTGTTCTAGTTCCAGCTCTGCCATTAGCTGGCTTTGTGAACTTCAGTAAAGCATTTTATATTCTTGCATCTTACTTAACTTATACATCTGCAAGAGGAATAAAAAGGGTTGGATTTGATATTCTCTAAAACTAACATTTGAGGCTTATATTTAGAAAATGAGTTTTTGTCATACACTGAATATTGGACTGAAGTGTCATGGATCTAGGTCTGTTAACAGGGATTGAAAATATAATTCTTAGAAGGGCTGGAAGGTTGAGCAAATGGAAAAAATGATCAAGCATAAGACAACAAGGCTATGAACAACTAGAAATACACGTCACCTCTGAAGGTCAGGGTCCTTCTTAGCTGTGCCTAATAGTTGTCATGTTGAAATGTAGGCAGCTAAATCTTCAGAATTTTCTATAGAAGTAAGAATTTTTTAAATGTGCAATCTCCTGGTTTTTACATATCATTAACTTATTTAAAAATTTTAAAAGCACTAAGTGATTCAGCTAAAAATCATCTGCTAGTTCAATTTGGCTGTGGATCACTGTTTACAAACTATACTGATTTGTAATACTTTAGTCATTACACCTCTGTGAAAGGGTCAGCGTTAAGTATTACCTAAGCTTTGATGGCCCAAGGCAGAAGTAAACTTACGGAAGCTTCATCAGTAGATTTATTTCTATAAAGTCAGAATTAATATCCCCACTGTCATTTCTGACTTTAGTAATTTGAGCATTAGCTCTTATTTTCTTTGTCAGTCTAACTAAATAAAGGCTTGTTGATTCTATCGATCTTTTCAAAGAACTAACTTTTGATTTCATATATTTTCTATTGTTTTTCTATTCTCTATTTTATTTCGGCTATAATATTTATTATTTTTTTCTTTCATGTTGCTTTGGGTTGAGTTTTTTCTTTTTCTAGATTTTTTTTAAGATGGTACATTATATTATTGATTTAAGATCTTTCTTCTTTTTAAACACAGGTGTCTACAACTATAACTTTCTAATAACTGTTTTAGCTGCATCCTGTAAGTTCAGCATGTTGTGTTTTTATTTTCATTCACCTCAAAGTATTTTCTAAATTCTCTTGTGATTATTTTTCTGACTCATTTGTATTATTTAATTTCCACATATATGTGAATTTCCAAAATTTCCTTTTGTTATAGATTTCTAATATTATTCTTTTGTGATCAGAAAACATATTTTATATGATTTTAGTCCTTTTAAATTTATTGACACTTGTTTTATAGCATAACATACCTATCCTGAAGAATATTTTGTGTGTACCTAAGAGTAATGTGTATTCTGCTATTGTTGGGCTCTATAGATATCTGTTAAGTCTAATAGGTTTATAGTATTTTCAAGTCTTCTGTTTCCTTGTCAATCTCCTGCCTAGTTGTCCTATCTGTTATTGAAAGTGGGGTACTGAAGTCTCCAACTGTTATTGTTCATCTTTTTCTCCCTTCAATTCTGTCAGTTTTCACTTCCTCTATTTTGAGGCTTTGTTGTGAGTTACATGTATAATTGTTATACCTTCTTCATGGATTGACCCATTTATCAGTCTTCCTTTGTTCCCTAGTAACAGTTTTTAATCTCAAATTCTATATTGTCTGTTCATTTGTGCCAGTTGTCTATTTTATCTTTTCAATGATAAAATATATAATACAAAATTGCTCAAGGGAATTCTCAAAGTGGAAAGAAGTAAGGGCAGAGGTCACATTTCTGCATGGGGAAATAAAAGGAATAGACGAAAGCTATAGTTTAAAAAATGTTTTCACTGTTATGCTTGGGTAAATGTTTACAAATAGAATGGCTGGATCCTACAGTAGATATGCTTTTAACTTATGAGGTAGTTGTCACAAGGCATTCCAAAGTGCTTCTGCCATTTTTCATCCTGACCAGCAGTGTGTGTTTGAGTTTGAGTTTCTCCACATCTTCACCAACACTTGCTATGGTCAGTCTTTTCAATTTTAGCCATTCTAGTGAAAGTGTAATAGTATCTTATTATGGATTTAATTTGCATTTCCTTAATGCCTAATGATGTTAATATTCCTTCATGTGCTTATTTGCTGTCTTTATACCTTCAAAGGTGAAGTGTATGTTCAAATCTTTTTCCCATTAAGAAAAATTTTGGATAAAGTCCTTTTTCAGATATATGATATGGAAATATTTCCTCCCAATGTATGGCTTGCTACTGCATTATCCTATAAGAGTCTTTCAAGGAATAGCAAAACTCAGAAGTTTATAATTTTGATAAAGTCCAATTTATCAATTATTTTATTTTATTTTATTTTTGCAGTACGTGTGCCTCTCACTGTTGTGGCCTCTCCCATTGCAGAGCACAGGCTCCAGACGTGCAGGCTCAGCGGCCATGGCTCATGGGCCCAGCCACTCCATGGCATGTGGGATCTTCCCAGACCGGGGCACAAACCTGTGTCCCCTGCATCGGCAGGTGGACTCTCAACCACTGCACCACCAGGGAAGCCCCAATTTATCAATTTTTTTATGGATTTTTTTTTTTCTCTCTCTTCTCTCTCTGGAACTCAATTACCTGTATGTTAGTTTTCTTGATATTTTTCCATATATTACAATGGTTCTCTTCTTTAAAAAAAAAAATGGTTAGTTTCTATTGTCTTGTCTTTGTCAATATTTTTCCTCAGCTGTTAACACATCTACTGAATTTTTCATTTCAGTTACTTTATTTTTCATTTCTATAATTTTAATTTGCTTCTTTTTAATTGTTTGCATTTTCCAGTTGATATTCTATATTTGTTTGCCTTTTTTTAAATACTCTTAAACATGTTTACAATAGTTGTTTCAAGGACCTTGAATCTAATTTCAACATGTATATCATTTCTGATTCAATTACCTATTTTTCCTCTTGAGTATGCATCCCATTTTAATAGTATTTGTGTATGTAGTAATTTTTTATTCTATGGGAGACACTGTAGATGCTATACTGCTTAAAGTAATTATGGAGATGCAAACAATTCTGACATCAGTAAGATGGCAGAAGAGAAAGACCCAGGCTTTGTTTGCCTATGGAGACAGCAACTTAGCAATAACATGTGAGACAAATTGCTTTTTTGAGACTGCCTGGAACCAGTGAAGAGACTTCAGTAACCCAGGTGAACACAAAGCCAAGAAGAGCTGCATCGAAGTGGACAGGAAAGTTTACTGCATTTGTCCACCATAGTCCCTTTCCTTCCCTGGTGCAATGTGGTGTGACTGATGAAAAACTCCCAATTCTCAATTTCTCCCTCAGGAGGAAATGGGAAGAGTGAAAACTGAGTCAAACATTCGGGATTTGGGGAGAGATGCCCAAGGGACTGGTTTCTGAATTGTCTTACTTAGAGGGCTGAAGGAAATGGAAATATACTTTCGATGACAGGTTAGGGGTTGCTGAGAACAAAGATGAGCATTATAGCTTATGACGCACCAGAGAGACTATAATACTGAAGACAGACATCCAGGTGAGCGAGAGATTACAGGTTTATATTGGGGTTCTCCCGAGAAACAGAAATAATTGGATATATAGATATACAGATATAGATATAAAGATGTTTATTATAAGAAACTGGCTTGCACAATTACTGAGGCTGATAAATCTGTAGATCTACAGTGTAGATCCAAGAGAGCTGATGGTGTAATTCCAGTCTGAAAGCCGAGAGGCTTGAGACCCAGGAAAAGCTGATGTTTCTGTTAGAATCCAAACGGAGGAAAAAGCCCATGTCCAAATTTGAAGGCAGTCAGGCCAGAGAAATTCTGTCTTACTAGGGGGAGGATCAAGCTTTTTCTTTTATTTAGGGGTTCAGCTGATTGGATTAGTCCCACTCACATAGAGAAGTCAATCTTCTTTACTCAACCTACTGACTTAAATCTTAATTTCATCCAAAAAACCCTCCCAGAAATACCATAACATAATTATGCACTCTGTGGCTAGCCAAGTTGACACATAAAATTAACCATCACGGTGTTCTTTGGGAAGCAAAAAAGGAAATCTGTTAAATGATGTAATTAAACACATAAGTCCAAAAAGGATATATACCTGAACATATTTAAGATAATCTCTAACTGGGCTGATGGAAGGTCTTCTCCCATATGAAACCAGTCCATAAAGACTGGGAGAAGTGGCTGTGTTTTCAAATGCCCAAATCTCAACAAATATCACAAACCATACAAAGAAACAGGGATCTATGGCTCAACCAGAATATCAAAATGAATCTCCAGAGACTAACTCTGGAGAAATAGAGATTAATGAATTACCTGACAAAGAATTAAAAATAACCATCTTAAAGATGCTCAATGAGCCAAAAGAACACAGATGGAAAACTAAACAAAATTGGGACAACAGTGCACAAATAAAAATAAGCATATTAACAAAGAGATAAAAGCTGTTAAATAGAACCAAACAGAAATTCTAGATCTGAGGAATACCATCAGTGCACTGAAAAATTCTCTAGAAGATTTCAACAGAAGACTAAACCAAGCAGAAGAAGGAATCAGCAAACATTAAGAGAAGTCCTTTGTAATTACAGAGTCAGAGAGGCAAAAGAAAGAAGAATGAAGAAAAGTTAAAAGAACCTAAGAAACTTATGAGGTATCTTCAAGCAGACCAATATACACATCATGGGAGTCACATAATGAGAAGAAAGAGACAAAAGGGAAAAGAGTCTATTTGTAGAAATAATGACCCCAAAACTTCTTAAATTTGAGGACAGAAATGTACAGATTCAACAGGCTCAACATACTCCAGCTAGGATAAACCCAAAGAAATGTTTATCAGGACACTTTCAAATGTCTTTCAAACTTTCAAATGTCATAGACAAAATGAGAATGTTGAATGCAGCGGGAGAAAAGTAACTCATTAATATAAGGGAGTTGCTATAAGATTACAAGCAGATTTCTCAGCAGAAGTCTTGCATTTCAGAAGGGAGTGGGATATTATATTTTAAATACTGGGAGAAAAATAAAAACTGTGAATCAATAATACTGTATCAGGCAAAACCATTCTTCAAAAATGAAGGAGAAATTAAGACTTTCCAAGATAAAAGGTGAGGGAAATCATCACCACTAGACATGCACTTGAAGGAAGCCCTTCAATTTGAAACAAAAGGATGCTACATAACAAAATTAAGCCATATGAAAACATAAAGCTCTCTGCTAAAGACAAATATTAGACATATATAGAATCCTACAGTGTTTTAATGTTGGTGCATAAATCACTCTTAATTCTTATATAGAATTTAAAAGTCAAAAGCATAAAAAATAACTATAAACCTATGTTAATGTATTCATAATAAAAAAAGATGTAATTTGTGACATCAATAACATGAAGTGAGAGAAGCAGAAATGTGAAGGAATAGAGTTTTGTATGTGTTTGAAAATAAGTTATCACTTTAGGATAGATTGCTATAACGTTAAGTTATCACTTAAAACTTCAAATTATAACTTTAAGATGTTATATGTATCTCCACAGTATCTACACAAGAAAATGCCTACAGAAAGTATGTCACTGCAAAAAAGTCAACATAACACAAAAGAAGGAAGTGAGGGAGAAAACGAGAAACAAAATAGCTACAAGACATACAGAAAACAATTAACAAAATGGCAACAGTAAGTCCTTGCCTATGAATAATTACTTAAAATATAAATGGATTAAACTCCCCAATCAAAAGATACAGATGGACTGCATGGTTAAAAAACTAAGACCCAACTATATGTTACCTACAAGAGACTCACTTTAGATCTCAGGACACACATAGGCTGAAAGTGAAAAACAAATTCCAAGAAAATGATAACCAAATGACAGCAAAACTGATCATACTCATATAAAATAGACTTTAACTCAAAAATGGCCACAAGACACAATAAAAGACATTATATAATCATTAAAAGGTCAGTTCACCAGGAATATATAACAATTATAAATATAAAAGCAGCTAACATCAGAGCTCCTAAATATATGAAGCAAACTGACAGAATCAAGGGAAGAAATAGACATCAACACAATAATAGAAGTAGACGTCAGTAACCCACTTTCAATAATGGATAGAACAATCAGACAAAAGTCTAATTAGGAAACAGGCAACTTGAACATTATAGACCAATTAGACCCAACAGACATATACAGAACCCTCCACCCATAGTAGCAGAATGCACATTTTCTCAAGCACATATGGAACATTCTACAGGACAGACCATACACTAGGCCACAAAACAGGTTTTAACAAATTTAAGATTGTAATCACATAAAGTATGTTTCCAATCACAATGGAATGAAATTAGAAATCAATAAGAAGAAAGAAAATAGAAAAATCTACAAATATGGAAATTAAACAACACAATTTTAAACAACCAATGAGTCAAAGAAGAAATCACAAGAGAAATTATAGCATATCTTGAGACATATGAAAATGAAAACATGACATACTAAAACTTAAGAGCTGCAGCAAAAGCAGCACTAAGAGCTAAGTTTATAGTGGTGAATTATTTTTAAAAAAAGAAGATCTAATGTCAAAAGCCTAATTTTATATTGCAAGGATCTAGAAGAAGAAGAAAAAACTAAACACAAGGTTAGCAGAAGGAAGGAAGTAATAAAGGTCAGAGCAGAAATAAATGAGGTAGAGAATAGAAAAAAATCAACAAAACTAAGTTCTTTTAAGATGAATTAAATTAACAAAACCTTAGGTAGATTAACTATGGAAAAGAGAGAGAAGATTCAAATAACTAAAATTTAAAATGAAAGACATTATAACTGATGCCACAGAAATAAAAATTATAAGAAAATACTATGAACAACTGTATAACAATAAATTGAATAAACTAGAAAAAATGGACAAATTCATGACAACATACAACCTACTAAGATGTAATCATGAAGAAATAAAAAATTGGAACAGCCCATAAACAGTAAAGAGATTGAAACAGTAATCAAAAAATTCCCAACAAAGAAAACCTCAGTTCCAAATGCCTTCTCTGGAGAATTCTCCCAAAGAGAATTAACACAAATTCTCTTCAAGCTCTTCCCAAAAATGGATGATGAGGGAATACTTCCAAACTAATTTTATAAGCCCAGCATTACTCTGATACTAAAGCCAGACAAAGATACTACATGAGGGCTTCCCTGGTGGCGCAGTGGTTGAGAATCCGCCTGCTGATGCAGGGGACACGGGTTCGTGCCGCGGTCTGGGAAGATCCCACATGCCGCGGAGCGGCTGGGCCCGTGAGCCATGGCCACTGAGCCTGCGCGTCTGGAGCCTGTGCTCCGCAATGGGAGAGGCCACAACAGTGAGAGGCCCGCGTATCACAAAAAAAAAAAAAAAAAAAAGATACTACATGAAAAAAAAAAACTAAAAACCAATGCCACTGATGAATACTGATGCAAAAATTCCCAACAAAGTATGAGCAAACAGATTTCACCAGCATATTAAAAGGATTATACACCTTGACCAATTAGGATTTATTTCTGGGATATAAGGATTGTTCAACACACAAAAATCAATGTAATATACCATATTAACATAATGAAGGATAAAAACCACAAGATAATCTGAATAGATGCAGAGAAAGAATCTGACAAAACTTAACGACATTTCAAGATTAAAAAAAAAAAAGAATGAAAGAAAATTACCTAAATATAATAAAGACCCTATATGAAAAACCCACAGATAACACCATATTCTATTGTGGAAGACTGAAAGGTTTTCCTGTAAGATCAGGAACAAGGCAAATATGCTGTCTTAGTGTGTTCAGGCTGCTATAACAAAATACCATAGATTGGGTGGCTTAAAAAGAACAAAAATTTACTTCTCATAGTTCTGAAGGCTGGAAAGTCTAAAATCAAGGCACCAGAAAATTCGGTGTCTCATGAGAGCCCAGTTTCAGGTTCATAGATGGCAGTCTTTTCACTGTATTCTCACACAATAAAAGAGGTGAAGGATCCCTCTGGGGCCTCATTTATAAGGGCGCTAATCCCATTCAGGAGAACTCATGACCTAATCACCTCCTAAAGGCCAAAATGTAAATACTCTCACACTGGGGATTAGGTTTCAACACATGCATTTTGAGGAGACACAAACATTCAGTCCATAGCAGATTCCCTCTCTGGACACTTCTATTTAACATATTACTGGAAGTCCAATCCAAAGCATTAGGTAAGAAAAAAAAAAAAGACATCTAAATTAGAAAGAAAACATAAACTTATTTCTATTCACATAGGACATGATCTTATATATAAATAACCCTAAATATTCTACCCAAAAAGCTATTAGAGCTAATAAACAAATTCTATAAAGTTGCAGGATATAAAATCAACATACAAAAATCCATTATGTTTCTATACACTAACAATGAATAATCTGAAAAGAAAACTAAGAAAACAATCTCATTTAAAATATCATCAAAAAGAATGAAACACTTAGGAATAAATTTAAAGAATCAAAAGATATATACATTGAAAACTATAAAACATTGCTGAAAGAAATTAAATAAAACTCAACTAAATGAAAACACATCCCAAGTACATGGATAGGAAGGCTTAATGTTAGTAAAATATCCATGGTTTCTAAAGTGATCTACAGGTTTAATGCAATGCCTAGCAAAATCCCAGAAGTGCTTTTTGCAGAAATAGAAAAAAAAAAAAAAATCCAAAAATTCATATGGTACATCAAGGCACCCCCAATAGTCAAAGCAATTTTGAACAAGAACAACAAAACTTGAGGCCTTATAATTCCTTATTTCAAAGCTACAGAAATTAAAACAGTATAGTACTGGCATAAATATATATATATAGACCAATGGAGCACAATAAAGAGCCCAGTAATAAATCCTTATGTATATGGTTGAAAGATTTTAGACAAGGGTGCCAAGATCATACAATGGGGAAAAACAGTTTTTTCTCTGTTGGGAAAACAGAATATCCACATGCCAAAGCATGAACTTGGATTCTTACCTTACACCATACACAAAAATTAACTCAAAAGGGATTAAATATCTAAACATAAGACATAAAACTATAAAATTTCTAGAAGAAAACAGGAGAAAAACTTCATGACTTGGATTTGGCAATTATTTCTTGGATATGACCATAAAAGCACACACAACAAAAGCAAAAATAGACAAATGGAACTATGTTGAACTTAAAAACATCTATGCATTAAAGGAAATAATCAGAGTGAAAAGGCAACCAATGCAATGGGAGAAAATATTTGTGAATCATAAAGCTGATAAAGAGTTAATCTCCAGAATAAAGAACTCCTTAAGAATTCTAATCATCAATTACAATGCGCAATTGTGATTTCCAATACCACCAAGGAATCCCCAGGCACCAGCTGGGTATCCTACAATAAAAGTCAATTCTGGCACTATCTACCTGGAGAGAGGATCAGATTCCACAGGTAAAGAGTTCAGTCCCACAAAACTGCCCTTCACTTCAGGTGCCAAGAACAAGCCTAGGCTTTTACCTGTACTTCTGACTGACTGGCTGTAGGTTGGAGGTTCCAATGACCCCTTCCTTGGGTTCAATCAATTTGCTAGAGTGCCTCATAAAACTCAGGAAACTATCTTACTATTTAGTGGTTTATTATAAAAGAATATGACTCAGGAACAGCCAGATGGAAGAGATGCAAAAAGCAAGGTCCCTCAAAAAATTAAAAATAGAAGTGCCATATGATCCAGCAATTCTGCTTCTGGGTACATATCCAAAAGAACTGAAAACATCATCTTGAAAAAGTATTTGCACACCCATGTTCATTGTAGCATTATTCACAACAGCCAAGAGGTTAAAGCAACCCAGAAGTCCATCAAAGAATGAATGGATAAAGTAAACATGTATTTAGAGGGTTTGGGCCAAGATGGTGAAGTAGAAAGACACTGAGCTCACCTCCACTCTCGAGCACACCAAAGCCACAACTATCTGCAGAACAAATCCGCAGAACAATACCTATGTAAAAGACCAAAAGATACCAGAAAATATCTTCTACAACTAAAGATATAATGAAGGTACCACAACGAGATGGGTAGGAGGGGTAGATTCATGATATAGTTAAATCTCATACCCCTGGGTGGGTGACTCATTAATTGGAGAATAATTATAATACAGAGGTTCTCCCACAGGAGTGAGACTTCTGAGCCCCACATCAGGCTCCCCAGCCCAGGGGTCCTGCACCAGGAAGAGGAGCCCCCAGAGCATTTGGCTTTAAAGGACAGTGGGGCTTAATTTTAGGAGTCCCAAAGGACTGCAGGAAATAGGGACTTCACTCTTAGAGGGCATACACAAAATCTCACGCACTCTGGGACCCAGGGCAAAAGCAATAATTTGATAGGAAACTGGGCCAGACCTACCTGCTGGTCTTGGAGAGTCTCCTGGAGAGGTAGGGGGTGGCTGTAGCTCACCCTGAGGAAATAAGACACTGGCAGCAGCCACATTTGGGAACTCATTCTACCACATGGAAGTCAGTGACGGTGGGCACAATTAGCTCATTAGCGCCGAAACCTGTCCCCACCCAACTGCTTGTATGTGCCACTGCCGGGATGCCTCAGGCCAAACAACTAAATTTTAAAAGCAGCAAGGGAAAAGCAACAAATAACACACAAGGGAACTCGCATAGGCTATCAGTTGATTTTTCAGCAGAAACTCTGCAGGCCAAAAGGCAGTGGCATGATATTTATATTCAAAGTGATGAAAAGGAAAAACTTACAAACAAGAATACTCTACCCAGCAAGGTGCTCCTTCACATTTGATGGAGAGATCAAAAGCTTTAAAGATAAGCAAAAGTTAATAGAAGAGTTCAGCACCACCAGAACAGCTTCACAACAAAACTTAAAGGAACTTCTCTAGGCAAAAAAAAAAAAAAAGAAAAAGAAAAGGTCACAACTAGAAACAAAAAAATTACAAAATGCAGAAGCTGACTGGAAAAAGCAAACATACAGTAATGGTAGGAAATCACCCAAACACAAAGCTAGTAGGGAAGTTAAAAGACAAAAGTAGTAAAATCATCTATAACCACAATAAGCAGATAAGGGATACACAAAACAAATGTAAAATATGACATCAAAAATAGTAATCATGAGAGGAGGAAAGTACAAATGCAGGGCTTTAAAAATTCATCTGAAATGAAGACATCAACAACTTAAAACAATCACATATATATATATGCACATACATATATACATATATATATATAGAGAGAGAGAGAGACTGTTATACAAAAACCTCATGGTAACCACAAACAAAAAAATCTATAATAGATATACACATAAAAAAGAAAAAGGAATCCAAATATAAAAGTAAAGTTGGTCACCAAATCACAAGAGAACAAAAGAAAAAAGATTTTTAAAAGACTGACAAAAACAAATATAAAACAATTTTTAAAAGGCAATAAGATATACATATCAATAATTACCTTAAATGTGAGCAGACTAAATGCTTCAACCAAAAGACATAAAGTGGCTGAATGGATACAGAAACAAGACCTGTAGGTATTCTACCTACAAGAGACTCACTTCAGATCTACAGACACACATAGACTGAAAGTGAGGGGATGGAAAAAGACTTTAAATTAAAAATGTTACAAGAGACAAAGAAGGACATGAGATGATCAAGGGATCAATCCAAGAAGATATAACAATTGTAAATATATATGCACCCGATATAGGAAAAAGCAAATATTAATGGACATAAAAGGAGAAAGTGACAATAACACAACAATAGTAGGGGACTTTAACACCCCACTAACATCAGGGGATAGATCATCCAGACAGAAAATCAATGAGGAAGCACTGGCGTTTCATGGTAAATTAGACAAGATGGACTTTATATATAGGGAGCATTCCATCAGAATACACATTCTTTTTGAGTGCACATGGAATATTCTCAAGGATAGATCACATGATAGGACACAAAACAAGCCTTGGTAAATTTAAGAAAACTGAAATCTTATCAAGCATCTTTTCCAACCACAATGCTATGACACTAGAAATCAACTACAAGAAAAAATTTACAAAAATCATAAACACATGGAGGCTAACCAATATGCTACTAAACAATCAAGGGATCACTTAAGAAATCAAGGTGGAAATAAAGAACTACATAGAGACAAATGAAAATGAAAACATGATGACACAAAATATATGAGACATGGCAAAAGCAGTTCTAACAGGGAAGTTTATAGTGATAGAAGCTAACTTCAGGAAATGAGAAAAATCTCAAATAAACAACCCTACCTTACACCTAGAGGAACTAGAGAAAGAAGAGAAAAACAGAACCTAAAGTTAGTAGAAGAAAAGAAATCATAAAGATCAGAGCAGAAGTAGATGAAATGGAGACCAAAGAAAACAATAGAAAAGATCAATGAAACTAAAACCTGGTTCTTTGAAAATACAAACAAAATTGATAAACCTTTAGCCAGACTCATCAAAAAAAAAAAATCAATGAAATTAGAAATGAAAAACAGAAGTTACAATCAACACCACAGAAACATAAAGGATCATAAGAGACTACTACGAACAACTATACACCAATAAAATGGACAACCTAGAAGAAATGGACAAATTCTTAGAAAGGTACAATCTCCCAAGAGTGAACCAGGAAGAAATCGAAAATATGAACAGATCAATTACCAGTACTGAAATTGAATCAGTAATTTTAAAAATCCCAATAAACCAAAGTCCAGGACCAAATGGCTTCTCAGGTGAATTCTACCAAACATTTATAGAAGAGTTAACCCCTATCCTTCTCAAAATATTCCAAAAAATTGCAGACAAAGGAACACTTCCAAACTCATTCTATGAGGCCAGCATCACCCTGATACCAAATCCAGACAAAGATACCACACAAAAAAGAAAATTACAGGCCAATATCACTGATGAACATAGATGCAAAAATCCTCAATAAAATACTAGCAAATCAAATCCAACAATATATTCAAAGACAAACACTGAGATCAGGTGGGATTTATCCTAGGGGTGCAAAAATTTTGCACTATCGGCAAATCAATCAATATGATACACTACATTAACAAATTGAAGAATATAAACCATATGATCATCTCAATAGATGCAGAAAAAGCTTCTGATAAAGTTCAACATCTATTTATAATTTAAAAACTCTCCAGAAAGTGGGCATGGAGGGAACATATCTCAACATAATAAAAGCCATATATGACAAACCCACCACTAACATCATGCTTAGTGGTGAAAAGCTAAAAGCATTCCCTCTTATAAAAAAAAAAAAAAAAAAAAAAAGCATTCCCTCTAAGATCAGGAACAAGAAAAGGATATCTACATTTGCCACTTTTATTCAACATTGTTTTGGAAGTGTTAGCCACAGCAATCAGAGAAAAAAAAGAAAAAGGAATCCAAATTGGAAAAGAAGTAAAACTGCCACTGTTTGCAGATGACATGATACTATACATAGAAAATCCTAAAGATGCCACCAGAAAACTACTAGGGCTCATCAATGAATTTTATAAAGTTGTAGGATACAAAATTAATATACATAAATCTGTTGTATTTCTATACACTAACAATGAACTATCAGAAAGAGAAATTAAGGAAACAATCTAATTTACCATTGCATCAAAAAGAATAAAATACCTAGGAATAAACTTAAGGAGGTAAAAGACCTGTAGTCAGGAAAGTATAAGACACTGATGAAAGAAATTAAAGATGATACAAACAGATGGAGAGGTATACAATGTTCTTGTATTGGAAGAATCAACATTGTGAAAATGACTATACTACTCAAGGCAATCTACAGATTCAATGCAATCCCTATCAAAATAGCTAAGGTATTTTTCATAGAACAACAATAATTTTTAAAATTATATGGAAACAGAAAAGATCCTGAATAGCCAAAATGATCTTGAGAAAGAAGAACAGAGATGGAGGAATCACACTTCCTGATTTTGGACTACACTACAAAGCTACAGTAATCAAAATATTATGGTATTGGCACAAAAACAGACACAGAGATCAATGGAACAGAATAGAGACCCCAGAAATAAACCCACATACTTATGATCAATCTATGACAAAAGAGGCAAGAATATACAATGGAGAAAAGACAGTCTCTTCAATAAGTGGTACTGGGGGGAATTCTCTGGTGGTCCAGTGGTGAGGAGTCCTCACTCTCACTGCGGAGGGCCCAGGTTCAATCCCGGGTCGGGGAACTAAGATTCCACAAACTGCGTGGCACGGCCAAAAAAAATAAATAAATATAAATAAGTGGTACTGGGAAAACTGAACAGCTACATGTAAAAGAATGAAATTAGAACATTCTCTAACAACATATACAAAAATAAACTCAAAATGAATTACAGACCTAAATGTAAGAGAGAATACTATAAAACTTCTAGAGGAAAACAAACATTCCTAGAGCAGAACACTCTTTGACATAAACTGTAGCAATATTTTTTGGATCTGTCTCTTAAAGCAAAGGAAACAAAAGCAAAAAAAAAGGGGGGGGGACATGATTAAACTTAAAAGCTTTTGCACAGCAAAAACCTTCAGCAAAACAAAGACAACCTACTGAGAAGATAATTGCAAACAATATGGCCAATAAGGGATTAAAATCCAACACATATAAACAGCTCATAGAACCCAAACAGCAAAAAACCAAACAACCTAATTAAAAATGGGGAGAAGGACTGAATAAACATTTTTCCAAAGAGGAAATGCAGATCGCCAATAGGCACAAGAAAGAATGCTCACCATCATTAATCATCAGGGAAATGCAAATCAAAACAACAAGATATCACCTCACACCTGTCAGAATGGCTATCATCAAGAAGAACACAAATAACAAATATTGGCAAGGATGTGGAGAAAAGGGAACCCTCCTACACTGTTCATGGAAATGTAAATTGGTGCAACCACTATGGAAAACAGTATGGGTGTTTCTCAAAAAAGCTAAAAATATAACTACCATATGACCCAGAAATTCCACTCCTGAGTATATATCAGTAAAAAACAAAAAAACTAATTCAAAAAGACACATGCATCCCCATGTTCATAGCAGGATTATTTATAGTTGCCAAAGTATGGAAGCAACTTAAATGTCCATCAACAGATAAGTGGATAAAGAAGCTGTGGTATGCACACACACAAACACTGGAAAACTACTCAGACATAAAAAAGAATGAAATAATGCCATGTGCAGCAACATGGGTGGGCTGGGAGGGCACTGTGCTAAGTGAAATAAGTCAGGCAGAGAATGACAAATACTGTATGATATCATTTATGTGGAATCTAAAAAATACAACAAACTACTGAATAAAACAAAGAAGAAGCAGACTCACAGATTTAGAGAACAAACTAGTGGTTACCAGTGGGGAGAGGGAGAGAAAAGGGGGTAAAAAGGGATGGGAAAATAAGGGTTATTATGGTACTATATCAAACCATGCATGTGAAACTTTTGAAAATTGTAAAGCACTATAGAATTCAAAGAATCTTTATTCAATAAAAAGTATGAAAAGAAAGTGTATTAACATCTACTGGAATATTATTCGGCTTTGAAAAAGAAAGAAATCTTGTCACATTATATAACATTGATGAACCTTGAGGACACTTTTCCAAGTGAAATAAGTCACAACAAGACACATATTGTAATATTCCACTCTTACTAAGTATCTAAATCAATCTCATAGAAACAGAAATAATCATTGTTAGGGATTGAGAGAAGGCAGAAATGGAAAAATATTCAAACGGTATAGAGTTTTCAGTTTTGCACAATGAAAAATTTCTAGAGATTTGTTGCACAACAATGTGAATATAGTAAGTCCTACTTAACTGTACACTGAAAAAATGGTTAAGATAGTAACTTTTATGTTATGTGGTTTTTACCACAATTTTTAAAATATTTTTTGAGGTTTTTTAATTATAGTTGATTTACAATAGCATGTTAGTTATAGGTGTACAGCCTCAGATTTACCATAATTTTTGTTTTCAATCTCTATGTTCGGTTTTTTTCTTGAAGAGTACTGAGTTTCCTTCTGGCTGGTGGTGGCTCCATTTGATCCTTTTGAGGCTTGGTTTTAGGCTTTGTTAGAACATGTCTAGAGGAACTCTTGCTCCAGGGCAAGAAGAGATGAAAGCCCTAGTATGTGGTTTTTTTGGCATCTCAACTGAATTCCCAACACCCAATGTATTCATTCAGAACAAGGTCCCATTACTCTGCCTCAATGGACCTTTAATGTTTCTCAGCATTATTCAACCTCTAGAATCTCCATCTCACAGCTCGTAAGTAATTCTCTTCTGAGTCTCATGGAGTCTTGGCTCTGACTGCAGAGCCAGTGGCTCAAGGGAATCTTGGTAAAGATTTCTGAAGTTCCATCTTTAAACAGCTACCTTCTCTCTACTCACCTGCTTCACAATTCCATCTCCCACAAATCTCTAAACTCCTACCTTGGACACTGCTGATCTCTGTTTTCTATTTCACTGTGCTATGGTTTGGAAAGTGCGCCTAACCAGAAAGCCAGGGTAAATGTGTTGTTCACCTCATGGGTTGTTTGCTTTTTTGTTTTTTTAAAGGATAACTGTTCAGTAGGTCTATTGTTAAATGCCTGAAAAGAGTTGCTGCCTATTATCTTTTAGAATTTCACATTTGTGTGTGGCGAAAGGGTGAGTCTGACCCTCATAACTGTCATTGCCGGGATTAATCATTTGCCATTTAATGTCTATTTTCAAATTCTGTACCTAACATTCATCATTACAGAACATTTTTTGCTTTTTGTGAGATTTATTTTTTCCTGTTTCCCCCAACAATAACATAATCTCCGTGAGAATAGTGACTCTGTTAGCCAATTCGGATCTCCAGTGCTTAGAACAGGGCCTGGCACTAGTGATTAAACAACAAAATATTTACTTAATAAAATAAAATGGGGGTTTCCCTGGTGGTGCAGTGGTTGTGAGTCTGCCTGCCGATGCATGGGACACGGGTTCATGCCCCGGTCCGGGAAGATCCCACATGCTGCGAAGCGGCTGGGTCCGTGAGCCGCAGCCGCTGAGCCTGTGCGTCCAGAGCCTGTGCTCTGCAACGGGGAGAGGCCACGGCAGTGAGAGCCCCACGTACTAAAAAAATAAATAAATAAATAAAATAAAAATAAAACAAATGAGTGAGTTATTAAATAATTATGCATTGCCAAAATTTGTTTTAGAACATGTTCAACATTTTACAATAAAAATACAAAAGGACAGGTAAATAAATGGTGGGAAATACATGTTAAATCCCCAATAGTGAAGATGAAAATAAGGAGCAGCAAAAGAAGCAGCAGGTGAAGAAATGGAAAAATGAATGAAGGAAAAAAATGGATAGAAAAAGAGGAAAAAGGAAAAGAAGAAAGTTTGTAGAATTACAGAGGGAAAAAAGACAGCCCCCAAAATTGAGAAAAGGCATGAAGGAAGTAAGAAAGGAAGGAGAAGGAAAGAGAAAAGTATTATTTTATTTTCTAATACAGCAAACATATTATGAACTGCCTTTGTGTTTTAAAGCAAAATCCTAGGGATACAATGATCAAAGAAAATCTAGTAATTCTCTGTAAACACCTCTGTTCTCTACTAGGAAAGATGACATGTAAAAATACAAACATTAATATAATTAATATAATGAGTGCTTAATTGATATTATAGCACTCATTAGAATGAGTGCTATAAAACAGTGCTGTGGAAACACAATAATATCCAAACCCCACTGGAGATACTGGAAGGTTTCTTAGAAAAACTGACTACATTTGAAGGACAGAGAGACTTTCAGCAGATAGTGTGAGAAGAAACAGTTTGCGAAAATGTTTGGCGAAGAAAGAGTATGCATCAGAAATTGTGAAACTTCCTGATTGTTTAACAATTTTAACAATGTCTGAAGGGCACTGGTGGGAATAAAGTTTGGGAAGGCAAGTTTAAATCTCCTGTGGAGATCTGAATCCTTGAATATTCAAAATTACCACCTTGAATATTACGCTGAGAGTTTGAACTTCACGTGTTCTTTGCCTTTGAGAGCCCCTGAAAGTTTTTCAATGGGGGAATAAATGTCAGAGCAGTGATTTTAGAACAGAAAGTAGAAGAGAACGGGAGAAATAAATAGAAAAGAGAGAGAAGGCAACTTTAGGTGAACTTCTTTTCTTGAAAAAGTGCTTTAAGCACTGAGGTCTAGAAATAATAGAAAACCAGATGGAAAGATGTTGGTAGTGAGAATTATTTTATCACTGTTTTCATCCTGCTTGAAAGGGCATGCCTTTTTTATTGTACATGTAAGAATCTCTTTGGCTTGGAGCCATCTTCACTTGGAGACACTATAGCCTGACACTGATGTTACTGATGGCTACCTCTCTAGGTCCCTTTGTCCCAACAGGAATTAAAGCTTGTAGGTCTGGGTGTCTGAAAACTGTGCTAAAGTAAAAAATCAAATCAAAACAAAACAGAAAACCACCAATTCTCATGAATCAGTTCTTCTCTGCAGCGAAATAAAGTGGAGGATTGCATTTTCCCACTCAACTCTATTTATGGGAATCAGGTTGGATTTGGTGTACAGAATACATCTATCTCAATAAAATTTAAGTGCTGCACAGAAGATACGGGGTTTTTGTTTTTAAACGAAATTGCTGTTCATTTTGTGGTGTCAGGGTGATTGGACATTCAGGTATATTTCTGCCTCGCTTTTCTCACATAGTCATTCTAAAGGTGTATTTCAGCTAAGGAACTCTTCTATATGAAAGGAGGACCTTAGGGTTAGCTCTTGAAGATTATTTCGAAGTCACTTCAAGTATTTGGAGTGTCTTTCAGTTATATTCATTCAGAGTGATTTGGTAATCCATGGGCAATAATGGTTTTAGGTAATAATCCGTAGTGTTAAAAAATAATCACTGTACCCAGAACAATTTGAAAAGAGAGCTAATGGGGTGTTGGGTTACTTACTCTCAAATGCCTCAACATTACCTGAAAATTTTAATATTTTTGTTGCTTCTTGTCCTTGAACAACTTTCTACTGGCATCACTTAATTTACTAACATAAAACGATGTCCACATAATTTGTTATAGATATATAAAACAAGTAAATAGCCACTAGCACATAGGCATGCCTATAACTGGAGAGTGTTAATGATGATGATAAAGCACAGTGTACATTGGTACATATGCTATTTCAGTATTTGGAGTTTCTTATACCCCATTTTACCTTCCTCTCTTAGCCACCATCTTTATATTCATGTCTTGACCATAAATCAGTTGCAATAATTCCTCTCTATGGATAAGTACCCTTTAATGTATTCTCTATCAGCTGAGTCTATTTTTTATTGACTACACTGATCAATTACTTAACTTAGGGATCTCTTCAATTCAATGTCTGAGTCGATTACATTATTTAAAAGGTCCCTTAGAGAAAAATATAATTTGACAAATATATAGAAAATCTAATGGTTGGATCATTTAATATTCATATCAAATTCACTCTGTGCCTAATTCTATTAACTAGGCAGACATTACCTGTCAGGATAGCAAAAAAAAAAAAAAAAAAAAAAACAAAGAACACAGAGTCACTGAAAATGATTGATTCAGTGACTATACAGAAGGCTGTAAGCGTTCTTTGTCAATTGAACCTTTTTTTTTAATCTCCAGAAAGGCAGTTGCTGGGAGTCTTGCAGTCAACTATTCTGGTAGAGCAAGGGTGAGAAAACCACTGCATGCCTCTTGTTTTCAT
Organism: Kogia breviceps; assembly: GCF_026419965.1. Taxonomy (NCBI): domain Eukaryota; kingdom Metazoa; phylum Chordata; class Mammalia; order Artiodactyla; family Physeteridae; genus Kogia; species Kogia breviceps. The sequence continues at coordinate 74,013,684 of NC_081311.1, read as the reverse complement.
ACTAAGAGTGATTTTTACATTTTTAAATGGTTGAAAAAAATCAAAAGAATAATATTTCAAGATATATGAAATTCAAATTTCAGCATCCATAAATAGTATTTATAGATTTTTTGACTGGGCATATACCCTGAGAGAACCATAATTCAAAAAGAGTCATGTACCACAATGTTCATTACAGCTCTATTTACAATAGCCAGGACATGGAAGCAACCTAAGTGTCCACTGACAGATGAATGGATAAAGAAGATATACATAATAATAAATATATATACATATAATAAAGATATACAATGGAATATTACTCTGCTGTAAAAAGAAATGAAATTGAGTTATTTGTAGTGAGGTGGATGGACCTAGAGTCTGTCATACAGAGTGAAGTAAGTCAGAAAGAGAAAAACAAATACTGTATGCTAACACATAAATATGGAATCTAAAAAAAAAAAAATGGTTCTAAAGAACCTAGGTGCAGGACAGAAATAAAGACACAGACGTAGAGAATGGACTTGAGGATACAGGGAGGGGGACAGGTAAGCTGGGACAAAGTGAGAGAGTGGCATGGACATATACACACTACCAAACGTAAAATAGCTAGTGGGAAGCAGCCGCATGGCACAGGGAGATCAGCTCGGTGCTTTGTGACCAGCTGGAGGGGTGGGATAGGGAGGGTGGGAGGGAGACGCAAGAGGGAGGAGATATGGGGATATATGTATACGTATAGCTGATTCACTTTGTTATACAGCAGAAACTAACACACCATTGTAAAGCAATTATACTCCAATAAAGATGTTTTTAAAAAAAGTATTTATAGATGAAATATGGTTTCTTCTACATAAAAACAAATGTCTGACACAGGCACACTAATCATCTCTGTATTGCCTAGGACTGCTCTTACTACAGTGGTAGAGATAGAGAGTTGTGACAGATTCTGTAACCCACAAATTCTGAAATATTTCCTACCTGGCCCCTGACAGAAGAAGTTTGCCAAACCCTGCTATAGAACAGCAGCCAGTTGTTCATGGAATTCTTTTTATTACTTTCAAGCTGGATTCGTTGGAACTCTCTTGTCCATAAGTGACAAAACCCAACTCAAATACAGTTGAAGCAAACAGGAAGATTTATCGTAGCTTAGGAATAGATCTGGCAACAAGCATGGCCAGATTCAAGAATGGCAGGCTCCTGACCCAATCAGGGCCAGCCAGTGATCTTTCCTATGACTGACAGGCAGATCTCCAGAGAAAGAAGCTGATCACACACTTCTGCTGGTGGTGCCAACCTGGTGTCTTAGGTCTGTAGCTCTCTGCAAGTGGTGGCAAATGTGGCCACTGGGCACGTGAAGTTACCAGTGGAAAGAGCTCACTTCTTTTCTAGTAGTTGCAGCAAAAGTCCCCAGACTAACTCAAACTGTTTTGAATTGACTGGGGTCCAGGGTATCATAAAGCAAAGCACATGGACTGAGTGTGGGAAGAGGTGTTTGTGCAAAGGAAAATCGGGAAGGAGGGGAAATATCTGCCAAGCAGGCATAACCAGCAGATGGCCACTGTAGTGAGAAAAGAAAGCACTGGTTCTTCCTTTTTTAGAGGTAAGAATACCTAATCTCAAAAACGTTAAAAGACTTATTCAAGATTACCCAGATGGAGAAGACAATCTGTCTAACTCCTGGTCCATACTTTGTATCAAACCGTGATGCTTTTCCAAATAGTAGTTATTCGGGTGCCAAGTATGCAAATATTGGCCGGAAGGAAAGTTTTGAGTCTTCCATAAATTAGGTTTTCCTGATATTATGTAAATATCTCTTGTCAACTACCTAGCTCAATACGCAAATCCATGTTTATCAGATTAACTTCAACCACTTAGCAAGGCCCAAGGGAGAGGAATTTAGAGGATTAGTTTGGTGCAGAGGAAGGCAGCAAGGGACTGGGGAAAGTTTCAGGGCAGAACGTGTCATCTGGTGAGAGAACCACGATGTCCCGCCATCAGAACCCAGGAAGTGACTGGGAGAGTGTGTGTGTGTGTGTGCGTGAATGCATGGGGTGTGTGTGAGAGAGAGGGGGAGACACAGAGAGAGAGGGAAGAGGGGAGGAGAGGGGAAAAGCTTGGGTTCTGAGTGGTAAGGGGTACATATGCACTAGAAGGGGGCTTGAGAACTGCTGCAGGAAGACAATTTCTGCCTGTTTTACAATTTTGCCCCAGCAGGATCCTGGCACATTCCCCAGGTGTAAATTGGTCTCTATCCAGAGTGTAAGCAGGGAGTGGAATCGATATGCTAGATATTTCCATTTGCACTAGGCAAGTGATGAGACAATTTCTTGATAGTTTTCTGAGGATAATGAAAGTACACAGCTCAGCAAGGGTGACTCACTCTGTGAGTCAGTTGTTTAAGGTTGTCTCTTTATAAGTCATCACTCAAATCAAGTTCCAGTGTTATACCAGTGATTGGGGCCTCATCTCAGCACAACGTAGGAAGAATCTTCCAGTTCGACCCACTGGCCACCTGCCCAGTTCATCCTTTACTTTGGGAGAAGGTACTTGGCATGTGTATACATAGAACATGACAATCTTGGAAGCTACACCAAAAGAAATTAAAAATTGTCATCTCTGTGGTTTTGCATTCAGTTTCCAGATGAGCAAAATGCCTTAGCACCTTCGTTGTGAATTCAATTCAATTGCCAAACATTTAAGACAGCAGGGATGTAACAAAGCAGACATTATCTGAACAGTGAGCTAAATTCTGGTTTGCACAGAAAACATGAACTAGATGTTAAATAAATGTCAATATTCATCAAGCTGTTTTCCATTTCCAGACCAGAGAATTTCAGCTCCCCATAAATTCCTTAGGAGTAAAAGTATAACCATAAGCAGAGATTTTATTAATTCAGCTGCTCCAACTGTCTCATTTCATTTTGAGCTCTATTTCTTGAAAGGATTTAACTCTTTTAAATCTAAGAAAAATGTTTCAACATCTATTAGACACAGGTAAGTCTGACACGTCAGGACTGTAAACAAAGGCAAATCATGCTACCATCCCATATCTAATCCTTTAGTCATTACAGTCTCTTGTACTTGTGTTAATAAGTCCAGATTGATGGGAGAATTTGACTCTTTGAGAAAAGGAAATGTAATCAACATGAATTCCTATAATATTGGAAAGAAAGAAGTATTTTTCCTCTTCACTCTCTGCTAAGCTTCTTTCCTCTCAAGTTTAATAGTGATATACTCCAGGCAGGTTAAAGAACATGGTTCTTTTGTAGGCAAATTGGGCTGTGATGAAACCAGCAAGGGGGCAGGCTATTAAGAGAGAATCTGGGAACATATGTATATGTATAACTGATTCACTTTGTTGTAAAGGAGAAACTAACACACTATTGTAAAACAGTTATACTCAAATAAAGATGTTTAAAAAAATAAATAACTTTAACTAATTTTTAAAAAAAAAAAGAGAGAGAGAATTTGGGTCCAAGATGGAGGCACAGCAGAGGCTGCTGAGAGGAAGATCCATTTTGCCCCTCAGGAGCAATGTCAGAGGAAAGAAGAGTTTGCTCTGGGCCCTAGGGAACACTTTTGGGTTCAAAACATGGTAACCAGCAGGTTATACAGTAAATATAAATTGCTTTTGCCTGCCCATCTCTTTTTCCAGTAACAGAAAACATGGCTCTCCTCCCCTGCTTTCAGTCCATGGGGATCACATCAGCTGACCTCACCTCTTTGCCCCACTCCTCTCAACCATGGTAGCCACATGACCCCCAGGGTTGACCGTTAACACAGTCTATCCCCTTAGCTTCAGTGATTGATTCAGGGTGGGGAGTTCAACACAAGCTGGTCCAATGGGAGTCTAAGTGTTTCTCTGAATTTATTGGAAAAGATCCAATAGAAATTCTCCCCATTTTCCCTAAGCTTGATAAACTGGTATACTGGAAATTGGGTTCAGTAAATCTCACTTCCAGGGAAGAGTCTGCCTCAGAACAAGACCAGTATGGAGAACAGTAGTCCTGAGTGACAGACGCCCACAGACATAAAGACACTAGCATCCTTTGTGTCCCTAAACTAAACCATGCCTGATTTCCTTTGAACTTTCTAGTTACATAAGCCAATAAATCAGTCACTTTATAATCTAGTCTGAGCTGAGTTTTTGTTGATTTTGTTATTACTTGCAACTGACTTGATTTACACAAGTTATCTATTTTCATTTTCATCCTGGATTACAATAGAAGGCAGACAAAGGAAAAAGAAATATGAAAAGGATAAGGAGAGATTCTGCATTGGTGTCAAATAACAGGTATTCTTCAAATAATCTCCTAGCTGGGAAACCAAGAGATGTACTTTTTTGCAGTGAGCTGTTTTTGTTTCCCTTGAAGCTGTTGGGGGAGGATTATTTTCTTGAGAGAATTTTCTCCTGCACATTTTATTATTCATCCCATCATCTACTACACTTTCAGTCTGAATGAATTCTGATAGCCTCTCCAATTTGGGTTATGAGAAGCTAATCTTTAAGATATGCTATAGGTTCTGAAAGACATGTGGGTTAAGACTGAGTCATGGCAATGGAGAAGTCTATAATGAGTAATGGTGATGTTCTAATGCACTCCTAATCCTTATTTTTTAAAGCCTCTCATCAATAGCTATTCTTTCCAGAAATAACTATTATCAGTTCTCTCAGATGTATGAACACAGCAGAGAACTTCTATTATCATGTGATTTAGGTAATGAAGGTTTATATATTGATGCTTTTTCAAGCATTCTACCTGGCTGTAGTACTTCTGTTGTTGTTTTACAAAAAGAAGGAGATGAAAGTGGTTAAACAACTGACCAGATCTGAATAAAAATCACTATTTCCTTGGAATCTTGTTCTTTTCCAAGAGCTATGAGTCATGATGCAAATGAGCTATGAATCACTCTCCCTTACAGAGATCACATTTATAATAAGTTTGTCTTCAGTTGCATTTATTATTTATATTAAAAAACATTCTTAGAACAATCCAAACCGTCACCATAACCCATCTACTATTCTTAGGCATTTATTTGATTGGCTTGGAGGAATAAAAGACTAGTTAACAACAAGAACCTAACGTGAGAACTTAGGTTCAAGTCTTGGTTCTGGGTAAATTCCTGAACATCTCTGGACCAATTTCCTCTGTGAATGTGATATAAGACCAAATTGTGTATTGGACTTTGTATCCATGACAAAATCAGAACATGGTTGGCCTGGTTTTTGTGGCTAAGACAGTGGTATTTAAATATTACTTTTTGAGGAGCTGGGTAGAAAAGTCAGTAACATCTATAAAACCTGTAGGTTCTGTCTGCATAATAACAAGCATCTATTTTAAAAGTAAAAAAAAAAAAAAGTTAATTCAATTGGTTTTTTACAGAAACCCCTATTCAATAAAATGACTGACAATTTCCTCTGACACAGTGAATTTAACTGTAGTGATTAATGTTAAGTAGAATAGTTTTGTTTAGTGAGGGTGTGAGGGTCCTCCCCAATATCGACCTTCAGATCTTTTCAGGGATGAAATCACAACCTGAGCGCTTTTCAGCTTTTTTGCTGACTTTCTTTCTTGGATGATAGAAAATTTCTGGCTCACACCTTATTTTCTACTATTAATCTTGGTGTCTTAGGGGTTTCTGTTTGTCTTCTCTATCCCTCACGTGAAATCCCAATCCTTTGCATTCTGTACCTCTCTAGTGACCTGTCTTACTCTTGTTCTCATCTGTAGCTCCTTGACTCTGCTTTTGGACATGCCCAGTTCTTTTCCCGAACAAATTTTCTTTTAATGAGAACACAGCATTTAGGACAAAGAGAACTGGATTCTTATCCTAGCTTGACCTCTGTTCCCTATTGGCTTTGTGACATTAAGCAAGATATTTTAACTCACTGAATTTTGGTTTCCTTGTATAGAAAACAGGGATAACAATGCTATGCACCTTGTAGCAAAGTTAAAAGTGTACAGTAAAGTAAAAATATGTTATATGACATTAGCAATGACTGGGTGGTGGACACCTACTAACCAAAGATCATCAAGATCTTTAGTTCTTTTCACAGCTTTGGGATTTCATGCCTTTCTCTTCAGGTCAAAAATCCACTGACCCTCTGATTATTACTCCAATCTGACAGGCACATGAGCTCATGAGCCAGAACCTAGGGCCTCACTTTCAGTTTAATTAGCATCTCTATTCCTCGGGTGTAGAAAGGGAGACTCAGAGACAAGTGAACTGCCTCAAATCAGAGCAGGGGGCAAAGGTGTGACTCAAATCCTGATTTCCTCATGACAAATCCCTCCTCTTTCACTACGTCACAGGAGCCTCCTCTTCCGTCCAAAGCATCCAATCGCCGCAACATGGATGACAAGTCCGCAATCACTGTGTCCAGGTCAATGGAGAATCTTACCCCCTCTCCCTAAACCCCAATCCTTACCCACCATAGATAACCAGGGGGTCTCAATTCCCTCTAGGAACATATCATACCACTCTGAAGAGACCAAGAAAGAGAGATACACTGTCTAATAAACTTTTTCTCAAGGACCTCCCCCCAACACGTATGATCAGGTCTGATTTTCTACCGAACACTTTTATACCAGTTGGTCTGATAAACCGGAAAAACAGCATATTGTCCCATTTTGCATCTTTTATTATGTTAACTTCAATGATTTTATTTTTGTTTAATTAAAATTGTGTTGATATTAATTTTAAGGAAAAATTATTTTAAATGTTCTATCACCTTTGCTTCTGCTGACCCCATGATACTTCCGGAGCTAACAAACATCTCAGTTGCTTTGGGAATCATCAGTTATATAATCATATAGGGTGATATACTTAATTTGAATTCAAATTAGTGAAGTAATATATCCAGTACTTAATAAAACTTTATACACAGATTTGTGATTTTACTTCACCTTAAGCCTCTTTCCCACTCAGAAATTTTAAGTCAACAACTGCCAGTGAGCGTAATAATAAACACTTAAGTAGACCATCAGGGATTAAAGGCTTATTTGAAAATTACTAGTAGTTATAAGAAACATGGTATCTAAGTAATGGATGGAAAAATCAGTCCTTGAGATCACAAAATTACTCAGTTACTAATGAAAAATTCTGCCAATAATCTGGATTCCCAACTACACTGTAGTGAATACCACTTAGAGACAAGGATTGATCCTGTACAATATCTTAGTTCTTAGTGCAGAGTTGGTCACAGGGAAATTTCTCAAAAAACGCTTTTTTATTAGTGTATTTATTACTCTATAGACAACAAATCTGATTAACTAAATTTTTTATTTTTCAGCTGAATGGCATATGAGTGGAACTCATGCAATGAGAAAACCACTATGTTTTACACTATCGGTTAAGCCCTTTCCTTGTAGTTCTTCCCCATTTATTCAAGGAAATCTAGGGCAGGTCCCATGACTTTCCTGGTGACTAACAGAGTGTAAATCATCCTCTGGTCACTTGTAGTCCCAAGAGTATTCATTTCAGGCATCAAAATGCTCAGTTCTGGCAAAAGTAAAACTCGACACTCCATTCAACTGTTGAGTTTCTCCCCTCCTTCAGCTTGGGGCTACTGCAATATTAGAAGTGTTCAAACAGTGGGATTCTCCTGTCTCCCAGCAGGGTGTTGTTCCTCCTCTCTCCCCACCTCCAGCACTCAAGTGGGGGGGAGGCAACTGCTGTCATTGCTCTGCCATCACCATCACGCTCAGTGCAGGGCGCCCTCAGCTTCCACCTCCAAGTGCCATGAGTCTACACACGAGGACGTCCTTTGGCCACTGGAGCCCACTCCTTGTGCATCCAGATCAGGCCAGAACTTCTGAGGAATTCATGTTCCGAGGAGCATCCCTCAACATATGACTGACAAGAATTGATGGAGACCCAGCTCCCTTGGTCATGATAACTCTGGGGTACCTTCTTCACTGCATCCAGAGCAGGACTGAGCTTCAGCTCCCATAGCAGAAACCTACTCAGTTTCTAATGTGTTACTGGCTTCCTTCCCTTGTTTATCTCGCTACCCATTCCCCTGCCCGTGCTTCTTGGTATCACCTCCCAAATAAACGATATGCGCTCATATCCATATCTAACAGCCTGCTTCTGTGGGAACCCAAACTAAAAGAAGAAAAAAAGGGCAGGCAATATCTTACTAGAAAAACAAAGAGATACCTAGTATTGGTCTCCTTTGGCTACAGCAAAGGAAATGAGCTTGCTGAATGCTTAAAGGGATTCTCTTTCTTGGAGCCTATGTATGATACAAGTTCTTCAGAATCCCCTCCACTTCAGAAGGCATCTCATTCTTTATTTGAGGTTCCTACAGGGTGGCACTCCCCTGTAGCTGGCTGGTTATGACTCTGTATTAGGGTTCTCCAGAGAAGCAGAATGAATAGGGCAGTTGCAAAAAAATTATATATAGTAAAATATATAGCTATATGTTTATTATATATGTTACACGTACATGAATAATAAAAAGATACAGTATAAAGAATTGGCTCACAGGATTATGAAGGCTGCAAAGTCCCACAATCTGCCATCTGCAAAATGGAGACTCAGGAAAGCCAGGCGGGTAGTTCTGGGCTGAATCCAAAAGCATGAGAACAGGGAACACTGGTGGGATAAGTCCCAGGAGAAGACTAATGTCTCAGTTCAAGCTTTCAACCAGAGAGAATTCTCCCTTCCTCTACCTTTTGGTTCTATTCAGATACTCAACAGATTAGATCATGCTCTCCCACATTGGGGAGGGCCATCTGCTTTACTCAGTCTACCAATTCAAATGTTAATCTCTTCTGGAAACACCCTAACAGACACACCAGAAATAACATTTAACCAAGTATCTCGTCACCCCTAGACTCATTCAAGTTGACACATAAAATTAACCATCACAGACTGTCAGCCCTTGGTTTTTTGGTAGAGCACGTCATGCAAGTTAGAGTTCCACTGTCCCTTGAAGTGATTTTCATGTCCAAAGTCCCTTTAAAATGACTCCAGGTCTGCTCTCTATATCAAGATACCCATTTCTCATGCATTTTTCACCCTGACAAACCCTGAGACCACAGGCCATTTCCAAGGCAATAATCTCTCTTTGCTTGCTAACCTCACTTTCTAGTGTTTAGGCTTTTCCTTGCAAAGATTTTAAATTAGCCTTCAGTCTTCATGGGTAACAGGTAAAGTTTTTCAAGTCATCTCCTTGAAACCCCCTAAGCTTTTGTGGTGAGAGAGGTTTTTCCTTCTCTCCATCTTCAAAGGAACACACTGCATCTCCCTCTGAAGACACCTTATCTCTAAATACCCATTCCTTGGTCACTTTGTCTTAAACATGCATATACCCTCAAGGGGTGAGTTCCCTGAGGTTACAAAACTGACTTTTAGCTACCTCTTTTCAAATCCAGCACTAGTGGTCCAAGAATATGCATATGGGAATTCTCATCAACTACTGTCTTAGAGCCTCAGCCAAAAATGAGACAGAATGAGCCTCATTTGAACATTTTGTTATGTATATGTTCTAACTAACTTTTTATGAAGTTCAGTAAATGTAGGTACACATATTATGTGTAGGCATTGTGCTAGGTGAAAAGTAAGACTGTATTCCTGCCCTAAAAGGTCTTCTGGCTTAAGAGAAGATAGATATGTAGATAAATAAATATAGCATCATAAGAAATACAACATAGTAGAATTTTATGAGATTTAACATAATCCAGACATAATGATAGATTCTATCAGAGAAGGGTGAGGAATCAGGGAAAGCAGGATACTCAAAGAGCTAACAGGACTTTTCCAGACACACAGAGAGGGAAGTCTATGCAGACACACAAAGCAACATGCAATGTTTATGGAACCACAAAGGTTTAGTGTTGCTGCTGCTATATCAAATTTGCAGGAATACTTGGAAAGAAATGAGGCTGAGGAAGCAGACAGGAAAGGAATTAAGGTCTTTTTAAGAAGTTTACATTTAATCCAGCAAGTTATTGGGAATTTTTTAGGCATATTAAGCAGGATGTTGGCTTTTAAAGATTGCAAGTTTAAAATAATTACTCCACTTCTCTGTGAAGAATGAATTGGAAGAAAGCAATAATAGGGGTAGGGAGGCTAGTTACCAGTCTAGGGGGCCCTGGTACCATGGGCTTGACTAATACAATGACTGTGAAGATGGAAAAGAAACAGCAAAATATACACACTTGAAGATGGGGACTTTGTTTTATTCATACCTATATCCGCAGTTCTAAGACCAGTGTCTGGCATAGAGTAGACTATCAAAAGAAACTGTTGAATGATTAGTGCATGAGTGACTTGTTGATTGACAAATGCCCTACATGAGAGATTAGAAATCTAGATTGGATTACCTAGGCAGAGATGGGCTGAAGTTCAGGATTTACGTAAGGAATGGAGATATATACTTGGGAAACTATGGAAGCAGATGAAATCACTCATGGAGAGCTTTTAGTGAAAAAATTTAAAAAGATGCTTAGCGCTAACAATCTGTCCATGATCACCAGTTATTGATCATGTCCTATCAGCTCTGTGTAAAGAACTTTATACTCATCTCGATTATGCCCATAGCACCAAAGAAGGAAGTATATTTTACATAAGAGGAAACATAGCTTTAGGGGTTTAAGAACCTGCCAAGGTCACACAGCTGGTGGGTGACAGAGCAGGAACTGAACTGCTTTGATGGACTCTGATATGAGAGATCTAGAGTCTCAGGTCCACTGCTCATGTACCCCACTGCCCTCCCCAGGCACAATCTGTACTTATCACTCAGGGTGTGTTTTCTTCTGGTTACTTGGGTGGAGCAAGTCATACGAACTGCTCCTAGGACAAGACTTAGGGGCAAGCCCATAAGACTAGCACTCCTGACAGGAATTCCCTGTCCTCCAAAAAAAGAGAAGTAATAAAGTCAAATGGACTGAAGGAAAACACTGTTTAAGGATTTGGCTTTGACCTGCTAGGGCATGTGTTTCAGAGATCTGGGAAAATGACAGAAGAATGGATATAGGTCAGTGGATCCCAGCCCTGGCTGAACATATTGATAGAACAGTGTGGGACGCTTTTTAAAAGTACCAATTCCCACCCCAGACCAATTAAATCAGGATCTCAGGGCAAGACAGAGACTTAAAAAAAATTCTCCAGGTAGTGCTAACATGCACCTAGTGTTGACAACCACTGATATAGGTGGAGGTATGTTTAAGGTGGGAAAGACAAGATATTTAGGTATTTCCCAGTAGATGGCCTCCATTTTCTCTGAGAAACTAGTTGCCTAGGACACATGGTCAGACTGAGGAGGTGAACTATGGATATAATGCTTGAGGAGAATGGCTCAAGTTGAGGACAGCACTAGAGGCAAATGGGAGGGGAACTGACCAAGACAAGAAAGCTATAAAATAGACAGTGAGCCCAGGTAGGACTGAAAGCTCTTAATTCTGGGTGGCCCCAATTTCACTGTGTGATGATCTCTAGGAGTACCTACACGTAGGAGCAGAAAAGGGCTATGTTTTGGATTATCCAGGAATAGACATGTACAAAGTTAAGGAAGCAGAAGGACCAAGGGAACCAAGACAATCACTGAGGTGCTGCACTCTGTAGTCTAGATTGTAGTTCATGTAGCCTAGACTGAAAAAAATTCTAGAGAAATGAAATGAATCAGATGCTCAAATATATGTTTTCTTTTGGAGTTATTGATATTTCTTTGCCAGGACACCAGAAACATCTAACACTGATGATAGCAAATAGTCCCCTGCAGACCCACTGCTAATTAGTTTTACCTGGCTACAGGACTCAGGACCCTCCAGTCCCTGGAGACGACATAATGAGATGAAAAATTAAGGGCGTTTGGCTTGTGTTGTACCAGATCCCCACTGCCATTCCTGATACACTATCTCAGTGGGGTCCAGGGCTCTTACCTGGAGTTGCTTTTGACCGTCAACTTGCTATTTGCACGAATTCTGCTGGTTACTGTGATGCCATTTCTTGGATTATCTCCTCCAGTCACCATCAGGCTCCTATTTCAAACTCAGCTTTAGAATTACACCCAGAGTATAACCCAGCCTCATAGTTACTCAATTCAACAACTGTTTATTGAGCACATATTATGAGCCAAGTATTGTGCTTGGCTATTTATTAAATGTTTCTCCTCATTCAACAATTATTTCTTCAGCACCTTGAGCAAGGATAATTTGCAAGACCTTCAAAGCACTCACATACACACACACACACACACACACACACACACACACACACACACACACACACACACATATTCTTCTTATACAGCAATGGCTCACCCTCCTACCACTCAGAACCTAATATTTTATTCTAAATCATGTTTTTATGCCAGATCTGGTAAGAATATCTGTCCCCAAAAGTTCAATTCCTCCCAGGCAAGAGGTTCTTGAGCATTCAAATTTATGATCAAGAGTGAAAGTTTTGTTCATCCCTCATTTATTCTGGAAATACCCCTTCTCTTTTTCTTGACAATTTCTGTAGAAGCTGTTATATTCTCAAGTGACCCAAACATACCCTTCCTCACCTCAGCCAGAGTTGATTCAAACTTGGGGCTATGGGCACCTAGCCAAGCTAGGTCAAAAAGCCCCTTCCCTATTTGGACTCAGAACATGAGGGAACCTGTCAGACACTCTCTCCTCAAAAATTGAAATTGTAAGGTGTAAAACCTGGGGGCTTTCGGCAGGTGTGTGGGGAAAGTCCACCTGTAGAGAAAGAGAATGGCACTCAGACGCAAAGACAGGAGCTGATGAGAGAACATTCTGGCAATATCAGGATTGAGGGCTTCTGTACTTAGAGGCCCTGCTAGACCCCTGCCCTTTCTTCTTCCTCACTATTCTACCCTTCTGTTGGTAAATTCCACTTTTTGCTTAAGGTAGTTCAAGATGGGTTATGAAAAGAATCCATCATTAGTATATATTTGTTCCTTAGGCACACAGACCAGGAAATGAACTCAATGTCCATCTAGATCATGAACCTAATTTTATAGGTTAAAATTAAAATAATAATAGTTATTATTTACTGGACACCTGCCACGTGGTAGTATTTTATATACATGATTTGTCATACAATAGGCATCCAGGGTACATATTCTCATCTCCAGTTTATAGATGAGGAATCAAAGCCCAAAGAGGTTTATTATCCATATGTCATAAAGGCAGTTTTGAGGAATTAAGAAGCCTCAAGAATTTCCATCGGTGATTTTTCTCTGCTGGTTTATGTTAAATGATGAAAATCTATGGTGAGGTCTAGAACAAGTGACTTTTCACAAAAGCACATAAAGTTCACCTTAAAAATTGTAAGTAAACTAACATTTAAAAAATATTAACTCTACATCAAGCTATAATTTTACATCTATTAAATTTCAAAACCGAACAAAACAAAATTTTGCATCAACACAGAGTGTTATGGGGAAATGTTACCCTCATACATTGCTTGTTGCTGTAGAAACTGGTAAAAGCTTTTTTGGAGAGCAATTTGGAAAAACATTTCAATAGCCATTAAGTGCTCATATTTTGGGGGGGGGTTAAATTTTTTTATTGTGATCAAATGTATATGACATAAAATATGCCATTTTAATCATTTTCAGGGTTAAATTCAGTGTATTAATTACACCCACACTGTTGTGCAACCATCACTGCTCTGTGTTTCCAAATTTTTCCAACATCCCGAAAAGAAACTATAAACATAAGACAATACCTCCCATCCCCCTCTCCTCCCAGCCACTGGGAACCTCTACTCTATTTTCTGTCTCTATGAACTTGCCTATCTAGTTATTTCATATAAATCGAATTAACAATATTTGTCTTTTTGTCAATGCCTTATTTCACATAGCATATTTTCAAGTTCATCAAGTTGCAGCATATATAACAAACGTATTCCTTTTCATGGGTGAATAATATCCCAATTGTATGTATAGACCACATTTTGTTTATGCATTCATTTGTTGATGAACACTTGAGTTGTTTCTACATTTTGGCTACTGGGAATAATGGTACAATGAACACAGGAGTCAAAGTGACTTTTTTTTTTTCTTTTTATGGACATATATTATTTTCTTTCTCTGGAAGTGAATTGCTGAGACATAGGGAAGGTGTACATGTACCTTTTTTTAATAGATGTTTATTGGAGTATAATTGCTTCACAATACCGTGTTAGTTTCTGTTGTACAACAGAGCAAATCAGCCACATGCATATATGTGTCTCCATATCCCCTCCTTCTTGAGCCTCCCTCCCCTCCTCCCTATCCCACCCCTCTAGGTCACTGCAAAGCACCTAGCTGATCTCCCTGTGCTATGTGGCTGCTTCCCACCAGCCAAATATTTTACATTTGGTAGTGTATATATGTCGATGCTACTCCCATTTTGCCCCAGCTTCAGTCCGCCCACCCTTTGTCCTCCAGTCCATTTTCTATGTCTACCTCTTTTTTCCTGCCCTGCAGCTAGGTTCATCAGTACCATTTATATTTATTTATTTTAGATTCCATATATATGCGTTAGCATACAATATTTGTTTTTCTCTTTCTGACTTACTTCACTCTGTATGATAGACTCTAGGTCCATCTGCCTCACTACAAATATTTGAACTTCATTTCTTTTTATGGCTGAGTAGTGCTCATATCTTTAGACACATGTAATTTTACTTCTGGAAAAATAACCTCAGTAAATAACCCAGAACTCTATTCACCAAGATGTTTACTAAAGCTAAATTTGTAACAAGACAAATTGGATACCTCTGAAACGTGTAAAAATCAAGATTTGTTTAAGGATAAATTTGTGGATTTATTAAACTCATTTAATCAGAAAATAATGAAATGCCCATTGTGTGCCAGACACTATGCTAGACACAGAGGGGTACAAAGGTAAACAAGCAGATGCACAGTCCTGCCCTGTGCAAATACTGTTTGTTTGTGTGAACAGAGAGAAAACTAGAACGTGAAAAATATTTTTATATTTTTTATAACTCTTTTTCTCCCTCAAAGAATGGGGAAGAGGCTACAGCACTACAAAATAGAATAAACAAATGCAGGATCAGGGAAAATGCACATTTTGATAGAAAATCAAGTTCAGGGAGAAAGCGTACAGATATTACTTGGTTATTAAAGTTGGAGCTCAAATTTGCTTCTGAGCTTTCAGGCAGGCAAAGGAAATGGGAAATATTAATAGTGAATGATTTACCTTGTTAGTGGAAAAAAACAGCAAAGTTTCTCAGGAGAAATCAGTTATTACTTGTATTTTTATCTAAAATATATCTCTTTTTGTAAATGTTCAATATGTCATATTATTGGCATCTCTCAGGGGTTTGGAAGATTCCTAGAAATAAAATATTTCAAGCATATGAAAATGTATATAAAATAAGGTAATGAGCATATGTGTATCCCACACATGGCCTGAAATTTTTAAATATTACAGTTAAAACCCTTTTGCACCTCTCTACAGTTCTATTTCTTGATATCCCTACCCAGAATTAATCATTCTCCAAAATTTGGTGTCTCTCATTTTCAATTTAATTTATTTAATTTTTAAAAAATTGTTCAATTTAAATTTAACTCAATTTTCATTTCAATGTATATGCCTCCATTGAAATATGTATCATTGTTCTCATATACATATGCATTTCTATGCATACATAGTATTTCTATAAATGAGAGGTGTGGAACCTCTAGCTGGTTCACTTTTTACTGCTGAATAAAACTGTATTTTATCAACATGCCACAATTTATCCATTTTCTCATTGATAAACATTTAGGCTACTTCTTTTTTTTTTTTTTTTGGCTATTACAAAGCTCCAACAAACTCTCTTGTATGTATCTTCTTATGTGTGAAAGCTTCTCAAGCACTGCACCTAGAGTGAAATTGCTGGCCAGAGTATATATGCATGTTTATCTTTACTTAATATAGCCACATGACTCTCCAAACTGGTCATACCAAGTTATATGGAGGACAATTAAGTGTGAAGGAATTCAATGATAGTACAGCCAGGGATGAAACAATGCTCTGCTGACCACCACCTCTTTCCTGCCCCTGGAAGTTTCCTCTCTACTCAAGGGACAAGAGTGGGACTGAATTTTAAAAGTACCCTTCACACAGAACTAGAGCAAATAATCCAAAAACTTATATGGAACCATAAAACACTGATAATTGCCAAAGTAATCCTGAGGAAAAAAAAACAAAGCAGGAGGCGTAATCCTCCAAGACTTCAGACAATACTACAAAGCTACAGTAATCAAAACAGTGTGGTATTGGTACAAAAACAGACATAAAGATCAATGGAACAGAATAGTCCAGACATAAACTCACACACTGACAGTCAAGTAATCTTTGACAAAGGAGGCAAGAATATAAAATGGGAAAACGATAGTCTCTTCAGCAAGTAGTGCTGGAAAAGTTGGACAGCTGCATGTAAATCAATGAAGTTAGAACACACCCTCACACCATGCACAAAAATAAACTCAAAATGGCTTAAAGACTTAAATAAGACATGACACCAAAAATCTCCTAGAAGAGAACATAGGCAAAACATTCTCTGACATAAATCATACCAGTGTTTTCTTAGGTGAGTCACCCAAGGCAATAGAAATAAAAACAAAAATAAACAAATGGCACCTACTCAAACTTACAGATTTTGCAGAGCAAACAAAACCATAAACAAAAGGAAAAGACAACCCACAGAATGGGAGAAAAGATGTGCTAATGATGCAAACAACAAGGGCTTAATTTCCAAAATATACAAACAGCTCATACAACTCAACAACAAAAAAACAAAAAACCCTATTCAAAAATGGGCAGAAGACCTAAACAGACATTTCTCCAAAGAAGAAATACAGATGGCCAATAGGCACATGAAAAGATGCTCAACATCACTAATTATAAGAGAAATACAAATCAAGATTAATTAATACAAGGACGTATCTGCTCACAACAGTCAGAATGACCATCATTAAAAAAACTACAATTAACAAAGGCTAGAGAGGTTGTGAAAAAAGGGCACCCTCCTACACTACTGGTGGGAGTGTAAGTTGGTGCAGCCACCATGGAAAACAGTATGGCAGTTCTGCAAAAAATTAAAAATAGAATTACCATATCATCCAGCAATCCCACTCCTGAGCATATATCCAAACAAAACTATAATTCAAAAGGACACATGCACCCCTATGTTCACAGCAGCACTATTCACAATAGCCAAGAAGACATGGAAGCAACCTAAGTGTCCATCGACAGATGAATGGATAAAGAAAGTGTGGTACATATATACAATGGAATACTACTAAGCCATAAAAAAGAATGAAATGATGCCATTTGCAGCAACATGGATAGACCTAGAAATTATTATACTTAGTGACAGATAAAGACAGATAAAAGTCAGATAAAGACAATAACCATATGATATCACTTATATGTGGAATCTAAAATATGACACAAATGAACCTATCTATGAAACAGAAACAGACTCATGGACATAGAGAAGAGAATGGTCGTTGCCAAGGGGGAGGAGGATGGGGGAGGGATGGAGTGGGAGGTTGGGATTAGCAGATGTAAGCTTTTATATATAGAATGGATAAACAACAAGTTCCTACTGTATAGCACAGGGAACTATATTCAATATCCTATGATAAACCATAACGGAAAAGAATATTAAAAAAAGAATATACACATGTATAACTCAATCATATTGCTGTACAGTAGTAATTAACACAACATTGTAAATCAACTATACTTTAAAAAAAAAACTACCCTTCAAGCCAGCATCTGATGACCCCTGAGGCAGAGGTGAAGAAATGGAATTGGAACAAAAGGCATAGGTCTTCTACTGCCTTGTGACTCGAAAGCCTAAACTCTCTCAGACACATGTGTAGAGAGAGCCAGTTTGCAGGATAGGGTCTGAGCCCACACGACCTGGGAAGAGAAGTCCAAACCTGGAGAGTAAAACTTCTCAACTCACCTGCCCGCTGCCGGCATAGAGCAGAAGGGAGAGTGAGAGAGAGGCCTTAAGATGGAAACCATTTGGTAAATGTGGTCTGATTTATGATTGAAATACAAGAAACTGCTCCTGCCTGAAAGGAAAACTGACACCTTGGGTGTTGGGGAGAATACTGCAGAACTGGGCAAGGCATGTGACTTGCTCTTGTGACTGTGGATATTTTCTT
Source organism: Kogia breviceps (assembly GCF_026419965.1). Taxonomy (NCBI): domain Eukaryota; kingdom Metazoa; phylum Chordata; class Mammalia; order Artiodactyla; family Physeteridae; genus Kogia; species Kogia breviceps. Next base: position 73,995,569 of record NC_081311.1, on the reverse strand, counting down.
TTATCATACTGATAAACAACCAACGTTTTTAAACTTTTCTCTTAAAGCATGGTAGTGGTTGAAACTTTGTCTTACTTGCTTCATGAAATTATAAAAACCTTCAGCAATGGAAGGGACTCATTGGGACATGCAGGCAGGGTTGAATGCCATGTACAGACAGCCAAAGTTTCTGCTCTGGGAAGCTTCCTTTTTAAAGTTATAGTAAAGAGTGGAATTAATGTTTAGTGTTAGTGTATTTATGATCCTAGAATACCTTCAAGGTAATTCAGCCTATTTTTTCAAACCATCAGTAACTTGGTTAATTTCAGGATTATTAGTTTATGTCCTCTTATTTTTTGAAAATTGCCAATATTCAATCTCTCCTTATCTGTGTATTTATGAGTTCACCATATCTACAATATAATAAGAACTTTAAAAGATTTTCAGACAGCTGTGTATAATTATAAAGGAAAAACTTTTGTATAAAAAGGCTTTTTACTCTGCTTCCTGCCCATATGTGACCACCAAAGATGACCTAAAGGCTCTCTTCTTTTTTCTTTTTCTTAAGATGTTAGAGAGAAAGGAGATATGGTTGTTGCCAAAAATCACTAAATAGCCCATTAAAAAATACATTTCCTATTCCTCACACCTTCCAACTCCAATGGCAGATACAATCAATAGACAACAAAGGATCTGAAATGGTCCAAGGCTGTGAGGTTTATACAAGTCCTGAGTTTATAGCTTGCCTTCTCTCAAGGTCATTCAAAGGATGGTGAGCACCTAGTCAAGTATCACTTATTGTTGAGAAACACTTGAAAGTTCCTAAGGGTAACATTCTTCCAGCTCATTCCATTCTGCAGGGGTAACATTGTTTATTTTGTATTTACATTTCCCACTTTATTTCAAAAAGATTGTTCTAACTCCCAGCAGCCCAATACTCCCATCTGGGTTTTGCTCAATAATTTTTCACAGGAAAAATCGATTATGTGAATTCACAGCCAGCTACCTTCAGTCTCTATGTTATAAAAGAAAATAAACAACTTTAATTACATTGGAATTTATATTCCTTGTAGCACAAATACAATTAATCTTTTTTAAATTTAATTTTATTTATTTTTTATACAGCAGGTTCTTACTAGTTATCTATTTTACACATATTAGTATATATGTGTCAAATACAGTTAATCTTAACAGTTATACCCCCTTATAGTGACTCAACTATTAAGTGCTGGCAATTCTTTATTCATACTGTTTCAGCTTCTGTCTTGTCATTCTTAGGACCACACCAGCTGAAGCTGAAACCTCATCGTTTCATGGCTGGATTGCTGAAGTCACCTCTAAATGTATATCTGCCTCCAGTATTTCCTCTCTAATTTGGTTGGTATTCGCCAGATTAACCTTTTATCAAAACCCCCTATCATCATTTATTTCCCATAATCAAAAGCCTCTAATAATTCCTCATGAGTTTAAGTCTAAAAGCCTGATATTTGCGGTACTCAGCAATGTGGCCCCAACCTGCCTTTCTACTCCAGTTTCAACCCCCCTTAATGCTAGAATCCTTCAGTCCACATCTAACAATCTAGTCAGAGTCCCCAGGCCACATACTGCTTATTCCCACCTTTGTACTTTTCCTCCTGTCCTCTCCTCAATTTGCCAAATGCATATTCACCAAGCACTGAGTAGTGCTAAGCATAGAGAGAGCAAAGCTGAAGAAATCCAAGTCCCTGCCTTCTTCTCTCTACCCACCTACTGTAGGCTGAATCATGGCCCTCAAAGATGTCCTTATCTACAGAACCTGTGAATGTGTTACTACATGTGGCAAAAGGGTCTTTGTAGAGGTCATTAAGTTAAGGAGCCTGATTTGGGAGATGATCCTTGGATGACGTGGGAGCCCTAAATGTAATCACGAGGATCCTTATAAGAGAGAAGCAGAGGGTTAGAGGGGTAGGGATAGGGGGTGTTGGTGATGTGCCAGTGGATGCAGAGATGGGAGTGATGTAGCCAGGAGCCAAGGAATGCCAGAAGCCTCTAGAAGAAGTAAGGAATAGACTTATGCATGGAGTCTGCAGAAGGACACAGCCCTCCTAACACCTTGATTTTAGCCCCATTAGACTCATTTTAGACATTTTATCATTCCAATGAGATCCCTCATGCTCATTTACAATTAATCCCAGTTGTATCCCCAGATCAGGAACAACTAATCTACTTTCTGTCTCTATAAATTTGCCTTTTCTAGACATGTCATCCCTCCTGTGAATCTTTAGGGTACTAACAATAATGTTTGTGGTTTTTTTAAATTATTATTATTATTTTTTTTTTTTTCGGTATGCGGGCCTCTCACTATCGTGGCCTCTCCCATTGCGGAGCAAGCTCCGGAGGCGCAGGCCCAGTGGCTACGGCCCACCGGCCCAGCTGCTCCGCGGCATGTGGGATCCTCCCGGACCAGGGCACCAACCCGTGTCCCCCGCATCGGCAGGCGGACCCTCAACCACTGCGCCACCAGGGAAGCCCAACAATAATGTTTTATATGAGAACTATATATCTGAGGACCTGACATAATTCAAAACTGATAGATTTTCATGTGAATATTCTCACAGAGGAGATGTATATTTTAACGTGTAACACTGTAGATTTTCTTTAATTCTGCTTATTTTTTCACCATCATCTCTACTCTTTAGAAGAAATTCTTGGAGGGTGGGGATTACTTTAGCTTCTCTTATGTATTTGATTCATCACCTTTATTTTTTTATTCCAAAGATCTTCGTTTGGGGCATTTTTTTTTAACATTAGCTCTTATACCAGCATGACACTTAATGAATACTTAAATGACTTTGTTACAGAAAAAACATTTTAAATTATAATAATAAGAGTGTGAAAATGACAGTACAGTAGTCATCAAAATAACATGTATATAGACAATAGTAAGCAACTCTGACAGTGTTGGGTATTTCTATTTACCAACTAAAGTGGTACCAACATTTTGCCACATTCAAAACACGAAACTCAATTTACAGTACACCCAGCCAGCTGTGAAAATTGGGCACATTTTTAAAAATTCGGAGGCCAAAACATGAGTGTCATTAATGCATTGTTCAATGTCAAATTCATGTAAAATGTGACCTCATTTACTCTCTTTACCACTCATTTGACACATAATAGAAGACCTTGATTATTCTAACTGCCCAGTCTCCTTCGGTATACTACAGCTTTCTTAAATCTTATATTTTTCTTCCTCCCACTACCTGCTTCCTCTTTCCTCACTTCCAGCATGTATTACAATGTTCTGTCTAGGCTACTGCATAGTACTCTGCTCAAAATCTATTCAATCTGTTGAAGACAATTGTTGTTATCATAAAATAAAATTTCCTTATTTCACTCATGTGATTCTAAGAGAGAAAAGAGGGAACAATGGATCGAGGTCAACTTATAAATATTTTAATTTATGTGGCTCTGCTACCCTAATTTGGAAGACTATTTCTAACTATTACCCAGAATCAGTTCCCCATATTCTTACCTTTTTGGTATGAAAAATTAAGTTAATAAAAATCTAAGACTCCTTTTTCTTAATAATGATAATGATTTAAGCTGTTTCTAGTTCCTTTAGGGCATAGCCAATGTGGAATTAATTTTGGTGAATGGAAATATAAGCTTTGTCTCAAATTAAAATTTCCCCAAAAGGGCTTCCCTGGTGGTGCAGTGGTTAAAAATCTGCCTGCACAACAAGAGAAGCCACTGCAATGAGAAGCCCATGCACTGCAATGAAGAGTAACCCCTGCTCGCCACAACTAGAGAAAGCCTGCACACAGCACTGAAAACCAAAAGCAGCCAAAAATAAATATTTTTTAAAAGGATGCAAAGAAAATAGTCTTTAAAAAAATATAAAAGAATCCACCTGCCAATGCAGGGGATCCAGCTTAGAGCCTTGGTCCAGGAAGATCCCACATGCTGCAGAGCAACTAAGACTGTGCACCACAACTACTGAGCCTGCACTCTAGAGCCCACAAGCCACAACTACTGAAGCCTGCAAGCCACAACTACTGAAGCCTGTGCACCTAGAGCCCGTCCTCTGCAACAAGAGAAGCCACCACAATGAGAAGCCTGCGCACCACAATGAAGAGTAGCCCCCGCTCGCCGCAACTAAAGAAAGCCTGGGGCTTTCCTGGTGGCACAGTGGTTGAGGGTCCGCCTGCTAATGCAGGGGACACGGGTTCGCGCCCCGGTCTGGGAAGATCCCACATGCCGTGGAGCGGCTGGGCCCGTGAGCCATGGCCGCTGAGCTTGCGTGTCCAGAGCCTGTGTTCTGCAATGGGCGATGCCCCAGTAGTGAGAGGCCCGCGTACAGCAAAAAAAAAAAAAAAAAAAAAAAAAAAAAAAGCCTGTGTGAAGCAATGAAGACCTAACACAGCCAAAAATAAATTAATTAATTTAAAAAAACTTCCCCCAAAGACTTTGCTTAATAGATCTCAAAAGAAAAATGAGTCAACAAGGTTATATACAGCAAAATGAAGTGATACCATTTTAATTCACATATGTAGTTCTCCAAATATAATAAAATCATTTATTAATGATTTATATGTGGAATTCAAAACACTAGGGCTAAGTAGAAAAGGATGCTTGTCATTAGTCTTTCAAATGCTATTCCCAATGAAGCACTTAAAGGTGGTATATCATTTTCACATCAGAATATTTTTTTTCGAGTTGGATGCCAGGGAAAGGTCTGGAGTTGGCAGAGTGAAAATAGCCTGAAGGGGTTAGTGCACCATGGCTGGCCGGGAGGGAGTCCGGTTGAAGTCTGGAGCTGCTGAAGAGGCAAGAGACCTTTTCTGCCCTCTTTGCCTCCTGGTGCGCGAGGAGAGCGGTTTAAGCGCGCCGCGTAAAGGAGCTCCAGAAATGGCCGCAGAGCTGCCGAAGAGACAGGAAACTTTTTCTTGCCTCTTTGCTTCCTGGGGCGTGAGGAGAGGGGATTAACGGCACCACGTAAAGGAGCTCCAGAAACGGGCGTGAGCCTCAGCTGTCAGCGCAGACAGCAGAGACGGGTGTGGGACGCTAGGGTTGCTGCTGCCGCCACCAAGAGGCCTGTGTTAGAGCACAGGTCACTCTCCACACCACCCCTTCTGGGAGCCCGTGCAGCCCGCCGCTGCCGGGGTCCCGGGATCCAGGGACAGCTTCCCCGGGAGAACGCACGGCACGCCTCAGGCTGCTGCAACGTCATGCCAACCTCTGACGTCGCAGGCTCGCCCCGCATCCGTGCCCCTCCCTACCCCCCCCCCCCCCCCGCCTGAGTGAGCCAGAGACTACGAATCAGCTGCTCCTGTAACCCTGTCCTGTCTGAGCGAAGGGCAGACGCCCCCGGATGACCTACGCGCAGAGGCGGGGCCAAGTCCAAAGCTGAACCCCAGGAGCTGTGCGAACAAAGAGGAGAGGGGGAGGTCTCTCCCAGCAGCCTCAGAAGCAGCGGATTAAAGCTCCACAATCAACTTGAAGTGCCCTGCATCTGTGGAAAACCTGAATAGACAGCAAAAGATCCCAAGTTGAGGAGGTGAACTTTGGGAGCAAGATATACTATTATTTTCCCCTTTTTTCTTTTTGTGAGTATGTGTGTGCTGCTGTGTGAGATTTTGTCTGTATAGCTTTGTTTTCACCATTTGTCCTAGGGTTAGACCGACCCGTTTTTTTGGTTTTTTTTTTTTTAACAGAAATTTTTCTTCTTAATAATTACTTTTTATTTTAATAACTATATTTTATCCTACTTTATTTTGTCTTCCCCTTTTCTTTCTTCCTTTCTTCCCTCCTTTCTTCCCTACTTCCCTCCTTCCTTCCTTCCTCCCTTCCTTCCTTCCTCCCTTCCTTCCTTCCTTACTTCCTCCCTCCCTTCCTTTCTTCCTTCCTTCCTTCCCTCCCTCCCTCCTTCCTTCCTTTCTTTCCTTTCTATTTTTTCTCCCTTTTATTTTGAGCTGTGTGGATTAAAGGCTCTTGGCGCGCCAGCCAGGTGTCAAGGCTGTGTCTCTGAGGTGGGAGAACCAACCTCAGGACAATGGTCCACAAGAGACCTCCCAGCTACACGCAATATCAAACAGCGAAAATCTCCCAGAGATCTCCATCTCAACACCAAGACCCAGCTTCACTCAAGGACCAGCAACGAACAGTACTGGACACCCTATGCCCAACAAATAGCAAGACAGAACTACAGCCCCGTCCATTAGCAGAGAGGCTGCCTACAATCATAATAAGGCTACCAACATCCCCAAACACTCCACCAGACGTGGACCTGCCCACCAGAAAGACAAGATCCAGCCTCATCCACCAGAACAGAGGCACTAGTCCCCCCAACCAGGAAACCTACTCAACCCACTGAACCAACCTTAGCCACTGGGGACAGCCACCAAAAACAACGGGAACTACGAATCTGCAGCCTGCAAACGGAGACCCCAAACACAGTAAGGTAAGTAAAATGAGAAGACAGAAAAACACACAGCAGGTGAAGGAGCAAAATAAAAACACACCAGACCTAACAAATGAAGAGGTAATACGCAGTCTACCTGAAAAAGAATTCAGAATAATGATAGTAAAGACGATTCAAAATCTTGGAAATAGAATAGACAAATTGCAAGAAACAGTTCACAAGGACCTATAAGAAATAAAGAGGAAGCAAGCAACAATGAGCAACACAATAAATGAAATGAAAAATACTCTAGATGGGATCAATAACAGAATAACTGAAGGACGGATAAGTGACCTGGAAGATAAAATAGTGGAAATAACTACTGCAGAGCAGAATAAAGAAAAAAGAATGAAAAGAACTGAGGACAGTCTCAGAGACCTCTGGGACAACATTAAACGCACCAACATTCGAATTATAGGGGTCCCAAAAGCAGAAGAGAAAAAGAAAGGGACTGAGAAAATATTTGAAGAGATTATAGTTGAAAACTTCCCTAATATAGGAAAGGAAATAGTCAATCAAGTCCAGGAAGCACAGAGAGTCCCATACAGGATAAACCCAAGGATAAACACACCGAGACACATAATAATCAAACTGTCAAAAATTAAATACAAAGAAAACATATTAAAAGCAGCAAGGGGAAAACAACAAATAACACAAGGGAATCCCCATAAGGTTAACATCTAATCTTTCAGCAGAAACTCTACAAGCCAGAAGGGAGTGGCAGGACATATTTAAAGTGATGAAAGGGAGAAATCTACAACCAAGATTACTCTACCAGCAAGGACCTCATTCAGATTCAATGGAGAAATTAAAACCTTTACAGACAAGCAAAAGCTAAGAGAAATCAGCACCACCAAACCAGCTTTACAACAAATATTAAAGGAACTTCTCTAGGCAGGAAACACAAGAGAAGGAAAAGACCTACATTAGCAAACCCAAAACAAAGAAAAAAATGGTAATAGGAACATATATATTGATAATTACCTTAAATGTAAACAGATTAAATGCTACCACCAAAAGACACAGACTGGCTAAATGGATACAAAAACAAGACCCATATATATGCTGTCTACAAGAGACCCACTTCAGACCTAGGGACACATACAGGCTGAAAGTGAGGGGATGGAAAAAGATATTCCATGCAAATGGAAATCAAAAGAAAGCTGGAGTAGCAATTCTCATATCACACAAAATAGACTTTAAAATAAAAAGTATTACAAGAGACAAAGAAGGATACTACATAATGATCAAGGGATCGATCCATAAAGAAGATATAACAATTGTAAATATTTATGCACCCAACATAGGAGCACCTCAATACATAAGGCAAATACTAACAGCCATAAAAGGGGAAATCGACAGTAACACAATCATAGTAGGGGACTTTAACTCCCCACTTTCACCAATGGACAGATCATACAAAATGAAAATAAATAAGGAAACACAAGCTTTAAATGATACATTACACAAGATGGACTTACTTGATATTTATAGGACATTCCATTCAAAAACAACAGAATACAAATTTTTCTCAAGGGCTCATGGAACATTCTCCAGGATAGATCATATATTGGGTCACAAATCTAGCCTTGACACATTTAAGAAAATTGAAATCGTATCAAGTATCTTTTCCGACCACAACGCAATGAGACTAGATATCAATTACAGGAAAAGATCTGTAAAAAATAAAAACACATGGAGGCTAAACAATACACTACTTAATAATGAAGTGATTACTGAAGAAATCAAAAAGTACTTAGAAACAAATGACAATGGAGACAGGACGACCCAAAACCTATGGGATACAGCAAAAGCAGTTCTAAGAGGGAAGTTTATAGCAATACAATCATACCTTAAGAAACAGGAAACATCTCGAATAAACAACCTAACTTTGCACTTAAAGCAATTAGAGAAGGAAGAACAAAAAAAACCCAAATTTAGCAGAAGGAAAGAAATCATAAAGATCAGATCAGAAATAAATGAAAAAGAAATGAAGGAAACAATAGCAAAGATTAATAAAAGTAAAACCTGGTTCTTTGAGAAGATAAACAAAATTGATAAACCATTAGCCACACTCATCAAGAAAAAAAGGGAGAAGACTCAAATCAATAGAATTAGAAATGAAAAAGGAGATGTAACAACTGACTCTGCAGAAATACAAAAGATTATTAGAGATTACAAGCAACTCCATGCCAATAAAATGGACAACCTGGAAGAAATGGACAAATTCTTAGAACTGCACAAGCTGCCGAGACTGAACTAAGAAGAAATAGAAAATATGAACAGACCAATCACAAGCACTGAAATTGAAACTGTGATTAAAAATCTTCCAACAAACAAAAGCCCAGGACCAGATGGCTTCACAGGCGAATTCTATCAAACATTTAGAGAAAAGATAATACCTATCCTTCTCAAACTCCTCCAAAATATAGCAGACAGAAGAACACTCCAAAACTTATTCTACGAGGCCACCATCCCTCTGATACCAAAACCAGATAAAGATGTCACAAAGAAAGAAAACTACAGGCCAATATCACTGATGAACATAGATGCAAAAATCCTCAACAAAATACTAGCAAACAGAATCCAACAGCACATTAAAAGGATCATACACCATGATCAAGTGGGGTTTATTCCAGGAATGCAAGGATTCTTCAATATACGCAAATCAATCAACGTGATACACCATATCAACAGACTGAAGGAGAAAAACCATATGATCATCTCAATAGATGCAGAGAAAGCTTTTGATAAAATTCAACACCCATATATGATAATAACCCTGCAGAAAGTAGACATAGAGGGAACTTTCCTCAACATAATAAAGGCCATATATGACAAACCCACAGCCAGCATTGTTCTCAGTGGTGAAAAACTGAAACCATTTCCACTAAGATCAGGAACAAGATAAGGTTGTCCACTCTCACCACTCTTATTCAACATAGTTTTGGAAGTCCTAGCCACAGCAATCACAGAAGAAAAAGAAATAAAAGGAATCCAAATAGGAAAAGAAGAAGTAAAACTGTCACTGTTTGCAGATGACATGATACTATACATAGAGAATACTAAGGATGCTACCAGAAAACTACTAGAGCTAATCAATGAGTTTGGTAAAGTAGCAGGATACAAAATTAATGCACAGAAATCTCTGGCATTCTTATACACTAATGATGAAAAATCTGAGAGGGAAATTAAGAAAACACTCCCATCTACCATTGCAACAAAAAGAATAAAATATCTAGGAATAAACCTACCTAAGGAGACAAAAGACTTGTATGCAGAAAACTATAAGACACTTATGAAAGAAATTAAAGATGATACAAATAGGTGGAGAAATATACCATGTTCTTGGATTGGAAGAATCAACATTGTGAAAATGACTATACTACCCAAAGCAATCTACAGATTCAATGCAATCCCTATCAAATTACCACTGGCATTTTTTACAGAACTAGAACAAAAAATTTCACAATTTGTATGGAAACACAAAAGACCCCAAATAGCCAAAGCAATCTTGAGAACGAAAAATGGAGCTGGAGGAATCAGGCTCCCTGACTTCAGACTATACTACAAGGCTACAGTAATCAAGACAGTATGGTACTGGCACAAAAACAGAAATATAGATCAATGGAATAGGATAGAAAGCCCAGAGATAAACCCACACACATATGGTCACCTTATCTTTGATAAAGGAAGAAAGGATATACAGTGGAGAAAAGACAGCCTCTTCAATAAGTGGTGCTGGGAAAACTGGACAGCCACCTGTAAAAGTATGAAATTAGAACACTCCCTAACACCACACACAAAAATAAACTCAAAATGGGTTAAAGACCTAAATGTAAGGCCAGACACTATCAAACTGTTAGAGGAAAACATAGGCAGAACACTCTATGACATAAATCACAGTAAGATCTTTTTGACCCACCTCCTAGAGAAATGGAAATAAAAACAAAAATAAACAAATGGGATCTAATGAAACTTAAAAGCTTTTGCACAGCATAGGATACCATAAGTAAGACCAAAAGACAACCCTCAGAATGGGAGAAAATAGTTGCAAATGAAGCAACTGACAAAGGATTAATATCCAAAATTTATAAGCAACTCATGCAGCTCAATAACAAAAAAAACCAAACAACCCAATCCAAAAATGGGCAGAAGAACTAAATAGACATTTATCCAAAGAAGATATACAGATTGCCAGCAAACACATGAAAGAATGCTCAACATCATTAATCATTAGAGAAATGCAAATCAAAACTACAATGAGATATCATCTCACACCAGTCAGAATGACCATCATCAAAAACTCTAGAAACAATAAATGCTGGAGAGGGTGTGGAGAAAAGGGAACCCTCTTGCACTGCTGGTGGGAATGTAAATTGATATAGCCACTATGGAGAACAGTATGGAGGTTCCTTAACAAACTACAAATAGAACTACCATACGACCCTGCAATCCCACTAGTAGGCATATACCCTGAGAAAACCATAATTCAAAAAGAGTCATGTACCAAAATGTTCATTGCAGCTCTATTTACAATAGCCAGGACATGGAAGCAACCTAAGTGTCCATCAACAGATGAATGGATAAAGAAGATGTGGCACACATATACAATGGACTATTACTCAGCCATAAAAAGAAATGAAACTGAGTTCTCTGTAATGAGGTGGATAGACCTGTAGTCTGTCATACAGAGTGAAGTAAGTCAGAAGGAGAAAAACAAATACCGTCTGCTAACACATATATATGGAATCTAAGAAAAAAAATATCATGAAGAGCCTAGGGGTAGCACGGGAATAAAACACAGACCTACTAGAGCATGGACTTGAGGATATGGGGAGGGGGAAGGGTAAGCTGTGATGAAGTGAGAGAGTGGCAAGGACATATACACACTACCAAATGTAAATTAGATAGCTAGTGGGAAGCAGCCACATAGCACAGGTAGTTCACCTCTGTGCTTTGTGACCACCTAGAGGGGTGGGATAGGGAGGGTGGGAGGGAGGGTGACGCAAGAGGGAAGAGATATGGGAACATACGTATATGTATAACTGGTTCACTTTGTCGTAAAGGAGAAACTAACACACTATTGTAAAACAGTTATACTCAAATAAAGATGTTAAAAAAAAGAATATTTTTTTTCAAATAATCTTCAGTAAAATAGCTACAAATAAAATTATGAAGTTATTTAGGTACTAAATTATGGCTTTTGCCATTCAGCCTTGAGTCCAACTCCAAAGGTCAAAGTGATACATATTTTTAATAGATTTTTATCTGTTTCTGTTAACTAGGTCACATAAAGCATATCCAATTACTATGCTCCATGGACTTAGACATCTTGCTTAAAATATTATTCAATTTATGGTTACTACAAAGCTACAGTAATCAAAACAGTATGGTACTGGCACAAAAACAGACACATAGATCAATGGCACAGGATAGAAGGCTCAGAAACAAACCAATGCACCTATGGTCAATTAATCTATGACAAAGGAGTGAGAATATACAACTGAGAAAAGAGTCTCTTCAGTAAGTGGTGCTTGGAAAACTGGTCAGCTATATGTAAACGAATGAAGTTAGAACATTCTCTAACACCATACACAAAAATAAACTCAAAATGGGTTAAAGACCTAAATGTAAGACTGGATACTGTAAAACTCTTATAAAACAACATGGGCAGAACACTCTGACATAAATCACAGCAATATCTTTTTTGATCCATTTCCTAGAGTAATGAAAATAAAACCAAAAGTAAACAAATTGGACCTAATTAAACTTAAAATGGACAGCAAAGGAAACCATAAACCAAACGAAAAGACAACCCACAGAATGGGAGAAAATATTTGCAAACAAAGCAAACGACAAGGGATTAACCTCCAAAATATGCAAAACGCTCATACAGCTCAATTATCAAAAAACAAATAACCCAACCAAAAAATGGGAAGAAGATCTAAATAGACATTTCTCCAAAGAAGTCATACAGCTGGCCAAAAAGCACATCAAAAGATGTTCAACACTGCTAATTATTAGAGAAATGCAAATCAAAACTACAATGAGGTATCACCTCACACCAGTTAGAATGGTCATCATCAAAAAGTCTAGAAACAATAAATCCCCTCCCACAATGTTGATGGGAATGTAAACTGGTACAACCACTATGGAGAACAATATGGAGATTCCTTAAAAAACTAAAACTAGAGCTACCATTTGATCCAGCAATCCTATTCCTGAGCATATATCTGGAAAAAAACGTAATTCGAAATGATACATGCACTCCAATGTTCATTGCAGCACTGTTTACCAAAGCCAAGACATGGAAGCAACCTAAGTGTCCATCAACAGATGAATGGATAAAGAAGATGTGGTACATATATACAATGGAATGTTATTCAGCCATCAAAAAGAATGAAATAATGCCATTTGCAGCAACACAAGACTGACCTAGAAATTATCATACTAAGTGATCTAAGTCAAAGACAAATATCGTATGATATTACTTATATGTGGAATCTTAAAAAATGATGCAGGTGAACTTGTTTACACAACAGAAACAGACTCACAGACTTAGAGGGTGGGCTTGTGGTTGCCAAGTGGGGAAAGTGGGGCGGAGGGATGAATTGGGAGTTGGGGATTGGCATATACACACTATTATATGTAAAATAGATAATCAACAAAGGGCTACTGTATAGCACAGGGAACTATACTCAATACTCTGTAATAACCTATATAAGAAAAGAATCTGAAAAAGAAAAGATATACGAATATGTATAACTAAATCACTTTGCTGTTCACCTGAAACTAACACAACATTGTGAAACAACTATACTTCAATATAAAATTTAAAAATTTTTTAAAAAAGAAAACTGATAGAATAGAAAAATAAATACATAAACTTATGGTTACCAAAGGGGAAAGATGGGGGGAGGGATAAATTAGGAGGTGGAGATTAACATACATACACTACTACATATAAAATCGATAATCAACAAGGACCTACCATATAGTACAGGGAACTCTACTCGATACTCTGTAGTAACTTACATGGGAAAAGAATCTGAAAAAGAACTGATGTATGTATATGTACAACTAAATCACTTTGCTGTACACCTGAAACTAACACAACATTGTAAATCAACTATACTCCAATATAAAATAAAAAAATTTTTTTTAAGATTTTAAAAGGTTGTTAGAGCAATGGAAATAAGATAGAATAGATTCTCTTTGGGGGCTATAGTTCTCAGAGACAAAGTTGCTGTTGTTGTTGTTTTTTAATCATACACCCAAAGAAGAACAGGTCACTTTTTTGTAAACCCCCTTTTATGAAATGAGATTCTTAAATTATGGAGTATGGTAAGTGAAAAAGCAGATCTTCATTTTCTCCATCCCAGTGGTCAAGATAACCAGAAGGAAGACACTGGGAGAAATGATACTAACCTTCAAAACAAGGTTGTTATAATACTTTTCAAAACAAAAACATCTGACTTTTATTTGGCTCTTACTAAATGCCAAGCACTTTTACATGTATTATTTCATTAAACCCAAAGAGTAACCAATGAAGTAGGTAATACTATCATCATCCCCTTTTTTGCTCTATGGAAACACAATTAAAGTGATTAGATAACTTGAACAGCATCGCAGAGCTAGATGTGAAGAGCTTGTGAAGATGTAAAGAGCTGGGATGTTAACTTTGGCTTTCTGTCTGCAGAGCCTGGGCAGGTAATCATTGTGTCACAATTGTGTGATGACCAAAAGGACACAGAGCTGCTTGTCCAGTGATCATATACCACCTTCCTTTATGATTTTGAGATTTGTGTTAGTCTTCCCATAATGCTGTTATTTGCTCCAAAAGATTCAGTTATATTGTCATTGTGAATTGTATTGGGTTGGCCAAAAGATTCATTTGGTTTTTTTCCCATAAGATGGCTCTAGTAGCAATTAGTTGTCCATAACTGCATTCGAAACAGTTTGTTAGACTGTATGTGACAGCTGTCATCTCGGCGTGCATTTTTTTAAAAAAAACTTTAAATTGGTGAATTTTTGTGTAGCCATTTTAATATTGAAGATGGAAGAAAAAAGCAACATTTTCAGCATATTATGCTTTATTATTTCAAGAAAGGTAAAAACGCAATGGAACCACACAAAAAAAGATTTCTGCAGCGTATGGAGAAGGTGCTGTGACTGATCAAACGTGTTAAAAGTGGTTTGCAAAGTTCTGTGCTGGAGGTGTCTCTCTGGACAATGCTCCATGGTCGGGTAGACCAGTTGAAGTTGATAGCGATCAAATCCAGACATTAACGGAGAGCAACCGATGTTACACCACGCGGGAGATAGCCCACATACTCAAAATATCCAAACCAAACATTGAAAATCATTTGCACCAGCTTGGTTATGTTCATCAATTTGATGTTTGGGTTCCAAGTAAGTTAAGCAAAAAAACCCTTCTTGACCAAATTTCTGCATGCAGTTCTCTACTTAAACATAATGAAAATGTTTTGTTTTTAAAACAAATTGTGACAGGTGATGAAGAGTGGATACTGTACAATAATGTGGAATGAAAGAGATCGTGGGGCAAACGAAATGAACCACCACCAACCACATCAAAGGCCGGTCTTCATCCAAAGAAGCTGATATTGTGTATATGTTGGGATTGGAAGGGAGTCCTCTATTATGAGCTCCTTCCGGAAAACCAGACGATTAATTCTAACAAGTACTGCTCCCAATTAGATCAAATGAAATCCGCACTCGATGAAAAGTGTCCAGAATTAGTCAACAGAAAATGCATAATCTTCCATCAGACTAACGCAAGACCGCATGTTTCTTCGATCACCACGCAAAAACTGTTACAGCTTAGATGGGAAGCTCTGATTCATCTGCCATATTTACCAGACACTGCACCTTCAGATTCCCATTTATTTAGGTCTTTACAAAATTCTCTTAATGGAAAAAATTTCAATTCCCTGGAAAACTATAAAAGGCACCCGGAACAGTTCTTTGCTCAAAAAGATAAAAAGTTTTGGGAAAATGGAATTACGAAGTTGCCTGAAAAATGGCAGAAGGTTGTGGAATAAAGGAGTGAATATGTTTTTAATAAAGCTCTTGGTGAAAATGAAAAATTTCCTTTATTTTTACTTAAAAACTGAAGGCACTTTTTGGCCAATACCAATACTATTTATCATTATAAACTCACCTTTATACTGTTAAAGACTTTTACCCATGAATGGAGGGTTGCCTGATAATAGTCATGTGATGTCTGTGTTCCTTTGTTTTGTAGTTGCCTGATGTATCTTTGCCTATTCAATCTTTCTGAGTCACTGTTAAGGTGTATGGAAGAAAAATTAGCTTTGCTGCAGTAATTATACAGGCTTAGATAACTGAAAGAATGCATGGATTCCTCAAGCTGTACTCAGGAAAGGTTTCAATGAAGGTAAGGGATTACAGTACAGTAGCAGAAATAAAGCCCAGGCAAACATCAGAGAGGAACAAGTTTCTAGGCACAGATTCTAGTGTCCTTTCCCAATTTTACAGGATGGGCTTTGTCTTCAGGTCCAGAACCTCCAAGATATATGCGTGATACTTGGTCTCAGAAGAACGACTTACTCAAAGAGGAGCCTTTTGCACCCTTCTGGTCACACAGCCAAAACCAGGACATTGACCATTCTCAATAGCAGAGCCAAGAAAACACAAGTCAGATGCAAAAAAAATCTCTCAGTATGTTTTCTATAAACAATGCTGACTAGCTGTTTACGCCTGATCTTGGTGCCCAGGAATACAGTACACTGCATTTAGGTTTAGCCAAGGTCAGCATCATGGTTTCAGGCATCCCCAGAGATGAGCACAGGTGAGAGTAACGCAGTAGTGACCCAGCGCCCCCCGCCGCCGATGCTTGGTCAAGCCTTCTTAATTATAAATTGCTCATCGTTTTTCTTTTCTTTTACACCACTTGTAAAAAGGAAAAAGGAGAAGGACAAACATCAAAATAATAATCATTTGTACCATCCAGTGAGGTTTAGGATGGTTTTAAAGAAACATTTAAGTTTAGCAAGTATTCTAACACAAACTTATTCTTTTTTTTAATTGAAGTATACTTAATTTACAATGTTGTTAGTTTCTACTGTACAGCAAAGTGACTGTTATACATATATATATTCTTTTTAATCTTCTTTTCCATTATGCTTTATTACAGGATATTGAATATAATTCCTTGTGCTATACAGTAAGACCTTGTTTATCTATTTTATATATAGTAACACAAACATTCTTAATCGTGCATAAGCTGGGCAACTCATATCTCCCTCCACTACTGAATTTGAACTTCATGAAATTATCAATAGTTTGATTCAAAATAATAATTAACTGATTATTAACAAAATCTCATTCTTTCTCTAGCCAACCAGTTTCCCTCAGAAGACTATCTTACAGGAATTTTAACTTATTCTTCCGATTTGCTTGATCCTCAGTATACTATCAGCATAGGTTTGAATTAAACTTTTTCTAATATTAATTAGAAATTATATTACAATTAATTATTATTCAATATAATTAGATTAATAAATAATTCTAATATATTAGATTAATAAATTATTAATTTTCTAATATTAATTTGAATTAAACTCTTTCTAATATTAATAACATGACACGTACTGTGCTTTGGTTTTCAGTTGCCAGACATTTTTTTCTGTTCCTTCACTGTCAATCTTTCCGAATTACTTTGTTTCTGAGTGTGGAAGCAAAACAGACACACTGACCTCTGTCATTATAAGTAAGTATGACCAATCTTCAGAAAGGAAGAAAAAAACACTTTGCAACTGAGATAAACCAAAAATAACAGGTCAGTCTGTTAAGTTCTGCTCTCTGAAATAAATGAAACATTGAGCATTCCTGTTCAAGGAAACAGTTTTATTCCTGGTGTTTATAATACTATCATCTAAAGACATGCCCTGGCCTTTGCAGCTATCATTGTGAGAAATTTCTAGTTTTTTCAACATGTGCAGTCCATTTTGAATTAGTAACCATTAACATCTTGTGTTTTTTCCTTTTAATGAATATTATATTTTTATTTGGTGAGAAAATGTTTCTGATGTCCTTGTACCTCTATGAAAATAACATTCTTCTCTTTTCTAAAATGCTGGTAATGTTGACACTTTTTGTTAAAATGGTTAAAAGAACCAAGAAGGCAGAGCAGCTGATTATGGCAACAGGAATTTTTACTGCTAGCAAAGTCTCTTCTTCCCAGCATGAAGGCTGCAGGCTTCTTGATAGAAGCAAATCTGCTTCTCTATGTTTCCGTACCAAGGAAATTTCTTTGGGATTTGTCTCCTGCTGCCTTTTAGAATCGTTTCATTTTCTTACTCCCTATGGATATTCCCTGGTTATAGACTCTAGGCTTCCTACCATAGTTTTTGTTCATTTCTTTGTTTATATTTTGGCTTAGTCCTTTTTCTTTTTCTTTTTTTTTGCCTTTGCCATTTCTTAACGTTCAAATATTCATTGAAAAACAATGGTAATAAGTAAAGAGTAAAAGTTTTCCCTCTACCTAACCAGTTCTCCAGTTAGACACAGTTAATAGTTCAGGGTGTATCTGTATATTGACCTACAAACACACACACACACACAGAGTCACAGACACTTAAAAACAATGAGTTTATTGGTAAGTAAGTTTTTTACTTCCTAATGAGTTATGGACAGCTTTCTCCTTTAGTGCTTATAGATATATCTCATTCTCTTTAATAACCTCTCGAGCACTTAGAGTCTCCTTGACTATAGACCCTGTCTTTGCCACACATACTGTTTTGATTCCCTCATGCTTCATAGTCCTGGGACTCACTTAGCCCAGCTTTGCTCCTTTTCCACCCGCAGCCCAGGGCCTTGAAAACCACTGCAGGGACAGAACCAGGGGTGGGCTGGACTTGACTTTAACTGTATCATGAAAGCCAACTGTTAAAATTTCAGGAACTTTGAAAGTTCGTTGTTAAACTCAGTCATTACTAAAAATTAAATCATACAAACTTACAATGAAATAAATTACATTAAAAATAAGGGTAAAAAATACTAAAAGATGATCACTTCTGAATCTTTTATTACATTTTACTATTGTCTCCGCTATGAGGTTATTTATGTCTATTGTTTCTGAATAGTGAAGACACTACATAATAGTGTGCTATCAGGCATCTCTTCCCAACTCCTCAGCCAGTGAGATTTCATTGCTAGCTTGAAACCTGCCATGATGGGAATACTTACACTATGGAAAACAATAAATAATGCAAATTGGGGCTTGAAGTATAGTTTTGTTGACTGTTTAGGCTAAAAAGGTGATGAGGAATATGTTAATAATTCAGATTAGACTGAAAAGTGTGGGTGTCTATAGTCATTAGATTGTCAGTATCACAGTATTTGAAAATAACTGTCAGTTTCAGCCAAGAAGTCACGCACCTCATTGTCGAATGGGTTACTTCACTTTTGTATACTCACCATTTATGCTGGAACTACACTTGATTGTCAGTGAGGTAAGTGACTTCTTCACTGGATAGTCATCACTGTTTGATTTTGTGACACTACTGTTGGCAAGTTATGAAAAGGATAGACTTTGCAAGAAATAGCAAGTCACGCCGAAGTTATAGGCGCATGGAACTTATAAGGAAGTATATTATACTATTTCATTATTTGTACATGATGTGATATACATCCTTTATGTCTATAAAATTTCTAATAAAGTTATGTTTTTACATATATGCATACTTTTTTTTGAGAGCTGATTGTTAAACATTGGCCATGACACCATGGCACAAAACTCTGGACTCCACTTGCCTAGAAAGAGAACTTAGGAGGAGGGTACAACTTGTCCTTTGCTATCAACTAGGTCTCTGACATTAGGCAAGCTTTCTGGATTTCAGTTTGTTCTTTTTTAAAATGAGGGCTTTGGACATTTTTTAACCATTTTTTCCATCATGGATTCCTTTGGGAATCTAATGAAAGCCTTGGACATTGTCTGTAAGAAAAATGGATACACACACATTTGTCAGTTATTTCTGGGGGTTTATGGACTCCCTAAGTTCCCTCAAGTACCCCAGGTTAAGGATCTATGCACTCTCTAAATTCCTTCTGACTCCAGAAGCTAAAATTCTGGGATGTCAAAACACAATCTGATAAAATATTTATAAAAATATTTAGAGAAACTAGTTTTTCCTCCTGCTTCAGCAGCAAAATCAGAGTAATCCAAGTTGGAGTTAAATCAGCAAATGGATTTATTTCCAAAAAAAGATAATTGAAGAACAACCCACAAGCTGAACCCACATGGCAAGTCTTCCTGCAGAAAAATTCTTGTTCCTAAATTTGAAATGTCCCACTCCTACTGCACATAATATTATTAGTAGTAGGCAGAAAATTCATCGTGACACAGATTTCAACAAATATTTATTTGGTATTTCTGAAAAGTGGAATGTTTCTGTAGGAAAAGTAAGAGCTATGTAGATAAATGTGAAAGGATTTCCAAATCCTTCAGGGTAAGCATGATATGAAAGAGGGGATGGGAAGAAAGATACACACTTTTTCAAGTTGCCTGAAAAACCAATTTCAGTTTCTCAAAGTGCACTGCCCCGTTTGTGAGGGGCAGCATGTTCCTTCCTGATGAAGGCAGGGGCCTGAGAATTCAGATATTTATAAATAACCGGAATCAGTAGCAACCCAGGCCTAGCATATATGGTGACTGCTCAATGATTTATAAAGTTCACTCAACATCCTCACTTAAGAGGCCTTGAAAGCACATTCTCAAACCAGGTCAAGAGCAAGAAGTTTTCAACAAATGTTGTGTGAGTAGTAGTAAAACTATGTTAACAGTGAAAAGGCCCAGCTGCCTCTGTAAATTTGTGTCATGGAATTTCCATGTGACGATTTAGATCGCTATTAATCAATATGCGAAGCCAAGTATATGTAGGACAAGAAGGTTGGTTACACAACTCTATGTTTTAACATGATTCAAACTATGTAAAAATCAAAAAAGGAAATACATGTCAATATTCATTGAAAAGAATGGAAGGCTATACAGCAAAATACTAATGGTGGTTATTTTGGAATGATAAATTTTAAAAAACTTCTTTTCTGGATTTTTAATTTTTTTCTCCAATGAATGTGTTATTTCCATAATTAGAAAGAAAAATATATAAAATGTTTCTCATTAGAAGGATAAAACATCATATTACATCTAAACTATTAATGTCTAGGTTTTTGCTTTTGTTTTTGTTTTATCAAAAGGTTAAAAATCCAAATAAAAAAATTTTATTGGAGTATAATTGACGTACAATGTTTGTTAGTTTCTGCTATACAGCAAAGAGAGTCAGTTATACATACACATATATCCACTTTTTTAAAGATTCTATTCCCATATAGGTCATTACAGAGTACTGACTAGAGTTACCTGTGCTATTCAGTAGGTTCTTATTAATTATCTATTCTATATATAGTAGTGTGCATATGTCAATCCCAATCTCCCAATTTAACCCTCCCCCCCCAAATTGTTTTTAAAATGTATTGTTTTTTGTTTTTGTTTTGCGGTACGTCGGCCTCTCACTGCTGTGGCCTCTCCTGTTGCAGAGCACAGGCTCCGGACGCGCAGGCTCAGCGGCCATGGCTCATGGGCCCAGCCGCTCCGCGGCATGTGGGATCCTCCCGGACCGGGGCACGAACCCGTGTCCCCTGCATTGGCAGGTGGACTCTCAACCACTGTGCCACCAAGGAAGGGAAGCCCCTAAAATGTATTGGTTTTTAACTCTATTTGTATACTCTGTTTTGAATACTTAAGTATTAATCTTCATCATCTTTGATGTTGAAAGGAATCATTTTTGGTTTACTGTTGCCTGATGTTCGGATTCATAGATACAAAAATGAGGACAGATATATTCTCTTGATGAAGAGAACAGCCACTAATTGCCTATATACGCTCAGTCATTAAGGAATTATTGAGCACATATTTGAGTGAGCTGTACTGAAGGATACTTACGTTCATAAGAGAGCTTCTGCTCGAAAAACACTATAAAATCTACAACTTCCAGGGCTTCCCTGGTGGCGCAGTGGTTGAGAGTCCGCCTGCCAATGCAGGGGACACGGGTTCGTGCCCCAGTCCGGGAGGATCCCACGTGCCGCGGAGCGGCTGGGACCGTGAGCCACGGCCGCTGAGCCTGCGCGTCCGGAGCCTGTGCTCCGCAACGGGAGAGGCCACGACAGTGAGAGAGAGGCCCGCGTACCCCCCCAAAAAATCTACAACTTCCAGATGTCAAACTTGGAGCTGGTGCAAGCCCAAAAGAATCTGCTCCCAAGAGAAATTAACACTTGGACTCTTAAATATAACTTTAGTGACTTCTTCCCTTCCTCCTCCATCTCAGCTGAATGAATATACTGCATCCAGAAGGTGTGCCTGCCAGAGTCTGAAAAAAATTTAGCTGTCAAATTCTGTAAACAAAGAAGGTCAAGTGTGATTTCATTATAAGTAGAATGGGTGATGGATCGCTTGGTGTGAAGTGACATGCGACAGGCTGTCTGCTGGCCGAAAAGAAATATGTCTCCACCAAGACCTCAAGTAACCTGAAATTCTGATATTAGAGATGTATTGCCTTGAATTTCGAAGATTTTCTGCCCTTCAAATGTTCCCCAGGAGTAGGAAATCATCCTTTGGGTGACAACAGCTAAGCCACTGTTAGCTAACATCTTGGAAAGATTAGTCAAGCCCTTTGAGTCTGGGATACAGGTATTCAGCAGAGAAAGGAAGAAGAAATTGGGTACCAGGAGAAGGTATAGTTGGAAATGCTGAAAAGCAAGGCGAATTGATTCACACACACACACATTTTTCCTAAACCCCAGGATTGTGCCCAGGACAGACTCAAGCCATGGAAAGGTCAATATTTATATTCTCCTATAGTGTAACAGTAAACACTTGCTATTTAACAGATAATAATGAATGCCAGAAATGATTAGTAGTTATTAAGGTTTACCTGAATAGAGAATGTGCATGAGCAGGGGAAGGGGAGAGCAGCCATGCTGCCAGCGCTTTGCCTAAGAAATACTTATTGAATGAATGAAATTAAATACATGAAAAAAACAGATGAAGCCAGATATGATAATGGTAATATTATTAATATAATAACAATAATAATCACCTTAAAATGCAAAAGGTTAAAGATCTATAAGAAGCTTTTTATATATCAAATTAAGCATACGGTTGTCTTCACATTCATGTTTTGAAAGAGTGCAAGACATTTCGACTCTTCCTCAAGGGGAAAAAAAAAACTCTAACAAACAAATGAATCAAAAGACCAAGCCTTGAACACTTGCCTCTATCTTTGTTATTTGCTCCCTTTTTCAAAATGAATAACTACAGACATTCTGGGGTACTCATAAATTGGCCTAGAGCTCTTATTTCCACTGGTTGACCTTCACATGAATCAGAAGCAACCAAAGCTTTTTGCTTTTGTTAATTAAATATTCTGGACTGATCAAAAACTTCATCTGGGCTAAGGCCAGTTGGTGTAAAGTCTGCAACGAAGACTTAACTGAGACATCTGTCAGAATAGGAAAAACATGCTTCTCCATCACAGTGAAATTTAAGAAGAGGCCCATCTTCCATTCAAGAAAAGTGCGTTTGCACAGGTCAAGCAGAAACCAAGCAACTCAAACTAGAAGACCTTCTGCTGTATTTGAATGCCTGGCATCTGGAAAGGCTGAACCTTAAATGAATAAATGAATAGATTTGGCAGTCTCTTAAGGAAGTCTCTAAAATTTTCCAAGCCAGTGGAAAATAATAATGGTGAATACAGTGACTCCTCATCCTGAATTTTCTAGGAGAGACCAACATTTCAAATAATTGATCATTCTCCATAAAGTATTACCATAGAGCCTGATTTAGGGTTCAGAAAAAATGGCCTGTGTATTTATGGATCAAGTCCCTTCCTGTACAATAGCTCATGATTATAAAATGATGCAACAGGAATGTTAGCTTGGTTTAAACTTGTTATGTTTTTATAAACTAAAGAGAATTTATCTTGATGTTGACCTACTTTTCTCATAGACTGAATGCTACCTCCCCAAATGCCCTTGAACAGAACTGACTTTGTACTTGACTATGGTCCAAGCTAAAGGACAACAGATAAAAGGAAAACATTAACTAAAATACTAAACAATAATAAAATGTTCATGCTGATCAGATTTTCTGATTACCTAAGGATTAGGCAGAAACAACTTTTGCAAAAACAGAGTTTCCAAAATGTATGAGTCATTCTTAAAAATATAAATATGGGGAATGGAACTAAGTCTATTTTTATGGGTTCAGGATCATCGTTCTAGACTTTAATTCTTCAGAGATTATTTCTAAAAATAGACTGGCAGACACTGCAGGCCAATGGACTAAAGGTGAACTGACTTTAAAACAGTTTCTAAAAGATACTCGTGGCAATGAGCTTTAAAAAGTTATACCTGTACAATAATATTTTGTTTTCTAACTTGTCTAAAAGGATTTCAGCTCTATTCAGGATTGGAGGTTCTATTTAGTAGGATGCTATGTAATAAATCTGCCTACCTTCTATATATTCAGTCTTCTGCTACTTGCTATGATCAGTTGATCAAAGTTTTACTGCCATTTTTCAGATAGCTTCTCAATTTTAGATGTTTATTCTTATTCTCATTTGAATGCCTGACTATATCTTTGTCTGGTTTTTGTGGGAGGTGTCTGTGAACCTTGAATAAGAAACACCATCTGTAGTTCATTTCTTTGGCATAAGGGTCCATTTAGAGAGATTTTTGGCATTTAAAACCAAACTGCTGTGCTACCCTCTGGCTGCTTCTGATAAAATCTAACAGAAGAAATTGGTAGCATGTTCCCCTACAGGTCTTTCTCTGTGTGGAATTTCATGTTTGTCTCACAGCCTAGTTGAATATCTACTCATCTTATCAAGTCGACATGATTTATTTCTCACTGATAGGACAGCAGACACATTTGAAATAAATTAGGGTGATCCTGCTTTCTGTTAAAGTCCTCTGTGTGTGCACACTTGTAATTTTCCAGCCAGTAAGCTTAAGTGTATTTTCTAACAGTTCAAATATACCATTATTTTCCATTTTCACTTCTCTTTTTTTTTGATGTCTGCAGATTGGGGAAGGGCCAGGGGAAATTCCACTTTTATTTGTTCTACATTTTGCCAAAGGTGGAAGATTTTTAATGGTTCCTCTCTGCAAGCTTCCAGAGGGGGATAAATGACCCATATGGCTATACTTATAATCTAATTAAGATAAAACATCACATCCTTCCAATTAACTTCACTTCAGATTCAGAAGACCCAAATGTGATCTATACTGAGGACACATCTTTTTATCAAGCCCACGCAGACAGCAGAAGAAAGATATCCTCTTTCCTCATTCAAACAGCAATTCCTTCCTTTCTTTTCCAAGATGACAAAAGTCTATCAAATTCACAAAAGTTTAACAATAATTGTACCTTAGATTCATAGAGGGCCATTTATCAAAGCCTCTGGTTTGAAGAAGCTTTCAAAATATAAAAGGTAAATATTAAGAGACTTATGGCTTTATCTCTGACAAATAAAGAGCTTAGATGTTGTCACTTCCATCCTTAGAATAAGAAAAAGTTGAATAAACTTAAAATCAGTGAGTTGTCTTGGACCATCAGAGAATTGAGGTCACAGGGCAGACAGCCACTCTGAATTCTAGAGAGACAGAAGAATACAAAGAAACACAGCTGACGTCAGCTTATCCAGAGCAAAAGCCACTAGAGCCATAAATTGGTAGGAACACTTCAATAGTTATTTTGATGAATTGCTGGAGGCTGAGTGTAGACTAGCATGGAAAATGAGAAGTTCCTGGGGGCTGCAGTTTTAGGGAGACCCTCACACTTTCATGGATTATACATCCAGGAACCTCACCAGGTTCTTAACAATGGAGAGCCAAGAAAAATCATCTCATGTATTTGGCAAGGGTGGGGGAAAATAATCGTTTAAAAATATGTTCATTGTGTTCTCCATAACAAAGGACTACTCTCTACTGAAAAGACTTCAGTAGAGCCTTATTTTACACAGGCATAAGAGCAATTACCCAGCTCCAGTCCTAGCTAGCCTCCTGTCTCACCCAAATAGGGCAGAGAGAGGGGAAAAAAGTTAAGAAACTCTTGTGAAACTCACATCCCAGTAACAAAGGCCCACTAAAAATTGAGATTTAATTTTAAGATTATAGAACACTACTCCTAATCCACTCCTAACCACCACATCAACAGAGCTCCAGTATAACAGCAGATTACAACTCAAAGAGCTGCAAGGTTCACATTCCTTAGGAAGGGGTTCTCAGGGAAGTGCAAAGGTAATAGTGAGGACAAACTCAAGGACACCAGAGAAAGTTGAGGCCATGTCACCTACAGTTATTAAATACAGCCTAATAGCCAGATTAACATAAAATCTAAAGATCTATGTATCTCATTTCTTACTGTAAGTTATGTGTGGCTTTTAACAACAACAAGAACAAAAATCACAAGGAATGCTAAAATTAAGTCTGAAGAGATAAAGCAAGCATCAGAACCAGACTCAGATATGACACAGATTTTGGAATTATCAGACCAAGAATTTAAAGTAAATCTGATTAACACGTTGAAGGCTCTAATGGAAAAAGTAGACAATATGCAAGGGCAGATAAATAATGTAAGCAGAGAGATGAAAAGTGTAAAAAAGAATCAATATAAATGTTAGAAAAAAAAAGTGTAACAAATGAAGAATGCCTTTGACGGACTCTTCAGTTGACTAGACACAACTGAGGAAAGAATCAGTGAATCTGGAGAAACATCAGTAGAAGCTTTCCAAAATGAAATGCCGAAAGGAAAAAAAATGGAACAGAATAACCAAGCACTATGGGGCAATCCCAAAAGGTATAACACAGAATAATTGGAATACCAGAAAAAGAAGAGACAACACAGCAGAAAAAAAAAATGAAGTAATTATAGCCAAGAAATTTCAAAATTTAACAAGAGATACCAAATTATACATCCAGAAATTCAGAGAACACCAACAGACTAAATACCAAAAACTCTACAGTTAAGAATATCATATTCAAACTCCAGAATAAAACAAAGAGAAAATCTTGAAAGAAGGCAGGGGAGAATAAAAACCTTACCTATAGAGTAAAAAGGATGAGAATTATAGCATAATTTTTTTCAGAAAAAAAGAAGAAAAATTTTCTTGCAAGCAAGAAGATAGCAGAGTGAAATATTTTAAATGATGAAAGAAAAAAATCTAGAATTATATAACCAGCAAAATTATCCTTCAAAAGTGAAGGAGAAATAAAGATTTTCTGAGACAAAAACTGAGAAGAGAGGGATGGTGACACATGAGGCTCCTGAACTTCTCTTCTTCCAAAGACACACTGAATATACCACTATACCTGAGACAATTCCCTGTGAAAGAAGTCCAAAAATTAGCTGAGTGACTCCTATACATTGGGCAGATGAGAAAATACCCACATAGAAATAGGCAGAAAAGACTGAGACCCACTCTCCCCCCCTCCAGCATAACATCATACAATTGGGGGAAAACCCCAACCTCTACCTTCTCCCTCAGTGAATAGTTTGGACCCCACATTTAGTGGCCCAACTTTCAAGACTCCTACCTGAATAATGGGCCCTCCAAAATTCCTAGCTCTGAAAGACAATGAAGCTTGCATCCACGAGACCCACAAGACTATAGCAAACTAATGGGCATGCAAGGACTTGCTATGACTATTCCCTCAGGGTTCAGCTCAGAAAGAGCAGGAAAAATTGCCCGTCCCTCAGTCTTTCCCTGGGAAGGTTTGCATCTAGATACTTCAAAAGCTGCTGCTTGAAAGTCAAGATTATAATTTAAGCACACATCTAGGGGCTGGGTGCAGTGCCCCCCAGAGACTACGAAACTGATCGACATTTCCATCAGTTGTAGCCCTCTCACTGGTGTAAGCAGGGGGTGGGCGGGTGGGAAGCTTCGGAGCCACTGAGGAGAGTGCAGCAACAGGGGTGAGGAGGGCAAAGCGGTGAGATTCCCAAACAGAGGATCGGGACCGAGCAGCAATCACCAGCCTGAGTGGCATGTCTGCTCAACCGCCAGGACGGGTGGTGGCTGGGAGCTGAGGCTCAAACTTCAGAGGTCAGATCCCAGGGAGAGGACTGGGGTTGGCTGTGTGAACACAGCCTGAAGGGGGCTAGTGCGCCACAGCTCACCAGGAGGGAGTCTGGGAAAAAGTCTGGAATTGCCTAAGAGTCAAGAGACCATTGTTTCAGGGTGCACGAGAAGAGGAGATTCAGAACACTGCCTAAATGAGCTTCAGAGATGGGCGTGAGTCGCAGCTATCAGTGTGGACACCAGAGACGGTCATGAAATGCTAAGTCTGCTGCTGTAACCACAAAGAAGCCTGTGTGCAAACACAGGTCACTATCCACACCTCCCCTCCTGGGAGCCAGTGCAGCCCACCACTGCCAGGGTCCTGTGACCCAGGGACAACTTCCCCAGGATAACACACGGTGTGCCTCAGGCTGTAGCAATGTCACGCCAGCCTCTGCTGCTGCAGGCTTGCCCCACATTCCGAACCCCTCTCTCCCCCCCAGCCTGAGTGAGCCAGAGCCCCCTAATCAGCCGCTCCTTTAACCCCCCTCCTGTCTGGGCAAAGAACATATGCCAGAGGGTGACCTACATGCAGAGGCGGGGCCACATCCAAAGCTGAACCCCAGGAGCTGTGTGAACAAAGAAGAGAAAGGGAAATTTCTCCGTGCAGCCTCAGGAGAACTGGATTAAATCTCCACAATCAACGTGATGTACCCTGCATCTGTGGAATACCTGAATAGACAACAAATCATCCCAAAATTGAGGCGATGGCCTTTGGAAGCAACTATAGACTTGGGGACTGTAGAATGGAACTGACTAGTTTCTGATTTTTATGTTTATCTTACTATAGTTTTTAGTACTTCTTATCATTGGTGGATTTGTTTATTAGTTTCTTTGCTCTCTTTTTTATTTTAATAATTTATTATAATAATTTATTTTAATAATTTCATTTTATTATGTATTATTTTCCTTAATTCTTTTTTCTTCTCCATTTTCTTCCAAACCATGTGGCTGACAGCATCTTGGTGCTCTGGCCAGGTGTCAGGCCTGTGCCTCTGAGGTGAGAGAGCTGACTTCAGGACACTGGACCACCAGAGACCTCCTGGCCCCACCTAATGTCAATCAGTGAGAGCTCTCCCAGAGATCTCTGTCTCAGCACTAAGACCCAGCTCCACTCAATGACCAGCAAGCTCCAGTGCAGGACACCCCATGCCAAACAACTAGAAGACAGGAACACAACCCCACCATTAGCAGAGAGGCTGCCTAAAATCATAATACGTTCACAGACACCACAAAACACACCACCAGATGTGGTCCTGCCCACCAGAAAGACAAGATCCAGCCTCATCCACCAGAACCCGGGTAACCAGTCCCCTCCACCAGGAAGCCTAGACAACCCACTGAACCAAACTTACCCACTGGGGGCAGACACCCAAAACAATAGGAACTATAAACCTGCCGTCTGTGAAAAGGAGACCCCAAACATAGTAAGGTAAGCAAAATGAGAAGACAGAGAAACACACAGCGGATGAAGGAGCAAGGTTAAAAAACCACCACACCAAACAAATGAAGAGGAAATAGGCAGTCTACCTGAAAAAGAATTCAGAGTAATGATAGTAAAGATGATCCAAACTCTTGGATACAGAATGGAGAAAATAGAAGAAATGTTTAACAAGGACCTAGAAGAACTAAAGAGCAAACAAACAATGGTAAACAACACAATAAATGAAATTTAAAATTCTCTAAAAGGAATCAATAGCAGAATAACTGAGATAGAAGGACAGATACGTGACCTGTAAGATAAAATAGTGGAAATAACTACTGCAGAACAGACTAAAGAAAAAAGAATGAAAAGAACTGCAGACAGTCTCAGAGACCTCTGGGACAACATTAAATGCACCAAAATTCAAATTATAGGGGTCCCAGAAGAAGAAGAGAAAAAGAAAGGGACTGAGAAAATATCTGAAGAGATTATAGTTGAAAACTTCCCTAATATAGGAAAGGAAGTAGTCAATCAAGTCCAGGAAGCACAGAGAGTCCCATACAGGATAAACCCAGGGATAAACACTCCAAGACACATAATAATCAAACTGTCAACAACTAAATACAAAGAAAATATATTAAAAGCAGCAAGGGAAGAACAACAACACACAGGGGAATTCCCATAAGGTTAACATCTGATCTTTCAGCAGAAACTCTACAAGCCAGAAGGGAGTGGCAGGACATATTTAAAGTGATGAAGGAAAAAAACCTACAACCAAGATTACTCTACCCAGCAAGGATCTCATTCAGATTTGATGGAGAAATTAAAATCTTTACAGACAAGCAAAAGCTGAGAGAGTTCAGCACCACCAAACCAGCTTTACAACAAATGCTAAAAGAACTTCTCTAGGCAAGAAACACAAGAGAAGGAAAAGACCTACAAGAACAACCCGAAACAGTTAAGTAAATGGTAATAGGAACATACATATCAATACTTACCTTAAATGTAAATGGATTAAATGCTCCCAACAAAAGACACAGACTGGCTGAATGGATAAAAAAACAAGACCCGTATATATGCTGTCTACAAGAGACCCACTTCAGACCTAGGGACACATTCAAACTGAAAATGAGGGGATGGAAAAAGATATTCCATGCATATGGAAATCAAAAGAAAGCTGGAGCAACAATTCTCATATCACACAAAATAGACTTTAGACTAAAGACTATTACAGGAGACAAAGAAGGACACAACATAATGATCAAGGGATCAATCCAAGAAGAAGATATAACAACTGTAAATATTTATGTACCCAACATAGGAGCACATCAATACATAAGGCAAATGCTAACAGCCATAAAGGGGAAATCGACAGTAACACAATAATAGTAGGGGACTTTAACACCCCACTTTCACTATGGATAGATCATCCAAAATGAAAATAAATAAGGAAACACAAGCTTTTAATGATACATTAAACAAGATGGACTTAATTGATATTTATAGGACATTCCATCCAAAAACAACAGAATACTTTCTTCTCAAGTGCTCATGGAACATTCTCTAGGACAGATCATATCTTGGGATCACAAATAAAGCCTTGGTAAATTTAAGAAAATTGAAATTGTTATCAAGTATCTTTTTGGACCACAACACTATGAGACTAGATATCAATCACAGGGAAAAAACTGTAAAAAATACAAACACATGGAGGCTAAACAATACACTACTAAATAACCAAGAGATCACTGGAGAAATCACAGAGGAAATTCAAAAATACCTAGAAACAAATGACAATGAAAAGAATATGACCCAAAACCTATGGGAAACAGCAAAAGCATTTCTAAGAGGGAAGTTTATAGCAATACAATCCTACCTCAAGAAAGAAGAAATATCTCACATAAACAAACTAACCTTACACCTAAAGCAATTAGAGAAAGAAGAACAACAACAAAAAAAAACACAGAGTTAGCAGAAGGAAGAAATCATAAAAATCAGATCAGAAATAAATGAAAAAGAAATGAAGGAAACGATAGCAAAGATCAATAAAACTAAAAGCTGGTTCTTTGAGAAGATAAACAAAATTGATAAACAATTAGCCAGACTCATCAAGAAAAAAAGGGAGAAGACTCAAATCAATAGAATTAAAAATGAAAAAGGAGAAGTAACAACGGACACTGCAGAAATACAGAAGAGATAACTACAAGTAACTCTATGCCAATAAAATGGACAACCTGGAATAAATGGACACATTCTTAGAAATGCACAACCTGCCAAGACTGAACCAGGAAGAAATAGAAAATATGAACAGACCAATCACAAGCACTGAAATTGAAACTGTGATTAAAAATCTTCCAACAAACAAAAGCTAAGGACCAGACGGCTTCACAGGTGAATTCTATCAAACATTTAGAGAAGAGATAACACCTATCCTTCTCAAACTCTTCCAAAAGATAGCAGAGGGAGGAACACTCCCAAACTCATTCTCCGAGGCCACCATCACCCTGATACCAAAACCAGACAAAGATGTCACAAAGAAAGAAAACTACAGGCCAATATCACTGATGAACATAGATGCAGAAATCCTCAACAAAATACTAGCAAACAGAATCCAACAGTACATTAAAAGGATCATACACCATGATCAAGTGGGGTTTATTCCAGGAATGCAAGGATTCTTCATTATACACAAATCAATCAGTGTGATATACTGTATCAACAAACTGAAGGAGAAAAACCATATAATCATCTCAATAGACGCAGAGAAAGCTTTTGACAAAATTCAACTCCCATTTATGATAAAAACCCTGCAGAAAGTAGGCATAGAGGGAACTTTCCTCAACATAATAAAGGCCATATATGACAAACCCACAGCCAACATCATCCTCAATGGTGAAAACCTGAAACCATTTCCACTAAGATCAGGAACAAGATAAGGTTGCCCACTCTCACCACTCTTATTCAACATAGTTTTGGAAGTTCTAGCCACAGCAATCACAGAAGAAAAAGAAATAAAAGGAATCCAAATCGGAAAAGAAGAAGTAAAGCTGTCACTGTTTGCAGATGACATGATACTATACATAGAGAATCCTGAAGATGCTACCAGAAAACTACTAGAGCTAATCAATGAATTTGGTAAAGTAGCAGGATACAGAATTAATGCACAGAAATCTCTGGCATTCTTATACACTAATGATGAAAAATCTGAGAATGAAACTAAGAAAACACTCCCATTCACCACTGTATCAAAAAGAATAAAATATGTAGGAATAAACCTACCTAAGGAGACAAAAGACCTGTATGCAGAAAACTATAAGACACTGATGAAAGAAATTAAAGATGATACAAATAGTTGGAGAAATATACCATGTTCTTGGATTGGAAGAATCAACATTGTGAAAATGTATCTACTAGCCAAAGCAATCTACAAATTCAATGCAATCCCTATCAAACTACCACTGGCATTTTTTTACAGAACTAGAACAAAACAATTCACAATCTCTACAGAAACACAAAAGACCCTGAATAGCCAAAGCAATGTTGAGAAAGAAAAATGGAGCTGGAGGAATCAGGCTCCCTGACTTCAGACTATACTACAAAGCTACAGTAATCAAGACAGTATGTTACTGGCACAAAAACAGAAATATAGATCAATGGAACAAGATAGAAAGCCCAGATAGAAAACCAAGCACATATGGTCACCTTATCTTTGATAAAGGAGGCAAGTATATACAATAGAGAAAAGACAGCCTCTCCAACATGTGGTGCTGGGAAAACTGAACAGCTACATGTTAAAGAATGAAAGTAGAACACTTCCTAACACCATACAAAAAAATAAACTCAAAATGGATTAAAGACCTAAACGTAAGGCCACACACTATCAAACTCTTAGAGGAAAACATAGGCAGAACACTCTATGACATAAATCACAGCAAGATCCTTTTTGACCCACCTCTTAGAGTAATGGAAATAAAAACAAAAATAAACAAATGGAACCTAATCAAACTTAAAAGCTTTTGCACAGCAAAGGAAACTACAAACAAGATGAAAAGACAACTCTCAGAATGGGAGAAAATATTTGCAAATGAAGCAACTGACAAAAGATTAATCTCCAAAATATACAAGCAGCTCATGCAGCTCAATATCAAAAAAACAAAACCTAATCCAAAAATGGGCAGAAGACCTAAATAGACATTGCTCCAAAGAAGATATACAGATTGCCAACAAACACATGAAAGAATGCTCAACATCATATATCATTAGAGAAACTCAAATCAAAACTACAATGAGGTATCACCTCACACCAGTCAGAATGGCCATCATCAAAAAATCTACAAACAATAAATGCTGGAGAGGGTGTGGAGAAAAGGGAACCCTCTTGCATTGTTGGTGGGAATGTAAATTGATACAGCCACTATGGAGGACAGTATGGAGGTTCCTTAAAAAAAAAAAACCACTACAAATAGAACTACCATATGACCCAGCAATCCCACTACTGGGCATATACCCTGAGAAAACCATTATTCAAAAAGAGTCATGTACCACAATGGTCATTGCAGCTCTATTCACAATAGCCAGGACATGGAAGCAACCTAAGTGTCCATCGACAGATGAATGGATAAAGAAGATGTGGCACATATATACAATGGAATATTACTCAGCCGTAAAAAGAAATGAAACTGAATTATTTGTAGTGAAGTGGATGGACCTAAAGTCTGTCATACAGAGTGAAGTAAGTCAGAAAGAGAAAAACAAATACTGTACGCTAACACATATATATATGGAATCTAAGAAAAAAATTGGTTCTGAGGAACCTAGAGGCAGGACAGGAATAAAGACGCAGATGTACAGAATGGACTTGAGGACACAGGGAGGGGGAAGGGTAAGCTGAAACAAAGTGAGAGAGTGGCACTGACATATATACTCTGCCAAATGTAAAATAGATAGCTAGTGGGAAGCAGCCACATAGCACAGGGAGATCAGCTCAGTGCTTTGTGACCTCCTAGAGGGGTGGGATAGGGAGGGTGGTAGAGAGACTCAACAGGGAGAGGATATGGGGATATAAGTACACGTATAGATGATTCACTTTGTTATACAGCAGAAACTAACACAACATTGTAAAGTAACTATACTCCAATAGATGTTTTAAAAATTAATAAAAACAAAGAGAAATTAAGAAAACAATCCCATTTACAATAGCAACCAAAAGCATAAAATACTTAGGAATAAGTTTAACCAAGGAGGTGAACTGTACACTGAAAACTATATAACATTGATGAAAGAAACTGAAGACAAATAAATGAAAAGATACTCCATGTTCATGGATAGGAAAAATTTATATTGGTAAAATGTCCATACTACCCTAAGCAATGTACAGATTCAAAGCAATCCCTATCAAAATTCCAACTGTATTTGTTGCAGAAATTTTTAAAAATCCTAAAATTTTTATGGGACCACAAAAGACCCTGAATAGCCAAAGCAATCCTGAGATAAAAGGACAAAAATGGAGGCATCATAGTTCCTGACCTCCAACTATATCACAGTAAAATAGTAAATATTAGCAAAAATAAAAACAAAATAAAACAAAACAATAACAGACACATAGATTAATGGAACTGAATAAAGAGCCCATGATCAACCTATGCATGTATGGTCAGTTAAGTTTTGACAAAGGAGCCAAGAATATACAATGGGTAGAGTATATTCTCGTTAATAAATGATGCTGGGAAAACTGGATTGATACATGCAAAAAATGAATCTGGACACTTACCTTACACCATTCACAAAAATCAATTCAAAATGTATTAAAGACCTGAACGTAAGATCTGAAATTATAAAACTCATAAAAGAAAACGGAGTAAACTCCTTGACATCTTTGGCAATGATTTTTTGGATCTGACACCAAAAGCAAAGGCAACAAAAGCAAAACTAAACAAGCAGGGCTGGGCTTCCCTCGTGTCACAGTGGTTGAGAGTCCGCCTGCCGATGCAGGGGTCACGGGTTCGTGCCCCGGTCCAGGAAGATCCCACATGCCACAGAATGGCTGCGCCCGTGAGCCATGGCCTTTGAGCCTGCACGTCCGGAGCCTGTCCTCCGCAGCGGGAGAGGCCACAGCAATGAGAGGTCCACGTACCGCAAAAAAAAAAAAAAAAAAAACATGCAGGACTACATCAAACTAAAAAAGCTTATGTACATCAAAGGAAACCATCAACAAAATGAAAAAGCAACCTATAGAATGGGAAAAAAATTTGCCAACCACAAAATCTGATAAGGGGTTAATAACCAAAATATACACAGAACTCCATATAACTCAATAGCAAAAAAACACAAATAATCCAATTTTTTAAATGGGCAAATAACCTGAATAGACATTTTTCCAAAAAAATGTACAAATGGCTAACAGGTACATGAAAAAGTGCTTGACATCAGTAATCATTGGGTAAATGCAAATGAAAACCACAATGAGATATCATCTTACATCTCTTAGAACAGCTATCATCAAAAAGACAAGAAAAAACAAGTGTCGGCAAAGATGTGGAGAAAAGGGAACACATTTGCACTGCTGATTGGAAATTAAATTGGTGCAGCCACTATGGGAAACGTTATGGAGATTCCTTTAAAAATTAGAAATAGAACTACCATCTCATCTAGGAATTCCACTTCTGGGTATATATCTAGAGGAAATGAGAACAGGATCTTGAAGAGATATCTATACTCCCATGTTCATTGCAGCATTATTCACAATAGCCAAGATACTGAAACAACCTAAGTGTTCATCAACAGATGAATGAAGAAGATGTGTTTTTTATATATACAACATATATATATATATATATTATGCATATATATATATAATGGAAAATTATTCAGCCATGAGAAGGAAGGAAATCCTGCCATTGCAACAACACATATGCACCTTGAGGGCGTTGAGTGAAATAAGTCAGACAAACTATAGATGTGTGGCCAAGATGGCAGAGTAGGAAGACCCTGAGCTCACCTACTCCCATAGGCATGCCAAAATCACAACTATTTACAGAGCAACTGTCAATGAGAACAACCTAAAAACTAGCAGAAAAGATACTCTACCACTAAAGATATAAAGAAGGAATTACGATGAGATGGGTAGGAGGGGAAAGAGATGCTGTACAGTCAAGACCCATACCCCCAGGTAGGTTACCCACAAATGGAAGGATAATTACAATTGAGAGGGCTCTCCCCTAGAAGCAAGGGATCCAAGCCCCACACTAGGCTTCCTACTCTAGGAGTCCTGCACTGGGAAGACAAGTCTCTGGAACATTTGGCTTTGAAGGTCAGTGGAGCTTACTTTTGGCAGAGCCAGAGGGCTGAAAACAGAGACTCCAACCTTAAACGGCACACACAAAATCTTATTGGATTGGCCAAAAAGTTCGTTCGGGCTTTTCCGTAAGATGTTATGGGAAAACCCAAATGAACCTTTTGGCCAACCCAATACATGCTCCAAGACCAAGCACAGAAGCAGTAATTTGAAAAGAGCCTGGGTCAGACTCACTTGCTGATCTTGGGGAGCCTCCCAGAGAGTCAGGAGGCCACTAGGACTTACCCTGGGGACAAAGATGCTGGAAGCAGCCATTTTTAAAAGCTCATTCTACCATGAAGACACTGGTGTTGACAAGGGCCCTTTTGGAATTCTCCTTTTAGCTTATTACCACCAGGACCCAACACTGCCCACCAACCAGTCAGCACCAGTCCTGGGACCCCCAGTCCAAGCAGCTAGCCAGGCAGGGACAGAGCCTCACCTACCAGCAGGCTGGCTGCCATAAGACCTCATGAATCCCCAACAACCTTGGGACCAGGCCCTATCACCAGAGGACCCAACACACAGCCCCACCAACCAGCAGGCCAACCCTAGCTCTAGGATCCCCACACCTCTCAGCCAGAGACTCAAGGACCCAGCTCCACCCTCCAGCAGGCTGGCATTAGCCCCAGGACTCAGCCTACCAACCAGTGGTCCAGCACCAGCCTTGGGACACCACTGAGCACTGGCCCCAGCCACCAGTGGGCCAACACCAGCTCTGGGACACCCCAGAACCCACAGCCAGCCATGTCAGGAATTGGTCACATGAACCAACAGGCCAACACCAGCCTGGGACCCTCCCCAGGCTATGATCCCATGAATGAGCAGGCTAACACTAGCTCCAAAATCCCTGGCCCTGGAGCCAACAATCTGAAGACCCAACTTTGCTCACCAGTGGGCCAGCACTAGCTCCAGGACCACCCAGGGCTCTTCAGCCAGGTGCCTCATGACCTGGCACTGCCCCCCAGTGAGCCAGCACAAGGACCAGGACTCCCCAGGTCATGCAGCCAGCTGTGCCAGGACCCTGCCCCACCCAACAGTGGCCAGCAGCCTCCACACTAGGAAGGGCCTGGCAATTAACCAGACCAGAGGCCAGCCACACCTATAGTGTACCCACTGTAGTTAGCCCACTGCAACAGAAGGGCCCACAGCCCACTTAAAGGGCACTCCCAGAGCATGTAGTTTTGGTGAACAGAGAGGAGTGCACTTCTGGGCCCCACAGGACATCTCCTACATAAGGCCACTTCTCCAAAACAGGAAAATATAACCAACCTACCAAATACATAGAAATAAAAACAGAGAATTAGGCAAAATGAGGTGACAGAGGAATATGTTCCAAACATAGGAACAAGATAAAACCCAAGAAGACAAACTAAGTGAAGTGGAGCTAAGCTATCAACCCCAAAATGTGTTCAAGGTAATGATCATAAAGATGCTCAAAGTACTAGGGAGACTAACAGATGAACACAGTCAATGTTAGAAGTTTCTAACAGAGAGTTAGAAAATACAAAGAAGAATGAAACAGAGCTGAAGAATACAATAAATGAAATTTAAAATACACTATAAGGAATTAACAGTAGATTAAATGATACAGAGGAATGGGTCAGCAAACTGGAAGACAAAGTAGTGGAAATCACTCAAGCTGAAAAGAAAAAGGAAAGAATTTTTTTTTGTGTGTGGTACGCGGGCCTCTCACTGTTGTGGCCTCTCCCATTGCGGAGCGCAGGCTCCGGATGCACAGGCTCAGTGGCCATGGCTCACGGGCCCAGCCGCTCTGCGGCATGTGGGATCTTCCCGGACCGGGGCACGAACCCGTGTCCCCTGCATCGGCAGGCGGATTCTCAACCACTGCGCCACCAGGGAAGCCCAAAGGAAAGAATTTTTAAAAATAAGGACAGTTTAACAGACAACATCAAGCATACTAACAGTCACATTATAGGGGTCCAGAAGGAGAAGAAGAGAGAAATGGGCAAAGAACATATTTGAAGACATAATGGCTGAAAATTTCCCTAACCTAAGGGGAAAAAACCCCAAACATCCAGGTCTAGGAATCAGAGTCTCAAACAAGATCTGCCCAAAGACGACTACACCAAAATACGTTGTAATTAAAATGGCAAAAATTGAAGAGAGAATATTAATAGCAAAAAGGGAAAGCAACTAGTTACATACAAGGCAACTCCCATAAGGCCATCAGGTAACTTTTTAGCAGATTCTGCAGTCCAGAAGAGAATGGCATGATATATTAAAAGTGATAAAAGGGAAAAACTTACAACCAAGAATATTCTACCTGGCGAGGCTACATTCATATCTGAAGGAGATATCAAGAGTTTCATAGACAAGCAAAAGCTAAAAGAGTTCAGTACCACAAAATTAGATTTACAGAATCCTTAAAAGTGCTCCTCTAAGCAGAAAGGAAAAGGCTACAACCAGAAATATGAAAATTATGAAAAGAAAAATCTCATTGGTAAAGGCAAATATACAGTAAAGGTAGTAGATCAACCACATATAAAGCTAGAAGGAAGGTTAAGAGACACAAGTAATAAAATCATCTATAGCCACAATAAGTAAAGGCTACCCCCGAAAAAGGTGTGAAATATGATGTCAAAACATTAAACTTGGAGGGAGAGTAAAAAGAAGTGCTGTTAAAATGCATTAAAACTTAAGAGATCAGCAACTTAAAACAATCATATATATCTAGATAGATAGACAGACACAGATATAGATTGCTATATATAAACCTCATAGTAACCACAAAGCAAAAATCTACAGCTCACATACACACAAAAAGATAAAGGAATCCAAACATAACACTAAACAAAGTCATCGGGCTCCCCTGGTGGTGCAGTGGTTGAGAGTCCGCCTGCCGATGCAGGGGACACGGGTTCGTGTCCCGTCCGGGAGGATCCCACATACCATGGAGCGGCTGGGCCTGTGAGCCATAGCTGCTGAGCCTGCGCCTCCAGAGCCTGTGCTCCGCAACAGGAGAGGCCACAACATTGAGAGGTCCGCGTACCGCAAAAAAAAAAAAAAAAAAAAAAAAAAAGTCATCAAATCACAAGGGAATAAAATAGGAAGGAACAAAAAAGAACTACAAAAACAACCCAAAAACAATTAACAAAATGGCAATAAGAACATACCTATTAATAATTACTTTAAATGCAAATGGACTAAATACTCCCATCAAAAGACATAGAGCAGCTGAATAGATACAAAAACAAGACCCATCTATATGCTGCCTACAAAAGACTCACTTCAGATGCAAAGAAACCCAAAGACTTAAAGTGAGGGGATGAAAAAGGGTATTCCATGCTAATGAAAACAAAAAGAAAGCTGCGGTAACAAAATTATATCAGACAAAATAGACATTAAAACAAAGACTGTAACAAGAGACAAAGAAGGACATTACATGATGATAAAGGGATCAATCCACGAGATGATATAACAATCGTAAATATATATGCACCCACCACAGGACCACCTAAATGCATAAAGCAAATATTAACAGATATATGGCCAACAGGTACATGAAATTATGCTCAACATCACTCACTATCAGGGAAATGCAAATGAAAACCACAATGAGATATCACATCACACCTGTCAGAATGGCTATTATGAAAAAGACAACAAATAACAAAAATTGGCAAGGATGTGGAGAAAAGGGAACCCTCATGCAATGTTGGTGAGAATATAAGTTGGTGCAGTCACTATGGAAAACAGCATGGAGGTTCTTCAAAAAATTAACAATAGAACTACCATATGATCCAAGAATTCCACTCCTGAGTATTTATCTGAAGAAAATGAAAATACTAATTTGAAAAGATACATGCACCACTATGCTTATCTCAGCACTGTTTACAATAGTCAAGATATGGAAGCAACCTAAGTACCCATCAATAGATGAATGGATAAAGAAGATGTGAGATACACACACACACACACACACACACACATACACACTAGAATATTACTCAGCTATAATGCTTGCCATTTGTGATAACATGGATGGACCTAGAGGGTATTATGCTCAGTGAAATAAGTCAGAAAGAGAAAGACAAATAATGTATGATTTCACTCATATGTGGAATCTAAAAACCAAAACAAATGAATAAATGGAACTCAACAGAAATAGAGTCATATATAGAGAGAAAAAACAAGTGGTTGCCAGAGGACGGGGGTTAGGGGAAGAGAGAAGTGGGTGAGGTAGATTAAGATTAAGAGGTACAAACTTCCAGATACAAAATAAATGAGTCCCGGGTATGAAACGTACAGCATGAGGAATATAGTCAATAATTATGTAATATCTTTGTATGGTGATAGATGGTAACTAGACTTATCATGGTGATTGTTTTATAATGTGTAGAAATATCAAATCATTATGTTGTATACTAGGAACTAACATAGTATTGTAGGTCAATTATACTTCAAAAACAAACAAAAAAACAAGCTCATAGAAAAAAGGTCAGATTTGTGGTTATCAGAGGTGGGGAGTGGGGGGGTTGGATGAAGGGGGTCAAAGCGTACAAACTTTCAGTTATAAGATAAATAAGTACTAGGGATGTAATGTAGAACATGATAAATATAATTAACACTGCTATATGTTATATATTTAAGTTGTTTAGAGAGTAATTCTCATCACAAGAAAAAAATTTTATTTTTCTTTAATTTTGTATCTATATGAGATGGTGGGTATTCCCTAAACTTAATGTGGTAATCATGTAGTAATGTTTGTAAGTCAAATAATTATACCAAACACCTTAAACTTATACAGTGCTGTATTTCAATTCTCAATAAAACTGGAAGAAAAAAAGACAAATACTGTATGATATCACTTACATGTGGAATCTTAAGCCAAACTGATAGAATGAGACTAGAATGATGATTTTCAGGGAATGGGATGTGGGAGAATGGGGAGATGTGGATAAAGGGTACAAACTTTGAATGATAGTATGAATAAGATATTATGATATAATACATAACATGGTGATTATAGTTGATAACACTATATTGTATGAGTAAACTTGATAAGAGCATATAACTTAAATGTTCTCAAAAAAGGGGGGAGGGGTAAATACGTGAGGTGACAGTTGTGTTAATTAACTTAATGGGGAAATCCTTTCACAGTGTATATGTATATCAAATCATAACGTTGTACACTTTAAATATCTTACAGTTTTATTTGTCCATTATACCTTAATAAAGCTGAAAATAAAGTCTAACATTAGAAGAAAAATGTTGACAGAATTTATCATCAGAAGTTTTTCAGAGAGAAGCAAAATGATATAGGTCAGAGGCTCAGATCTACATTTAAAAAGTAAAACATCAAAGAAGGAATAAATTTAGATGAAATAAAATCTTTTACTTTTCATATTATTAATTGAAAAAACAGATGTTTGTTCAAAATAATAATAGTAACAACATACTGTGTGATTATAACATATGAATAACTGAAATAAATGATAACAATTTTATAAGGGACAGGAAGGAAGAACTGGGAATACTGAGTTATAAAGTACCTGCTCTACCTGAGAAGCAATTGGGTGTTTTTTTAAAAAGCAGATGTAGATTAATTGTAAATATGTATTGCAATCTCTAGGGCAACTACTAAAAGTTTTTAAAAGAAGTATAATTGATATATGAAGAGAGGGAGAAAATGGAGCTATGTAAAATGTTCATTAAACCCAGAGAAGGAAGGAGAAGTGGGGAAGGAAAAAAGAAATAAAGAGTAAGTGCAGCAAACAAAAAAATAGTTCCAATATAGTACATATTACTCTAACTATATCATAATCACTTTAAATCTGAATGTTCCAAACACTACAATTAAAAGTCAGAGATTATCAGAGATGATACAAACAAGACCCAACTATAATTTTGTCTACAAGAAATCCACTTTAAATATAAAGACATAGGCTGAAAGTTAAGGGTATGATTAGTATACTAATCATACTAATCATGCTAATGCTAGTAACAACTGAAAGAAAGCTGGTATAGCCATATTAATTTCAGACAAAGCAGACTTCAGAACTAAGAAAAGTATCAGAAACAAAGAAATGAAAGAATATCTAAGTAAATGGAGAGATATTTGATGTTAATAGACTGGAAACTCAATATTGTTAA
This sequence comes from Kogia breviceps, assembly GCF_026419965.1. NCBI lineage: Eukaryota > Metazoa > Chordata > Mammalia > Artiodactyla > Physeteridae > Kogia > Kogia breviceps. The sequence continues at coordinate 73,953,111 of NC_081311.1, read as the reverse complement.
GATATTAATTTTCCCAAGTTGATCTACAGATTCAATGAAATTCCAGTGAAAATCAGAGCAAACTATTTTGTAGATATGAACAACCTGATTCTAAAATTTACATGAAAAGGCAAAAGACATAGAATAGCAAAATATTACTGAAGAAGAAGCAGCAGCACAAAATTTGAGGACTGACACTACTCAACTTCAAGGCTTACTATAAAGCTATATCAATCAAGACAGCATAGTACTGTCAAAAACCAGACATAGAAATCAACAAAGAGCCCAGAAATAGAGCAACACAAATAGGTAAACTGAACTTTAGCAAAGAAGCAAAGACAATTCAATGGCGAAAGAATTGTTTTTTCAACAAATGCTTCTGGAACAACTGGACTTTCAAATGCAAAAAAATTAATCTAGACACAGACCTTAACCTTTGACAAAAATTAACTCAATGGATCATAGACCTAATATAAAACAAACTATAAAACTTCTGGAAGAAAACATGGGAGAAAATCTAATTGATCATAGATTTGAGCTTTTAGATACATCAAAAGCATGACCCTTGAAAGAAAAAAATGATAAGTTGGATCTCAATAAAATTAAAATACCTAGTCTGTGAAAGAGAATAAAAAACAAGCCACGTATTAGGGGAAAATATTTGCAAATGTATCTGATATAGGAGCTATATACAAAAGATACAAAGAACTCTTAAAACTTAGCCATAAGGAAATAAACAACCCAATTTTAAAATGGGCAAAAGATCTGAATAGACATCTCATTAAAGAAGATATACAGATGGCAAATAAGCATATGAAATATGTTGAACAGCACATATTATTAGGGAATTGCAAATTAGTACAATGTGATACTACTACATATTTATTAGAAAGGTTAAAATTCAAAACACTGCCAACATCCAATGCTCTTGAGGATGTGGACCAACAGAATGGTCATTCATTGCTGGTGGGAATGAAAAATGATACAGCCACTTAGGGAGATAGTTTGGCAGTTTTTCACAAAGTTTAAATATAATCTTACCATATTATATGGTGATTTCACTCCTAGGTATTCACCTAACTGATCTGAACACTTATGTCTACAAAACAACCAGCTGCAAATGTTGATAGCAGCTTTTTTAATATCTGCCAAACTCTGGAAGCTACCAAAATGCCCTTCAACAGGTGAATGGATAAAATGTGATACCATACAATAGAATATTATTCAGTAATAAAATAAAATGAGCACCGATATTCATAGCAATATTATTCACAATACCCAAGAAGGTGGAAACAACCCAAATACCCATCAAGAGATGAGTGGATAAACAAAATGTGATATATCCATACAATGGGATGTTATTCAGCCTTAAAGAGACATGAAATTCTGACACATGCTACAAATGGATGATCCTTGAAAACATTACGTTATGTGAAAAAAGTCAGACATAAAAGGACAAGTACTGTGTGATTTCATTTACATGAGTTTCCTAGAATAGGCAAATTCATAGAGACAGAAAGTAGAATAGAGGTTACTAGGGGCTTAAGGCAGAAGAGAATGGGGAGTTATTGAGTAACGGGTACAGAATTTAAGTTGCAGATGGTGAAACAGACGGCGGTGGTGATTGTACAATAATGTGAATGTGTTTAAAGCCACTCGATTGTATACTTTCAAATGATGAAAATGATCAATTTGATGTTATGGATGTTTTACCACAATATGGATGACATAGTAAATATGCAATAAACATGTATTGAAAGAGGGAAAAAATGAAATGAGCTATCAAGTCACAAAAAGACACGGATACATCTAAACTGCATATGACTAAGTGAAAGGAGGCATTTGGTGACATGACCCTTTACCTCTGTGGCTTTCCTCCCCAAAACCCATTATACAAGTCTATTTGTGAGACAAACATCAGGTAAATTACAATCGAGGGGCATCCTGCAAAACATTTGACCATAATTCCTCAGAACTATCAAGGTAATAAAAAACAAGGAAAATCAGAAAAACGGCCACAGCTAAGAGGAGGCTAAGGAGACATGACAACTACATGTAGTGTGGCATCCTGGATGGGATTCTGGAACAGAAAAAGAAGATTAGTTAAAAACTAAGGAAATATGAATAAACTATGGTCTTTTGTTAATAACAGCATATCAGTATTGGTTCATTAGCTGTAACAAATGTATGACAGTCACGCAAGACGTCGAAAATAGGGGAAATTGGGGGTGACAGGGAACTCACTGTACTACTCTCTTCTCAATTATTCTGTAAATCTAAAACTCTTAAAATTATTTTTAAAGCAAGTATTAACATATTGAGAATAATAGAAAATATGAATGTGCTCCAATTATTTTCAGCAACTCCTGAGTTAGGGGTTAACAAGAAGGGAAAGTCCTCCAGTCTGTAGAAACACTGTGTGGTTTTACAAAAACAAACAAACCAACAAACTAAAGTTTTTACTGAAAGTTTTCAAAATAATTCATCCTTAGCTTAAGAAAACAAATTCTACTGTACCTTAAGATAAACTGAGATATTCTCAGGTATGCCCTCCAAACTCTTATTAACTATTAATTCATCAGTCACTTGGAACTATCATTTAACTCCTATGAATTTAACACTGTGGCATGTTTCAGGCTGTAACAATCAATCGAATTCAGTATATAACTTCACAGAGCTGAGTTTGGTGGGGGAAACCAATTATAAACAGAAAACTACAATGATACAAACAGATATCTAACCATAGGATGAAACTGTGCTGTGGGCACATAGAAGAGGAAGAGACAAAGAGAGGCCAGAGGAGGTTTCACGGAGGAAATGACGTTTCAACTGAGCCTGCAAGGCTGAGTGGACATACACAAGACCTCACAGGTGAGACTGGAAGGCTCTTTATGGTCCAATTGTTTGGGTACAGGGAAGAATGTGTGCAAAGGCCTGCAGCCTGTGGGAGCAAAGGCTATTTGGGAAACCTGCATTGAGGTGGGGTGGTAAGGTGGCCATCTCATGAAGGGGCCTGCCTGATCAGTATCAGGCTGCTCCCTATTTCTCACCAATGTAAGCAACAGCGGAGAATTCTCAACCTGTCTTTTGCAGTGGAAGTGAATGCCTCTCTACAACTCTGGCTATTTTTGCCTCTATTAGAATGTATTTTCTTTCTGTAACTACACACATGCTAAAAATACAATTCCTTTCCATTATTGTAAAAAGAGTGCTGCAGCTGACTTGCATGCCTTCTCCTCTGTGGGATGACAGAAACTTAATTGAGTTCCATGCTTATTGTCAGATAAACAACAACTTCTGATCTGGGTGCCATCTGGAAATGCTGTCTCTTAATACTCAGAAGTAATTTACTCTATGCTTAATGCCTGTGTTGTTTTTCCAACAAAATCTTTCTCTGCAACATCTGTGGGTTTACTCATTAACCATTTTTTGTCCCTTTTATGTAGATTCAGTAAACAAATTTCCAAAAGAAAGTAAGTGCATTCACTCATTAATTCAAAAACATTGAGCACGTACTACTTCCAGGAACAAACTTGGATGGCTATAGTCATTAAAATAACACTCTGCTAGAGAGAAAGCAAACTACAAAATCTGAGTGGCCCAACATCGCGGGAACTTTGTTTTCACCCATTTAACTCATGTAAATGCTGGAGCTGGGCAGGCCGTAACCCAGGAACCAGGTTACTTTAATCTTGTGGCTACACTTTCTTTTAGGGTCCCTAAGCCCTTCATTTCTAGGTGGTAAATGGGAAAAGGACAGGCAAGGCACACCTGCTTCATCATTCATCACCACGTCAACCTACAAGGGACCTATCACTTCTCCTCATATTCCATTAGTGAGAACTAGTCACATGGTCACCTGCAGATTCGGGGGCGGGGGAGCGAGGAGGGTGTGAGGGCAGGCTGGGAAACGCAGTCCCCAGCTGGGCAGCAGGTTCCAGCCACTGGTCCATACCACAGAGGCAGAATATGCATCTGCCTCTGCCACCCTGCTGGAGATCCTAACACTTGTTCTTATACATGGAAGAATCCCCAGCCAGAGAAGACCGAAAAAAATTAACATGTAACCAAATTCTTTCCATCTCTGCTGGTCACACCTTCTGAGAGTCAATTAAAATAAGCAAAGAGAACCCAGAGAGCAAGTGTAAGAGCTGTTTGCTAAAATCCACAAAACAGGCACTGATTGGAATAGAAGTCAATAGCCAACAACTTGTCTTTCTGCCACAGGATACAAGAAAAAAGGTGTATGGACCTAGTTTATACAGCAGGGTAATCTATCTCTGCTATTAAGATATTAATCTATTCTCTGCAATCCCCAGATTTCAGGAATTAGACACCTCATTGCCTCAAGCCCTGTTACCACAAGAAAAAAGGTGTATGGACCTAGTTTATACAGCAGGGTAATCTATCTCTGCTATTAAGATATTAATCTATTCTCTGCAATCCCCAGATTTCAGGAATTAGACACCTCATTGCCTCAAGCCCTGTTACCACAAAGCATGAGGTCATGCCCAGCACTGCTGTGACTACAGAAACAGATGAGAGCCCTCCACTTTCTTTTTTATTATAGGTGATCTGTTTTTTATTTGCTTAAGATGCTTGAGATTTCCAGGAAGCCAAGGGCTGACCAGACCCGTGCTTGAGCAGTGGAAGGTAATGGGCGAAACAACATCTGTCAGCTATGCCATCTTGCCCCTGGGAATTCCAGCAAAGAGTCCAGAGAGGAGTGTCAGCACAGGAGTTGCTTTGAGATCAACCTCACACTACCGACTTAAGTTCTAACTGTGGATTCCCAACTGCTGGTTGAGGATTTTTGTGTGAGATAGAGCCACAGCTTGTATATCATGAGAAGGACAATAAATCTATAATCCTCGTACAATGGGAAACATGGGTTGTTATCATCGAATCCCAGTGTGAATAGGAAAATGAAACTCAGACTCCTAGGAGGCTCCCACAGATCTGGATTCACATTTCCATCGGAGGGGAAACGGCTGCTCTCCCTCCCGTGTTCCTCCTCTTGCAGCGCTGTGTCAGGGGTTTGTACTCCACTACCCACTGAGGCAGGGAGAGTTACCGTTTCCCATCTTGTTCCTTGCCAAGGGAGGACGAGACACCCAACTCATGAGCACATGGTATCTACCGGAGGCATTTTCCTGGCACCTTGTTTTCTTTTTATTTCTTGATTTTGCTGCTGCTTTTGTTATTTTTACCAGGGTGGACAGGAGGAAGAGGTAACGTGGACCTTCTTCTGCCTGCTCTGTGTTGCCACCTCACAGATCAGTCACAGGTCAGTGGCCCTCCTCTGTTGCTCCAGGCAAAAGGCCAACCTGGGTGTGGCTTCTCTTCTAGACACAAGGCTGAAGGCTGTTCCCTGGGACTTCTGAATCTGTCAGCAGCACCATATGTGAGCGCTATGATACTCCAGTTTTAGGTGAGTGAATTCAAGGTCTATTTTTGCTCCAATTTCCCCACCAGTGAGTCACAAGCAGATGTGAATAGGATGCCCTCATTTTGATCTCAGCCTTGGCCTCTTTCTCAGTTCTGCTTTCTCAGGGAGCCCTGTATTTGGGGGACCGTTGGATCACCATTCATGAAACTGATGTACTGATTCTCACTGACTCCTTGGGTCTGTTCCCTACAAGTTAGAGCACAATGGGAGGACTGATGAGGGGTTGGAACCCCTACCTTTAAACATAGGTAAGTAAATAAAATAAGAAGTTCAAAATAGTCCTATTACATAATTGCTGTATACCCCAAATTCCAAAATATAATCAATTATATAGAAACAGTACCAGCTCAAGGCACTTCTTTTTTCCATCCCTTTTTACCAAAAAATTTGAACCACATCCTCTGTCACTCATCTACTTCAGGGGAAGTAGAAAAACGATAGGGGAATTGTGAGATGTATGACCTGGGTTTTCTGGATGTCAGTTCTAACGTTTGGTGAAAACCCAGTTAGGAGGTGACATCTGTCTCCAGCAGCAGCGGTTCATCCCCCGTGCTCTCTTGGAGGCAATGTATCATCCCTCCATCCCTGCGCTGGACCTTTTCACATCACAGCGTGTCCTGGAGCATGAATACCCTTAAGCAAAATTCAAAAGGTGAACTCTTGCCTGGAGTGGCAGGAGAAGGAGGGAGATGGGAGGCTAAAATCAACTGCGTGGAAGTTGTCCATATGAGGAGAAAATCTCATGATGGATGATTCCCTCCACTGGGCATCAGGAAGAGAATGCTGGAGTCTGTTTCTCTATTCTAGGAGGGCATCCAGAAGCAGATCTGCACTTGTAAATAGAAAACCAAGCGATGAGACCACACCGGCTATATCAGACGCCTCATATGCCCTGTTGCTCACCCTTTTTCTTCCAGCTCTGGCTGTGGCAACCACCTGTGCATGCATGCAAGCTGACAGCACCTTGCTGTGCTGCACATGGGGCTTCGTGGCATCTGCTGGAATCTCCCTAGCCGATCTGATGCATGTGCATATCTGGGAGTGTGAGCCACCCTGCACCAATAGAAGTCCCTAGATAAACACTGCCCTCTTTCCTGTCTGGAGGGAACAATCCTGGCATGCATGCTACCTGGCTCCTCAGAGGGGTCTCGGCAGGACTGAGGTCCATTTGCCCACAGCAGTGACCAGTTTTCCCAGCTTCCCAATTACACTCTTACCGGACTTCCACTCCTGTTCCTTGGGTGCACTTACATAAATAAATGACCTCCACATAACACCTGGATGCAGGCTCTACCCTGTGGGGGAACACAGGCTAAAACACTAGTTTAATGGGTTTTTCAGATGACAATACTAAATGATCCTGAAAACTTGGGCACCCTCAAGATGACCAGATATGGGCTTCCCTGGTGGCGCAGTGGTTGAGAATCCGCCTGCCGATGCAGGGGACACGGGTTCGTGCCCCGGTCCGGGAAGATCCCACATACTGCGGAGCAGCTGGGCCCGTGAGCCATGGCCGCTGAGCCTGTGCATCCGGAGCCTGTGCTCCGCAATGGAAGAGGCCACAACAGTGAGAGGCCTGCGTACCACAAAAAGAAAAAAAAAAAAAAAAAAAAAGATGACCAGATAGATAGATAGATAGTTTCTTTCTTTCCTTTTTGTTATGGAAATATTGAAATATGCACAAGACTCAAGAAAATAGCTTAAGGGACCCTCATGTATCCATCTCTAAGCTTTAATAATAGTTAGCATTCTCCCTTTTCCAGCAGATTTTTTTAAGGATACCTTGTTTGCTTATAATAAATGTTGAGATCCTCTGATGACCATGACTGCCTAAACATTAGCATAAGAGTACCTGGGTGTTGTAACAATCAGAAAATTTCTAAGCTCTAAAATGAAGACTAATGCTACCCTCCTTGCCACAGTGACTGGATCAAGGACTGGTGTGTACCAGAGGCCTAATTCAGGGCATGGTCTTCTCCCCCCCAATCCCCTCACCCCATCGCCACCCCAGTCACAGGATGGCATTTGGATGGGCAGACTTGACTTATTAGTCTCCTCTGACTAGAGCCCAGCATTTTGTTAGATAGTTGTGTAAAGCGACTTTCTTTCCCCTATTGGAGCAAACAAGGCAGGATGCATCCCCACAGTTTACTGGCACCCATCCTGTGTTCATGAAGCAAGCTGGTCTCAAGCCAACACCATAGAGAACACAGTAGGGACACAGAAAAGCACTCAGTGTTCCCTGATATCACTGAGCCATTGGATCAACTCTTGTCTGACACGTCCATGCTTTAGAGTTTCCGGTTATAAGAGCCAATAAATTCCTATTGCTGGGCTTCCCTGGTGGCGCAGTGGTTGAGAATCCGCCTGCCGATGCAGGGGACACGGGTTCGTGCCCTGGTCTGGGAAGATCCCACATGCCGTGGAGCAACTAAGCCCGTGAGCCATGGCTGCTAGGCCTGCGCGTCCGGAGCCTGTGCTCTGCAACGGGAGAGGCCACAGCAGTGAGAGGCCCGCATACCGCAAAAAAAAAAAAAAAAAAAAAAATTCCTATTGCTATTTAAGGCAATATCGGTTTTCCATAACTTTCATACATATACATTCTAAATAAGGGATTTCATTTAGAAGTCATGGCTTTGCAAGGGTTTTCAAAGTCTTTTCATCAAACATGGTTATAATATAATTAAGAGTTTCAGTTATCAGGAATAAATTTATAAACATAAATTTATGTTTATGTTTCTATTTCAAGGTTACTAGATAAATGAAGTCTTGTTGGATATGGCTAGAGCATATCAGAACTTGTCATTTTTTTTAACCGTAAGATCATCATTACCAATGACTGTTTCAAGAAGTTTCAATAATTGTTTCAAGAAGGTTCATGAGTTCCCAAGCATTATGAAAACCTTACATTGAAAAATGATGCATATATTTGCATGAAGGTCTCCTCACTATTGTTGCTATTTTTGCCAACCCCAAAATATCACTGCCACTCATTCCTCTGCTGCTGGAGCAGCAACTAAGTTTGCGACACTTTCCTGGTGCCATCCTGAGTCCTAATTGGAACACTGACTGAAGGCAGTTGAATGAAAGAGCTTGGGGTTTACCTACCTCATCTTCATCAAGCTAATGCTTTCAGACGTCAAAATACTTGCCAAACTCATATATTCCTTCCTGGATTTTCTTTTCTTTTTAAAATTAATTTATTTATTTTTGGCTGCGTTGGGTCTTCGTTGCTGCATGCTGGCTTTCTCTAGTTGCAGCGAGCAGGGGCTACTCTTTGATATGGTGTGTGGGCTCTAGGCACACGGGCTTCAGTAATTGTGGCACGTGGGCTCAGTAGTTGTGGCTCACAGGCTCTAGAGCACAGGCTCAGCAGCTGTGGTGCACAGGCTTAGTTGCTCCGAGGCATGTGGGATCTTCCCGGACCAGGGCTCAAACCCGTGTCCCCTGCATTGGCAGGCGGATCCCCATCCACCGCACCACCAGGGAAGCCCTTCTTTCCTGGATTTTCTACAACCAACAATTTGTAGTACTAAACCTGAAAGAAAAATTCTACAACCTTAAGAATTTATGTCATAAGCTTTATGGGATAAAAATAGGCAGAGCAGCTGTTGAAATTTACGTTTCTTCAGAAGGTAGCAAGAATAAATTCAGTACAGAATACCCTCAGGAGTCCTGAAGCCAGCTCTCTCCATTACCTTACTGATGCTTTTATTGCTTTTATTTCTCAAATGTAGAATGTATTTGCAAAGTCACTGTATACTCTCTTTGTAGAGAAATGAGGAAAGCAACAAAGATTCCCACTGTGACACAAAGACATGAAATATACTGTCAACTGGAGAAGCTTATCCATCCCTTGCTGGAGCAAGACGACCATAGCTCTGAAGAGTAGGAATTAAGACAGAGGAGGGAAAGGCGGGAGCCTGCTAGAAGGGCCAAGATGAGAGAAATAGGGAGAAAACAGGAGTAGGGGAATGGAGGGAGACAGAGAGGGAGGACTCAGCTGGAAGAAAGAGTGTGTGTGTTCAGTGGGACAAACTTAAAATCACAGAAAGCATCAGGGTCTGCCTATAAGACAGGAAGAGACTATATGGTGATAATTTGTTCCTATGCAGGACAAATGCCATACAGTGATGTGTTACTAAACCAGGGGACAGAATCCATTTTCTGTCACTCTTTGCTGGGGAAATTTTAGTGGTTTCACATGGCCTATGGACTCCAGGGACAAACACTAAAGTGACAGACACAGAAGGTGATTTATAGTATGTCTCCATTCTTCCTAAACAACTGGATATCCCTTTACTCCCTACAACTGGATACCCACTCTATTCCCACCACATGATTCCTTTTTACATCCACAGAGAGTCATTTTACTGCCTTACCTGCATCCACACTGCTGCCTCTACCTGGAATACTCTTCTCATTCTTCACACACATCCCCATAGAAATCCTACTCAACCAAGAGGACTCGCCTCACATTCGGCCTCCTCCCAGAAGCCTTCCTTAACCACTCCAGCCTCAACTGATCGTCCCCACCTAGTTTTCTGAAGGCTGGCTAAACTCAGCCTGGATCATTTTCTTTCTGAAACAAGCTGGGGAATGAATGAACGTGCTAAGTAAATGGTTTGCACCATTAATGTCCATTCTTCATCACTCACTGCCTTGCTTTACTGATTATTTCATGAATAAATCTTTCTCTTTTCATACAAATTGCACACTCTAGACAATTAAGAACATAATACATCCAGGGCTTCCCTGATGGAGCAGTGGTTAAGAATCCGCCTGCCAATGGAGGGGACATGGGTTCGAGCCCTGGTCCAGGAAGATCCCACATGCTGCAGAGCAACTAAGCCTGTGCACCATGACTACTGAGCCTGCACTCTAGAGCCCATGAGCCACAACTACTCAACTGGCAGGCCACAACTGCTGAAGACTGTACACCTAGAGCCTGTGCTCCTCAACAAGAAAAGCCACTGCAATGATAAGTCCACGCACTACAACAAAGAATAGCTCCCACTCACTGCAACTAGAGAAAGCCCACGCACAGCAACGAAGACCCAATGAAGCCAAAAATAAATAAATAAACTTATAACAACAAAAAAAAAATAATAGATCCAACATCAGAAAAAAGACTTTTAATACTGGGAGTCTTCTGCACCTCTCCCTTCAATGGGGTAGCATTTCCCTACCCCACTTTCTCCCCAAAGGAGAAGGGTGTTCTATATGAGAAATTCTTCTTTGTCTAAACATGTTTGTGGAATTCAGATTCTAGTAGATTCACTGCTTTAAAGAAATGTCTTATGCTTCAACTTTTAAGAGACGGGAAGCAATTTCTGATAATCAAAGGAGGTGTCTATTCTACACTAGCACTCCTTCTAGAAGGAAAGACAACTCCTGGCCTGACAAAAAGAGATGTACTGTCCACTGAGTCATGTGGAGCCAAAACTTGAAGCAGTATCATGTGAGAGCTGTCCCACTGGTGTGGCACTGCTTTGTGTTATGCTATTTTTAAATGGTGTTTGAAGATCCACATTCCCTGAGACTAACTAGCACCAGGAAAGCCCACTTAGAGTAAACTTATAGCACGGGACACACTTCATTGTGAATTTTATGATTTAAAAAAAAGCTTTGAGGGAGATAAAGATGGTGGAATAAAAGGACGTGGAGCTCACATCCTCCCAAAATACATCAAAATATATCTACATGTGGAAAAATCCTCACAGAATACCTACTGAATGCTGGCAGAAGATCTCATACAACCAAAACTGCAAGAAAGATCACCATATAACTGGGTAGAATGAAAGAAGAAGAAGAGAAAAAAAAGAATCAGAATGGGCCCTGGGAGGGAGCTGTGAAAGAGAAAAGGGAACCCCTATAAGGCTATCAGATGATTTCTCCAGAGAAATATTGCAGGCCAGAAGGGAGTGGCAAGATATATTCAAAGTCCTGAAGGGGAAAACTTTGCAACCTAAGATACTCTACCCAGAAAGATTATCATTTAGAATAGAAGGAAAGGTAAAGAATTACTAAGAAAAGCAAAAACTAACAGAATACAGCAATACTAAACCTATCCTAAAAGAAATATTGGAAGGCCTTCTTTAAATAGCAAAGAACCAAGAATCTACAGGAAAGAGAAAATCACAATGGGAAAGTAAATCACTTAAATAAGGCTGTACACAGATTTTTTAAAAAATTCTTTGTGAAAGCAATGATAACTACAATGAACAGCAAAAGGATAAACATGAAGATGTAAAAGAGGACACCAAAATCATAAAATGTAGGGGAGGGAGTAATAAAATGTAGATTTTTTTAAAGAATGTGTTTGAGCCTATATGACTATCAGCCTAAAGCAAGTAGATATAGTAATAGGTTAGCATACTTGCCAAACAGGGTAACCACAAATCAAAAACATACAATAGATTCACAAAAAAAACCCAAAAAGAAGAGAACTCAAGCAAGCAAAACAAAACAAAAATCATCAAACCACAAAAGGAAAAACAAAAAGCAAAAACAGGAACAAAGAAGAAATACAAAATCAACTGGAAAACAAGGTTTAAAATGGCAATAGGTACATATCTACCAATAATTACCTTAAATGTCAATGGACTAAATGCTCGAATCAAAAGACACAGAGTGGCAGATTGGATAATAAAACAAGAGCCTACAGAGTACTGCCTACAAGAGACCCACATAGACTGAAATCAAGGGGATGGAAAAAAGATATTTCATGCAAATGGAAATGACCAGAAAGCAGGGGTAGCAATACTCATATCAGACAAAATAAACTTTAAAACAAAGGCCATAAAGATAGATAAAGAAGGTCACTATATAATGATAAAATGACCAATACAAGAAGAGGATATTACACTTGTTAACATATGTGTACCCAACGTAAGAGCACTCAAATATATTAAACAAATACTAAGACATAAAGGGAGAAACTGATGGGAATACAATAATATTAGGAGACTTTAACACCCCACTCACATCAATGGAAAGATCTTCCAGATAGAAAATCAGTAAGGCAGCAGAGATCCTATGATACAATAAAACAGTTAGACTTAATTGATATTTTCAGGACATTACATTCAAACAAAACAAAAGAAAACACAGGATACACCCCAGAATTTTTTTCAAGTGCACATGGAACATTCTCTAGGACAGATCACATATTGGGACACAAAACAAGCCTCAACAAATTTAAGAGGGTAGAAATTATTTCAAGCATCTTTTATGACCACAACAGGATGAAACTAGAAATCAACCACAGAAAGAGAAATGAGAAAAAACGAAGATTACATGGAGACTAAACAACATGCTACGAAAAAACCAACGGGTCAACCATGAAATGAAAGAGGAAATTTAAAAATACCTTGAGACAAATGACAAAGAAAACACAACCATACAAAATCTAGGGTATGCAGCAAAAGCAGTCCTAAGAGGGAAGTTCATACTGACACAAGCCTTCCTCAAAAAACAAGGAAATCTCAAATAAACAACCTAACCTACCACCTAAAAGAACTAAAAAAAGAAGAACAAATAAAACCTAAGGTCATCAGAAGGAGAGAAATAATAAAGATCAGAGAGGAAATAAATGAAATAGAGATTTTTAAAATTAGAAAAAAATCAATAAAACCAAGATCTGGTTTTTTGAAAGGGTAAACAAAATTGACAAACCTCTGGCCAGACTCACCAAGAAGAAAAGAGAGAGGGCCCAAATAAACAAAACAAGAAATGAAAGAGGAGAAATAACAACTGAAACTGCAGAAATACAAAAAACCATAAGCAAATACTATCAACAATTATATGCCAACAAATTGGACAACTTAGAAGAAATGGACAAGTTTCTAGAAACATACAGCCCACCAAAACTGAATCAAGAAGAAATAGATAATTTGGACAGACCAATCACTAGAAGTGAAATAGAATCTGTAATTTTTTAAAAACTCACTGCAAACAAAAGTCCAGGACCAGACGGCTTCACTAGGGAATTCTACCAAACATACAAAGAAGAGCTTATACTAATCCTTCTCAAACTCTTCCAAAAGACTGAAAAGGAGGGAACACTCCCAAATTTATTTCATGAAGACACCATCACCCTGATACCAAAACTAGAAAAAGACACTACCAAAAATTACCGGCCAATATCTTCGATGAATACAGGTGCAAAAATTCTCAACACAATATTAGCAAACCGAATCCACCAACACATAAAAAAATCATACACCACAATCAAGTTAGAATCATCCCAGGGTGACAAGGATGGTTCAATATATGCATATCAATCAAGGTGACACACCAAATCAACAAAAGAAAAGACAAAACCCACATGACCATCTCAATAGATGTAGAAAAAGCATTTGACAAAACTCAATATCCATTCATGATTTAAAAAAAAAAACTCTTACCAAAATGGGTAAAGAGGGAATATATCTCAACATAGTAAAAGCTATTTATGACAAACTCACAGCCAACATAATACTCATCAGTGAAAAGCTGAAAGCCTTCCCACTAAAATCTGGGAGAAGACAAGGATGCCCACTCTTACCTCTTTTATTCAACATAGTATTGGAAGACCTAGCCACAGCAATCAAACAAGGAAATGAAATAAAAGGTATCCAAATGAGAAGGGCAGAGGTAAAATTGTCATCATATGCAGATGACATGACATTATATAGAGAGAACCCTAAAGACTCCACACAAAAACTACAAGAACTGATAAATGAATTCAGCAAGGTAGCAGGATACAAGATTAACATACAGAAATCTGTCACATTTCTTTACACTAACAAATATCAGAAATGGAAAGTAAAAAAAACAAATCCCTTTTAAAATTGCATCAAGCCAAGAGGGAGGAGATGTGGGAGCATGTGTGTATGTATAACTGATTTAGTTTGTTGTAGAGGGAAAACTAACACACTATTGTAAAACAATTATACTCCAATAAAGATGTTAAAAAAAAAAAAAAAAAAAAAAAAAAAAAAAAAAAAAAAAAAAAAAAAAAATAAAATTGCATCAAGGGAACCCTCCTGCACTGCTGGTGGGAATGTAAATTGATACAGCCCCTATGGAGAACAGTATAGAGAGGTTCCTTAAAAAACTAAAAATAGAATTACCAGATGACCCAGTAATCCCACTACTGGGCATATACCCTGAGAAAATCATAATTCAAAAAGATACATGTACCCCAATATTCACTGCAGCACTATTTACAATAGCTAGGACATAGCAACCTAAATGTCCATCAACAGATAAATGGATAAAGAAGATGTGGTACATATATAAAATGAGATATTACTCAGCTATAAAAAGGAATGACACTGAGTCATTTGTAGTGACGTGGATGGACCCAGAGTCTGCCATACTGAGTGAAGTAAGTCAGAAAGAGAAAAACAAATACCATGTATTAGAGCACATATATGGAATCTAGAAAAATCATACTGATGAACCTAGTGTCTGGGCAGGAATAGAGATGCAGATGTAGAGAATGGATTTGTGGACATGGGGGGAAAGGGGAAGCTGGGACGAATTGAAAGAGTAGCACTGACATATATACACTACCATGTGTAAAACAGATAGCTAGTAGGAAGCTGCTGTATAGCACAGGGAGATCAGCTCAGTGCTTTGTGATGACCTAGAGGGGTGGGATGGGAAGGGTGGGAAGGAGGCTCAAGAGGGAGGGGATATATGTATACATATATCTGATTCACTTTGTTGTACAGCAGAAATTAACACAACATTGTAAAGCAATTATAATCCAATAAAGATGCTAAAAAAGATATTTTTTTCATTCAAATGGGCAAATTAATTAGATCTACTGCAAAAGTTTTTAAAAATTACGTCAGAAAGAATAAAATATTGGGGAATAAAGCTGACCAAGGGGGTGAAAGACTTAGATGCTGAGAACTATAGAACATTGATAAAGGAACTTGAAGATGATTCAAAGAAATAGAAAAATACTCCGTGCTCTTGGATTGGAAGAATCAACATTGTTAAAATGGCCATACTAGCCAAAGCAATGTACAGATTTAATGTGACCCCTATCAAATTACTCATGACATTTTTCACAGAAGTAGAACATATGTTCTAGTTCTATAATCCTAAAATTTATACAGAACCACAAAAGACCCAGAATTGTCAAAGCAGTTCTGAGGAAAAAGAACAAAGCTGGAGGCATATCCCTCCCACAATTCAGAAAATACTACAAAGCTACAGTAATCAAAACAGCATGGTATTAGCACAAAAAAGACATATGGATCAATGAAAGAGTATAGAGAGCTCAGAAATAAACCTGCACACCTAAGGTCAATTAATCTTTGATGAAGGAGACAAGAATAAACAATGGAGAAACCACAGTCTCTTCAACAAGCAGTGTTTGGAAAGCTGTACAGCTGCACCGTAAATCAATGAAGTTAGAACAGTCCCTCACATCATACACAAAAATAAACTCAAACTTGCTTAAAGACTTAAATATAAGACAGGACACCATAAAACTCCTAGAAGAGAATATAGGCAAAACATTCTCTTATATAAATTGTATCAATGTTTTCTTAGGTCAGTCTCCCAAGGAAATAGAAATAAAAGCAAAAATAAAGAAATGGGACCTAATCAAACTTAACAAGCTTCTGTACAGGAAAGGAAACCATAAATAAAACAAAAAGACAACCTACAGAATGGGAGAAAACATTTGCAAATGATGCAATCAGCAAGAGATTAATGACTCAATAACAAAGAACAAACAACCCAGACAAAAAATGGACAGAAGACCTAAATAGACATCTCCCCAAAGAAGACATACAGATGGCCAACAGGAACATGAAAAGATGCTCAACATCACTAATTATCAGAGAAATGCAAATCACAACTACAATGAGGTATCACCTCACACTGGTAAGAATGGCCATCATTAAAAAGTCTGCAAATCAATCAAGTATACTCCAATAACAATTTTTTTTTAAGTCTACAGATAATAAATGCTGGAGAAAGTGTGGAGAAAGGTGAACTCTTCTACACTGTGGATGGGAATATAAATTGGTGCAGCCACTACAGAGAAGAGTATGGAGGTTCCTTAAAAAACTAGAAATAGAGTTACCACATGATCCAAAAATCCCACTCCTGGGCATATGTCCAGAGAAAACTCTAACTGGAAAAGATACATGCACTTCAATGTTCACAGCAGCACTACTTACAATAGCAAAGACTTGAAACAACCTAAATGTCCATCAACAGATGAATGGATAAAGAAGATGTGGTAGATGTATGCAATGGAATATTACTCAGCTATCAAAAAGAATGAAATGATGCCATTTGCAGCAACAGGGATAGACCTAGAGATTATTATATTAAGTGAAGTAAGTCAGTGAAAGACAAATATCATATATCACTTATATGTGGAATCTAAAAAATGATACAAATGAACTTATTTACAAAACAGAAATAGAGTCATAGACATAGAAAACAAACTTATGGTTACCAAAAGGGTAAGGGGCTGAGGGAGGGATAAATCAGGAGTTTGGGTTTCGCAGATACAAAGTACTATATGTAAAACAGATAAACAACAAGGTTCTACTGTATAGCCCAGGGAACTATATTCAATATCTTGTAATAAACTAAAATGGAAAAGAATATGAAAAAATATATATATATATATAAACTGAATCACTTTGCTGTAACCCAGAAACTAACACAACATTGTAAATAAACTATACTTCAATGAAATAAAATCTTCTTCCACTTTATTTATAATTTATTTGTAATTCACATTTTATTTTAAAATAAGTTTCTTAGGCTTAATACCCCAGCACAGATTTTCAAATAGTTACTCAGCCTGATGCTGTCATCTGCATCCAAAAAGAGCCACCTCTCACCTCCAGGCAGCCCATACAAAAGCAGTGCCAATGTGCAGCAGACACAGGACCAAACTTATTATCCCAAGGCTGCTAGAATTCTTGTGATTCATTCCCATTTCCATTCCAGAGGTGACAGCAAGAACCACAGGTCAGACAAGTTATTTCCTAATTTCATTCTTTCTCCTAGACCATGATCTCCTGTCAAGTGCTATTCACTCATCAGCTACACAACGGAATGATCGCATCTGGGTCTTTTCGTTGTTGTGTTTTTTGTGCTTTGTTTTCTGCGAATGAGCAGATGATATACCGGTCATGCCCTGGAGAGATCCCTACCTGAAGCCTTTGCCACCAAACCAGAGAACACAGCAAATCACATGCAGGAAAATTCAAGGCCAGGCTGATTTGGGAGGGGCAAGACCAGAGTAGGTTCTTTCTATTGGTGTAGAAAACCATTTGCCTTTGGAAGCATCATCAGTGAAAATGAGAAATAAGGAATTAATTTTGACTGGTAAAAGTTTCCTCCGTCTTGTGGAAATCAATTTAGGCAGTGACTAAGCACTCAATCAACGTTAGAAATCAGTTTTGTTATTATAATTTCCTACCAAACATAGGGAATTTTCTATTTTCTCCTTTATGAATTTAACATTAGGGGACCAGTCCTCGATACGGTCATGAAATAAAAGTTTGTCCTAAGCATGTGTTAGCACTTTGTTCTGTTCTGGGCCTCCACCCTAGTTCCAGGCTCCCGTCTCCTCCACAGTAACCCATGTGCCTCAAATTCCCAGTTCTGTGCCGGCTGGATAAGCACTATTGCTGGTCTAAAGGCCAGTTCAGTTATTTCCCAAAAATGTTTGGGTTCTGCAGCAATAAGTTCAGGAAAGTACTTGGCCTTGGGCAGGTGTTAGTCTACGTGGTAGCTGGGGGGAGGAGGGTATTGAGGGCCTTCAATGATGACCGTCTCTGTTCCTGAGTTAGGTGCAATGCACAAGACCTACTCTTTCATCCGATTACATAACTCTGAGGTTGGCGGGGCGCTCCTGACTCAGTGAAGTGGTCTCCATGAATGAACCTGGCCAATCTCATTCCTGGGCCCAACCTTCCATCTTCTGACCAAGATCTTCTAGGGGAAGGACCCAGGAATCTCAATGTTTAATGATCTTATCAGGCAAAGTGGGAAACCCTGCATTAGGGGCACTGCCTTTCGTTTCGGTAACTATTTTACAGAAAAGAGGTGCCGTAACAGTTACCGAAGCCCAAGGTCTTAGGACTCATAAATGGTAGGGCTGAGCCCGAGCCAAGGGCAAGCTCTCTCTGTGCCTGGGTCTATTCCCTCTGCTGTTTTCATCCCCGTTGCTTTCCTTCCTTTAAGAAACAGAAGCATAAGCACTGAAGCACAGGGTCTTAAGTGATGCGAAAACTCCCTTCTTTCGGAGGGTGGCATACTAGTCACCATGACAAGCCTCAGTGACACTGTCCTGACTCAGAATCACATTGGAGGAAATGAGGAGAGACACCGAGGATCTCACCTCAGTTGTGCCAAGTGCAACTGTCATTGCAAACTCAACCATCACAAGCACTACACTGAGCCCAAAACACTCCCTTTGAACTTGACCGCTGCGACCCGAGAGGAGGTGGAGAAGAACAGACAGCACAGGCTGTAATCATAGGCTCTACAACTGACTGGACCTGGGCTCGACTCTCGGCCCTGCCACTTCGTAGCCTCCCAACTCTTAGCCCCCGTTTCCTCATCTATAAGATGGAGGTAATAGCACACAGCTATTCCGTTGCGTTCTTGTGTGCCCAGCACACAGTGGATATTCAACAAATTCTTTCCCCACACCCAAGACCCAGGTTGGAGAAAAGGGGAGGAAGAATCGTTCTGTGGGACTTGGGGACACACAGGGTCATGAAAAACTAAGGAGAGCACCTGGATGGACATCCTGTCTTCACAGCAGTGAAACCATCCTTTCCCTCCTGATACAGATCCATATTGTAAAAGTATTAACAGGATCTGACTCTGTTGACTAATGCAGGGATCCCCCAAGTCCAGGAAAAACGGAGGTGCCCAGTGGTGTCTTCCTGTCCCATATATGCAGACAGGGAGATTATTAAAGAGCTAATGACACCTTTCAAGAGCTTGCACGCAGTGATGCCCTAACTGACATCTCAGATGGCAGAACAAAAGCCCTGGAGGATAATAAAGTCCCTAGACTTGGCACGAGGGTCCAAGACTTGTGCTTCTGGTTATTCCGCCCTCCCCTCCTTCCCTACCATGGGGCAGGGCAGAAGCAGTCTCACTCAGAGTCCTCCTTTACCAGGCACTACCTGGCACACATACTTCACATTTAACTGGAGCACTAGGAGACAGAGATGAAGTGAATTAACAAAAAGCCTCTGATGGACAATTTCACTTCTGGAGCTCCGACAGCAGTGGTTCTCAAAGCGTGGTTCCCCAGAGCAGTTGCACCAGCATGACCTGAGCGCTTGTTAGGAAAGTAATGTCTTGGGTCACACCCTACTGAAACAGAAACTCAGGGGTTGGAGCCCAGCCATCTGTGTTTTCACAAGCTCTCCAGATGATTCTATACATGCTAAAGTTTGAGAACTATTGCTCTACACATATCCTTGTTCCTGTGTGAAAATTCATGTAAAGAAAAGTATGGTGCAGTGCTATTTATAATTGTAAAAATTTTTTAAAAAGAAACAGCCTAAATATCCATCAAAAGGAATGCATTAAATGATTAGAGCACATCTATGCAATGGAATACCATGCACCCATTAAAAAGAACAAAGCACGATTTCTCTGGTGGCACAGTGGTTAAGAATCTGCCTGCCAATGCAGGGGACATGGGTTCAATCCCTAGTCCAGGAAGACCCCACATGCCACAGAGCAACTAAGCCTGTGTGCCACAACTACCTGCGCCTCCGCTCTAGAGCCTGCGAGCTAGAGCCTGTAAGCCACAACTACTGAGCCCACAAGCCACAACTACCGAGGCCACGTGCTGCAACTACTGAAGCCCACAGGCCTAGAGCCCATGTTCCACAACAAGAGAAGCCACCGCAATGAGACGCCCTCGCACTGCAATGAAGAGTAGCCCCCATTTGCCACAACTAGAGAAGGCCCATGCACAGCAACAAAGACCCAATGCAGCCAAAAAATAAATAAAAATTTTAAAATATTTTTAAAAATTAAAAAAATAAATAAAAATTAAAAATAAGAATTTTTTTAAAAAGAACAAAGCAGCTTCATCTGTTCTGATATCAAGAGATCTCCAGAATATGGGACTTCCCTGGTGGCGCAGTGGTTAAGAATCCGCCTGCTGATGCAGGAGACATGGGTTCCATCCCTGGTCTGGGAGGATCCCACATACCGCGGAGCAACTAAGCCCGTGCGCCACAACTACTGAGCCTGTGCTCTAGAGCCCGCGCACCACAACTACTGAAGCCCGCGCACCACCACTACTGAAGCCCGCGTACCTCGAGCCCATGCTCTACAACAAGAGAAGCCACCACAAGGAGAAGCCCGCACACTGCAACGAAAAGTAGCCCCCGCTCACTGCAACTAGAGGAAGCCTGTGCATAGCAATGAAGACCCAATGCAGCCAAAAATAAGTAAATAAATTTAAAAAAAAGAGATCTCCAGAATATACAGTTAATGAAAAAAAAAAAGCAAATTGCAGAAGTGTGTATAATGTCCTACCATTTGTGATTAAATACATATTTAGATATTAGATATTAAATGTATACCTAGAAATTTATATTTAGATATGTTACGTACCATGAACTAAAACTTCTCAAAGCTCTAGAAACTGGAACTGTAGGTTCTAGAGGTAAAGTGAAGTAGACATTGAGGTCCACACAGGAATTGGGACGAAAATGAAATGAGTGTCACCTAAATGTCTTTGGATTAGTTGATAACTGTTAACATTGTACACCCTGTACTTCTCCTTAGCACTCTGCAGCAAACCAAGCCAAGAAGACTCAGCCTCATCCTCTTATCAGCTCAGATGTAAATGACCAGGGTTCTTCACTGATTACAACTTCAGTTAAGAGATAATGTGAAAATGGACACATACACACACACACACATTCACACACACACACACATTCACACACAAAATAAAATGTCCTATCCCCTTAGGCTCCTTTGATTAAATGTAAAAGAATTGAAGATGTTTAGCTGAAGAACAGGAGACTTAAGAGGATGTGACAGTTTCCTTTAAGTACTTGAAAGGAATATGGATTGGACAGACCTATGTTTAGACTCCAAAGACAGAACTGGGATGATAAATTTTTAAAAGTTAAAAGAACACGGATTTCAAATCAGTATAAAAATGTTTCTAACTGTGAAAAAAAATTAATACACCTAGATGCCTCATCAGTAGCGAGTTCCTTGTCACCAGATGTATTCAAGCAAATCTGGGGTTGCTTTAAAAAAAGACTAGTCTTGGGAAGATAATTGGATTATGAAAGCTTCTAGGTCCTTTCGTTTCTGAGATACTTTGATTCTGCTTTATGCTATGGCTGTGGCCACAAAATCACGTGTGAATGAAAGCAGTCAATTGTAAAACATTTGCTAAGTACAGTGGAAACATCTTGTTCTTACTTGTCTTGTTCTTACTTATTTTGGACAAACCCTGCTTTCCCCACTCTGATGGCACAGAAAGTACATCAATGATTCATAAATCTTTCAGCCACATGATGACTTTGATGCTCAGCTTCCCTGAACACTTGGGATATGTGGCTCTCAAATGAGGCATTACCCTGAGAAATTCATATTCAACTTATAAATTAGGGATACTTCTCCAATGAGAGTGAGAACTCTGTAGAAGCAGTATTTTAGGTGTTTTGCGTTGTTCTTTTACACTGAAGAATAATAAGGAGACCATATGAAAATGTTCACAGGGACACAAGTGAGGTCTGTTTGAACCATCATTTATAAGAGAGCTCCAGTGACCCCAAGGGCCAAGCTGGGGCTGACAAGAAGTTACATTTTAGGAGAAAACTTCAGAACGATTAGAGCTGTCTGAAATAGAATGGGGTTTTGTGGAGCAGTGAGTTCCCTGTCATCATTGAGGACGGTCATACCACTTACAAATTAGAACCAACCCCTAAGGGATTGGACCTTCTTCAACAATACAGAATTTCTGGGCTTCCCTGGTGGCGCAGTGGTTGAGAATCTGCCTGCCGATGCAGGGGCCACGGGTTCGAGCCCTGGTCTGGGAAGATCCCACGTGCCGCGGAGCAACTAGGCTCATGAGCCACAACTACTGAGCCTGCGCGTCTGGAGCCTGTGCTCTGCAACAAGAGAGGCCGCGATAGCAAGAGGCCTGCGCACCGCGATGAAGAGTGGCCCCAGCTTGCCGCAACTAGAGAAAGCCCTCGCACAGAAATGAAGACCCAACACAGCAAAAATAAATAAATATATTTAAAAAAAAAAATACAGAATTTCTCAAGTATGGAAGAGTCCCTCTTGCTTTGAATATTTGACTTTCTCTGCCTCTGACCCCTAGACCCAGATTTAAAGGGTCCTTGTGACTAGGTCAGTCCCACCTGGAAAAAATCTCCCTTTCTTAATCAACTATGCCATGAAACATATACAATAAGTTCCCTACATACAAACGAGTTCCATATATAGTAAGTCCCCTACATACAAACCAGTTCCATTCTGAGAGTGCGTTCTTAAGCCCAATTTTTTCGGAAGTCCAACAAAGTTAGCCTAGGTACCCAAATAAAACAATCAGCTATATAGTACTGCACTGTAATAGGTTTATAATACTTTTCACACAAAAACAAACACAAAAAATTAAACATTTTTAATGTTGCAGTACAGTACCTTGAAAAGTACAGTAGTACAGTACAACAGCTGGCATCCAGGGGCTGGCATTGAGTGAACAGGCAAGAAGAGTTACTGACAGTAGGAGGGAGAGGGGGTGGGAGGTGGTGGAGCTGAAGGATCATCAGCAATAGGAGATGGAGGGCAAACTGCAATTTCACTCACGCTTGACACTGATGTAATGCACGTTCGCATCTTTGAAAGTTCGCAACTTGAAGGTTTATATGTAGGGGAATTACTGTACTAATCATGGAAATAAAATCCATCAAATTCATAGTCCCTGGGATTATGCAAGATGTGTACACTAGAGGGCAGGTTCTCAGGAGCCATCTCAGATTTCTGCCTGTCATATTTTTTTCTAAAGTTAAAACATTAGGAAAAGATTAAAGTTCTGACTATTAGCCACAGCTACTAGAGACATCCACTTTATCAATTTGACATTTATCCTTTTAAATCTTTTACTATTGGTTTATATACATATATATGTATACGTAAAACATGGCATGGTTTTTAAAAGAAAATTATCATACTGTTTTATAGTTATTGTATAATTTTATAGTTTGCTATTTTCACTCAAGAGTATAACTTGAGGGTATTTTTGTGTCAATACATACAGATCTATCTCATTTCTTTTGCACTGTATGACTATGCATTGTTTATATAATTATACTTCTACTGATGGACATTTCTATTGTTTGCCATTTGTAACTACTATGAACAATGTGCAATAAGCATCTTTGTAGGTACCTCCTGGTGTCGGAGTATGATTGAGAAATAGAATGTACAAGTCTTAAAATATACACATTTTAAGTTCTAGTAGATAGTGCAAAATTGATTGGCAGTATTTTTAAATATAAAAATCTGTGTTAAAGCTTAAAACTTCTCTCTTATAAAGCAACTCATGTATGTGCCTTTTTGATTCTTATTGTCATCAAATTTCTTTTCCATTGGAAACTGAAAGCATGAGATAAGTGGGCCATACATAGGACTTGCTGCCCTACCTAAATTGCCCAAGATTCTGTAAGTTAAAACATAACCAAATGCCTGGGCTCTATGACCACACTTTACTTGTGAGTTTATTATTAACTTATAAAATATGTGTGTTTTGGTACAGGTGATCATAAGTAGTCCTTGAAATATGGGAGGCTCACTTTCCCTCTGGGGCAGGGCAGGTACCCTCATTGCACATGGTTTCTCCCAGCTGGGAGTGTCTCTGGGTGCCAAATGCCAAATCCTGCAGTGGTTCTGACAGCCACAAGGGTGCTCCGGTGAGGCTGGCAGCAGGTTAACCATGACAAATTCTATCTGCCAAAATTTTTAAGACTACATCAAAAAACTGTTAGAACTAATGCATGCATTCAGTAAAGTTGCAAGATACAAAATAAATATACAAGAATTAGTTGCATTTCTATACACTAACAAGGAACTGTATAAGAAAGAGAAATTAAGAAAACTATCCTATTTACAATACCATCAAAAAGAATAAAATGTTTAAAGTAAATTTAACCATGAGTAAAAGATCTGTACACCAAAAACTATAAGACACTGATGAAAGAAACTGAAGACAGAAATAAGAAAAGATACTCCATGCTTATGGGTTGGAAAAGTTAATATTGTGAAAATTTCCATACTACCCAATGCAGTTTACAGATTATAATCCCTATTAAATTTCCAATGGCATTTTTCAAAGAAATAGAAAAAAATTCTAAAATTTGTATTAAACCACAAACAACCCCAATTGGCCAAAGCAATCCTTTGCTTTGAAAGAATAACAAAGATGGAGGCATCACAGTTCCTGCTTTTAAACTACATTACAAAGCTACTAATCAAAATAATATGGCATTGGCATAAAAATAGACACACAGATGAATGGAACACAATAGAGAACTCAGAAATAAACCCATACATATATGATCAATTAATTTTTGACAAAGGAGCCAAGAATATACAACGGGTAAATGATTATCTCTTCAATAAACAGTGTTTAGAAAACTGAATAGCTACATGAAAAAGAATAAATCTGGATCATACATGAAAATCAAAACTCAAAATAGATTAAAGAGTTGAACATAAGGCCTGAAACCATAAAACTTCTAGAAGAAAACATAGCGAGTAAGCTCCTTGATATTGGTCTTGACGATACTTTCTTTGTATTTGACACCAAAAGCAAAGGCAACAAAAGCAAAAATAAACAAGTGGGACTACATCAAACTAAGAAGGCTTCTGTACATCAAAGGAAACCATGAACAAAATAAAAAGGCAACCTATGGAAAGGGGGAAAATATCTACCAATCATATGTCCAATAAGGGGTTAATATCCAAAATATATAAGGAACTTATACAATTCAATAGCAAAACAAACAAACAAAAAACAAATAACCCAATTGAAAAATGTGCAAAGGACCTGAATAGACATGTTTTCCAAAGAAAATGTACAAAAGGCCGAAATGTACATGAAAAGGTGCTCAACATCAATAATTGTTAGGGAAATACAAATCAAAACCACAGCAAGGTATCACCTCACACCTGTTAGAATGGCTATTATCAAGAAGACTAGAGACAATAAGTGTTGGCAAGGACGTGGCAAAAAGAGAGCCCTTGTACACTGCTGATGGGACTGTAGACTGATGCAGCCACTATGGAAAACACTATGGAGGCTCCTCAAGAAAAACTACCATATGATCCAGCAAAAATCTATCCTTTAAAAATAAGGAAAATCCTGCCATTTGCAATAACATGGATGAAACTGGAGGCCATTAGGCTAAGTGAAACAAGCCAGACTGAGAAAGATAAATACTGCATGATAGGGCTTCCCGGGTGGCACAGTGGTTGAGAGTCTGCCTGCCGATGCAGGGGACACGGGTTCGTGCCCCGGTCCGGGAAGATCCCACGTGCCACAGAGCTGCTGGGCCCATGAGCCACGGCCGCTGAGCCTGTGCGTCCAGAGCCTGTGCTCCGCAACGCAAGAGGCCACAACAGTGAGAGGCCCGCGTACCACAAAAAAAAAAGAAAAAAATTTAATTGAACTCTGGGTATGTGAGTCTATGGAATTTGCATTACGACTCTGGCTATACATTTGTCTTATTGGAGTGGATGATCTTTTACTTTCACAAAGGTATATGCATTATCTTGTAAATCAAGAAATTTTTAAATATTAGCACTAAAGAGTCCTCAGAGCTGAGAAATAGTGGATACTTTTTAGTAGCTCAATGGCTTAATTTTGGATATTAAATAAAAAGTAAACATATTTAGAGTTAAGTGAACAGAATCTGGCCAGCAGGTGGGGTCAGGACCTGCTTATGCCTTACTGGGGAAATTCACAGGTGTTAAGCCTAAAGGGAGTCATGCTTAGAAGGGAGTCTATCAAGAGGTGCCTACATGCTGGGGGTTCAGGGAGAAGGGAGGAAGGGATGGGGGGGATGCCAGACTCTTTTTGGAAAATAAAGCAGAAAGAGAAGGAAAGTACTTGAAATTGGGCCTCAGATGAGAGGAGCAAAGCAGGAATGAAAATTTTTTTAAAGGGTCAACAGCTAGCCACAATTTGAAGCATGGACCCCCGAAAAGGGTTACTTAGTACCATCTACCAAATAGCATCCTTATGCATAGACCAAACTCCAAGACCAAGTATAGATTCCTAATGGGACCAAGCTGTCAGACAGACTTGGCCATGGTCTTTTCACTTGGGACTGGAAAATAACACAACAGTCTGAGATAAATGACCCAAAAAGGTAGGTGAAATTGAACTGAAACAAATGAAAAATCTTACAAATGGGAGTACAGAATGGGAAAAACAGGCCATGTGAAACCAACTTTGATTTCCAGTCAAGGCAGATGGAGATGAAAACTTCACAGGGGATCTGCCTCTTGGCCAGTGAACTTATGGAGACCAAAGCATATGGAGAGTCTGTATTGACAAGTCATAATCATGGCTACTATTTATTTGGCCCCAATTATGGGCCAGACTTGACATCATCTCATTAAATCCTCTGGAATAGGGACTGCCATGAGCCCCATTTTACACATGAGGAAGCCAAGGATGGGCAGGGATGAGTTTCTTGCTCAAGATCACACAGCTGCTATGTGCCCGGGCAGGGTTCAAGTTCAGGCCACTTGGCTCCAGAGTCCACATGCCTGTCCATCATGCTCTCTCGCCTTCACTGGGCAGGAGTGGTAAAGTCGTGAGAAGTCAAGCTTCACATGCTTGATTAAGGGATACCAACTACCCCGCCCATCCTTAGAAGTCTATGATTCCAGGCCCTGCTCTGTCACCAGATGGATATGCGGACTTGGAGTCTTTTCCCTGCATCTCGTTTCCATTTTCTATGGAACTAGAAATCAGAGGAACCTTAAACATTTGTTAGCTGCTGAATTCTTCAAAGTCTTGCTGAAGCCCAGTGTACACGTCAGATGAAGTCAGGGCTGCCCTGACTGAAGCTGAGGTGGGGGCCCACTCGGCCCAGTTTAGAACACATACCCCACCCCCACCCAGTTTCCTCCTGTGGTTGCTCCTGAGGTCCCTGCTCTGCAGCTCTAGATTATACTAAACACATTTGAAAACCACTGGGCTGCATTGTTTCTAGGATGTCTTCCAAGTGCAAGATTCGCAACTTTAGTAAATTAAAGTTGGCTCTTCAGCGTTCGGAGGAAGCAAGCACTACAGGTGTAACTTGGAAAGGTCTCTCCCTCCCTTCTTTCAAGAGCCTGGGGACAAAGCTAGTGGCCCAATGTGTTCTGAGAGATGCCTGTAAAAAAGATTGTTTTGCATCCTAGAAAAGTGATTTATCCGAAGAGCTGCCACTTACCAGGAATTCGTGATAAGGGAACATTAATGTTAATGAAACACGATAACATTCATGTCTTTGACGACAGTGCACAGAGTAGGAGTCAGCAAATTACAACCTAGTGCCTTTTAAAATTTTTTTGGTAAAAGCTTTATTGAGATAGAATTCACATACCACACAATTCACCTATTGGAAGTGTACAATTCAATGATCTTTACAGTTCCTTCAAAGAGTTGTGAAACCATCACCACAGCCCATTTTAGAACATTTTCATCACCCCACAGGGAAACCCTGTACCTTGCAGCAGTCATCCATCCCCAATCCCCTCAGCCCAGGCGACCACTGATGTACTTACTGTCTGTACAGATTTGCGTATTCTGTCCATTTCATTTAAATGTAACCATTCGATATAAGATCTTTGTGACTGGCTTCTTTCCTTCACTTTACAGAATGTATTCAAGGTTCCTCCGTGTTGCAGCATGTCTCAGTACTCCATTCCTTCTCCTGGACAAATATACCACTGACGTTGTACAGAGGTACCATATTTTGTTTAGCCATTCATGAGCTGACAGACACGTGGGTGGTTTCCCGCTTTGGGAAAGGGAGCAAGTGTTCATGGCTCCATGCCGTCCCCTCCCCATTTGCTGTCACAGCTGCCTTGAGAGATCAGCTTAGGAGAAGGGGAGTCACTGCAGACAAGCAGGCCTTCTGCCCAGAGAAGGTTTATGGCCTTTAAGATCTTTGCCTTTCCTGGTTGTTGTTTTCAAAAGCCTAATCTCCCCTACCAGATGTGCTATATATGCCAGGGGGAGAGAAGCAAGCACAAGAAAGAGGAAGGCAAGTCTCCATTTCTACGTAGGAGGAGGACCAAATGGAGAGAGATTCTGGGTCTGGGGAGAGGTGGAGCCCCACCCTGGCAGTGCCCTGGGGCTCGCAGCAGGGAATGGGTATGTTCCCTGGAATGCTGTCAGCAAGCAGCAGAGAAGGGCCCTGGGTCAGAGGGCAATTCCTTGAGGCAAGTTCCCCAGTGGGGACTGAAGTTTAATTCCCCCTTGACTGCAGGCTTATAGACTCAGAATTAACACCATCTTGATTTAAAATTTCATTCAAAGCTGGGTTTGTGGACTGAGAGTCATACTCACAATTAAGACACAGAAATGAGACAAGAAGGAGAATAAGTAACTGAGTGTGTGATTAGGACTCAGAAGACCAGTGTCTCAAGCCTCCCGTACGTGTGTGTGGCAGAGAGGGCAGGAGAGGTCAGCAAGAGCAGAAGAAAACCAGGTAATTCAGACAAGCCAGAATGACAGCCACTTTCTGACACTTAGGATGAGATGTGCAGAATACCACGGACAGAGCCTGAAACAACCAAAGGATGCTCAACAAGACTTCTAGGCACCCTGAGCATGTCCTCCATGTTAAGTTCTATTTGTAATTCGTACTTTATCCTGAGCTCCAAGGTGGGCTTTTTTGTTTAAGTAAAAGACTATAGTATAAAAGCTATGCTATGTTACGTTGGAAAAAATATATATACATATACACATACACACATACATACACACACACACACACACACACATATATACATATACATAACCTTGTGACCATAAGCGATTCCTTTGCTCTATTATAGTGACGGCTTTCTATAATCACAACTCATTTACTCCTGCAAAAACCTATTTCACAGCCAGCTTGCAGCCACTGAAAACCAAAAGTGGGTGGATAAATGTGAATTTGGAAGTAAATTTTAGTAATGTCTTCAGATGTGCTTTTTAACAGAAGATGTTCTTCCCATAGGAGGCAAATTCACCATTTTTGTCCTTTCCACCAAAGGAGAGTTTATGTATTTATTTATAGTTTACAGCTCTTACCTTCCCAACTGTGTCACCCATTACTCCCCATCATGCATCATTTACCAGCCAAAAGGACCTGTTTAACATTTCTCACAGACATACCAGTCCTCTGTGTCTCTGTGCAGAACGTTCTATTTGTTCCATCTGTCTACACAATCTTTCCCTTCTTGGTTCTCCCAGAGCACTTGTTAAGTACTTCTGTCCCTGTCCAGATTTTATTGATAAAAGCTAAATTCTCATTTTTAAAAATCCATTTAATTGAAGACACAAATATAGGTCTAATTTTAGGACTATTCTAAAAACAAATCAATTCTAAATATGTAGCTGGAGACTATAAGATCTTGAGGGCAGAGTCTTGTCCTGTCTTGTTAATTGCATCTCCAGTGCCTAGAAAGGCATCTGATGCATAGTTCAATAAGTGCTTGATGAATGAATGATTTAAGACCCATGCTTTACTCTGTTCTGTTGCTTTACTCTACTGTTTTATAACCGGTAAGGGTTACAAAAAGAACATATTTTATATTTCCTTTTTTCTAAGCCATCATCATGGATGTTTTGCATGACCCACCCTTCTCCTTTCTGCTCCACCCCTTCCTTTCCTTGCAGAAGCCTTGGGACTCTTAGCATTGTGCAGACAGATGGCAGCTAATACTGGGAAGCTGATTGTTATTAAAGAAATACGAAGTTCAATACCATGACCAGATATCTAAGAGCACAGGACTTTTCCTATTGCAAAAGTATGCCTTTGGCTTTCCTGACCTCATATACACTTATCTCCACCTCATTAGTGTCCCACCGATACAAGTCTATTTCCATCTCCTTGGCTTTTCTCATAGCTCAAATTACCCTTCATTACTTAGAGACCCATCACCCAGTTAATGTACTTTATTAACATGCAGCAAACCAGGAAGAATATTTTAACTTGTCAGGCACCTCAAAGGGAAGGAATAATCTGCAGTCTTCTGAGCAACCCAGAAGCATACATTGCTCTTCATTAGAGAAAGGCAGTTTTGGCAGGCATTATGTTGCCTCCACATTACCTTCAACAAAACCTCGATGCTAATTTCCAAATCTATCTTGACAGTCTGCTCAGCACTTCACTTTCCAAACAGCAATACAACCTGCGAATTCTCCTACAAGTCACTTCCTAAAAGCAAAAATTCTGGCAGGCAGTTGGGCTTGGGGGTGTGCAGTGGGGGGACCCTGAAAGGCAGGTGGCCTTGGTCCATGAGGTAGGGAAGGGATGTAAAAGCAGCTTTCTAGCTCTCTCTTCTTGGCATGGTGAGTGAGATCCTACTGAGCTCAAAGACACGGAAACAGGGAACAGGGGAGGCTCTGGGTAGAATTCATAAGGCCTGTGTTCCCAAGGATAGTTCATTAATCTCAGGTCTAGAGTTAGTTCCCGGATGAGCAATTTCAGGCAAGTCACTTATCCTCTCTGAGACACCTCCATTTCTCATCTATAAAATGGAGACAGTAAAACAGAACCTTGTGTTTTGTTAAGAGAATCGGAACAGAACATGAAGTTTAGTAATGAATAATTGTTATAAGCCGAGGTCCCTGCTGAATGTGGCTTCTGTAAATTCAATGGGACCTCAAAAAATGATGCTACTCTGTTCTACATAGTTCTTTTTTTAAATTGAGCTATAATTCACATACCATAAAATTCACCATTTTCAAGTGTTTGATTCATTGGTTTTTAGTATATTCATGAGGTTATGCAACCATCACCATTATCTAATTCTAGTACATTTTACACTTTTTAATTATAGTACATTTAAAAAGAAACCTCATACTCATTAGCAGTCACTCCTCTTTCCTTCTATCCCCTCAGCCCTAGACAACCAATAATTTACTTTCTGTCTCTATGGATTTGCCTATTCTGGACATTTCATATAAATAGAAACATAATATTTGGCTTTTGCATGCAGCTTTTTCATGTAGCATAACGATTTCAAGGTTCATCTCTGTTGTAGTATGTATCTATACTTCACTCCTTTTTATGGATGAATAATATTCCACTGTATGGACATACCACTTTTTTGTTTATCCATTCATCAGTTGATAGACATTTGGTTGTTTCTACTTTTCACCTGTTAGAAATAATGTTGCCAAGAATATTCGTGTACATGTGGATGTATGTTTCCATCTCTTTCGGGATTATACCTAGGAGTGGAAATACTGCATTATATGGTAACTATGTTTAACTTTTTCAAACTGTTTTCCACTACTGCTATACCATTTTACATTCCCACCAGCAATGTATGAAGTTTCGTTTACTTTTAAAATCTAATTTTCCTAAGGTTATGGAACATTTCTAAGGGGAATAGAAATTTCACCTTTTTCTTATATCCTGTTTTTCTTTCCTTTTGGTTCTTCTTTGTCTCTCTTTATCCTTCCCTCTCTTCCTTCCTTTCTTCCTCCTTTCCTCTGTCTCACTGCAAAACGCCTTCCTAAAGTATGATTTAAGCGACACCAATGCTCACTGAATTGTAAATGAAAAAACATGGAAAAATTTGTAGCTTACACAGAAGAGCAATTTTCCTTTAAGTTAATGTAACTGAATGACCTACTTCAAAAAGTAACTACCTTGTTCTCTCTGTTGCAATCACAAATTAGAGGGAGGTGTTGGAGACCTGGGGATCTGTGATTCTCTCACCCCCTGTGAAGAATGACCAAATCTTTCTTTTTTAAAAAGACCTCTGATTAGCCTGAGTAGATAGGAAGGAGGCTATGATATTGAAGGGCTACAGGAAAAGGAGCCTAATCCTTTAATGCGGTTCCCCCGAGACTTCGGGGGACAGGAATGGGAAGGTTGCAAGTCCTACAGAGGGGCAAACCCTCTGGAATGCGAGCTGCAAGGATCCCAGGAGAGCATTACTGAGGGCCCCTCTGACTACCCAGCACAGAGCAGAGGTCTCTACTATGATTAGAGCCAGGTACCCGCACAAACTCCAGTAACGATAAAAGACTTATAACCCATGGCCTCTACTCTCATTGTCTTAACATTTGGACTTTCAGAGTCCTTGGAAAGTAGAGCTCAGAGCTAGATCTGACTTACAAAAAAAAGAAGTCATCTTCACGTTTAGCATCATGCAGCAGCTCACAGCTGTTTACATCTGCATAGCTTGTGATGGGGGTGGGGGAAATGTCATCCTTGTTTTTTATAAAAAGATAATAGAGGTTCAGAGAGATTAAGGAATTTGCAAAGCTCACATAACTAGCAAGGGGGAAAGGCTAGAATTCACATCCTGGTCTGGTGAAATACAAAACCCTTTCCCACAATATCATCCTACCTTAGGATGCTAGGCTCTGCAATCTATTATATAATCTGAGACTCAGTAATATTTCAGAAAGAAAAGAACCCCCTGTCAAGCAGCATTTTGGTCTCTGGGCTGTACTTTCTCCATCTATACAATACCACTGGTTATTTGATTCGTCTTTCTTTAAGGGGGTAGGGCACGTTGGAACTTATTTGCAACCAAAGGACAGCTAACTTCATCTAATAAGGAGAGAAATGATAAACAAGTAGGACATTCTTTTTTTTTTTTTAAAGGATCAGAAAAATGTAAAGCTTTGAAAAACCAGCACCTACTCTACTAAGTGTTCTCCGAGCTAGGAATAATCTTTAAATTTTTTCTGTAATTGCATCCATCAACTTAGGTTACACATTTTAATTTTGTTTGGAATTTTATCTACTGCTTATTTTTTTCTAAATATTCTAATAACACTTCCAATTTTCTTTCTCTTATTTGACTCAAATTAAAACCAGAAAGATGCAGTCATTTTTAAAGTTATATTGCTTCATTCATCACTTTCTTAGTTCACTTTCTTTTTGCCTAAGCAGGAAACCAGATGGCAGGATCTTAACCCTGGGAGAGAATATTAATCAAACCCCAAACTTTGAGATGATACATGTATAATGCAACAACAAATTATTAATAACATCTTCTTCGTGAAACAGAGTAGGACATTAACATGAAAAAAAATTAATGAGAGAAATATAGAAGAAACAGTCTGGTTGTACTGAAATGGAATGTAAAATTAACTTTACTTGTTAGAAAATGAAGATTTTTCCCTAAAAGTTTACATCTTTCTACATTTACATCACTTTCATCTTTCATCAGCATCTCCTAGAACCTATATTGGCCCATGTTTTCATTTAGTGATTTAATAGTTTTAATATTTCCTTTTATTTCACTTTGAATTTTCATCGGCTCTTTTCTGGGAGTTTACAATATGATGCCTTCCTCATGTTTACCCAAGGAAGGGCAGAGTCACAGTTGGCATTTATGACATTTGATGAGAGGGAATCTCTGGATGAGGACACTATTTAAACACATGAGTTGGAGAAATTCCCATTAGAAATGTATCCCTAATTCTTTATACAATTCCATGCAGTGGAATAATCTTTGTAACACCTTCAAAGGAACAGTGAATTAACCACTTGCAAGGGACGGAAACCCAATTTAAAATAGGTGAAACAAAAGAGAATGAGAGAGAATTTACTGACCCATGGAATTGGGAGGGAAAATTTCTGGGGGCAATAGAAATTTTTCTCTCTTTATTTCCTTCTTTATTCCTTCCTTTCTTCCTCTTTCTTCCTTCCTTCCTCTACTTTACTAGAGAATCTCTTCCCAAGTGTTAAGGAAGAATGTGTGTGTCTCCCTGAAGTCCAAATGTTGACGCCCTAACCCGGAATGTGACACTATTTGGAGGTGAGGCCTAGGCAAGGTGATTAGGTTTAGATGAGATCATGAGGGTGGCACCTCTATCACGGAATTTGTGTCCTTATAAGAAGAGGAAGAGAGATCAGCTCTTTGTGTCTCTCCGCCATGTGAGAACACAGCGAGAGGGTGCCCATCTGCAACCCAAGGAGAGATACCTCACCAGACACCAACCCTGCTGGCATCTTGGTCTTGGACTCCCCAGCCTCCAGAGCTGTGAGGAAAAAAGTCTGTTGCTTAAGCCATCCAGTCCATGGTATTTTGTTGTAGCAGCGTGAGTTAAGTCTCCAAACTAAACCAGGTTTCTTTATCGTAGTAATTTGAGCAGTTGATATTTTCACTGGATCATAGCTGAAGTATGAAAATTAGTGAACAGCAGATCAATTTTTGAAAAATTAATGCTTACAGAGGATGAGTTTCAGAAGCCTGGCCTCTGGAACGAGAACTGGGGACTGAACTCAACAGCTCTCTCTTATCTCATCTCCTCTTAACTTGTTTTCTTTCACATGTTGATCAATCTCCTGACCTCCTACCACGGACAGGACTTCCCTGGGTGGGTGGCAGAGACATGGCCACTGAGAGTTTGGCAACCCTACCAGAAAGAAAGAATGTTTTCTCCAGCCATCAGAAATCAATGTAATCCCAAGGAAGCCCTCTAATTGTCCTTGCTTGGGTCACATGGCCATCTCTGTGGCCAGAATCTCTCCCAGAGGCCTGATGCACAGGTCCAGTTAGCCATCAGAGTTAACTACAAATGGAAGGTTCGTTTTGTTCCCCCCATGCAGGCTAAGTATATCACATAATTTTAGGATGTGAAGAATCTTAAGTAAGTGCCCACATTTTCTGATAACTTGCCAGCCTTTATACAATGTTCCCATTGTAAATTCAGGCTCTGCAATGAGCCACACCACTTTAACAAATCCTGGACATCTTTTCCATGCACTAACTGCCACTGTTTATGTTAAAGTAGCAGAAGTTACTGTAACCTTCAAAAATGTACAAATTTATATCCTTATATATAAATCACTGTTTATGTTAAAGTAGCAGGAGTTACTGTAGCCTTCAAAAATGTGCGAATTTATATCCTTATATATTTCTTTATATTTCAACAGAAAGTGGGTTTTGCTGTAGCCTTTTTTTTTTTTTTTTTTTTTTTGCGGTACGCGGGCCTCTCACTGCTGTGGCCTCTCCCGTTGCGGAGCACAGGCTCCGGACACGCAGGCTCAGCAGCCACGGCTCACGGGCCCAGCCGCTCTGCGGCATGTGGGATCTTCCCAGACCGGGGCACAAACCCGTGTCCCCTGCATCGGCAGGCAGACTCTCAACCACTGAGCCACCAGGGAAGTCCTGCTGTATCTTTTAAAATAAGACAATGCATGATGAGTTTTTAGGCCTCCAGCTATACAATTCATTGAGAGACATTTTGTTTTTAAGATTTCTATCACAGAAGCTAGCATTATGAGAACCCAGCCATGGCTACTTGGTCCACCTGCTTATTGTGGGTGGGAATTAAATAAACCAACAGAAGCAGAAGTGGCTTCTGTGCTAGGACACCATTTTGAAGCTTTACATCACATGTATTTAATCATCATTATGAATTTATGAAATTTCTACCAAACTTCAAAGCAACCTGTTAGTTTGGTAACTGGTTGCCAGGCCCTGATCAAACAAGAGACTGGCTTTTTCACCTAGTATTTGGTGGGTTTGGAACTTTCTAAATGGCACCAAGGGTGAGTTTAAAGTCGTATTTCAGGTTGGGTAACAACTTGTAATTTAGAGTCAACGGTAGCAGAACATAGCTCAATGGTAAACACTGGACAATGGTGTGGAAAACACAAATTCACCAGCTACTAGAAATTTTATCTTATACCATACTCCGCTAGTTGAGAAGCAATATAGGAAACATTCATGAAATTTGCTCCTCAGAAAACATAAAAACTTTTTGGAAGGCAATTACCATGGAGAAAAGAGCACAGGCTTTGCGTCAAAAAACAAGATGAAGGACTGAATCTCAGCTCCATCACTACTAATTGTGAGACATTAAGATACTTCACCTTTCAGGGACCCTGAAAATTAATCACAGTTACTTCCCAATGTAGCTGTAAGGAGTAAATGAATATGTGAATGTGCTTAGTCCTATGTACAGCATCTTGAACCATGGGAAATAAAACAGTTGTGCTCAAATATTCAAGAAGAGCATCTGCCTGATGTTTTTATCCTATTAGAAAAGCCCTCACTTGATCCAACTTCTAACTCAAGTGATTGCCCATTTCTCGGCTCCAGCTTAGAGAAAAACCCAAAAGAATTAACTATCTTTGCTGTAACCAATTTCTTTGTTCACATTTCTACTGTATAGCACAGGGAACTATATTCGGTATCCTGTGATACCATAATGGAAAAGAATATGAAAAAGAATATATATATGTGTGTATATATATGTATATATAACTAAGTCACTTTGCTGTGCAGCAGAAATTAATACAAAGTTGTAAATAAACTACAATATAATTTTTTTAAAAACCCTACCAACGCTATGCTGATGACCCATGACCCCGCAATTTTTATCTCTATCGTGGTCCTCTCCCCTGAACTTTAGGGTCTTTTACTCAATAGCCATACCCGAATGTTATGACAGACACCTCAAACTTGATGCGTTCAAAACTAAACTCCTCACCTTCCCTTTAAAACCTTCTCTTCCCATAATCTTTCCATCTCAGTGAATGAAAATTCTATCTTTTCCATTGCTCAGGACAAAATCCTTGCAGGCATCTGTATCCATGAGCTTTCACTGAGTTATGTTACTGTAACAGCAACAACAAAATATCTCAGCATCTCACAGAGCAATGTTTACTACTTGCTCATGTTACATATCAGGAGAGGGTGTGTTTCATGCCTTCTTTGCCCCAGGGTGCAGGCTAAAAGAGCACCCCATCTAGGACTGTGACTTTCTCCTGGCAAAGGATAGAAGAGGTCCAACATGGTAGTATTTAAAGACTCCGCTAGACTCGGTGCTTTGTGACCACCTAGAGGGGTGGGATAGGGAGGGTGGGATGGAGGGAGACCCAAGATGAAAGATATATGAGTACATATGTATATGTATAACTGATTCACTTTGTTATAAAACAGAAACTAACACACCATTGTAAAGCAATTACACTCCAGTAAAGATGTTAAATTTTAAAAAAAATGTTCTCACCACACATTTAAAAAAAAAAAGATTCTGCTAGAGAGGGCACATCACTTTCCATTCCCAATTCATTGGCCAGAGAAAGTCACATGTCCAAGCTTGATAGCAGTGGGGTGCCAGGATAATTCTCCCAGAGGGATGGACGCAGTAGGCAGGGTAAGTAAATATTCTGGCAATACTACAAGAATCTTTGACTCCTCTCTTTCCTGTAGGCCTCATATCCAATCCATCAGAAAATCCTGTAGGTTCTATCTTCAAAATATATCCAGAATGCAACCATTTCTCACCACCTTCACTGCCATCTCCCTGGTCCAACACACCACCATCTCGTGCGTGGAATATTGCAGTAGCCCCCAGCTGACCTCTGTGCTTCTGCCCTTGTCTCCTTACTGCCCATTCTCCACACAACACCCTGGATAAGTCTGCAAAAATGTAATCCAGATCATGTCACACCTCTGTTTGAAACACTTGATGGGTCTCCATTCCTCTCAGAACAAAGCCAAAGTCCTTAAAATGGGCAATGGTCCACAAGACTTTTTACACTGTTTGTCTAACATCCCTCATTTCTTTTCTGACTTCATCCCTTGATCTCCCCACTGACCCCAAATCCAATCCAACCACACTGAACTTCTTGCTGTTCTTCAAATTATAGGTACACCTCAGCCTCAGGGCCTTTGCACTGCTTCCTTTTGCTTGGAAACCCCCTCCCTTAGATGGATGCCTGGCTGGCTCCCTCCTTCGGGTCCTTCTTAATGAGGCCTAACCTGGCTATCTCATTTAAACTTTCAGCCCCATGCTAATTTTTATTCTGAGATGATACATTTAAAATATAACTGCAAATTATTAATAACATCCTCTTCATGAAGCAGAGTAGGACACATCTCTTTTCAATTTACTATGTAGTTTACTTGTTACTTATTCTATTACCACACCCTGCTAAAATGTGAAAGCCTCTCAAAGGCAGGAAACTTTGTTTCATTCTCAGATGCATCTAGAGGCATCTAGACCCCTAGACACATCTAGCTAGACTCCAACTAGAACAGTGTTGGGCACATGAAGGGAATTCAATATTCACTGAATGAATGAATGAATCTTGCAAAATTTCCTTACTCTGCCTCCTCAATTTCCTTCCCTAAGTTGTGAAGTTTAGGAGATATTCCAATTAAGTATCTATAGCTGACATCAAAATTTCTTCTTCATTAGGCTTTATTATACCTCATTAATTTCCTGAAGAAAAAAATAAGGATTGGATCAACTAAAACGGAGAGTCATTTTAGCTGAGCAAAAATCTTGCTGTTTCTTTACCTGCATTGTAACAGTAATTTAACATTTAAAACACTTGCTTTCCTTTATTGTTATTTCAGATGTTTTGGGGGGTGGGGATGGGTGGAAGAGGTGGGGGCAAGTATTCTAAACCAAAGCCTAAGTCTCAGAGACTTTGAAAAAGAAGCCCCCAAAAAAGTCATCTAAAAAGAGTGACATGTTAATTATAATCATTTTTGAAAACAACAGCAAATATATACAAAATAAGTAGCTCAGGAAAAAGGAAAATGCTTGTATAAACATTAAAGTAAAAAGTAACAAACAGAAGAAAAAAATTGTAGTAGTAGACACATTGGTTCCACATACAATAAACAAGTTTCATGAATAGATTACTGAAATTGACTAAGACCAAATGTATGTCTTTTTTCATAATCAGAAATAAATAAATGAAAATATTTCGATGGGAATAGCGGTGGGGACTATTGGGCAAAATGTACCAAGTCATCAAAATGAACAGTGATCAGATCACTAAAAGTCTATAATGGCAGAGAAGACTAACTGTCCACCCAAAATTCATAGTCCTCCTTTGAGAGTATACAG
Source organism: Kogia breviceps (assembly GCF_026419965.1). Lineage (NCBI taxonomy): Eukaryota > Metazoa > Chordata > Mammalia > Artiodactyla > Physeteridae > Kogia > Kogia breviceps. Next base: position 73,913,587 of record NC_081311.1, on the reverse strand, counting down.
TTGTTAATGGAAAGTGTCTGCCCAGCCAGGGACTACATTGCCAGAACCTCCTGCAACCAGGTGGCACCATGTAGCAAGGTGTCATCAGTGGAATGGAGACAGAAAGGCTGGGTGCCACCTCTCAGCCATGTGGTTAGGAAGCAGGTGCCTTCCATGATCTTGCCCCTTCTGTCCACTGGAAGCAGACCCAGAGGCCATAGGGGATGGGCAAGCACAGGTGGAAGAGCCTGGGTTCCTGAATCACCATGACAGGAAAGCCTAAAGACCAGGAACTCATTTGGACTGTTATCTTTTTTGAAAAATCCAAATTTGGAAAAGAAAAGTCATGAATAGGCTCCTTTGAAGCATTATTTATAACAAAAATGGAAATAAACCTGAATACCAAGAGAATTAAGGAAATGATGGTACATTCACTTAGATTAGTTATTATGCATTAAATCTGCAGAAACATATAAAATATACCTCAGAGCTGGTGAGATGAGATTGTTGTTGGAGAGGTGGTGAAGATAGATAGGTAGATAGATAGACAGAAATAGATAGATAAAAGAGGGATGCGGGAGACAGGTAGAAGGCAAACGGCCAAAATGGACACATCACTAAAAATCTGAACTTCAGGAGAAGAATCAAGGAAACTTACATAGCCTCTTAAATAGCCTCATCCACCAGAGGGCAGACAGCAGAAGCAAGAACAACTACAATCCTGCAGCCTGGGGAACAAAAACCAGATTCACAGGAAGACAGACAAGATGAAAAGGCAGAGGGCTATGTACCAGATGAAGGAACAAGATAAAACCCCAGAAAAGCAACTAAATGAAGTAGAAGTACACAACCATCCAGAAAAAGAATTCAGAATAATGATAGTGAAGATGATCCAGGACCTTGGAAAAACAATGGAGGAAAAGATCCAGAAGATGCAAGAAATGTTTAACAGAGACCTAGAAGAATTAAAGAACAAACAAACAGAGATGAACAATATGGTAACTGAAATGAAAACTACACTAGAAGGAATCAATAGCAGAATAACTGAGGCAGAAGAACGGATAAGGGACCTGGAAGACAGAATGGTGGAATTCACTGCTGTGGAACACAATAAAGTAAAAAGAATGAAAAGAAATGAAGACAGCCTAAGAGAGCTCCAGGACAACATTAAAAGCAACAACATTCACATTATAGGGGTCCTAGAAGGAGAAGAGAGAGAGAACGCAAGAGAAGTAAACGACCTACAAAAACAAACCCAAAACAATTAAGAAAATGGTCATAGGAACATATATATCAATGATTACCTTAAATGTGAATGGATTAAATGCTCCAAACAAAAGACACAGGCTTGCTGAATGGATACAAAAACAAGACCCATATATATGCTGTCTACAAGAGACCCACTTCAGACCTAGGGACACATATAGACTGAAAGTGAGGGGATGGAAAAAGATATTCCATGCAAATGGAAATCAAAAGAAAGCTGGAGTAGCAATACTCATATCAGATAAAATAGACTTTAAAATAAAGAATGTTACAAAAGACAAGGAAGGACACTACATAATGATCAAGGGTTCAATCCAAGAAGAAGATATAACAATTATAAATATATATGCACCCAACACAGGAGCACCTCAATACATAAGGCAACTGCTAACAGCTATAAAGAGGAAATCGACAGTAACACAGTAATAGTGGGGAACTTTAACACTCACTTACACCAATGGACAGATCATCCAGACAGAAAATTAATAAGGAAACAGAAGCTTTAAAAGACACAATAGACCAGATAGATTGATATTTATAGGACATTCCATCCAAAAACAGCAGATTACACTTTCTTCTCAAGTGCGCATAGAACATCCTTCAGAATAGATCACATCTTGGGGCACAAATCAAGCCTCAGTAACTTTAAGAAAATTGAAATCATATCAAGCATCTTTTCTGACCACAATGCTATGAGATTAGAAATCAATTACAGGGAAAAAAATGTAATAAACACAAACACATGAAGGTTGAACAATATGTTACTAAATAACCAAGAGATCACTGAAGAAATCAAAGAGGAAATCAAAAAATACCTAGAGACAAATGACAATGAAAACACGATGATCCAAAACCTATGGGATGCAGCAAAAGCAGTTCTAAGAGGGAAGTTTATAGCTATACAAGCCTATCTGAAGAAACAAAATCTCAAATAAACTATCTAACCTTACACCTAAAGGAACTAGAGAAAGAAGAACAAACAAAACCCAAAGTTAGCAGAAGGAAAAAAATCATGAAGATCAGAGCAGAAATAAATGAAATAGAAACAAAGAAAACAACAGCAAAGATCAATAAAACTAAAAGCTGGTTATTTGAGAAGATAAACAAAATGGATAAACCATTAGCCAGACTCATCAAGAGGGAGAGGACTCAAATCAATAAAATTAGAAATGAAAAAGGGGAAGTTACAACAGACACTGCAGAAATACAAAGCATCCTAGGAGACTACTACAAGAAACTCTTTGCCAATAAAATGGACAACCTGGAAGAAATGGACAAATTCTTAGAAAAGTATAACCTTCCAAGACTGAACCAGGAAGAAATAGAAAATATGAACAGACCAATCACAAGGAATGAAATTGAAACTGATTAAAAATCTTCCAACAAAGAAAAATACAGGACCAGATGGCTTCACAGGTGAATTCTATCAAACATTTAGAGAAGAGCTAACACCGATCCTTCTCAAACTCTTCCAAAAAATTGCAGAGGAAGGAATACTCCCAAACTCATTCTATGAGGCCACCATCACCCTGATACCAAAACCAGACAAAGATACTACAAAAAAAAAGAAAATTACAGACCAATATCACTGATGAATATAGATGCAAAAATCCTCAACAAAATACTAGCAAACAGAATCCAACAACACATTAAAAGGATCATACACCATGATCAAGTGGGATTTATCCCAGGGATGCAAGGATTCTTCAATATATGCAAATCAATCAATGTGATACATCATATTAACAAATTGAAGGAAAAAAACCACACGATCATCTCAATAGATGCAGAAAAAGCTTCTGAAAAAATTCAACACCGATTTATGATAAAAACTCTCCAGAAAGTAGGCATAAAGGGGACCTACCTCAACATCATAAAGGCCATATATGACAAACCCACAGCCAACATCATTCTCCATGGTGAAAAACTGAAAGCATTTCCTCTAAGATCTGGAACAAGACAAGGATGTCCACTCTCACCACTATTATTCGACATAGTTTTGGAAGTCCTAGCCACGGCAATCAGAGAAAAAAAAGAAATAAAAGGAATACAAATTGGAAAAGAAGAAGTAAAACTGTCACTGCTTTCAGATGACATGATACTATACATAGAGAATCCTAAAGATGCCACCAGAAAACTACAAGAGCTAATCAATGAATTTGGTAAAGTTGCAGGATACACAATTAATGCACAGAAATCTCTTGCATTCCTATACACTAATGATGAAAAATCTGAAAGAGTAATTAAGGAAACACGCCCATTTACCATTGCAACAAAAAGAATAAAATACCTAGGAAAAAACCTACCTAGGGAGACCAAAGACCTGAATGCAGAAAACTATAAGACACTGATGAAAGAAATTAAAGATGATACCAACAGATGGAGAGATATACCATGTTCTTGGATTGGAAGAATCAATATTGTGAAAATGACTATACACCCAAAGCAATCTACAGATTCAATGCAATCCCTATCAAATTACCAATGGCATTTTTTATGGGACAAGAACAGAAAATCTTAAGATTTGTATGGAGACACAATAGACTCCAAATAGCCAACGCAGTCTTGAGGGGAAAAAACGGAGCTGGAGGAATCAGACTCCCTGACTTCAGACTATATTAGAAACCCACAGTAATCAAGACAGTATGGTACTGGCACAAAAACAGAAACATAGATCAATGGAACAAGATAGAAAGCCCAGTGATAAACCCACACACCTATGGTCAAATAATCTATGACAAAGGAGGCAAGGATATACAATGGAGAAAAGACATTCTCTTCAATAAGTGGTTCTGGGAAAACTGGACAGCTACATGGAAAAGAATGAAATTAGAACACTCCCTAACACCATACACAAAAATAAACTCAAAATGGATGAAAGACCTAAATGTAAGGCCACACACTATCAAACTCTTAGAGAAAAACATTGGAAGAACACCCTTTGACATAAATCACAGCAAGATCTTTTTTGATCCACCTCCTAGAGTAATGGAAATAAAAACAAAAATAAACAAATGGGACCTAATGAAACTTCAAAGCTTTTGCACAGCAAAGGAAAACATAAACAAGATGAAAAGACAACCTCAGAATAGGAGAAAATATTTGCAAACTAATCAACAGACAAACGATTAATCTCCAAAATATATAAACAGCTCATGCAGCTCAATATTAAAGAAACAAACAACCCAATCCAAAAATGGACAAAAGATCTAAATAGACATTTCTCCAAAGAAGACATACAGATGGCCAAGAAGCACATGAAAAGCTGCTCAACATCACTAATTATTACAGAAATGCAAATCAATACTACAATGAGGTATCACCTCACACCAGTAAGAATGGGCATCATCAGAAAATCTGCAAACAACAAATGCTGGAGAGGGTGTGGAGAAAACGGAACCCTCTTGCACTGTTGGTGGGAATGTAAATTGATATAGCCACTATGGAGAACAGTATGGAGGTTCCTTAAAAAAGTAAAAATAGAATTACCATATGATCCAGCAATCCCACTACTAGGCATATACCCAGAGAAAACCATAATTCAAACAGACACATGCACCCCAATGTTCATTGCAGCACTATTTACAATAGCCAGGTCATGGAAGCAACCTAAATGCCCATCAACAGACAAATGGATAAAGATGATATGGTACATATATACAATGGAATATTACTCAGTCATAAAAAGGAACAAAATTGGGTCATTTGTTGAGACATGGATGGATCTAGAGACTGTCATACAGATTGAGGTAAGTCAGAAAGAGAAAAACAAATACCATATGCTAACACATATATGTGGAACCTAGAAAACGGTACAGATGAACCGGTTTGCAGGGCAGAAATTGAGACACAGATGTAGAGAACAAACGTATGGACACCAACGCGGGAAAGTGGCAGGGGGTGGGGATGGTGGTGTGATGAATTGGGCAATTGGGATTGACATGTATACACTGATGTGTATAAAATGGATGACTAATAAGAACCTGCTGCATCAAAAGACCCCGAATAGCCAAAGCAATCTTGAGAACGAAAAATGGAGCTGGAGGAATCAGGCTCCCTGACTTCAGACTATACTACAAGGCCACAGTAATCAAGACAGTATGGTACTGGCACAAAAACAGAAATATAGATCAATGGAATAGGATAGAAAGCCCAGAGATAAACCCACACACATATGGTCACCTTATCTTTGATAAAGGAGGGAAGGATATACAGTGGAGAAAAGACAGCCTCTTCAATAAGTGGTGCTGGGAAAATTGGACAGCTACCTGTAGAAGTATGAAATTAAAACACTCCCTAACACCACACACAAAAATAAACTCAAAATGGGTTAAAGACCTAAATGTAAGGCCAGACACTATCAAACTCTTAGAGGAAAACATAGGCAGAACACTGTATGACATAAATCACAGCAAGATCCTTTTTGACCCACCTCCTAGAGAAATGGGAATAAAAACAAAAATAAACAAATGGGATCTAATGAAACTTAAATGCTTTTGCACAGCATAGGATACCATAAATAAGACCAAAAGACAACCCTCAGAATGGGAGAAAATATTTGCAAATGAAGCAACTGACAAAGGATTAATATCCAAAATTTATAAGCAACTCAGGCAGCTCAATAACAAAAAAACAAACAACCCAATCCAAAAATGGGCAGAAGAACTAGATAGACATTTCTCCAAAGAAGATATACAGATTGCCAACAAACACATGAAAGAATGCTCAACATCATTAATCATTAGAGAAATGCAAATCAAAACTACAATGAGATATCATCTCACACTGGTCAGATTGGCCATCATCAAAAACACTAGAAACAATAAATGCTGGAGAAGGTGTGGAGAAAAGGGAACCCTCTTGCACTGCTGGTGGGAATGTAAATTGATACAGCCACTATGGAGAACAGTATGGAGGTTCCTTAAAAAACTACAAATAGAACTACCATATGACCCTGCAATCCCACTAGTAGGCATACACCCTGAGAAAACCATAATTCAAAAAGAGTCATGTACCAAAATGTTTATTGCAGCTCTATTTACGATAGCCAGGACATGGAAGCAACCTAAGTGTCCATCGACAGATGAATGGATAAAGAAGATGTGGCACATATATACAATGGAATATTACTCAGCCATAAAAAGAAATGAAACTGAGTTATTTGTAATGAGGTGGATAGACCTGGAGTCTGTCATACAGAGTGAAGTAAGTCAGAAGGATAAAAACAAATACCATATGCTAACACATATATATGGAATCTAAGGAAAAAAAATGTCATGAAGAGATTAGTGGTAGGACGGGAATAAAACACAGACCTACTAGAGCATGGACTTGAGGATATGGAGAGGGGGAAGGGTAAGCTGTGACGAAGTGAGAGAGTGGCAGGGACACATACACACTACCAAATGTAAATTAGATAGCTAGTGGGAAGCTGCCGCATAGCACAGGGAGTTCACCTCTGTGCTTTGTGACCACCTAGAGGGGTGGCATAGGGAGGGTGGGAGGGAGGGTGACACAAGAGGAGAGATATGGGAACATATGTATATGTATAACTGATTCACTTTGTTGTAAAGGAGAAACGAACACACTATTGTAAAACAGTTATACTCCAATAAAGATGTTAAAAAAAATAAAAATAAAAAGAACCTGCTGCATAAAAAAATTTAAAAAATAAAATTCAAAAAATAAAGAGGAGAAGAATCATATTATATTCTGATCCCACAGTCACATTAAGAGACAGGGTGGTGGGGGACAATGTTGTACTGCCTGGGGAGGTTTCAGGTATTATGTGGAAGGCCACCTCCCCCTCATTGCAGTTTGAGCGACTAATACTTTTTTTTTCCCTACCATTTCCTGGAAGCCAGACTTTACAAATCAGGCTAAGACCAGAGAGCTCAGGTTTTCATCATCTACATTTCAGTGGCTTAGAAATGAGTACACTTCCCTTTAACATGTACCCTTCTCCATCAGTAACTTCCTTTCAGGAATAATTCCATTCTATTTCCTTCAAAAAGTTAAGCTCTTTGGGAGCAGGGCGATGTCTTGTGTACCTCTGCACCCACACCAATGCTAGCACACAGTAGACTCTTCATGAACTCATTTAGGCATTCATTCTACAAATGTTTCCATGCCTACTATGTGCTACGCCTTTTTTTAGACCCTGGGGACACAGTGGTGAACAAAGTCACTGTCCTCCTACAGCTCATGTCTGGATACGTGTGGGGCTGGTGCTATCTGTTTTCCTCTCTCACTACACAGAATCCATCTGGGCTGAACGGCATTACTAAAATACTTTCAAAATAGTTTTAAGGAGGTTTCACCACCACACACCCAGTAGGATGGCTATAAAAAAAAAAAAGACATAAGTTTTAGAGAGAATGTGGAAAAATCGGAACACACACACTGCTGGTGGGAACATAAAATGGTGCAGTCACTTTGGAAGACAGTCTTGCAGTTTCTCAAAAGGTTAAACACAGCTAACATATGATGGAGCAATTCCAGTCCTAGGTAGATACCCAAGAAAAATGAAAACATATCCACACAGACTTGTCCATGAATGTTCACAGCAGCACTTGTCATAAAAGCCAAAAATGGAAATAACTCAAATGTCCATCCATAGATGAATGGATAAACAAATTGTGGTATAACCATACAATGGAATATTTTTCCATTAAATATTATTATTAATATTAATATTATTAGCCATTAAAACAAATGGAGTGCTGAGAGGAGCTAAGACATGAGTAAATGTTGAAAACATTATGTTAGGGGACCACATATTGTATGATTCCATTTACAGGAAATACCCAGAATAGGCAAGTCTACAGAGACAGAGGGTAGACTCCTGGTCACCTAAGGCTGGGAACCGTTGGGTACTACATGGGGTGGGTAGATAAGGGGAGCACGGCTTCCTTTCCGAGTAATGAAAATGTTCTAAAATTAATGGTGGTTATGGTTGCACAACTCTTGTAAATATACTAAAAATATCATTGAATTGTACATTTCAAATGAGTAAACTGTATGCTATGTGAATTATATCTCAATAAAGCTGTTTTAAAAAGGGGGGAAAGGAAGAAGAGGAGGAGGAAGAGGAGGAAGAGGAGGAGGAATAGGAAGCAGCAGCTGCTGCTTTCAGTGCATAAAATATCAGTGTTGGGTTTGGAGGTTGGGTATTTGGAACCACCATGAAAGCTTCTGCGTGAAGCCAGGCAATTATTTGAGGATCTGAAGCTCCTTTCAATACAACTCTGTCTTGGTTGCAAGAAAGTAATTCATCGTCAATTTTAAATCTTTCTGAAAAACTGAAAAGTGGCATCCCGTGACAAACTATCTTTTTTAATGGAAGGAACATTAGAAAAAGTCACCAATCCTTTTTGCAGTAGAAATATGACTTCCAAAGTTGCACAGCTGGAACACATCAACTGACTGAGAAGGTTTCTACTTCCCTAACAACTGTTAGCAACAATGACTCAGACAGAAAACAGATCTGTCTGAACAGATAGATCTGTCTTTCCATCCAGCTGGAAAACACTCATTGAATAATAGATGAGAAGAGCAATAATGTTAGACTTCTTTCAGTATACGCCTCAAAATAAAATAATCAGAACATCCTTATTCAATATTGCAATATGAAGTATTATAGAAAAGTGTTTGGAGCAAGCTGGCCTCTTTTACAAAACTGCAAATGAAAACATGAGTCTGATCGCTTGCCGCAATCTAAAATTAATGCATTGGCTGAATTATTATGCTAATCATTCATTGCCAGAAGGCTGGCCATCATTTGTATCCTGACCACATACAATTCCCAAATGACAGGGGCAGGAAGGCATCGTGGCTCAGTTCAGTGCCTGGCATGGCTGAGCTTTCCAGCAGGCTCTGGGGGTTGGTCCCTCCCGTACCCTGGGCCATGCCAAGCTGAGGAACGCTCTGTTCCATCCCCACCCGTGCTATCCTGTTGCAGCAAGCCCTGCTAATATTTACTTTTCAGTTTCCTTGATATGATCTCAACATCGTTTCCATGTTTCACTCTGAAAGGGCCTTTCTCTGGGTTCTGTATTCTGTGTCTGTTGGGTTAGAATTCCACACCATGCAAGCCTAGGCCACCAGGTGAATTCATTCAAATAGCACACTGGCTTTCGCATTTTATTTAAACAAAGAGGTCTTTTGGGTGCTGATGCTACACGTGTGATATGATTTCTCTATTTTCATCTCTTAGTTCCAAGGAATGAAATCTCATCCTTGAGATATTCTTATGTAAATAATGGCAGGGAGCCTCGTTAGTTAACAGTCAGAAAGGTCAGAGAATTGACTCGCCTGAGTGAGCACGGGATGAAACGCAGTCCCCCCTGTGCACCCAGCCTGCTGTGTGCTCTCGGGCCAGGCTTTCACCCTCTCTGATCCCCTAAGAAGGGATTAAATTAGGTGTCTCTAAGGCCTTTTCTGACTCTAAAGTATTTGTCTTTTAACTCAGCTAAAATTGGCCTTTGTAGAACCCAATTAACTCTGTTTCTCATTAACAGGCAAAAGTATTTTTATGTGAGAAACAAGCTCTTGGCTACTCCTTCAAGGGAAATAATCAGAATTCATAGCAAAAGACATGTGATTTATCTTTCTGCACTTAGGAGTTTGGCTTTCATTTGAGAGTCATTTCCCAAAATGCAAAACGAAAGAATTTAAAACAAGAAGCAGCCAAAAGATTCCTGGCCAAGAAATTGCCTAGGCAGCATCTTGATGTCTCGAGTCACTTTTTAGATTTTACCCTGCAGCTGTGTTCTGGCAAATCTGATTGAATCCATATGTCTTTTATGGCCAGACTGCGTCCTGGCTTCATCTATCATGCGTTCTAGAAAAAGCCATCAAGTCAGTAAAAAACAAAAGTTGGGGGAAGTTTCACCGCCGAGAATGAGTCTTTTTCAATACAAATACTGACCCTACTGGAAAAGTGTGAATGTAGCGGTTTCAGAAATCAAAGTCAAGGTCGTCTTAACCATTAGCAGAATAAGTTGTGGCCCTGAGATGTGAGTACTGTTCTAATGGAGACTCTCCCAATAAAATCTCCCTCTCTCTGGTCCTCACCTAACCTCAGACCTCAGATAAGAAACATCTCCTTTAGATCAGCAAGCAACCAATTTTAAAATGCAAATTTCCTGTTCGGACGTCAGAGAGCAGAATGAGAGCAGGTGGGGAACTGAGGTCATCACCAGGAGGGCTGATGCTATGGAGCTGGGCATCTGGAAATCCCCCCAAGGACACCAAAGAGCAGGAAAGAAAATAACTCCTGAGACAAACCTCCCCACAAGAGTCAACAATCTTGACATTTGGTTTTGTTTTGTTTTTTTTTCAAGTCACATTCTATACTTCTGGGAAGCAGGCAAAGCACAAAAAAGAACAACTGACTAGGGTTTGGTGCCGGCTGAAGCAGAAAGATTGCTGCTCTTTTTTAAAAAAGTTGAAAGGAAAAGCCTTCATCCTTCTTTATTAGACAAGCCTCTGTAGCTACAAGCGCCTGTTAAGGCCCAACCTCGGAAGAGAATTTCTTCTCCACCCTTCCTAGCAGAGGCACCTCTAAAGAAGCCAACACAACCGCTCTGTTTAAGCAGAGGCACCGTCTGTCCAGACTCGAGGTCTGGAAACCTGCAAGCGGCGCCCTAGGAGGCTCAGGCCTTCAAGTGTAGGTCTGGTGTGAGCCACACATCTCACGGCGCCGATTAATGGCACGGTTGCCCTGGGATTCTGTGGCGGTAGGAGCGGCAGCCTCATAGAGGGTTATTCTTTCAGAGATGCTTCACTTTAGAAAGTCATCACTCAAGAACAGCAAGCAGGCTGTTCAAAACAAACAAACAAAAAGACAAAAACAACACCTGAGCTGTGTGGTAACCCACCACTGTAAGCCAGACCCATCCTACAGGGTTCCTGGCCACCCCTCCTATTCCCCTGCAGGATCTGTGACACCTCACCAAGGGGCAGCCTTGGTTCGGAGGAGATTTCGGCACCAGAGAGGATGGGGAGGAATGGAGCCGAATCGACAGCACAGCCCCTCTTGACAGGAGTCAAGGCTGGAGTCCCTGCGGAAGCTCCAAGCTGCCAGCCTGAGGCCGGGCGGGTCGATCGCAGGTGCAGACCCCACCGCGTGAGCCGTGCTTTATGTTGAGATCAATGCGCCTCCTCCACGAGGCCGTCCATGACCTCTGAAACCCACATCTCTCTCCTCGTGACTGACTGCCTTCACCTACTGATCCCGGTGGTTTAGTGTGGCTCTCTGGGGGTGCAAGTGGGAAGACACCCTGAGCCAGTCCGGGTCTTGGAGGGAAAGAGTGGCCTGGCTGCGTGCTGGTGCCTGCCCTGCAGCCGGCAGGTGAGAGCAGGGCCGCGCTTCCCCGCAGGCAGTAAGCCGCCTACAGTCAGGTGGACCTTCCCTTCCCGGTGGAGAGTGAAGTCCCTCAGCCCAACGGCATGGATTCCGCCTCTCCTCAATTCTCCCCCAGTGCCCAGCCCAGAGCTAGGTACATTTATTTACTTCGTTTAAACTATCACAAACTTCCAGCAATTCTAGAAACACTACAGAGTCTGCAGGGCCGTCATGTAAATTTGCTACACAATCTCCGGAGTTACAGCGGAACCTCTTAATCTCATCGCCTTTCTGTCTCTTACTCTCTCCCACTCGCTCTCTCTGTGTTAGTACAGATAACTGGGCTGATAAAATGACAGACGTGAGAGAACACGGCCCTACAGTATATAATCAAGTGCTCACTTACGTGGCACAAATTGTGGGAATTCAAGGATGATGAGTATCAACATCGTAGACAATACCCTGTTTGCAAGTGGATTCTCTTATGCCACAAATATTGATTGAGGGACACACATTTATGAGCCAGGAACGGTGGCAGTCCCTGGAAAAGGACGGTCCTAAAACTGGCATGGTCCCTGGCCTCGTGGTATTTAGAGACTCTTCCACTCCCAGCTGTGTACACAGAGACGGCTACCCAGTGTGTGAGAAGCCGGGCTTGGATCTGTCTCTGTCCCCCTGAACCCCCAAAGGTCAGGGACCTCGACGTCAAGTTCTCCACAGATAATCTACACCAGAGATAGAAACCACTGGTTTTTTTTTTTTTTTTCCACCACGGACTAGTTTTTCCTATTCTAGAACTTTGGAGAGAGGGAACTATCAATATATAGTATGTACTCTCTTGCGTGTTGCCTCTTTCACTTAGCAGAACGCATTAGAGATTTGCCCACACAACTGCCTGCTGCCACACACTGCTTTTCTGTGCCCCTGTAGCAGCCCATCCTATGGACGGACCTCAGGCAATTTTCTCTGTATAACTCTTCATGGACACCTGGGCTAGTGCCAGCTTCGGGGTCTGTCCGCTCTTGCCTGTCATTTTGCCTCCCGCCTGCCATATGGGCTTCCTCCCGTGGTTAGGCAAATGGTCACTGGAGTAACATTGACAAGGGTTAGAGCCACTTGCTGAATGATATTGAGCAATTGTTAGGCCTCTCTTGCTCTCTGGTTGCTCCTCTGGGGGTGATGGTGAAGATACCTTAGGGCAGAAAACAGCTCAAAGACAGGAGACCTGGAATGTAACCGGTGCTGAATAATAGGAGCTTTATTTTTTATGTCTATTGTATTCGTTTTGTAAGGCTGCTATCACAATGTGCCACAAACCTGCTGGCTCAAAACAGAGGATATATATTCTCTCACAGGTCTGGAGGCTAGAAGTCTGAGATCAAGGTGAATGGAGGGCCATGCTCTCTCTGAAGGCTCTAGAGCAGGATCTATTCCATGACTTTCTCAGAGCTTCAGCTGTGGCCAGCAAACCATGGAGTTCTTTGCTTATAGACTCATCACTCCAATTTCTACCTCCATCTTCACATACCATCTTTGTCTCTTTTCCTTTTCTTATAAGGACACCAGTCATATTGGATTTAGGGCCTGCCCTATTCCAATCTGACCTCTTCTGAACAAATTAAACCTGCAACAACCTATTTCCAAATAAAGTCACATTCAGAGGTTTCAGGAAAGACCTGAATTTGGGGGTGCGGATGGGAGGAACACTATCCAACAAAGTACAACCATCTCCCCAGATAAATTATAAAATCATTTATTTAAAACATTGTGGCTTATAAAATATTGCTCTGCATCCCTTGCACAGACTCAATGGTCAATAAATATTTGATAAAGCAGAAACTGAAAATGATGATGAATTTAATCTGTACTCTGAGGAGAGGTAAGAAGAAAAGATTTCATCACAGGATAAAACATAGATATTTAGCCTCAAATTCTGTAGGTTTTGCTGTATCATTTTGGAAGCTTTAAAGTCAAGAGACTAATGTGCTTCTTCCACAAGAAATTAGCAATTTCATATAACTAATCAGAGATCCATGTTGTTCCATCCAGGAGACTTAATTAAAAATAAAGTTAGAAAGAGATTGAAGGTGATTTTCAGATTTTATTCCACCTATAGTAACGCATTTCTTTAATATGTGTTCTCAGCTACAGCACTGCTCTGACATTCTGCTAGACCTTGCAAATTCCTCCTGGCAGGCAGATTGCCGAAATACACAATCACTTCCCCACAGAACCATCCATTTCTCAGTTCTTTAGCTAGGAAGGAAAAAAAACCAAGTTCAAATTTCTCGTTTACACAAGTGTAGATACTAACAGGGACCACGTTTATTCTAATTTCCTTTGTACCCTCTCTGTTGTTTATGTAACTTTGTTCTCATGGCCTCAAATTCCATATGGGTACACTTCATCAAGCATCAGAATCACAATTAGATATAAGTTAGATAATAAGGTTTACCTTTATTATCTTTGACGTCCAAAGGGTAGGATATATGAAGCCTGTCTGGTTTCCTCTTACAGTCATCATTTTTTAAATGAAAATTTACCAAAACTCTCCAATGTTTATATATTTCAAAGATGCTGAAATGCTAAGATTTTAGTGGCTCCAAAAATAATGACTATTTTCTCATGGCAGTCTTCTATTTAGTTCCACAAGCAACCTGGTTGTAGGAATATACATTTTATCCAAAGGATTCAAAAAAGGTGCTTTCATTTTGAATGTAAACCAGATAAAACTAAAAGTCATTTTTATTTTTTATGAACTCACTACAGTTCTAAAGCAGTTTCTCTTACCCCACTAAAATTATTGCTTGACACCTAAAGCAAATAGAGAAAGAAGAACAAACAAAACCCAAAGTAAGTAGAAGGCAAGAAATCGTAAAGATCAGAGCAGAAATAAATGTATAGAGATGAAGAAAACAATAAAAGAACAAAGGTCAATGAAACTAAAAGCTGGTTCTTTGAAAAGATAAACAAAATTGAGAAACCTTTAGCCAGACTCCTCAAGAAAAAAAGAGAGAGGGCTCAAATCAGTAAAATTAGAAATGAAAAAGGAAAAGGAAAAGGAAAAGTAACAATGGATACCACAGAAATACAAAGGATATACAAAGGATCACAAGAGACTACTACAAGCAACTATATGCCAATAAAATGGACAACCTAGAAGAAACGGACAAATTCTGAGAAAGGTACAACCTTCCAAGACTGAACCAGGAAGAAATAGAAAATATGAACAGGCCAATCACAAGTACTGAAATTGAAACTGTGATTAAAAATATTCCAACAAAAGTCCAGGACCAGATGGCTCCACAAATTCTACCAAACATTTAGAGAAGAGTTAACACCTATCCTTCTAAAACTCTTCCAAAATATTGTGAAGGAAGGAATACACTCAGACATTCTATGAAGTCACCATCACCCTGATACCAAAAACCAGACAAAGATACCACACAAAAAAAGGGAAGTTACAGGCCAATATCACTGACGGACATAGATGCAAAAATCCTCAACAAAATACTAGCAAACCAAATCCAACAATACATTTAAAGGATCAAACACCATGATCCAGTGTGATTTATCCCAGGAATACAAGGATTCTTCAATATATGCAAATCAATCAGTGTGATACTATATAGTAACAAACTGAAGAATAAAAAACATATGATCTCAAAAGATGCATAAAAAGCTTTCCACAAAATTCAACACCCATTTATGATTAAAAACTCTCCAGAAAATGGGCATAGAGGGAACCTATCTCAACATAATAAAGGCTATATATGACAAATGCACAACTAACCTCATTCTCAATGGGGAAAAACTAAAAGCATTTCCTTTAAAATCAGGAATGAGACAAGGATGTCCACTCTTGCCACTTTTACTCAACATAGTTTTGGAAGTCCTAGCCATGGCAATCAGAGAAGAAAAAGAAATAAAAGGAATACAAATTGGAAAAAAAAGAAGTAAAATTGTCACTGTTTACAGATGATATGATACTATACAAAGAAAATCCTAAAGATGTCACCAGAAAACTACTAGAGCTCATCAATGAATCCAGTAAAGCTGTAGTGTACAAAATTAATACACAGAAATCTCTTGCATTCCTATACACTAACAACAAAAGATCAGAAAGAGAAATTAAGGAAACAATCCCATTTACCATCACATCAAAAAGAACAAAATACGTAGCAGGACTTCCCTGGCAGTCTAGTAGTTAAGGCTCCACGCTTCCATTGCAGGGGCTGCGGGTTCAATACCTGGTCAGGGAACTAAGATCTCACATGCCGTGTGGTACAGCCAAAAAAAAAAAATTTTTTTTTTAAATAACCTAGGAATAAACCTACCTAAGGAGGCAAAAGACCTGTACTCTGAAAACTGTAAGACACTGGTGAAAGAAATCTAAGATGACACAAAGAGATGGAAAGATACACCATGTTCATGGATTGGAAGAATTAATATTGTCAAAATGAGTATAATACCCAAGGCAATCTACAGATCTAATGCAATCCCTATCAAATTACCAATGGCATTTTTCACAGACCTAGAACAAAAAATTTTTTAATTTGTATGGAAACACAAAAGACCCTGAAGAGCCAAAGCACTCCTGAGAGAGAACAACAGAGTTGGAGGAATCAGGCTCCCTGACTTCAGACTATACTACAAAGCTACAGTCATCAAAAGAGTATGGTCCTGTCACAAAAACAGAAATATAGATCAATGGAACAGGATAGAAAGCCCAGAAGTTAAGCCCACGCACCTATGGTCAATTAATCTACAACAAAGGAAGAAAGAACATAAGATGGAGAAAAGACAATCTCTTCAGTAAGTGGTGCTGGGAAAACTGGACAGCTACATGTGAAATAATGAAATTAAAACATTCCCTAACACCATACACAAAAATAAACTCAAAATGGATTAAATACCTAAATTTAAGGCCAGATACTGTAAAACTCCTAGAGGAAAACATAGGTGGAACATTCTCTGACATAAATTGCAGCAGTATCTTTTTTTTTTTTTTTTTTTTTTTTGCTGTATGCGGGCCTCTCACTGTTGTGGCCTCTCCCGTTGCGCAGCACAGGCTCCGGACACACAGGCCCAGCGGCCATGGCTCACGGGCTTAGTTGCTCCACGGCATGTGGGATCTTCCCAGACTGGGGCACGAACCCGTGTCTCCTGCATCAGCAGGCGGATTCTCAACCACTGTGCCACCAGGGAAGCCCTGCAGCAGTATCTTTTTGCATCCACCTCCCAGAGTAATGAAAATAAAAACAAAAATCAAAAAATGGGACCAAATTAAACTTAAAGGCTTTTGCACAGCAAAGGAAACCAATAAACAAAATGAAAAGACAACCCACAGAATGGGAGAGAATATTTGCAAATGAAATGACTGATAAGGGATTAATCTCCAAAATATTCAAACAGCTCATGCAGCTCTATATCAAAAAAATCAAAAAATGCGAAGATCTAAATAGACATTTCTCCAAACAATACATACAGATGGCCAAAAAAGCACATGAGAAGATCTTCAACATCACTAATTAGCAGAGAAATGCAAATCAAAACTACAATGAGGTATCACCTCACACTGGTCAGAATGGCCATCATCAAAAAGTCTACAAACAGTAAGTGCTGGAGAGGGTGTGGAGAAAAGAGAATCCTCAAACACTGTTGGTGGGAATGTAAATTGGTGCAACCACTATGGAGAACAGTATGGAGGTTCCTCACAAAACTAAAAATGGAACCACCACGTGAACCAGCAATCCTACTCCTGTGCATATACTCGGAAAAATACATAATTTGAAAAGATACTTGTACTCCAATGTTCACTGCAGTGCTATTCACAATAGCCAAGTCATGGAAGCAACCTAAATGTCCACTGACAGAAGAATGGATAAAGAAGATGTGATACATATATACAACGGAATATTACTCAGCCATCAAAAAGAATGAAATAGTGCCATTTGCAGCAACATGGGTGGACGTAGAGATCATCATACTAAGTGAAGTAAGTCAGACACAGAAACAAATATCACATGATATTACTTACATATAGAATCTAAAAAAATGGTACAAATGAACTTATTTACAAAACATAAACAGACTTTTCTAACAAACTTACGGTTACCAAAGGGGAAACGTGGAGAGGAGGGATAAAATAGGAGTTTGGGATTAACATATACACACTGCTATATATAAAATAGACAATCAAAAAGAACCTACTGTATAGCACAGGAACTCTACTCAAAATTCTGTAATAACCTATATGGGAGAAGAATCTGAAAATAATGGATATATGTATATGTATAACTGATTCACTTAGCTGAAACTAACACAACACAACTATAACCCAGTATAAAACAAATATTAAATTTAAAAAATAATATGATTGCTTGAAATTTTGCTCAAGCATCCAAACAAATTCTCATACTCTGTAAAAGACAATAGGACCAACCATACAAATAAAGAACAAAGCCAACTCCCTACATAGTGAGGTATACAGCTCAAAGGAGGGCCCACTGGAGCCCAAATATGACCAACGTATGTTCCTCCACCTTTCCTGAATTTCCTCCATTATAATCCTATTGGATTTAAGTTTGCAAATTCTTGAGTTAAATGCAAACACTTGCTGAAAGAGATAACTTAGGGCTTCCCTGGTGGCGCAGTGGTTGTGAGTCCTCCTGCCCATGCAGGGGACACAGGTTCATGCTCCGTTCCGGGAAGATCCCACATGCCGCAGAGCGGCTAGGCCTGTGAGCCATGGCCGCTGAGCCTGTGCTTCCGGAGCCTGTGCTCCATAACGGGAGAGGCCACAACAGTAAGAGGCCCACGTACCACAAAAAAAAAAAAAAAGAGAGAGAGAGATAACTTAAAACAAAAACACAACACTTGCCCAGTTAAATGTATAATATTAGATTATGCCTAGGTAGGGACATGAGGGAATGGGGTCCTAGACAGATATGTTTTTACAAATATGAGAACAATATTTGCAGCACTCCTTATGGGTCACAGATCACATCTTTCTTCTTTTCTATACCTTTGCAATAATCCAACAGAAGATTTTTTTAAATTGAGGTTAAATTCATGTAAGATAAAATCAACCATTTTAAAGTATACAGTTCAGTGGCATTTAGTACATTCACAATGTTGTGCAACTACCACCCCTATCTAGTTCCAAAACATCATCTCCCTAAAACAAAACCCCATACCCATTAAGCATATGCTCCCCATTCCTCCTTCTCTCCAGCCCTGGCAAACACCAATTTGCATTCTATCTCTATAGATTTACCAATTCTGGATATTCCATAAAAATGGAATCATGCATATGTGGCCCTTTTGCATCTGGCATTTCTTACTTAGTATAATGTTTCTGAGGTTCATCCATGTTGTAACATGTAGCAATACTTCATTCCTTTTTATGACTGAATAATACTCCATTATATGGATATACCACATTTTGTTCATCCATTCATCTGTTGATGAACATTTGGGCTATTTCCACCTTTTGGCTAATGTGACTGGTGGGGCTAAAAATATACATGTACAAGTATTTGTCTGAGAACTTGTTTTCAATTCTTTTGTGTAGAATTGGTAGTGGATGCTTTCATTTCTCCAGAAGTGGAATTGCTAAATCACATGGTAATTCTATGTTTAACTTTGAGGAGTCACCAAACTGTTTTTCATAGCAGTTGAACAATTTTATACTCCCTCCACAATGTATAAGGGTTTCAATTTCTCCACATCTTCCCCAAAGCTTGTTTTCTGATTTTTTCTTCTTTTTAAATTGTAGCCAACCTCATGGGTGTGAAGTGATACCTTAATGTGGTTTTTATTTACATTTCCCCAATGACTAATGATGTTGAGCAGAGAAGTCTTTTTTTTTTCTTCTCAGCCTGTTCTCCAAAGGTGCAAAGCCTCTGTAAAAACCTATATGATGTTCTATACATTTTTAGTAGCATTATGCAAGGACAGCCAGTTAATAAATATGTGCTCTTGATTGTCAAATATCATCAAGAATCTTTTCTAGTTGCCTAAGTATTTTTTAAGTGTATTTTTCAAGGGTTAGAATTCACCTAGTAGAGCTCTTTTGTAAAACTGTATATATATTTTTGATATTTAATTATACACTATATATAATAATCTTATATGTTTAATTATATATTATAATTATATAAATAAAATTATTGTTAATGTTGATTTCTTCAATATTTAATCTCAATAAATCTTCTGTCATGGATCACAGTATTAAAACTGTGCTGTGGTTCATAGCAGCACTATTTACAATAGCCAAGACATGAAAGAAACCTAAGTATCCATCAACAGATGAATGGATAAAGATGTGGTAAAAATATAAAATGGAATATTACTCAGCCATTAAAAAGAACAAAATAATGCCATTTGCAGCAACATGGATGGACCCAGAGATTATCAGACTAAGTGAAGTCAGTCAGAGAAAGATAAATATCATATGATATCACTTACACGTGGAATCTTAATAAATGATACAAATGAACTTATTTACAAAACAGAAACAGACTCACAGACATAGAAAACAAACTTATGGTTACCAAAGGGGAAAGGAAAGGGGTGGGGGATAAATTAGGAGTTTGGGATTAACAGTTACATACTACTATATATAAAATAAACAAGGACCTACTGTATACCACAGGGAACTATATTCAACATCTTGTAATAACCTATAATAGAAAAGATTCTGAAAAAGAATATATGTATGTATGTATAACTGAATCACTTCGCTGTATACCTGAAACTAACATGGCATTGTACATCAACTATACTTCACTTAAAAAAAAAAGAAACAAAAGAACCCCAAAACTGCGCTGTGAACACACAGAGGTGAAGACCACTAGGGTACTCCTTGTTTTTCAGTGTATTTCCCTCTCTGGAAGTAGTTTGTGTTTCCATTTATGTAAAATTTGGAAAATGAAAATGAATCAACAGTAACAGGAAAGAGATCAGTGATTGCCTCAGAACAGGGCAGAGAGGTTGTAAAAGGAGAGATATTAAGGGCCACTAGAGAAGGACTACCTTTGGGAAATGCTTTGGGGTGATGGATATATTCATTGCATTGACTGTGGCTACAGTTTCATTGGTATATAAATATGTCAAAATTCATCAGATTGCATACTATAAATATGTACAGTTTATCATATGTTAATTACATCTCAGTAAAACCAGGGAAAGGTTTTTAAAAGAAGGAAAAATAATATGTATACCATGATCCCATTTTCATAAAAAATTATACCACACACATGTATGCATTCATAAAATATTAGGAGAAAATAATCCAAAAATTAGCAAATTCAAGCTAAGAGTTTCTCCTATGTTTTCTTCTAGAAGTTTTGCAGTTTTAGGTTTGACATTTGAGGTCTATAATCCATTCTGATTTCTTTTTTATATATGGGTTGAAGGTGGGTTTTTTGCATATGAGTGTCTAATTATTTCAGTACCATTTCTTAAGTGATTCTTTCCCAATTTGATTGTCATGCCACCATTATCAAAAATCAGTTTCTATGTATTGATTATTTGTGTACTCTATTTTGTTCCGTTGATCTATTTGTTTATCATGATACCAAATACCACACTGTCTTAATCATAGTAGCTATATAGTAAGTCTTGAAATCAGGTAGTGTTAGTCATTCAACTTTCTTCTTATTTTTCAAAATTGTTCTATTTGATGTCTTTTGCTTCTTCATATAAATTTTAAAATAAATTTAACAGTTTCTACAAAAAAATCCTTCCGGGATTTCAATTGAGTATGTTGGATCTACAGGTCATTTTAGAGAGAAATGACAACTTAACATTGAGTCTTTCAATACATGAACATGATATATTTCCTCCATTTAATTAGGTCCTCTTTAATTTCTCTCAGCAATGTTTTGTAGTTTTTAGTGTGCAGGTCATGCACATCTTTTGTCAAATTTCTTCCTAAGTATTTCTTATTTTTTGATATTATTATAAATGATATTTCAATTTTCAATTGTTGATTACAGAAATATGGTTAGCTTTTGTATATTGACCTTATATCCTGTAACCTTGATAAACTCATTTATCATAGCAGCTTTTTTGTCAATTCATAGAATTTTCTACATACACAAAAATGTCATCTGTAAATATATAACAGCTTTACTTCTTCCCTTCCAATTTATTTGCTTTTAATTACTTTCCAAGCAGCTTTGCTCCAATGTTTGAATTAATTAAAATGTGTGAGGTTTTGTAGGTCAAGTAGACTTCACTCAAGGTAGGTAGAATTCAATTGTCTTGCAAGGAGCCACCCAGGAGTCTCAGCTACAGAAGGGAATCACACTGACAACAGGATGGGAGGTGACGGTGAATGACCTGGAGCAGGAGCTGGGAGCAGGGAGACTGGGAGAAGTTCAATCATAGTGAGATCTCCCACAACAAGGAACAAACACTGGGGTGGATTTGCCCTTTAGGCATCTTACCCCACAAGACCCAGCATTTAGACACTTGCCACACAGTGGGCTTCAGTGGTCCCACAGGCAGTGTTGGCCAGAAAAGCATCACCAACCAACAGAGAGAACAACACAACCAGTCACTTAGATAAGAGACTCTTGTCCTCTTTCTCCTTCCTCCCTGTTCCAACACAATGAAGAGTTAGAGCCCAAAGGGAGAGGTAAAGGCTAAATGAGCTCATTCAGTCCTCCAGTATGAGGAAGGGGGATACAGAATAAAAGAGCACATCATAACCCTCTCCCTCACCAACCCCCACACACACTACAGTCCCTATAAAAGGAAAATTTTGAAAACATATGAAATTGAAGTTTCAAACAAATCAGTCTTCTAATAACCAAGGACCAGGAAATTATTATTTTTTCCTAAGATGCTATTAAGGGATCTGCTGTACAGGAGGGAAGGGAGATTTAACATAGGTCTTGAGGGGTGTGATAACAGAAAAATAACAATTCAATGTTGTACCACACTAACTGAGATAGGTCAGTAAATCAGAAATATATTGTTTAAAGATAGCTAATAAATTAGTTGATTGAATATAAATAATGAATTTATCTGGATAAAACCTGTTGGAAAGACCTTCCTATGTGATGCCAGAACATCATGAGTTAGTTCTAGCAGATCCCATGACCTGGGACCTGTTGAACTGGGCTGAAGCACCTGCGAGCTCTTGAAGCAAGTGGTCTTACCAAATGAGAAGATTCATTTAAAATGCACTTGTTGGGCAGAACACTCTTTGATATAAAATGTAGTCATATTTTTTGAATCTGTCTACTAAAGCAAAGGAAATAAAAGCAAAAATAAACAAACGGGACCTAATTAAACCCACAAGCTTTTGCACAGCAAAGGAAAACATCAACAAAACAAAAAGATAATCTACTGAATGGGAGAAAATATGTGCAAATGATATGACTGATAAGGGGTTAATATGTAAAATATATAAACACCTGATGTAACTCAACATCAAAAAACCAAATAATTTGATTTTAAAAGGGGCAGAAGACCTGAATAGACATTTTTCCAACAAACACATACAGATGGCCAAGAGGCACATGAAAAGACACTCAACATCGTTAATCATCAGAGAAATAAAAATCAAAACCACAATGAGATATCACCTCAAACCTGTCAGAATGTCTATCGTCAAAAAGAACACGAAGAGGGACTTCCCTGGTGGTGCGGTGGTTGGGAATCCGCCTGCCGATGCAGGGGACATGGGTTCGAGCCCTGGTCCGGGAAGATCCCACATGCTGCGGAGCAACTAAGCCCGTGTGTCACAACTACCGAGCCCGCGTGCCTAGAGCCCGTGCTCCGCAACAAGAGAAGCCACCGCAATGAGAAGCCCGCGCACCGCAACTAGAGAAAGCCTGTGCGCAGCAACGAAGACCCAACGCACCCAAAAATAAACAAATAAATTTATTTAAAAAAAAAAAAAAAAAGAACACAAAGAGAGTGAAGACTGCCTCCATGTCCTGCCTGCCGTCTGCCACACAGAGTGGGGTGTTATTCCAGGACCTTGCTTCAGACAGGTCTGGACTCAAAGAAGGCAAAAAATCCTCAACAGAAACTCTCTGGTAATTAAGCAGCACCCAGCAACAAATGAGCACAGGTCCCCGGCACACTCTCAAACTTGCTTTTCACTGAGTGCCATGATTTCTCCAGATACCTCCCATATGAGAATAATGTAACTCCAGAAAAGAGGAACCGCAGAGGCCTGCTCCACCCTTGCTGTGAGACCTGGGAGGCCCAGACAGAGTTTCAAGCTAAGGACCCTCACTTCACCCTCAGGGTCTTGGTGCTCCGGCTGGGTGTCAGGCCTGTGTCTCTGAGGTGGGAGAGCCAAGTTCAGGACATTAGTCCACCAGAGACCTCCCGGCTCCATGTAATATCAAACGGTGAAAGCTCTCCCAGTGATTTCCATCTCAATGCTAAGACCCAGCTCCACTCAACGACCAGCAAGCTAAAGTGCTAGACACCCTATGCCAAAAAACTAGCAAGACAGGAACACAACAACACCCATTAGCAGAGAGGCTGCCTAAAATCATAATAAGGTCACAGACACCCCAAAACACACCACCAGATGCAGTCCTGCCCACCAAAAAAACAAGATCCAGAATCATCCACCAGAACACAGGCACCAGTCCTCTCCACCAGGAAGCCTACCCAACCCACTGAACCAAACTTAGCCACTGGGGGCAGACACCAAAAACAATGGGAACTACGAACCTGTAGCCTGTGAAAAGGAGACCTGAAACACAGTAAGCTAAGCAAAATGAGAAGACAGAGAAACACACAGCAGATGGAGGAGCAAGGTAAAAACCTACCAGACCAAACAAATGAAGAGGAAGTAGGCAGAAATTCTATTTCTACCTGAAGAAGAATTCAGAGTAATGAGAGTAAAGATGATCCAAAATTTTGGAAACAGAATGGAGAAAATACATGAAACGTTTAAGAAGGACCTAGAAGAAGGAAAGAGCAAACAAACAATGGTGAACAGCACAATAAATGAAATTTTTAATCCTCTAGAAGGAATAAATAGCAGAATAACTGTTGCAGAAGAATGGATAAGTGACCTGGAAGATAAATAGTGGAAATAACTACCACAGAGCAGAAAAAGGACAGAAGAATGAAAAAAATTGAGGATACTTTCAGAGACCTCTCAGACATTAAACACACCAACATTTGAAAAACAGCGTTCCCAGAAGAAGAGGAGAAAAAGAAAGGGACTGAGAAAATATTTGAAGAGATTATAGTTGAAAACTTCCCTAATATGGGAAAGGAAATAGTTAATCAACTCCAGGAAGCACAGAGAGTCCCATACAGGATAAATCCAAAGAGAAACCCTCCAAGACACATATTAATCAAACTATCAAAAATTAAATACAAAGAACAAATATTAAAAGCAGCAAGGGAAAAACAACAAATAACATACAAGGGAATCCCCATAAGGTTAACAGCTGATCTTTCAGCAGAAACTCTGCCAGTCAAAAGGGAGTGGCAGGACGCATTTCAAGTGATGAAAGGGAAAAACCTACAACCAAGATTACTCTACCCAGCAACAATCTCATTCAGATTCGACGGAGATATTAAAACCTTTACAGACAAGCAAAAGCTAAGAGAATTCAGCACCACCAAACCAGCTTCACAACAAATACTGAAGGAACTTCTCTAGGCAGGAGACACAAGAGTAGGAAAAGACCTACAAAAACAAACCCAAAGCAATTAAGAAAATGGTCATAGGAACATACATATAAATAATTACCTTAAACGTAAATGGATTAAATGCTCCAACCAAAAGACACAGACTGGCTGAATGGATACCAAAAAAAAGACCTGTATGGGGCTTCCCTGGTGGCGCAGTGGTTGAGAGTCTGCCTACCGATGCAGGGGACAAGGGTTCGAGCCCTGGTCTGAGAGAATCCCATATGCTGCGGAGAAACTGGGCCCGTGAGCCACAACTACTGAGCCTGCGCGTCTGGAGCCTGTGCTCCGCAACAAGAGAGGCCACGAGGGCTTCCCTGGTGGCGCAGCGGTTGAGAATCCGCCTGCCGATGCAGGAGACACGGGTTCGTGCCCTGGTCCGGGAAGATCCCACATGCCGCGGAGCGACTGAGCCTGTGAGCCGTGGCCGCTGGGCCTGCGCGTCCGGAGCCTGTGCTCCGCAATGGGAGAGGCCACAACAGTGAGAGGCCCGCATACGGCAAAAAAAAAAAAAAAAAAAAAAAAAAGAGAGGCCACGATAGTGAGAGGCCCGCACACCGCGATGAAGAGTGGCCCCTGCTCGCCACAACTAGAGAAAGCCCTTGCACAGAAACGAAGACCCAACACAGCCAAAAATAAATAAATAAATAATTTAAAAAAAAAAAAAAGACCTGTATGTATGCTGTCTCTTGTAGACATACAGACTGAAAGTGAGGGGATGGAAAAAGATATTCCATGCAAATGGAAATCAAAAGAAAGCTGGAGTAGCAATTCTCATATCACACAAAATAGACTTTAAAATAAAGACTATTATAAGAGACAAAGAAGGACACTACATAATGATCAAGAGATCAAACCAAGAAGAAGATATAATAATTGTAAATATTTATGCACCCAACATAGGAGCATCTCAATGCATAAGGCAAATATTAACATCCATAAAAGGGGAAATTGACAGTAACAAATCATAATAGGGGACTTGAACACCATACTTTCACCAATGGACAGATCATCCAAAATGAAAATAAATAAGAAAACACAAGCTTTAAATGATACATAAAACAAGATGGACTTAACTGATATTTATGGGACATTCCACCCAAAAACAAGAGAATACACTTTCTATATGGGAACATATGTATATGTATAACTGACTCACTTTGTTGCAAAGGAAAAACTAACACACTATTGTAAAACAGTTATACTCCAATAAAGATGTTTAAAAAAAAAAAAAAGAGAGAATACACTTTCTTCTCAAGTGCTCATGGAACATTCTCCAGGATAGATTATATCTTGGGTCACAAATCAAGCCTTGGTAAATTTAAGAAAACTGAAATCTTATCAAGTATCTTTTCCGACCACATCGCTATGAGACTAGATATCAATTACAGGAAAAAATCTGTAAAAAATACAAACACATGGAGGCTAAACAACACACTACTAAATAACCAAGAGATCACTGAAGAAATAAAAGAAGAATTCAAGAAACACCTAAAAACAAATGACAATGAAAATATGACCCAAAACCTATGGGATGCAGCAAAAGCAGTTCTAAGAGGGAAGTTTATAGCTATACAAGCCTACCTCAAGAAACATCTGAAATAAACAACCTAACCTTACACGTAAAGAAATTAGAAAAAAAACTCCCAAAGTTAGCAGAAGGAAAGAAATCATAAAAATCAGTTCAGAAATAAA
This sequence comes from Kogia breviceps, assembly GCF_026419965.1. Lineage (NCBI taxonomy): Eukaryota > Metazoa > Chordata > Mammalia > Artiodactyla > Physeteridae > Kogia > Kogia breviceps. The sequence goes on along the minus strand of NC_081311.1, from coordinate 73,886,613 downwards.
TGAAAAAGAAATGAAGGAAACAACAGCAAAGATCAATAAAACTGAAAGCTGGTTCTTTGAGAAGATAAACAAAATTGATAAACCATTAGCGAGACTCATCAAGAAAAAAAAGGAGAAGACTCAAATCAATAGAATTAGAAATGAAAAAGGAGAAGTAACAACTGACACTGCAGAAATACACAGGATCATGAGAGATTACTACAAGCAACTATATGCCAATAAAATGGACAACCTGGAAGAAATGGACAAATTCTTAGAAAAGCACAACCCTCCGAGACTGAACCAGGAAAAAATAGAAAATATAAACACCAATCACAAACACTGAAATTGAGACTGTGATTAAAAATCTTCCAATAAACAAAAGCCAAGGACCAGATGGCTTCACAGGCGATTTCTATCAAGCATTTAGAGAAGAGCTAACACTTATCCTTCTCAAACTCTTCCAAAATATAGCAGAGGGAGGAACACTCCCAAACTCATTCTCCGAGGCCACCATCACCTTGATACCAAAACCAGACAAAGACGTCACAAAGAAAGAAAACTACAGGCCAATATCACTGATGAAGACAAATACAAAATCCTCAACGAAATACTAGCAAACAGAATCCAAGAGCACATTAAAACGATCATACACCATGATCAAATGGGGTTTATCCCAGGAATGCAAGGATTCTTCAATATAGGCAAATCAATCAATGTGAAACACCATATTAACAAACTGAAAGATAAAAGCCATATGAGCATCTCAAAAGAAGCACAAAAAGTTTTCGACAAAATTCAACACCCATTTATGATTAAAAACCCTCCAGAAAGTAGGCATAGAGGGAACTACCTCAACATAATAAAGGCCGTAAATGACAAACCCACAGACATCATTCTCAATGGTGAAAAAGTGAAACCATTTCCTCTAAGATCAGGAACAAGACAAGGTTGGCCACTCTCACCACTCTTATTCAACATAGTTTTGGAAGTTTTAGCCACAGCAATCAGAGAAGAAAAAGAAATAAAAGGAATACAAATTGGAAAAGAAGAAGTAAAACTGTCACTGCTTGCAGATGACATGAAACTATACATAGAGAATCCTAAAGATGCCACCAGAAAACTACAAGTGCTAATCAATGAATTTGGTAAAGTTGCAGGATACAAAATTAATGCATTCCTATACACTAATGATGAAAAATCTGAAAGAGAAATTACAGACACACTCCCATTTACCACTGCAACAAAAAGAATAAAATATCTAGGAATAAACCTACCTAAAGGGCTTCCCTGGTGGCACAGTGGTTGAGAGTCCGCCTGCCGATGCAGGGAACGCGGGTTCGTGCCCCGGTCCGGGAGGATCCCACATGCCGCAGAGCGGCTGGGCCCATGAACCATGGCCGCTGAGCCTGCATGTCCGGAGCCTGTGCTCCGCATTGGGAGAGGCCACAGCAGTGAGAGGCCCATGTACCGCAAAAAAAAAAAAAAAAAAAAAAAAAAACCTACCTAAGGAGACAAAAGACCTGTATGCAGAAAACTATAAGACACTGATGAAAGAAATTAAAGATGATACAAACAGATGGAGAGATATACCATGTTCTTGGATTGGAAGAATCAATATTGTGAAAATGACTATACTACCCAAAGAAATCTACAGATTCAGTGCAATCCCTATCAAACTACCAACGGCATTTTTCACAGAACTAGAACAAAAAATTTCACAATTTGTATGGAAACACAAAGGATGCCGAATACCCAAAGCAACCTTGAGAAAGAAAAACGGAGCTGGAGGAATCAGGCTCCTGGACTTCAGACTGTACTACAAAGCTACAGTCATCAAGACAGTAAGGTACTGGCACAAAAACAGAAATATAGATCAGTGGAACAGGACAGAAAGCCCAGAGATAAACCCACACACACATGGTCACCTTATTTTTGATAAAGGAGGCAAGAATATACAATGGAGAAAACACAGCCTCTTCAATAAGTGGTGCTGGGAAAACTGGACAGCTACATGGAAAAGAATGAAATTAGAACACTCCCTAACACCATACACAAAAATAAACTCAAAATGGATGAAAGACCTAAATGTAAGGCCAGACACTATCAAACTCTTAGAGGAATACATAGGCAGAACACTCTATGGCATAAAACACAGCAAGATCCTTTTTGACCCACCTCCTAGAGAAATGGAAATAAAAACAAAAATAAACAAATGGGACCTAATGAAACTTCAAAGCTTTTGCACAGCAAAGGAGACCATAAACAAGACAAAAAGACAACCCTCAGAATAGGAGAAAATATTTGCAAATGAAGCAACTGACAAAGGATTAATCTCCAAAATATACAAGCAGGTCATGCAGCTCAATATCAGAAAAGCAAACAACCCAATCCAAAAATGGGCAGAAGACCTAAACAGACATTTCTCTAAAGAAGATAAACAAATCGCCAACAAACACATGAAAGGATGCTCAACATCACTAATCATTAGAGAAATGCAAATCAGAACTACAATGAGGTATCACCTTACACCAGTCAGAATGGCCATCCAAAAAATCTGCAAACAATAAATGCTGGAAAAGGTGTGGAGAAAAGGGAACCCTCTTACACTGTTGGTGGGAATGTAAATTGATACAGCCACTATGGGGAACAGTATGGAGGTTCCTTAAAAAACTACAAATAGAACTACCATACGACCCAGCAATCCCACTACTGGGCATATACCCTGAGAAAACCATTATTCAAAAAGAGTCATGTACCATTGCAAGTCATGTTCATTGCAGCTCTATTCACAATAGCCAGGACATGGAAGCAACCTAAGTGTCCATCAACAGATGAATGGATAAAGAAGATGTGGCACATATATACAATGGAATATTCCTCAGCCATAAAAAGAAACAAAATTGAATTATTTGTAGTGAGGTGGATGGACCTAGAGTCTGTCATACAGAGTGAAGTAAGTCAGAAAGAGAAAAACAAATACCATATGCTAACACATACATATGGAATCTAAAAAAAAAAAAATTGGTTCTGAAGAACCTAGGGGCAGGACAGGAATAAAGACGCAGACGTAGAGAATGGACTTGAGGACATGGGGAGGGGGAAGGGTAAGCTGGAACAAAGTGAGAGATTGGCACGGACATATATTCACGACCAAATGTAAAACAGATAGCTAGTGGGAAGCAGCTGCATAGCACCGGGAGATCAGCTCGGTGCTTTGTGTCCACCTACAGGGGTGGGATGGGGCAGGTGGGAGGGAGATGCAAGAGGGAGGAGATATGGTGATATATATATATATATATATATGTATAGCTGATTCACTTTGTTATAAATCAGAAACTAACACACCATTGTAAAGCAATTATACTCCAATCAAGATGTTAACAACAAAAAAAAAAAGAACCCAAATAGCAAATGTTGGCAAAGATGTGGAGAAAAGGGAACCCTTGTACTTTGTTTATGGGAATGTAAATTGATGCAGCCATTGTGGAAAACAGTATGGAGGTTCCTCAAAAAATTTAAGGTAGAACTACCATATGACCCAGCAATTCCACCCCTGGGTATTTATCCAAAATACCCAAAAACAATAATTTGAAAAGATACATGCACCCCAGTATTCATAACAGCATTATTTACAATTGCCAAGATACGTCCATCAGTAGATGAATGGATAAAGATGTGGTATATACATACAATGGAATACTCAGCCATAAAAAAGAATGAAATTTTGCCATTTGCAAAAACATGGATGGACTTGGAGGGTATTAAGCTAAGTGAAATAAGTCAGACAGAGAAGGACAATATGTGCTGTATGATAGCGCCTATATGTGAAATTTTAAAATATAACAAACTAGTGAATATAACAAAAATGAAACAGACTCACAGATATAGAGAACAAACTAGTGGTAACCAGTGGGGGAGAAGGAAGGGGGGACAAGATAGGGGTAGGGGATTAAGAGGTACAAAATACTCTGTATAGAATAAGTGCAAGGATATATAGTACAACACAGGGAATATAGCCAATATTTTATAATAACTATAAATGCAATATAAGCTTTAAAAATTGTGAATCACCATTGTATAACTGAAACATATATTGTACATTAACTATACCTCAATTTAAAAAACAATTTGAAAAATAAATTAATTTTAAAAAATAATGCATGTGTTGGCCCTCTATCTCCAAGACAGTAAAATAAAAAAGACTGGACTAAATTCTCTGTGATCCTCTTAGCTCAAACATCTTTTTCAAAATAACCAATTTATATTTTCCTCTTGCTTCTAAATATTTGGGATTTATCTCAAAAAGAGTCATTTATGCTATACTATAAAGCTACAGTAATCAAGACAGTATGGTAATGGCACAAACACAGAAATATAGATCAGTGGAACAGGATAGAAAGCCCAGAGATAAACCCACACACATATGGTCACCTTATCTTTGATAAAGGAGGCAAACGTAGGGTGGATAGCTAGTGGGAAGCACAGGGAGATCAGCTAGGTGGTTTGTGACCACCTAGAGGGGTGGGCTGGGAGGATGGGAGGGAGATGCAAGAGGGAGGAGATATGGGGATATATGTATATGTATAGCTGATTCACTTTGTTGTACAGCAGCAACTAACACACCATTGTAAAGCAATTATAATCCAATAAAGATGTTAAAAAAAAAGTCATTTATGTATTCCTCAAATAAACCATGCCTGTGCATGCCAATGAACTTTGGCTTAATGTTGCCCCTGCAAGCTAAAACGCCTCTCTCCTACTCACCATCTGGAAAATACCCCATCATCCTTGGAAAGATCAGCTTCCGTGAATCCCTCTCTCTCACTCCCCAGGTAAGAAAGACTCTGCCTGCCCTTCCCTGACTCCCACTGTACAAAGTTTATTCTTCCATGGCACAAGTTTTTGGTTTTGGTTTTGGTTTTAAAGGTAGTGAGTTGGGTCTGCTGTCTTCTTCCTAACCCATCTCTCCTTTAAGGACAAAACCCAGCTTCTAGCCGTTTCCCAAGCAAGTCTTCATCATACAAAACTTAAGTGATGGAAGAACAAGAAAAAAGAAAGCAGAGAGGTTAAGGCAATCAGTATAATAAAGAGATGAGCCTGAAAGGGGACTGGAGAGCAACTAGACAGACAGCATGGGCCAAGTCTGTGAGACAGTTTGGGGAAGCTTGCAGTGAAAGAGGGGAGAGCTTTCAACAAACAGTGCTTGAATCATGCCAAAACGGTACCTTGGTGCCATGGCTGCTATTGTAGGTATGAGATATGTGGGGGAGGAGAGGAAGCAGATGTGTTGCTAGGCTGTACAAAAGACATTGCCTTTGGCATTCTTAGAGAAATTTCCACAGAGTTTAAATTATTTTTCAGTCATTCTACATTCAGGGAAGGGGTGGGGGTGGGATAAACTGGGAGACTGGGATTGACATACACACACTACTGTATATAAAATAGATAGCTAATGAGAACCTACTGCAGAGCACAGGGAACTCTACTCAGTGCTCTGTGGTGACCTAAACGGGAAGGAAATCTAAAAGAGAGTGGACATATGTATACGTATAGCTGATTCACTTTGCTGTATGGCAGAAACTACCACAAAACTGTAAAGCAGCTACACTCCAATAAAAAAATTAATTTGTAAAAAATACCAAGAATTACAATAGAGATAATAAGTAGAATTTATGTTTCAAATAAAATAGCCTCTATATACTAAATAAAGTTTTTCAGTCATTCTACATTCAAGCTATCGTGTCGTTAAACATGACCGCACAGTGAAGCTGGAGCTTTAAGCTAGTGACATCTGTCTTGTAAGACTCAGCAACTTGTAATTATACTTTCATGTCTGTTTTATCCTCTCACCCGCCCCCAACCCTGCCTCCAGCCTCTCCACGGGAACAAGGACTGCGCCTTCTTTATCCACTTGCCCTGCTTCTATGAATGAATGATTCACCTAGAAAAGGAGACTTTCTCTGGAACCCTGCACACAATCCCCAGGCAGGTTCTAGAAGCATACAAATGGATACACATGGAAGGCTTCAGAGCTCTGGGGTCAAACAGGTTTGGGTTCTAACCCCAGCTCTGCCACTTACTAGCTGTGGGACCTGTAACTCCCTAAGGCTCAGGACCCTCAACTGTAAAATGGTGGACATCCTGGAACCTGCTGCATAGAGCTGTTAAGACAACTAAATAAAATAACACATATTAAATACTAAGTACCATACCCAACACAAACATACATGTGATAGATATAGACATAGCATATAGACATATACATATAGACACAATCAGCTTCCATTCTGAACCTTCCCTGAGAAACAGTCTTATCTCTTAGATATGTATACATTAAATCCAACATTTTCTAAAAGAGACAGTAACACTATCACAGTTATTTTAAGTATGTTTAATTGACTGAAAGAGAGCATTGGGCACAACCTAAAAGTATATGCATCACTTTGAACTATTAATGTAACTTATTTACATCATATACATATCTATCTGTCAAGCAAAGGTTAACAGAGTTTATGAAATTGGGAATGCAATTAAGTCTCCCGGGAATCTCAGTTGGAGGCCATGCCAGTTTCTATGGTAACCAAAGGGCTCAGGCAAAAAATGGGGGGAAGGGAGGTGATTTAAAGGCAAGATAAGCACATAAATATAGCTCTTGCCTACCTTTTCTTTTGAGTTCCAATAAGCAATCTTTGCTGCATTTAAATTATTATACAAAGGAAAGTATAAATCAGATTAGTCTTTCACCTCCTAGAATTAAATACATTTTTGCAAAATGTTTAAAGTGATTCCAGTTTTTAAAAATGTATCACTTCTCAGTTTATGAAGTGTGTCAGGTATGTCTCAAATTCCCCAGGGGAGAGAATAGGAGAGGGGATTGAAAGAACAGAACGAGATGTCCAAGATGTCCAGGATGATTAGAATATACTGTGAATAACCTTCTCAACACCAGCTAATTAGGTTTTACTTAGGGTGTCAGAAATTGCAATTAGGCCAAAGGGAGAAAATGTGAAGAATTGGTTTTCCTGTGACAAATTTCACAACATCACTGAATTGAAGAAGAGTTTAGTAATCACCTAGTCAAACCCTTGTTTTAATCACCAAAAACACTTCCCTTGAGAAATTAACTTAGCTCCCTAATTTAGGTGAGGGAACTAGATACCAGCAGAAACATGGTTAGAATCTGAGCTCCCTGACTATAGCTCGTACTGTAGCCTACATACCACTCTCTTCTCCTTCATTTCTTTTTTACATGCAAAACTTAGGAACACTCTTAACCAAGTCATTCCCAACTGCTGAACTGTCTGATCTCTAGATTATTGCAGGTGGTCTGATATGTTTTGTAAAACCAAATGAATCTTATTTTGGTACACTTCGCCTAAGTTCTTAATTTCTTTCACATTTAGAAGCAACTTCACATTTTCCATTAAAAAACCACTTTATGGAAGTTCTGTGAGTACCTACCTGTTTTATCTGACAGTCCAGCAGCTCTGTGTTCATTGCCAGCAATGTGCTCCTGTGTGTATCCCACACAGTCTGTGTTAAGAAGAGCCTGAAAGAGAGAGGCCACCAGAGAGATTCATATAGGATCCACACAAGAAACTGATTTTTTAAAAATCAGGAAAATCCTATGGGATAGTCTCAAATTTTCATTCTGCAATCTCAAGTGATTCCTTTGTAAAGGGGAGACAAAATGAGATAAAGAAAAATAGAATAGTGTTATAATTCGGCCAGCCTTGTTAAAACAGTGAACTCCTGCTACTCTCCCAAGGTTTGCACTAAATGAAATCTGAAGTTTCTCATTTTGTTTCAAATAAATATAATAGATTCCATAGTGGACATGGTGATCTCTCTGGGTCTCTGCATACATGTAAAAATGCTGCTTGGTGCAAGTGAGGAGACAGGTGGCTGGACTAGAATCTAATTCTCCATCTCTAATATTTCGAGACTGAGAAAGGATATCAAAAGTACAGATAAGATGCTGTACTTACCTCTACAAACCACATTCTCTCTGAAATTCTGTCTTCTGATTCACAAACCGGAGATAATCCCAGCTAAGCATACCTCGCAATGTTATTATGTGGATGAAATGAGGTTGTCATTGGAAATTTTGATTTATTGTGAAACTTACCCTGGGTGTAACAGCCACTGTGCTTGCCCTGCCTGTCTGTCCTCCTATGGAACACTTCCCCACCCACAGCCTCTACGAAACAGACAGCCATGTTTTCTCATGTAACCCTACTGACTTTCACATGCCCGTTCAGCTCATGCAGAGGACCACTGCTCCAATGCCTGGCTAAACACCTGTGTGGCCTTGCTCACAACAATAAACTAGATCAATCAGAAATTTGAACCAAGACACATGCTAAAAAAATAATAGTGTGTGAGCAGTGGGAACTGTAGTGAAAAGGTCCAAATGGACGGAATGGGTCAAGAAGCAGGAAGTACGTGGAAGGAAGGGTCAGTTGGTAGCAGGACAGAAGAGAGACCTGAGGAGGGTAACTGAGTTTCACTGAGAGCAAAAACACTGGAGTAGAGACCCAGGAACTGTCATCACCAGGTCTCCCCAAAGCTTGCTGGAAACAAGATTCACCAATCTTTTTTATCTCGCTTCCTAAATAGTTCTCTGTATCTCCTCCACTGCCACCTTGGTCCACTGTTATAAAATTAGTCAATTAATTGGTTAATAACCCCCAATCATTCAACATCAAGTATTATTTTTTTAATCTTAAGAGTTTATTTGAGGAAAAATTGATTCACATCGAGCAGCCCCAAACCAGAAATTGTTAGGAGGGCTCCACTAACAGAAGCTTGGAGAGAAACTTTCACAGAGAAAAGGCAGAAGCAAAGCAAGTGGCTGTTAGAAACTTAGACTCCACTCCTGAAGAGTGCCCAAGTGCTTGCCTAATCCCAGGAACAAAGTGGAGGAAGCAGATTCAAATTGCCTGGGACTCAGATCAGTTTCCCACGACCACCCCAGCATGCATACCAGCCCACGCCAAGGGCCCACTCTGGTCCCACGAGCACAGCTCCCCACTAGGGCAAAGGGTGCCACTGTTAAGAAGAATGGATAGTTGGGGGGATGGAGCTGGCTTAGACCTGGCACTACAACTGAACAGGGTGAGGGTGGCCATTACTGACATTTGTAGAGGCAGCGGATTGAAGGTGGTCTGGAACTCTGAATGGTGTGTCAGGACCAACGCAGCACACAAGCAGGACCACACCGAACACATACTCTGGACCCTCTAGCTCCAGCCCTGCTCCCCAGTGAGGGAAAAATGCCAACATTGGGAGGGGGAGAGCACACACTTAGAAGGGATGGAAACATCTTGGACCCAAACTAAGCGCTCTGCTCCGGCACCTTGGGACCCCCACCAGCCCCCAGTCAGCCAGTGGCTGTCAGCCACTGAGCATAGAAGACGCCTCATCACACCTGGCTCTGGCTCTAGCCCCTCCCATGCTCACCTCAGATCCATGTCTCATAACAAAGCCACTGGGCACACACAGACTGCATAGGGATGCTTCCACACAAGGACACCCCTTCAAGACTGGGATAGGTAACTGTTTCACCTAATTTCACAGAAACTGAGAAAGTTAAACAAAATGAGAAGACAGATGCATTTGTTTCAAATCAAAGAACAAGAAAAAACACTGAAAAAACAACAAATGAAATGGAGATAAATAATTATAAGATAAAGAGTTCAAAGCATCAGTAATAAGAATGATAACTGAACTAGGGAAAAGAATAGATGAACACTGAGAATTTTAACAAGGAACTAGAAAATATTTTTTAAAAAACAAGTCAAAACTGAAGAATACAATAAATTCCTCCTAGTATGTTTTTCACTCCATTAACAGCAGACTAGGTGATACAGAAGAACACATAAATAATTTGGGAGACAGAATAATGGAAATCACCCAATCAGAACAGCAAGAGGAAAAACAAGCTTTTCAAAATGAGAACAGTTTAAGGGACCCCTAGGACAACATCAAGCATACTAACATTCACATTATAAGGGCCCCAGAAGGAGAATCGAGAAAGGGGTCAAAAATGTATTTGATGAAATTCTGGTTGAAAACTTCGTGAACCTGATGAAGGAAACAGACATCCAGGCACAGGAAGCACAGAAGGTCCCAGGCAAGATGACCCAAACCCACCCACACCAAGACAAACCATAATTAAAATAGCAAAAATTAAAGAGAGAATTCTATTGTAAAAGCATCAAGAGAAAAACAAAGAATCAGTACAAAGGAACCCCCCATAAGGCTATTAGCTGATTTTTCTGCAGAAGCTTCGCAGGCCAAAAAGGAGTGGCATTATGTAATTCAAATACTAAGGGAATTCCTTGGCAGTTCAGTGTTTAGGACTCTGCGCTTCCACTGCAAGGGGCACAATTCGATCCCTGTTTGGGGAACTAGGATCCCGCAAGCTGCAGGGCATGGCCAAAAGAAAAAAATGCTAAGAGGGGAAAACCTGTAACCTAGGATACTCTGCCCAGCAAGATTAACATTTAGAATTGAAGGAGAGATAAAGAGCTTCTCAGGCAATCAAAAACTAACAGTTCACCATTACTAAACAGATGCTAAAAGCAATGTTAGAGGGTCATCTCTAAGTGGAAAGGAAAAAACTATCACAAGAAGAATTCCTAAGAAAGGAAAAATCCCGCTAATTAAGGGAAATACACAGGAAAGGCTGTGGATCAACCACTTAAGCTAGCACTAAGATTAAAAGTCAAAAATTGTAAAATCAACTATAACTACAATAAACACTTCAAAGATAAACATGAAGATGTAAAATGAGATCAAAACCATGTGGGAAAAAAGAGTAAAAAATATATAAATCTTTTAAAATGTGTTTGAACTTAAATGACTGTTAGTTTAAAACAAGTAGATATATTTACAGGTCAACATATATGAACCTCACAGTAACCACAAATCAAAAAACTATAATAGATACACAAAAAACAGAGAGAGGGGCTTCCCTGGGGGCGCAGTGGTTGAGAGTCCACCTGCTGATGCAGGGGACACGGGTTCGTGCCCTGGTCCAGGAAGATCCCACATGCCACGGAGTGGCTGGGCCCGTAAGCCATGGCCGCTGAGCCTGCGCATCCGGAGCCTGTGCTCCGCAACGGGAGAGGCCACAACAGTGACAGGCCCACGTACCACCAAAAAAAAAAAAAAAAAAAAAGTGAGAAGCAGATAAAATAGTACTTAGGAAATTTATAGCACTAAATGCCTATATTAGAAAAGAAGCTTTCAAATAAAAAACCTCAGCTTCCACCTTAAAAAACAGTAATAGAAGAGCAAATAAAACTCAAATAGAAGAAATAAAATAATAAAAATGAGAACATAACTCAATGAAATAGAAAACAATCACAATAGGGAAACTTAATGAAACCAAAAGGTTGTTAGAAGATCAATAAAACTGATAAATGTCTAGCCAAAGTGATCAGGAAAAAAGTAGAGAAGACACAAATTACCAGTATCAGAAATGGGAAAGGTGATATCACTTTAGATTCTATAGATAGTAAAGGAATAATACGGAAATAATATGAATAGCTTTATGCCAGTAAATCTAACAACTTGGATGAAACTGACAAGTTCCTTGAAAGACAAGTTACCGTATGTGACTCAAGAAGAATTATATAGTGTTGGATGTCAATTATATCTTAATAAAATTGAAGGAAAAAAATGTGAAAAAAATAATTAGGTTACCTAAATTGTCCTATATCCAGTAAATATATTGAATTTGCAGTTAGAAAACATTCTAATAAGAAAACTATAGGCCCCAAGGGCTTCACCAGTAAATTCCCCAAAGGAAGAGATAATACCAATTTTACACAAACTCTTTCAGAAAATCGCAAAGGAGGGAACACTTCTCAACTCACTCTTTGAGGACACTATTACTCTGATACCAAAACTGAACAAAGACATTACAAGAAGGAAAACTATGGACCAATATCTTTCACGAACACAGATTGCAAAAATTCTTTTTAAAAGTTAGCAAATTGAATCCAACAATATATTGAGAAGATAATACCTCATAATTAAGTGGGGTTAGTCAGTACAAGTTTTGAAACACCACGCAAATCACAACATGAAGTTTAAAAAGAGAAAAATCATACAATCACTTCAATTGAAGCACAAAAGCATTTGACAAAACCCAACATCCATTCTTCACTAAAACTTTCAACAAACTAGGAACAGAAAAGAATTTCCTCAGGCTGAAAAAGAGGGCATTTTTGAAAACTCTGCAGCTAACATCACACTTAACAGTGAAAGACTAAATGTTTTCCCCCTAAAATCCAAAACAAGGCAAGAGTGTTCATTCTCAATGCTTCTGTTCAGCATTGTACTGGAGATCCCAGCCGGCACAATAAGGCAAGAAAAAGCAATAGAAGGCAGCCAAATTGTAAATGAAGAAATGTAATTCGAAGAAATGTAATTCTCTTTATTCACTGACATATGTTGTCTACACAGAAAAATTTGGTGGAAACTACAAAAAATGTAGTGGCACTAATGAGTGAATTTAGTAAGATTCCAAGATTCAAGGCAATGTAGAAATATCACTTGTATTTCTATATACCAGCAACAACCTAAAATTAAAAATTTTAAATATACATTCACAATAACGTGAAAAAATGTGCAATACTTAAGAATAAATCTGACAAAGGATGTTCAAGATTTTATCCTGAAAACCACAAAACACTGCTGAAATAAATTAAAACACCCTAAATAAATTGAGAAATATACCAATCTGTAGGGCCAAAAATAGGTCAGTGGTGGGTGGGGGAGGTGGGTAGGAGTAGAAGAGAGGAATTACCAAGGGGCAAAGGGAAACTTTTGGAGATAATGTCCATTTTCTTGAGGTTGTGATAGTTTCACAGGTGTAACATTTGTTAACACTGATCAAATTCTACACTTTAAATATGTTGTTCATTATATGTCAATCATCCTGCAATAAAGCTAGAAAAAAGATCAGTTCAGAACATACCGCTAACTCAGATTAACTGTGTGTAGAAATTAGGCAAGTCCCATATAGTACTAAGAATTAAGTCAGGATGCTCCTAATACGTGGAAATATAGAAAAAAAAACCCACAAGGTTATTTTTCTCTTCTGTACATTTTTCTTCTTATTCCATTTCTATGTTCAGTCTGCTTTCTTGGTCTTAAAGGAAATCAAATAACAGCAATGGAGATAATTAAAATAATGTCAAAGAAAAGAAAGGGATTATTTAGACTGAAGCAGAATCTCAGCATTATTTTGCTAAGCATGTTGTATATGGAGCATTATCTAGTCAGAGGGGAATGATCATCTGTCATCTGTTCTATCCTCTCAAAGGAAAAGAGACCAGTTTTCACAAAAGCGAAGTGCAAAAAAAAAAAATGCAATAAAATGATGGGGTTTTTTTGTGCAGGGGTGGATGCCCATGAGAGCAATGAATTTACAAGCGTGAAACACATGATCCTGACGGGACGCAGAAGAATGAACAACAGGACTCATGTTTCCAGCCCCTGGATCTTACTTCTTACATCTTTTATGGTCATGGATTGCACGTGTTCGGCTTAACACATCTTTTCACATTAGCCAAGAAACTCAACCTGAGTACACTGTCTTTTTATTTCGAATTTGTATTTGCCAAGGCAGACAACTCAACCTCTAGATAATGCTCATTTGCAAAATCACTCAGGCTATAAACCCTAATCCATTTGATGGTTGATCTCACATTTCCTGACCAAAACCAATTTCCTGGGTTGGGGGTGGAGTGGACAGCTGTAGTGCTGTGGCAGCACTTTTTCACTGGTTATTGGGGGTGGAATGGAAGATAGGAGACTCTGGAGATTTCAGCCACCCTTTCTAGGGATTGCTGTTACTCCGTACAAAATAAGACACGTCCTCAGCATCCAGGTTCACCTGTCTAGAACGTACCTCAAAACTCTCTACTACAGAGGTCTTAGATTTTTTTTCCTGAAACAATCTATCACTGCAGACAGTTTTGTTTTATTCACGTGGCTCATAATCCGTGCCCTCATCTGCTGTGTGATCACATTAGCCAAGAACGTCCTCACTTCTCTCAGTGATGATCTCATCTCCCATTAAGTCTGGATCATGACAGTGCCTAATTCATTACTATCTCATCTTTGAAGCTACAGCTGATATTTTAAAATCCCACCACAAAGCTCCTCCAGTCTATTGATTATTTTGGAGATCCACCTGATGGTGTAAAGGGAAAGACATTGAATTGGGAATCCAAAGCTACTGCTGCCACTGGCTCAGCAAAGCCCTTTGTTATGAAAGGAGGAGAAGAGTCACCTTACTCATCCAACCTGCATAAGCAGATACAGACAGACCAGGAAAAAATAGACCCAAGAGCCTCACTATTGTTTACTCCTTTCCTTCCTAAACCCTACCTGCTGCTGGTAGCAGATTAAATAGGCTTTTGCCAAAAACGACATCTATACGAATAAACAAGGTCAGCCATCAACTAGCCATATTTAATGTACCAAGTAGAGTGGGGTAGAGGAACATTATCAAGATGGGACTGACCTCACCCCCAGCTTCCTCTCTGGAAGATCACCCAGCATTTAGAGAATGGCTGATTGCCCAGAAAATTACCCCTTAGGAATCACCATGGGGCTGGACTAGACTAAGAACAATTCTGCTTTTGTTTGAGAAACATCTTAGAGTCTGAAAAAGGAACACTTGATAAGAAGCAATGCTCCCGCCCCATTCCCAGGGGACAAGTCAATCTATGTCAATTTAGAAGATTGAGAATAGGAGGTGTCTAGGTAACAATTTGTCCAGGTACATCAGCAAACATTAGTGCTTCTCAGTGACCTACCACTTTCCCCTTAGAACGGCAGGAAGGAACCTTTTCAGTCACAGAGACTATGGGCTTTTGAGAAGACAACAGAACAGTGGCTTTGGAAAGGGGGAAGCTATGAGCCACTGTGACAGGCTTTTTCCTTTCTCCCCAAGCACAGAGCCCTTCAGGTTTTTCTAAACCTCAATTTCCATGCTGTCAATGGTGGGAAACTAAAGTAGAACTTACTCCCCTCTTCCTTGTCTTACGGGATCCTAAAGAAGAAGGAAGCCAGATGACAGGTGTTTTATGAATGGGACCTATGGTTAATTGGGTTAACGATATTGATCTATGTTGCGAAAGAAAACCGAGCCTCAAGCTTTCTTGGGCATTTTTAATGTAGTAGTTTGGGATCTCTGAAAAAAGTTCCTGGATGGGGCCCGAGGGTAGGTGGAAGATTTTGACAAAAGGGAAGCAGGGAAGCTGCTGAGGAGTGCTGTGTTAGAGCTCCCACTAAAAATGGCAGCAGTGGAAGGGGAAAGAGGGACACCCAATCCCCCCGCCTTCTTCCCCCACTTTTTACCAAATGCCACAAGAACAGCTGCCACTGAATCACCCACCAAACTCCCCTAAACTGACACTGGGGTGAAGCAGTAAGCTGAGGGTGGAAGGGGTATGCCAACTGGGCATTTCAATTGGGTAGCCAGTAGGAGAGAGAAACAAAGTGATGGTCCATTCCCTAATAAGAGATGTAGCTTAAGTCAGATAAGGAGCTAGTCAGAGACTACATCACTGGATTCTGGGACTGCAAATGGATGGCAATTCTTGGTTCCTTAAATCTCTAGCCATAAAGACCAACGAGGTTGAATACTATATTTGCCACTACTCCGCCTACTTAGCTTTACATGATACTGCCAAGAAATAAGTTGCAAGCATTCAAGAGATATTTAAGACTAAGCAGGCTTAGGCCCTCCACAGAAATGTTTAGAGTTTAAGAAACAAAGATCTGGTTGGCCAGCTGCCTACTTCATGTCTTCAGAGAAGCCTAAACTTTCTGAACTGATGATCTTCAAACACTGGGGTGCACAAAAATCATCTGAACACTCTGCTTTCCTTCGTTTCAGGCATGTTCATAAACACTCATTAAAGCATTTTTAAGAGGTCTGCTTAAAAATACTTATCAAATAATCCCAACATCATCTCCATATTGACATCTATTGATTTTCTTCTCTCATTCAAGTTGATATTTTCCTGGTTCTTGACGTAATGAGTGATTTTTTTAAATTGTAGTCTGGGCATTTGGGGTGTTGTGTCTTAAGACTCGATCTGTGTTTTGTTTCGGTTTTTTAAATTTTTTGGCCACGGCACATGGCATGCAGGATCTTCGTTCCCTGACCAGGGATCAAACCCATGCCCCCTGCAGTTGAAGGTGAAGTCTTAACCACTGGACCACCAGGGAAGTCCCTAGATCTTATTTAAATGTTTTGCTTTAGCTCTCTTACACTTAAAAACAGGCCGATGGTGGGAGGAAGGCACTAACTCTCTTCCCCTTTACCACTGGGAGGATATGAAAATAGAGACTTCACCAGATGTAGCTGGAAATGCAGGTTCTCTGGGTGGCCTCCACTGAACAGTAGGGTAGGGGTATAGAGAAGGTTGCCTCATCACTGCAGGATGGGTAGGAATCCAGGCTCCCTACCTGGCTTCCTTGAGCACTGCTTCAGCATGGGGGGCGCGGGGGGAGCACCCACTACTCCAGTCCAAGGCAGAAGTCTAGGTCCTCCACCCAGCGTTCGCGATGCTTTTGACAAGGTAAGGGTGTGACACAGTTTCTTGCCTGGTGTTTCCCTGGAGTAGGGCCACCACTGTCAAAGAGTTTCTGTCTTGCTGGCTGCCTTTCCCAGTCTTTTGACAAGAGAGAGAAAACTTTTCTTGGAACTTTGTTTGTACCCATTGAAGTTCCTAGCTTGTGGGCTTTTCTAGCAAGAAGTCTGGGATATATAAGAGGGAAAAAGAAAACCCAGAGAACTCACTGTCATGTCATTCCTTGAATCCTGGTGTCCCTAAACAGTCCACCCGCTTCTCTCCACCTTTCAGAGAAGGAATAGAAACCAGATTTTCTGATTTGGGGCTCAATTTTGGCCTATTTTAACTCTGGAATTCTTCTGTATTTACCGTTAGCTCCAGCACTCCAAATTTTGATTTGGGTTAGTGGTTCTCGATCTGGCTACACATTGAAGTTATCTGGAGGGCTTTTAAAAATGCTAATTCCCAAGTTCCTTTCTCCCCCCCGGAAATTTCCATCTCTGTTCTAGGTAATGGCATCAGAATTTTACTTAATCTCCCCAGGTGATCGTAATGTGCAGCCGAGAATGAGAACCCCTGTTTTTATGTCTAATTTCTACCTTAAACAAGTAACTGTAATTTCTCTCTTTTAAGGAAGAATCCAGGGGATTTTGCTAAGAGCAACAAGGAGAAAGAGCTGGAGGTAAAATATTGCCTTCTCAGCCCCCATGTTGCTAAGCCTTTGTCACTATTGTGTGATGATAAGCTGTCACTGCAGGTGGGGTCTCTAAAGCATTCATAGGGATTGAAAGGTTCAGAATTACTAAAGAAAGATGTCGAGACAAAGGAGTCATAATGAGTTGGCCACCACATTTGTTACAAAGCGAGTTTGCACCTGGCAGTCAAGGAGGTGGCAGCAGCCAGGGCTGGAGCACCCTGGCATCTTCCAATTTTGTTACTATATGGATATTTCCTCTGAAATTCCCAAATTCACGTTTTTAAGTTACAAAAACAAGAACACAGAGACGATCAGGAGCACAATACTGACCCCAAGTGGAATGAAACCTAAATGGCACTTAACTTCCCTGCACAGATGAGAGCCCCAGTTTCCGACGGAAAAGAAATGCCACATTCAAACCAGCTCTGCTTTAAAGATGCTTGGAAGAAACAGATACGTTGAGTTCTTTATCTGTAATACGTTTTGATATAAAAGATAGTGATGATTCATGGGAGAATATTTGCTTTCCGATAAATGTCTTATAAGGTCATCATGCACATAAGTTTCCAACTATCAGTGTATATAGTTAAGGTTTCTAATCCGAAGTTTAGGTTATAATCTAAATTTTTTCTGAAAAACAAAAATTCTGAGGACTCTCAATAATGTGCTCAAAATGGAAATAAAGTAAATTTTTTCACCAAAATATCTCCAAGAAAGTTTTATAATTGGTTTCTTAAAATTTTGAAACTCATTTCTGGGTTCAGTGTTTACAGTACATGCCGAAGGGCAGAAAATATAAGTACCCTAAAGGGGAAGGTGGGCTCAGGTACTGCCAAGGCAGATGAGGGCTGCAAGCCTGCCTCAGCTTCTCCATTCTCCATGGGTCACTCAGATGTATGCACTGACTCCTGTGTGTTAAGAAGGGGATGGAAACGGTAGATTTGGAAAGTGATTGCATAACCTTTTAAAATCACCCAGAAAGCTCTCTCTTTGTGTCAGATTTAGCCCAGCCTACTGCTTTGGTGCCAATTTCTTGTGAAATACTCTACGGCCAATAAACTCTCCCCAAATTCTTTTGACCAAAAGCCCTGTCTGATTTCTTACCCCAGGGCTCCCTGAGTGCACGATATAGAAAGGACTGGCGGTGATCTCAGCCATAACCAACTCTACAAATGAAGAGGATGTTTACCAGCATATGTGCAGAGACAGGAAAGGAATACTGCATAGAACAGGTGTGATCCAGGCCCTTAATGAAAAGAGGTCACTGCTCTGAGCCTCCTTCTCACCCAGGAGCTAGATATTCTCATCAGTCTGGATTATAAAAGCAATATATTATGGGGGGGGGGGGCAAGACTTTCTACAAAACAGCATGAAGCTAAAACAGAAACTGGACATGGAAAATATCGTCTCTTCTCACAGTCTGCCAAGGGGCCTTGCTCCAGACCAACGGAGTATAAGCCTCTGGGGACCTACAGCAGCATCTGCCATGTTTTCTTGATAATAAGAATCACCAGCATCTTACATGTTAGATGTAGAAATTCCCAGCACTCCCCGTCCGCCCACAGGGCCTAGCCCAGACCCACAGAACCAGAATCTCCAGGGCCTGGGGGTCTGTATGTTTCACATTGCCCCAGATGGTCTAGAGTGGGAGACAGACATTTACTAGATAATTATATAAATATCAACCAAAAGAGAACAAGAAGACATGTGGGTACCTGACTTAGTCTGAGAAATCCAGGAAGGTTCCCCAGAAAAGTGTCTTTTGAATAGGCCCCTGCAGGTGAGCAAGACCTAATTAGAAATGGTGGAGGTACGGCAGGGAGGACATAGATATTTCAGGTATACAGGGCACAAAAAGTGTGCCAAAGCTCAAGGTAGCTTATAATAGAAGCACAACATGTACCTTAAACATTGGAAAACAAGATAATATGTTTTAAACGTCATGGGGCAGGAGGCTGTGCAAAATGCAATAAAAATTTAGAGTCAGAATAGGGATTAGGAGAGTGTGAGGGTTTGAAGGACTCAAGGAATTTCCATCAGAGATTTCAGCTTTCTGAACAGAAGGAAAAGGACAAGCAGAGATAGAGACAGACAAACCCCAGGACGGTCCATGAGATGGGGGCCCAGAGGGTGCGGAGGAAGAGGGCAGAGAGAATGAAGAATATTGGGCTTTGAGTATTAGGTTAAGGGATTTTTTTTTCCTCTCCTGAGTGTTGCATCACCTTGCAACTCCATTTCTGGTCTAGCCCTTGGAATCATTTTGCCTATGATCCATATTCCTACTTAAAATCTTCTCATCCCTTTCTTCAGTAGTTCCAGTACATTTTACAATCATCTGAAAAAATTTAGTTAAGACAGAACTCTCACAGTTTCCCAGGAAGTAAGAAATTATAGATAGACTCTATAGGTACATGGGCAACCCGTATGAAAACAGTGGTGTAAGTGGCATTGGCTGGTTATTTTCCATGGTTCCCTGTAATTAACTCAGCTTAAATTAACTATGATTTTATTTTCAAATTAGTGTTCTCAAAGGAAAATGTATTAGATTGAGGCTTTTCATTTGGAAAACCATAATATTCTCATTACCATTTCAATGTCCATTTGGTTATTAGAAGTGATCATTCATGCTCAGGGGCAGCAGTGCTGAATCAAGGCCAATTTGAGAGAGGAGAGAATTCTTCAGGCTGCTAGGCTTCAGCTGCTAACCTCCCCTAACCTCGTCAAAGTGAGGGTCTATCTGCTCAGAGCCCAGGCCAGTCACGCAGATGCTATCAGCAATAGCTGTGGTGCTGCTTGCAATAGATCTTATACTTTATTTATTTACTTATTTTAATTTTATTTATTTATTTTTGGCTGCATTGGGTCTTTGTTGCTGCGTGCGGGCTTTCTCTAACTGCGGCCAGCGGGGGCTGCTCTTCATTGCAGTGCGTGGGCTTCTCATTGTGGTGGCTTCTCTTGCTGTGGAGCACGGGCTCTAGGCACGCGGGCTCAGTAGTTGCGGCTCGCGGGCTCTAGAGCACAGGCTCAGTAGTTGTGGTGCATGGGCTTAGTTGCTCCACGGCAGGTGGGATCTTCCCGGACCAGGCCTTGAACCTGTGTCCCCTGCATTGGCAGGCGGATTCTTAACCACTGCGCCACCAGGGAAGTCCCCAGATCTTCTAATTTAAATGGGTCTCCTGTTGTGGTTTAATTTTCATGGAATGAATGATGATTGGCTTGAAACCCTACTGATTTGCCTGGCTCTTTTATTTCAAGAACAGATTCATTCAGGAAAAAGGGGTTTGGTTTGGGCACCTATAGAGCGTCTTAATGGACCTAGAAAGTACTCAACGATCAAAGTGAATCTTGGGACTGACCGCTTGCTATCCCTCTCCCGGGCACCTGCTCTCTTTCACGCTGTCACCGTCTCTCTACGGGCTTTGCCTCCACCCTCTCCAGCTCACTGAGATCGGCTTCCTCAGATCCCAGTCTCGCCCGGAGCCCACCCTGGTGACAATCCTCTTTTTTTTTTTTTTTGCCGTGAAGCATGTGGGATCTGAGTTCCCCGACCAGGGATCGAACCCGCGCCCCCTGAAGTGGAAGCTCGGAGTCTTAACCACTGGACCGCCAGGGGAGTCCCTTCACAATCCTCTTGCTGTTCCAACTCCCACTTAAAGGGCCCACTTCCCTGTCTTCTAGGCACAAATTCTTGAGAGAGAGAATATGACTGGCTCAGCTCATTCTATTGAACCAAAGAAGCCACTGCCAGGCTGGGGTGACATTCAAAGGACTGAATTTAGTAATTAGCTCCGAACTTGCACTGCACAATTGAAGAGAAGCAGGGTCCTCTAAGCCTGTTGGCCTGCCAGGGCTTGACTCTTTAATTGCTGGTTTGTGGGAAGTTGAGAGAGAGGGTAAAGACAGTCAGGTCAGTTGAAGGGCGCTAGGCAGGCTCAGGAAAGCCATGATTTCCAATGGATGCAGAAATATTTCAATATTTTAGTAACCAGTATGGCTATACTGATAGGTACTGCTGAAAACTCCAAATCCCTGTGGGTGGGGAAGGGCAGAGACATGAGAGACACAGTATGCAGGTGGTCTGGGTTTAACAGGCATTTAAAGCTAAGCCTGTCCAATTCTCATGTATGTACTTCAAAGTGTTAGGGACCTTGAGGGCAGCAAGTACCTAAGTGTTTAGTTCTTATTCAGCTCCCCAAAGAACAATTCATGCTTTCCTACACAGAGGGGAACTAGTCCACTCTTCAGTGCGGTCAGCTGACTGGTGAGCGAGGGCTCCCCTGCGTACCAGTCCTGGCTTTGCACGTATCTGACTACGGGGCTTTGCACGCAAGGTCTTCGTTTCCTCAACTTTAAAATGATGAGTTTTATTGGGTAAACTCTGCAGTCGCTTTCGCACTTCAGAATACTCTCAGGATTAAGATTTGTGAGGAAGGGTACAAGCAGGACCAACTTCAGGAGAGGGAGGGAAGGTAGGAAACTAACCTTATTGGAAGAAATTCAGCACAGCGATAAAGAACGCAGGCTCTGGGATCAAATCCTGACTCAGACGACTGTAGTTTGTGTCACCTTGGCCAGATAACTCACTCCCTTGGCCTCCATTTTCTCATCTGAAAAATGGAAATAATCATGAGACTTCACAGAATTATAACAAAGAATAAATGAGAAAATCCACGTAAAATGTTTAAATTGGTGCCTAGCACACAAGCAATCAATTTTAGCCAATATTATTAGAAGCCAGACCAGAAATGTTCCATTGATTATATCATTTAATTATTTCAACACCATACAAGATAGGTGCTCTTAATCCCATACTATCGATGTAAAAACCTGAGGCTAAGAGAGAGATCTTAGTTCACCTAAGTCAAGGGTTGCTGAACTTTTTCTTAAAGGGCCAGTTAGTAAACATTTTAGGCTTGGCACGCCTTACAGTCTCTGTCACAACTACTCAACTCAGCCATTATAGCTGAAAATAGCCATAGATGATGGTAAATAAATGGGCAGGCCTGTGTTTCAATCAAACTTTATTTACCAAAACAGGCTGGCTGGCCCTTGGCAATCAGTAGTCATTTGCCAACCCCTGGCCTAAGATTACGTGGCAAAACACTGGCAGTCAGGATTTGAACCCCAGAAAACCCATTCTCTATACACTATACCAGAGATTTTCTAATTCTTTCGGTTATGGAAACATTTCCTACTAATAAAATTTTATGTAGATAAAGAAGTAAATTACAGCTAGAAGCCCACTCACACCATCTTCTCTTAGCCACCCCAGCTACTGCTCTTAAAGAAGTCAGTGGTTCTTGTAAATCAACTATACTCCAATAAAAACTAAAAAAAAAAAAAAAAAAAAAAAAAAAGAACTCAGTGGTTCTCAAATCATGGGGGTTAAAAATGCAGGTCTGGAGGGCCCTAATTCCACAACTTCAGATGGCTTGGGGTGGGCCCAGGTGATATACATTGTTTATAAACTACCCAGATGCTTCTGACTTAGGGGGTCCTCAGACCACTCTTTGAGAAACATGGATCTAGGATATTCTGATAAATGTAAAAGAATTTATTTCTTAAGGTTGGTTTTATTGAAAATAGGAGTACAAAACACAGAACCTGAGTTTCACTGACTTTATAATTTTGTCTTGCCTTTGGGTCAGGGATTAATCTATTTTTGTATAATCAGTGCCTTTGTCTAAAAGCTTGTCAAGTGCCTTGAAAAGCAATGAGTCTCGGGCTTCCCTGGTGGCGCAGTGGTTGAGAATCCGCCTGCCGATGCGGGGGACGTTGGTTCGTGCCCTGGTCCGGGAAGATCCCACATGCCGCAGAGCAGCTGGGCCCGTGAGCCATGGCCGCTGAGCCTGCGCATCCGGAGCCTGTGCTCCGCAACGGGAGAGGCCACAACAGTGAGAGGCCCGCTTACCGCAAAAAAAAAAGCAATGAGTCTCTCCTATATGTCACAGATGTCCTTGGGACCTGATCTTATTAATGTGAAGTACATACAGAACTTTCCTTAATCCTGCTGTGACTCTAACAGAAAGCCAGAACAGCACAGTAAGAATTCCATTAAGACACTGAGATAGAAGTCTGATGACGGGAAATTATTCCATAAGCTGGCCCTTGAAAGGAACTGCCTAGTGCTCTGACACACCTGCAGAGGGTCAAGGCCATATGAAATGAGTCAAGGCCATATCAAATGAGTGTCAGCTCTAAGAGGTCTGTGACAGCTCCGTGCAAGAAGGGCTTCAACAGGGCACCAGACAAGCAGATGTCTGAGCAGCTTGGCCTGGTACCTAGTGCCACTTCTAAAAGAACACTCTTCGCCGAGCAAAGCACAGGCATTAAATATTTGATATCACTGTAAGTGCTGGAATGTCCTCCTAAAACTTGAAAATTTGTGCTTGCTGGGCCAGAGAACAGTCTGCACTTTTCTGGGCCATAAACTTGCCTAGGTGGAGGGCCAGTAAGAAGGGCCGGTCCTTCTGCTGCATGGCCTTCCTCATCCTTGGCCTCTTGGAGGCCACCTTCAGGAAACACTCTGCATCAGCACTGGCTGGCCACACCTGGCTTGTCCCCTAGCAGCTGGAGCTGCTAAAGACAGACCTATTAAATAACCCTTCCCCCAGATAACTAACAGCTAGAAAGAGCCTGGGGACCCTGCCTGGGAGGGTCTCTACCAATTTCCTTCTATTGATACTTTGCAGTACCTTCCTCCCTGCCCTGCTCAGACTTAATTAAAGGCACACAGCTCCCCAAACAAATTCGTGGAGGCCCACCTAAAAAGGCTATTTGCTAAGCGCTTTATCTACACGACGCTTAAATCTCAGCACAGCCGTTGCAGGTGGTGGTGTGTAGGTTGTTACTACCCAAAATGTGGCCCGAGTCAGCATGGGCCTCCCCGGGAGCTGGTTAGAGGTGCAAGCTTCAGCCCCACTCTGACCTACTAAGCCAGGTTGTGCCTTCTTAGCAAGCTCCCCGGGGGGGTTTCTGTGCACTTTCCAGTTGGAGAACACTGATGTAGCTCACACTGATAGCTCAGTCATGTCCCATCCTCCGCATTGCTTCTCTTACCTGAAAAAACGAGGGGCTTACAAATAATCACCTCTGCTTCATGAGCACATCGCCGTGCACGGGTTGCCTCTCACTCTCATGACATCTACGAAAGACTGGTTTTCAGGTCCCCCGTTTATAAATCAAGAAACCAAGGCCAAAGCAGTAAAACAGCTTCCCCACTCACTGGCTTAGTTAGGAAGAAGTCAAGCCAGGGTGCAGACCTTCCCTGCGTCGTGGAAGGTAATCTCTATTCCTCCCACCGTGCTGCCGTCTCAGACAATCTCAGGGCTCCTTCAACTCTTAGGCTGCCTCCGTGGCTTCCTCTAAGCACACGTTAACCAGTAGCATTCCATGACCTTCCTCCAGTCAACTCCAAAGAACCCCTTGCTCTCAGCTCCTCACCTGCCTGCCAGGCGCATCCGTTTTTCCACCCCTGTGAGGCCCCAGGCTCTTCAGACCCCTGATCAGCAGCCTCTGAGTAGCAGACTGGCCTACGGCTCCCCGAGAGCTTCACCACACCCAGCTCACCGCTCTCAACTGATCACACCTGCTCCTGCACAGGTCAAGACCCTGCCTCACTTGAAAACTACCTGGGAAGGGGTCTGCCCTTTCCCAGCCCTTTTTAGATCCCAGGATGCTCCTAAAGTAGTTTCTTATTGAAAGAGACAGTCAATTTATCACCACATGTGACCCATTCCTAGCCAGGGGAAAATACCGACACACTTGAAGCCTTGTTACATGTGTTAACTTAAAGAAAAACACACAGCATAAGAGTTGTGCATTTAAGTTTTGTTCAGGGTCTTCTTGAGCACTATAGGCCAAGAAACAGCTGCTCAGTTACTGCTGAGGAACTGCTCTGAAGAGGTAGGGGAGGGGCCCATATATATATGATTTTGGGGGCTAGGAAATACATGCAGTCAAGATTACATCTTGGTAGAAGATTACTGCTAATCACTAAGATATCTCAAGTTAATGATTTCAGTGCTCTTATATATGGGAAGATGCAAGAATCTGAGTTCATTGAAATTCTTCCTGAAATAGGCATCTAACTATCTAGGGGCCCCTATATCCAAAGCACAAAGCACCTCATCCTGCATTTCTCCCAGGGTGCACTATTGGTGGGCAACTGCAGTGGGGTGTGACTTAACGCTGTATTTCTGGGTGATGCTCTTCTCTGTTCACGCATGGTACCTAGCTCAGTCTTTCATTTCACAGGGGGTACTGCAAGGTCCAGAAAGGGGAAGTCCATTTCCTTTCTTGTCATGTAACAGCTGCCCTACGTCTCTCTTTTTTTTTTTTTTTTAACATCTTTATTGGAGTATAATTGCTGTGTTGGTATGTGCTGTATAACAAAGTGAATCAGCTATACATACACATATATCCCCATATCTCCTCCCTCTTGTGTCTCCTTCCCACCCTCCCTATCCCACCCCTCTACTTGGTCACAAAGCACCAAGCTGCTCTCCCTGTGCTATGTGGCTGCTTCCCACTAGCTATCTAGTTTACATCTGGTAGTGTATATATGTCCATGCCACTCTCTCACTTCGTCCCAGCTTACCCTTACCCCTCCCCGTGTCCTCAAGTCCATTCTCTAGGAGGTCTGCGTCTTTATTCCCGTCCTGCTCCTAGGTTCTTCATGACCTTTTTTTTTTTTTTTTTTTTTAGATTCCATATATATGTGTTAGCATACAGTATTTTTCTCTTTCTGACTTACTTCACTCTGTATGACAGACTCCAGGTCCATCCACCTCATGACAAATAACTCAATTTTGTTTCTTTTTATGCCTGGGCAATAATTTAAAAATATGGAACACTTCATGAATGTGTGTGTCATCCTTGCACAGGGGCCACGCTAATCTTCTCTGTATCATTCCAATTTCAGTATATGTGCTGCGGAAGCGAGCACTGCCCACCGTTCTTGAAATGGAACTTTAGCCCATCCTGTTATACCCTGCGACATTATCCTCACTTATTATTACACTCAACAATAACAACAACAAAACAGAAACATGTCCTATTTCTCTAGGAAGCCTAGTAGAATTATAAAGGCTTAAAGAGGAAATGAAGTGGAAGAGAGAGAAACAGAAAGATGAGAAGGAAGGAGAAAATACAGAAAGAATCTTGAATCAGTTTTTGCCAATTCAAAAGGAGTGGAGCTGATTAAAATTCCTCAGTAGTAATAGCAAAAAGAGCTACCATTTACGGTGAAAATACTATGAATTTGGCACTCTTATGCATTCTTCAGCTATTGAAACCAAGCCCTTTAAAAGTGAGTTCCCTTACTGAGTTTATGATTAACCTCTCTATCCCAAACTTAATTCCTTCTTGTCCCCAAACCTGTGCTAAATGAACACTAATCAGAGTCAGATGACCGAAACTGCTGTTGTCGATAACATCGTTAAAGCACTAAAACTGCTATTACAGATATCATCATTAACGAACAAACTCATATGAGTTCGTTCCCGGCAAGATGAGTTCAACAGACCCCATCAGAGAACAGGGCACAGGCACCACTGGCCGTCACACTGCTTGTCCTGTGGACCACTTTTGTTTTCCTCTATGGGAAGTTCAAGAGAGCCGTGGACCACCTGGCCAGAGAATCCTAAACCAGAGACCTCCCGACTCCCAAAACTATAATTAAGAAATGTCGCAGAAATGTCACGCGATGATGATTAACCCCAGCTTCTTTGTTCTTCCTCTTTTAAAAACCCCAAACTCAAAGACCAAGTTGGAGTGGACCTGAGACTTGTCTCTCGCACCCTTGCTCGGTGCCTGCAAATAAACCCTTACTTTGCTGCAAACACCTGCTGTCAGAACTGGGCTTTCTGCGCAACGGGCACGGGAGCCCTCCTTGCTTGTTACACTCTGAGTTTATTTCGTCCTGACAGCTCGAATGGGGTACTCTTCACTGCCCCAAAAGGAGGAAAGTGAGACCTAGTGGTTGAACAGCTTACCAGAGTCAGTGAAAGGATCGAGATTCAAACCCTGGCTGGAAGCCTGCACTCTTCACCCTGATGCAAAGGGAACCAGGGACTTTCTCTCCCTGCATCACAAACTTCCGAAGGTGCCTGGGAATGTCAGCTATAACATGACCACACCGGCCCCAAACCCAGCAGGGGAGACTGAATTTGGGATAGCCTGACTACAAAGGCAATGTTCCCTCATCTCTTGGATTCTCCTGCTAATGTGAATGCTTTGTAAACAAACGTTGAACACTGCTCACCTCCTGCCCTTCCCCCCTAGTAAAACAAAAGGTTCTCTAGTTCCATATTAGCTGTTTCTCATTGTGTAAACTGTCTGTGCCACCTTCATTCAATTTATTGCTACATTAGTCCCCAACCTGGCTAGGGAAATACATTAACTTTTAATAACATGCCTTTGATGACTTGTACAAATCACTCCCTGCCAGCTTCCTTCTTAAATGTATCCTTGTGAATCAGGGAGCAATGGGGGAAAGCCGCAAATTAAACCTGCTGTCCTGCTGCAGCTGAGGGAAAGAAAGGAATCTGGAATTCTTGGGATAACTTTAAAAATACATCTAGTGTTTAATCATCTGCTGGAAGCACATGGTAGTAAATAGTAAAAACCTTCTTGTGGCAGGTTCCAGGTCCTGCCCATACTTTTTCTCAAAATCCTGGCGCAGGGCTTCCCTGGTGGCGCAGTGGTTGGGAGTCCGCCTGCCGATGCAGGGGACGCGGGTTTGTACCCCGGTCCAAGAAGATCCCACATGCCGCGGAGCGGCTGGACCCGTGAGCCGTGGCCCACGGCTGCGTGGCCTGCGCGTCTGGAGCCTGTGCTCCTTAATGGGAGAGGCCACAGCAGTGAGAGGCCTGCACATCGGGGGGGGGGGGGGGGGGGGGGGGGGGGGGGGGGGAATCCTGGTGCAAACTAGCATCAGAGAAAAGGGAGGAACTGACCTAGAACTTCTTTGGGAGTTACTCTTTCTCATCACAGCCCTGCTCTCCCAAGTAGGCAGCAATTTGGGTTTTATTCATTGCTGTAATAGACCTGAAATTAATTCAGAATTTAATCACAAGAAGAGCCTTGAGAATCAATCCAATTTTTAGTCAACATTATTATCATCACCATCAACAAATGTTTATTGAGCATAAAGGACCCAGCCTGCTGGGAATACAAAGAAGCCTGAGGCCCTCTTCCTGCTCTGAAGGGGCTTCAATAGAGAGAAAAATAACAATGTACATTGGCATTCACTCCAGATGCAAGAGGGAAGAGATAGGGGAACATATGTATAACTGATTCACTTTGTTGTAAAGCAGAAACTAACACACCATTGTAAAGCAATTATACTGCAATAGAGATGTTTAAAAAAATCTTCAAAAAAACAAACAAACCCCCCACACACACACACACAAAAAAAAAAAGGTGTTACAGAAGATAGGCTGGGACGGGAGGCCATGAAGTCAAAGGCATGAAGGCAGAATTCAGTGAGGATTCCCCTAAGGTAAGATCCTGGAGTGGGATTTGTACTGAGTATATTCAGGACGCTCTCTAGCGAGCTGTGAGACAGGGAAAGTTTGGGTAAATGGTCCCCAGTTAAGTGAGGCAGATACAGATATCTGCCATACAGGGATGGCCTGTGGGAATATAAAATAAAGGACCACTATAGATGCCAACAAAAAGAAATAGGAAACTCACAATCCCCCCCCAACCATGTGCCTCTAAAATTATCTGCAATTTCCCACTGATCTTTCTACCTGTGACAATAGAGAAACTCGGTTGAAACTGTTTTTCTCTCACTGAGCCTATACTCTCAAATTTTCTTTGATTTGGCTTTCCTTCTTTAGTATATTTTTTGAAGTTTTTACATTTTCCCCTATTTGAAAAGAGGCTTTGTTTTAAACAATCCCATTTTAATCATACATCTTCCTCAGAGAGACTTTGTGAAGGTTGTTTATTAAGTTGATAGTATCAATCGAGTTTTTTAGGGCACCTCTAAAGAAAGATGCTGGCTGATGTAAAAGCATCCAGAAGCAGCTGGGGTTGGTTTGCTGCCTGGGGCTTTAGCCTTTTAATTAGCATGAGAATAACTGTGGCCTCTGATTAACTCCTCCAAACAATGGCAAAGCCAGAAACCTTTTAGGTTAGACATCCCCAAGTTATGAATGGGTTGTGTTCTGGAAACTTGTGAATTTGTCCCGTGAAAGTCAGGCCAAGCCTTCCCATAGAGGAAAACAGAAGTGGTCCATAGGATAAGCAGTGGTGCCTGTGCCCCGTTCTCTGATGGGCACTGTACTAAGCTCTTCAGGTAGATTATTCCATTTATCCCTCACAGCACATTTTGTAAAGTTGGTGTGATTATTACTCCTGTTTTCCAAAGGAAAAAACTGGGGTACAGAGTATGTAAATAACTTGCCTAAGATTATACAGCTAAGTGGCAGTGCCAGTGGTTCCCTGCTCTTAAGCAGTGTTTGATCCTGCCTTCTGTGGAAGTACACAGATTCCAAGTAGGGCCAGGACTAGGGTGAAGCAAGTGAGGGACTCCCCTGGGGTGCAAAACTGAAAGGGGCTGCAAAAAACTCAGCTGACCAGCCCAAGAAGCCAATCTAATCTGTGTGAAGCTCACCTAATACACTCTTCAAACTTATAGTCCTTGGCCAGCCTGGGCCATGCGGTACTATAACCATCTTGCCAAACTCATCTATGGTTCTCAAACATTAATTTGCATCAGAATCCCCTGGAGTGCCTTGTTAAATTCAGATTCCTAGGCCTCACTCTCAGAAATTAGGATTCACTAGGCTTGGGATAGTCTTTTATTACCCTCTCCTCTGTAGCCGGCTTTGACCCCTCTGCCTGGCTACTCACCTGAGGTGGAGAGCCAAAACGTGGACTGGGAATGGGGAGAGGGAAGGTGGGCCTGAGAGCACAGCTACTGGGCAGTAGAACAGAGAGGGAGAGCCGAGACAAGAAAGCAAGGACATGCTGCTTTGGGGGAGCGCGTGGCATAAGCAGGTAGGCTCTTCCCATAGTGAAGGGCAGTGCTCTTTCAACAGAGAAATATGCTGGAAAACCATTAAGAATCAGCCAAGCTGGAATGGCATTCTGGAGAATCATTTTTAACAGATGCTTCTTGTCATTACAACAAAACACATGCTAGGCTCTGATTAAATATACAATGTTCAGATCAAATTTCAAAACATGCTTATTTATATACTTTGAAAATACTTCTTTGATCAATCAAAGGAATGATGTATGTATCAATGTTTAACTCTTTCCCATTCTTCAGAGTTAACACCACTGAGGAAATATCAAGAAAGAGGAAGGAGAGGATATGGACCCAATATTTAGTAGTCAATAATATTATATCACTATATGCTCTGTGCAAAGAGGCATACTCTAGGTATAGACTATATACTATATCACTACACAGTTACTTCACCAGGATGAAAACTCCCCGTAGGAAGCTTCCTGTCTATCTGGTTCACCATTGTCTTGCCTAGCGCTGCACCTGGCATGCAGTGAATATTCCTGTATTCCAATGAATATTCCTGTAATAGACAAAACACTACAGGGTGTAACTGAATATTAAATTCCATCATATAGTTTCCAGTGGTGTAGAAAGACCAAGAAACAGAAAGATAAATATAGCTGAGATAATGAGGGAAGTTCTGAAAACGAAGTGAGACTTACCCTGAGTTTTTAAGGATTTTAAGCCCATGAACCTCTTCTCTCCCCTCCCATCCCCTTCTAGTTCCTTCTTTTCTCTTCTCTCGTCTCTCTACAACCACTCCTTGGTAACCTCATCCAGTCCTATGACTGATACTGAACAGCACCCTGTGGGGTTCCTGAGCACAGAAGCCTTTCTGTGTCCCCCACTTCTTGGAAGTATGCTTCATTTAGCCTCTATGACCTTCCCTGAGTTCCAAAGGGCGGGTTCAAACAGCTGCTAATCAGGTAAAGGGGGGAATGCTGGGACAAGGGAGGAAAAGTCCAGAAACAAAAGCGCAGCCTTGGGGCAGGGTCCTGCTTCCCCCTTAAGGGATACACATAATATTATCTTTGAGCTGGTTTGCAGATACTTCTCCCAGGTGGGAGAAGTTAACGGTCTACTGCCCACAAGCACGCAGACCCCAGACTGGCTGGAACCAGAAGTTTGAGGATGACACTGACTCCCAATTACCTCACCACCAACCAATGAGAAGAACGTCCACAAGCTGATCACGCCCTCCTCTTTGAACCATTGCTATAAAACTCCTCACTAGCCCCTCCAGGTCAGGACACACAGTTTTTCAGGGCATTAGCCTGCTGTGGCCCCCTTTGCCTGGCAAAGCAATAAAGCTATTCTTTTCTACTTCACCCAAAACTCTGTCTTCAAGATTTAATTTGGTGTCGGGGTACAGAGGCTGGATTCAGCTCCATGACTTCAAATACCATCTATATAGCACAGCAATTCCACATTCGTATTTCCAGGCCTTAATTCTCTCCAGAAATCCAGACTCATATATCCAGCTCCATACATGTCATTTCTATGTGGGGTTCATTCAAAATTGAATTTTCAATGCACCCCACCACTGCCACCCTGACCCTAATCAATCTCCCCCATTTTGGTAAATACATTCTCCAATTTGCTCAGGCCAAAAACCCTACAATCAACCTTGACTCCTCTCCTTCTCTCCGTCCCCACTTCCAAAAGCAGGTCTTGTTGGTTTTCTATTCATAACATATCTATAATCTGACCACTCCTCACTAACACTGTAATCTCCTGCCAGAATTTCTTCTATAATTTCCTGACCAGCCACCTGTTCCCACTCCTGGTTCCTTCCAGCCCCTTCTCCACACAGCAACCAGGGGAACTCATTAAATATCCATGGGACCTTGGAACTCTTCTGATCAGAACCCCCCACTGGTGTCTCATCTCACTCAGAATAGTGGGCTATCCTAAGTCCTTACCACGATGCCACCTGATCTCACTGATCTGTCTCCTATTCCTTACACTGGACGAGATCACACCATGCTGGGCTGTCATTCCTTTGACCCTTCAAGTGCACTCCAGGCTCATGATCTTTGAACTTGCTGTTCCTTCTGCCAGAGAGATTCCTCCAGACATCTCCATAGCTCACTCATTGACCTCCTTCAGGTCTTTTCTTAAAACTCCCCAACAACACTATTTAAAATAACTCCTCACTCACTGCCATGACTCTTAGCCATTCACCCAGCTTTCTCACTATCTAGATTTTATTAGTTTTTTCATAGAATATAATTCATCAGAGTAGGGACTTTGTTATATTCACTGCTATATTCCCAGCCCAAAGAACAGTGACTGGCACACTGTAGGTCCTCAATAGATATTTGTATAAATAAATCCATGCACCCCTTTGTTCATAGCAGCACTATTCACAATAGCCAAGACATGGAAACAACCTAAATGTCCACTGACAAATGAATGGATAAAGAACAGGTGGTGTATATGTATACAATGGAATATTACTCAGCCATAAAAAAGAATGAAATCACACCACTTGCAGCAACATGGATGGACCTAGAGATTATCATACTAAGTGAAGTAAGTCAGAAAGAGAAAGACAAATACCATATGATATCACTTATGTGGAATCTAAAATATGACACAAATGAACTTATCTATGAAACAGACTCACAGACATAGAGAACAAACTTGTGACTGCCAAGGGTGACAGGTGGGTTGGGGAGGGATGGACTGGAAGCCTGGGATTAGCAGGTGCAAACTATTATATATTGAACGGATAAACAACAAGGTCCTACTGTATAGCACAGCAAACTATATTCAATATCCTGTGATAAACCATAATGGGAAAACATATGAAAAAGAATTTATACATATTTATAACTGAATAATTTTGCTGTACAGCAGAATTAACGCAACACTATAAGTCAACTATACTTGAATAAAATAACTGTTCAAAAAAAATAGAATGAATCCATGATTTAGGTTGATGGAAAAGAGGATAAAGATTTACAGGGAGGGTCCCAGCCTAAGCAAAAGTCACAGGATAGGACTGTGCATGATATGGAGAGCAGATGGGAAAGAACATGTCTAGAATGTGGTGTTAAGTTGACATTAATATACAGTTGGAAATGGTTGGGTTTAAAACAAAGCTCTAATGAGATATACTGAGATAAATACTGTCTAGATTATCAGGGAAGAGTATCACAAGATAAGCATCCTAAAGAGAAAGAATAGTGCATGATAAATATGACTGTACACAAAAGGAGAGAGAAACTAGCAGAATATTAATAACAGTTACCTCTGGAAGGTGGAGTTAGTTATCTTCCTTTACTTTTCTATTTTTTTCAAATTTCCTTAATAAGTACGGACTAATTTTACAACTCGAAAAAAAAATCTTTAAAGTTGCTTCTGAGTTCTAAAGTACTGAAAGGTAAGTTCCTCTGTAAATTCACTATTCTGTCTGATATAAGACTGTTTAATGAATGCCGTATATATTTATGAATAGGCAAAGACAGGAGAAGAGTTTCAAGAGAAACAAAGGATTTCAGAACCTAAGAAAAGACTTTTGAGCTTGATGCAACTGACAGTATGAACCAGCCATAGAAGGGGAGAATTTTCAAATTTTCCAGGTAGAAGGATTAAGTGCAAAGGCTCCAGGGTAGAATAAACGTCAAGTATTTGATGCTCAGTGAGCTTATAGGATCTGATTGACATTCTCTTCCTGCTGTGTGAAAACCGAAAGGGTGAGGGGACGTTGGAGAGTGGAGGATGGGGGCAATAGTAGAAAGCGTGGAACGCAGACAGAAAGGCTAATACAGGGACTTCCCTGGCGGTCCAGTGGTTAGGACTCCGTGCTTTCACTGCCGAAGGCCCGGATTCAATCCCTGGTCGGGGAACTAAGATCCTGCAAGCGTCTGGGTGCGGCCCAGAAAAAAAAGGCTACTACATAAACCTAAAAAGACGAGTTGCTCTGGGTTAATAACAGTAGAGAAGGAGAAAAGTGCAAAGATTTTGGATCTTCGTTAAAGGCAGAGTTAACCAGACTTGCTAATGAACTGGTTCTGGCAGGTGAAGAAAAAAAGAGAAATGAATTACTGCCAAGTCATATGGAAGCTTCTGGATTAGCATCACACTTAGAACACAACACTGAAACTCCCACATTACTTCTCCAAAGACAGCTACACCCAGAAGAGAGAAGTGTCGATTACTCACTGTTATCAAGTGCCCTTTGGGTGCTAAAGCACTGCCCGGCGGGGGACACTGTGAGATAGAGTGTAAAAGAAAAGGAACGGATGTATCTTTTCCTCTTGAAGTTTATTAACTTATAGGGGAGACAGGACAAAAACAAAGACATATATAAATGTAACTTCTTCATATGCTTGATCGTTGACATGAATGCACACTCTGATTCATCAAAGAGGCTGATGTGCTGTCGCAGTTTCATCAAGAACTATAGCTCTAGTAAATTACACTCAAAATCCAACTTGGTGGTTTATAATTACAAGATCAGGAAATGATCACAGTTAAAAACATTAATGCATAGAGGGAAGTCGATTCACATGCCTACCTTTATCCTTCATAGTTATATAATGGCATGTCACTCTAAATGACAGGCCCATCAGTCTATTTTATTCTAGAGTTGAATTTACCCAGCACCAAAATGAAAAGGCCATCTGAATGATGGGCTGCAGTTTCACTTGTCACACATGTGTTTTGAATTCTGTCATAAAGACAGAACAGAGGGAAACAGAAGAAACTTGCCTTCAGAGGAAGCTACCCAAGACAAATTTGCCATCAGGATGAACCAAGGATAGAACTGGAAGAAATTCTGATACTTAGGAGTCACCTGCAAGCTTGTTATATGTAAACATGAACTTGGAAAATAGAGCAAATTTTAAAAGTTAGGTAATTACGGCATTGTTTTTAAATTAAGACTCATTCAGTACTGATAATTCATGAGATTCTGGAAAGTTTTACTTATGCCCATAATAAAACCAGAGAATGAAAATAATTATCAAATTTAGCAGGTATTTTTATTCTACATAATTAATACCTACTGAAACTCAGCAAACTTCAGCAAACGACTAAGCAGTTAACAACTTTTCTTTCTCTCCCTTGTGGTTAAACTATGATTGCTAATTTTTATTTTTCACGTTTTCATTCACTACCAGGAAGAATAAGATTTTAACAATCTGTTCAATTACCAAAGAACCTACAGGCCAATGTATTAAAGGTATTGCGAAGATTTCCTTCCTTCTTGAAAAATGAGTGTCATATAGACTTCAAGGGCTAGAAGATCTAGGAGTGCATTCTCTCACCTGGGAACTGCCAACAAAGGAATCAAGGCAAACTAATGGTTAAGAACATAGGAACTGGAGTCTAATATTGAGTTTTAAACCCACAGCTACCATGTGTGCTTTACGTGGAACCACTGGCATGTTATTTAAGCTCCCTCAAATGTAAAATGGGAATTCTAAAACCAACCCGTACAGATTAAGTAAAATAATGTGTGTTAAGTTTTAGGCACAGTGCCAGATGTACAGTGTTCTAAGTTGGCTAAAAGGATTATCCAAGAAACCCTCAAGCTCTCTAGGTAGTTTACCATGACTGCTGCCTTCTCTAGGCTACCACAGCTCTTAAACTGTGCTCCTTCCCTGTTCCTGTGTTCAAGCCTTCATGTACTCAACAGTTGTTTACTGAACATTTATTCGTGCCAGATATTGGGCCAAGGGCTAAAGATATAGCTATAAACATGATAAATGAGTTCTCCACGCTTATGATTTTATAGCCTACTCAGGGTTGGAGAAAATATAATATGGTATTTGCCTTGCTGTGAGAAATTCAGACTATAACTGGATCCCCTAGAACAGGTTAGGTTGGAACTTGAACTTGAGGGTCAGGGAAGGTTTTCTTGTGGTCAGTGTATTTAAGTGGTAAATAAAAGGGGAAGTAGGAGTCACTAAGAGAAGGGAAGAAGAATAGTCTTTCAGGTGGAAAGATCAATATGAGCAAAATCCCATGAATGAAAAGCACTGGTGGGATTTCCCTGGTGGCGCAGTGGTTAAGAATCCGCCTGCCAATGCAGGGGAGACAGGTTCAATCCCTGGTCCACGAAGATCCCACATGTAGCAGAGCAACCAAGCCCGTGCGCCACAACTACTGAGCCTGTGCTCTAGAGCCCAAGAGCCACAACTACTGAAGCCTGCCCGCCTAGAGCCCGTGCTCCGCAACAAGAGAAGCCACCCCAATGAGAAGCCCACCCGCCACAACTAGAGAAAGCCTGTGTGTGGCAACGAAGACCCAACACAGCCATAAATAAATAAATTTTTTTTTTTAAAAAGAAAAACATTGGTGCAGTATGCACAGTGCTGAAAGTATAACAAGGCCATGGGAGATGGCTTTGGAGAAAGAGCAGAGCCCAGTCGTAAAGACACCTATTGCTTTTTTCTACCTAGTAACTACCAACCTGCCTCCCATACTACCTAAATGATTTTATAGGACCTGTCATGTGTTCACCAGACTCCATCCCTCTCTAGATTGATCCAGGAGTAGTCACTGACCTAAGCTGCACCAAGGACCACCTTCCCTAGGATTGTTGGTCTTCAAGGTGATGAGAGTAGTGTTATTCTTTCTCTGCTGGATGGAGCAGTAAGCTATAAATGCAGAAGCCACCAGCTCATGGTTTATGCCGTGTGGAGAAAGCAAGCCTATGGCAAGAGAAAAGGATGAGACTCAAAGAGAATCAGAGATGGAGGACAGAAGTCAAGTCTTGATTGTGTTTCAGTCCGTTTCCAGCTTTTACTTCCTAAGATTTAACAGCATCTCTACCATCCACATGGCTTGCTTTTCCCGTGAGTACCCCAGTACCCTTCCAATAAATTTTTCTTTTTACTTAGCCTGGTTTGAATTGGGTTTTTAATCAGCAAACAATTTTTTAAAAGAACTAAAAATATTGATACAAATTTTTTAAATTTAGTTTTTTCAATCAGTTCTCTATTTCAAAAGAAGTCTCATTTTGTGTTAAATTCATAGCTACTTCTTCTTCAATAATGGAAGTAATATAATACATAAGAAATTTTCCCACAAGCCTGATTTATAACAATAATAGGAGATCAAAACCAATCTCTACTCCACATCCTCTGAGAAAACTTCTTAGGGTGAAGTATGTTAGTTTGTGTAGAGCTAGCAATTATGTATGATGAATTGTTTATGAGAAAGAGTGCATGTTGACTACAGGCTCTCTGACAAATTATACAGTATTGATATCAGTCATCATAAATTATAAACTTGGAAAAATGAATCCTGTTAGGAAAAGACTGGAAAATACATCTTGAGAGCTTGAAGTCCTGATACTTTTTAAAAAATATTCAAAATGCTGATTCATGAGTTTGCCTTACTTTTCTTGCCTCAACTTTACAGATAAAGATCTGTAAAACAAAATTAGCTTTCCATAATGCATCAAAATTGATTGCATCACATGAAAAGATGCTCAACATCGCTAATTATTAGAGAAATGCAGATCAAAACTACAATGAGGTATCACCTCACACCAGTCAGAATGGCCATCATCAAAAAGTCTACAAACAATAAATGCTGGAGAGGGTGTGGAGAAAAGGGAACCCTGTTGGTGGGAATGTAATTTGGTGCAGCCACTATGGAGAACAGTATGAAGGTTCCTCAAAAAACTAAAAATAGAGCTACCATATAATCCAGCAACCCCACTTCTGGGCATACATCCAGAGAAAACCATAATTTGAAACATGCACCCCAATGTTCATTGCAGCACTATTTACAATAGCCAAGACATGAAAGCAACCTAAATGTCCATCAAGAGATGAATGGATAAAGAAGATGTGGTACATATATACAATGGAATATTACTTAGCCATTTAAAAAATGAAAAAACGCCATTTGCAGCAACATGGATAGACCTAGAGATTATCATACTAAGTGAAGTAAGTCAGAAAGAAAGAAAGAAATACCATATGCTATCACTTATGTGGAATCTCAAATATGACAAAAAGGAACTTATCTATGAAACAGACTCACAAACATAGAGAACAGACTTGTGGTTGCCAAGGGGGAGGGTGGGTTGGAGAAGGATGGACTGGGAGTTTGGGATTAGCAGATGCAAACTATTATATATTGAATGGATAAACAACAAGGACCTACTGTATAGCACAGAGAACTCTACCCCATACTCTGTAATAACCTATATAGGAAAAGAATCGATATATGTATATGTATAACTTAATCACTTCGCTGTACACCTGAAACAAACACAACATTGTAAGTCAACTATATTCCAATATAAAATAAAAATTTTTTAAAATTTCTTCAATCCCTTCACACCTTCAAAGGAGGGGGAATGTGACACTTCACAGATTTCCTGTCATGTATCAGGCACACTGGGCAGGGCTTTCACACGTTATTTCATTGAATCCTAACAGCTCATTTATAGAGGAGGATACAAAAGTTCAAAGATGTTGCTCTGCTTGCTAAGGGTCATGCAAGTATTTAAAAGGGGAGATTAAAGTCTTTTAGATTCCAAAGCCCACACCTGAAATAATAAAGTCCTAATCATTTAGCAATTTCAATTCGCCAATCATCATTCAAAATAAATGGGTCAGGGACTTCCCTGGTGGCAAAGTGGTTAAGAACCTGCCTGCCAATGCAGGGGACATGGGTTTGATCCCTGGTCTGAGAAGATCCCACATGCTGCAGAGCAACTAAGCCCATGCGCCACAACTACTGAGCCTGCACACAAACAACTACTGAACCTGCGTGCCTAGAGCCGGTGCTCCGTGACAAGAGAAGCCACCACAATGAGAAGACCGCGCACCACAACGAAGAGTGGTCCCCGCTCTTTTTTATAAACAAATAAATTTATTTTTAAAATTTTTAAAACATGGGTCAGTTGCAGGCCTTGAAAATACTTTTTTAAAAATAATTTATTTGATTTATTTTTGCCTGCATTGCATCTTCGTTGCTCCGCAGGTATTTCTCTAGCTGCAGCTAGCAGGGGCTACTCTCTGTTGTGGTGTGTGAGCTTCTCATTGTGGTGGCTTCTCTTGTTACAAAGCATGGGCTCTAGGCGCGCGCGCTTCAGTAGTTGTGGCTCACGCGCTTAGTTGCTCCACGGCATGTGGAATCTTCCCGGACCAGGGCTCAAACCTGTGACCCCTTCACTGGCAGGCGGATTCTTAATCACTGTGCCACCAGGGAAGCCCCAAGCATTGAAAATATTTAAAAATAAAAACGGTATAATATTCTTCAGTAGAATGAGAAAACTAAAAAAATGTATAATTTGGGGATGGCTTATTAAGAGCTGTAACTAATAAACCAAAACAGTTAAGAGCCAAAATGAAGAGAATATTTTAATTAGCTAATAATGACTTTTTAAAAATTGGGGTATGGGGGTAGAGGGGAGACAATGTTGGTAATAGTGTTGTTATTTTTTAATTTTTTTGTTCCTTGCTTTGTTTTAGGTTATAATATAAACTGTATTAAATATGCTTTAGGGGAAAATAATTAATGCTAACAAAGCACAAGAACAAACGTGTTCATTCAGCTTCTGTTTTATTTCTGTCTGCTCTGTCTAAAAGCATTGTTGTCATGCTGGGAAAGGTGAAATTAATACTGTTAAGAGAGAATTGAAGCCACAGATGGATCGGGAAGTTGTAAATGAGGACCTAGGTGTTCTAAATGAGTTTCAAGCAGACAAAGAACAGTGCAGGATCACAGAGAACTGCCGTTGGTAACCTCTGAGGAATCAGAGAGAAGAAAACGCATAATTAATCATCCCCATCCTCACAAAATAAAAGAAGAAAGTGGATTCTACAAGCTCTAAGTGGTTTAACTATCCAAAGAGAAATGGAAGGCTTAATGCAATCTACCAGTGGTGCGATGGCTCTGTGGCTGCCCGGGAGGTGACAGAAGACATCAAACCCGTTCCTTTCCTCCAATTAACTTCACCTTCGTGCTTCATGAGGGTAGAGAGGAAGGGAACTGAATGTTCACTCCACGTCTGAACAGAAAGCAAGGATTTGGAGCAAAGATCCATAAAATGGCCACAGCTGAGAAGCTGAAACTCTCTGGGAGTTGAACGGTTATAAGCATTCAGCCCCAAGTCTTCATCTATAAGTACAGAGTAGATGAAGCACTTGCAAAATTAATTTTTTATTCACATATATATTCCTTCCTGCCATATATATAATATATACCGTATATAGGTACCTATGGCAGCTTTTGCTAAAACTACTTTAAATATTGAGAATAAAGGTCTGACACTACCTGTACACAAATCTCCCAGCATTCTACGTGGGAATATAATTGAAAGTACATCACAGGGCCATTTGATGTAAAATACTCCTGAAAGGGAAATTTCAGCATGAACAAATTGTGTATGAACAAAATTAACAGGAAGATATCGCTATAGGCTACATGGCTTTTGGGTTCACTCTTCCAACAAGAGGTCCCAAGTTCCATGTGTCATTTGTGGTAGTGGGTACAACACTTACAAAGTGCGAGAGGAATTCCATCGTGTTTCTGCTCAGCGCTGAAGAGCTGTCTATGCCATTTCAAGAGAGCACTGGCGCACGGAGTCTGACTCATGCTAAAAGAGTTGAAAATTGTAACCTTTCAGTAGCACATTAGTCTTCATTGGCCAATTTATTTGTAGCATTTTCAGACTGCAAGGCATTTTTACAGCATACATATCTTACTGTAGTTACATAAGAGTCACATTTCATTCTAAAGCAAAGATGGATGATGAACAGGCTGTCATTCTCCATATTCCCCCAGAGAAGACAGATTGTGGCGTATGAGCTTACCAATATAATTTG
The DNA here is from genome assembly GCF_026419965.1 of Kogia breviceps. Lineage (NCBI taxonomy): Eukaryota > Metazoa > Chordata > Mammalia > Artiodactyla > Physeteridae > Kogia > Kogia breviceps. Next base: position 73,845,498 of record NC_081311.1, on the reverse strand, counting down.
AGATCGCAACTGAAGTGAGATAAAGAATAGGTGGGCAGGCATTGGAATACTAAACTGGGAATCAAGAGGCACAGTTGTATTCCTAAAATTCACGATGCAACCTTGAACATGTTAATGTTTTTATTATTCATCTTCCTTTTTGATAACGTGAGAACGATATTACACATCTTATCTATCTCCTGGGGATGTTCTGATGCTGGAGGAGATGAGGCTGGAGACCAGGGAATCAGCAGAGATACTCAAGGTCTCTGCCTATTTCCTTCCCTTAACTTGCTCATCAGAATAGTAAATTTCTCTCCAGTGCACCTACGGCTCTTACTCCATGCCCCTATTACAGTATTTTCTCAATGATCATATTTGTGGGTTTTTTTATGTCTCTCTTTTTTTAATTTTATTGAAGTATAGTTGATTTACTTTTTTTTTTTTTCGGTACGCGGGCCTCTCACTGCCGTGGCCTCTCCCGTTGCGGAGCACAGGCTCCGGACGCGCAGGCTCAGCTGCCATGGCCCAGCCACTCCGCGGCATGTGGTATCTTCCTGGACCGGGGCACGAACCCGTGTCCCCTACATCAGCAGGCGGGCTCCCAACCACTGAGCCACCAGGGAAGCCCCTGATTTACTTTTTTAATGTCTCTTTTTCATTTTGTTTTGATGTTTACTTTTTTGCCTTTTATGATGATTTTTATTGATGAGGGTTTTTTTTAATTATTATTATTTAGAGGGGAAAAATAAATCCTAGCCACAGGCAATTTATAAACTGGTATTATAGGGAAAGACAAATGCTGGAGTTAGCTGATGCAGAAATCCACTGAGCCCTCTGATACCAGTGGGTAATACTATGACCAAATTATTCCAAAGTAGTGGGAACTAGTTTGTCAACGATGTGGTTGGAGCCCCACACCCAGCAGTCCCTAGGTGCTTATCATTTCGGTGCCTATCTGCTCAAATTCCTACTGCCAGTGCCTCAGCTCTTTGCCTAAGGGCTTTGTCCGATCACAGGAACCCACTCTGCTCCTGCTGGGCAGACCAGGAATGCCAGGGAGTTCATGCTCCCCCAGGACAGCCTTCAACCAGTGACTGATAGGAGTGGATGAACAGGCCCTCCGACTCTGGCCTGCTTCTAACATCTCTTTTTACATTTTTTTAGCCATGCCACAGGGCATGTGGGATCTGTGTTCCCCAACCAGGAATCGCACCTGCGACCCCTGCATTGGAAGTGTGGAGTCTTAACCACTGGCCTGCCAGGGAAGTCCTTGCCTCGTTTCTAGACCAATCAGCTCTCAGATCCAGAGCCAACCAGTTGAAGCCACTGAAGGCATGTGACCTGCGACACCAGAGCAAGTACACAGAAGAATTCCCCTAATCCTATGCCCAAAGGACCCATAGCCATTTACCCATGTAATTGTACACCGAGGAGAAGAGAATGACCGGATCACTTGAAGACTGTTCGGTACAGGGTCCTAGCAAGTCACCATCCGGCCTCTTAGTGGGGTGGAGGGAGTGAAGGGGAGACTAGGCAGTAAATAGAGAACTGGCCCAAGTCTGTCTCTCAGTGGATCGTTCTCTCCATTCCCAGATGCATAATTTAGATGATATCCTTACCCCAGAAAAAACTCCCCCATTAGTTTAGGTCTGGGGAATAAGGGTGTGGATGGGCCGATGGTGAGGGTAATGCTTCTACCAGAAGAAACAGTAAGGGTTCCACCCAAATCTCTCATCATGGGCAGGTCAAGCAAGGAGTGTCTACATTGCCAGAGCTCTGGCACTGCAGCTCTGATAATTATAAGCAGATAGGGTTGCTGCTATATCATGGGGCAAGGAGGAATAGGCCTGAAACCCAGAGAAGTCATCAGAGCCCTCCTGATGCTTCCATGCCCTCCAGGAACTCTAACCAAGCAACTGTAACTACAGAATCACTAAGACTCCAAACAGGGGTCCAGGCCGCAGGAGATGAAGGTGTGGGTTCCCCCACTGTGTAAGCCAGGGGTCCCCAACCCCCAGGCTGAGGACTGGTACCAGTCTGCGGCCTGTTAGGAACCAGGCTGCACAGCAGGAGGTGAGCGGCGGGCGAGAATGAAGCTTCATCTGCTGCCGCCCATCGCTCCCCATCACTCCCATTACCGCCTGAACCATCCCCCCCACCCCCCAGTCGGGGAAAAACTGTCTTCCACAAGAGCAGTCCCTGGTGCCAAAAAGGTTGGGGACTGCTGGTAAGCGACCTCCAGGTGCTCAGGTGCGGGTTGAGGGTGAGGGGATTTCGAGTGCACGGTGGAGAAAAGAGATGATAAGTAGCAGTGATGTCCCTGAAATCAATGGCAACGGCGGGGACTGTAGCTTGTCCACTAACTCCTAGTGACTGGCCTCAAACTTGAAGAAACAGTATGAGAGAAAGTTAAAATGAGACACAAGGGGAGGTGTAAGAGGCAAGAAACAGACTGTAGCAGAAACCATCAAAGCCTCCCTGCATCCCCTTGACACTTACAATTTTCTTCACTCAATTTCCAGTGGCCTGGGGGCTCTCTCTGTCCTGGAGCTACAGGACGTGCCAGGGAATGAATCCATTCCCACCCTGGAGCACACATCCTCCAATGCCAAGGGCAATTGGTAGGCAAATTTCCAGATCCCTCACTCCTCCAGTGAGATAACTCTGAGTCCCAGCTTCTCTACTGTCTCACAGACTTAGAGGAATTCAACCCCTGCTGCCTATAGTGGTATCTTACTGATAACACATCCTTTGGTGGCTGCCTTTCCCTGTTTCCTTGTTATATTTGCCTACTCCTCCAGGGTGTCTTCTCTGATCATATTCTAAATAAACTTCAATTCTTATCTGGGGTTTGTTTTTGTTTTTGTTTTGTTTTGTTTTTGCGGTACGCGGGCCTCTCACTGTTGTGGCCTCTCCCGTTGCGGAGCACAGGCTCCGGACGCGCAGGCTCAGTGGCCATGGCTCACGGGCCCACAGCACCGGGGCACGATTCCGCGTCCCCTGCATCGGCAGGCAGACTCTCAACCACTGCGCCACCAGGGAAGCCCTGGGGTTTGTTTTTGAGGGCACACAACTTATTAGAGATATATATTCTGTTAAACAATTGCAAAGGAAGAGGTATTTACTGGATAACATCTCTTTTGTAAATAAGCAAAGTAGATTCACTCCTCCCCCTTGTGTAAACCCATTGTGTTCTCCCCCTCCTGAATAAGGGACCAACTATCACTAGTGCTTTTTCCTGTAGATCTCCATGTTCTCCCTGATGAGGAGGTGGAAGCAGCTACGGAACTCTGAAATTCTGCACTTTAGGTAGAAATAATCTGAATGTGAATGCATGCAGAAAGGAAAGGTTATGATCAAAACAGGTAATTTATTCAGCACATCTGTATACCAGATCCTCTGTAACGTACCCTGCATGCATTACTATTTCCTTTTATTCTCACAGCAACTTTATGAAGTAGTGAGGATTATTATCCCCACTTTGCTGGTGAGAAAATGGAAGCCTGGAGAGTTCAAACAGCTTGGAAGATTCAAGTCTGGGCATGGCTGCCTTGGAACTCCATGCATGCACTTGCCCCTCTGCTACAGAGACTCCTTGCAATAAAGTAAAACAGCCTTTGTACATCTCTTAGGTTTGTAGTTTGGAGCACAGACCGACTAGTGCAATCCCCAAAACCAGAACCACTAAAAAGCCTGAGAAAGAATCTCAATTGTGAGAACAAGGAGGAAAATGTCTTAATAAATGCAGTCAGCACTTCCCAGGACTCCAGTCACCACCTGCACTGCTCAGCTGGCTATAAAGCAAGTAATCAAAGTTCATCCAACATGAGTAAATTGCTGAGTATGAAAACATAGGGAACTCACAACAGTGCCCTACTCACAGTTTTCCTTTTATCTGCGAATATGTATAACTCAAGAAAATAGACAGGGATAAAAATAAAGTGTAATACTAAAAACATGATCCATAAGAGGAAACATTGATAAAAAATTGACAAATAGACTTCATCAAAAGCAAAAGAAAATTTTTTTTCGGCTCTGAAATATCCTGTGAAGAGGATGAGAAGATACGCTACAAACTAGAAGAAAATATTTGCAAACCACATATTTGACAAAGGAGTTGTATCTAGAATATATAAAGAACACTCAAAACTCAACAGTTTAAAAAAACAATTAGTAATAAACATTTAGAAAGTGGGCAAAAGACAAGGACAGATATTTCACTGAGGAGGATAAACAGATGTCAAATAAGCACATGAAACAGGGTTCAGCCCCCTTAGCCACTAGGGAAATGCACATCAAAACCCCAGTGAGCTATCATTATATACCTATCAAAAGGGCTAAAATAAAAAATAGTGATAACCTAAAATGCTTACAAGAATGTGGAGAAAGTGGATCATTCATACATTGCTGGTCCGAATGTAAAATAGTACAGCCACTCTGCAGGAGAGGATGGCATTTTCTTATAAAAATAAGCATATGCTTACCATGTGATCCAGCAGTTATTCTTGGGCATTTACCCCAGAGTAATGAAAAGTTAAATTCACACAGGAACCTGTACACAAATGTCCACGGCAACTTTACTCATAATATCCCCAAAGTGGAAGCAATCCAAATGCCTTTCAACCAGTAAATGGTTAAACAAGCAGCAGTACATCCAGATGATGGAATACTACTCAGCAGTAAAAAGGAATGACCAGGCTTCCCTGGTGGCGCAGTGGTTGAGAATCCGCCTGCCGATGCAGGAGACACGGGTTCGTGCCCTGGTCCGGGAAGATCCCACATGCCGCGGAGCAACTAAGCCCGTGAGCCATGGCCGCTAGGCCTGTGCGTCCGGAGCCTGTGCTCCGCAACGGGAGAGGCCACAACAGTGAGAGGCCCGCATACAGCCAAAAAAAAAAGGAATGACCACTACTACACCTAACAACCTGAATGGATCTCAAGGGAACTATGCTAAGCGAAAAAAAAAAAAATCTCAAAAATTTATATACACATAGCATTCTTGAAATGATAAAAGTATAGAAATGAAGAACAGATTAGTGGTTGCCAGGAGTTAGGAAGCGGGACAGGAAAGAAAGTGGTGGTCGTGGCTATAAAAGAGTAGCGCAAGGGCTCCTTGTGATGAAACTATCCTGTATCTTCAATGTGGACGTAGTCCCACTATTCTACACATGTGATAAAACTGCATGGAACTAAATACATACACACACATGAGTGCATGTAAAACTGTTGAAATCTGAACAAGGTCAATGGTTTATGTCACTGTTAATTTCCTGGTTGTGATATTGTACTATAAATTATGTCAGATGTTACCACTGGGAGAAGCTGAGTGATGGGTATATGGACTCTCTATAATATTTCTTTTTCTTTTTTTTTTTTTTTTTTTTTGCGGTACGCGGGCCTCTCACTGTTGTGGCCTCTCCCGCTGCGGAGCACAGGCTCCGGACGCACAGGCTCAGTGGCCGTGGCTCACGGGCCCAGCCGCTCCGCGGCATGTGGGATCTTCCCAGACCGGGGCGCGAACCCGCGTCCCCTGCATCGGCAGGCGGACTCTCAACCACTGCGCCACCAGGGAAGCCCCTCTCTATAATATTTCTTATGAGCACATGTGAGTCTACAATTATCTCAAAATAAAAAGTTAAAAATAATTTTTAATACAGTAGAATTGGATTATGTAATATAGCAAATTTTCTGTTTGCTTATATTGCTTAAAGTGTAGTTTTACCTTCACAAAATGACGGATGGACAGTTTATTTATATTTCGATGCCAAAGTTGATCACTTATTTCTTCTTCATAAATAGAGCAATGAGATCCAGCAGTAAATTAAAGTATTTTTGGATCTCCAACAAGAACTTTTAGTTTTTCATGTCCACATGTAACTCTTAGTTCATGAGTCCACAGAGCATAGTGCAAATAGCCTGACATGGTAGTTAGGAACCCTACGTTCTAAGTCTGGTTTTGCGTCTTTCTAGCCTAGGCCAGATTTTACCTCTAGTAGTAACACAACACAAATATAATTTCCTTTAAAACATCAGTATTTAGAATGTCCCTCCTTACTGAATATTCTTGAAGTATCTTATGTAACTTACAGCAGGCAAGAAAAATGTTTCTCATATTTCTCCTACTGAACTCATATGCCATGATAAAACCTTTTTTTTTTAACAAATGGTTGGAGGACCTCAATCATATTTATGAAACTTTAGACATCTGTTTAAATAGCAAAATGTCCCCAAGCCATAACCTCTCAGATCTCCTAGCAGACTTCATCCCTTACACACAATGCTGATATCCTAGGAGAGCAGACTTTTCCCAATAACTCACTCCCTCTTCAGCCAAAATAAAGCTTGAATTCATTCCAAATAACTGTGTTATTAGAGGAACATTTGCTAGCTGGGTGCCCTGATCTAACTCTACTTTAAATAAGAGTATAGCATGATTTATAAAGCCGAGGAGGCACATGCTGACATGGTCTCAGGGTTTTTCTTCATCTTTGGTTTATATCTGGACAAAAAGGTTATGAGCCTTAAAAACGCCAAGCCACGGCTTTGTATTACAATTAATGTTGCTGTGTTCACCTTCTAATCCACAGCTGACTGATACTATTATTTTATCTCTTGAATGCTCAGTCACAACGTTTGGAATCCTGGGGGGACACATTATAATGTGGGGACCCCTATCCCCAATACATCTCGCTTATGACTTTAAGTTGGGTAGGCTTTAAAGGAACTTTGGAGAAAGAGATGGCCATCTCAGTAAATAGACAATGGAAAGAGAATCTGGCAGAAATCCTTTTAGATTATTATTGTAAGCGAAAGTTTTGATTAAAAGAGTTTGTAGCAAATATTCTTTAAGTTAAGAAAAGCTTTGAACTTGGGTGAAAACATTTGAAACTTATAAGCTATGAGATGGTAGATACAAAGTGATCTTCAAAATAAATTCTGACGGGCAAAACAGGACAAAGATTTGCGGCACCATATAAATAGGCAACATTTAAAGCTACTATCATAAAGGGAATCAAACCTTTAAGTCACCATATAGGGTCTAAAGATCTAGAATTTTTTTTTTTTTCTGGATAATGCACTGGCCTGTAATGGGTCTAAAATTTTGAAGCAGCTGGTACAAAGAAAAAGAACTTAACTTCAGAGACTAATGGATCTTTGTCAAACAATAAGTAGCAACTAGTTATCACCATATTAAAAGGTTATTCGCCCCTAAAAATAAATAAGCAAATAAACAAATACATATGCGTTTCTATGCCACTGACCCCTGCTGCCCCCCGCCCAATTAAGTCAAGGCCTGTTTGGGATCATTCCTTCGTTGGCACCGGCTTCCTGAGGGTCTCAGCGCTAGGACTTTATAGGGTGAAGGCAGACATGATGGTGTTAATGGGGGAGATTTGGGGGTATATAGACATTTCCGGTGGTTCTTGCCTAATCTTCCTCTCATCACTGCAGCCACCACTCTCCCTACCACTATGTCAAAATAATAATTCTGAAACAAACAAAACCCGGGGAGGAAATCAGTGAATAAGTCAAAGAAAATCATTTTCTGGATTTCCCTCTCTTTCTGGAGCCCCACAGTTGCAACTGTGCAGAAACGCCAGCAGCTAAGCACCAGTCGCGTGCAGCAGTGTCCAGATTTCACAGTGCTCTCTGTAGCATGTTTCCCTTTTGTTACCCCCTAGGCTTTAGCAAAGTCTTCTTCTGACTGTCCCAGCTGCATCTCACAGGTACTGTGAGAAAAAAGGGGAAGAGTCAGTTGTCCATGGTGGGCTGGAATTCTAAAAAGAAGATGGGAAGATTTGGGGTCTTGTGCTCCTGGCAGCCAACCCACAAAGACATCCTCTTACAGGTCAGTCTTGAGTCTCTGGGTTTGTTTCCTCAGTCACTTTGGTGGTAATGGCATTCCCCATCTCCCCCCCTCCCCCCTCTTATAACACTATTGAGCCCATTCACTGCCTCAGGCTTCACCCGATGCATAGTCACCAAAGCCAATTTGTCCCGAAGAACATGCAAAGCTGGATATAGATCAGGACCTAAATGTGCCCATCAGGACCAGGCAAACTATGACTCCTTGGCCAAATCTGGCCCACCACCTGTTTTTATCAATAAAGTTTTATTGGAAACCTGTCATGTCACTTGTATTGTCTATGACTGATCTTGTGCTACAAAAGTTCAGTAGTTGTAACAAAGACCACACGACTCCCAAAGCCTAACATATCTACCATCTGATCTTTATAGAAAAATGTTGCTGACCCCGGTACAGGTAGTAAAAAAAAAAAAAAAAAAAAAAGGAAAAGAAATGCATTCTTCATATTGAACTTTTTAAAGCTCCTTTCATATATATAAACCCTATTTCAATCTCTCAGTATACTCTCTGGTTTTCCCACAATAACCTTGAATGAGAAAAACTACCTTTTCAAAAAATATCCAAATAAGCACAGAGCTCTAGTACAATGTGTGATAATAATCTACTTACTATAATTTTCACACACTCCACTTTCTAGAAAGGGCAAATGCCAATCATGTTGTTAATTCCTGACCTTCTCAGTTCTGGAGTAAAATTAACTGCAGACAATTTAATGAGCAATTCCCCCCTCTGACCTAGGGATGCAGCAATAAGAACAGGACGACAGAGGAAACTGGTACCTTCTCTGCAGGATGTCCTGTCAGCCCTGACCTTTGAGAAAAGACACATGTAGAAGCTACTTCAGTTGGAAATCACCCATGGAAAGAGCTGCAGCCCTTCAAGATATCAAACATCTTTAATGCCTGGTACATTGAGACTTCTTGTTTTGAGATGGCTTTAGATTTTTCTTCTTTGAGCTTTTTGATATTTTTCAAATTTTCTAAGATAAATATAACTTTGTAATCAGAAAAAAGGCTATTTAAGAATCAATTACACAAAAGCATACTGTTTTCATATGTACTATTTAGATTATGTATATGTCATCTGCAAAGCTAATGTTATTTAAAAAAAAAAGAAAAGAGCCATTAAAAAGTGAGTGTGGGGCTTTGCTGGTGGCGCACTGGTTGAGAGTCCGCCTGCCGATGCAGGGTACACGGATTCGTGCCCCGGTCCGGGAACATCCCACATGCCACGGAGCGGCTGGGCCCGTGAGCCATGGCCGCTGAGCCTGCGTCTCCTGTGCTCCGCAACGGGAGAGGCTCACAACAGTGAGAGGCCCGTGTACCGCAAAAAAAAAAAAAAAAAAAAAAAAAAAAGTGAGTGTGTTGACATAGAGAACAAACATATGGACACCAAGCGGGGAAAGCAGGCATGGGATGGACTGGGAGACTGGGACTGACACAGATACACTACTATGTATAAAATAGGTAACTAATGAGAACCTGCTGTACAGCACAGGGAACTCCACTTCGTTGTACAGTAGAAACACAACACTGTAAAACAATTATACCCCCATAAAAAATAAATAAATAAGTGACTGTGTCACCATATACACTGTTCTATGGCCACTTGAGTATTTAGTGTCTATCCCAGAACAACTGTTCACCTACAAGATCTAATACAAGATCTCCCCAAACCTCCTTGGTAGAGAACATATTTTTTTTTAATAGAGTTTTCTTTTAGAATAGTTTTAAATTTTACTCCTCCCCCAAATTGAGAAGATAATACAGAGAGCTCCCACATACCCAACCCACACCTAGTTTCTTCTACTAAGGTTTTACATTAGGACAGTTACGTTTGTTATAATTAATAAACCAGTACTGATACATTATTAACTAAAGTCAACAGTATATTCAGACGTCCTTAGTTTTTTACCTAATGCCCTTTCTCTGCTCCAGGATCCCAACCAGACTATGTTATATTATATCTCCTTAGGCTCCTCTAGGGTGTGACAGTTTTTTAGAATTTCCTTATTTTTGATGACCTCGACAGTTTTGAGGAGTAATGGTCGGGTGTATTGTAGGATGTCCCACTATCAGAATTTGTACAATGTTTTTCTCATGATTTGACTATAGTTACAGGCCTTGGGGGGAGGAGGACCGCAGAAGTAAATTAACATTTTCATTACATTGTATCAAGGGTATATAGTATTAACATGATATATAACTATTGATGTTGACCTTGATCAACTGGATAAAGTAGTATTTGTCAGGTTTCTCCATCATACGGTTACTCTTTTCTTCCCCTCTCCCTTTCCATACCATCCTCTTTGGAAGGAAGTTGCCACGCACAGCCCGCAGTTAAGGAGTAGGGTGCCAATCTCCACCTCATTGAGGGGGGAACAGATCCATAAATTATTTGGAATCCTTTTGCATTGGACATTTGCCTCTTTGCCCCCATATTTTAATTTATTCTATCCTTTACTCATCAGTATGAGCTCATGGATATTTATCATATGTTCTATGCTATATAAGGGAATGCACTCTTACAGAGCTATAAAATGCAGTCTTCCCAAAGAAGAATTCAGGCCCTGCCTGTACTGCTGAAACAATCAATACTGGTTATTGGAACAATCTGTTTCCATGTCCAGCTCCATCCCTCTAGGGATAATTCTTCCGCTATGGAAAACAGAAAGGATTCAAACTTAAATGCTGAGCCCAGCCTTTCTCATTCCAGCCACACCTGACTTGTGGCTTCTGCCTGCAAAGGTCATTTAAGAAAAACTTGCAAAATGATCAGTCAGCAGAAGAATGAGTCCCTAAATCTCTTAAGAGCTCTGTCTGAGTATCAGAGAAAGTGGTCGGTAAAGAATAGTTTCCCCCAGATACAATGTGGTTCAGAGAGAAGCCTTGATTTTGCAAAACAAACTTTCCCATTTATTTCCCCACATATAACCATTGGATTGTTGACTTTCCCAACAAACGGGCGAAGACACACACTTGCCCCTGTCGTTGAATTTTGATGCTGAACTTCGAATCTCTCATTTCTCACATGAAAATTTATACAAGCACTTTTGGATTTTTAGTTCATTACCCAAAAGACAAGGATCTTTGGAACTAGGGGAGGGCATTCCCCGAGGAACAAAGCACTAAGAGGGGCCCAGGATTGTGGGCCGGAGTGGTACCTGCTTCACTGTACCCCTCACACCCACATAGAAGAGATGATGATACACGATGAACAAATTATTGGAAGAAAGAAACCGAGGATCAGGCATCAGGAGGCCTGTGTTTCTGTCCTCTAACCAGCTGTCTGTCCTAGAGTAATCACTTCCTGACTCTGGATCTCAGGTTTTCTTGTGCATGGATATGGAGAGGCAATTCTTTCCAGCTATTAAGAAGCCAAAGCATTCAATATACCTTGTCCTGGAAGTTCTTAAGCTTTCAAATATGTTCCAAGAACCCTACTGAGAAAATGCCTTTGCTGGGTGGAAGTAGCCAGATTGATTACAATTGCGTGACAGTCACAGAAAATATTTAAGGCGGCCACTTCCAGCAGCTTCAACAATTGCTCCTGAAGGGAAAGGGGGAGTGAGAATAAACAGTACAGCTAGCTTTCAGAGCTGTTTTTCTAGATCGAGCCAGATTTCGGCAAAATTGAGAATTAACCAGGCAAGGCTTTTCCATTCTCTCCCCTCTGTGTGTGTGTGGTTTAATAATTCTTAAAACAACCTTTTAAAATAAGCTGTTATTTATAGAAACAGGACCTACCCATTGTGGAAAATAAAATGCAAACGAGTAAAACTTTAAAAATAAAAACATCACCTTTTAACCATGCAGAGACCACCCCTGTTAATACCTTACTGCATGTCATTCTGGGTCATTTTCTACATATATATCTACTTATGTTTGACGTAAGATCATACACTATTATCTGTTTTTTCAATGAATGATCTCTACATTATTACATCGGCTAACAGCCAGACAATATTCAAATTTCCCCAACTGACTCCAAATGCCGTTTAGCTGGTTTGTTCAAACCAATATCTAACCCAGGACGATGATGGCATTGCACCTTTGTCTTTTTTCCCTCAGTCTCTTTTAACTTAGTTCTGACGTGAAATCGATAGCCCCAAATATCCTGGAAAATGCCCCACCTTCTGGACTTGGATTTGCCTTTGCTGTTATCTTACAGTGCTGTTTAGCTGTCCCTGTACAACAGAAGTTCAATCTGAAGGCTTGAGTGGATGCAAGGCGTGTCACACCAGAAGACTTGTAATATCTCCATACACCACTGGTGGCGCTAAGCCCGACCCCTGGATTAAGGTACTGATGGTCTGGTATCTTATTACTGTAAAGGTTGCACCTTGCCCCTGAGCATGTACCTGTGTGGTATTACTTGGACAGTATAGGAGTGTTCAGTTGTTCCTTGCCCATCCATCTAGTGACATTTTACACAGATTGATCGTGCCTACCTGGGTCAATACTCTCATTATAGCTTCCCAAATGACATTTTCCTATTTCTTTCCTTCTCTGTGTATTTAGTGTCTACGCTCCTTTGAGCATCACGGATGTCCTAGTCACTTGGGGTTCAAACCATGTCAATGGCCCTTTAACATTCCTGCCACGACGGCCACATGTGAATGTGTAAGTACCCACATCTGCCTTCTGTGTTAAGCACGGTGTGAGGTGGGGTGTCAACCTTGTCACATCTTTATGAAATAATGCCCAATGCCTTTCTGCTTTACAACCACACTATTTAAAATGACACCCACGTAGGGCAGCTAGGAAGGGGTTGTCAACTTCCTAAGTGGGATCATGAAATAAGTCTTGGAAATGGACACATGCTGAAGTACTCTGTATACAGTAATAGAAAGTATTCAAGGCTGTTTTTTTTTTCCTTGCAGAGTGTACCCTCCCCCACTCCCGCTTCCTCATCACCACCCCATCATGCTTTTCTGTGAGGTCTAGTAGGAAGAAGCAAACCCTATCGAAGTCAAGCTCACCTGTCCCCATCATCTGTCCTGTCTGGCCCTCATGACCAAAGGACACCTGACCACTGGGATAACACAGCTATGAAATTCTTGAGCTGTGGATGCCGGAAGCAGAAGAGGACACTTTTAGGAGCTCAACTCGTGTGTCAGGAATTCTGCTAGGAACGTGTCTCAGCTCAGGCTGCTCTAACAAAAAAGCACAGACAGAGCGGCTTACAAACAACAGAAATTTATTTCTCATGGTTCTGGAGGCTGGGAATTCTGAGAGCAAAACACCAGCAGACTTGGTGCCTGGTGAGGACCCTCTTCCTAGTTTATATAGATGGCCGTCTTCTCACTGTGATCTCACATTGGCAGAAGGGTCAAGGGAGATCTCCAGAGCATCTTTTATAATGGCACTAATCCCATTCATGAGAGCTCTGCCCTCATGACCTAATCACCATCCAAAGGCCCCAGTTCTGAATATCATCACATTGGACCTTAAGATTTCAACCTACAGGGGCTTCCCTGGTGGCGCAGTGGTTGAGAGTCTGCCTGCCGATGCGGGGGATGTGGGTTCGTGCCCCGGTTCGGGAAGATCCCACATGCCGCGGAGCGGCTGGGCCTGTGAGCCATGGCCGCTGAGCCTGCGCGTCCGGAGCCTGTGCTCCACAACGGGAGAGGCCACAATAGTGAGAGGCCCGCGTACCACAAAAATTTAAAAAAAAAAAAAAGATTTCAACCTACAAATTTGGGGAAGATGCAAATATTCACTCTATAGCAGAACGTAATTCTGAAACACCGATTTATGGATGAAGAAACTGAGGAGAGAGATATTAAGGTTCTTGCCCTGTGTTTCAGTCACATAGTTGTCTCTCTGACCACATGACCCCTATTCCTTCCCTGCTGGCAGTGTCCACTTCCCACACTAGAGGCCAAAAATGTCACAGCTGGGGCAAATGCATGGGACCCATCCAGATCAGTGGTCCTCAACCAAGGGGGGAAAGTGTGTGGGGGAGGATAAATTGGGAGATTAGGATGGACATATATACACTAATGTGTATAAAATAGATAACTAATAAGAACCTGCTGTATAAAAAATAAATTTAAATAAATTTTTTTAAAAGGAGGCATTTTGAGGAGCTTCTGAGAAAGGTGTCCATCCTCATAGAAAGGAGTGCAGGGCTTCCCTGGTGGCGCAGTGGTTGAGAGTCCGCCTGCCGATGCAGGGGACACGGGTTCGTGCCCCGGTCCGGGAGGATCCCACATGCCGCGGAGCAGCTGGGCCCGTGAGCCATGGCCGCTGGGCCTGCGCATCTGGAGCCTGTGCTCCGCAATGGGAGAGAGGCCACAACAGTGAGAGGCCTGCATACCGAAAAAAAAAAAAAAAAAAAAAAAGAAAGGAGTGCAGAAGAGGAAACTGCCCCTTCCACATTTTTTTTTTGGCGGGGGGGGGGGGCACTCTTTCCTCTCTAATCAGTTCCAAGTCTCTTGTCCTCTGCTGTTCTTCCCCCAGTAATCCCTGCTAAAAACTTCCTCTCAAGATAAATCTTTGGAAAATGTTCAGGACAGGATAAGAGCTTAATGTGTTGTTCTCCTGAGGTCTTCTCACGCCTTACCCTAGAATTGAAGCCCTTACGCTAAAATCTCAGAAAGAGAGAAAGATGATGAGAACAGGGCTGTCCAGGTGCCCCTGAGAATGTCTCCTTGTTTCACTTTGGACACAACAATAACATTAACACTCCAAATAATGCCGTTATGGATTGAATGTTTTGTTGAAATCCTAACCCCTAATGTGATGGTATTAGGAGGCAGGGGCCTTTGGGAGGTGATGAGGTCATGAGGGTTGGGCCCCCATGTTGGGATTAGTGTCCTTAGAAGAAAGGAAGAGAGCCATCTCTCCCTCTCTGCTCTCTGTCATGAAAAGATACAATGAGAAGATGGCCATCCACAAACCAGATGGTCCTCGTCAGAACTCAATTGTGCTGGCACCCTGATCTCAGACTTCCAGTCTCCAGAACCATGAGAAATAAATTTTTGTTGTTTATAAACCACCCAGTCTGTGGTCCTTTGATACAGCAGCCCAGACTGACTAAGGCAAATGCCATGTATCAGCTTCATCATCGTCATTATCATCAGGGCCAGGACATGAGTCAGGTACTCACTTTCAGAGTCATTTTGCACCCTCACTTGCCTCATCTTAGCCCTGATTCTCAATGTCAATGAATCCTTAGCAGGTCCCAGGCCCTGTTATAAGGCCTTTATATGTTATTAATGAGAAAAGGAAACTGAGGCACAGAAATCTCACCAGTAAACATGCTGCCAAAGTTCCACAGCTAATGAAGGAGAGAGTGTGGATTTGAATGGGTGACAACAGTTAAACACATCCCCTAAAGTTCTGGTGTTTGGAGACGGGGGCCTCTGGGTATTATTGACTCTATCACTCTGAACATAAGCATATCTCTGCAAAAAAAAAAAAAAAAAAACAAAACTGACGACTTATTTTTAATAGGAGATCTGTGGGACAAAGCAGTCAATCATTATGAGTGGTAAGTTACTCAGCGAGAGTCTGCCAGGGACGAACGGTGTGACCACAGGCAGTCAACTGCCCTCTCTGGACCAGTAAGGAAATTGTAACCTTTCTGCCAGAAGCAAATGATAAAGGGATAAAGGAGTATGGGTGCGAGATAATAGGGAAGTAGGTGAGATTATAGATATGGCTTAAGCTTCTGCCCCATCTATCCATTTTCTAATGCTATTTATTTTCAACCAGCGCTGGCCAAACCCACATATCTTAGTGAAATTCATCTGCAGGTCGAGTGAATGCAGTTTTCAGGGTGTATCACCATCACCAACGGCCAGGAGCTAATTCCTAACTTGGAGCAACTCAAAACATGAGCTCAACATTTTACAGTAACAGCAGCTAGAAAGGCCAAGTTCTCTGGCTGAGCTGAGTCATCTGTGAAATGTGGACACAATTCAATTTAAATAATAGAACAGTAGCAGCCCGGATTTATGTTTCTGCATGACTCTCTGCTTAGCTCAGATTGGACCCACTACACCGCCTGATTTCTCAGCAGGCAGTTAGCCTGTAGGAGACCTTCCATATCCAGTAACAAATCTCATTTCCTCTCAGCCTCAAGGAGACAACAAAAGCCAGATGGTCCTTCAAGGCTGTTAATTATGCTCAACGATCCCAAGATGGATGAGGCCTACTTCTGGACTTTTCCGCCGAAACCACAAGGTGGCACTGAAGCACAGGAAATGCTTCGGAAGCTGTGGGCGTCACCTGCTAGGAGGAGGGAAAAAAGGAAAGCAAAGATCCCTCATCTCAGGCAGCTGAATTAATGAGGAAGATGCAGGCCTAGGAAGGGCCTAGCAAGGAAGGCAGCACGCATCGAATTCCCAGTTAGCCTTGTAAATCCACAGGTGTCCAAGTTTCAGGCTACATGTAAATTAGGTCTGAAAATTCAAAGGAGCTTAAAGAGCAATTAAGTCATGCTTTGGTTTGTTAATGAAGCCAGCACTAACCAACAGGGCAGGTAAAATGTAATTGAGCTCAGAGCTGAAAAAGCCGTGTCTCTGTTGTAAATTCTACAGCTGTTAAGGTCTGTGTGCATTTATAGGTGGGCTAAACAGTGAAGGAAACCCCAGAAACATCCCGCAGGAAATTCTAGACAACTGGGAGGTCACCTCTCCTAAAATCCAGGGAGCAGAGAGAAAGAGGACAGCCTTCCCCACAATCTTTCTAGACCTGCGCTGTCCGATACAGTATCCTCATGTGCCCAATGGGTACTTTCTTAACTGAGATGGGCTATAGTTTTAAAATATACACTAGAGGGACCTCCCTGGTGGTGCAGTGGTTAGGAATCCTCCTGCCAGTGGAGGGCACACAGGTTCGAGCCCTGGTCCAGGAAGATCCCACATGCCACAGAGCAACTAAGCCCGTGCGTCACAACTACTGAGCCTGCACTCTAGAGCCCGCAAGCCGCAACTACTGAGCCAGTGTGCCTAGAGCCCGTGCTCTGCAACAAGAGAAACTACCTTAATGAGAAGCCCGCGCACCACAACAAAGAGTAGCCCCTGCTCGCTGCAACTAGAGAAAGCCCGCGTGCAGCAACGAAGACCCAAAGCAGCCCAAAATAAATTAACTAAATATATATATATATACACACTAGATTTCAAAAAAATGTAAACTATCTCATTAATCATGCTGTATACTGATTACATGTTGAAATGGTAACATTTTGGATCTACTGAGTGAAATCAAATATGAATTTCCCTTTTTTAATTGGGTTCCTAAAAAATTGTAAATTACATATGTGGCTCTCATCGCATGTCTGTTGGATATTACCACTCTAGGAGCAAAGCACTGATACGCATGTCGTTTGTAAAATACTGAAATACTTTCATACCAGCAGAACGACAACACCGCCCTGGTCCCCCAGCCCCTCCTTGTGTCCTCAGAGCCTTGGGTGCTCAAGTCCCTCAGCCTTGCAGTGTCCACACCGCAGCCAGCTCACGGTAAACTCCTCATCTCCTGTGTCCATCCCACCACCCCCAGAATGGGCCTGGACCCACAGGAGCTGACACTCTTGGCAGGAGTGCTGGCCCCCTGCAGACAAATGCCCCATGCGCATCTAGCCTCCACTCAGTCACTCTGCCTTGGTTGTTGGTGAGAAATGCCGCCTTTGCAGTGACTCTACTTGTCAAACAGTTTGCATCTCACCCACACCTATAAAGCTCGCATTTTCTGTATCAGTGGCATTCCTCAATTTGTGTTCTACGTATTTGTATGTTGGTTTCCCCAAGGAGACTGTGTGGTCATGGGTGGCAGGGTAAGTCTTAACCAGACCTTTATTTCCTGCTCACAGCTCTGTGAGAAAATGCAGAGATGTATGTTGCACGTATTTCCTTCGTATATATGTTGGTTGAAGGTAAGAAATGGAAAGACTGTTGAGCAGTGTCAGAAGGCCACATAGTGGCCCTCAGACCAGCCTCCACATCCAGAAAGGAGGCTGACTTCTCCCAAAGAGATTCTGAGGACAGTTTCCCCCTGGGGGTTAAGCTACTTGGGAAAAACGAGGAGCAGGAAATCTCTGAAGGGTCTGCAAGAAGGCTACAATCTAGAGTTTATTTTGTTGGAAATCCTTGTGGTGTAAAATGACCAAGTCACTTTCAGTCTGTACTTCAAGGTCTCAATCTGATTCTTCAAATCCCCATTCATTCTGTTTCTCATCTATAGATGTCTTTGTCTCTCTGAACCCAAGTCCCCCTAAAACCGAGTTCCCTTACTGTGTTTTATGATTAACCTCCCTATCCAAAACTTTATTCCCCTCTCGTCCTCAATCCTGCGCTGAGCCTAATCAATCAGAGTCATATGAACGAAATTGCTGTTGTTGATAATATTGTTAATGTACTAAAATTGCTATTATAGGTATCATCATTAATGCACAAACGCAGATTGTTTCTCCAGGGCAAGATGACCTAACAGGCCCCCGAGCCATAGACTTCCTGGCCAGAGAATGCTAAATCAGAGACATCCTGACTCCTGAAATGACAATTAAGAAATGTCACAAGACAATGATTAATCCCAGACTCTTTGTTTTTCCCTGTTTAAAAACCCTTCACTCAAAGACCAAGTGATCGGGCTTCCCCAAGTGGCGCAGTGGTTGAGAGTCCGCCTGCCGATGCGGGGGACGTGGGTTCGTGCCCCGGTCCGGGAAGATCCCACGTGCCGCGGAGCAGCTGGGCCCGTGAGCCATGGCCGCTGAGCCTGTGCGTCTGGAGCCTGTGCTCCGCAACGGGAGAGGCCACAACAGTGAGAGGCCCGCGTAATAGAAAAAAAAAAAAAAAAAAAAAAAAAGACCAAGTGGCTGGATCTGAAGCTTGTCTTTCACTCCCTTGCTTGCTGCCCTGCAATAAACAGTGTACTTTTCTTCACCACAACCTGGTGTCAGCAGATTGGCTTTGCTGCATGTCAGGCGAGCGGACCCAAGTCCGGTTTGGTAACATCTCCAAGCTGTTACTGGACTCAAAAATTCCTGGGTAGAGGATAGTTAAGTTTTCACCTCTTGGATTGTAGCTCTTACATAATCCTTGCAACGATAGGCCTTGGAAATGAAGCCATTTTTACTTAGATCTTTGGAGGACGAGCAGATATTTATGTCCTGACTCACCAGTGATGAATCCCTTGTCAGCTTGAGAGGACAAGGCATTGGATTACTGTGCCCCCTGGGGGACATGGAAACTTGTTTGCACACCTTAAAGAATCAGACCCATGGCCCTACACCTGGCAAGCACAGCAAGGCTTTCGTTACTGTGGAGAGCAAGAACTCTGCTCTAGGGCTTTCTCTCAGCCTTCTAGTCATAGCTGCTCTGAAGCTGAAGGAGGCTGCAGAGGAAATGTCTTGCCCATCTAAATGCACAGCACTTGGAGTGATCCCCCAGGCTCCCAGTGCTTCCACTAGATGGATGAGGAGGCAGAAGCAGCAGATACAAGCCCATAGTGACAAAAGTAGTGTGGACTTGATTAAAGAGGAACATGGTACCTTCCAAGAGTACAGCCCCCGGCTGTGGCCAGCCTCACAGTTACCCTTTATTACATGCTCATGATGTCCCAAGCTCTATGCTAAGGTGTTTCCAGACCTTACCTTAATAATCATTCCAAACAAAGAGATGAGTACGACTATTTATTCCTACTTTACAAAGGAGGAAACTGACACTCAGAGGGGTTAAACAACTTGCTTAATATCACACAGCAAATCGGTGCTGTGGTCTTTCTAAATTCAAAGTCCATGGGGCTTCCCTGGTGGCACAGTGGTTAAGAATCTGCCCGCCAATGCAGGGGACACAGGTTCGAGCCCTGGTCCAGGAAGATCACACATGCTGCGGAGCAACTAAGCCCATGAGCCACAACTACTGAGCCTGCACTCTAGAGCCTGCGAGCCACAACTACTGAAGCCTGCACGCCTAGAACCCGTGCTCCGTGACAAGAGAAGCCACCACAATGAGAAGCCCGTGCACCACAACAAAGAGTAGCCCCTGCTCGCCACAACTAGAGAAAGCCCGCGCACAGCAACGAAGACCCAACGCAGCCAAAAATAAATAAATAAATATTTTTTTAAAAAAGAAACCTACTGAAATATTACTCAGCCATAAAAAAAAGAATGAAACAATGCCATTTGCAGCAACATGGATGGACCTAGAGATTGTCATATTAAGTGAAGTCAGACAGAGAAAGACAAGTATCATATGATATCACTTATATGTGGAATATTTTTTTAAAGTGATACAAATGAACTTATTTACAAAACAGAAGTAGACTCGCAGACTTTGAAAACAAACTTATGGTTACCAAAGGGGATAGCAAGGGGTGGGGACTTTTGGATTGAAAAAAAGAAAAAGAAAGAAACCTATTGTGTCAGCTTCCTAAATATCTCTCCTTTCATCCTCTCCTCCACCACAATGCAAGCATCCATCATCTTCATCTGGACTCTTGAAATGGTCTCAGACAGCCTCCCTGCCTCCAGTACTGCCCCTGTCTTCTGACATCACTCCGATGCTCAAAATTCTTCCATGGAGTATAAAATGAAAAACTGGGAGTTTGTTATAACAAAAAAAAAATGCATTTCTACCTCACGACCCAGCAATTCTACTTCTAAATGTTTCTCCCAAGAGAAATAAAAACACATAACCACAAAAAGACTTGCACAAGAATGGTCACGGCATCTTAAACCAAAAGCAACTTAAATAATCACTAACAGGAGAAAAATTAGCTAATTGTGGTACATTCATACTATAGAGTATTACTCATCATTTTTCAAAACATGAACTACTAAAAACAAAATGATATGGATTACAAATATGTAATTTGTATCAAATTACAAATATTGCATTGGACATACTTTTACTACAAATTTATTATCTGAAATTCAAATTTAACTGAGCATCCTATACTTTATCTCACAAACTTAACATGGCTTAATATCAAAAATATTATGTTAAACAAATGAAGTCTGACACAAAAGCATAGATCCTAAATGATTCTTTTTATATGAAGTTCATGAAGAGGTGAAATTAATATTTGGTGACAGAAATTAGAACAGTGGTTGCTTCTGGGTAGTGAGGCTTGAGTGGAGGGGAGCCTAAGGAAATTTCCAGGGTAATAGAAATGTAGATTGGGATGGAAATTAGGCAGATGGAAATTAGCAAAACTCATTAACTTGTACACTTAATTTTACCTCAATTTAAAAAAAAAAACAACTGGGGAATTCCCTGGCAGTCCAGTGGTTAAGACTGCGCTTCCACTGCAGGGGGCACGGGTTCAATCCCTGGTTGGGGAACTAAGATCCTGCGTGCTGCACAGTGCAACCAAAAAAATAACAATAAAATAAAATAACAGAAACTATTTTCCAAGGATTCTCAATACCTAAACTCTTTATTATGGCACACAGGTTTCTTCTTCCTCTTGCTATTACTTATCCACTATCCTCCCCTTATCCTTAATGAGTTTTACTGGCAAGTATGATGACACTGGTATCCATCGTTTCAGCTTTGGCTCTACCTCCTTCAAGATGAAGACTTGCTAAGAGAGATTTAGACCCACTTTCTTTTCTGGTCCACTGTACCTTGGCAGTCCACCTCCATTTACAGTCCTGTCCCACTGTTAGGGAATCCCTGACTGAAACCTCCCACCCTGGCCAGGCACGATAATAATCAAATTCGAGAGTTATCTCACAACAGGAGGTCCCGGTAAGGAACACGGAACTGACAAGCTACCGCCAGCTGGAAGAATTTGGGAGGGGTCAAAAGGAAGGAGGAGACACCAGCCCATAATATGTCCTGCCAACCTCCCAGAAACCACCACGCTGGACTCCATCTTGACTGAGAGGTGCACACACCACCAGGAAGGGCCCTGAGTCAGACCAAATATGGGCACAAGTAAGATGACTGGCCAGAGACAACCCAAAAGGCTAACCCCTCCACCATAAACCATGAGACTGCAAGCCACGAGGCAGAGCAGTTCTGCTGGGTTCCCTTACCCTCCTGCTCTCCTCCCAGGCACCCCTTCCCAATGAAGTCTTTTGCTTTGTCAGCACATATGCCTCCTCGGACAATTCATTTTCCAGGGTTAGACAAGAGCCCACTCTGCGGCCCTGGAAGAGGTCTCCCTTCTGGCAACACCATTGCTTTATTGTCGCCATATACACCACACTAAGCTGTAAATTCCTGGAGGGCAGAGACCTTTCCTCTTTGAAGTCATGCAATATAATAAAGCACCTAGTAACCATCCACAAGTGAAGGAACCAAACATTTACTCCAATCTCTCTTCTTAATTTCCTACCAAGAGGCTCAATACTTTCATTTTAAACTTTTTTCAAATACAATATTAAAACATATGCACATACATAAAAGATTTTCAAATGGTCAGAAAAGAATTAATGAAGGGCAAGTCTCCTTCATACCCTAGTTGCACAGTTGCCCACTTTCAGAAACAGTCACTACATTTTATTCTAGATCATTCTACAAATGTATGCATAAGCATATTTTATGTATATATATGAATTATATGCATATATATTCTGAATATATATTTCTGCATATGTGCATATATCTACATATCCTCCTGTTAATATATTTTTAATTAATTTATTTATTTATGGCTGCATTGGGTCTTTGTTGTTGCACACGGGCTTTCTCTAGTTGCGGCGAGTGGGAGCTACTCTTTGTTGCAATGCTCAGGCTTCTCTCTGGGTGGCTTCTCTTGTTGCAAAGCATGGGCTCTAGGAGCGCAGGCTTCAGTAGCTGTGCCTCACGGGATCTAGAGCGCAGGATCAGTAGCTGTGGTGCACGGGCTTAGTTGCTCCGTGGCATGTGGGATCTTCCCAGACCAGAGCTCGAACCCGTGTCCCCTGCATTGGCAGGCGGATTCTTAACCACTGCGCCACCAGGGAAGCCCTCCTCCTGTTACGATTAATGGAAGATACTGTGCTACTTATTATCCACTTGCCACTCCTATTCTCAATCCATTTCATGTCCTATTTGTCCTCAAGAGGTGGCCCCTGCATACTTCATTACTCAGACTTCCTTGCTGGCTGGCTTCCAATTGGGTCTGTCCAGTGAACAACATGGAAGGAAGGGGATTGGAGGATGCAAAGAAAGAGAGGTTTGGGTATCTCTTCTTCCTCTGCTTTGGCCCCATGTCCCTGATGGTAGCTGCATGCCTCCACACCTAAAGCTGCTGTGCACAGCCCCTACTCCAGGCTCCAGCACTTCAGCCCCATCAGCTCCAAGGATGTACCTTAATCTAGGTTTCCTGGAAACAGACTGAGATGGAGAGGTGCATGCACATAGCTTATTGAGGAATGTCTTGGGAGACATACCTGTAAGGAAAGGAGGAAAGCAGGACTGACCAGAAGGAGAGGCTAACATGAAATACAGTTCAGTGAGGCCTCAGATGATGCTACAGGGAGCTCTGGAGCTGGGGTGGCCCTTCAGAAACGTCCCAGATTGAGAAAAGGGGGTTGGGCTTTTGTGTTCCTGCATCACATAGTCATTGGCCGTGGCCACCCCCAGGAGGGAGTGTAACCTGAATGAAGCTGTCCCTTGCAGTGGCTGAGGGCAACCCAGTGAAGGGTCCGCTGTGAGTCAACAACAGTTGATACTCCCAGTCCCTGGGAATGGGTACATCAGCCCTGGAAAGGAGATCTGGGTGGAGAACCTCAGTTTCCATTATAGGGAGGTAGTGGCTTCTTCCACTGGTGCTGGTGTCTAAGTGTCTCTGCCCACACTTCTGTAAACAGTCCATTCATTACAGTCTCAATATTTGAAACATCAGAGGCAAATTTTTTTTCCCAAAGGGAATCCTGACTGATACACACAAAATACATGCAAGCCCCGACCCACTCACACACACATACACTTCCACTTCCACTTAGTATGTCTTGAAACACATTCCATCTAAGTCTATATAATTATCCAACGGCTACACTATGATTCACTGCATCAGTATAATATAATGCAATGATCAACTTCTCTTCTTAGACATTGAGGTTATTTCCAGCTTTGCTCTTGCAAAAAATGGTGCAATGAGCACTTGTGTACATCTTTGCACACATCAACAAGAAAAGGATAAATTCTTCATAGTGAACTTGCTGGATCAAAGAGTATGTCCATTTAAATTTTGATAGATATTGCCAAATTGTCCATGAAGAGTTTACTTCATTATCTGTTATCACAAGCATATGAGAGTGGCTATATCAGCACTTATTCATCAAATGTGTGTTCACTATTTTCAAGGCAGCCTGTTGGATCGGAGGTCTCCCAAGTGCATGCATCCTCTTACCTTTCTCTTCCACCCCCAGGCAACATGCCTCTTTGGATACATGCTCATTGCTGGGCTGGAGGGCGACCACTGTTAGACAAGCATGGCTTCACCACCCATTTTCCCACCGTCTTTGTGCCTTTCATTCTGGTAGACTGACCTATGATGCTTGGCCCTCAGGGCTACAGTGTCAAGGGTGATTAGTGAAGGAATTTCCATCTGTTTTCTCTCCTCTCAGAGTTCAGGATGCCCTTAGTAATTCCATCAGGTGTCTAGAGCTAGAAAACTGGAAGTTAACCTGGAATAATGAAAGCTGGCATGTGTAAATGCACCTTACTGCGTAATTAGTAATCAGACCAGTGCCCCACATTCTGCAGACTCTCAGACACTCTACATGGGTTTTCTGCTTCAGGATACTAGCAATCTCACCTTGAGGCCTTTTTAACTAACGTCTCAAAGGAGGCATGATCCATTTCAGAAAAAAGTTCAGCTTCATCAATTCCACCACCTCAGTTCCAAATTGCCCCTTAATGCCCTCCTATCCAAGCATAACATACCAGATGCATTTCATTTGTTTTGACTAGGAACATTGATAAGTGAATTACACTCTCTAAAGTTAGTTCCAAGAATGTTCCGAGAACATTCTTGGAAATGGAAGAGAAGTCACATAATTTCAGGAACACAAAATGAAGGGCCCCCTGTCATTTCATCTAATAGGTCACTTTACCTAATGCTTTAATCTCTTGGTTTTAAAAGGAGCTACACTTGATTTTAATAGAAGTGGACGTCATCCAGCACAATCTGATAGGCTTGTTACGGCCCATCAAACTTTGAGACATAACTCATGAAAAACAATCTGGAAGGGCCCAAGAGAAGAGAGCAGAGTTTAGAGTTGATGACTTCCAGACACTGAGGCAGGACGGGGCAGCCTCCGGCTGTTCAAGGACGACAGTGAGAGCTAAATGCTGCCCTTCTTTCCCTGTCTGTTAGCAGGAACACATGACACAAGGAAGCAGATCTAGGTTGCTGATCACTGGAGCTAAGTGGAACAGGGCTGACTTAGCCAGTGGAATCCGAATGAATAAGATGGTCAGAAGTCCTAGGTGCACATCCCAGCTCTAAAGCAATGCCTCAGCCACCGAAGTCTTCAGTTTCTTCCTCTGTAACATGGTGAGGGCATCATCTGCCTGGCCAACATCACGTGGTTTTTATGAGGATCAGATGAGATACTAGATAAGAAAGCACTAACTAAAGGAGGCAGTGCTATACAATCAAAGGGGGTTATTATTTTCCACACTCATCCAGAGCACCTGCTGTCCAGCAGGCCCAGCGTGAATGCCTTGTCCCAGTTTATTTCACCTAGTGGAGATAACTTTCACAGCAAAAAGGCCAGGAGTCACGTGTTAGACAGACATTTCAAGTTGTTTCTCTAGGACTGTGGGTGAGTTTGTAGTGATTTGTCCACGATCTCTCAGGTCACCCCCAGAGGTGATTAACATGCATGATCAAAGTCAAGAATTTGTTTTGGCCATGAAACAGAGCAAAACAAATTGGCCCTGTCTTCAAGGCTCACAGAGGGACAGAAACAGTAATTTGGGGTTAATTAGCATCAGGCCCAAGTCACTCAACAGAGTTAACATATTTTCATCATATGTAAGAATAAACTCCTTAAGAGTCATTTATATTCATGGTCTCCCATCACTTTTCTCTATTCTCTTTTGAACCTACTCTAATAATACCCTTGTATGCTGATTGCTTCTCCAAATAACTTATCAAGACCACCAACGGATCTGGGAATGTAAACTGGTGCAGCCACTATGGAAAACAGTATGAAGGTTCCTCAGAAAACTAAAAATAGAGCTACCATATCATCCAGTAATCCCACTCCTGGGCATATATCTGGAGAAAACCATAATTCAAAACAGGCACCCCAAAGTTCACAGCAGCACTATTCACAATACCCTAAACATGGAAACAACCTAAATGTCCATGAATGGATAAAGAAGATGTGGTATATACATACAATGGAATACTACTCAGCCATAAAAAAGAATGAAATAATGCCATCTGCAGCAACATGGATGGACCTAGAGATTATCATACTGAGTGAAGTAAGTCAGAAAGAGAAAGACAAATAGCATCTGATATCACTTATATGTGGAATCTAAAACGTGGCATAAATGAACTTATCCATGAAAAAGAAACAGACTCACAGACATAGAGAACAGACTTGTGGTTGCCAAGGGGGAGGAGAGTGGGGGAGGGCTGGGTTGGGAGTTTGGGATTAGCAGATGCAAACTATATATAGAATGGATAAACAACAAGGTCCTACTGTAGAGCACAGGGAACTATATTCAATAACCTGTGATAAACCATAATGGAAAAGAATATGAAAAAGAATACCTATAACTGAATCACTTTGCTGTACACAAGAAACTAACACAACATTGTAAATCAACTACACTTCAATAAAATATACATATTTTTTTAAGAAGACCACCAAAGGATCTCCACACTGATCAAGCCGACAACGTGTCTGCAGTGCTCACCTTGCCTGACCCATCAGCATCAGTAACTCAGCTGATCACTCCCTCCTCCTTAAATCATTTCCTTTACTTGGGTTCAGGGACACCATTCTCTTTTTCCTCCTGTCTTCCAGACTTGCTCCTTTTCAGCCTCCTTTGTTGATTTCATCTTATCTTCCAAAATTTTAAGTGATGATCCAGACCCAGTCCTTTACCCTTTTCTCTAACTACATTGACTCCCTAGAGATCTCACCCTGACTCCTGGCTTTACTCCAACGGCACAGACAGTGGCCCTAAACATCGTGCCTGTGCATCCAACTGCCTGCTCAGCAGCTCCACACAAATGGAGAGTAGCTATCTCAAGCTTGATGTGTGCAGAGCAGAACTCTTATTTTACAGCCTGCAAAACATCTCTGCAAATGGCAACTCCATCCTTCCCGCTGTTAAAGCCAAAAGCCTTGGAATCATCCTTGCCTCTCTCCCTCCCTCCCTCCCTCTCTCTCTCTCTCTCTCTCTCTCTCTCTCTGTCTCTGTCTCTCTGTCTCTCTGTCTCTCTGTCTCTCTGTCTCTGTCTCTCTGTCTCTCCTCTGTCTCTCTGTCTCTCTCCCCACACCAAACCTGTCAACATTTATTCTTAGCTCTACCTTCAAAGTAAAACCAGAATCTGGTTCCTTCTCACCACCTCTCGTCTGTTTCAAGTCACTTCTCAACTGAATCACTGCAACGGCTTCCTACCTCATCTTTCAGCTTCCCACCCTTGCCTCCCTATAGTTCGTTTTCAACACAAAAACCAGATGGATCCTCTTAAAACACTGTTCAGACCTATCCCTTCTTTCCTTCCCTCCATCCCTCTCTCCTGCCTTCCCTCCTCCTTCCTTCCTTCCCCTCGTCACTAGAGTTGTCTCAGCCTCATCTACAGGAGAAGCCAACATCCTTCCAACAGTCTCTAAGGCCCTGAATGAAAGCCTATAAGCTCCTTCACTTCTCTTCAATTCACGCTACTCCACCCACCAGTCTGAAGAACACTCCTGCCTAAGGGCCTTGGCACCTGGTTCCTCCACCCAGACTGCTCTCTCCCTATACAGCCATACAGCTTGTTCTGCATCACACCTCTATTCAAATGTCACCTCCTAGTGGAAACTTCCCTAACAATCATATTTTAAAACACTCCCCATCCTCTAGCATTCTCATCCCTCTTTTTTTTTTTACTCTGCTTTTCTTCCACTGTATATGTACAATGTACACACACACACACGGAATATATCTGCTCTTGTCTCTCTTCCTTATCTAAAGTCTAAGCTTTTTAAGGACACCATGTGGCTGGCACATAGTGGGCATTTAGTTATTTTTATAATAAATAAGATACGGGTACATTTAAAGATTTGGTATTTTTAAAAGCTAGCATATCATGTGACTTCTCAGCAGAGGAGTCAAGATTTTTAAGATATGTTCTATACTGTCTGTCCAGATTTTAGATGGAGAGAGAACATCAGTGATCAAGTTCCTACATTATGGATTTGGTATGTGTCAGAATGTGATTTGAAAGTGCTGTCTCACGGAGTGTTATATAAGAGTGTGAACTGAAAAAGCTTGACCCAAGATTCCCATGGTGTCAGCAGATTTTCCTCAATGTTTCCTCTTAGAAACTGTCATAAGATAGCCGATTAAAAAGATAAATGATTTAATAAGTAGGACACTTAACTAGTTGTTCAAGGAAAAAATAAGCTTGATCCCTAGCTTACTACTTACATCAACATATTTTAGGTGGATCAAAGATTTATATTTAAGAAATAAACCTGCAGAACTACACAGGAGTGATTCCTTCATTTTTCCTTGCTCACAAAACCCAGATCAGGCTCAGATATGTGATGATCATTTGCTTTAGGCTTTTCTCAAGTCCCAGGGTTAAATCTTCATTAGTCATTCTTGCCAGTTTTACCACCAATGCCAGTGACTACATTAGAAATGAGCACAGGACACAATTCACAATTAAGACTTGCCACAGGGCTTCTTCAGAACGATTTTCTGTATTCTCAAAACCTGAAATCTGAGGAGGTACCTCCTTTTCCTATGTCTGTAGTTGTTTGCATGAGATACCTGGAAAAGTGGTGGCTCTCTGAAGCCAGAAGATTCAGCCTAAGAGGATAAACTCTTATGCTTACGATTGCAAACCAAAAAGATGAAAAGAGACTGGGTCCTTGAAGACATTGTTGGACTACAAAATTAATCAATGCTGTGATTTTCCTAGCTCCAGATTTTTGGCTATGCAAAATAATACATATCCTTAATACACTCACAACCTTTAATTTGATATTCTATAGCTTACAGCCAAAAATATTCTCATCCTTTTTTTATCATCTTGAAACTGAGAAGGCCTTCCTAAGCATAACACAAAACTCATAAGGCATAAGTAGAAGTATTCATAATGTTCACTCCATAACTCATAAACTTGATAATTACAAAAATAAGTAAATAAAAAACTTAAAACATGCACATAGCTAATATCTAAAATATACAAATTCTTAATTAAAATTGATTTCAAAACATACAATAAAAAATGAGCCATGCATAAAAATGTTAAAGCTTCACCATGGCAAAAGACATCATGAACAAAGTAAAGAGACAATGACAAACTGGAAAGATCACAAAGGGCAAATATCCTTAACATATAAAGACTTTCTAAAAATAGAGAATAAAAAGGCCAGTAACCCTATAGAAAAACAGAACTTACAAGTAAAGAAATTAAAATGTGTCTTACACATATGAAAAGATGCTCAACCTCGTTCGTAACAGGAGAAATGCAAATTAGTATTGCACAAGTAAACCTAGTTTCAAGTTGTGACTTAATCACATGGAGAGGAATTATTTCAAGGGACTAAAACATAACAATCTGATTTCACATCCTGAATAGGTTACCCTAAGGACAAAAAGAGCTGCAAAGCAGTTTTAAAGTATTTTCAGTAATCATGTTATTCATAATAGTTATATCATTATTTTGAAAATGTTATATACATGGTAGGATAGAACAAATACTGTCACTAGAAAATTACGATTTTCACTACTCAACCATAAAAGAGAGAACTGACGCCATTTGTGGCAACATGGATGCAACTAGAGATTATCATATTAAGTGAAGTCAGAAAGACAAATAGCATATATCACTTATATGTGGAATCTAAAATGTGACATAAATGAACTTATCCACGAAACAGAAACAGACTCACAGACATAGAGAACAGACTTGTGGCTGTCAAGGGGGAAGGGGAGTGGGAAGGGATGGCTTAGGAGTTTGGAATTAGCAGAGGCAAACTATTATATATAGGATGGATAAACAACAAGGTCCTACTGTACAGCACAGAGAAGTATATTTAATATCCTATGATAAACCATAATGGAAAAGAACATTAAAAAAGAATGTGTGTGTGTATATATATATGTATACATATATACATATAACTGAATCACTTTCCTGTACAGCAGAAATGAACACAACATTGGAAATCAACTATACTTCATTTAAAAAAAAAAGAAAAGAAAATCAGGATTTTAAACATCAAAGAAAATGAAGTTAGGTAAAAATACGTGATTCTCAATTTAAATTAGAGTTATTGGTATTAACTCATGATGCATTTTCTGTTGAAAAACAAAATACCGATTTTGTAGAAATGATCTCCAACCCACCAGTGATGAACAACCCTAGTGCCCAGAATGTGGTCTAAAAACCATCCTGCAGGGCTCCTTGGAGGAATGACTAATTCCAAATCTGGGACAGAAAATGTACAAGATGAGCCTAAAATATCGTGGCATTTCAAAAAGTAAAGAAACTAGCAAAGACTACCGAGTTTGTGTCCTTAGGACTCAGGAGTCAACTTGATGGGAAGTTTTGAGCATCAAAAAAGAAAAAACTGCTATTACTGTAAACTTACCACCCCGCAAAATATTAAATCCATGAGTTCATAATGAGGTCTTCCCTCAAGGCGGAGCAGGCGGACCCACTGGTGACATTTGGAGTTTGTCAGAAAACCAACCTGGGCTTCCCTGATGGCGCAGTGGTTGAGAGTCCGCCTGCCGATGTAGGGGACATGGGTTCGTGCCCCAGTCTGGGAGGATCCCACATGCCGCGGAGCGGCTGGGCCCATGAGCCATGGCCGCTGAGCCTGCGCGTCCGGAGCCTGTGCTCCGCAACGGGAGAGGCCACAGCAGAGACAGGCCCGCGTACCGCAAAAAGATACAGAAAACCAACCTATTTTTCTGAAAATGATAAATAAAGAGAAAGAATCAAATATGTACCTTACTTTTCTTGTATCTGCTGCTCCTTGGGGAAATTGGTAGTTGACAAGGAGATCATCTCTTTATAGAGGGATGTCAGCTAATAAATGAAGGAATGAGAGAATATCACCATTTTGCAACCTCTAATGAAATAAAGAGCATAAGCAATGATCATAAACAGCTACAAAAACCATTACGTGAAGAAAGTATTATGGGAAAATGTATAATGGATAATCATGCTGAACTCACTGCTCAATCTTAACACCAAAAAAATGATACAACCAGATAGATATTCAGTGCACCTCAATGGAAGTACACACCCACCAATGAATTTTTCTTCCCCAAATAATCAAACCTCAATGTAACCAAGCCTCTAGATATAACTCCCAGTTTCCAGGTATACAGGCTACAAAGGAATATATTAAATGACACCAGGGGACTTCCCTGGTGGTAAAGTAGCCAAGACTCTGAGCTCCCAATACTGGGGGCCCAGGTTCAAACCCTGGTCAGGGAACCAGATCCCACATGCCACAACTAGAAGACCCCTCATGCTGCAACCAAGACCCTGCACAGCCAAATAAATAAATAAATATTGTTTTTAAAATGATACCAGGAGTGTGCAATCAAGATCCAGAATGTGGGAAACTCTACAGGCCAAAAAAAAATCTAATTTCTTTAACAAATAAATCAAAGAAAAATCTTAAATTAAAAGACTTAAGGGGCTTCCCTGGTGGCGCAGTGGTTGAGAGTCCGCCTGCCGATGCAGGGGACACGGGTTCGTGCCCCGGTCCGGGAGGATACCGCATGCCGTGGAGCGGCTGGGCCCGTAAGCCATGGCCGCTGGGCCTGCGCATCCGGAGCCTGCGCTCCGCAGCGGGAGAGGCCGCAGCAGTGAGAGGCTCGCGTACCGGGAAAAAAAAAAAAAAAAAAGACTTAAGATTCAGGGCTTCCCTGGTGGCTCAGTGGTTGAGAGTCCGCCTGCCGATGCAGGGGACACGGGTTCGTGCCCCGGTCTGGGAGGATCCCACATGCCACGGAGCAACGGGGCCCGTGAGCCGCAACTACTGAGCCTGTGCGTCTGGAGCCTGTGCTCCGCAACGAGAGAGGCCTTGATAGTGAGAGGCCCGGGCACCGCGATGAAGAGGTGCCCCCGCTCACTGCAACTAGAGAAAGCCCTCACACAGAAACGAAGACCCAACACAGCCAAAATAAATAAATTAATTAATAAACTCCTACCCCCAACATCTAAAAAAAAAAAAAGACTTAAGATTCATATCAACCAAATATAATGTGTTAACATTGCTTAAGTATGCTTTTGGATGATAATATCTAGAATAGTACTGCCCAATAAATATATAATAAGAACCATATGTGTAATCTCAAATTTCATCAAAGCCACATTAAAGGAAAAAGAAACAGGTGAAATTAATTTTAATAATGTATTTAACCTAATATAGCCAAAATATTATCTAATTATAAAATAATCATTAAACATATACTCAATATTTTAAATTTTTAATAGGTATTTTACTTTTCTTGTGTGTACTAACTCATTGAAATCTGGTGGGTACTTCATACAACACATCTCAATTTATCAATAGGTAAATCTCGTTTCAAGCCCTCAGTAGCTATGTTTCCAGTGGCCACCCCACTGCACAACACAGAAGAAGGTTCTTACTAATCATAAAGTTCTGGTTACCTAGTAAATGCCTGTTTGTTTTCAAGGGGAGGGAGTGATGTCATGAGTTTCCAGGTGTAGAGAGTGAGGCAGAAGAGTTCTCTTCTGGACCCTGTCTCTTTCTGGCCCACGGTGTTTTCTTCTGTGAGCTCGGAGGGGTGGATCAGATCATTTCTGAATGTGCTCTCGCCTCCCCGCCTCCATCACTGGACAGGAGCTGGGCCTGAGCAGTGGCAGGGTGACCTGGAGCAGGTGGCTTGATTCCCTTGATTCCTCGGTTTCCCCACCTGTCTCATGGTGATGGTGGCTCCCTCAGCAAAAGTTATGTATTGCCTAAGTAGACTCCCATCTGAGCAGTATGGATCAAACATCATGCCTCGGAGCAGACATTTGCACAGCGGTTCTGACCAGCAGCACTTGGCTGTAGCCTGATTAAAGGTATTAACACATCAGGGGAGAGAACAGGGGTTGCTCAGCCATGGTGGTGATTGCCGTGGAGGCAAACAGTCTCTGTGCTCAACTATGCATGGTCCAGAGGCAGTGCCTTAGAGAGGCCAAAGTCGAACCTGGGTATCTTCTCGTGATGCTCTTAAATACTCATGTCACTCAACGAGCCACCATGGCCCTGATTCCAAGAACCTCAAACACCTTCTGATTAGTATATGGCTTCCCACTGGACTTACCTACCAGGAAAGGGTGGCTAGCAAGTGAACTGGAAAGTTCTCATGCAAATTAATGAATTGGCATTTTGGCCCCTATATCCATTCTTTTGGGAATCTTCGTGTGGGTCAGAGGTGACATAACTAAATTGGGACAATGCTGAAGGGCCATCTCATATCCAGGGGTTCCCATAAGATCTGAGGCTTCTGCTGAAACTAGCTCCGGGGCCCTGACAAGCTCACAGAGGTCGAGGACCTTGCCCATCTTGCTCACAATTATATCCTTGGTCCCTGGGAGAGTGCCTGACACCTAGTAGATGCTCAGTTAATATGAGCTGGGTGAATAAGAAATGAAGAATCTAGATCTGCCACAAGAAAGATGGGCCCTAAATGTACCAGGTTAAAAGGCATCTCTGTGGCATCTTGACAGTTAAATAGCCAGCATTGCCTGATGACACCCAATCTTTGCCAAAGTCTTTGGAACTTAAACAGGACAAGATTTGGTTGTGAAGTATCTGGAACAATACTGGGCACATATAGGCCCTCAAGAAAGATGTCTCCCTTCCCCCTCTGCTCTGATGAGCAGAGCATTATCCCACTGTATTGGGATCACAGGTGTCTTCAGTCAGGTTTCCTTATGAAAAGCTGACTATGCCAGGGAGTTTACACACAGGAAGTTGATTGGAGTGTGCTTTCCAGAAAAGCATCTTTAAGAGAGCAGGGGAAGCAGTAGGAAAAGTTGAGCTGTGATGCAATTGCTAGAGGCCTCAGTTCTTACAGGAAACTCTAGAGAGAGAACAGCATTTCAGAGTTGTCCCAATAGAGTCAAGGAGGCCATTCATTCGTATTGAGGTCAGGGTTATTGGAGTCTGGCTTCCCCTGAGGAGGGAGTGTAATCCCTTCAGCTGAAGGCACGGCTCAGCTGGGAGCCCTCAGCAGCCAGTCCCAGCCCCTGAGGGAAGGAGTGCCAAAGTGCTGCAGGGATATTAGGGTGACAAACCACAGCATCCACTACAGCAGCGAACATGGATATCTTTTTCTCCCCCAGGACAACCTCATACACACAATTGCCCTTAAATCCCAAATACCAGTTAGAGTACCATGGGATCTACCTTTTGTTTTAAGAAATCATTGTGAACACAAGGACATGTCCGTCTTGTTCATCAGCATTACTTCAACGCCCGTGTACTTGGCCCATGGTGTATGCTAAATAAAAATGTGTTGAATGGATACATAAACTGTTTAACAAGTAAGTTTTTAAAAGCAGCTGATGCATTTATACTTAATTGGATATTAGCTGCTCCTGTTAAATCATGAACTCCTCAGAGCAAGAGGCTTTCTTAATTATTCCTGTATTTCTAGCACCTAGGACAAGTCCTAGTAGCAATACACTGTCCCCTACCACCACCAGCACAGACGCAAAACTGTTTGCAGAACAACAGCTTGATACTATGCCCAGTGAGACAAGAATTCAATCTACCATATATTGTGTATCTACTATTTTACCATATACTTCCTCCTTTTATGATATTGGGGTTCGTTTTCTAAGATGCCCCTTTCCGGAGCAGGGGTTAAAAATAATTTCTATTTTTTTAGAAACAACTGGACATTAACAACACACTGGACATTTTGCATCTATTATTTCTAAACGTTCCAACAATACATTCAGCAATAACAAAAACTGAGCTCAAAGAGTTTAACAAACTAAAAGATTACCCATCAAGCGAGGGGGTAACTGGATGAGCTAGGACGTCAAAACCTGCTCTGCTGGACTCCAGAACCCATGCTTGCTCCCCTCTGCCAGGCTATTTTCTTATTACCACCTATCTTTGATGTCCAGCTTACCCGGTAGTTGCAGCAACCCTCGGCGTTCCACCGGATTTCCTAGGGGTATACTTGCACTCACAGACCTCACCTAGCAAACTAGGCACTGACCTGCTGTCTCATTACGGAGAGCCCACGCCCTTCCCGAAGTTCCTTTCAGGAGGGCGGGGTTAGGCAAACCCCTCCAAGGCAAAGCCAATAACCCACAGAGGAAATCTACCTCGAACTTCCTGAAGAAGCCCAGCTGAAAAGAATCTTCCTCTTGCCTAAAAACAACCCAGAGGTTTTCAATTTTCAGGTCTTTCTGGAAAGACTGGGATGCCCCAGGTCCTGAAAGAAGATCTTCCTGAGATGTTTCATAGTGGGCTGTGGGCTGAGATAATGAAGACACATCTCTCCCCATCTTTCTCTCAACCTCTCTCTCTTTCACACATTCATGCACGCAGCCGTGCATGCATGGATACACACACTTTCAGATTTCTTTGCCACATCCGTTCCTAGTCCCATCAGAGCTGACTGCTTGGGTTCCTCGGTGCTTCTGTTGTCACCTTTCTTTGGTTCACACCACTTCCCAGAGCTTTGAGAATTAGGCACAGACAGAACTCTTGGCCCCGCCTATGCCTCTCACCTGGTGACTGCTACATGCCCCTTGAAAGTTACAGTCGTTTTTAGTCTTGGACAATGGACGGTCCCATTTAATGGAACAAACCTGCACTCTACATACAGTTCTGTCCAGGGCCCTGAGCTCGTCCCCACTCTGTGTGTACCTGGCCCTCTCACCGGCCTCAAATGTTTCCTCCACCTGGTTCTTGCTCACCTTTGATCTTTAAGGAGACACATTTCCCAGGACTTTTCAAAATGGCAGCCTCCCAGCAGCCTTGGCGACTGTATGCAAATGAGCTGCTGACCCTGGTCCATCACTCCTTAGAGGTTGATCTAACTAGTCCCACCTGGTCTCCTTTGTTGTTATGGTGCTAGAGTCATCTGGGCTGGTCCTAGAAATGCCCTCTTAACGCTGTAATGTTCGGGAGTTTTCAGATGTAAGCTGAATGGATGACGTTCCCAGGAAGAAAAACCAGGCTTATCTCTGTGGCTATGTAGTTTTAAAGTAACCTACAGCAGTTCAGCACCTTGACAGCAGTTCATTATTCTTTTCCGAAAACATGCTGCTTACCAAAGATTTTAGACTATCACAGTAGAGAAAACTGATGAAATATTTTAAGATATATATCTTTTTATTTTTGAAGGGAAAATAAAAGTAAATGACTCGGTGGGACAAGGAATGTATGTAGTAAAAAGCAACTAACACGACTATTAGGAATAGAATCTGCTGGGAATAGAATCCCAGAGGACCTGGCAAGGAATTACACTCCCTCAAGGGTAAATCTCAAAGGCATAGTGGGCAGGCAGTGAGGTAAGGGCCCTGCGCTGAAGCCAATTCGTGCTCAGTAAACAAACGGGAGCATTTTGCTTTCCGCCCAATTTCAGTCCCGCCTTCCAAGCAGCTTGGGTGATCAGTTCTTAAGGAAAAAAATAAAAGTTCAAATTCCCATAGTAATTCAATTTGCAAAGTGGAGTCTATGTGATTTGTGGAGGAACAGCGTGTGTTTTGTTTCGTGTCAGGGCTTCTGAATGGCAATTTCAGAAAAATGTGCTGAGTCATGAATCCCTAAGGATGCAAGATTTTGACAAGGACATGCATGGGGGAGGGCAAGAGCTGTGACAGAAGGCTCATTCTCCTTCTTCTAAATGAGACCCTTCAGTGCAAACACATACCCCACACCTGGGCCCGGGAACACTGGTACTTCCCCTGGGTACTGAGAAGCCACACACTCACTAAAGAATAATGACCACAACAAAAATAATAATAGCTAATATTTACTGAATATGTGCCAGGTATATATATGGGTTATCTTATTCAGTTCCCACAATAGCCCTATAACGTGTATAACAAATGAGAAGACAGGCTTTGAGAGGCTAACTAATTTGCTGACAATCACCCAGCCACAGGAACTGGGCTGGGATTTGAACCCAGGAATCACAACCCTAGTAAGTACGTACACTGTCTCTCCAAGTGTCATTCACAGATCTCGGATCATTTTAACTGATTGGAATTAAACTCCTTACTCAGAGGCATCTTACTAACTGTCATTCTTCAGACACAATCAGCTATAGAACAAAAGGTCCCAAAATTGTTAATGAAGGAGAAATTGTATGGCACTGCTCATGTAAGTTGTGTATTTACGTGTTTAACACTCCTTCCAAGTCAAAGAAAAAAGGAGACATTCTTTTATTAAAAACAGAGCTCTTCATTTCCTGTAACGTCCCGAGTTGAGATAATCCTACAATGATTACTAGAAGTTGAGGCTGTCTGAGGTCACGGGCCTTTCTGGCCAGTACAAGACAACATCCATCCTGCTCGGTCATGACCTCCCAGAGCAGGAACTCCTGATTATTGGGATTGTTTCTCATGGGGACTTTAAAAGTTGGTGGCTGAACCTTCTCCCCTGAAGACACGGTCACCCTAGAGAAAATCAGATCACCAACTGGCTTCTAGGAGGCCCATCAGTGAGAGAGAGAGAGGGAGAGAAAGCAGAAAGCAGAAGTGAGGAGATGTCAGAGTCAGTGAAGACTTTCTCATTTCATATATTTCCTCAAATCAGCCCCAGGCACTTGGAATGTCAAGAAATATCTTCTGAGTCACAAAAAAAAGATCGTATTCTAATCAATAAAATTTCATTATTAAATGGGTTTTTTAAATGCTTAGGAAATAGGCAAGTCAAGAATAATTATTTACGTAAACATGACTCCTCTATTCCCTAAAGGACTGGCTTTAGAGCAACCCTCCCAGCTAGGCCCCATTTCCTAGCCACGTTGGAAATCAAAGGGTTTGCTAGAAACCTTTCTCATTTTGCTTTTGGAAAGTACTTGTGTATGTTGTTTATGTCATGGCAATTATGTTTCATACCATTCAAAGAGGGTCATAAACCCCATCTCACAGGGCTATTATGAGGGATGAATAATATAATGTGATTGGAACAGACCAAGAATTCCATTGATGAGTAGCAAGATCAATACTAATAATTCCAAAGGGGCGTCCATGTCCCTTTCCTCAAAAGGATTCTGTAGGACTGATATTTTCACTTTTTGGAAGGCAATGGTCAAAATGGTTTAGCAAATTGACTTTTGAATATGCTAATATCTATATCACCAGATTCTGGATCTGAAGTGAAATCAGAGAATTCATATTTTTACATTCAAGTATGACTGTAATTCGGGGGGCTAAGAAGAGAAAAAGCAACCACACTGAGGCAAAACAAACAAAAAGTATTTTATTGTAACTTAAAATTCATTCCCTAGACAATGGATAATGCACATGCTGGAAGACATTAGTAGACAAGGTAAAGATGCACTTGGACAGTATCAACATTGACGAATGTAGAGATGGCATAAAAGTTAAGATAAGGTTATTGGATTTCTCGAACATGATAATGGCAAAAAGGAACTTTTATCACAGAAACATTTCCTTTAATTTTTTTTTAATGCTATTTATTTTACTTACTAACCTTGACAGTGACTAAAGAGTGAGGCATAGAAAAGTTTCCAGAAGTCTGAATATGGAGCAGAAGTCCAAGGTGCTTTGGAGCCCCATTATTGGGTTATTGAATAGGATTTACTCAGTTATGAAATTCCCCACACTCCAGGTTTACTGCCCAGAAAAGCACTATTTACCGACCTCACTGAGGTGCTGCGGGGATTCATGCTTATAAAGTGCTTCAGGTGCCTTTGAAGAAAGGCAACATAGAAGTATAAAATAACCTTACATATTTCAAAAGAAATGAAAAGACAATTTTGGCACAATGGGAAGAGAGCCTCCTATTTCAAGAACCAAACTTGCCTATGTATTAAAAACCCCTCACCTCAATGGGTTTTTTGTTTTTTTATTTAAGAGAAAAAAAATGTTTCTCTACTGTCAATCTTAAAACAGTCATTCTCAAGTCAGGTTGTGCTCTCAGAATCACTTAAAGAGTTCATTAAAAATACAGATGCTGGGCTTCCCTGGTGGCGCAGTGGTTGAGAGTCCGCCTGCCGATGTAGAGGACACGGGTTCGTGCCCCGGTCCGCGAGGATCCCACATACAGCAGAGCGGCTGGGCCAGTGAGCCATGGCCACTGAGCCTGCGCGTCCGGAGCCTGTGGTACGCAACGGGAGAGGCCACAACAGTGAGAGGCCCGCGTACCGTAAAAAAAAAAAAAAAAAAATACAGAAGCTTAGCCCACAGCCTAGAACTACATAATCAAAGTCTCTACTAATGGTACTCAGGCAACTACATTTTAAAAAGGATCTATAGAAGATTCTGCTGCATAGCAAAGTTTTTAAAACATTTCTTTAGAAAAATGTCAATATATTAAATGTTTATTTTCTTCCTAGAATATTTTTCTTAAGAGTGAATAAAGTTGGAGGAGGGTATCAATTTCTTATTGCCTTTTTCCCTTCCCACGTACTGAATAGCACACAGGCTCAGAGCACAACATGTGCACATCCACACACACATCTACACACACACAAATTTTTAGTTCTGCCCTTGAGTTAAAATTGGATAGTGATAAAATCTGATAGTAGCAAATAAATGCTTCACTGACAAGACATGCAAGGACTTGCAACTCATCTCCACTGTGCCCAAAGCAAATGGATGTTTCCCATTTGCCAGAACGGAATGCTTTAAATATGCATTTCCAATTTGGAAACAGGTAAAATCAGCACTTCTTGGGAAACATCAGCTGAGTGGATGCTGACAAACAAAAGTGAGGGAGGTTCCAGCGGCCAACCGGCCAACCGGCCAACCGTGAACAAAGGCTACAGTGACTCTACTCCTCTGTTTGGAGATCGCCTGCAACTCAGCAAACACCTTAGGAATTGAAAGGATGTATCCTCAGTGGGCACCAAACATGTGGGTGGTTCATCAAGGTAAACAGAATACAATAAGTCCCCTACATACAAATGAGTTCCATTCTGAGAGCGCATTCGAAGTCCAATTTGTTTATAAGTCCAACAAAGATAGCCTAGGTACCCAACTAACACAACCGGCTCTATAGTACTGTACTGTAATAGGTTTATAAAACTTTTTCACACAAATAATACATAAAAAACAAACACAAAAAATAAAGAAAACAGTTTTAATCTTACAGTAAGTACCTTGAAAAGTACAGTAGTACCAGCTACATCATCACTGCTTTTACGCTTGCTTCCAGACATCCTGGGCTTGAAATAAAGATACTGTACTACTGTACTCTATACAGTACTGTACAGTAAAGTACACAAAAGCACCACCACTCGTAGAGGATGCACGCACATGACAATCTATGCCAGACACGTGAACTAACTTACGTGATTAGACATGCGAACGCACTTCGTATCTTTGAAAGTTCGCAACTTGAAGGTTCATAGGTAGGCGACTTACTGTAATGAAAACTGGTGACGGTAGTTTAAAATATAATTTTTTTTAAATGATCAATTTTGTGCCACCGCAATTCTTAATGCTGTTTTAGGAACCCTTTCATTTCCTGACTGGCTCAAAGTCTTCTATTTACTAGTGAGGCTAGCAGAGAGAAGAGAGTGATTTAGTCCCTGGCAGGCTACACACACATCTCGTCACGCTGCTTGCACCAGTTTTAAAATAGCTCTATAGAGTCTCCTCTGGCTGCCTTGCAATGGAACTAATGGAGTCTGCAGATAAATCATATTTCTTTACACAGAGAAAGCCCTCTGAGGCTGGCCAAAATTATCACAATGTCCAGAACTCATGAATAATAGTAAAACAGAATAGTCCCACTTCTTGGAAAAAGGAAAAAAGAGAAAAAAAAATACAGGAGATAGAGGCTACACATATTCAGTCCACAGAGAACAGGATATGTAAAATAAAAAAATATATTAATTCAGATCAGCCACAGTGAA
This sequence comes from Kogia breviceps, assembly GCF_026419965.1. NCBI lineage: Eukaryota > Metazoa > Chordata > Mammalia > Artiodactyla > Physeteridae > Kogia > Kogia breviceps. Next base: position 73,804,465 of record NC_081311.1, on the reverse strand, counting down.
ATTTTGCTATGAGAAAACAGTCTGCAGTGCCTTCCAATATTCCTCTAAACATTAGAGGAATTAGAGGCAACTTTGTACAAAAAGGTTGCTGGAGCTGGCTTGGGGAGTTGCTTGTTGCATGTATCCCAGGAAGGAAAGGCTGCCAGCAGCAGAATAAAACCTCCCAGCAGGACGCAGAAGCCACTAAAATAAAATGCAATGTCATAGGTGTGGGTCCAGTCATAAAACCAACCTGAAAAGAGAGGAAGAAAAAGTGAGTGTGATAGACATAGTATGAATAGGAATACTCTAATTTCATTAATTTATATACAGTTCATGGGATTGACATATACACACTACTATATATAGAATAGATAACTAATAAGGACCTACTGTATAGCACAGGGAACTCTACTCAGTACTCTGTAATGACCTATATGGGAATAGAATCTAAAAAAGAGTGGATATATGTGTATGTATAACTGACTCACTTTGCTGTACAGCAGAAACTAACACAACATTGTCAATCAACTCTACTCCAATAAAAAAATTAATTTAAAAAATTTATATACAGTGCAGATTAGGATATATATTACCCAATCTACTCCCAAAGTTGCCTAATGGGAGTTAGAGGAGGACAATTTATCAAATAGTTGTACAAGAATATGCAGGCATTTTGGGTTTCTCCCAGATGAAGAAGGAACACAAATTCCTGAGCAAGTGTACTGGCTTTTCCAACTACATCAAAATGATTTTGAATAAATCATGATCAGGAGACATTCCACGCAGATTTATTTTGTATAAATCTGTGCTAGTATTACAGTATGAATTTCTGTATCCAGAGATGTTACAAAGAAGAACAGTAAAATTGATTGACTTTAAGATAAATATCTTACCAACAATTGGTGGTCCAAGGCTATTTCCAAGTCCAGCAAAGAACATTAATATCCCATAGGCATGGGCTAATTTTTCAAGTCCCACAGTCTTCGTTGTCACATAAGGAAAGATAGACCAATTACCATTAAGAAACCCAAGGATCCCAGAAAGTAGTGCCAATGTGACATAACTTTTGGCAAATGGAATTGCACACAAGGCCAGGCTCATAATTATTAAGGTAGCTACGTAAAGATATAAGGTATTAATCCACTTGAAGTCAGCCAGTATCCCTAAAACAAGTTTACCAACTGCTGTCATAATGCCAATAATGGAAATAAGTGGCATAGGAAACTCTTCTTCTTTCACATTTGAACTTCTTGCTACATCTTCCATAAGTAATGAAGGTGGAAATCCTCCGATGTCAAAAAGAAAGATGGCGATAAAGAGTGCTGAAAATACTTTGTTTTTAAAAAGAGCCACAGTTTCTTCACAGTAGTTTTTATATAACTGCCATTTCCTCTTGGCAAGCTGTTTGCAAAAATATGTCCGTTCTGCAACTTTCTTTTTGTACGTTTCAGTCTCTTTTGTGTGTGCCATTGTTGTTGGGTTTTTATGAAGTAGACTCTCTGGTTTCCAGTCACCACTGGCTAAAGTGCTCTTACATGTTTCCTCACCACGGTAGGTCTTTTCAAGAATGTTTATGTTTTCTTCCAGGTTCTTTTCTTTTTCATTGTAAGTCGAGTATCTATCTGGTACATTTTCCAGAGCTATTTTTTCAGGCAAAGTGCAATCAGAGGACTTAAAGGGTCTCATTAGACTGCCACAGGCTAATATATTTAAAGCTAAAGCACCTACAATCAGCAGGCATCCATCCAGTCCATAGAACTCAATCAGCAGTCTCTGCAGAGCAGCATATATAAAAAGTCCAATGCTTGAACCTAAAAAGGAAATGGGAACTGTTTAATCTCTTATCATTTGGGGCTCTCAGGACAAGCATTATTAGTATTACAATTTGATTTCTTTTTTAAACTGGCATTCATGTGTGTGCCTTCATATTAAAATCACAACAAGAATGCTGAAGATAATAAAAGCAACAGTAGTGACAATTTATTTTAAGAATTCGCATTTGTAGGTCAGACACTGTGTTACACACTTTACATTGCACCATCTTGTTTCATCCTTACAATAACCCTATTGGGTAGGTCCTATTATTATTCCCAGTCTACACTTGAAGTGACCTAGGGCAAGAAAGTTTGAGAAATTTGCCACACATCAGAAAGCTGTAAATGCCATAAGAAGGATTCACACCCAGTCTGACAAGAGGAGCCCAACGTCCTTAACAAATACCTATGCAACTCCTTTTTGAGTACATAAAAAAGTACCAGGGCTTCCCTGGTGGTGCAGTGGTTGAGTCCGCCTGCCGATGCAGGGGACACGGGTTCGTGCCCCGGTCCGGGAAGATCCCACATGCTGCGGAGAGGCTGTGCTCGTGAGCCATGGCCGCTGAGCCTGCGTGTCCGGAGCCTGTGCTCCACAATGGGAGAGGCCACAACAGTGAGAGGCCCGCGTACCACAAAAAAAAAAAAAAAAAAAGTACCAAAAAAGTAATTTTCTGGCTCCATGTTATGTATGCATTACTTTTGGCAAAGAAAAATTCTCATGTTTTATTTTTTGAGATGAAGGATATATTTTAGTTTTAGGATATTTATAGTGGTTTGATAGTTCAAATCCATTGCTAACCACCAGAATGGATGCTTGATATTAATAAACTATGAGAAGAGTAAAGTGAACTCTGATAGGGTAACAAAATATGCCTGGTTTGCACATTTGGGCAACACTGTAAATACTCCTTTTTTTTTTTTTTTTCGTGGTACGCGGGCCTCTCACTGTTGTGGCCTCTCCCATTGCGGAGCACAGGCTCCAGACGCGCAGGCCCAGCGGCCACGGCTCACGGGCCCAGCCGCTCCGCGGCATGCGGGGTCCTCCCAGACCGGGGCACGGACCCGTGTCCCCTGCATCGGCAGGCGGACCCCCAACCACTGCACCACCAGGGAAGCCCCAATACTCCATTTTTTAAGCATAGATCACACCAACCACACTGGAATGGAAAGTTACATTAGCCCAATTAATTTTCAGTGTTCTTATATGGCTCTGATTTCAAGTTTTTGATTGTTTTAAAATTTAAATGCCATTGAGAAATGTCACGTGAAAACACAGGAAAGAAATAAGTAGATCTGTAATAAAAAAAATAGTCTAAATAGGTTGATCATACTTTTTAAATGGTCTATTACCAAATTATAGCAAAACCCCAATAAGATGCCAAACTTATGGTAAAAACCCATCAAAAATTCTTACAAATAACCAAATGGCTCTGTCTTAGAGTTATAAGAAAACTTTTTTTTTTTTGGTACCACAGCTGTCCCTTCCTAATATATTTAAAGTTAACTCCTTCATCCCCAAAGAAAAAAAACCTTGGCTTGCAAACGTTAATTGCTCACATTAATGTAATGACAGCTAAAATAGTATTTTTTGTGGCTACCAAGAAAGTATCTCTTTGCTGACCACTGAGAAGTTATAAAAGTAGATGAATTGAATTCTGCCTTATCTTTTTAAAAGTGGCATATACTTCAAAAGTTGAAAGCATTTCAGAAAACGAACTGAAAGAAATGAAAAGAGGACCTTTCATATAATTCCATACTGCATTATCATCCATTCATTATTAATTCATATTTTTCTCTAACACTATTTCTTTGTAGAAGTTCTAACAAAGTGCCATATAATTAGATGCTTAAAAATATTCTTGGTATTTTGAAAGTTCTGTATTTTGACCTTAAGTTGAGAAAATAAATAATTCCCCATTGCTCACCAACTAACTTTATCTGTCAACATCATGAAATATAAGGGAAACATATAAAATCAATTCAGTAGGTTTTATCAAACACCTATGATAGGCTAAGTGTACGACAGGGCAGCAAAATAAAATTCCACTTTGGACACTAGTTTCTTTAGCCCACAGCCCATGAGAATGTAGTTATGGCTTAGAACGATGCAGGAGGGAATTCCCTGGTGGGCCAGGGGTTAGGACTCCACACTCTCACTGAAGAGGGCCCAGGTTCGATCCCTGGTGGGGGAACTAAGATCCCACAAGCCACGAGGCTTGGCCGAAAAGAAGAGGAAAAAAAAGAAAAAGAAAAGATGCAGGGATTCTTTCATGGCAGTGAAGAGTAACTAGAGCTCTCTTGTGGAACTGTGTAAACTGTAAAACCATAATTTTTAATCTTCAAAAATAAAATCCCAATTTAAAAATCATCACTATAAAGGAAAAAGTGAAATAAAACACTAATTATGCTTCCATGCATGCCTAAAGTATACATTATCACAAAGAGGGAAAATATGAATTGATGTTCAGGGAACCTGGAACAATAAGAGATACACTCATGCTTTGATTAAGACCAGGGGTCAAAAGACTTTTTCTATAAAGGGCTAGAGAGTAAATAATTAAGGCATAGTGGGCCATACAATCTCTGTCACAAATGCTCAACTCGGCCCTTGAAGTGTGAAAGCATCCAGAGAAGAATCATGAAGGAACGAATATGGTTGTGTTTCAATAAAGCTTTATTTATGGACACTGAAACTTTAATTTTACCTAGTTTTCATGTGCCATGAAATAGTCTTTCAATTTTTTTCAACGAAACAAAAATGTAAAACCATTTTTAGCTCACGAGCTATCCAAAAACAAGTTAATAGACCAGTTTTGGTCCATGGGCATTAGTTTATCAATCCCTGTTCACCAGGGATTAAGATCGTTTCCCCAAAACCTCCATTTCATGCCCATGTTTCTTTCTTTCAACTGGATCACAATATTTCAACTAGGTCTCATTATTTCTTTCTTTCTTTTTTTTTTTTTAAGATGTTTTTCTTGACATGGACCATTTTTAAAGTCTTTATTGAATTTGTTACAATGCTGCTTCTGTTTTATGCTTTGTTTTTTTTTTGCCCCGAGGCCTGTGGGATCTTAGCTCCCTGACCAGGGATCGATCCCGCACCCCCTGCACTGGAAGGCAAAGTCTTAACCCCTGGACCGCCAGGGAAGTCCCAGGTCACATTATTTCGACTATTTTGCTTTTGGGTTTTTTTTTTTTTCAATTAAAGAAAAACTCTACTGTGAGTTTTGTTTTTCTTGTCACCATTTTCACTGAAGGTGGATACTACAGTGTGAAGGTTTGTGTCTTTCCAAAATTTGTAAATTGAAATATTAACCCCTAGTGTGATGGAATTAGGAAGTTTCTCCTTTGAGAGGTGATTAGGTCATAGGGAAGAACCCTCCTGAATGGGATTAGTGCCCTTATAAAAGAGAACCTCAGAGAGCTTCCTCTTCCCTTCTGCCACATGAGGACAAAGGGAGAAGGTGGCAGTCTGTAACCCAGAAGAGGGCTCTCAGCAGAATCTAATCACGCTGACTTTGACACCCTGATCTCAGACTTCCAGCCTCCAGAACTGTGAGAAATAAATTTCTATTGTGTATAAGCCACTCAATCTATGCTACTTCAGCAGCCTGAATAGACAAAGACAGTGGATTCATGCTGCTCCTTAATTTTGTCTCATCTAACTTCCTATGTGTTACAACTAAAAGCTCCCCAATTCTGCCAAGTCCATTTTGGCACAGTCCACAGTCTACAGTCGATCCATTTTGGTTCTGTGTGCCACAGCCCAGTCTCTTATGCTCTCCTCTTTAGACTGAGTGAAAGCAAGAGCAGCTCTCTCAGCATACCATTTCCAACATCTTCTTCACAAATGAATTCAGACATTAAAGGAAACCTAGGTCATAATTATAATGACTAACACTTTTAGAGCCCCTGCCATGTGCCTTACACATATGTTCCTTTAATATTCCCAATAACCCAATGTGATGGCGTATGGTCAGGCCACCAAGATGGCTGTTCTCTTGCTCTCTGTCCATCCCCTGCCTGACCAGTGCCTGCCTCACCTACACCTACTCGCATGACTGACCTTCCTATACACTGGCCCCAGGCCCCACCTAGTGATTACTCTTAACCAATCACTAGGTGGGGAGATGTGTGCCTCTCTGCTAGTTTCCCGGTAACCAATGAGCCAACCTGATGTCAATTCCCCTGTAACTGGCAATCTCCCCCTCCCCACCCCGGGAGCGAAAACCCGCATCCATGTCCTGCCCACCCTCTACCACACACGGTGAGGCGTCACTCCAGGATCTTGCTTTGGATTTGTAAACTCCCCACTTCCATTAAACCACTGATGTCTCTGTCGCTGACTCCAGGCTCTTTCTTCCGTCTTGAGGCTGGGCAAGCACAGGCCTTACAGGGTGCAGCCCAACAGATGGGTACTATTATTATCCCCATTTCACAGCTCAGAAAGCTGAGGCTTAACAGTTAATTTCACAGAACAGGTAAACTGTCCATCACCAGACAGCTACTGAGTGACACAGGATTCAAAACCAAGCAGACTGGCTCCAGGGTCTGGGGTTGTCACTACGTTATAGTGCCTCTACAAAAAATACAGTATAGGTAAGACCTATTATCCTTTAAGCTGCCAGGCCTCCTCTCACACTCCCTCCCACACTTGTGGGAGATGCTGTCAGGTTCTTTAAACTGCCTTCCAACTTCTCTGGATTCTCCATCTTTTGTTTTTTTCTCTTTCGTCTCCCAGTTCTGCCTTAGCCATGCCCTCCGACTCCAGTCCTGTTCCCTCCTAGGCCAGGATTCACATTTCTTTCCTGGCAATGCTTCCTTAAACCACCTTGGGTAAATATCCAGCTCGATTTAATTTGATCTGGAAGCACTTTGTTGCCATTGCATTGGCCTCGGGAACAAAACATTAGTTTGGATCCTGCTGCCAGGTACACTACTGAAGTACTTCAGCTTATCTGAAAGTATGACCTCCCAGGAATATCTACCCACGAACAAGTAGCAATGTAAACTTAAATACAAGTTTTAGTAAGCTTGGCAGCTTTATCTCCTAAGCAAACTCATAAAGCATTGGCCACAGAAACGTTGATAAGTTCTCTAAATAGCTTAGAAAAAAATCCATCTGAAAAGTAAAACACCACTTTACAATATCAGAGCAAGTCCAGAAGGCTTTTACACTTACACACTTATACCGCACACTGCCCCCCACAGTGATTCATCTCTTGATTATTAAAAGAATAACAAGAGTAAACAGTCTGTTGTTTGGATATGCAAATAGACCAACGAGATGTATTCACAAACCAGTACTTTGGGAAAACCCTAAGTTCCACAATAAATGGAGCCCCAGACGGGTCAGCATTGTTCTTCCTGACAGTGGCCTGAAGGGACCCATTTTCCTTCCATTTCTCCTCTCTTTCCCAGGAATCAGGTGCTTTACTTAAGTGCTCTCTGCTTCTTTTAGCAAGGCTCTCACCAGCATGTGACTCTCAATTTACTGGACCCATAAGTTTTCTTTTCCTATATTATACTGGACATCTAATGCCCCAGCTTTTTCATACATGTATCTTTAGGGTTTTTTGAAAGCTACACCCATATTTACAGGGGAAAATAAAATTTCCTTCTAGGACTAGAGTAAAATAAATTGTGCTACCTGAATAGCAGCAGGGGGCATGGTTGGTTAAACATATCTGTGCCTTGTAACTTCTAACTTTGATTAGAAGGCTGAAGAGTGTCAATGCTGTACTTATATTGAAAATGTACCTGTTGAAATCAGGCCAAGTGCAAGGCCTCGGCGGCTGTCGAAATACTGGCACGTAATGGTCACTGTTGCAGTGTATAATAAACCACATCCGAGACCTAAACACAAGACGACATTGCACAAATTAAGCCAGACAGTATTACTTCAATGCAAGAAAAAAAAGAGGTATAATTAAATAACTCTAATAGGACATTCTGTTACTAACTGGCTAAAACTCTTCAAAGTATGGGTTCCTAGAGTTGTGCAGTTCCAATGAACACATTGGGCAGCCTTGGTTTTCACTCCACACCCACCCTAAGGTCAGGGCCAAGTCAAAAAAATAATCCAGTTTCTAAAGCATGAATGAATAATGTAAATTTAAATTAAGACATTATGGAGAGATAGAGAAAATGGTTAAATCACACACCAAATAGCAAAAATTAATCAAACTTTCCCATTAAAATATCTCTGTCTCTCTTCCACACCTTTACCCTTGGTTCAGTGTTCTTCCTCCTCTAGGTCCTCTAAACAATTTTGTAAAATCCCCTTCATCATGCCAAGCTATTTTGCTAGACTTCATAGCCTGGCACACCCCTGTGTGCAAAACAAAGGCGCTCTCAGATCATCCCATCATCGTAAAATGTATATTTGTTAAGTTTTTATCTTTTAGAGATGCAAACTACCTTATTTAGGAGTAGAGTGTCATGTCTTTAGTTTAAAATATCTTTGCAAAAAAACAAGAGGAAGAAAATGCAATAAAATATTAACAACGGTTACATTTAAGTGGTGACCATATGGTTGCTTGCTATACTATTCTCTGCTTCTCTGTAAATTTGAAATTCTTTTACAGTTAGAAAAAAAAAAACACCCTTACAACTCACTATCCCTTTCTTGAGACCACAGGGCAATATTTAAGGCTCTTGTTTGTTGGCTTAATCTTTTTCTCCCTATTAAGTATCTAATAACCCCAGTTTTGTTTTTCATAAAAATTTCCTCTGGCTTCTAACTCATAACATTTGCCTTTCTTCTGCAACATCGTCTGTTCTTGGGGATCACCCTATAAACAACACAAAAGCCATCGTCTAAAAACTAATTTTAACTATGACTCATTAGGTGGGTTATTAAGGTCATTTTCATTACTCTCAAATTGCGACCTGGACTATGATTAGAAAGAATACATGGGCTTAACAAATACAACGCATAAACATTTTAGGAAATTAGCATTTAACTCAGGACCCAGATGATCATCTGTGATTGCATTAAAAATTATTCTTAAAGAAATGAGATAGATGAAAATAATTAATACTTTAAATAAACCTTTTAAAATATAGCACACTTTTGTATGATTTAAGGGAAGAGATACTATCTCATTAAAACATGAATTGGATTGATTTATACATTTATTATTATTACATGTAATATACTTTGATGAAATAAGACCTCCTGAATTTTGTGAAGCCAAAAAATGTCACCCTTAACTAAAGCTATATTTCAGAAAGCCTTTGGAGAGGGAATGAATTCACTTTTGTGTGATTTGGTTGTCAGGGCTCTGTCAAATGGTAGGCATTAGAGACAAGAAAAAAAAAGGGCATTTCTCATTACTAAATGCCAATGCTAGAAAAGTTAAAACAGTATCCTTTAAACATTTTACCTTAGACTAAAAAGAAAGAAATTTTAAAAAACTATTTCAAGGCCATGGGTTTCAGATAAGATCATCTCATTTTTTTTTAAGTAGCAGAAATTTGAAATGCTTTTTCTCTAAACTTTTCAAAAAGCAGAAGGTGACATGATGCTTTCCCACATTTGTATTAGGATGACCTTAAACCACCAGTTATTAAAAAGATGGTCCTCAAGGTCTTTCAATGGAGTCCATGAAGTCAAAACTATTTTCATAATGATACTGACATGTTTCCTGCTTTTCTCACTGTGTTCACATTTATTCTATTGGTGCAAAAGACATGGTGAGAAAAACTTCAAGAGCCTTAGTACAAATCAAGATATTGGTATCCAACTTCATATCTTATATGTTTCATCACCACTCACTCACAGTAAAAGCAAACAAATTTTTTTAAAATGCTTCATCTGAATTACAATTGTTGCCAAGAAAAAGCACTTATGCAATTGTTTTAGTAGCCAGCTAAAGTAGCCACTTTTTCCATGTAACCCTGTATGTATTTGAAAGAATGTCTGACAGACACAAACTGTGGTTACTCAGACTTGAGTATTTGGCAGACATTTTCTTGAAAACAAACAAGGAAATTAACTGACAATAATTGTTACCAATGATAAAATTTAAGCTTTCCAGCAAAACTTAGAATTTTTGGAAACTTTTATCCAACACCATGATTTGACAGCTTCCCAACACAGAAAGATTTTCTGATAAGCCTATTGGTGATACTAACAAAAGTGATTTTTTAGCTGTTTAAAAATGTGTCAACATTTTAAAGTTCTTGCATAACTCAGAGAACCAATATTTTTCACATAAACAATTCATGATGTTACAAAATCAGACTTGAATGCTGACCTATTCAAAATACAGAATAAACAAATTGATTTAATATTACAGAGCACAAAAAGTATATTGATGTGGTTTCAGGTTCCATATTGCAATTAACCCTATTATACATCAAGTTTTGGGATAGTATCAAAGAAGAGTTTCTACAGTTACCTGAAAAGACTATTGAAAACTCCTCCCTTTTCCTTTGTGTGAGACCAGATTTCCTTCATAAACTTCAACCAAAAAAGCACATTGCAATAGACTGAGTACAGAGAAGACATGAGAATCCAGATGTCTTCCATGAAGCCAGGCATTAAGGAGATTTGCAAAAATGTAGTAAAACAAGGCCATCCTTCTCACTAAACTTTTTCTTTTGGAAAATCGAATTGTTTTTCATAATAAGTGTGTTATTTATGCTAACATGTACTGGGTTTGTTATTATTATCTTTAAATGAATTACTAAACAAATATTTAAAAATTTCTCACCTTTTAATACAGTAAATTTTAACAGAATAAATATAAATAAGTAAATTCCACGTAATTAAAAGTTCCTTGGGGTCCTAAATAAAAGAGTGTAAAGGGTTCCAGGAATATAAAGTTTGGAAACCACTGCCTTAAAGCCTTCTTTGGTCTCCAATTATTTTTTAAAATTAATTAATTAATTTGGCCACACCACACAGCTTGTGGGATCTTAGTGCCCTGACCAGGGATTGAACACGGGCCACGGCCATGAAAGCACTGAGTCCTAACCCCTGGATCACCAGGGACTTCCCTGGTCTCCAATCATTTTTTTTTTTTTAATTTATTTTTGGCTGCGTTTGGTCTGCATTGCTACACGCAGGCTTTTTTTAGTTGCAGTGAGCGGGGGCTACTCTTTGTTGTGGTGCACGGGCTTCTCACTGTGGTGGCTTCTCTTGTTGCGGAGACTGCTCTAGATGCGCAGTCTTCAGTAGTTATGGCTCACGGGCTCAGTAGTTGTGGTGCAGGGGCTTAGTTGCTCTGCGGCATGTGGGATCTTCCCGACCAGGGCTCGAACCTGTGTCCCTTGAATAGGCAGGCGGATTCTTAACCACTGCGCCACCAGGGAAGCCACTCCAATCAGTTTTGATCAGACTCCTACCAGTGAAAAAATTTTGCGAATCGACCTCCAGTATAAACATAATCATGTTTAAAATGAAATACCTAAACTACTAACGATTCAAAACATAATCATTAGCAAAATATAATTGTTTTCGTTTACTTACACAGGTGAAACTAAACATATGTACCTGTTCTAGCATTTCCTTTCCATCCCTTATGTTTCATTCCACATACTCCGGGTGAGACCACAACCTCAGAGGCCTCTTTTCCCTGATATCCTCCCATCAAACCAGACATCACGCTCTTTATCACCCCCACTGCCTCAATTATCAACCTCCCACCGTGTGAACTACCACTGCCTCAGTTCACCTCCTCCAGATCTTTTCTCTTCTGAACAATGGCCTCCTAATCACCATCTCAGTCTCCAGTACTTTTTCCACCAATCTACTGTCTAACCCACTGTTATACAGTTCTAGTCACATTACTCTCCTGCAATAAAGTCCAAATAAACCCTCCGTCACCAGGTCTCTGTTGCAAACCAAGCTTTGACATATTTGCAAGTCCCCTCGTGACGTGTGCATACCTTAAACAAATATCTCTGAAAAGACCACTATTAACCACTGTATCTCATGCCTCTGAACATTTGAGCTCCTGGAATGTCCTTCTCCCACCACCCTCACTCCTTTTCCAACCCGTGCCCACCTGATCACATTCCAGCCGCCCTTCAAGACTCAGCTCAAGCACCAGTTCCTTCATGAAGCCTTCTTCTGCAGCCCCTCTCCCACAAATACATACTATACCCACACTGAATGCTGCTTTCATTTTATAATTGCACTTAGTTTACTGGGTTACAAGTTACATATGTACAAGTCTCCTCCCCCAACTAGACAACCAGCTACCTAAGCGCACGCTGTGTCTTATTCAGCTGAGTATCCTGGTTCCAGGTCTGAGCCTGGCACAGGGTGTTAAAGTTATTCTACTACTTTTTCCCATAAACCTCATTTGAATTCCCCAATATTAAGTCACATTGGCTAATTTCAACCATTTCTATCTATTCTTACTCTGGCTGTCACTCTCTCTTGCATTTTTCTCTTCCTCTCTGTGTCTCATTTTCTCTATTCATATAACAAACACACACACGGTATATATGTATGCTTATGAATATATATTTTAAAAAATATATCTTTACATCTGCTTTACTACTAAATGATGCTGATTTTTTTAACTTAGGCCAGAAAATAAATCTTAGCTGTAAAAATATTTAAGATTTTTTACTTTCACAATAATTCATGTAACAGGATGGCATCATTAGAATTATATGGTTTGAAAAAAAAAAGATACAACTAATTTACAACATATGTATTACAGGATGATGGTTTGGGCAAATTACACTAAACAGCCTCATTTCCTCATTTTTCTTAATCTCTATCAGGTAACTAAAGAACAATCAGATCAATTAAACTGATAAGAGAAATATAAGAAGAAAATATAACTGAAGTGAAACACTCTAATATGATAAAACGCATCTAATTCAGAAATATAAAGCAAGCATCTCTAAGGAAACAGCATATGAATAAAATCACACAAAACGGACAAGCAGTAAACATTGGAAATTGTATACATATTTTGAAAATTGTCTACGAATTGTTTTTAAATATTCTTTCATTATATACATATTTTTGTGTATTTAAATAAACAGACATCTATCAAGCCCCTACTTTTACATATGAAAATTTCTCCCTGCAGTATTATCTCTATGAAAAGGGAATATTTTAGTAATAGTGCATTCTAATATGGAAATCTTAAAAAGCGATGAGGGTAAACTTACAGAATCCAGACTCTATGTGTAAAATAGGGGTTAGGGTAGCACCTAGGACTTCCTTGGTTTGGCCACTGGAAGTCTCATATCCTGGAAAACCCCTTCATCCTGGGCAAACCAGAACAGCTGGTCACTGTGTGTGCCTCTTGGCCTACCTCTTGGTCATCTGGAAGAATTTCCCTTCTCTATATTCTGAAACAAGTATTTGATCACCTCTTAGAATAGCTGAGCCAGTAGGATTTATCATCTTGACCAAAGGTTAAGGTAGGCAATAGCCTATAATATTCCAGAAGTATCTACTTCTAGAAATAAAATTGTCGGAATGGAACTTTGGATGCTGAAAAAGATAAGTTTAGAGCATCCAAATGCAATTAATTACTGTTTATGTTTCTAGCCTAAAACATCTGCATGGAAAAAGTTTAAAAGTTTAAGTAGGGACTTCCCTGGTGGCGCAGTGGTTAAGAATCCACCTGCCAGTGCAGGGGACACGGGTTCGACCCCTGGTCCGGGAAGATCCCACATGCCGTGGAGCAACTAAGCCCATGCACCACAGCAAGAGAAGCCACCACAATGAGAAGCCCACGCTCTACAACGAAGAGTAGCCCCAGCTCGCCACAACTAGAGAAAGCCCATGTGCAGCAATGAAGACCCAACACAGCTAAAAATAAATTTAATTAATTAAAAAAGAAAAAGTTTAAGCAACTGGCTAGCTTTTTGATTGACATGGCTTTACAAAAGCATATAGCTTTGACACTGGACACTGGCTTGATTAAAGCACAAACTTTATATGCTTAGCTTGAGTACCCTGAACATGACATTGGCTGGTCAAGAGCACAGGCTTGGGATCAGGCAGGCGTGGATTCAAATCCCAACTCTATCACTTATTGGCTGTGTGACTTTCAGTTTCCTTATCTTTAAAACAATCTCAGAAGATAGTTGTAAAGATTAAGAGACATAAAAAATGTAAAAGATTTCAGTATCTGTGCTTGGAATATAATGAAGTACCCAAAAATAGTCATTATGCTGAACTATTTTTTCACTTTTCCACCTGAGTATTATGGTATTATATAGCTCTAGCCTCAGACTAATTAGAAAATCATAGTTCCTTTTTATAACTGAACACCCATGAGAGACAAAAGGCGATCTTTAATGGCACAACTCTTAAAAACAAACAGAAAACAAGGGCTTATAAAACTAACTGCTAAAGAGAATACCCAGAAAACAACCTTTATCTAATCTGCCATCACTAGAGAAGGAGAATCAGATTGTCTGTGAAAGTGGGTTATGCCCTCCTCAAGCTCAATGGACTATGCAGATATTACCAAGAAAATGAAGGAAGAGAAAATTGAATTTTTGCAAAATCAAGAAGAGATTATTAAGAAAACAGTAATCAGGTAGCTAAGGAACAATATAATCTGAGGAAAAGAGAAAGCAAGAAATTGATTTTGAGTTGTGCTTTTCAGGAAAGCAAAGGGAGATAATTGGGAAAAAGCCTGAGCAAGTCATTAAGGGCATATTTCCTGCGGCCCCTCTTACTACTCCTCCCAGCCTCGCACCACATTTTCTTTTTCCTGATTTTAGTAAAGTTATTGAGAACACAGGAGCCTGAATTACCAGGTTTGGCAGCATGACATACAGTCACTTGAAAACCAGAAAGCTGCCATTTTATTCTAGCTACAAAACCCAAACAAGATAACATCATATTTTCAAGACTATTTTTTTTAAATGGTAAAACAGAATTATGCCAACTAATAAACTTCAGTATTCTTTTTGATGTTTTATATTATAAACATACCATATAACTTTAATTTTCTTTCTCTATATTATTTAATCTGTTATACAAATATTTCTGATTCAATAGAGCTTCTCCAGTTACAAAAAGCTGCTGCTGTGGTCCTGAACTAAGAGATCAGAAAGGAATTTAAGGGGAAGGGAACCAATATTCATTAAACACCCGTGTGCCTCTCTACATACATTATCTCATGAATAGTCACAATATCTCTGTGAAGTCACGTTAGTCTCATTTCATAAGAAATATAAACGGAAGCTCAGAGAGGTTGGATAATTTTCCAAGGTCACAAAACTGATAATGATGCTAGTGAATATTTACTCCTTTAACTCATCCATCCAAAATCCCTAGAAGGTAGTTACTATTATTATGTTCAGTTTAAAAAATGAGAAAACAGTATGTAAGTAACACGTCTACAGTCCATGGCTGGCAAGTGAGTAAGATAAGATTAACCCACATGGCCCAACCCCAGAGTTGGACTGTTAGTGCTTGCTCCTGCCTGGGCCATGTTATCTTAAGAGGCCATCTAGTTCATTCCAGACAGAGGAAAATGCTTAGAATACTGCACAGAATGGGTACTCAATATATGTTATCATTAGACTGAATCTTTCTTGCTTTTTCTAAGGAATTCATAATACAGAAGGGAGGAGTTTAGACGGTGTAATAATTTCCTGTCACTTCCTTTTCAACTGGATACTCTACTTCCAATGGCGACAGAATGGAAGTGTCATTGTTCATTAAATTCCCATTTATTTACCCTACCAATATTCCATGAGCCCTGTATTCTGAGCCTACTGACAAAATAAAACCACAAAGAAGTCAATCATGATAGTAAGTGTTAATGATCTCCTAGCAAGAAGTAGCTCACAGGGGCCCAATAATTACTACAGTGCATGACTTTTTAAGTATTGAAATTAAAATTTTAAAAAATTATTTAAAACTACTGGAACCTGTACAATTATTATTAAAATTAAATTGATTTTTTCTATTGAAATCCAACTCAACTCTTTCATTTACCTTATTTTTATTTTGCTCGACTTCACTTAGTCCTTACAAGACCTACGTGAGGCAGGTTTCTTTTTTTTTTTATTCTTTTTTTTTTTTTTTTTTTTTTTTTGTGGTACGCGGGCCTCTCACTGTTGTGGCCTCTCCCGTTGCGGAGCACAGGCTCCGGACGCGCAGGCTCAGCGGCCATGGCTCACGGGCCCAGCCGCTCCGCAGCACATGGGATCTTCCCGGACAGGGGCACGAACCTGTGTACCTGGCATTGGCAGGCGGACTCTCAGCCACTGTGCCACCAGGGAAGCCCAAGGCAGGTTTCTTAGTCTGCCTTCACAGATGAGAAGACAGTCATTCTTGGAGACCGAGGGGCTTGCTCAAGCTCACAGGACCTATGTCTCCTGACCCGAAGCCCAGGGCTCTCGCCATGAGCTGACAGTCTCCTCCCAGCCACAGGGATTCAGAACCTGTTGCCAAATCAGAATCATATAAAATCTTCAGACGTGAGCCTGTTTTCTGACCCAGCTTCCATTAAGTGAAGGAAAGGCCAGGATTCCAGAAGGAAAGACATTGCAAAAACCACTATGGCAGGGCTTCCCTGGTGGCGCAGTGGTTGAGAGTCCGCCTGCCGATGCAGGGGACACGGGTTCGTGCCCCGGTCCGGGAAGATCCCACATGCCACGGAGCGGCTGGGCCCGTGAGCCATGGCCGCTGAGCCTGCGCGTCTGGAGCCTGTGCTCCTCAAAGGGAGAGGCCACAACAGTGAGAGGCCCGCGTACCACAAAACAACAACAACAACAAAACACTATGGCAAATATATAGACAATAATATCCTGAATCTTGCCCCGAAGAGAACGACAATCATTTATTTAGGTATCATACATAAGGGACAGTGGGAGCCTTTTGAGCACCGTAGGACACAGGAAATGAACTGGCACTGCTAACTAGGGGCCTGAGGCACTTACATGGCCTACCCTTGCGGGGGGGGGGGGGGGGGGGGGGTCACATGAGGGCCAGGTAATATACGGGATCATGGCCCAGGTCTGGCTCACAGTGGGTCCACTGACTCCATGGGCCCATCCTAGTCATTTCCCCAGTTCCTGATATTTAATTGGAGCACGTGTACATAGTAGGTGGTATAACCTTCTACCTACATTGTTTTTGGCCAGTGAAGTAAAAGTTACCATAGTGGGGAAAGCCAAGTGGAAGCCCTGTAAGCCCACCACTGCCAGCAGTAGCCAGAAGAGTAAGTCAAGACCAATATCAAATTCTATCTCATTAACAGAAGATCATGGGTTCATGGGGAGAAGGGACAGGGTTAGCTACTGAAAGGTTCCAACACCATAAGCCAAATCAAAATCAGTTTCACAGGTTGGTAAAGCTCTCTCCATTGCTACAGAAATTTTGAAATTTAGTTATGGGAGTTACCTAATTTTGTCTTTTTCTTTCTATATACCCTTAGATATGCTTCCAACACAATCAAATGCACATAAAATCTTAAACAATGCACATTATTTTTTTCTTTTTCAAAATTCATTTTTATCTATGGGGGATACAAATACTATGGTATCACTCACTCTTGGTCAATTTTTGAGTCAGTGACAACTTTGGATATGTACTCACAAAGGCTATATCTTACCCTTGAAACCATGTGAGGGAGTAAAACCCCATGAAATTTTAAATGCTTAGTCCAAAGTTTTGGGGAAATGCCCAAATCATGCCAATGGCACAATGATTCAACTTTCTATGTAAAAAGGGGTTTGTCCTAAAAGGAAAAATCAGATGCTCATACACAAACACAGATATCTACATTTTAATTTTCATGATGTTAGACAAGAATGCAAGATGACTATTCAATGAATACCTTCAAATTCTACCCCAGAGATGAACATATTTGCATGTATAGGTTTAAACTGTATTAAGCACTACAGGGAATAAGTAATATAAAATATCAAACATATAACCTGTTCTCAAAGAACTAACAAGTGACCTGCTTACTTAGATTATGATCTGAGTAGAATTTGGGTATGTAGTTAAATTTAAAATAAACTTTAAGAGTTCTAAAAGCACTACAAATAATTACAAATATGTAAAAGAGGTCAGGATCTGGTGTCAGACTGAATGGATTCAACCCCAAATCTCCTACCTATGTGGCTTTAGTTAGTAATTTCACTTTGCTTGAGCTTCACTTTCCCTCTCTGTAAAATGGGCTCACATGAAGACTGGATGAGATCATATAAAGCAGAGACTAGCACACACTACTTACTGGAATATTAGCAGCTATAATTTCTATTATTTATTATTGGGGAAATATTCCCACGTGAAAAAGAGGAATATTGGTAGTCAAAAAAATTAAATTCTTTCAGGCTTGACTCAAACCAACCATCTTGCTGGAATTTGTCTCTGAAGTCTTTAAACACCAAAATCCTGAGCAGCAGCGTCTGTGTCCCTGCCTGGGTTGTGTCCGGCTCAGCTGTGCTTTTTCCCTTCGCTGCCACATGTAGCAATGAGATCTTCTCTGTTCCAGTCTTTTCCTTTGCAGCTTCTCCTGCTGTTAATTAGCTGTGTCAGCATTGGCAGGCACCTCTTCCTCCACCCTAATATGCTGTGTTCTAAGAATTTTGCCATCATTTCTGAACAAATGTCATATAGATGGTACTATGGAACTCATGTCTAGAAAACTGGCTCTTAACATACGTTTATCAAATGTGTTGTGACTTTTCTGACACTAAAGCAAAAACATGTTTATCATGAATAATTCATTCGTCATATAAAATGTTTGAAACTGTTTAGCCTTTTATCGGAATTTCATTTGGAAAATATCAATCTTTCTACAGATTTATAACTTATGTTCCTCTGATTATAACCCAAATCATTTCTTAACCCTTTCATTACTCAAGCAAATATTCAATTACATTTTACTGTATAATAGAGTGAGCATAATATTTGTATGATCTAAAATAAAATATTTCATTCTCTCTATGTGACTAATATACTTTTCTATTTGTTCAAATTGAATATGAAAAACTAGAACAACTTCTGCCTACACTGTATTTCAACTGTTATTCCCTCCAATTATAAATGATAACATTGGTGTATTATTAAAAAAATCTAATTCCTAAACATTTGGACTTACATAGAGGATACATTTGAAAGTGATTATTTGCTTTACAAAATAAATTTTTATTATTTAAAAGAAAAAAAAATTCAGTTCTTTTAGACATTAAGAAGAAACTTTGAGGGCTTCCCTGGTGGCGCAGTGGTTAAGAGTCCGCCTGCCGATGCAGGGGACACAGGTTCGTGCCCTGGTCCGCGAAGGTCCCACATGCCGCGGAGTGGTTGGGCCTGTGAGCCATGGCCGCAGAGCCTGTGCTCCGCAACGGGAGAGGCCATGACAGTGAGAGGCCCGCGTACCACACACACACACAAAAAAAAAAAAAAAAAAAAAAAAGAAGAAGAAACTTTGAAAGTCGGAGTCTTTTAAAAATTCCCCACCGACAGCTCCTAGGGATCCTGAGTGTGGTGATGTTTGACATTGAATACAATGAGTACAATACATCACAAAAGCGTTCCTCCTACAATTGCCAGTGCTCTCAGGCCCTGAGCCCTGTACCCTTTCCTCTTCTGTAACCAAGATCATCATTAATCACCCTCACCACTCAGTTTTCTTCACTCATGCCTTATCTTTAACAAAAATAATAATTATTATGTGCTTTAAAATCTGCTTTTTACTTTTGCTATCACCTTGTGATTGGGGTCCTGGTGACAGGTGCTGTGGAACAGCAAGGATGTTTAGAACACAAACAGTTCAACAGAGCCCTGCTTAACCGCCCAATAGGAAAGGGACCACTTCCTACATCAGTGAGAAGTGGAAGGTGTCAGGGACATCTAAGTTGCACGCTTCTCTCCCTCTTTTCCTTTTTTGTGCTAGAGAGACAAGTGCTGAAATAAAAAAACCTCCCCATGCCTTGCAAGAAAACAAAACGGGCATTGCTAAAACACATTTATCCTTTGAAGTATTTTGATTCACATGGTTGACGTTTTGCTAAAGCAACAATTTTTGGTGAAGTGGTTGCTGAAAGTGAATTATTCCTGAGCATTTTCACTCCTTCCATTAACTGAATATGAAACGTCACACGGGTAAAACATTTAACTCTCAAAGCTCAGAAAAGCGTCACGGGGACCAAGTTTCTTACCTACAACAATGCCATAGGAAAAAAACAGAAAGTAGATATTGGGGGCAAAACTGCTCAACATGAGGCCTCCTGCCACCATGAAGCCACTGAAGATTGTCACGGCTCTTGCTCCAAAAGATGAGACACACAGGCTGCACACAGGACCTAAAATCATAAATGAAACCTTCACTTATTTAACAGTAACCTCCTCTCCACATCCTATCATCTGTCCAAAACTTAAAATGATTCTTTCCATCGTAAAACAACAACAGCAATAATAAGCTACTGTGTGTTCACTATGGGTTGGACACCCTGCTACTTCACATAAACAATCTCCCTTCATTATAATCTCACTGCATTCCTGGGAGGTAGGTGCTTTTGTTATCCTCATTTTTCTGATAAGGAAATTAAAAGTGTCCGAAGAGGAAGGTCACATAACTAAGAAATCGGGGTTCTGGAGTCAGACTTTATTAAATTTTCAATGAGAGTAACAGCAGCAGCCACCCTCAGAGTAACAATTAAGAAGTAAAAACCCAGGCCATCTGGCTGCTGAGTCCATCACCTTAACCGCCACACTCTTCGGAGGATTTTGGTCTCCTGTACTTGCCATACATCTTTTCTACCCAGAGCGCCTATCCAGCACAAGGCCAGTCATGTAATTGATGATAAAAATAAACTTAATGATTGACTCAATGCTATCAATAGCATCCTTATAAAGGGATGAAGTGAGGGTAGTTACTCCCTTCCTAGAGAAGCTTTTGGCAGGTGGGGCAAATGCCTCTACCCTACCCACCCAGGCATGACTTTGTCAGTATCACTGTCCTACTTATTACATGTAACCTGGAATTTGGGGGAGGAAGTGCACTGTTGACTGATAGGTAAAAGGGACCATTACCTGGACCAGTTCTGTGTGGAAGTGGGCAACTGCTCGTGTACTGGGATTTGAGTGATAGTGAAATTCTCTCTCACTAGCACTGTACCTTGACAGTATCTACAACTACGGAGCTTAGCATATTAGAAGTAAAAGGACATGAATGGTTACTCAGCCCAGTAGTCTTATTTACATGGAAGGAAACTGAAGCTCAGAAGGGTTGTGTATGGCCATGGTTAGAAGAAAGAGCCCAACATTTAAAAGCAAAGAAAAACATCTTAATTGAGTTCACAACAACCTCTCAAGGTACAAATCATTATTCCCAATTTTTAAAAAGCATGCTCACCAGAATGGTAAGAGACAGACAATAATAAGTGTTAGCAAGGATGTGGAGCATTCACAGCCCCCATAAACCGCTAGCGCGGTCTCTTAAAGCGGAACACGGTGCTGTATAACTCAGAAGTTCTACTTCTATGTACACGTACACCAAAAGTCACAGACATAAATGGTCACAGCAGAACTAGGCATAGCAGCCAGCACCCACAGATCCAGATGTTCTTCAGTAGTAGAAGGTGTAAGTAGATTCTGGTGTATTCATACAATGGACCATCATAGGGCCATGAGAATGAATGATCTACAGCTACACACAGTAATGCGGGTGTATCTCACAAATGTATGTGGAGTGAAAGGTACAACAAGAAAAAGTACATATTGTGTAATTCCAATCATAGGAAGTACAAAAACAGACAAAATTAATCTACAGTCAGAAGTCAGGACAGTGGATCTTTGGTAGGGGGTAGGAAGCTATAACCAGAAGGAAACACAGCCCAACTTCGAGGTTCTGCTAACGTCCTGTTTCTGGATGTGAATGTGCTCATGACACGGGTGTGTCTGGTTTGTAAAAACAATTCACTGAGCTATACTCTCATGATATGCATACTTTTCTGTACATATCTTAAAACATTTTAGGAAACCTCAAATGGAGAGATAGTGTCATCCATCCAGAGTCTCAATGTTAGTAAGTGGAGGAGCCAGGAGCTGATGATACCAAGCCCATTCTTACCAATAACAGAGAGTCTCTTAAGCACGTATTTAAGACCAGGTTATGACCACTGAGATACCACCAGCTTTCAATGCCTAGAGCCATCCCACATTCCTCCCTGGTCATGAACCAGCCCCTGTCATTTCAAGCCCTCTTGTGTGAGCCAGTATGGAAGAGCAGACTGATATATTTACATAACAGAGGGGAATATTCTACTCCAGTGTTTTAGGAGGAAAATCCATTTGAAAGACCAAACTTATCTGAGCTATGTGTATACCCAACGAGAAACACTTAGATACTTCAAAAATAGAAATGATTTTAAGACTCAAATTTCATACATGGATGTTGACATCATAAAGTCCTGACCCTTCTACGTTGTTTACCAAATTGTACTGACATTGACAGTCAGTGTTTACAAATTTAACAGGCACATGGAATTGAAATGGAGATTGTTACTGGCATACTTGAAAAGTTTCAAGTTTCACCCTCAAAGCAGGGCTTTAAATTTATGCTCCTTGAGGCATGTTAACTCTACAAGGAAACTCAAAGTTTGGGAAGATGGGGGTGGGGTGAAGGATAATAATTTTCACAGCATGTACAACCAAAACCACTATTTTATAAAATGTATAATATTATCATCAATTTTGTGATAAAGTCTTTTTAAATCATGTTTGCCTAATACATGATTTTTTGAATAAAATTAAGCCTAAGGAAGAAATGAGCAGAAATTCTTTGACAGATGAAAACAGCAAATTGAAAACTGGTTTTAAAAAACTTCTCACCTCACACCTGTCTGGCCTTTATCAAAAAGATAACAAATAACAAGTGTTGATAAGGATGTGGATAAAAGGGAACCCTCATGCACTGTTGGTGGGAAGGTAAACTGGTACAGCCACAATGAAAAACAATGTGGAGATTCCTCAAAAACTTAAAAATAGAACTACCATATGATCCAGCAATTCCACGCCTGGGTATTTATCCGAAGAAAACAAAAACACTAATTCGAAAAGATATATGCATCCCTATGTTCCCTGCAGCATTATATACAATAGCCAGGATATGAAAGCAACTTAAGTGCCCATCAATAGAAGAATGGATGTGGTATATATATATACAATGGAATATTACTCAGCTATAAAACAAGAATGAAATCTTGTCATTTGTGACAGCATGGATGGACCTAGAGAATATTATACTAAGCAAAATAAGTCAGAGAAAGACAAATACTGTATGATTTCACTTACATGTGTAATCTAAAATACAAAACAAATGAAAAAACATATTTAAACAGAAACAGAGTCGTAGATACACGGAGTCAGAGAACAAACAGGTGTTTGCCAGAGGGGAGGGGCGTAGGGGGAGAGAGAAATAGATGAGGGAAATTAAGAGGTTAGAACTTCCAGTTACAAAATAAATGAGTCACAGGTATGAAATGTACTGTGTGGGGAATATAGTCAATAATTATGTAATATCTTAGTATGGTAACATACTGTAATTACACTCATTGTGGTGATCATTTTAAGATGTGTAGAAATATCAAATCACTATGTTGTGTCCTGGAACTAATATAGTGTTGTAAGTCAGTTATACTTCAAAAACAAACAAGCCAACCAAAAAGCTCATAGAAAAAGAGATCAAATTTGTGGTTACCAGAGGTAGGGGATGGGGGAGAGGGACTTGGACGATAGTGGTCAAAAGGTATAAATTTCCAGTTATAAGATAAATAAGTACTAGTGATGAAATGTACAACATGATAGATATAATTAACACTGTTGTGTGTTATATATGAAAGTTGTTAAGAGCGTAAATCCTGAGAGCTCTCATCACAAGGAAATAAATATTTTTTCTATCACTTTAATGCTGTACCTATATGAAATGATGGAGGTTCACTAAACTCATTGTGGTAATCAATTCATGATGGATGTAAGTCAAATCATTATGCTGTACACCTTAAACTTATACAGCGCTGTATGTCAATTATATCTCAACAAAACTAGAAGAAAAATATTTCTCTACTTTCACACCACCATCTGTTGCTTACTTAGAGGAAAAAATCTTGATGTCAGAGGTTAAAGACAAAGAATTTTAGAGCTGAATGGAGCCTTGGAAAGGGTCCAAAGACCTCATTTTAAAAATGATGAAACTGTAGCTCAGAAGGATCATGTGATTTGACCAAGAATCCATAGCTAATCAATGACAGGGCTAAGGCCAAAGTCAGTCCAGCAGTCTTCCCAATTGAGACGTATTTCCATTGGCA
Organism: Kogia breviceps; assembly: GCF_026419965.1. Lineage (NCBI taxonomy): Eukaryota > Metazoa > Chordata > Mammalia > Artiodactyla > Physeteridae > Kogia > Kogia breviceps. The sequence continues at coordinate 73,780,400 of NC_081311.1, read as the reverse complement.
CCTTAATGTTTTTCTAGAAATATCAGTTAAAAAAACACCTATGTACTTTTGTTAATATCTTACAGCCTAAGTAATTTTATGAATTTACGGAAGATGAAAACATGACATTTATGCTCATTTTGGTGTTTAAAAGTTTAGAGCAAACTATTTTATTCTCATCCTCAGAACCAGGGTATCTCTAGACTCGATTTACACAGATTTAAACCACAATAGCCCCAGGTTTCATCAATAACAATTAGGGCAAAGTATAACTGGAAGTGACCACTAAGTGACATCGACAAAACTGACACATTTATGTGTTTAGCTCTTCCTAGTAACAGGCAAATTCTCCAAGATGATAAACCATAGATTACTCCTTGGCAGTGGACTAGTTTCAATTCAAGAGATTCATTAAATCAAAGGACTACTCTCAGGGGAGATTTCTTATGAGGCTTCCGGTCTTTTACTTTGAAGAAGGGACCTTTGGAACAAAAGTTAGTTAACTTGTAATATGAACCAGTAACTCCACTCCTTGGAATCTATAAAATTTTAGAAAAAAGGGAGGGAGGAACGTTATCACTGGGTTGCCAATTTTCCTATTTTAACAAGTAAAGACATTTTTAAATGTAATAATTATCTATTATCACTGCCATTTCGTTAGAGGAAGAAGGAATATTTTAATAAGGAAATAGTGAGAAGGATACAATTTCAGAGTAAAATGGAAGCCAGTAAGAAGATAGTTACACACACACACACACACACACACACACACACACACACACACACACTACATATCACTGCCTTTATATTCATTTTGTTTGTTTGTTTGTTTTGTAATGTATCAGTCTGGTTTTAGAGTCAGGATAATTTTAACCTTATAAACAAGTTTGGACAGTGTTCCTTTCTAGAAACTGAGAATGACCTCTGGGCAAAGGCTACTGAAGAAATGAGGACTTCAGTCCTACAGCCACACAGAATTGAATTTTGCTAACAACCTAATGAGCCTTAAAATGGACTTTCCCTGAGTCTCCGGATAAGGGCCGAGAACAGCTGACACCTTGATTTTGGCCTTCTGAGACCCTAAGCAGCGTACCTAGCCAAGTCTGCCAGACTTCTGTCCTGGAAAATGGTTATAGAAATTATTTTTCCTTAGTATACAAATTTAAAGCTTACATTGCCCACTAAGCACTACTTTGGCTTAATGAAAAAAATAATATATTATTTTCATTATCAATCAGTTCAAAAGATTGCCTAATTTTCCTTGTGGTTTTTTTTTCTATCAGAGGATTTTTATAAATAGGTGAAGAAATCTCCTAAAAAAAAAAAATGAAGAAGATAGTTACACACACTTTACATATGTAAAGGCACTACATATCACTGCCTTTATATTCATTTTGCCTTTCACAAAAAGTTTTCTTGAACTCACAGTTGTATGTGTATTGGGCCATTACTACCATTACTACCTTCTGTCTGGGTGATTAATCTCCATTGGTTGGATGAACTGAAAATGCTAAGTAGCAGAGCTAGCAGTCAGAACAGAAGACTGGTCTGAGGATGGCAGGTGGCAGGTGGGGCGTTAAGATGTATGCAGGGCTCTTAAAAGATATTCTACTCTCCTGCATAGTAGCCTGGCAACATCTTTGGCACAATGCTGACACGTTCCCTCAAAAAAGGTAAGAACCTATATATTAGGGAGTAACTCTATAAACCAAGGGTCCCCAACCCCTGGGCCACAGACCAGTACTGGTCCTGAGGCATGTTAGGAACTGGGCCGCACAGTAGGAGGTGAGTGGTGGGTCAGCGAGAGGAGCTTCATCTGCCGCTCCCCATCACTCCCCACCGCTCACATTACTGCCTGAACCATCTCCCACCCCATGGAAAAATCGTCTTCCACGAAACCAGTCCCTGGCGCCTAAAAGGTCAGGGACTGTCGCTCTAAACCAAAGTGATGACTGAGGAACGAAAGGAGGATGCGGTCGGGCTTTCAAGCCCTACAACCTCTTAAATACAACATGAAACAAAAGCATAAAATCATTTCTTAATGGTCATCTGCAAATCAGACTGATTAATATCATTCTCAGCCAATGAGGGGAATTAAATGAAGGAAATGAAAACGAAAACTCTTGTGGAAAAAGTGTTTTGTTATGATCAAGGCTGAATTAGAAAATGAGAAGGATGAGAAGATGTGGTACATATATACAATGGAATATTACTCAGCCATAAGAGAACAAAATAATGCCATTTGCAGTGACATGGATGGACCTAGAGATTATCATACTAAATGAAGTAAGTCAAAGACAAATATCATATGATACTGCTTTTCGTGGAATCTAAAAAAATGGTACAAATGAACTTATTTACAAAACAGAAACAGAGTCACAGATGTAGAAAACAAACTTACGGGTTTTTTTCCCAAGGGGGAAAGGAGGGGGAGGATAAATTGGGAGATTGGGATTGACATATATACACTACTATATATAAAACAGAAAACTAATAAGAGCCTACTGTATAGCACAGGGAACTCTACTCAATGCTCTGTAATGACCTATATGGGAAAATAATCTAAAAAGGAGTGGATATATGCATATGCATATGTATAACTGATTCACTTTGTTGTACAGCAGAAACTAACACAACAGTGAAAAATCAATTATACCCCAATAAAAATTAACTTTTTAAAAAAGAAAGAAAATGAGAAAGATGAGTTGTTCTAAAGAAGTCAGAATGATGTACATGTTAAGGGATGAAATTGTTTCCTTTAGCCCTTCAGGGTAATGTGGGAAGAAATGGAGTTAAATTTTTTGCTGGCTATTAAAATTAACGTGGAGGAAAAATACACATCTTTAAAAGTTTGCTAGTAACATAAATTTACGTCTGCATTAATCAAACAAAAGAGTAAATATTTGACCATTACCATTCCTTCACTATTTACCAAGCATCCATTAGAGCAGCACTGCTGCAAAATAGAAAGATAAGGAGGCACACATGGAATTTTAAACTTTCTACTAGCTGCATTAGATAAATAAGAAGAGGTAAAATTGATTTCAATAATATATTTTATCTAACCAAATATATCGAAAACATCATCATTTCAACATGATTAAAGAGATATTTTACACTCCTTTGTTTTGTACTAAGTCTTTGAAATTCACTGTGTATTTGTTACACGTATAGCACATCTCATCTTGAACTAGCCACATTTCAAGTGCCCAATAGCCACATGGGGCTAGTGCTTACTGTACTGGACCACACAGCACTGGAGTCTCATATCATGGTAGATAAGGACACAGAGAAGACGCAAAATTTCTGACCTAGACCAAAAGGCAAAACAAACACATATCAATACCTAAGGCCATGGGCAATAAGCACCAAAAGAAAGGTTCAGACCATGTGTTTGGGGATTTCAGAAAAGGGAGGTCACCATGGGCCAAAGAACTGAGCCTTGAACTGGGCTGTGAAGTATTGACAAAAGAGATGAAAATACATTCTAAATGGAGAGAAGAGGACCGTAATGTGGTTCTCCAATTTGTCATTTTCATAAGACAGCTTTGGAAAAGAAATTATTCCCTTTGGGAAAGAAATCAACTTCCGTGCACTTCTCTCCCCCAAAAAGTTTCAGAGAGTCCCCAGAGTGGTAAGATGGCCAGGCCTACTGTCGTAAGTAGGCCAATGGTACAATGAGAAATAAATTATAGCAGTAACCAGGCTGTGTGCTTGTAGCGCTGCAAGGATTTCCTAAGAGAGCAGTTTGATTAGGCCCACGAGTCCTATCTCTCTACTTACAAGGCGGGAGCCCAACAAACTGGCAGGTTTCTCACTTCTTACTCCCTTTTTTTAAAAAAAAATTTTGGCCACACCCCACAGCATGTGGGACCTTAGTTCCCCGACCAGGGAGGGAACCCAACCAGGGAGGGAACCCGACCAGGGAGGAAACCCGCGCCCCGCACTGGAACCGGAGTCTTAACCACTGGACGGCCAGGGAAGTCCCTGAGACGAGGAATTTTAAGTTCATCTTCCTGAGGAAGAGGAAGGCACTACAGAACCACACCCACTCAAATCCTTGCTTTCAAGTATACTGATCACCTTGCTTGTCGGTTGCTTTGGTGTATCACATACATTTGCTTTCTTCAAGTCAGCAAAACCTGCCAAGATTCTCACCAAACCCTAGACCTGCCTAGCACACTGGGAACGGGCCAGAGGAACAGCATCCTTGTAGGAGGCAGGAATTCAGTCCTATGCAAGGAGTTAACAGGGGGTAAAACTGTACAGATATGCTGAAAACCAGCTCTACCAATACTCACAACTAATGGAACAAGCCTGTTGGCTATATTGACTCATTATATTAACCTGGAGATAGATGTACTGACTCATTAGGGATTTGAAGATCTTTGGAGGAATTAAAGACAAAAAAAAGAGACAGGGAGGGGACTGTTAAATCTATCTGGAGTACAAAACTACAGAACAAAAGATCTCCCCGCTCTATCAGCAACTCTGTGGTCAGAAAAATGGTCCCACCCTTCTCCTTGAATGTGAATGATAACACCCAACCAAAGAGTGCTTTCTCCCAACTTAAAACAATGTAAGACCATGATCGCCCTTTAGTTGTTACCTTCCTGCCATTCCTTCTGAATCCTTCAGGTTTCGACCAGAGAAACTGAACCAGAAGAAGACTTAATTAAGAGATTTATTACAAGGAACTGGCTTATGTGGTTTTGGCACCTGGCTAGGCAAGGACTGCATCCACAGGACTAGGAGTCAGGAAGGGCAGATTGGACTCTCTCCCACAGGATGAAGCTATAGCCGTAGGCTGAATTTCTTCTTCTGGGAAAGTTCATTTCTACTCATAAAGACTTTCAACGAATTGAATCACATCCACCTAGATTATTTAAGATAATCTCATTTACTTCAAGTCAATTGATTATGGACTTGGAGCACATCTATAAGATACTTTCACAGAGATACCTCCATGACTGTTTGACTAACCGTGGAACTGCAGCCCTAGCCAAGTGGACACCGGCTATCACACCTCCTAACACATCACTCCTTCTCCAGCCAAATTTACTCTACCAGACTGCATCACCTGCAGCGCAATGCCAGGGCTTTGCATACAGGGACTCTGCGTGGACTGCCGTCTCCTTGCCCATGCATCTGGCCTGGCCCACCCTCCCTTCTGGCCCACTTCACAGCCTATCTCTATAAAACTCCAGAGACTGCCTTGTTCTTGCTATTCTTGGTATTTGTGGTGAAGTCTCAAGGCATTACTACCCTTTTTTCCTGCCTCTTCCCTGAGACTCTAAATCCCTTATAGCAGAGATGATGTCTGGGCCTCTCTAACACAGGAGAAGGGACTCTCTGAGTGTGTATAATGACGGTGTATAACCCAGGGAGGCCAAATCCTTGATATTCAGCTTTATTCATCCTAAGGATCATCTGGAAAAACAATTCAGATGAGAGGTCTACTTCTTAGTTAGTATTTTCTCAATTACTCAAGTTTCAAAGAGAAAGAATTAAGATTATAAAGAGTGTAAAGTTAAGAATTGCATGTCTTTCCGCTATTCTTAGCTACTGTCCAAATCTGGGTTTGTTAAAGAAATGGGTGGGCCCATTGTCTTTAATAATCTTGACAGCTCTCCCTCCTGCCCATCCCCCTAGAAATGTCTTTGTCTTTCAGGCTGAAGGGTCCCTTTCTTTTGCAGATTCCACAGTTTGGTTGGGACTGCCTGGGAGAGTAATTTTATTTGTGGGGGATTGTTGTTCTTTAATAACTAATATTTGTTGAGTACCTACCATATGCCAAGCACCATCTCAAGTACTCTACATGGCAATCATATAAGGTAGGTACTTTTATTTTTCATTTGTTTATTTTTTTGTCTGTGCCGTGCAGCATGCAGAATCTTAGTTCCCCAACCAAGGACTGAACCTACGCCCCCTGCAGTGCAAGCGTGGAGTCAACCACTGGACCACCAGGGAAGTCCCAGGTAGGTACTTTTATTATCTCCAATTTAAAGATGCAGAAACAGACTTAACAGGCTAGAAAAACCATTGTTGGGTGTCAATCTTTCTCTCCTTTTTTGTTTTTTTTTTTCCAATCTTCCTCTTAGACAATGTGTTCATCTTGGGCAGGTCACTAAACCTTAAGGACAATAATGCCTATTTCAGTGTGTTGTTATGAGGATCAACCAAGATCAAGTAAGTGAAGGTGTCTGGTATTGAGCCAAGCACACAAGGGGCACTTTTTGAACTAAAGGGACAAGTACATGAAAAGTAGAATTTGTATGTTGCTTAGCAAATGTACTTCTGCTGTGCTTGTTCAATTATAAATCTCCAGAGGTTGGATCACAGAACTAGTCAAGGATGACACCTACCAGGCCTTCTCTGGACAAAACTGGGTAAAGAAAACAACTCATGTTTCTCAGCTATGATGTGGCTTGCTGCATCAGAATCATCTGGGGAACTAGTTAAAAAGAACATTCCTGGGACCACCCTCCACCCCCACCTCACAGCACTGATGAGTAAGAAATTGGCTTTTTAGACAAGCTCAAGTAATTCATATGTACTCCCGATTTTAAGAGCAACTATCAAAGATGTCTTTATGTAAATATATACACACATATATATATAAATTAATTTTTATCAAAAAGGATGCAAAGATGTCCATTTATGTGTTTTTTCCCCAGAATTGGGGCCACTGGACACAATTTGTCATGGTTTCCATGGCATACACAGTGACACATTCAAGCAGAAACCTACAAGAGTTCCCTTTATAAATATGTCAACACCAATTTACATTTGAGAATCATCAAGAAGTGCAAGACTGCAATCTAAGTAGAGAGGGCTTAAGCCAGTGGTAGCTCCCAACTGAAAATCACTTTGGGGGCTTGAAAAAGATTCACGTATGTGGGCCCCACTAAGACTGACTGAATCAGAATGTCTGAGGGTCAAATCCAAGCATTTATATGCTGAAATCTTTCTATAGATGATTCTGATTATCTCCCTGGTCAAGAATCATTGACAATCATGATGAGATGTAATTTTCCTATTTCCAAGGTAGTACCGATCCGTTTGTTTTTGTGTAGAAGAAAGTTGTCAACAAATTAGATGATGAATGTGGCTCAAACACCACTAGACCCCTCTTGCTAATACTGTATTACATAGCTTTCAGGATTTGTCCCTTAATTTATGCTATGAAGAGCCAAGGGAAGCCAACAACACAGATACTCAGTGGCCACTAACTAAAGTGCACACAGCATGTGCACAAACACACACAAACACACACCTATAAGTCTTAGCTCTCCAGTCATCATTTTTTTTCTCACTGCTTCCTCATTCTGGAACCCTTTGGTCTCCGTATTCTATGTTTATCTACAAAAGCTTTGATTAGCTGCTTCAAACGTCTTCGCATCTAGCTGAAGAGACTGAAGATAAGTTACTTGCACAAGGTCCCTCAGCTACAGGGTGGTACAGCCAGGACTCAGATTAGCTCTGACTTCAGCCCAACACTCCCCCAGTACTTCTTCATTCCCTGGACATTTGGTGGGATGCTCTCTCTCTCTCTCCAGCCCATCAAGCAGGGCTGGCCTCGTAGGCACGCAACCAATGCAGCTGCACAGGACTCAGCTCTGAGAAGGGCCACACACTTGGTCTGCTGCCCTGCTGCTGCTGTCTTGAAATTCTTAACTTTTTTAACTGGAGGCCTTGCATTTTCATTTTGCACGTGGTAGTGCAAATTATGTAGCTGGTCCTGCCTACAAGTGAAGGGGGCTGCTTGTGGCCCCTGAGACAGACTGGTCCATCCACTTAGGAACTTGCAGAAAGTGGAGAGGTGCAGTTCAGTTTTCAGAGTCTCAGCATCAGCTCTGACCACCAATACCCCATCCATCCCTAAGAAGATCTCAGCTTCCCTTAACACCTCAAACCTTCAAGTCTTACCTGGACAGACTTCCTGAAAAAGAGCTTTGTTCTCCAAGTATGTGCTGACGGAGATAGCATTTCAATTACCCTTTGACCCTCGCAGGAAGGCAAGGTAATTGAATTTCTGTTTAACTTTGTATTTGCTAATAGAAATGATGACTAATTGGGACTTCCCTGGTGGTCCAGTGGTAAAGAATCTGCCTTCCAATGCAGGGGACTCGGGGTTCGATCTCTGGTGGAGGAACCAAGATCCCACATGCCACAGGGCAACTAAGCCCGTGCCCCACAATTACTGAGCTCTTGCGCCTCAATGAGAGAGCCTGCGTGCCGCAAACTACCGAGCCCATGTGCTCTGGAACCCGCACGCCACAACTAGAGAGCCCACGCACCCTGGAGCCTGCCCACTAAAACTAGAGAATGAAAACCTGCCGCCACAACTAGAGAGAAGCCCGTGCGCCACAACGAAGAGCCTGCACCACCGTGAAACATCCTGCATGCCTCAACAAAGATCCTGCATGCTGCAACTAAGACCCGACGCAGCCAAAAAAGAAATGGTGACTAATTGGAGAACGTTTAAAAATTCTCTTCTCACCAGATCATTTTCTAAAAATTATATTCTCAAACATATCAATCATCATCCACTTGTACTTTGACAGCTTTACAAACAATCCACATTTTGAAAAACTCTTTCAAACAAACCTTGGCAAATGTTTCCTGCTTTTCTGACACTTATAATGACGGTGTTATTTTTGTTTGTTTAGTTACTGTTTAGTTCTCTTATCTGACATGGCCAGATGATCCAGCATTGTTTTTCAAGTCTTGTTTTTAATTTAACAATGTAATTCATCAATTGGAAGCAACTGTTTTTGTTTTGCTTTGTTTTAAGAAGTCCCCTTTAGTGAACTGGAAAGATAACAGATTTAAAAGAAGGAATGGCCAATGCATTTTCTTTGTAAATCATTTTACAGCTGAAAAGTACCTTATAAATCACCACATTCACTGTCCTTATTTTCCCCATAAGAAGAGAGATTGTGATTTGCTCAATGAATAATGTAAAGGTCATAGCTCAGGATGAGACTCCAGGTCTACATCTTAGCATATCTGTTCTTTTTTTAAAATCTTTATTGGGGTATAGTTGATTTACAATGTTGTGTTACTTTCTGCTGTACAACAAAGTGAATCAGTTATACATATGCATATATCCACTTTTTTAGATTCTATTCCCATACAGGCCATTACAGAGTATTGAGACGAGTTCCCTGTGCTATACAGTAGGTACTTATTAGTGATCTATTTTATATATAGTAGTGTGTATATAGCATGTCTGTTCTTAACTAGTTCCAAGTAAGTTAGACTGATGATCACTAAATACAACTGCAGAGTTCAAACTATGACTCCAGAAATTGAAGTGCATATGATTTTAGTCCTTAAAAAAAAAAGCCGCTCTACTGTGCTCTCTAAAGATGTTAAGAATCACTATTATATCATACCTGATAAATGTTTATCAAGAATATTACTTTTGGGGCTTGCCTGGTGGCACAGTGGTTAAGAATCCGCCTGCCAATGCAAGGGACACGGGTTCGAGCCCTGGTCCGGGAAGATCCCGCATGCCACAGAGCAACTAAGCCCATGCGCCACAACTACTGAGCCTGTGCTCTAGAGCCCATGAGCCACAACAAGAGAAGCCACCGCAACGAGAAGCCCTCGCACCGCAACTAAGAGTAGCCCCTGCTCGTTGCAACTAGAGAAAGCCCACGTGCAGCAATGAAGACCCAATGCAGCCAAAAACAAATTAATAAATAAAATAAATTTTTTTAAAAATAGGATATTACTTTTGGAGACATTTTATGAAGATCACACAAAATGCATCACATACATCTTATACATAACACTATATGTAAATTCTTAATGTCATTATCATTGTTGAGAAGGGACTATTTTTTGTCATATCAAATTTTTCTTAAGAAGGTGACATAAATGTAGGACATGCAATCTGATCACAGTGTATCCGAATCAGAGAGGAGTAATTATGAATCATAGAGGAACTGTTCCCAGGACTACTGAAAAATATTTGGTCCTTTGGTCACCAGCATTCATCGGACATACCTGGATCACTGCCCTCATACCCCTGTATCTTTCTTATTTGTGGAAACGTGTGTCTCACTAGACTGAGCCTCTTAAAGGTAGAAATGATGTGTTTGCCATTCATCCTTTCATATCCAGCATCTAGCACACTGCCTGGCACACAGTAGCAAATAAATATATAAAGGAATAAATGAATGGACAACTGAATCTCTGGTGGAATTCCTGTATTGTCACATAGATTTGTGACAGTGAAAGAGTGGTTTATAATCTCAGTGAAGGCAGCAAAGTAGGTGCTATACTTTAAAAAAAAGAAAATAGCCTCCTATGTCTTGCACAATGTGAATGATGCAGCAAACATAATTAAATGATTAATGAGTGAGGAGAAGCATAAGTTTCTCCACTTACTTGCAAGCAAGCCAACTCCACTTGCAAGGGATCCGACCCAGGCTGTTTTTCCCTTCCCTTCACCAAAGGCGTCCAGCCATTCTATGTACAAGACGCCAACAGCTAGCGGAGATCCGTAACACAAAAACTGAGTAAAGAGGGAGGCCAGTACAATCACCCAGCCCCAGCCACCATCAGGTGGCTTCTTAAATTCCATTGTAATGTGAGATCAAGGCGGTGTTTCTCTGTAGGTCCTAAGCAAAAACAAAAAGAAAAAAAGAAAAGCATATTTAGAGTGTGGTGAGGCATGGTATTTTAGATTAAAAATATCTCCTCCCAAATTGAAACATAAAAAAAGTTCTCTAAAAATATGAGGAAAAGGATAAAATATCATCGATATACCAAGTTAACTTTAAAATTTTGATTTCTGATTTGAATAAGTAATACATCCACGTTTCCAAAAAGATGTTTTTTATATCATAAAAAGGATAAATTCGGACTTTGGGATTAACATATACCCACTATACCATATATAAAGTAGATAACCAACGGGAACCTACTGTATAGCACAGGGAACTCTATTCAATATTTTTGTAATAACCTAGAAGGGAAAAGACTCGGAATCACTGTGCTGTACACCTGAAACTCACACGACATTGCAAATCAACTATACTTCAATTTTTTAAAAAGGCATAGAGTGTAAAGTCTTCTCCCCAAACTTGCCCCCATTCACCAGGTTCCCACCCCAATCCAACCACAGGAAATCACTGTTTTGGGTTTCCTGTCCCACGTTGAGTTCCCCAGGAAACACTCTTACTTAGCAAGAGGAGGAGTTTCCTAAAAGTGTTCTCTTTCTATGGAAGAGACCAGACAGCAGCAGGAGAAGGTAAATTACCATGCAGATTAAGGAAGGGGAGGGATTTCTAAAGCTGGCTGACCCTTCAGAGTTGCCCTGAGTTGGGGGTGGGAAGCTGGCCCTTCACATCCCCATGTTGCTAATTCACTGATTGCAGGCCACCCCAGAAGGAGGCATGACCTCAGGTAAGGTGACTCTCTGCAAAAGAGGCAATCATTACCCATGGGGTTTGTTCGCTGAAGGCCATCTGTCAGCAGCCCTTCAGCTGCTTCAGCAAGAAATCTTTCATTCCTAAGGGGGTCTGGAGGCAGCACACCACAATGGTCACACTCGAGTATCCTTCCAGAGTTTCTTTATGAATATGCAAGCAAAACCAAGCAAATAGTCTTAGATTTCCTTTTTTCAACAAAAAGTGGATATCGTACATTCTATTCCATGCCTTGTTTTATTCGCTTAACATCCTTGGGAATGCTTCCCTGTCAACACATAGGGAGCATCCTTAGTCTTCTTTCTTAAATACACACATATGGCTGTATACTTGTTTGTTTGTTTTCCTTATTGAATAGGCAAAACATTCCCATGGTTCAAAAATGAAAAAAATGACAAATATACAGTCTCCATCTACCTAGTTCCCACCTAACTTCCATTCTCTCCACCAGTAACCAATGCTTCTTGTTTCTTTTATATCCTTTCAGAATTAATTTATGAGTACATAAGCTAACTCATATACAGATTTCCTCTAACTTTTGACACAAAAAAATAGCATATTATATACATTGGTGTGTGTCTTGCTTTTTTTCACTTGACAAATACCTGGCAATGCATACATAGTAACCTTCCTCATTCCTTTCTTTCTGCTACATTGTGTTCCAGTAATTCTCAATTGTTAACCAGTCCCCATGGCTTCCAATGAAAAACAATGCTGCCGTGAATAACCTTACATACACATTTATCTCTCTACATACCTGTCAGGAATTGCTGAGTCAATTACAAATATACATTTGTAGCTGTAAATTAGCAAATTGACTTCAAGTGATTAAACCGATTTATATGATCCCCAGCAACTTTGGGTGTGGTGTGTTGTGAAACTTCTCGATTTTTGCCAATTTGTTCGCTTTAAAACAGTAGTTCAGGGCTTCCCTGGTGGCGCAGTGGTTGCGAGTCCGCCTGCCGATGCAGGGGACACGGGTTCGTGCCCCGGTCCGGGAAGATCCCACATGCCGCAGAACGACTGGGCCCGTGAGCCATGACCGCTAAGCCTGCACGTCCGGAGCCTGTGCTCCGCAACGGGAGAGGCCACAGCAGTGAGAGGCCCGCGTACCGCAAAAAAAACACACAGTATTTCATTACAGTTTTAATTTGCATTTCTCAACATTCTCTGAATGATGTGTGTCGTTTCATAGGTGAAAAGCCATTTGTAATTCGTATCTAATTCTTGGGAATATATGGGTGTTTCTGGATTTTTCTTTCTGTTCCACTGATCTGTCTATTCACTCACCATACCACATTTGTTTAACTACTAAGTCTTTTTTTTTTTCCGGCCGCGCCATGAGGCTTATAGGGTCCCTAGTTCCCCGAGCAGAGATTGAAGCCGCGCCCTCGGCAGTGAGAGCGCAGAGTCCTAACCACTGGACCACCAGGGAATTCCCTAAGTCTTTTTTTTTTTTTTTTTTTTTTTGCGGTACGCGGGCCTCTCACTGTTGTGGCCTCTCCCGTTGCGGAGCACAGGCTCCGGACGCGCAGGCTCAGCGGCCATGGCTCACGGGCCCAGCCGTTCCGCGGCATGTGGGATCTTCCCGGACCAGGGCACGAACCCGCGTCCCCTGCATTGGCAGGCGGACTCTCAACCACTGCGCCACCAGGGAAGCCCCCCCTAAGTCTTTTTAATATATTTTAAGTTCCAGTGGAAATAGTTCCTTCCCTCTCTCTCCATCATTGCACACCTTTTCAATATTTTCTTGGTTCCTCTTGTTTACTTTTTTATATGAACTTCAGAATCAGTTTGTCTGCTTCTAAAAGAAATCTGATGGTGTTTTCATTAGGACTGAGTTAAATTATAAATTGACTTAAGGAAAAATACTCCTTTTATGATGTTGAATCTTTCTATCTTCCATTTCATATCTTTCCATTTGTTCAAGTCTACTTTTGTGTTCTTAGTGTTTAAAATTTTCCCCAAAATTTTTTTATTTTTATATATCTTATCCTTTTTGCTAATATTATAATTGGGCTTATTTCTTTGATTTGTCTTCTGTTTGTATGTGTAAAAGCTATTAATATCTGTATGTTAATTTTGGACTCCACTACCTTACTATAAAATCTGTTTGAAGTAGATTTTTGGTTGATTCTCTTGGATACATACAATCTATAATACAATAAAGTTATATAACCATCTACAAACAGTGGTAGTTTTACCCCCTAACTTCGGATTTTTATGCATCTATCTTCCTTCTTTTGCCTTTGCATGCGACAAGCATCTAGAATAATGTTAAATAAGAAGAGTACACATCGTTGTCTAGTTCCTAAATTCAATGGGAAAGCCTTCAAGTGTCATGGTGCTGCTTCTGAGGCTGAGATAGATATATTTCACAAAGTTAAGAAAAAAAGTTTCTACTTTTGAGTATTATTATAAAGAATGTTTATTACACTTTTCTGAAATGCATTTCCAGTGCATACGGAGATTATTATGATTTGCTTCTTTTAATTTTGAATGTAACAAAATCTGTATTTTCTACTATTGAACCATACTTGAATTAGTAGACTAAATCCTCCCTGGTTCATGCTCTACTTTGATTATGTCAGTCTGTTTGAGGGAGGGTTAAATTCATAAGTGAGATTTGTCTCTTTTTGTTTTTAATTTTGACTAGGTTTTGGTATCAAAATGATATTTTAAAGGAATTTGAAAACATTCATTCTTTATAAGTTCTGAAACAGTTTACATGGCAACAGATTTGGAGGCCCAAGGCCTGAACTTCCTGCCCCCAACAGAGCCGCCCACTTAATCTTCACCTCCTGTCTCTCTTCACCATGCCAGGTTTACAGTCAGGTTCAACAGTCTTCTTTGCCCACAGATTTTGCCAAACCATCCCCTTGGCTGTAGTTTCATCAGATAATAGGTAAAGAAAGTAGGAATATCATTCATCCATTCATGCATATCCCTAATTAGATGGTGAGGCATGTGGCTACCTTAAGAGAGTAATAGTTACACCCATCAATTTAGCTGAGCCTCAGTAAATTTCTCCATTTTGACATTCAAAGCCCTGGGCAAAAATCACTCACCACCTGCCACAGGATTTTGTACAAATTAACTTTCAATGTTTCATAACTGAAAACTGAAAGATATTATAAGTTGTGCCCAAAACTGTGGAGTCTAAAATCCAGTCTCCCAGACCACATGATTGTGTTAGCAGCCAGAATACTCCAAACTTCCAAATATCGAAACCCTTTGAAGTGTTCAGGTATGTCCCTTCATCAGAAATTTACTCTCTCCAGTACCTACTCTATTGTAAAAGTAAACAATAAAATTCTGTTCCTCCTAATGACAATGTAGTACTCTGAAATTCCTGTTTAAATACCTTTTAAAGAAAAGATAGCCTTAATTTCCTAAACTAGATAATATATGATAGCAATAGCCAAACACCTAATGAGACTAAAAGGCTGTATAAAAACAAATGCATAAGACACTGTCCTTCATTTAAATCTTCAAATTACAGCACTCCAGGAAAAGTACACATTTACAAAGGCAAAGCAGCACAATCATAAATAAAGCCAGTATTTTCTGGAGGGCAGGAGGGAAGGCAGTGAAAGGGTGAGGCATATCTCCCTTGCCAGTCTGCAAACTGAAGTAGACAGAAATGCCTTTATACACCAAGTACCTTTGTCTTGCCTTGTTTTGCTTTGCCTTGCCTTGGGTGACATTTCAACACACAGGACAGGAGCCAGAGAAATTCTTTTCACAGTAAATATTTGGGAGAGCAAACCTTTGAAATACAAAGCTTCCATATATATCAACTTAGACTAGAAACACGAGTTTTTATAAAGAGTTGGCTAAGAGCTTCTGACCTTTAATTGTCACATAGTTTGAGATACTCGTAGCCTGAAGAGAACATGGTGAAAAATACCATTTAGTGATTTCTTGTTTTCTGTCAGGGCAACACCTTTCTCCTGTACTTTCCTCTATTCCTTAGATGTCGCTCACCTGCTACTTCTCTGATATTCTATGTTCTGTAAGGCGATTTCACAAACAGACTAGCCTTTCCTCCCTGCTGCTAATGGTACTGTTTCCTCTGGAGCACCTGGATCTTCCAACGGAAGAGGCCACAACAACAACAAAAAAAGAAACCCTCTGTCAGATCCTACTATCTTTGCTCCCTAAGGATACCCAAGCCTGGTTTCTCCAGCCTTCCATTTCATTCTATGAGCTAACATAGTAAATTATTTGGTTAATTGGTTGTTAGCTGGTATTTGTTTCTTTTTTTTTCTTTTTTTGCGGTACGCGGGCCTCTCACTGCCGCGGCCTCTCCCTTGGTGGAGCACAGGCTCCGGACACGCAGGCTCAGCGGCCATGGCTCACGGGCCCAGCCGCTCCGCGGCACGTGGGATCTTCCCGGACCGGGGCACGAACCCGCTTCTCCTGCATCGGCAGGCGGACTCCCAACCACTGCGCCACCAGGGAAGCCCTGGTATTTGTTTCTTTTAAGTGGAACAGAATAAACATGTGGTGAGTATGCAGTAATTTCAAGTTGATTATTTTAACCATCCATACCCTGCTTGCTCCTATTTGGGCAAAAGGTTCAGCTTAGGAGTATAGTCTATGACCACAAAATACAGGAAATATAGATATGCCATACCTTTTTTTCTGAAAATTTCATCTTATTAATCCTCCTTCTGGACAACTTATGATCCAATATGATAAAATGCCTTCCCTGGCATTCTTGTATGTAAAAAGTCTAAATTAAGTGAAATTTCCACTAAGCCCACTTATCCTAATATTGACAGAAATGCAGTGTTATAAAAATGGGGTCTTCATTGAAAAAAGCTTTTTGATCACTTTCAACCTAAATTATATTGCACTCGATACCAAAGGAAATCAGAAGGAATATAAGGCATTGCCCTTGCCATCTAGGAGCTTATAACCCCATTAGAAGGTAAGATACGCTCACAAGAGAGTATACAGTTAAGTGCCACAGAGGTGGGTAGATAGTAAACCTTTAGGAGTCAGAGGGAATGAGGCAATCAAGGCAGGAGCAGGAGTGGAAGCCCTCACAAAGCAGGTTTGTTCTAAAGAATAATGTAGAGACTCATGAAAGCAGGGCTCGGACAAGAGGATCAAGATTCATATGGGTGTGGAATCAGGAAAAGGCTTAATAGGTTGCATGTAAAGTGAAGAGGGCAGACCTTACAAGGCTCCCAGAGGAAAATTAGATTAGAAAGAGGCACTCTCCTCTGAAACTTAACAGGAAAGTGTCTCAAGAAGCCTGTGTTTATAGCCCCAAGATAGGATTCTTTTTACACTTTTTGTAATAAATCCTGGCACTAATAATAACCCATTTATATTATCTAAGTGGTGTGTTTTTTCCCTAAAAAATAGCAGGATCAATAAGTACCAGAACATGTTTTATTCCATGAGTATATTCAAAGGTTTGGGAATGTATTCATATGACTGTATAAAAATATGCTTCTAGGAAACACATGCACTGTAGTATATTCTAGTACATCCTTTGAGAATTTGGAATCTTTTAACCTGTGTTAACAAATTCAGACTCTGCATGACAAAACATCTTATAAAACTCAAAATTAGAAGACATTTTGAAAGACAATTTGAACAGAACTGTAATTTAGGGGTAGTTTTGTCACACGACAGAGTCTGACGGGATATCACAAAATTAACTTTAACATAATTTAAGTGTATTTCTTATCTTTCACTTAAAAATTAAATGTATTCTGGAGAGCAGCCAAAGATGACAGGGTAGAAAGACCCTGAGCTCACCTCCTCTCATGAGCACACCAATATCACAACTATCTGCAGAACAGCTATCGATGAAAATGACTGGAAACTATCAGAAAAGATCCTCTACTGAAACCGAGCAGGACCCTGTGGGGCTCCTGGGCACGGACCCTTTCTGTCCCCCATTCCTTGTAGGGAATGACCTCCATGACCTTCCCTGAGCCCCAAAGGGCAGATTCAAACAGTTGCTAATTAGAAGGAAGGGAGGGGATGCAGAGACAAAGGAGGAGCAGCCAAGAAACAACAGTACAGCCTTGGGGCAGGGTCCTGGTTCAGCCTGAAGGGATACACAGAACAGTATCTTTGAACAATTTATAGAAATAAAACCCCCAACAAATGGAAGATGTCAGCATTCTTCATTCCAGAGAAGACCACCTGGGACCAGATTAAAGGAACCAGAGAAGCTCATTAAAAGATTACCTGAGGGGCTTCCCTGGTGGCACAGTGGTTGAGAGTCTGCCTGCCGATGCAGGGGACACGGGTTCGTGCCCTGGTCCGGGAGGATCCCACATGCCGCAGGGCAGCTAGGCCCGCGAGCCGTGGCTGCTGAGCCTGCGCGTCCGTGTCCGGAGCCTGTGCTCCGCAACGGGGAGAGGCCACAACAGTAAGAAGCCCGTGTACCGCAAAAAAAAAAAAAAGATTACCTGAGACCAGATTAAAGGAGTGCAGGCCCTGTACACATCCTAGTCTTATCAGCAACCCCCACCCTTGAACCCTTGCTATAAAACTCCTCACCAAATCTCCCTGGGTTGGGACACATAGTTTTCGAGAGTGGGACACCACTGTGTCCCCTTTGTCCTGGCAAAGCAATAAAGCTATTCTTTCCTACTTCACCCAAAACCCTGTCTCTGAGATTTGATCTGACACTGGTGCACAGAGGTCGAGCTTTCAGCATCAGTACAACTAAAGACATAAAGAAAGAACCACAATGACATGGGTAGGAAGGGCAGACTTGTGATGTAATCAAATCCCATACCTCCAGGTGGGTGACCCACAAACTGGAGAATAACTATACTGCAGAGGCTCTCCCACAGGAGTGAGGTTCTGAGCCCCACATTGGGCTCCCTACCCGAGGGTTCTGCACTGGGAAGATGAGTCCCCACAGCATTTGGCTTTGAAGGCCACCAGGGTTTAATTTTGGCAGCCCCACAGGACTAGCAGAAATAAAGACTTCACCCTTAAAGGGTGAACACAGAATCTCACAGGCACTGGGATCCAGGGAAAAAGCAGTAATTTGATAAGAGCCTGGGCCAGGCACCCAACATACGAGCACCTCAATATACAAGGCAAATGTTAACAGACATAAAAGGAGAAATCAACCATGACACAATACTAGGGGATTTTAATACCCCACTTACACCAATGGACAGATCATCCAGACAGAAAATCAGTAAGAAAACACAAGCCTTAAATTACACTTTAGACCAAATGGACTTAATTCATATATAGAGAGAGCATTCCATCTGAAAGCATTAGAATATACATTCTTTTCAAGTGCACATGGAACATTCTCCAAGATAAATCACATGTTAGGCCACAAAACAATTCTTGGTAAATTTACAAAAACTGAAATCATATAAAGCATCTTTTCCAACCACAACACTTTGAGGCTAGAAATCAACTACAAGAAAAAAACTGCAAAAAGCATAAACATATGTTGGCTAAACAACATGGTACTAAACAGCTAATGGATCACTGAAGAAATCAAAGAGGAAGTTTAAAAATACCTAGAGACAAATGAAAACAAAAATGTGATGATCCAAAACCCATGACACAGCAAAAGCAGTTTTAAGATGGAAGTTTATAGCAATACAAGCTTACCTCAGGAAACAAGAACAATTACAAATAAACAACCTAAACTTATACCTAAAGAAATTGAAGAAAGAAGAACAAACAAAACCCAAAGTTAGTGGAAGGAAAGAAATCATAAAGATCAGAGCAGAGACAAATGAAATAGACACTTAAAAAACAATAGAAAAGATCATAAAATGATACTAAAATCTGGTTCTTTGAAAAAATAAACAACAAAAACAAATATATATATAATGATGGTAATTCCCTGGTGATCCAGTGGTTAGCATTCCACCCTTCTACTGAAGGGGGCATGGGATTGATCCCTGGATGGGGAACTAAGATCCCGCATGCCACGTGGCATGGCCAAGAAAAAATAAAATAAAAAATAAGTAAACAAAACTGATAAACCTTTGGGCATACTCATCAAGAAAAAGAGGGTGAGTGCTCAAATCAATGAAATTAGAAACAAAAAAGAGAAGTTACAACCAACACCACAGAAATACAAAATATCCTAAGAGACTAGTATGAACAACTCTATGCCAATAAAATGGACAACCTAGAAGAAATGACAAATTCTTAGAAAGGTACAATCTCCCAACACTGGACCAGGAAGAAACAGAAAATATGAACAGACCAATGACCAGTAATGAAACTGAAGCAGTAATTTAGTGCTCACTTCAGCAGCACATATATTAAAATTGAAGCAGTAATTTAAAAATTCCCTGCAAACCAAAGTCCAGGACCAAATAGCTTCATAGGTGAATTCTACCAAACATTTAAAGAAGAGTTAACACCTATCCTTCTAAAACTCTTCCAAAAAACTACAGAGGAAGGAACACTTCAGAACTCATTCTATGAGGCCAGCATCACCCTGATACCAAAACCAGACAAAAATATCACAAAAACAGAAAATTACAGGCCACTATCACTGATGAACATAGATGCAAAAATCCTCAACAAAATACTTGCAAACCCAATCCAACAATACATTAAAAGGATCATACACCATGATTAAGTGGGATCTATCCCAGGGATGCAAAGATTTTTCAATATCTGCAAATCAATTAAAGTGGTACACCACATTAAAAAATACAAGAATAAAAACAATATGATCATCTCAGTATATGCAGAAAAAGCTTTTCATAAAATTCAACATCCATTTTATGATAAAAACTCTCCATAAAGCGAGTACAGAGGAAACATACCTCAACATAATAAAGGCCATACATGACAAACCCACAGCTAAAATCATACTTAATGGTGAAAAGCTGAAAGCATTTCCTCTAAGATCAGAAACAAGACAAGGATGCCCACTCTTACCACTTTTATTCAGCATAGTTTTGGATGTCCTAGCCACAGCAATCAGAGAAGAAAAAGAAATAAAAAGAATCCAAATTGGAAAGGAAGAAGTAAAAACTGTCACTACTTGCAGATGGCATGATACTATATACAGAAGATCGTAAAGAAGCCACTAGAAAACTACTAGAGCTCATCGATGAATTCGGTAAAGTTGCAAGATACAAAACTAATATACAGAAAACTGTTGCATTTCCATACACTAACAGAGAAATATCAGAAAGAGAAATTAAGGAAACAATCCCACTTAACACTGCATCAAAAAGAATAAAATACCTAGGAATAAATCTACCTAAGGTGGTAAAAGACCTGTGCTCTGAAAACTATAAGATGCTGATGAAAGAAATTGAAGACAACACAAATAAATGGAAAGATATACCATGCTCTTGGATTGGTAGAATTAGTATTGTTAAAATAACCACACTACCCAAAGCAATCTATAGATTCAATGCATTCCCTATCAAAATACCAATGGCATTTTTCACAGAACTAGAACAAATAATTTTAAAATTTGTATGAAAATACAAAAGACCCCAAAGAGCTAAAAACAATCTTGAGAAAGAAGAACAGAGCTGGAGGAATCAAACCCCCTGACTTCAGACTATACTACAAAGCTACAGTAATCCAAACAGTATGGTACTGACACAAAAATAGACAATAGATCAAAGGAACAGGATAGAAAGCCCCAAAATAAACCCACATACTTATTGTCAATTACTCTAAAACAAAGGAAGCAAAAATATACAATGGAAAAAAGATGGTTTCTTCAATAAGCAGTGCTAGGAAAACTGGACAGCTACATGGAAAAGAATAAAATTAGGACATTCTCTAACACCATATACAAAAATAAACTCAAAATGGATTAAAGGCCTAAAGCTAAGACTGGATACTATAAAACTCCTAGAGGAAAACAAAGGCAGAACACTCTTTGACATACATTGCAGCAATATTTTTTGGATCCATTTCCTAAAGTCAAGGAAATAAAAGCAAAACTAAACAAATGGAACCTAATTAAATTTAAAAGCTTTTGCACAGCAAGGGCTCTCTGGTGGCACAGTGGTTGAGAATCTGCCTGCCAATGCAGGGGACACGGGTTCGAGCCCTGGTCTGGGAAGATCCCACATGCCGCAGAGCAACTAGGCCTGTGAGCCACAACTACTGAGCCTGCGCGTCTGCAGCTTGTGCTCCGCAACAAGAGAGGCCGAGACAGTGAGAGGCCCACTCACCGCCATGAAGAGTGACCCCCGCTCGCCACAACTAGAGAAAGCCCACACACAGAAATGAAGACCCAACACAGTCTAAATAAATAAATAAATAAATAAATAAAAATGGGCAGAAGAACTGAATAGACATTTTTCCAAAGAGGAAATACAGATGGCCAACAGGCATATGGAAAGGTGCTCAACATCGCTAATATCAAGGAAATGCAGATCAAAACCACAATGAGATATCATCTTACACCTTTCAGAATGGCTATCATCAAAAAGAACATAAATAACAATGTTGGCGAGGATGTGGAGAAAAGGGAACCGTCATACACTGTTGGTGGAAATGTAAGTTGGTGCGGCCACTGTGGAAAACAATATGGATGTTTCTCAAGGAAATAAAAATAAAACTACCATATGACCCAGCAGTTCCAATCTTGGGTATATATCCCCCCCAAAACAAAAACACTAATGGAAAAGATACATGCACCCCAATGTTCATAGCAGCATTATTTATAATTGCCAAGGTAGGAAAGCTACCTCATTAAGGGTCCATCAACAGATGAATGAATAAAGAAGGTGTGGTATGTGTATACAATGGAATACTATTCAGCCATAAAAAAGAATGAAATTTTGCCATTTGCAGCAACATGAATAGACCTGGAGAGCATTAGGCTAAATGAAATAAGTCAGTCAGAAAAAGATAAATACCGTATGATATCACTTATTTGTGGACTCTAAAAAATATAACTAGTGAATACAACAAAAAAGAAGCACACTCACAGATACAGAGAACAAACTAGTGGTTACCAGTGGCAAGGTGGGAGCAATACAGGGGTAGGGGAGTGGGAGATACAAACTACTGGGTATAAGATAGGCTCAAGAATGTATTGCAGAACAGCAGTAATACAGCCAATATTTTGTAATAACTGTAAATGGAAAGTAACCTTTAAAAATTGTATAAAAAATTAAAAATTAAAAAAAAATAAAATCCCTAATGAAGTAAAAAAAAGTTGATCTTTTTTAAAAAATTAAATATATTCCACATATTATAAAATATCATCACTCAACAAAGTTCTATTATCATTAGTATAAAGGATAGCATGTCTCTTAAAGCTAGAATTTGTTTTGTTAAAGGGAAAGAAAAGTTAGGTAAATTCCAAGAAAGGACTGCTGAAAGTCTACTTTTCACTCATGATAAACTTTTAAGCTCCGATGTCTAGTACTGCATTCAGTTCGGTTCAACTGATGTCAAGTCTTTGTTATTTCCTTAACTCTACACTGGCTGAAAATTTCTTCTCCCAGATATAGGATGTCAGAATTGCGTATCTGACATTTATGAACATTTAATGTTGACACAGAAGCTTCCTGTCCCTGAAATGTATGCAAATGTTCTGTATTATTTTTTGCCAAACACAGAGTGATTTACAACTGTTTGATCTTATTTTCAGTTAATAGCTGACTCTTGCCTTTGTTCCCCCATAATTATTTTTCTCTAATAACTTCTTTTTGAATGTTACCTTTAAATATCTCATTAAAGAGTCCCAGATATATTTTCTACTTGAATTACAGAAGTAGGTAAAAACAGCAAATTTGGGGCTTCCCTGGTGGCGCAGTGGTTGAGAGCCCGCCTGTCAATGCAGGGGACACGGGTTCGGGACACGCCCCGGTCCGGGAAGATCCCACATGCCACGGAGCGGCTGGGCCCGTGAGCCATGGCCGCTGAGCCTGCGCGTCCGGAGCCTGTGCTACGCGCAATGGGAGAGGCCGCGACAGTGAGAGGTCCGCGTACCGCAAAAAAAAAAAAAAAAAAAAAAAAAAAGGTAAGCAAATAATTCTTTGTGAATTCTATTAAAATATAAACAAACATACACTAATACATACTAAAGCTCAGAGTTGAACATAAATTAATTAAATTTCATTTACTGGGAGACAGTATAAGCAAGGTAGTTAAGAGGTATATCATATATCACTTATATGTGGAATCTAAAAAAATGAAGTGATACAAATGAACTTATATACAAAACAGAAATAGACCTAGAGATATAGAAAACAAACTTATGGTTACCAAAGGGGAAAGGAGGGGGAGGGGTAAGTTAGGAGTTTGGTAATAACATATACACACCACTATATATAAAATCGGTAAACAATGAGGACCTACTGTATAGCACAGGGAGCTATTCTCAATATCTTGTAATAACCTATAAGGGAAAAGAATCTGAAGAAGAATATATATATAACTGAATCACTTCGTTGTACACCAGAAACTAACACAACATTGTAAACCAACTATACTTCAATTTAAAAAAAGACTTATTACCAAAAAAAAATGTGTAAGTAATGATGCCTGTTCCTAGTTCTTGAGTCCTCTTTTTAACACAGCTATTATTCCACTTCTACTTTCACTTTCCTATTTCTTAAGCACTTCCATTTTACCATGTGTCTGAGGGATGAGAAGTGCAGCATCTGCAGTTATCAGTAACAAAAGTGTCAACACTGTTATGACTGATTTTTGATAATTTATGAGTACTATAAAGCTTTAAAATAATATATAAACTCCCTCTGGGTCAAAAACGTAAACTTTCAAGTGAATCTATTTGTTGATTCATATATTAGTGAACAAAGTCACATTAGCACATTAGTCCTTCAAAAGTTAGAGTCACTGGATCAATTTTGTCACTTTCCAATGACATTTCATTATCAGTGCAGTTTATGACTTCTCCTCTAAAGTAAAACAGTTTTAGTTATATATCAATATTATTTTTTTATTATTTTATTTATTTATTTATTTTTGGCTGTGTCAGGTCTCAGTTGCTACACTAGGGATCTTTCTTGCGGCACGTGGGCTCTTTTTTGCAGCACACGGGCTTCTCTATAGTTGTGGTGTGCAGGATCCAGAGTGCATGGGCTCAGCAGTTGTGGCACACCGACTTAGTTGCCCGGCAGCATGTGGGATCTTAGTTCCCCGACCAGGGATTGAACCTGTGTCCCCTGCATTGGAAGGTGGATTCTCTACCTCTGGACCACCAGGAAAGTCCCCAGTATTATTTTTTAAAGGAAAAGAAAGAGAACCCACCCTACTGTCCTTCTAAATTAACTATTAAAACTCTTTGTAAAATCATATTGTCATCCTTATTTTATATATACACATGCACATATATATTTCTATATCTACAATTCTACAAGCATTTTCTACAATATTAAATAGCTATAAGAGAGAATGAACTCCAAATAATAATTTTAGTACAACTGTAAATTCCACTGTGGTGATCTAATCAGATTGTCTCAGAAGAAAGGACTAAGCCACTTCAGACTCCTGGCATATTAAACAGTGTAGGGGAAAAGAAGCCTAAATGAGGCTATAAAAATCAAGATATCTGTTTAATTTAATTTAAAAATTAATGCTATCAGGGACTTCTGTGATGGTCCAGTGGTTAAGACTCCATGCTTCCACTGCAGGGGCACAAGTTTGATTCCGGGTCAGAGAATTAAGATACCACATGCTATGAGGCGTGGCCAAAAAAAAAAAAAAAATTAATGCTATCAGCCAAAAAAGTGGAAACAACCCAAGTATCCAACAACTGATAAATGGATAAATAAAATGTGGTATATCTACACAATGGAATAGCTTTTTCCTTTATTATAAACTATATTTACCTTTTGGTCTCCAAGTTGACTGAGGTGGTAGGTAGTTTTATTTTTTGTATTTTTTAATTTTTTAAAATTTATTTTATTGAAGTAAAGTTGATTTACAATGTTGTGTTAGCTTCTGGTATACAGCAAAGTGATTCAGTTATATATAGATATATAGATAGATAGATATTTTTTTTATACTCTTTTCCATTATGGTTTATTATAGGATATTGAACATAATTCCCTGTGCTATAAAATAGGACCTTGTCGTTTATCCAGTCTATATGTAATAGTTAGCATCTGCTAACCCCAAACTCCCACTCCATCCCTCCCCCACCCCATCTCCCCCTTGGCAACCACAAGTCTGTTCTCTATGTCTGTGAGTCTGTTTCTGTACATAATGGAATACTGTTCAGCAATAAAAAGGAATGAAGTACTGACACATGCTACAACATAGATGAACCTTAAAAACACTATGCTAAGTGAAGGCAGCCAATCACAGAAGACTACATATTGTATGGTTCCCATTTATACGAAACTTCCAGAATAGGCAAGTCTACAGAAACAGAAAGTAGAATAGCAGTTGCCTAGGGCTAGGAGGGTTGGGAGAAAATGAGAAGTGAATGCTGAGGGTTGTGAGGTTTCTTTTGGGGATGATGAAAATGTTTTAGAATTGATGATGGCGATGGCTGCACAGGTCTGTGAATATACTAAAAATCATCAAATTGTACACTTTAAATAGATGAATTATAAGGTTTGTGAATTATATTTTAATAAAGCTGTCATTTAAAAATTAATGCAAACCCCAACTGAATACATTTGTCAAAATTCATCATATTGTACACATAACTATTGGATTTTATTGTATGTAAATTACACCTCAATGAAGCTGATTTTATAAAGAAAAATAATTAATGTTATAAACACACACACAGTTCCAGTGACCGTATATATGGCCTGCTTTGGAGATAAAATCAACAATATCTGTTTGAGGCCTTTCATAAATGTAAGACCCCTTGCACAGGCCAATGGTGCTCCTCTCCATGTCCACACACCTCCCAACACACACACACAGATTTTTTTTTCTTTTTGGCCTGACAGTTTCTTTAATGACTCCTCCAGCTCATGATTCTTTCATGTAACTTAACTAATGCAGACACAGTCACCTCCCAAGTCAGAGCATCAAGTTAGCTCATGATCACACCCAGATTTTTAACCCAGAAACAGGTTTACATAAGGGCAATAAAATCAGATTATGTTTTGCTTATTCTGTTGTATTGTAGCTCCTCAAAGAAAGCAGTAACAGAGCTTCTGTTTAAGTGCAGAAACAACTACACATCATAAAAGAATCTAAGAAATAAAAATAAAACATAAATTCCAGGTTTCTGAAGAAAACGTCAGGGATCTTTGGCTGCCTTGTGTACATATAGAAGAACGTATAGAAAATGATATGGAGGACTTCCCTGGTGGCGCAGTGGTTAAGAATCTGCCTGCCAATGCAGGAGACATGGGTTCGAGCCCTTGTCCGGGAAGATCCCTCATGCGGCACAGCAACTGAGCCCATGCACCGCAACTACTGAGTGTGCGCTCTAGAGCCCACATGCCACAACTACTGAAGCCTGTGCACCTAGAGCCCATGCTCTGCAACAAGAGAAGCCACCACAATGAGAAGGCCGCGCACCGCAATGAAGAGTAGCCCCCGCTCACCACAACTAGAGAAAGCCTGCGTGCAGCAATGCAGAAAGAAGGAAAGAAAGAAGGAAAGAAAATGATATGGAGCAAGTTAACAATAGTTTCAGTTGCTTGATAGTTCACCATAAAGACAGGGTAAAGAGGAAGAGAAGTTTTTCTAGTATCTGGTTCCACAGAGGTAGGAACTGAGTAATGGTTAAGATCATGAGCTTTGTTATTACATGTATATCTGGGTTCTGATCCAGTCTACACTACTTACCATGTGTTTTTGAGCCAATTACTTAATGTTTCTGTGCCTCAGGCTTCCCATCTGTAAAATGGGATAACAGTTTAAAGTGCAAAGCTCACTTATATGTGGAATCTTTAAAAAGGGTACAAATGAATTTATTTACGAAACAGAAATAGAGTCACAGATGTAGAAAACAAACTTATAATTCCCAAGGGGTAAGGGAGGGGGGAGGGATAAATTGGGAGATTGGGATTGACATATACACACTACTATATATAAAATAGATAACTAATAAGGACCTACTGTATAGCACAGGGAACTCTACTCAATACTCTACAATGACCTATATGGGAAAAGAATCTAAAAAAGAGTGAACATATGTATATGTGTAACTGATTCACTTTGCTATACAGCAGAAACTAACACAACACTATAAATTAACTATACGCCAATACAATTTTTTTTTAATTAAGAAAATAAAGTGCAAAGCTCAGTGCCTAGCACATAGCACTTTATTAAACATTACCTCTGATTTTGTAACTATAAGGGATTTCTAGGGACCTGGTAGCCATTTTCTAAGAAGTAGCTCCTAGTTACTTACACCAGAGCTCGACAGCAACTGAATCATTTATCAATCTAGGGCTTCTAAGACATTTTGATCTTCAGTTATTCCTAATACTTAGAACATTTAAACCGAGATCTGGATATTGGCAGACTGTAATTTGAAATGATTCAAAACTGGTGTTTACTACTAGGATTTTGGTTTCAAGTTTAGGAATCCCAGAATTTGCATTTTTAAAAAGTCACCCTATGGGGAATTCCCTGGCAATCCAGTGGTTAGGACTCGGCGCTTTCACTGCTGTAGCCCCAAGTTCAATCCCTGCTCAGGGAACTAAGATCCCATAGGTCGAGCAGCATGGTCAAAAAAAAAAAAAAAAAAAAAAAATCACCCTATGATTCTGACCCAGATCACCCATAGATACACTCCAAAAACTGTCGCCCAACCACAGTGGGCACTAGAATCAACTAGGAAGCTTTTAAACATCCCTGATGCCAGGTCCTACCACCAGCCTGCTCCGGGGTGGAGCCTAACCCTTCCTGCCAGTCTAATGTGCAGCTGGGGTGAGAATCACTGCCCTATCGGATAGAGCACCTTCTGACCAACTGTCCCATATTCATCCCAGTGGGGGAAGGACACAGGTGAGGGAGGGAAGAAGATAAAAAGCAGCTGGCAGCAGGGAGTAAATGGACCAAGTGGGAACTCTCTGCCTGGGGCCCATCCACTCCAACGCAGCACCCAGCACTTGGCTGTCCTTTTAGCTCTACCCTGTCACCTATACTGTCAAGGACAAAGCTTACGTACCCGCCACCCTCTCTACCGATCGTCACTTCTAGGTTTCAAATAAAAGCAAAAGCCAAAATTCTTATAGGAGTGATGACCATGGTGAAAGTTATTTTCCTGCTTTTCTATAAAATGTGAAAAATGCAGGAGGGGATCAATGCAGGAGATCATGATACAAAAATTAGAAGATGATTACATCCATTTATCTGTTTTTCTTAATGAAAACAGGAGAAAGTGGTATAAGACAGTATATCAAACAAGTAAAAAAAACAAAAATAAAATACCTCCACCATGTTAACACACCTAAGTGAACTGAAAGGTTACAGGAAGGTAAGCATCTCTCTCCAAAGAATCAAAAGTTTACAAAACAAAAGAGCAGAATAATTGGACTGTCTCAGGACAGCATGACTTTTATTTTTCTAAGCACCCTGGAGTGCAGAGGCAAAAAAAAAGAATGGACAGTTGCCTGCTCCCTCTTCACTTGTGACATTTGGTTCTGTCCTCAGTGGTGGTGGCAATGCTATTAACTCCACCCTTTGATGTGGCAAGTCCTCAAAATCTGTTAGCTGGTTTCTGGCAAGAGAATGAGCAGTTTCACCTTTGCAGCTCCAAAGATCGCAAACATAAACACCATTGCCAGCCAGGAGAGAAAGAAGTCTTTTCCAGTCTCTTCCCCTCGTCCCCAAAATGGCCAAGCCTGGGTGCACTGCTTCTAGAGCATCACGCAACCTCCCATAATGCCATCCGGCTGCTGCACAGCGGCCGAAGAAAAGACCCAGGAAGCGCAGCTTCAAGAATCTGCAGGGGGCTTCCGTGGTGGCGCAGTGGTTGAGAGTCCGCCTGCCGATGCAGGGGACACGGGTTCGTGCCCCGGTCCGGGAGGATCCCACGTGCCGCGGAGCGGCTGGGCCCTTGAGCCATAGCCGCTGAGCCGGCGCGTCCGGAGCCTGTGCTCCGCAACGGGAGAGGCCACAGCAGTGAGAGGCCCGTGTACCGCAAAAACAAACAAACAAACAAAAAAGAATCTGCAGGCAGCCTGTGCCGAGACAGTCACCCGGCCAGCCTCTATAGTCCCCAGCCGAGCAGCCATGAGGGCGGGAGGGGAAACTCTGAGAAGATTCTGACGATGATGATACTGTTAATGGTGATGATGATAATTATAAGATACCTAAGATCTTGTTTTCTAAACTAGTTCTCAAGGAAAAATGGTGACGCTATGGGCATCACAAAAGCAAACACGGGACCCCATTTTAAGGTTGCATATATAAATTGCATCTCCACAGAAGCATGTTTCTAATCATCAAACATAGACTTTGCAGGGGATTTCAAACCTGGCTGCACCGTGGAATCACCTTGAGGGCTTAAAAGTGACCAATGTCTGAGCCTTCTCTTGACCCATGAAAACAGGATCTCTGGGGTTGAGGCCAGGTTGCTAAAGGGCTCCAGGTGATCTCCATGTCAAGTTCCTGACCGAAAGGAGTGGACCACTGCACTAGCTTACATAATTGCTCCTCTTGGTGGACAAGCCTAAAATGAAAGACCTGACTGCTTTTAGTTATTTAAATTGATAGTTTTTTTTTAACCCACATCAAACATGGCTATGGAAAAAGATTTCAAATATCCTGGAATCCCAATGGTATCATAATACTATCCTTTCTTAGGAATTCTCTAAACAGTGGAACTAAGAAAATTTCCAAGAATTAATTGTACTCTTACTTAGCCATATCAAGGAATAACTTTTAATTACCATTTTCTATTAACACTTTCTATGTATCAGACACAGTGCCAGGATTTTCAAATGTTATCTTTTTAATGTACATAAGATATATTAGGAAGATATTAATAACCCTCCTTCTACCTCCAGTATAACCACAGGATTTTTGCTAGACTCTACTTAAGGCTCTCTCCATTTAACCCTAGCATTTATTACCTAATGCAGGTTCATAAATGGTCCGTAGGTTTGCATTCTTCTACTTTGGGAATTTGATTGGAAACCTTTTTTTAATGGATACTTTTTAACATAACTGAACATGCTAACATCTTTCAAGGGCTTATACTGGACAAACTAATATCTAAATAATAATAATGATAACTTCCACTTCAAGCACCTTTGAGAATAATACACAGAATATTATGGTCTTCAGATCTGCTTTGGCCCTAAGTCCCAAAAGACTTTACCAAAGACATTTCTATTTATTCATAAAAGTCTTTTAATGTTCTTATAGCAGACACACACACACACACATACACAAACCACTAAACACTACTAGTTAAATCAGTATATACACTGAGAGCCAGCATTCATCACTCCTTCTTCTATGTTCCCACTACATGTGGCTTGTGCCTCTCTTTTCTCTTTTTCTTTTTTCTTTCTTTTTTTTCCTGGCCTGCGTTATTATTAGCCATTACTTGTCTTTCTCTTCACTATACTGAAAATTCCTCAGGGTCAGGCCATACCTTATATTCTTTATGTTCTTTCCACATTCCTGCATGTAGTAGGCACTGAATAAATGTTTGCTGAATTTAACAGAAAAGGGTATTAAGCTATAGTTTGGGAAGCAGTGCATAGTAGAGGGCTAGAGGAGTGTTGTCCAAACTCTGTAATGCATCGTGGGTCGTCAAATCAATTGTGAATTGTGAGCAGCACTAACTAAAACTGAAATTCAGACTCAAATGAAATCAATGAAAGTAGAAAATACAAGAGCACCTCCTGCATCATAGTAAGGGTTAAGTGCTACTTTTGAGACTTGGCTTCAGTGTTTATACGCGTGCCTGTGTATGCAGGCAGGGATGGGCTGTAAAACACATCACAGTCAAAAACACTGAAAGCCCCTCGTCTAGAACATGGACCCTGGAGTCATTTTTCCTGAGTTCTGAGTTGAGGTTAGACCACAATTAATAGCAGACTATTAGTCATGTGATTTTCAGCAAGTTAAAAACCTTCTCAGTTTCTTCATCTATAAAATGAGAATAGAATAGGAAGAACTCCTTCCTCTTAGGATTTTTATGAGGAATATAGGAAATAAACTCTATGAAGCACTAGGTGTGGTACTTGACACAGAGTAAATGTTTATAGGTATTGTTACTGTTGTGGCATCTTTTAAAGGTTTGCTTAGAAAAACTTGAAAGAGTACCCCCTGCTCCAATTTTTCACTTCCCAATCGTTCTTCAACTCAGTATTTTCTGGCTTGCACGCATCCAGACAAGAAAAACGTCCTTACTGTGGTTTTTATTTAATTTCTAAGTGCCAAAGACAACCAAAGATGATTATTCCTGCCCTCTTGGAGCTTCTAGCCTGCCATAAATGAATAATGTGATTCAAAAATTATAAATAAAAATGAAAAAATGATTT
The DNA here is from genome assembly GCF_026419965.1 of Kogia breviceps. Taxonomy (NCBI): domain Eukaryota; kingdom Metazoa; phylum Chordata; class Mammalia; order Artiodactyla; family Physeteridae; genus Kogia; species Kogia breviceps. The sequence goes on along the minus strand of NC_081311.1, from coordinate 73,748,578 downwards.
TACAAATCCATGTTTTGTCCATATGATATTAGGTATTTAGATCTTTCAATACACAGCTAGCTACCTAATTCTTTCCATTTTCCTATAAAGATTTGCAACGATTCAGCCCTAACCACCCCTCCAGGATGTCCCAAAACCTGTGCTTCCCAAGCCACTGTCACAATTCAGCCCTTAAGCTGGGCTCCTTCCCTCCTGTGTGCCTTTGACCCTCCAGTCCGACCAGCTGCTGGAGGGCTGTAATCCTTTCTCCAGCTAGCCTACTGGCAAACTCCTGCTCCTCCTTCAAGACTTAGCCTAAATGTCTTCCCCTACTTGATGCCATCCAGGCCCTTGGCCAACAGTTAGTCATTCCTCCTCGAAGGTCTCACAATACTTTGGGCAATCTTTGCTCTTACTACTTTTATCACAACATGTTATTATTTGTTAAGGTATGTAGCCCACAAGCCCTAGCACTAAGTCCCTAGCACTGAGAACTGTGCTTGTCATACAGTGAAAGCTCAACAAATCTTTATAGAATGAATAAATGAATGAATGTGTAGAGAACCTACTGACCTAAATCTCCTGTATATCAAAATGATTCATGAAACAGCTTTCATTCAACAAAAAGAATTGGGTACAGTTGGAAGGCATTTGTGTATTTAGAAGAAAATGAACTGAATGCATTTAGAAGGTATTGTGGAGTGAAGGTGATGTGGTCTCTGCTTCCTTGGAGCTTAGAGCCTGCTCCCACAGTTGAATCTGAAAGGCTAGCTAAATACACGGATAAACATAAAGTTGATTTTTTTAATTCAAAGTTTTTACCAATACAACACAAACCTACTAGAGAATGGACTTGAGGATATGGGGAGGGGGAAGGGTAAGCTGTGACGAAGTGAGAGGGTGGCATGGACATATATACACAGCCAAACGTAGGGTGGATAGCTAGTGGGAAGCAGCTGCATAGCACAGTGAGGTCAGCTCAGTGCTTTGTGACCACCTAGAGGGGTGGGATAGGGAGGGTGGGAGGGAGACGCAGGAGGGAAGAGACATGGGGACATATGTATATGTATAACTGATTCACTTTGTTGTAAAGCAGAAACTAACACACTATTGTAAAGCAAGTATACTCCAATAAAGATGTTAAAAAAAAAAGTTTTTACCAATGTAATATCAGGTGGTATGTCTTCAATGATCAGATAATCACCCGATTCTTTCAGGTTTGGGGTTTTTTTTATTAATTTTTATTGGACTGCAGTTGCTTCACAATGTTGTGTTAGTTTCTGCTGTACAGCAAAGTGAGTCAGCTATATACATACATCCCCTCTTTTTTAGATTTCCTTCCCATTTAGGTCACCACAGAGCACTGAGTAGAGTTCCCCGTGCTCTACAGAAGGTCCTCATTAGTTATGTATTTTACACACAGTAGTGCACGTATGTCAATCCCAATCTCCCAGTTCACCCCACCCCCCTTCCTTCCTCGGTATCCGTAAGTTTGTTCTCTACCTCTGTGTCTCTGTTTCTGCTTTGTAAATAAGTTCATCTGTACCATTTTTCTAGGTTCCACATGTAAGCAATATTATACGATACTTGTTTTTCTCTCTCTGACTTACTTCACTCTGTATGACAGTCTCTAGGTTCAGATTAAATGTTAAACATCCAGAGTTGGTTGACACACTCTTGGAAGTGCGAGGGGGGGTTGACTCATCACTGGAGCCAGGACAAGGACAAACCGTGGCTCAGAACTGTCACTGAGGGCCTTCTGCTGGTCCCCTCTCAGTCAGCTGGGTCACAATAAGCTATGTGGTTTCTCACAACATGCCATGCTTCTTCTTTTTTTTTTTTTTTTTGCGGTACTTGGGCCTCTCACTGTCGTGGCCTCTCCCGTTGCGGAGCACAGACTCCGGACGCGCAGGCTCAGCGGCCACGGCTCACGGGCCCAGCTGCTCCGCGGCACGTGGGATCTTCCCGGACCGGGGCATGAACCCGCGTCCCCTGCATCGGCAGGCGGACTCTCAACCACTGCGCCACCAGGGAAGCCCCCGTGCTTCTTTTATTTACGCAATGCTTCCTTCCCATTGTCAATGTCTGCTCTGAACTTTTCAGGTATTGTCAGGCCCACTTGTTTGTAAAACAGCTCCTTGGCATAAAGTGAAGAACACATCACACCCAAGAAACTCAGCTTTAAAACTATGATATTAAAGAATTTAACTGCGTAGTTCTCCTAGGAACCAGAGTTATTAAAAAGAATTTGGGATTGCAATCACATGCAAGTCCCCTAGTTTTGTTCTCATTTTATTTTTTTGGATCCATATAAATATGCTTAAAAAAAAAAGACCCTAGGGGATATATTGTATATGTAATAAGTGATTCACTTTGTTATATACCTAAAACTAACACAACATTGTAAATCAACTAGACTCCAATAAAAATTTTTTAGAAAGGGAATTCCCTGGCAGTCCAGTAATTGGGACTCTGAGCTTTCACTCTTGAGGGCCCAGGTTTGATCCCTGGTTGGAGACCTAGGATCCTGCAGGCTACGTGGCTTGGCCAAAAAAAAAAGAGGGAATGGAAAAAAAAAAAAAAAAAAAACCTAAACTACACTTCCGTATTAACACATCTCACAGGGCTTCCCTGGTGGCGCAGTGGTTGAGAGTCCGCCTGCCGATGCAGGGGATACGGGTTCGTGCCCCTATCCGGGAAGATCCCACATGCCGCAGAGCAGCTGGGCCCGTGAGCCATGGCCGCTGAGCCTGTGCGTCTGGAGCCTGTGCTCTCCGCAACGGGAAAGACCACAACAGTGAGAGGCCCGCATACCACCAAAAAAAAAAAAAAAAAAAAAATCTCACAAAAGTCAAACCCTTAACTTATTCAATTCAAGGCCATCCCCAGGTAGCTCTCTTTTAAGTAGAGAGACAGACTACATGGTGAAATCTTGCCAGGGTAAAGATAATGAAGATTGCTTTGTCTAAACACCATAAGACAAGCCTATAAATACACCTTGTCCAAGTGGAAACCAGGATTGATTTTCCAGCTGATGATTATCTCACATTGGGGTGAGAAGGAAGAGCAGGAAGGAAAATATTTAGAGAACAGCTCTGAGTCCTAGAATTAAACCGCACTAATTGTCCCTGAAAGGGATAATTAACACAAGCAATTAACTGCTGGGGCCTCTAAATTATGTCAACAGCATGGCTATCGAAAAAGGGCATTCTATGACCTTAAAGGCCTTGTAAATCTATCATAGTCCAGCATTTGCCAAAGAGCTCTTCCAAAGCTATCATACTTTAGATATGGTATGTACTGGAATATGTTTCAGCAAAGGAGAAACAGGTTAGAGATCTGATGGACTGAGGGTAGGATCATGGAACTCTGAAACCAGAAGGAAGCCTGGAAATCACCTAGCAAATTGACAGCATACGGGCCAAATCTGATCTCTAGATCTCTAGAGGTATTTCGTTTGGCCTACCCAATATTTTATTTTATTTTATTCTATTCTATTTATTTTATTTTTTATTTTTAGCCATTTTGAATGAATTGCCAATGTTTGCACATCAAAATCTGAATTCCCGGATTCTCTTCAAAACTCAGAAGATCTGGCAACACTGGGCCCTGTTCTTATGTAACAATTGGCTGGAACTGAGTAGCTCTGGCCCTCGTTGAATGGGCATGTTCTCTCCCGTTCCTTCCACTCCCTCTCGTCTCCCTGACACAGGATGTAGGTCGACTTGTGTTGAGAGTCTCACCTGTGCTCTCCCTACCTCCCATGCCAGCCTGCTTTGCTCCTCTATGATGCCTGTCTGCCCTGGGTGAACCTTGTGAACATGCTATCCTCGATCTTAAGAACTCCTCAATTTCCTCCTCTGTACAAGGAGCCTGAGGTTTAGAGATGTCTTATTAGGGGAGATATCAGTCTCAAGAGCCCTTACTGACCCATCCAGTGAATGGCCACCTATTTCCAATCCTGCTCTCAGGCTCAGAAGAGAAAATAGTGGAATTTGTAAATCATTCAGAGTCTGAGAAAAGATGAAAAGATCTAGAGATTTAACAGGGTCATTATAGGCAAAATGAGGGCCAGACACTCAGATGCAAGTTGGTACCATCATTTCCCTTTATCCCACACTCATATCATGCTATGCTGCCAGGCTCTTGTTTCAGCTTATCTTGATTCCACACAACCCACATCCCACAAAGCTCGGTCCAAGCAGTAGTGGTGAAGTTCTGGTGAAGAAATCTCTGATGATGCTATCTACACTGGTGTGTCCTTTTCTTTAGTATGTGTTTTGCATAACTTGCACATGATTATATAGACTCCAATCTGTTGTCTGAATATACACTTCAGCATGTCGTGTACAAACGAGTAGATTTGCTATATCACTTTCAGAGTAAAAAAAAAAAATCAAGACACATGGTATTATATACGGGATGCTGAAACACAAAAAATTCTGGTGCAGTTGGGGGGATCTGCTGGGAATAGTGAAAAGAATACATGAGATTGACACTCTTCCAGGGAATCTGGCTGGTCTTTGTATTTAAGGCTGCTACATTCACTAATGTTTTTCTCATCTCATATGCCATCTCTTCTCAAAGAGCTTAAGAGTTCCTTCTGAGTGGGTCATAAAAGTACAAGATCATGTAATAGTTTGAAGATGTGTTAAAACATTGAAATATGTGCCATCACTGAATCTGTAAAATAAAATTAATCAGAATGATGGCTAATGTAATGGATAATGGTGACTATAGTCAACACACTGTATTAAATATTTGAAAGTTGCCAAGAGAGTAATCTTAAAAGTTCTCATCACACACACGAAAAAACTGTAACTATGTGCGGTGATACATGTTAACTAAACTTACTGTGATGATCATTTTGCAATATACACATATTTAGAATCATTGTGTTGTACACCTAAAAGTAATATGTTATATGGCAATTGTATCTCAATTAAAAAATAAACTAAAATAAAATCAGGATGGGAATGAGCATGCAAAGAAAAAACAGAGAACCACTTCTCCTACAGGTAGCAGGCCCAACTGCTAACTACTATTAATAACAGGTATCATATATTATGCCCCTACCCAAAGGATAGGCTCTCAAGATAGATTTCTTGGGTTCAAATCCTGGTCATGCCATTTACTAAGCCGAGTGACCTTATTAAAATTCTCAGATTAAGATAAAAATTATGCCTCCCTAGATAAAATAAGGTATGTGGCTCAGCTGACATACCGTGTTTAATAAAGATGAATAATAATAATTATTATTATCTGTAATTGAAACAGTGAACAGAAAGTGGCTTTACCCTGCATAGTGGCTCAGGAAAGTGCAGGTGTTTTCCTATCCAAAGTTTTAATCAAAGTAAAAGTTGTTATACCATAAGATTACAGAGTCAGAGGGAAAATAATTGTTGGATTTGAATAAAGCACTGAAGGCTATTTGAAAAACATTATTACTCTTTTACATTTATAGGAAGCAAATACTATTAAGATTTTATTCATTTACTTCTTTAGGGAAAGCTCACAAAATTGAACTTCAAGGAATAAACTACAGTTAAGGATGTTAACAATGTTGGTATAAATACAATAATAATGTTCAATCATATTTTAATTTCTTAGCATGGCTTGTCATGTCCTCCATAATCTAGCCCCATCCGACCTCCCAGCCTTATCTATCTTAAATTCCAGGCTCCAGCCACTCCAAACTGCTCTGCTACCTTGGAACACACCAGACTTCCAGCAGCCCTTATTTCCGTCAAGAAAATCCTCTTCCTTCTTCAAGTGCCAGCTCAGATGCTACACCCACCACGCAACTTTTCTCAGTTCTTAACCTTGAATAAACCTCTCCTTTTCTCTGCCATTCAATAGCACACTATTGATGTCACCGCCTTATGATTCCATTTTTACTATCTTGTATTATAGATATTTGTAAACATGCCTATCTTTCCCACCAGACTAAACTCTTCGAAAGAACGGGTCATGTGTTCTTTCTTTGAACTCAGTTTTAAGTCACAGTTCAATCTCATTATCTGCAGGGAATACGCTGAGGTCTGCAAAGAACCTCCCAAAGAAAGGGCCAACTAGCTCAAAATATATGCATTCTTGCAATCTTTAATTAAAATTAAAGTCACTAGGTGATACTTTCTTGTAAAGCTACAGTTAAACCAGCAAGACTTTGTTTCTTTTGTACTTTCCCACTGGTTTTCTATGCCCAACTGCATTGTATGAATTAAGTTCAAGAGATAGCTCACTTCGGAAAAAGACTACAAAACCTAGGGGTTCAAAAGATTGAGGTGAGGGCTTCCCTGGTGGCGCAGTGGTTGAGAGCCCACCTGCCAATGCAGGGGACACGAGCTCGTGCCCCGGTTCGGGAAGATCCCACGTGCCGCGGAGCGGCTGGGCCCGTGAGCCATGGCCGCTGAGCCTGCGCGTCTGGAGCCTGTGCTCCGCAACGGGAGAAGCCACAACAGTGAGAGGCCACAACAGTGAGAGGCCACAACAGTGAGAGGCCTGCTGCGTAACCCCCCCCCAAAAAAAAATTGAGGTGACAAAATAAAGCTTGAAAATCTGACTACATCTAATTGTCATCCTCTAGCACTAGTTTCATGACCAGATCCACCCCCAAAGCACCACAGTCTGCCTTGATACGGATCAGACACCCATCACCACCATCTTTTGAGTCGCAGTCAGAAATCAGAAAAGATTTCCTAGTGTCCTGATCTACCTCTGCATATCTTTTATCCTTTTCTATATTCATCCCACAGACAGGAGGGGTCCTTGTTACCCCTCTTGCCTACTCACAGAAGAGGAGAAACAGAGAAGGATGTTCTTAGGCAGTCAGTGCAGAGTTGTTGCAAAATTGCAGGTTAAGCTATTTTTATTATGTCATTTCCACTTCCCAGGGCCTTAAAAAAATTTTTTTTCTAGCAATGATATGGGTAATCCTGTTATCTGGATCCACAAGGTATTTAAAAGAAGGTATAATCCTGTAATTAATAATTGGTGCTTTCACTTCAGAATCTTCTCTATCTTCCTTAGTCCTCTGCCTGAACCAGCCAGAACAATTTCTCACAGCTGAAGCCAACTCAAATCTAAGAAACTTCGGACATACCAAATTAACAGGATTTGATGAAACAACTGAAAATCCTACTGAGGGGCGGGGGAGGAACCCACCTGCAATCTGAACTAGAATCCAGGTAATTCAAGATTTTAAAAAAAGACACCCAAACTAACTGTGACCCAGGAGATTCATCCAAAAAATATTATATTAAATAACTTACTATGTAAGTAATATGCGTATTTAGTGTAAATCCTACCTAAACCTCCGGGATGGATGGTCTTGGGCTAGATTAGACAAGGCATCCTAAAAACACTGATCTGTTTTTGATGACCAAGGTTTTAAGGGGTTGTTAGGTCCCTCCAAAGCCTCTGGCAGCTGCTGAAGCTAGAGCAGGTTGCCTAGGGAGAGCCACAGATGGAACGTGAAGCACCAAGTCCTCCCAAGTTCCCACTCTGTGTCCAGGTGGCCGAGGCGCCCGTGCCTCCTGCGCTCGCCCGAGCTGCGCGCTGCTTTCCTCCCAGCTCAGGAGCCCCCTGCGGGCGCCCCCAACGCGACCCTCCCGGGGACACCTGCGTGCACCAGCGAGGCCTCGCTGCCCTCTGGGAAACTGGGGCTCACCTGCGTCGCTTCCCCCCCGCCCCCCCCCCACCCCGCTCTGCCACCAGCAGTCCCAGAAGCTGTCTCGGGAGTCCAGGAGCAGATCTCTTCCCTGAGCCCAATCCGAGGGCACCGGCCTCCCTCCAGGACTCCCTTTCTCCCCTCTTCCAACTCCGTGCCAAATGCCGCCCTCGGAACCCCGGGTAAACTGGCCCACCGCGGAGAAAGGGTTGCGAGGGTCATGCGGTGGGCGCAAACGCAGGGAGGACACTCTCAGCCCCCGGCACACACTTCCAACAAGGAACCGGTTCCGAGCTGCTCGGCCGTGGATGGCAGAGTCACCTCCTCCTACGGCTCCGAGACGCAGGAGGTACTTCTCGCCTCCGAGAGGCTAGTCAGACGGGCGGCCGCCGACCGCTGGCACCCTCCCCGCGAGCTCCAGCGCTTTACCTGGGTACCGGCCTCGGCGGGTCTCCGGGGCGCAGCACAGGGAGCAGTGCCTCGGGCGGGTGGTACGGGGAGGACCGCGGCCGCCGCTCTCCCCTGCAGCTCCGGGCCTGCCGGGCGGCTATTTATCCGGGGGCCCGTCCCCGGCCCCTACCGGAGTATTGGGCAATCGGTCCCACTACGCGCTGCCCCGCGAGCCGCCGCCCTCTGCCCCCGCCGAGCCCCGCGGCGGCGGCGGCCACGTGGAGGGAGGGAGCCGGCCCCTCCTGTGGGCTCCACCTTCTCGTCTTCGTCCTCCTCCTCGGGAAGTTAATCCCCCCCACCCCCCGTCCCGTCTCTGTTCTTTGCGGGGCACCCCGGCCAGTCTGAACCGGTTGTGACTGAGTGAGTGGGGAAGGAGGAGGAGGCGGAGGAGATGGAGGTGGAAAGGCGGGCGGTAGGGGGCGCTGCTCCCGCTCTCGCGGCTCCCGGCCGGGCCGGGCCGGCCAGGCGGAGGGAGGGCTCTGCGGGGGCCGCTGCCCCGGCCCGGCTGCGGCCCGGAGCCACCAAGGCCTCGGGAGAGCTGGGCACCGCCGGCCGCGGGCCCTCTCCGTGCGCACACGAGCGCGTCCCCGGGCGCCGCTGCGCTCCGCCGCCCACCGCGTGCCCGCGCCGGCCAGCCCAGGACAGTGTGCATTTGGAGGGAGCCCGGGTCTGAAGATGAGTGCGAGTCTCCCCGGGTCTCCCAGGTTCCTGGACGGCTGGCGCCCTCCTGGCCGGAGCTGTATCCCCAGCTGGCAGTGATCCCAGAGAGACGGGCACCAGAACTTTGTGGAGTCGGTGCTCCTGGGCAGTGAGGAGTGAGGATGCCAAGTGCTGCCCTTTGTGACAGCTCTGTGGAAAAGGGGGGCGCCCCTGAAGTGCACATAGTGTGCTGAGGGAGAGAGGCTGCGTCTGAGGACGTTTAGTCTGTATGGCGGTGAGCCGTACTAACAATACACTCCTATCTTTAGCTGAAAGGTAATGAGCGTGAGTGCTGAGATTCCCACAGTCACTGCGGCAGACTGGGGACAGTCCATAGGTCGGTACCTAGGGCTTACCAGGTGTGGCAGCCCCGTAAAGTGATGGGCGCTTTTTGTGTTCCTGTGTATATAGGTCTTTCTGAGAAGGGACACCATATCTTCTACCAGCTTCTCAAAGGGGGCTGGGACCACCCATCACCGAAATGAAAATTTCCTTTAGACACTGAACCTCCTCTAATTCTGACCTAGACAAAGACCCTACACCTTGCAGGGGGTTGGTTTCTGAAGTCCAAATGAGGCTGCATAAGCTTCATTACCCATGGTTTTTCATCTTGCCCACATCCAGAAGTCTATGTGAGATGAAAGTTCCAAAAAAACCTGTGGACCCTGGCCACACTGGCGAGTGTTCTTACAGGTAGGAAAACAGCAGTTCATCTATTTGTCTCACGTCATTTCTTTCCACTCAATTTACCGACTTTCATTCAGGCTATGGGGAAAAGAATGGCCAGTGCTAGTTGATGTTATTTTGTTTTGTCTTAAGAGGGAGAAAGATTAGAGGGCAAAAAGTCACAGTAAGAATCAGAGGAAGGTGGTCCCACAAATAGTTTCTGGAAGGAAAAATGGAGAGGGGATACAATGGGGGCTTCTCATCCTCTTCCGTTTTTGTTTTTGTTTTTTTTTTTGCAGTACGCGGGCCTCTCACTGTTGTGGCCTCTCCCGTTGCCGAACACAGCCTCCGGACGCGCAGGCTCAGCGGCCATGGCTCACGGGCCCAGCCGCTCCGCGGCACGTGGGATCTTCCCAGACCGGGGCACGAACCCGCGTCATCCTGCATCGGCAGGCGGACTCCCAACCACTGCGCCACCAGGGAAGCCCCATCCTCTTCTACTTTTGACCTGGTTTGCAGTTACTCAAGTGCATTCACTTTGTAATATGCATTGACCTGTACACTGGTCATTTATGTATTTTTCTCTACTTGTTTTGATAAAAGATATTGTTAGAAAGCTTTTTCTTTGATTTGGATACTCCCTAACCACCAGAGCAAATATCTTCTTGATACTTGGTCGAACCAATCAATGTATATGAAATTACATTTGGGGGACAGGGAAACCCTGCTTGAAAGATATTTCTGTGTTCACCAGTGGGTTTCTGAAGTTGCCATGTCCCTGTTCTCATCTCCACCAAGATTTCCCAGATTTCTTATAAAGAGAATGTATGACCAGCATTCCCATGTCTGCTCAGACAGTCCATGCCTATCAACTGAGAACTGAAAATTAGCTCATTCTTACACACAGCATGGTTCCAACTTTAGTGTAAGACTGAATTCCGGGGTCAAAAACTCAAAATGGCTGGGCGTCCAGACTCATAATGTCGCGAATGAAGTGGACAGAATGCAGCCTGGAGAAGGCAAGGAGCGTGGAAGCCGGCTGGCTGCTGGAGGCGGGGCGGGGGTTGGGGGGAGGCGCCCGTTGGCTTAGGAAATTATTGCCTGCCTGGAATGTGAAAATTGCCTCCACCTTCTTGTGAAGGTTTATTGTTCAGTCACACCTCAGCAGAGCATTTAGACACACGAGAGAACTCAGAAATCTAGTCCAACCTTGACACTTTACCTATGAAGTGGAATTTGACCCAGAGAAGCCACGGATGAGTTCCTGATCAACCCCTGCCCCAGGACAGCGCGGGGATGGGGAGCAGGTTTTGGCAGAGACTGTGCTACCTCCTGCACCTCTCAAAGCAACCTCAAGTGGTTGAGTGTTGTTAGCTGCACTTCACAGAGAAGGAAACTGGAGTTGAGAGGGTTGTTACTCGCTAAATTTCTCAATCGGTAAAGACCAAAATGACCTCTCGACTACCCAGAGGTTTTATCCCCGGTGACGTGAAGATGCAAGATCCGCCTGTGAGGCGATGGTCAGAGAAGTTCAGTGCTGCTGGCTCTACAGCTCTGTGCAGCCCCTGCCCTTCTGGGTCTCTCTAGGACCCAGAAGTTGACGCATTTTCCACAAGGTGGAGTGAGAGGAAAAGGTGGGTCATGAAAGAAACCGGATTTAAATGAGCCTCCCTTGGGAAGAAAGAGACCTAAGGGAAAGCATTTCAAGAAACATGGATACTGGGGCTTCCCTGGTGGCGCAGTGGTTGAGGGTCCATCTGCCGATGCAGGAGACGTGGGTTCGTGCCCCGGTCCGGGAAGATCCCACATGCCGCGGAGCGGCTGGGCCCGTGAGCCATGGCTGCTGAAGCCTGCGCCTCCGGAGCCTCCGCAACGGGAGAGGCCACAACAGTGAGAGGCCCGCGAACCGCAAAAAAAAAAAAAAGACCTTAAAGACACCCTATATCATTTTTTTCTTGCAACTCTCCAGAATATTGTTTCATCTCTTTCTTGCCTTTTCTTTCATCATGCTATCTGGCTTAAAGGATTTTTAATCTTAGAGGAAGGCGGGGAACAGGGATAAATGCTGTTCTTTGAGTGCCTGGTAATTGCCAAGAACTATGCAGTCTCATAACCACAAAGCAATCTCATGTGGTTAAGTATCGTTATCTTCATTTTATAGATGAGGAAACTGGAATTTAGAGAAGTTAAGTTACTTGCTGAGTCACTCAATTGGTAAGTGATGGAGTAATTCGTCTGGCTAATTGCTAAGCCTGTGCTGTTCCCAGTCTACCTTAGAAAAATGAGCCAAGGCTGGTACAAGCTAATGGAGCACTGTCTTCTCACTTGTATTAATTCATCTAAGGCTCCCAGTAAACCTAAAAGGTAGGTGCTCTGATTATCATCCACGTTTTGCCAGTGATGAAAATGACTAGAAAGAAGTTAAATAATTTAACCCCAATCACACAGTTAATGAGGGGTAGGCTAGGTTCAAATCCAGGCATACAGGCTACAGAGGGCCATGCTCTGAACCACTACCCTGTCTCATGAAAATGGAAATGAGAGATGTAAAATTACATGCAATGTATGTCTCCTTCTGTGTGTGTGGGGGGGGCGTGTGTGGACACATATACACAATTTCCACTTTACATCCTTCTGACCTGCATTGCATGGTTTCAAGGCCATAACCGAAAACAACCTACATCTTCACGGATACTGTTTCCGAAACACCCAGTTTATTTCCAGGTGTTGGATTGGCAGCATCTGTAATGTGCTCATTGTCTGTCTGCACAGCAAAACTATAAACTCCCGAGAGCAGGTACCAGATGTGTCCTGTTCATCACCATTCCCTAGAGCACAGTGGCAGCAAGAATAGAACTTTGCTTAGTGAGCTTTCATTGAATGAAGGAATGAAGAAATGAATGATCAAACAAAGGAATGAATGCATGCTCAAACTGTCAGTAATATATATATATATTTTTTTTTTTTTTTTTTTTTTTTTGGCTGCACCGCAAAGCATGTGGGATCTTAGTTCCCGGACCAGGGATCGAACCCATGCCCCGTGCATTGGAAGGCAGAGTCTTAACCACTGGACTGCCCGGAAGTCCCTCTGAGTAATATTTTTGCTACAGTAGATCATTGAAATTCTTCAGTTGCCTTACTCAGCCAAGCTGTATTCTAAGTAGTTACAATCATCTCATTGAATCCCATAGAGCAACTACTACTTTTTACTCATCCTATAGATGGGGAATTAAGACCCCCTGAGATTAAATGAGCTGCCCAAAGTTGGGGCACCAAAGCGGCAGAGACAGGAGGTAAACACTGGCAGTGTGAGCCTAGCATGCCCACTGGTGAGGCTTGGCTGTTTGGCCCCTCACTGTGCTCGTTCACAGCTCTAGCCCAGGATCAAGTGCAGTGCTTGACACATAGTAGACCCTCCATAAACGTACTGAAGGAGAGAAGGAGGAAATTCCCTCATGGGTCCAGGACAGTTTAAGTCCATTTCCCACATCTGAATTCACTCATGGCATCGTGTATCTTACAAATTCAACTTGTATGATCTACGATGTAATCATACTGGATAATAGATGACCATAGAAGGGTTTACCTCCAAAGGTAGGCTGCCCAGTTCAAATGTACCAGTGGTTCCAGTTTCTTCTTGAGAAAATACAGATGCAATTGATAAATGTTATTTTTAAATGATCATAAGACCATTGAATTGAATCTTTTATGAAGCAGTGCCAATTTTTTTAATATGCCTCTGCCTCAGTGTCTGACTTATGTGCATTACATAACAAAGTTTCAGACAGCTCCAAACAATATTTCAGGTCAACATGGCAAGTTTTGGGCCTCTTGTCTTCTTCATTACATGACATGGGAGAAAAAGCATGACCTCTACTCCATGTTCATGGTCTGTTCACTCCAAAATTTGTGGACAGTCCAAATACTTTGCTCCATGGTTTCAGCATGTAAACGTTTTTTTTGGTCACCTGTTCAATATGCTACAACTTTGGTTTGTTGGGTAAAATTTAGAAGATGGTAACTAAACCATGTAACAAAAGTTATAAAGAGGGCTTCCCTGGTGGCGCAGTGGTTGAGAGTCCGCCTGCCGATGCAGGAGACACGGGTTCGTGCCCCGGTCCGGGAAGATCCCACATGCCGCAGAGCGGCTGGGCCCGTGAGCCATGGCCGCCGAGCCTGCGCGTCCGCAGCCTGTGCTCCGCAATGGGAGAGGCCACAGCAGTGAGAGGCCCGCATACCGCAAAAAAAAAAAAAAAAAAAAAAAAAAAAAAAGTTATAAAGAAAAAATGTAAAGTCAAACATGTTCCATAAGAAAGTTTGAATACAGATGGAAATTGATGAATTGATGAATGAATTTTCTCCATCCACCTCCCCCATCAGGGCTGTGCTCACACAGAAAGGTATGCTCACCTCTATATCTCTACCACCCAGCACAGTGTAAAGCTTCTTATACTTCCCCATCAAAGTGCTTGGGAGTTATTTCAAACCACAGGCAAAACAACCAGCTGTAGAAGTAAAATGTGTTTGAGATCTTCTGCTTGATTTCAAAGAGGCATGTGAATCCTGCTTTCTACTCGATAGCCATGTGTATTTTAATATCATCATAATCTTTAATGTTAATAATTACCTATTTAATTTATATATTTGTTCAGATTAACAATTTAATATAATAATAGCTCACATTTTTAAGCAATTAATATATGCAGTGTATTGTCAGGGCACAGGCAGGAAACAGAATTTATCCCAGATAGCCAAGAAAAGGAATCTTAAGGGAAAGAATATCTATAATTAGATATTTAATGCAACGTGGACAACATTAAAGGAATGAACAAGAGACACCCATACTAGACGGTGGGAAGTGATTACTGCTCCTGGGCTTTCTTTTCATTTTGCTTATCTTACTGTGTTTGGGGTCTCCTTTTCGCAGGCTGCAGGTTCATAGTTCCCGTTGTTTTTGGTATCTGCCCCCAGTGGCTGAGGTTGGTTCAGTGGGTTGAGTAGGTTTCCTGGTGGAGGGGACTAGAGCCTCTGTTCTGGTGGATGAGGCTGGATCTTGTCTTTCTGGTGGGCAGGTCCACGTCTGGTGGTGTGTTTTGGGGTGTCTGTAGCCTTATTATGATTTTAGGCAGCCTCTCTGCTAATGGGTGGGGTTGTGTTCCTGTCCTGCTAGTTGTTGGGCATAGGGTGTCCAGCACTGTAGCTTGCTGGTCGTTGAGTGGAGCTGGGTCTTGGTGCTGAGATGGAGATCACTGGGAGAGTTTCGCCATTTGATATTACGTGGAGCTGGGAGGTCTCTTGTGGACCAGTGTCCTGAAGTTGGTTCTCCCACCTCAGAGGCACAGCCCTGACGCCTGGCTGGAGCACCAAAAGCCTTTACCTTGCAGCTTCCAAGGCACCAGTGGGGTCCCCCCGACTTGGTTTGCAAGAGTTGAGGGCCCGTCCGCAGGTCACCTGACAATCTGCTCCTGGGCTTTAAGTAACAAAGGGAAGACCTAGTGTTACCAGTGCCTGGAGAGGAGAACCTACAAAGGAGAGACCACCCAAAGGGAGCAGGAATTGGGAAGAGATATCATTTTATTGCCAGAGGCAAAGAGTCAAAGTGACTGTGTAGAGAATACCCCTACCTCTCTCTTTGCTCTCAGATCTCTTGGTGGCACCTACCATTGGTCAAAGCCAGGCAGAAGCCAGGCACCAAGGGAGCCCAGAAAATGCTGCCCACAAGGGGTCAGCCTCCTGGGGCACAAAGCAGGGCAATGAAGGCAGACATTGGATTGGGCTGGGGAGAGTGGCAGAGAGAGAAGGACCAGGCCCTGTGCTGAGTACTTTGCATACTTGTATATATCCCTATGAGGGAGGTACCCTGTCCCTCATTTTACAGACGAGAAAACAGAGGTACGCAATTTCAACCAAGACTGTCTTACTCTAGATTTTGTGCTCTTAATCACTACACTATTTAACCAAACAGTATTAAAAATAATGTCTTAAAATTACTTACCTAGTTTAAAAAAAAAACTTAGCTTGTAAAATAAATGCTCAGTGTTTGCCACATGACTGTGCCTTTACCATTGCTACTTTGATCACTTTGCCTTAATCTCATCAGCAATTTACCTTATGGTGAGTCTCATGCATTTTATGTTGATTCTATGATCTGCAACTTGCAACCCATTTCTTGAATTCTGGAAATGTGCCTCACTTGTCTATAACATAAATCTCCACGCATGGACTAAAAGCTATACTGTCAATTCTTACTTATTCACTCTTCAAATAATTCTTAATCATTTATGCTGTGTCAGGCATTACATGAAAACAAAGGGTTTTGCAATCTAGGAGACTGTCAGTTGAATAATCACTAGAATGTGCTAAGTACCTCCGTCAGGGTACTTGTGCTACGTTAAGAGAACAGAGAGGCGGAAACACGGCTTGGGTTGAGAAGGGTGCATTCCAAGACTGGGGGAAGAGCATTTGCAAAGTCTTAATGGAGTAAAAGACTCCCAGGCTAGGGAACTACAGTGGATAATTACAAATGATTCAAAGTCAGAGTACTTGTAGGAAGTGGGAGGTAAACAGGAATAGGGCTTTTGATTGTTAGAAACAGCTCGCATCTCTTGGCAGGACAGCATGAAGGGAGAACCCAGGACTCCGGTCCACGTGGAGATCTAACGGGCAGGGGCTACACTGCTTCATCAGGAAGTGAATGGGCTCTGTCTTATTTTCTCCATCTTTGCAGGGTTTTGTTCAGGATGCAAAGTCCCGGAAGAGAAAGTGTGACTGGCCCAGTCTGGGCAATGTAACCATCTCACTTAGAGGAAGACAAGGCAGTCTGAGAGAACTCTCCAAAAGCAAAATGGGATGTTGACTAGCTTAAACACAATAAATGTCCTCTACAGTGGGTTAGACCCTGTGCCTCTATATGAAGGCGTTCTCCAGGAAGCAAAGAGGAACCACTGAAGGATTCTAAACAGTGGATGACATGGTTGGCTTTGTGTTTCAAAACCATCACTCTTAGAAACCACGTTGGAAGATGCACTGGGAGAGAAAATGGTCAGAGGCTGATTTAACAGCTGAGGCAAAAATATATATTTGAAAATTTAACACCTAGAGAATTCTGAAATAAGGGGACCAATGTGAGAGATTAAGAAGTGCCATGTAACTGATGGGTGTGGGGATTAGTAGAAAGAAAGGTTGGGGATGGATTCCAGGTTTCCCATAAGAGCTTATAAAGAATTGCTATAGGGCTTTCCCGGTGGCACAGTGGTTGAGAGTCCGCCTAACAATTCAGGGGACACGGGTTCGTGCCCCGGTCCGGGAAGATTCCACATGCTGTGGAGCGGCTGGGCCCGTGAGCCATGGCCGCCGAGCCTGCACATCTGGAGCCTATGCTCCGCAACGGGAGAGGCCACAGCAGTGAGAGCTCTGCCAGCGTGCTGCAAAAAAAAAAAAAAAAAGAATTGCTATAAAATTAAGGGAAGTGTGCCTCACACTGAAGGATTCTCTAGAATAGTCCAAATTTCAAATATTGAATCTCATTGTTCTAAAAAAACATTTAAAAATTTCCAAGAAACTCCAATTTAAAATATATTTCCAAGATTTCTTTTGCAATTGGATATGGTAGAAAGTTCTTTTGTCTGACTCACATTTCCTGATCTGTGGTTTGGATAATATGATCATAGGTGGGTGAACATAAGCAACAGAAACAAAGAGCAAGAAACCTATTCAATACCAGTACAGTGAGTAGTGGTACGTGCAAAGTACATGCCAAAGTTTTACTGGAAAAAGGCTTGTCCTCACCGAGAAGAGTCAGGGTTGATTATTAGGTTAAAGTGACCTTAGAAGGAAGGGGCCACATCCTTTGGCAACAACAAGCAAACATCAGCTCTCTCTGATATTTGTGATGTCTGATGTCTGAGCTGGCTCAGACAGAGGCGTGCCAACAGCTCTAATACCCACAACCAGATCCATCAGTCTGTATGTAATGAAAAACCACTACATTTCTAAATCTAGAGTGGTATGACCCACAGTATCAATACTTGGGTTGATCACACAGATGCTGGCACCCACCAAGTGAAAGCTGAATTTACTCTCAACATATGGACAACAATAATTGTGGGCATTTCCTTCCATGAACCTGGTCCTCCAGACATCCTTGGAGTCTCAAAGAGGCTGCTTTTTGAGTATTTCAGCTCTCCGGATACTTTGTGCCCTGATTATTTCTCTTAGTTACACGCGGTCATGCATGTTCTTTTGAGACTGCTGAATTTGAATCAGAGTCTTAGAACTAGTCAAGAGGCCTTGAGGATCAGCAGGTAGAACCTCACACTTGCTGTAGCATTTAAGCTACTAATTTTTCAGGTGAAGAAACAGGCTCCAAGAGGTTGAATAATAAGAGGTGGAGAGAATAGAGGATAAGAGCACACAACTTGAAGCCTGACTACTGATTAGCTCTGTAACCTTGAAGAGGTTCCTTCTCCTCTCTGTACCTGTTTCCTCATCTGTAAAAGTGGGAGAATGATAACTATCTCATATGGTAGTTGAGAAGAATCAGTGAATTAAACCACATAAAGTGCTCCAAATAGCCTAACATAATAAATGTCATACGAGTGCTTGTATTCATGAATATACCAAAGAACTACAGCTGGGAATCTGATCCTACCTTTCCTATACATAATTAGAAGAAGAAAATTCTACCCATTGACAAATTTACAGTGATTACGAATAGTTGTCATATACAATATCCTTTAAGGATGTCTCATCAAAACCTGCATCTGGAAGAGATATGAGAACATATGTATATGTATAACTGATTCACTTTGTTGTAAAGCAGAAACTAACACACCATTGTAAAACAGTTACACTCCAATAAAGATGGTAAAATAAAAACCTGCATCTGAGTTCTTGAAATTCACTCAAGAAGAGCTCCTATAGTGACAAGCAGGTATGATAACCAGCCCAGGAAATCAACAAAGTTCAGTGACACACCAAGTCTGAAAATTAACCTTTTTACCAAATAGACCTAAATCTCTCTTCAAGGGTTGCCCGCACCCCACACCACCCCAATATTTCTACAACTTGGGTCCATCTCCTGTCAACTATGGTCTTAATGAACTGAAGGGTTGGATTTTGACTTAGATGTCATTCTTGGCAAGGCTGTTAGTTCAACTTTTCTTTGGCTGGTCAAGATTATTTTTCAACAAGTTCCTTAGCCCACAGTGTTACAGTATACCACCAAAGAAATCAAGAAATGAATATTGCTGTGGGTGGGAAAAGAAATACCAAATGGAACTCCTGCCATGCTGAAAATTATAATCTACAACATGTTTGATTCACTAAATGTGGCAAAAGAGTATATTTTATAAGAAGTTTGCAGCTGATGAATACCAAAAGCCAAAAACTCAATCTGCAGAGAGACTGCTTATGAGCTATGAGAATCATTTGCACTACAAGGTACTCCTCCAACCACATGACTAATAAAGTGAACTACTTAGAATTGAAAACAGCACAGAAAATATCCAGCACCTTGAACATGCCTGGCTTAGAGTAGGTATCCAGTGAAAATTAATTGAATAAATCTAATTGCCATCAATGAAAAAATATCTCATATTAACTTTGATCTTTATTATGTGACCTAAGGTACTTGAAAGAAATGTGAGGAATTTCTTATGTAATTAACTCTGATATGAAATGGGTAAAAAGGAGCCCAAAGAATGAGCTCTGAATGCTAGATAGCATAAAATAGAGATTTAAAGAAAACAGATGAAGTTTTAAAACTCAGATCAAGAGAAAGGGAGCAAATATTTTCATCTTTAGCCTTTATTTCATGACCTACCATTTACTATTTGAAATTCTGAGGATTATCAGGGTGACAAGAATGTTCTTTTTCCTTTAGAGATCAAGAGAAACCTTTTCAAGGATTATAGATGTGGGTCATCTGCTTTGTAAAATAGTCCAGCAGTTCCTCAGAAGTTTAAAGGAAGAGTCACCATATGACCCAATAATCCCACAAGTTGGTGTATACCCAAGAGAAATGAAAACATATGCCCTTGCAAAAATTGGTACATGAGCATTCATAGCAGCATTATTCATAATTGACAAAAATAAAAACAATGCGAATATCCATCTACTGATCAATGGATAAATGATATGTGGTATATCCATATAATGGAATAGTATTTGGCCATAAAGAAGCCAGGCACAAAAGGCTATACATTGTATGATTCTTTTTATATGAAATTCCCACATAAAAAGTAGATTAGTATTGCCTAGGGCTGGCAGGAGGGGTGGTTGGGGGCAGGTTAGGTTGAGGGAAAATCGGAAGTAACTGCTCATGGGGATTAATGGGTACAGGGTTTCTTTTTAGGGTGATAAAATTGTTCCAAATTCATTGTGGTAATAGTTGCACAACTCTGTAAATATACTAAAAAAATCATTGAATTGTACATTTCAAATAGATTAATTGTATGGTAATATGAACTATATGTCAATAAGGCTGCTGTAAAATAAGCTACAGCAGATGCCGTTTTAGCTCTGCTTACAGTTTTTAAAAAGCTGTCCTAAAAACACAGCTTTTTCATTCATCTAGTAGAGCCATGAAGCTCCCTAGCATTGTGACAAGTTAGGGGCCAGACATGATCAGCCTGGAATAATCATGGAAAAATTGCAACCTCTGGAGAGAGGATTCCTTGTTTAAAGTAAGTTGTGACGTGTACCATACAAAGGACATGGAACATCAGAGAGTCTCACATTCTCTCTTTATTCTGCCATGAGAAAGTTTCCCTAAACCAGAGAAGTTATGCAGAAGCTAATTTTTATCAATCCTGCAAAATTAACTCCCCACTTCTTCACTAAGCTGTAGTCACACTGGCCTTCCTAAGGGTTTGCTGAGCTCCACCTACCACAGTGCCTTTGTACCTGCTACTCTTCCTGTAGGAAGTCCTCACTTGTCCCCAGATCTCCACCTGGCTAGCTCCTCATCAGTCAAGCCTCTGCTCCATCGTCACCTTCTCAGGAAAAGCTCCTTAGCGCCTCCTAGTTAACATATTCTTCTCCCACATAAACCCTCTCTCTCATGCCTCCACTTCATTTTCTGCACAGCATTCAGCACTATGTGAAACTCTCATGTGCTTATCAGTTTGTTGTCCGCCTCCCACGGCAGAAGGCAAGCTCCCTGAGGTTGGTACTGAGCAGCACCCTGTGTGGCTCTGGGCACAAAAGCCTTTCTGTGTCCCCCATTTCTTGATTACAGGAAATAGGCTTCATTCAGCCTCCATGACTTCCCTGAGTTCCAACCAGCAGCTTCAAAGAGTTGCTAATCAGGGAAGGGAGGGGATTCGGACAAGGGAGGAGCAGTCAAGAAACAAGAATGCAGCCTTGGGGCAGGGTCCTGGTTCCCCCTCAAGGGATACACATGACGATTTCTTTGAGCTCTTTACACATACTGAAGCCCCCACCAGGTAGGAGAAGTTAATCATCTGCTGCCCACAAGCCCGTAGACCCCAGAATGGTTGGAACCAGAGTTTGATGATGACGCTGACTCCCAATTACCTCACCACCGACCAGTGAGAAGAACGTCCAGGAGCTGATCACGCCCTCCTCTTTGAACCATTGCTATAAAACTCCTCACTACTCCCTCCAGGCTGGGACACACAGTTTTGAGGGCATTAGCCTGCTGTGACCCCCTTTGCCTGGCAAAGCAATAAAGCTATTCTTTTTACTTCACCCAGAGCTCTGCCTCTGAAAATTAATTCATTCGGTGTCGGGGTACAGAGGCCGGATGTGGCTTCACGGACAGGGACTGAAATATTTCCCTGTGCCTACAAAGCTAGCAGATGGGCAGGGAGTGCTTGATAAAGATTTACTGAGTAAATGATCTCCACGGGGCAAGTCACAATCAACTTTGTAAACAACATCCGAAAGGTCAGCCTCAGTACCTGCCACACCTCAGACAGGAGTCCAGGGACACTGACCCTTCAGAGAACAGTCTGTAGCCACCTCCAGGCTGAAAGGGCAAAGGGCTGAGACTGAAAACCCAGTTGGCCACCGAGGACTTCCTTGTGCTCCTTCACTAATCTTCCCTCACCGTGGTCCCAGGTCAGGTGGCGGAACAGCTCTGGGGCCTTTCCTGTTGGTTTATAAATAAGTCTAGGCTCATTGCTGATCCCAGAGTGGCCTATGTGGCAACTTGCCTTCAGCTTGTTCAGTAGGACCGCTTGCGGGAAGGGCAGCAAACAATAGCCATGCAGAAGCAGCACAGAACAGCAGCCTGCATCTGTGTGGTCATGTGCACACCACACACTTCAGATCTTCTCTCAAAGGACCTACCGTACAGCACAGGGAACTCTGCTCAATATTCTGCAATAACCTACATGGGAAAAGAATCTGAAAAAGAATAGATACATGTATATGTATAACTGAATCCCCTTGCTGTACACCTGAAACTAACACAACATTTTTTTTTGGTTTTTTTTTTTTTTTTAACATCTTTATTTGAGTATAACTGTTTTACAATAGTGTTAGTTTCTCCTTTACAACAAAGTGAATCAGTTATACATATACATATGTTCCCATATCTCTTCCCTCTTGCATCTCCCTCCCTCCCACCCTCCCTATCCCACCCCTCTAGGTGGTCACAAAGCACAGAGGTGAACTCCCTGTGCTATGCGGCAGCTTCCCACTAGCTAGCTATTTTACATTTGGTAGTGTTTTTTTTTTCTTTTCTTTTTTTAACACAACATTGTTAATCAACTCTACTCCAATATAAAATTAAAAAAAAATTTTTTTTAAATCCCCAAAAACCTTGACTGGTTTCTACAGAAGCAGTTTGTCCCAATCACGCCCCAAAGTTAGGAACTGTCCATTCTAACTCAGAATGGCTATCTGGCTTAGTTTTCTTGTAAGTTATTTCATTCGAGTGAACACTTAAAGAATCACTAATACTTCATCAACTGTAGAGTACTTGTCACTCAATTCCAGAAAACTCGTGTTTACCTAACCCGGGCTGCACACATACATATACGCCGTGGATATCGTTGCCACTTAGGAAAACAATCCTTTTCCAACCCTGCTGAAGGTAGTCACAGGTCCCTTACTGCACAGAGCTACTCCTGTCTTCTTGATGTTTATAACAACGTTTTAGATTTCTAGGACTCCTTTCTGTTATCTATCTTCCTGTAAGTATCAGTCCAGTTCATTTAAGAGTCACAGTGTTTCTATGTGATACCTGAAGCTGATGGTATTAATGCCACTTCTGTTTTTTTCTTGGTTCTGTTTTGTTTTAACAGGGGAGGAGTAGGAGACCCAGAGAGGTTAAGCAGCTTGCCCCGAGGTCACATACCTGTTCAGTGCCAACCAGCAGGAACACTGAGTCCGTGAGCTTCCCTCCATGTCAGCATTTCTCAGTGCATCTGAACCACTGGGGAATCTGGTTACAATGCAGATTCTGAATTCAGCAGCTCTGGGGGGTTGGAGGGGAACCAGGATTCTGCATGTGTCCCAAGCTCCCAGGAGGTGCTGCCCCTGGTGGTCCTCAGAACATCTTTCACCACACCCTTCCTAACACCCCAGTCATGTCCATCCTAACACTTCCCCCAGTGGCCGTTGCACTATTTGGGTATTCATTCATTTCCCCCACTAACCTATGAACTCCAGGAGAGCATGAACTATGCTGTATTCACTGGTTTGACCTGGGCGCCCAGCACCACACGTGCCAAAAAGGAACTGAACAAATATTTTTGAAGAGTGGAGGAAAAGTGACCTATTTCCAATTACAAAGCCACGTCGACTGCATATTAAGACTCTGATTTCTTATACAAAACAGAAACAGACTCACAGACTTAGAAAACAAACTTAGGGTTACCAAAGGGGAAAGGTGGGAAGGGAGGGATAAACTGGGGGTTTGGAATTGCCATATACACACCACTATATTTAAAATGGATAATCAACAGGGACCTACTGTATAGCACAGGGAACTCTGCTCAGTATTCTCTAATAACCTAAATGGGAAAAGAATTTGAAAAAGAATAGGTATATGTATAACTGAATCACTGTGCTGTACACCTGAAACACAACACTGTAAATCAACTGTAGCCCAATTTGAAAGAAAAATTAAAAAAAAAAAAAGAATCAAGTGATCAATCAATCAATGAACATTTTTTTAATAGGCTATTCCTCAAGTATCCTCTGTTGTCTGGAGTCACATTATGACATCCAGTTGTCACCGCCGGGTCCCCAAATAACATAACCAAATAAAAGCCCCATAGTTTCAACCAGTTTATACCTACACTTGCTGCAGAACTCTGCCAGGGGTCAGTGGGACAGAATCAGATCCTTGGGCCAACGGGATGGGATAACATGAGGTCATTCTAAGGCAAGGGGGAGGCATAGAACCGGCGGGGTGATGGAGACTCGCTAACATTCGGCATCACCTGAGGCTGCTGGCGACAGCAGTCCTCCACGGACTGTGCGATTTCCATATGCCAGGCACTCGGCTGCACACGTCGCACCCGTCATCTCATGGCATCCTCTCGACAAACCTGTGACACAGGCATTTATTTTATATGTAAGGAAGCGGAGACGTAAGGTTATTAAACCATTAGCGGTGAAGCCAAGACCTGGACGCAGGCAGTCCGGCTTCAGCACCCGTGCTTCTAACCACGCTGTTGACTGCCTGGAAACGCACAGAAAAGAAGCAACTGCCTGAGCCTGGGAGTGACTTGACTTCCCTGTCAACAGCCTGATTAATAGGCTCCAAGAAATCCCAAATAGAGGGGCTTGGGGAGAAACACATCACATCCACATTATATCCAAAAGGAAGTGTTCAACAATATGATGTAGGGAAAAAAGAGATTCTGTTACAGCAAATGCTCACATAGTTTGACTCTGTTTGGCTTATGATTAAATATACAACACCACTGAAAGGTTAAGTAAGAGTCACTGAAGTAATAAGTTGCAAAGGTCCCAGATTCCTTTCACACTTCATTAGGTCTCTTATGAAACCTTGCCCTAACGTCTGGGCCAAATCTGAGAAGATGGTCATCACATGGAAGAGATCAGGATTTTATGAAACATGTGTGTCCAATGTAAAAAGTCAAAAAGTCTAAAGGACAAAGAGAACTTTGTTTTTCAAAGGCTTACAGAGCAGAAGTTCAACAGTTATATTTTAACACTGTCAGAAAATCAGGGAGTCAAGAAAACTGTGGAAGAGAATGCATTGTCCATTTGGATATGAGAAAAGGGTAAACTTAATCTCTCTTTTCGATAGAAGATTTTAAAATGTGGAATAAGAAAAGAAATCAGGGCAATACTCAAATATAGCCATAGGGTCCTGAAGACAATATTGTGAAAAAAGGTTGAGCTCTACAGATTGTTTTTTAACCACACTTGTTTAATTATTATTTACTTTGGAGGCAATATGATACGATGGATTGTGAAGGCCTAAGACCTGGTTCTGCCACTTCCTAGATATGGTCTCCAGCTAGCATAATTCTTCCAGGATTCAGTGTGTTCATCTGTGAAATGGGACAACTCACTCCTGCCTCCTAGGATTACTGGGAGCCTTACATTAAATGACATACTGTGAGCATTTAGTCCCAAACAGAAAATCAACACAGGTTGCACCTTGTTTTCTCTCCTTTCTTACAAATTATATTTTCCTAAAAGAATGTTGTTTAAGCATTTCTATTCCTAACTTTAAGTTTTTGTTAGTAGAAACATAAAATTGTGGAGGGTTAAGAAAAACAATCTACCTACACACAGATGAAATGTGTATGTAAGAAAAGGAGAACTATTAGTATACAGTATGGAAAGATCATCTTACATTAAGCTTGATGTGTTAAAAATAGAACCATATACTAAACAACAAGGTCCTACTGTACAGCACAGGGAACTATATTCAATATCCTGTGATAACCCGTAATAGAAATGAATATGAAAAAGAATGTATATATGTATAAATGAATCACTTTGCTGTATAGCAGAAATGAACATAACATTGTAAATCAACTATAGTTCAATAAAATAAATTTTAAAAATAAATTTTAAAAAATAGAACCATATAAAATTTCACATAGGTACGCATCCTTAAGAAACAACTTCACTCATAATTACACCTACAAATTTTAGTTACTCTATCAACTAACGATCATGTTAAAAATCAAGAAGTTTTATGAGAGTAGTGTAGATTTTTGGAAAAAATTCCATTTCAATTTATGTGAATGTTTTATAAACCATAAAGTACTAAATGATACACAATGTTGTTTTTATTGCAATGTCCTTTTGGCCTCTAGAATAACTGGAGATGTCATCAAATTAAAATCACTCAACATACTAAGTTACAAAATTTTATTCACTGTAATTCAATATGAAACTCACATGTAAAGTAAGGGAAGTCAGCTTTCTAAGAAGTTATAACAACATATACAATAGACAGGAAGTCAACAAAGATTACAAACAAAACTTTTAGAAGTCTTCCCACAATTTCATCTTCCAGACTTGTGGGGTTAGTAGTAGAAATTAACATCCAGTTTTTACACGTCATATCCAAAATGCTCCTGCTCCCTAGGGGGAAAAAGAAAGAGAAAATGTCCTTAAATGAACACATTTATAATCCTGATTCTTCAAACTCAATCTAATACTTGCACTGGAAAGAAACAATGATCAAGAAACGTCTTTCAGGGCTTCCCTGGTGGCGCAGTGGTTGAGAATCCACCTGCCAACGCAGGGGACACGGGTTCGAGCCCTGGTCTGGGAAGATCCCACATGCCACGGAGCAACTAAGCCCGTGCGCCACAACTGCTGAGCCTGAGCTCTAGAGCCCGTGCTCCGCAACATGAGAAGCCACCACAATGAGAAGCTCATGCACCACAATGAAGAGTAGCCCCCGCTCTCCACAACTAGAGAAAGCCCATGTGCAGCGAGGAAGACCCAATGCAGCCAAAAATAAATAAATAAAATTGTAAAACAAACAAACAAAACAAAACAAAAAAACAGCTCAAGGAACTACCAGAATTACCCTTCTCTTTTCAATGTTATCCATAATTAGTTGATTTTTGAAGTCTTATCTACAAAGTCATTTACAATCATTCTTAGGCATCAGTGAAATTGCCATTCTTCTAACCTGTACAGTGGGTATTACCAGGAAATGAGAATTTGAAGACATGGAAAGAGGCATGTGATAAAATTTTTAAACATTAAACAACAAAAGGTATTTTTCATTTCCCTGATCTTTCCTCAAAATCCTTTCTCATATTTTGGTCACTTAATCGGACATTAAATATTTTAATTTCTTCCACACTTCTGTGTTAATCAAACAGTTTTTTAATATCTTAAATTTTTTTAAGTATTACGGAATTTTTAAAGATATTAATTTGTGGTCTGTTTAGCACACTGTTGGAACATTTCACATGCCTGTCAGGTAGGGAGTTTAGAACCATTCTTAACTCCTTTTTCCAGGAATGTAAGGTCAAATGAGTTAAGTAATTTTCAAAGCCTTACATCCAAGTCCCTTATACACAACTTAAAATCAGCATCAAGGGCTTCCCTGGTGGAGCAGTGATTAAGAATCCGCCTGCCAATGCAGGGGACACAGGTTCAAGCCCTGGTCTGGGAAGATCCCCTATGCCATGGAGCAACTAAGCCCGTACACCACAACTACTGAGCCTGCGCTCTAGAGCCCGAGAGCCACAACTACTAAGCCCACATGCCACAACTGCTGAAGCCTGCTCTCAACAAGAGAAGCCACCGCAATGAGAAGCCCACACACCGCAACGAAGAGTAACCCCTGCTCTCCACAACTAAAGAAAGCACGCGCACAGCAAACAAAGACCCAATGCAGCCAAAAATAAATAAATAAACTTTAAAAAATTTATTTTAAAAAATGAGCATCAATATTTTTAGAAAGTGGCAAGATCGGGGTGGGAAAATATTTTCTGCTGTTTTTCACTCAAACCCAAAAAGGCAGGTTGAGTTTTAAGAGAGAAGGTGAAAGAGAGAGGGGGAGATAGATGAGATTTATACAAGTATCATCCATCTTCTTCCACTTTTAGCAACCTTGATTAATTTCTGTCATAACTAACCCCCTTCCTGAAGGAGGGAGTGACTTGCCCCACATTACACAGCAATCACTGGCAAAGTAAACGCCTAGAATTTCCCTTAAGTTCAACAATTCCTTGTGCCCATGTTTGGGAAAGAAGGGGTAAGAATAACACATGGGTTTGCAAAGCAATTTTCCTTCCCTCCTATGGCCTCCACCTCCATCTTGTGTTTCTTCAGTCTGTGCTCTGAGGGGTACCTTCAGTTTTCTCCAACAGCGGTAAAGAGAGAGACTGAATAGGAAGTGAGGGAAAGACCAGACAACTGGTGGGGGTCGAAGAGTGTGCAGAAACCCATTTCTCACCTGACTTAATCCCGGGTAGTGGTAGATAATGCTGCTCCTGGGTTTTCTCTCCAGCTGCTCTTGCTAGAACAAAGTGTATTCAGCACAGGTGGTCTCTTAGCAACCTTGGTTCCTGTGTCAAAGCACAGCAAAAGCTTTTATTGGATGCTGAGGAGGTCTGTGAAGTGGCCGGGCAGGGAGCCTGCCTGGAGAAACTCTAAAATGACTCTCAAAGAAGTCAGGAAGGAGATGTCGAAGAGTGAAGTTCGGCAAACGTGACACGTTGATTTCAACATACCACAGAATTGTATAGCTGAAAACTAAACTTTGCACAAAAAGTTTAAAATGAACTCTATAATTTTCCTGGCAGGCCAAACATTTACCACGCTTTTATTTTTTCATTTTATGTTTTGGCCGTGCCATGGGGCATATGGGATCTTAGTTCCCCAACCAGGGATTGAATCCACACCCTCTGCAGTGGAAGCAGGGAGTCTTAACCATGCTTTTAAAACAATAGTTCTCAGGGGGTGAGGGAATGGAAGAGATGTGTAAGGGTTACACATGTGCAATGAGTAGATAAATAAGTCCCAGAGACCACTGTAATACACAGTACAGTGAGCATAGACATAAAAGTGTGTTATAAACATTAAATTTGCTAAGAGACTAGATTTTAATTGTTTCCAGCACTAGAAGCATTAGAAAGTGGAGGAGTGAATTTATTACAAAAGACCAGGCTGTAACATTCAGCCATAAACAGAAAATTATCTAACAAAATGATGGTTATTACAACTATGAAATAACAGAAAATACTACTTAGAAAATTATGTTAAAATATTTAATTATGATTAAAAGCCATACCTTATGAACACCATTACACTCCTGGACAAGCATGGATAATCACACCAGGACACATATCCAAACATTATTTGTAATATCCTCAACTTAAAAACAAACCAAATGCCCATTAGTAGATAGATAAATGCATATAATGGAATATTATACAATAATGAAAATTAAGCTCCAGCTACATACAAAAACAGCAGTGAATTTTACAAACATAAAATTGAATTTTTACAATAATGAAAATTAAGCTCCAGCTACATACAAAAACAGTGTTGAATTTTATAAACATAATATTGAATTTTTTAAAAGCAAGGCACAAAAGAAAATGCACAGTGTAAATATATTTATGTAAAGTAGGAAAACAGAGTTAAAGGTGCATGGTTTAGGGGTGTATATGTGGGTGGCAATGGTGTAGGTGGTGAATTGATCAAAAAAAGCAAAGGATTGGCTACCATAAAATCAGGGTAGTGGTGGTGTTAGTGAGGGGAGTAGTGGTGGTGTTAGGGAAGGGAAGGGAAGGGCTGCGTGGGTCTGGGGAGCCTCCAGCAGTATTTCATTTCTTGTCCTGGCTGGCGGTTACATTGGCAATCACTTTTTAACTACTTGCTAAACTGCACAAAGAAATTTTATAGGCTTTTCTGTAGGTATGTTAGACTTCACAATCAAAATATTTTTAAAAAGGAAACAGGACTATCTACAAATGTCAAGAATGGTCATAGTGGTCGAGTTTGGGTGAAGGACTGTATGTGATTTTTTTTCCTTGCTTTTTCCATTTCTCACATTTTCATTTAGAAGGATGTTGCTTATATCACTTCAGAAAACTAAAGAAAGCAGTCCCATAACTGCTAGTCCTCTTTCTTTCCCATATACTTAAAAGTAATGTATACTGATTTTATTTTTGTCAAACCAAACATTTTAACAAATATGAATTCAGGAAAATTAAATGTCAGTGAAAGATTTTAATGAAAATATTTGACTTACACTTTATCCAATAAATTACATATTTTCATTAAAATGTTTCACTGAGACATTTCATTTTCCTTGAGTTTACATTGTCTCTGGCTAAAGAACATGTTCTTGTCTCATTCAAAATGTTCAGGAGAAAGGAATGTTGGTGGTTTCTGTTTGGTTCTTCTCAGTGTTAGATCTGTTTCTAGATCTAAATCATTGGAAGGACATGAATCTGTACCATGGTAAGTTTACTAGCACACTGAGATTTTACTGTGGATTAAAATTATGATTGTCACAGTGTTTGATTTACATTTTGCCTAATTAGTTCTTACTTACTTATCTAGAAGCTTGGTAATCACGTGTTTTTTCTTTGCAGGGACATTCTTTTAGAGGAAAGGCTATTTAACAGCAGCATTTTAAGGGAAAAAATGATTTGTAGTGTTTTTTTATAGGATAAAACATGCACTAAATAAATGTAAAAAATAAATAAATTTGAAACAAGCTAGGACAGTTCTAAAAGTATGCTACAATGTATTGAGTGTGACTATCTCAAGACCGTGGTCTTATCTTGAATGCAGTATTTAAAAGTCGTAGCTAAAATAACATCACCTCCAATCTCTGATATAAGACATCCTAGGTTATAGAAAAATGGTACAGATGAACCGGTTTCAGGGCAGAAATTGAGACACAGATGTAGAGAACAAACGTATGGACACCAAGGGGGAAAAGTGGCGGGGGTGGGGGGGCAGGATGAATTGGGAGATTGGGATTGACATGTATACACTAATATGTATAAAATAGATAACCAATAAGAACCTGCTGTATAAAAAATAAATAAAATAAAATTTAAGACATCCTAGGTTATTTGGGGCCTAATATATTTCATGTTGAAATTTCAGATGACCGCAAATAATTTTCCCTCCCATTTAAATGCCTCTACATTCCTTTCTTTTCCCTATTTCTAAAAGGCACTGAGAATCAATGTATTTTGTAGAAATTAATTTATAGAATGTTATACTTAAAATAGAATGAATACTCTCTTATCTAGTTTTAAAAACTTGTCTTTATTATATTTTCTTTTGATTCCATCAAGAGTCCAAATAATCTAAATCCAAACTGACCTGTTCATTGAATGGTTGAATAGTGGAATCCCACAAGGTAAGTTAGACTAATGGCGAGTAGCAGTAACTTTTGGTCCCTGGGGGTTGAACTTCATTGCATTCTCTGTTCTTCACCCTGCCATCAGTTTGTAGGCTCTGGCCTTTCAAACCTTTATAACCTTGTTTTTATATAAAACAAAGTTTATCAAGTCAACTCTGACTCCTGGGACCATAGTGCATTTGCTAAATGGCTTGGTCCCCTGGCAAAAATAAAACAATGCAAAACAAACAAGTAAAACCCCCTCTATTATATAAAATTATTACTGGTACTAAGACTTCACCTGTTTCTCAATCTCTCTCAGCCTCTACTATTTCCCCTTATTAGGCGTGGATTCCTCGTCAAGAAAAAGAACAGAACATACTTTGCAAAGTCTCTTTTTCAATCAAAAGAAAACACTTTTCATTGGATTCCAGATTATAGTCTTAAACACCAGTCACACTTCCAAAATATTTCCCTTTTTGATAAGAATTTGCTAATCCTACTCCTTGTTTCCATCAATATCTAATGGTCAAGATAATATTGACATAAGTTCCCGAGAGACAAATGTTGAAACATGAGACACTCTTGCTGAATAGGTCACTTAAGTATAATAATTACCATGTATTAAGGGTCTAGTATGTGCCAGGCTGTGATTATGCACAACTGGGGGATGGAGCAACTGCTTAAGGTTCTATGCTGGAGCCTTGATGCTACGAACCCAGGACTTCCATCCCCAAATGACACTCTGTTTCAACTACATGGATTTATTAATGTTTTCAAATGAAAAGGAAATGGACTAGACCGAAATGGAAATATCCACATGTAATTATCAGTGGCCACTCTTCTTCCTCAGTCCTGGCTCCTTTCTATATATGTGAATTGCTGGTTGAACAATGGGATGGATAGTCTTGCAGTTATCCCTCTGGGCCTGAGAACCCTAAATTTGCCTGAATAGTTTTACAAGAGTCCGTTTTATTCATATCAAAACAATCTGCTCTTTGTAAATGGATCATTCACAGGCCACTACTACGAGCTTACTGTCTAGCAACCTGATTAGGTGAAAGTTCAGTTTTTTTAATCTGTTTTATTAGCTTTTACTCTCTGCAATTTTATTTTCTTTTATTATTAGTTTGTTATCTACCCACTGATCAACTTATGACTGACAAGTTCCTCCCCTTGAACTTTTTTTTTTTTAGGCTGTGCACGTGGCTTGTGGGATCTTAGTTCCCCGACCAGGGACAGAACCCATGCCCCCGGCAGTTAGAAGTACCGCATCTTAACCACTAGACCACCAATGAACTCCTCCCCTTGATCTTATTAACATTAGCTGGACAGAGAAATAACAAGAATGCTTCCAGGACTTGGTGGTTGAGAGATGGGTCTGGCATAAGACTGACAGGGTTTGACTTGGATCTGCTACTTACCGTGAGACCTTGGACAAGTTACATTAACTCTCTGTGCCTCAGTTAGCACTTCTATAAAATGGAGATGATAGGGCTTCCCTGGTGGCGCAGTGGTTGAGAGTCCGCCTGCCGATGCAGGGGACGCGGGTTCGTGCCCCGGTCCGGGAAGATCCCACATGCCGCGGAGCGGCTGGGCCCGTGAGCCATGGCCGCTGAGTCTGTGCGTCTGGAGCCTGTGCTCCGCAATGGGAGAAGCCACAACAGTGAGAGGCCCGTGTACCACAAAAATCAAACAAAAACCAACCAAACAAAAAAACACAATAAAATGGAGATGATAATAAGAGTAGGGTAATGTGAGAATTAAATGAGATAATATCAATACTTCTGCCAAGTGAGTGCCTAGTGCCGAGTGCCTACTAGGCACAAGTCACTCTTAATAAGCAAGAGTGACTATCATTGTTAATTATATTCTACCGCATTACCTCCTAGATGGTACCCCTTGAATAAATCAGTCTTCTCAGTTTCTCTTTGGACACCCAAACATGCAAAACTGTCACACACCTACTCATCCTTTGAAATCCAACATACCTCCTCTGTGATCCTTCCTGACATCCTCAGGCAGAATCTATTGTCCACTTGCTGTAACATATTGCAACTGACAACCATGTATTGTGGTTATTTGTTTGCATGCCACCCCCCCATTGGCAGGGCTGTCTTCCTAGAAAGTGGGGATGGCCTTACCCATCCTGGATTCTGGTGCCTCATGGTATTGGATACTAATCAGTTTTCAACAAATGTTGATTTAATAACTGCACATCAAGTAGAAGCTTTCTTGGAAGAACAAAAGTTCGTTTTGTTCAAAAGATGATTACAAGAAAAACCATATATTAAGTCTACTTTTCCCACAAATTTTTATTCTTCAAAAATAAAATCACGGGGCTTCCCTGGTGGCGCAGTGGTTGAGAGTCCGCCTGCCGATGCAGGGGACACGGGTTTGTGCCCCAGTCTGGGAAGATCCCACATGCGGCGGAGCGGCTGGGCCCGTGAGCCATGGCTGCTGAGCCTGCGCGTCCGGAGCCTGTGCTCCGCAATGGGAGAGGCCGCAACAGTGAGAGGCCCGCGTACCGCAAAAAAAAAAAAAAAAAGAAAATCACGAAGTTAGGTATTTTCAATATTGTCTCCATATGGAAAATGTCTCTTTCCCATAAAATTTATGTTTAATAAAGTTATCTTTTAGAAACTTGAGAAATCATATGGGAATTATATCTTGTTGATGTTTTTGCTTTTGTTTTTGTTTGCTTGTAATTAGGGAAGCTAGTCAAGTTGTTGGAAGGCAGCAAGAGTTTGGCACTGGCCTACAGGGTTTTAGGATTCGAAGTGTCCTGCTGGGATGACTACTGTTTCTCTGGCATAATTGAGATTTGTCCCCTTAAGAACCCAGAAATAGACGATGGTGTGGTAGGACAGGAGACATAAACTGCTCAAATATGAGTCATTCAGAAGTCAACTGAAATTCAGGCATATTCAACAGAAAATGGGTTTTGTGTGTTCTGTAAGCTTCTAAAATGGAGTTCAAGGTGCATTTTCTGAACTAATTATGTGAGGAATTACATGAGGAAGGGAATTTAACAGACATCTGAGAAATTAACTCATCAGTGATATGAGCATTGTATGCGAGAAAGCTTGAATGAGAATAATAATGAGTGGCATATGGCTTGACACTTAAATGATTACAGGCATGATTGTTATACCTTGTTTCCTGATTAAGATACGATTTCAAGGAGATCTTTCTCCAGCTAAAAAAAAAAACAACTGTAGTGGAAAATCTGAAATATTACAGAAATGTTGGCACCGGAAAAGAAACTTGAAATTTCTTAAAACTTCTCATTTGACAAACGAAAGAAGGCACCTTGCCTGAGGTCACACAGCTACTTTTCTTCTGAGCTACTACACTAATTGCCTCAGCGAGTTTTTGACATTTATGATAAATTGGATTCTGCGTTTCATCAGACTTGGCTATTTGAAGATATTCTACCTTCATCACCTCCCAACTGCTTTGATTCAGGCCAAGGGAAGACCAGAGTGTCCAGAATAGCATAAATCACAAGTGAAAACTGGAAAACTTGGCAGGTCAGACTCACAAAACTTGACAAAGTGGACTTCGCCTGGAAACAGAACCACGTGCCTCGTCACAGATGGTGGGTCAGCAAGGTTTGGGAGCCAGATGGAACTGGTTTGTGACCCTGGTTCTGGCTGGTATTAGTGCTGGAACCGTGGATCAGGCATTTCACCTCACCTGCTACCCCATCTGGAGACAGAGATAATCTGTTGTGCAGGGTATTGAAAGGATTTTATTTGTAACTACAGTTAAGAAGGGCCTACACACACTGTGACTTTAATCTCATAAAAGCCTTATGAGGTGAGTTACTAATTCTCCTATTTCCTTAGTTGGAGAGATTGATGACCCGAGACTTTAGTGAGCTGTTCGTGATCACACAGTGGGGATGACCGGGGATTTGAATGGAAATGTGTTTGGCTCCAAAGCCTTAGCCACTGCAGCATCTCAGGATTGGTAAAAGAGGTGAGCCAAGAGCCCAGCATGCTGCCGGGCACTTGGTAAAATAATGGTTAGGGTATGACAAAGCATTGGAGTCAGAAAGGTGGCCGCTTCCTGCAGCCCAACAAGGAGGGAGAGAGGTGAGCAAGGACTCAATGGACGACAGCAAACAAATGGCCTTAAGCGATAGGAAGCCCGGGAAGCTGAGGCAGAGGCACAGACATGTAGGCCACAGGGCACTGTCTGGCCTGGCAGCACCCATGAGGGTCCACCCGATCCCCCAGGGGTACGGGGGGGGTCCCAGACCTGTGTGGAATCCCTCTCTACTTTTCTCCTCTTCAGCTGTACCTCTCATGCTTTCTCTGCATGTCAATATCTGTCCAGTTTGGGCCTTCCAAGCCATCTATGACCGTGCCTCAAACGTTTTGAGTAAATATTCTGGCCCTAAAGTGAACTGTTTTTCCACATGTGAACAAGCACCTCCTCTTAATTATCCACTACCAAGACACCCAAAGGCTGAGGTTTCCCGCTACCCCATTCCTGGCCCCAAATAGGAGATGGCATTGCCCCTAAGAAGACATAAATTACTCGGTTACAGGTACTTTACATTAAGAAAGATTCTGGAACCAAAATAATCAAAATGTTTTCAACCTTCTCCCTGCCAAGTTCCCCAGCCCTCGCCAAGAATTACAGCTGCAGCTCACTCTTATGAGGCCAGATGAACTGCCCAGAGCTGTGGCCGTGGCCCGGGAACCTCACAGGGCAGTGCCACACGCCGCCAGTTCTTCCACGTGTGACAAAGCAGGAGTGGGGCTGAGGCCAGGTGCTTATTTGTTGCATTTGGGGTTTTTATCTGCAGAACTCACATATCCAAACGTGTGTCATTCCAGGTTTGGGGTGGAGGAGAGGTCTCTGGACCTGTTTGACTTAGTAAAAGCATTTGGCCAAACCTTTTAAACTCCCTTCTCAGCCTGCAACACACACTCCTCTGCCTAAATTCATTGGTGGCAGGTTTTTACCTATTATTAAGGTGCAGATTTGATTTCAGAAACCAGCTAAGTGTTATCTGGAGTCAAGTTTAGCTGAGAAGGTAGATGGCCAGGTTGGTGAACAGAATTTCAAGTTCAATGAAAAACTGTGACCTCTTCTAAGACCAAATTATATTTCTGTTTTAAAATTAATTAATAAATTTGTTTATTTCTGGCTGCATTGGGTCTTCGTTGCTGCACATGGGCTTTCTCTAGTTGCGGCGAGGGGGGGCTACTCTTCATTGCGGTGCGCGGGCTTCTCATTGTGGTGGCTTCTCGTTGGGGAGCATGGGCTCTAGGCGCACGGCCTTCAGTAGTTGTGGCACACGGGCTCTAGAGCGCAGGCTCAGTAGTTGTGGCCCGCGGGCTTAGTTGCTCCGCGGCATGTGGGATCCTCCTGGACCAGGGCTCGAACCCACGCGCGTCCCCTGCATTGGCAGGCAGACTCTTAACCAGTGCGCCACCAGGGAAATCCCCAAATTATACTTCTAGCATTTAGCACAGGGCTTGGAACAAAACAGGTGCTCAATTAAAAAAAAAATTGGAGGCGGGGAGGATGAGATGCGACGTTATGGTGTGTTTTTCTGTGCCTCAGAAGCTTGTTACTTAGAAGGTGAACCCAATGAGGAGCCCTGAAAAGCACCGAATTGTTTTCTAAGAATGTACAGCTCTCCAAGGGGAAGTCTGACCAATAATTCCCACTTTCGGTGGATAAGTATTGGACATGATTGCCCTGTGGAATGCCAGCCAGATCATGTCTGTACTTGTCATGTACCATGGAACAAGCCCATTTTGACTTGCAAGAGTTACTCATGAAATGACTTCCTTCTCCTACCATATTTAGAGTTTACTGACCCTTTGCTAATCTAGCACTGTGTGTTCACACAGTGGGAATTAAATAAACATTTGCAGAATGACAGCTTGCAGTGGAAAACAAAAATCTCATCCTGTCTCCAGAGTGTACAGGGTAACACTTTGGGAAGCAGGTATTCTCTGAGACAACCCTCCTTTCTGTCCCATCCAGACACAGAATCGAAGTTAGCAAGGGGGGAAAGCAGTCCTTTGGAACCACAGAAGCACATAACCAAAAGAAAAAGTTTATTTTTATCTATTGATTTTTGGCTGCACCTCGCGGCATGCAGGCTCTTAGGTCCCCGACCAGGGATCGAACCTGTACCCCCTGCACTGGAAGTGTGGAGTCTTAACCACTGGACCATCAGGCAAGTCCCAGAAAAATTTTAGAACGCTGATTATAGTAGAGCAGATAAGTTTATTAAAATAATAGTTTATGCTTTGAAATTGTTTTGATGAAGTTCCCCGTCACACTGATCTTAGCCGTAGCCTAATGTCCTGAACTAACCATATGCCATCCTCCAATGCCCCCATCCTCAGCATTCCCAGTGCTGATACCATCCTAAGGATGAAGTTCTTAAAAGCAGTAAAAGCCAATTATTGTCTCTACAATTTAAACTTTCCCATTAAAGACCACATTGGAGGCTCCTGGTTAAGAAGATTCAGGAAAAATTCAAATGAGGGATTTCATCAATAATATTACCATACTTGGCCACTTAGATACATTATGAGTAAAACCCACCACCCTGTCAAACAGATTATAACTCTCATCTCACAAACAAGGAAACGGAGACTCAAAGAGGTTGAGTACTTGCTTAAGTCACACAGCTTGTTGAGCCAGGGATCAATACCAAGCCAGCATCTGCCTCCTTCCACTTCCCTGTTATGCCTCCCTTATTTAGAAGCCTGATGCACACGTTCAAGAGAATTGAACGTATGTAACCAAAGCAGAAAACTGTCTTAGTCCGTAGTCCTGAGGAGGGACCAGAGTGTCAGCTTTCACCTTTCCTCAGAGGACCAGGCAGGGCACCAGCTTCAGGGTCCTCCTTTTCCAGACAGAAAACACAGTGACCTACTTTGCAGGACTCTCAGAAGCAACCATTATCAAAAAGGCTGCAAAGACAAAGCCTTTGGCTAAAATCTCAGGAAGGCAGTGAATCTGTGGAACGTGACAGGTGCCCTCTCTGAACCAAATCTCAAACATGGAAAACGACAGGGCCCAAGTCTCCCATCCAACATTCCCCTGAAGACACTTTCCATATGTGAAATTTCTCTTTGGAATCACTGAAATCCTCTCTTTAGAGAGGAAACACAGAAAGGCGGAAATATCTAGCACCGCCACAAGGCTGGCTCAAGTCACTGAGATCTTATTAACCCCTTGCTTCTCCTCCTGCCTTTACTGAGCCAGAAGGAAATGGAAGGAATCGAATTCTAATTCTTTGATCAATCTTATAAGCAGCCTTATAAAAATTGGAAAGACATTGAAATGCAGGGAGGGGAAACAGGCTTTCGGCGTCTTTGCACTTACTATATTCCCTCTACCGGAAGGAAGCAAGATTACCGCTAAACTCTCCTCCTCCGTCAACATTTTAAAAGCCACGTTTTTTAGAAAACCGAAACTTACTGTTCAGGGGTTTGATACGCGACGTCCAAAGTCGAGGAGATGATCTCTCTCTTTTGTGAAAAACACCATCTGCTCCTGGGTGGCTTGGGAGGCTCGCTGGGCTGTTATTAATAACTGGCTTAGCACTTTCCTGAGAAACCTGAGCCAGGCTGTCACGGGAGGAGAGTGGGGAGGAAGTGACAGACACAGGTGGGATAAATTATGACAAAAATACCCTCAGGCCCACACAGGAGCGCAAATAACCCATGAGGAGGGGAGGGGCCCCTCCACAATCAATAGACTCATGTCAAAGGTCCTCAGGGTTCAACAATCAACTAACCAAAAACTCTTTACTCTCTTGAAAAATGTCTCCACTCCTGTAATGTCATATTTTCCTTTGTTTTTCTGAGTAATTCTTTTCCATGGATATTTGAATACCTTCTCAAACTATGCATTTTTGCCTTGTTCACTTTGACTTCCTCCGTTTTTCAAATATATAAACAAATGGATTTTCAAATGCACATGAGCAATTTGTTGAGGTTTGTTTACCTGTGAGCGTATGTTTACCTCTTTCCCTTAATGTTTCCAAAACCGTTCCTGGCAAAGTGTATGTATGTGTGTGCTCGGGGGTGGGGAGGTGGAGCGGGTCTTGGGACAGACAGCATCATACATACGAGGGAAACTGTAGAATTTAAGTCCGAAGACTGGAAGTGCAGCTGTGACCTGGCTACTGGATTACAGTGGGTCTTCCCTTTTGAAAAGCCTTATTTCCAAAAACTCCAAAAGTCTATGCCTCCCCTCCCCCAAGCACTGACATCATATTGTTCAGACCAGGAGTGGCCTGTCTTCAGACTTAAATTATATTAAACACTGACTCTGCGTCTGTCTGAAGTGTTAAAAGTAAACTGAGGCTCACACAAAAGTTATTGGAATATAAAAAGATACAAACTTGAAGGGAACAATGCTTGTCCAATTGCCCCATTCTGAAGGATCCAGGTGCCTTTCGCCCTGGCTCAGGCCTCGTAACTATTCTTTTTCCAAATTAAACTTTTTTTCAACTTACTGCTGGCGGTGGGGAGGCCAGAACATCTCACTGCAAACCTCGCACAGTGAGTGTTTTTCCGTGGAGGCCATTGTTAAAAAGAGAAAGTAATACACCAGTTGAATAGATGGGTGAGAGGCAGTGGAGCGGGTACAGGGCTTTCTTTTTTTCTTTTTTTATTATATCTTAAGTATTTTTATTAAAAATGTTCACAATTTGGGGCTTCTCTGGTGGCGCAGTGGTTGAGAGTCCGCCTGCCGATGCGGGGGACGCGGGTTCGTGCCCCGGTCCGGGAAGATCCCACGTGCCGCGGAGTGGCTGGGCCCGTGAGCCATGGCCACTGAGCCTGCGCGTCCGCAGCCTGTGCTCCACAACGGCAGAGGCCACAACAGTGGGAGGCCTGCGTACCACAAAAAGAAAAAAAAAAATCCACCCACTTAATCAGGTTATTTTGAGAAATAAGTGCCCTAAGGAGTGCCATGGCCTCAGCAGGGCGCCAGGAGCATACAAGCAATAGCTCATACTTACTGGGCCTTCATCAATGACGATGGGGCTAGCCAACTTGGGCAGAGCATCCCCTCAAAAACTCACAACTCAGAAACTCGCTGGCAGGGTGAGGACTGGGGGAGAGAGGGAAAGCGGCTGCAGGAGGCTGTCGATTGAACAGCACCTGAGTCCTGTGCTCCTGGAAAGCAGCCCTGCACAAGGCTCCTCGCTCTCCATGTTCCAGGAAAAGCTCACTGCCGAGAACGACCCTTCCTCAAATGACTTAGACAAGACTGGAGGCTCCCTTGTTTACTGAGGACAAGGCCAGACAGACACTCTCCAGTTTCCATTCTCTGTGTCATAAACTGAACTGTCTGTCCCCACTGACCAATCTGGACAAGATACCCACTAGTTGTCTTGACCAAACTCAACTTGGGCTTTTCCTCTCCACACAGGCCACTGACCTTTGACCCACCTTCAACCTGGGCCAGTATCGGGATTCAGGATAGCCCTTCTCCCCCCAAAACAAGCTGACCACGAAGAAAGACCTTCCCTGAGCAGTGGCCCAGCCATCAACCTGTTCACCCCACAGCCAACACCCAGTTCCTTCTGGCCTTTCTTACTCCCCTGTAGAAAAGAAAAGGCCATTTTCCACCTGATCTTTGAGATGCTTGCAGATCTTGTGGTCAATGTGTTTTATGTTTTGCAATAGGCCCCTTGCCCATATTGTAAGTCTTTTCTCTTTTTTGGCAATATTTTTTAAAGTTGTGGCAAAAAGCACATATCGTAGACGTTAGCACCTTGAGCATTTTTAAGTGTGCGGCTCGGTTGTGTTAAGTACACTCACACTGTTCTGCAACAAATCTCCAGAACCTCTTCATCTCGCAAAACTGAAACTCTCATCCCCATTAGAGAGCTGCTGCCCACCGACCCTCTTCCCCGCAGCCTCTGGCAACCCCCTACAGTAGTCCTTTCAAAGAGTGCCCCCTTACCTAAATCTGGATTTGTTTTCTTGTACAGTTTTCTGGTGCCGTGTCTCAGACGGAGTGCCATCCATACCTTGGACCACGCCGTGATCACCCAGGTGTTTACGCCGGCTTCTCTGACCCTCTGCATCCTGGGAATACAGGATCCTCAACCAGGGCTCTGGACATCTGTCTGTCATAACACGCTGAGTTACAATGATTCTTTCAGGCAAAGTGACTTTCCTCTAGCTCTTCTGCAAGGCCTCTTCTGTCCTTTGTTCCTCTAGTGGAGATTTTTTGAGGCAGTTCCCTCAGCTCCACAACTGAGAATTGAAATGAGGGAGGATTCTTTGGACTGCGGTTGCGCAAGGAGTATTACAGCAGTGACACAAGGAGGATGATCTTTCCCGTCTTTTTTTTTTTTTTTTGCCGTACGCAGGCCTCTCACCGCTGTGGCCTCTCCCCGTTGCGGAGCACAGGCTCCGGACGCGCAGGCTCAGCGGCCATGGCTCACGGGCCCAGCCGCTCTGCGGCATGTGGGATCTTCCCGGACCGGGGCACGAACCCGTGTCCCCTGCATCGGCAGGCGGACTCTCAACCACTGCGCCCCCAGGGAAGCCCCTTTCCCGTCGTCTTTAAGGTCTGATGTAATTCTCGAACCCCATGGGTTACTACATGTATTAGTTTCCTAGGGCTCTCATAACAAAATACCATAGACTGGGTGGCTCTACACAGTAGAAATTTGTTGTCTCAGCGTTCTGGAGGCTAGAAGTCTGGAATCGAGGTGTCAGCAGGGCCATCCTCCCTCTGTAGGCTCTAAGGGAAAATCCTCCCTTGCCTGGTCCTGGTGTTTGGTGACTGCCTACAGTCCTTGGCATGTCCTGGGTTATAGCACTTTGATCTCTGCCTCTGCCATCATATACCTGGCTTCTCCCTGTGTGTCTCTGTCTTTTCTTCTCATCAGGACACCAGACATATTGGATTAGAGCCCACCTTAATGACCTCATCTTAATTTGATTACATCTGCAAAGACCCCATTTCCAAAGAAGGCCACATCCATGGCTACCAGAGTCAGGACATCAACATATCTTTGGGGGGGGAACACAATTTGACCCGTAACAGTAATTCTCTATCTGGCGCCTGCCCTCCTCTTCTGACACTCACTAAATGCTTTGCCCTCGTGGCATGAATTCAATTCGATACCTTCAGTAGTGGCCACATCTTACTCAGGGCCACTGGGAGCTTCAGTGGCCTCTCTGGAAACTAGGAAACCCCCGCCACCTGACTCTCATCTAGAACCCCTCCTTCCCCGTCACTCCCTGCCCCTCGATGCTCCTTCCTCCTTTTCACTAAATCTGACCGTCCCTTAAACTCCCTTGAACTGCTTCATCTCCTCCCCTTCAGAACCTTTACCTGCTCCACCCCTCTCTCCCCTCCCTCTCCCACTCTGGCCCCTCAACTCCCTACAGCCAGTAGAGGTCTAGGTGGCCCTCCCCCTGTCAGGGGTTCTGGAGGGGCTCAAGGACCCCAGGAGCAATCATCTGAGGCTGAAAAAACTACCTGGAAGCAGGCTGGGTATTTTATCCACAAGGATGAGCTTTGGAGACACCTGGAGAGCCTCTTGGTCCTGCTTAGGCCCTCGCCCTCAATTTAGCGCATAATTTAGCTTCCATAAGATCACACATCAAGGCAAAGGAAATCTTAAGGGATCTCCTCCTCATTGGAGGACACTTCAGCCCTCATGTTGAGCAAATAACCTCAACTTACCCTATCTGCCAGAAACATAATCCTGGTAAAAATATTACAGTGGCACAAGGACAAGAGCCCACGTTTTCATATGAACCAGTGAATTGAAATTTTAGAATTGAAGCCATAAGACCCCATATTTGTATCTGCCTCTCTGTTTACATGTATGTAATGTAGGTACGTTATATATGCGTAAAATTTTCCTACCTTCAGATGACATTACCAAGTTAGATTATAAACACCTCTAAAGGAGCTTTACGTTGATTGATATTAAATAAGCCCTTACATAAATTAAATATTCCTAAAATTTCTAGAAACTAAGAAAATTTAACTTCTAATACTTTAAAAAGTATTCTTATAAAAACTAACCCAAATGCATTAAGAATTCAAGTTCACAAAGTTTAATCTTTCACAAATAAGACTAGTTTAAAATTATTGGTTTAATAAAAACAGATGTCTTCTCAGTTATCAGAATTAAGTATAATACAAGCATACATTTTTACTCTATTTGGGCATGTTCTTCCTGAACTTACACAGGTGTATTGACTGAATAAATTAGCATTGTATCTACCAGGTGTTTGAGATGATGAAAGCTGTAAATTTGGGTTTAACCAAATTTATCATTATTCGGACATACTTTAACAGTAATTATGTTTTCTAGTATGTGTCAGCTTGAGGATAGTCTCTAAGGTCTTTTGGTAACTTAAAAACGTATGCTAGCCTTTCTGCTCGTGGACGCCGCCGAGTAAGCACCGTTGACGTCTTCCCCCGCCCCCCTCCACGGCCGTCATGTCTAAGTCAGAGTCACCCAAAGAGCCCGAACAGCTGCGGAAGCTCTTCATCGGAGGTTTGAGCTTTGAAACAACCGATGAGAGTCTGAGGAGCCATTTTGAGCAGTGGGGAACGCTCACAGATTGTGTGGTCACAAGGGATCCAAACGCTCCAGAGGCTTCGGGTTTGTCACGTATGCCACTGTGGAAGAGGTGGGTGCAGCCATGAATGCAAGGCCACACGAGGTGGATGGAAGAGTTATGGAACCAAAGAGGGCCGTCTCAAGAGAAGATTCTCAAAGACCTGGTGCCCACTTCACTGTGAAAAAGATTTTTGTTGGTGGCATTAAAGAAGACACTGAAGAACATCATCTAAGAGATTATTTTGAACAGTATGGGAAAATTGAAGTGATTGAAATCATGACTGATCGAGGCAGTGGCAAAAAGACAGGCTTTGCTTTCGTAATCTTTGATGACCAGGACTCTGTAGACAAGACTGTCATTCAGAAACACCACACTGTGAAGGGTCATAACTGTGAAGTAAGGAAAGCCCTATCTCAGCAAGAGATGGCTAGTGCCTCTGCAGCCAAAGAGGTCGAAGTGGTTCTGGAAACTTTGGTGGCGGTCGTGGAGGTGGTTTTGGTGGGAATGACAGCTTTGGTCGTGGGGGAGACTTCAGTGGTCGAGGTGGCTTTGGTGGCAGCCGTGGTGGCGGTGGCTGTGGTGGCAGTGGAAATGGCTATAATGGATCTGGTAATGATGGAAGCAGTTTTGGAGGTGGTGGAAGCTACAATGATTTTGGCAGTTACAACAATCAATCTTCAAATTTTGGACCCATGAAAGGAGGAAACTTTGGAGGCAGAAGTTCTGGCCCCTATGGTGGTGGAGGCCAATACTTTGCCAAACCCCAAAACCAAGGCGGCTATGGTAGTTCCAGCAGCAGCAGTAGCTATGGCAGTGGCAGGAGGTTTTGATTACTGCCAGGAAACAAAGCTTAGCAGGAGAGGAGAGCCAGAGAAGTGACAGGGAAACTACAGGTTACAACAGATTTGTGAACTCAGCCAAGCACAGTGGTGGCAGGGCCTAGCTGCTACAAAGAAGACATGTTTTAGACAATACTCATGTGTATGAGCAAAAAAACTCGAGGACTGTATTTGTGACTAATTGTATAACAGGTTATTTTAGTTTCTGTTCTGTGGAAAGTGTAAAGCATTCCAACAAAGGGTTTTAATGTAGATTTTTTTTTTTTTTTT
Organism: Kogia breviceps; assembly: GCF_026419965.1. Classification (NCBI taxonomy): domain Eukaryota; kingdom Metazoa; phylum Chordata; class Mammalia; order Artiodactyla; family Physeteridae; genus Kogia; species Kogia breviceps. Next base: position 73,704,112 of record NC_081311.1, on the reverse strand, counting down.
TGCACCCATGCTGTTGATTGCTAAATGTAATAGTCTGATCATGACGCTGAATAAATGTGTCTTTTTTTAAAATGTACTGTGTAAAGTTAGTCTACTCTGAAGCTGTTTTGGTAAACTACCCCAACAGTGTGAAAACTGTTGGGGTAGTCACCCATCACCCATCATCAGGGTGATGCCAGGTTCCATTTAAAATTTATTTACAACCTGCTTTGGTGGAGAAGCTATTGTCTTCCGAAACCTTGGTGTAGTTGAACTGACAGTTACTGCGTTGTGACCTGGAGTTCACCGTGAAAAGGGTCACCCAAGCAAAGTCATGGAGTCTTCTGATTATTAATATGATTGTTGGCACATCCTACGCAATATATCTAAATTGGATTATGGTACCAGATATAGATGGGAATGAAGCTTGTGTATCATCCATTATCATGTGTAATAAATAAACAATTTAATACCCTCTTGAAAAAAAAAGTATGCCAGATTATTGACATCATTTCTGATAAGATAAAATACTGAAATATTAACTACTAAACATAATTTTAAGACTATATATTTTGGTCTGTTAATGAATGTGTTCATTTTTGCCATTGAGAAGTTGTACTGTAAAGATGTATATGGCTATAAAAAGTTGTGAGCCATAAGCTCTGCTACAAAACATTGGTGTGTTACACACAGTTCACAATTATCCACCTCATAGTTATTTCTGTGAAATAAAAGTTACTGTGATTAAAAGTTATGATCAATATATGTGAATGAGATTCTCTGGGAGAGATAATTGCATAGTAAAATAACTTTGTATGCAAGGTATTCAGGATGTGCTTTTGTTAAGGGAAAGAAGAGTGGCTTTGTCCTAAAGTAAAATGATCGGTTGCTCCAGAACAAGGAATAGGAATGTGGAGGACAAAATCTGAATGGATATAGAAAGTTGTAAATTTATAGAAAGGGAATTGTATGTGTCATGGATAAGATTTTCTTTAAAAGATTGTTAGTATCAAATAGTATACTGATGCAAAACTGAAATTTTATTTTCTCTTTGCTAAATGACAAAATTTTCTTGGATTATTGATCTGCCTCTTAAGAGGTTATAAAAGGTTTCTGTTTACCTTCTGAGAAATCTGCCTAAAAGGCAAAGATCCTGTGTCTTACTAGAATACTTTTCTGTGCTTTATTTTTTTTATTATTTTTTTTTTGTGTGTGGTACGTGGGCCTCTCACTGTTGTGGCCTCTCCCGCTGCAGAGCACAGGCTCCGGACGCGCAGGCCCAGTGGCCATGGCTCACGGGCCCAGCCGCTCCGCGGCGTGTGAGATCCTCCCGGACCGGGGCACGAACCCACATCCCCCGCATCGGCAGGCAGACTCTCAACCACTGCGCCACCAGGGAAGCCCTCTGTGCTTTATTTTGACTTTATCATGTCCTTGATGACTTAAAGGAACAAAGTTTTCTCACTTTTGGAAGAGCTAAGGTTCTTAACAATCATGCCATCTCCTACTTTAAAAAATATTTTTGGTCACTTTGATTTCAGATTTATTTTATTTTGTTTTGCATATGCCCAGAAACAACCAAATTTCCTTGTCAATTGCATTGTTTTTGTAATAAACTCTTTTTTTTTTAGTTGAAGTATAGGTGATTTACAACGTGGTGTTAGTTTCAGGTGTGCAGCAAAGGGATTACACATACACACACACACTCATATACATAGATAAGTATATTCTTTTTCAGATTCTTTTCCCTTATAGGTTATTACAAAATATTGAATATAGTTTCCTGTGCTATACCATAGGTCCTTGTTGGTTATCTAGTTTATAAATAGTAGAGTCATTTTATATATAGTGGTTCATATATGTTAATCCCAAACTTGTAATAAACTTTTATCAGATCTTTCAGTTTTGAAAATTATCTTTAATAAGCTAACCATGGCCATTTTGTCTTTTACCATCTACAGATAGTTTTTTAATTTACGCTGTTGGTTTCCTGAACATGTTTGCCAATCAACTACAGTCCAGAATGTTTTGACTTTAACAAAGAATGCTCTCAGAGGCACATGGGAAAGGGCTAAGCCAAGTACCCTTGAGCCCCGGCTTCTGATGGTATTGCTTAAACCACTTTGAGACCACATCACTGGACTGAGTCAGGATTCTCAGCACTCCATCCTGCGTTCCCGAGGCTGCTAAACCAAGATGCAGCAGAACAAGAATCACACAGAAAAGTGAATGAGCTAATGAGGGATGGTTTGGAATGTTGCTGATACTTTAATATTCTATTCTCTGTATATAGGGAGCTCCTTTCTCTTTTCCCGTAAACCGTCTGTAACGATTTTGGTGACTATGTTTTTGAAAAAATAGAAATGAAACATATACCTTTTTCTCCCTGTCTGACTCCTCCAAAATTCAGAAACTCCTATGGAATATTCTTATTTTCATGGTAATATAATTAATTGCATCAGTTCAATAAGAATCTGACCTGCTTATTAACAGGATATGATAGAAAACATTGATTATACAACAAAGGCTTTGTCCAGAATGTTATATTTGAGAACATTTGAGAATGTTATATATATTTGAGATAAGACCAGTCAGTTTTAAGGAACTAGGGTTGACTTTATGGGGGTAATGCTTACAAAGCTCTCTTGGGAAAAGCAGTGTGGTACGTGGCTTATAGGGTTCCCAGCTTACAAGTGAGTGAGATGAACTCTTGCTGCTGGGCCCAGGAAAGCTGGGCTATCTGAGGGACCTTGAGAAGAGAGGAATACACCCAAATTTATGGGTAATGCAGGTGAAACCTGATGGTTAGTTCTCGGCTTGACTTCCCAGCCTCAAGAAGATTTTAAAGGTCCGTTCTAAGACTCGCTATGAAGACTTCCAGCAAAGCAAACTTTAAAAGGGCTATACATTAAGCACCACTCGTGCTATGCCTGGGTAAATAATCAGGCCATATCTAATGAGACGAGCTTTATTTTATGATCAAGAATAATCGTTCTAAAAAAAAAAGAATAATCTTCCTTTGAGATTATCTTTGATCAAAACAGAGGTAACTAGGCAGAGAATTTTTGTGTTTCAATGGAAAACTATAGCACACCCTGTGGATTACCAAATTCTGGCCCTGGTCATTGTTTTTGAACTAGTTTAAACCTTTGTAAATTGCAGGTAACTGATAGATATCAGCACCTGTAAACTAGACTAGATCCTATCATCTTGCATGCATTGTCAAACCTTATTAAATTTTCAGTTCCTTTATTTTCCTTGGGAAGCTGCCCATAAGCATACAAACTAACATTTTCAATGTTCTCTCCCTGCCTGTTGCCTTGGCATCACCAAAAACTAAAATATGACTGCCCAGATTCTTACTGGAACTCTAGGTCGCCTTGCAGCTGGCGTTCCCATACCCCCTCCCCCAACCCCCCCAGCATCTGAGGAAATACTACAGTTTAAAGCCCTGTTGACTTGATATATACCTTGAAGGACTTATCCCTACAGCAGCCCATGCAAGGGACAGATTTCTCCCTGGAAAAGGCACTGTCTTGGCTACCAAAAAAAGTCTAGTAAAATGCTCAGGTCACGCACGCCCTTATCAGAGAGGTAACCAAGACCATGAACAGCATTGCCAAGCGCACTGACAGCTTGGCTACAACAAACTCAATGAGCACCGTTGCATTACCAAAAGATTTCCATCCACCTATCTCCTGGTATCCACTGGATTGGATATCCCCAGGGTTCACCTCCTGGCCCTTTAATAGAACTATTTATGTTAATATTTCTCTTTTTCATTCTAGTTATCCCTCTCATAAGGCGCTGATCAGTAAGACTAAAAAAATGATCTTAGCCACCATCTCTCCATAGATGGTTCAACTGATTTCGCAAGAACAGCACCAACAAGAGTCCTCAGGAGACTAATTCTTAGATGCTTCTGCCCACTCAGAGGAGATTTAGGATCACCGCTGAGCTGTTCAGTGATGAATGATATCTATTCATCTTGAACAAAACGAGGGACTGACAATGTTGAATTAAAAAAAAAATTCAATCGTGGTAAAATACGCACAACATTAAATTTACCATCTTAATTATTTTTAAGTGTAAGTGCAGTGCAGTAGTGTCAAGTACATTCGCATTGTGGTGCAACCAATCTCCAGAATGGTTTTCACCTTGCAAAACTGAAACTCTATACCCATTAAACACTAATTCCCCACTCTCCTCTCCCTCAGCCCTTGGCACCACCCCTCTACCTTCTGTTTCTATGAATTTGGCTTCTCTAGATACCTCGTATAAGTGGAATCATGCGGTAGTTGTCTTTTTGTGACTGGCTTATTTCACTTCTCATAATGCCCTCAAGATTCATACATGGTGGCTCGTGGGAAGCAACTGCATAGCACAGGGAGATCAGCTCGGTGCTTTGTGACCACCTGGGGGATGGGATAGGGAGGGTGGGAGGGAGGGGATATGGGGATATATGTACACACATAGCTGATTCACTTTGTTGTACAGCAGAAACTAACACGACATTGTAAAGCAATTCTACTCCAATAAAGACGTTAAAAAAAAAAAAAGGATTCACCCATGTTGCAGCGTGTGTCAGAATCTCCTTCCTTTTTGAAGGCTGAATAATATTCTGTCGAGTACATATACCACATGTCGTTTATCCATTCATCCATTCATCCCCTGAGCCCTATGTTCCTAGAAAACAGCAGTTAAGAAACCCCCCCCCATGCTTTTATGCATCAGAATGGCTTACTGCAAAAAACTACCCTTCAGAAGATAAATAAGTACTGGGGATGTAATGTACAACACGGTAAATATAATTAACATGCTGTATGTTACATATGAAAGTTGTTAAGAGAATAAATCCAAAGCGTTCTCATCATAAGAAAAAACATTTTTTTCTATTTCTTTCATTTTATGTCTACAAAAGATGATGTGTGGTCACAAAATTTACTGTGGTAATCATCTCATGATGTATGTAAGTCAAATCATTATGCTGTCAGGCACAAAAAGGAATGAAATTGTGCCATTTGCAGAGACGCAGATGGACCTAGAGACTGTCATACAGAGTGAAGGAAGTCAGAAAGAGAAAAACAAATATCGTATATTAATGCATATATGTGGAATCTAGAAAAATGGTATAGATGATTTTATTTGCAAAGCATAAATAGCAGCACAGACTTAGAGAACAAACATACAGATAGATACCAAGGGGGAAAGAGGGGGTGGTATGAATTGGGAGATTGGGATTGACGTATATACACTATTGATACTATGTTTCAAATAGATAACGAATGAGAACCTACTGTATAGCACATGGAACTCTACTCAGTGCTCTGTGGTGACCTAAATGGGAAGGAAATCCCAAAAAGAGGAGATATATGTATACGTATAGCTGATTCACTTTGCTGTACAGTAGAAACTAACACAACATTGTAAAGCAACTATACTCCCATAAAAACGTTTAAAAAATCATTATGCTGTACATCTAAAACTTAACACAGTGCTGTATGTCAATTATACCTCCATAAAATCAGAAGAAAAAAAAACGTTCTTCCTGTAACTTAGATAAGATTCATGGATACCCCTTTATTTACCTAGGAGAAGGCAGACACAAGCTACAAGTTCCCCTTCTTTGTCTCATCAATGATTAGCTGAATTGTTTGACCCCCACTGACCAATAGGCACAAAATACCTGCTAATGTGACTTGACCTAACTTTACTCTGGCTTCTTCCTTCCCCACAGGCGCCTGAACTTTGACCCACTTTCAACCTGAGCCAGCCTCAGAATACTGAATAGCCCTTCCTGACCAAACCTGTCTGACACAACGTTTGAGACTCTTACAGATCTTGGGCTCTGTGTGTGCTCTCTATTGCAACAGTGCCCCTCCCCCATTGCAATTGTCTTTCCAAAGAATGGCTCTCCATACCTTCATCTACGTTTGTTTTTATCTGACTGTAAGAAAGTGCTGAGGGGTGCACCTCTAGTTGTAAACATTAAGGACCATGGGATATGGTCCAACACTTAAGCAAGCAATCATTTCTTGGTCCCATTTTACAGGTAAGGAGATGGAAGTATAAAAAGGCTAAGAGACTTGCTGACTCACAGCACCGAGGGCTGAGTTGGGAATCCAGATGCTCTCTCTCATCTCAGAGAAAGCAGTGCTCTTTCCAGCACAAACATGCCCAATCCTGGTCAATGTTTAGGGTGGGTCTGGGCAAATTATTGAAAAACTTTGTCAAAAAACTTTCTCCAGTGTTCAAAGAAAGGGAAATTGGATCCAAGAGTGGAAAAAAAATAAATAGAATACCCAGAGCTTCAGGGAACTTCTAATTTGTGGAAATGAATGAAGACCATCCAAATGAGAACAAGCAAAGGCTATTGATACAAAGCTTGCTCTAGCAAAGGAGTCGACCACCATCACTTGCATTGGGCAAAAACCCCAAAGCAGGCAGAAGAGTGTGAAAGTTTTCTATTGGAGAAAAAAAGGAAAGGTTTCGGGTATGCCCTGACTGGAGGCTGTTAGCACGGGGAAGCAAAAGACAGGCCAGCTAGACGCAAGGGCTCCTGTGTGATTGGTTGGGGGGGCATACTGGCTTTCTCCTGTATGTCCTAAATTAGAAGTGGGTGCAAATATTAGTAGAGCTGTCAATTATTAATCAAGTCCTGGCTGTTTGGGACCAACTGCCACAGGGGTTATGATTTGGCTTCCTGGACTGGTTACTGTTGCTAGTAGCCTGGCTTCCTGGGCAGATTGCAGCAAGCTGTGGGCCAGGGTTACATTTTTATTTATATCCTGGACACTGTGTATTCGGTCTTCCAAGTCTCTACAGGGACCCTGCATTTAGAAGAGGCTTTCAGACATCTGACTAGCCCCACAGATGATTCCACACTCAGGCCAGGGATACCGGCAAGACGCTTTCTGCTTCCCGTCTGTAGGAGGGAAAGTAGGTAGCAGCTAAGTTTGCCTCAACTACAATCCCCCCATAACTCTCTTTTTTCACCAATAGGTGAAAATCAAGGCCTGAGCATCACCTCCAGCTTCCTGGGACTCTCAGGCTATCCAAACTGAGGACTTCTTGCTTGCCTTCTTTTCCTTAGGTGGTTCATAGAATCTCAGGAAATCTAAAGGACTTCAGCTATCTCTTTACGCGGCCCTTATCTGTAACAGATGGAGACAGGATCCCAGAGATTCTGGTGTCTGGGTTCTAGTCTAATGTCCACTGAGCCAAAAAAGCAGAAGTGGCCAGAGACAAGACTGAGACTGAACAGGGATACATAAAATTTTAATGTTCTGCTTCCTCACTTACTAGCAGTTTAACTCCAATCAAGTTATTGAACCTCTCTACGCAGTACTTTCCTCATCTGTCAACTGAAGATCAGTACAGTCATCCTCACATAAAGCTGGGGCAAGAATTAAGTGAGTTAACATGCATGGAACATTTAGCAGAGCACACAGTAAGAACGATGAAAGTGCTTGCTATTCTCACTATGTTGAAGACTTCATTCTACAGGCAAGATGGGGCTAATGCTCCTATTCTAATCAGGAGCGAGATGTGGTTGGTGGAACAGGACCTGAGGCCAGAACAGAGAAACTATTTCCTACAAGGGTCCAATGAACGATAAGAACGAACTGACCTGGGGCAGGGGTGCAGTGGATGAGCAGGATTCGGCAGCATTTAGCAGGTAAAACTGGCCAGACTTACTGCCTGCTGAGAACTGGGTGTGAGAGATTGCAAGAAGCCCAGGACAGCGCCAGATCTGTGGTTTAGGCAATTTGAGTGGGTAAGATGCAGAAGGATAAGGAGTTTGTGAGCACTGCCTATGTGCCCGGCACGCAGCAAGATGCTTGATGCCAAGAGATGCTGAGGAACTGGTCCAGGGCCAGAGCAAGCAAGTCGCCAAAGAAGACATGAGGGACTTCCTTGGTGGCACAGTGGCTAAGAATCTGCCTACCAATGCAGGGGACATGGGTTCGAGCCCTGGTCCGGGAAGATCCCACATGCCGCGGAGCAGCTAAGCCCATGCACCACAACTACTGAGCCTACGCTCTAGAGCCCGTGAGCCACAACTACTGAGCCCATGCGCCACAACTACTGAGCCTGCACTCTAGAGCCCGCGAGCCACAACTACTGAGCCTGTGCGCCACAACGACTGAAGCCCGTGCACCTAGAGCCCGTGCTCCGCAACAAGAGAAGCCATTGCAATGAGAAGCCCGCGCACTGCAACGAAGAGCAGTCCCCGCTCACCGCAACTACAGAAAGCCCGCACGCAGCAACGAAGACCCAACATAGCCAAAAATAAATAAATACATAAATACATAAACTAAAACAAAACAAAACAAAACAAATTAGACTTGAAACTCTGTCTCCTGACGCCTGGTTTATGCAGTTTTCAACACACCCCACTCCAATCCGAGAACTGGGTCCTTTCCAGGGATAAGATCTCTGCCTCACATCACAGCTCTTAACCCTGAAGAACCAGCAAGGAAAATTCAGGCACTGGGGGAGATGAGAGGGGCTACTTTTGAGCTGCTAAGTCTTTTCACACCAAATATATATATATATATATATATATATATATGATAAAAGTGTACCTCAAGCCACCTCCCCTTGGCAAATTCCTTTTATTCCATTCATTTTGATGCAATCCATGTTATACAAACTTAAATACTTTGCCTCTAACATCCATTCTTATTGCAGGAGGCAGACCTCTCACATTTATTTCTTAAATTTCGAAAAGGGCTGTAGTTTAAAAACTGCCAGTGAATATAAGAATGAAAAAAAAACACCCTACGGAATTATGTATGCAAGCTGTTTCTCAAGTATTTTTCCCCAACTTCAACTCAAGAAGCTGGTTTGGTTTTTTCCTGGACCAGGGATAGAACCCAGGCCCCCGGCCGTGGAAGCGCAAAGTCCTGACCACTGGAACGCCAGGGAGTTCCGTGGGTTTTTGTTATGAAACAGAACCTGGCTTGATAAATGTGTGTTGAATGAAGGTGTCCGTGAAGCTGGTAAGAAAACTCAGCGAATCCTCAATCGATAAGATTCAAGAACCAACGCGTTCTCACAAGCCCACGGCTATCCCTCGACAATACTGTTAACATCAGATAGAGCCCGCTGGTGTTTTCGCTTAGTGGAAAGCACAGGATGTTTGCTGGTGTTTTCGCTTAGTGGAAAGCACAGGATGTTTGCGGGAGGGGGACTGGCTCCTGGCAGGAAGGTTCATTCAAGTGAAGGTAATTGGCAACAGGCAGCTAAAGGACTGCCCTTCAGTCCTTGATAGTTATCAGGAAATTAACGTCCTGTCCTTAATCAGCCCACTGTTTGTTAAAGAGATGAGAATGGCTTGGGCATGGTAGGGGGCAGTGGAGAGGAAGTGATAGAGAACAGTCATCAAAAGCTGTTGCCTAGTGTCTCTGCCCTGAACGGCTCAACTTTGGCCCAGTTTCAATTTCTGGGCAAGTTTGGGGAAACTTCTGTGGCTGATACAGGCATGGACCTCAGAGGGAGAGAGTTCTGCTGAGTTTTCGGGACTGACAGGCAAGTCACTGTAACCGAGCAGGACCTCCACCCCATCATGTCCTCCACCTGCCTTTTGTCTATAGAAAAACTGAGTCAAAGAATAAATTTAATCAGAGAAGTGAGAAAATGCAGAAAGAAAGGAAAACAGTCAAACAAGACAAAATAAAAATAGTTTAGCCATTAAGCAAAGCCAAGGACCTTTAGTTCCTTCTCAAGGGCTGTAGATAGCCAGATCCTTTGAGCCAGGTCCTTTGAGCTGTTTTGCAGATACTGAAAGCCCCGCCGGGTGGAAGAAGTTAACTGATGCTACCCACCAGCACGCAGACCCCAGACGGGTTGGAACCAGGTTGATGATGCTGACTCCCAATTACCTCACCACCAACCAATCAGAAGAATGTCCACGAGCTGATCACACATCCCATAACCCCCTTCCTCACCCTGTCTTTAACAACCTTTCCCTGAAACCTTTGGGGAGTTTGGGTCTTTTAAGTACTAGCTGCCCTGGACTCCTTGCTTGGTGCCTGAAATAAACCCTGCACTTTCCTTTACCACAAGCCGGTGTCAGTAGACTGGCTTTGCTGTACACGGGTGAGTGGACCCAAGTTTGGTTCGGTAACATTATCACATTTTCCAGGTGGGAAGTTGATAAGGATTAAGCGCATAAGTAATTCTTAAGACACTACAAAGGAGACTAAACAAAACTCAGAAAAAATCAGTAAGGTAATCTTACATACCTGGATGCATCTTTTACACACCACTACCAGCAAGAAAAGTAAGTCAATTTTGAAAATTGCAACTGTCTTTTTTTTTTTTAATTGCATTTTCAGAAAGTAAACATTTAAAAAGAAAAAGAAAAACTTAGAGGTATGAGAAACTAAGTTGACATCTATCATTAGAACTTAATATTATGACAATTCTGGAATGGTAAACCCAGGGAATACAGAAATGTATGATAATAGTTCTTGTATATTGAGGGTTTAACTTCTCCTAAGTTCTAGGTTCCTGTCCTAAGAGCTTCACCTGTACTGTAGGAACATACTTATTCCACACAACTCTATGAGGAAGATGAGAAAACAGACTCTGAGTGGTTATTTTGTCCAAATTTTGTCCAATTTGTCCAAGGATCTAAGTTTCAGAGCCAATATCTAAAATCAGGCACTCAGGTCCCAAGGCCCAGTCTCTCTCCTAACGCTTTCAAAATATACATGGGTATCTACAACAAAAGCATATATTTTTTTTAGTTTTTTAATTTGGCCATGCCATGCAGCTTGTGGGATCTTAGTTCCCCAACAAGGGATTGAACCTGCATCCTCCATAGTGAAAGCCTGGAGTCCCAATCACTGGACCGCCAGGGAATTCCCTAAAAGCATATGTTGTGATGCAATGAAAAAAAGTTGAGGGAGCCACACCTCATATCAGCTGATCAGAAATGTCAATCGGATGAGCGCTGGCACCCTCTTTATTTTTTTTTCTTAATTAAAAAAAATTAATTAATTTACTTATTTATTGGCTGCCTTGGGTCTCCATTGCTGCATGCACGCGGGCTTTCTCTAGTTGTGGCGAGCAGGGGCTACTCTTCACTGCGGTGCACTTCTCACTGCAGTGGCTTCTCCTGCCGCACAGCACAGGCTCTAGGCGTGCAGGCTCAGTAGTTGTGGCACACGGGCTCAGCTGCTCCGCAGCATGTGGGATCTTCCCAGACCAGGGATCAAACCCGTGTCCCCTGCATTGGCAGGCGGATTCTTAACCACTGCGCCACCAGGGAAGTCCATAGCACCCTCTTTAGATACAGACTGAACTTTCCTTCAGAGACATAAATAGGCCGATCCAGCTTATAGGGAATTCCATTTATCACGCAAAAACAAACAAACAAAAATGCAACTCGGTATGGGTTCATGGATATTTCATTTCAAACCTGGCTCAGACTGAAATGTGGGTATTTCCCACCTAACCTTTGGAGGGACTCTGAATGCATAAAAAAAGCCAATAACATGAATAACCTGCACTTTATCTAAATGGTAATAAAACTTACTTAACAGTTGAGGATCTTAATGCCAATTTAAGGCATTGGCTTTCCTAAAACACAGATAGTAACATTAAAGAGCACTTGGTTTTAAATTGCTTTACAAATAAAATCATTCCTTTTCCCCTTTAAGCTTGCTACCATTGCCATCTGGTAAATCAGCTCTGGAGAGCTGAGCTGAACTAGTCTCTGAAGTATTTTCTTGAGGACCAAGGAAACCAAAGATCCAAAACCAAACTTTTCCAGATGAGGGAATGGAATTTTGAAGACAGGGTTCCTCAGATGAGGAAAGGTGTCTGGGAATCTGGGGACCGGTAGAATCTAATCAAACTTTTGCTGGTTCCATGGCTCACAACGTCACTGTCCCAAACTCTCACCCAGTCAAATGAACAAATTCTACCCTTGGGGGGAAGCTAGGAGGAGAGTAGAGAATTTAAGAGCTTTCCTCCAGCCAACATTTCTTTGCATTTAGTTTTATTAAACCATTCGCTTTCCCAGCCAACAAGAAATATGTGATGATCCCTTTAAGAGAAGGAGCTCAGAGTATCAGAAATGTGCTGTCCACACCCATGTGGACATTTAAATTTTTAAAAAATTACTATTCTTAAGTACTGACCTAGGGTTAGTGAGACAAGCCAGTTAGAAGCTGCGCCCAAAGTCTGAAATTGGTCAAACCGGACATTAAGCATACTTCAGTGCTGGACCCTTGGAGGACTGACCCCTTATTCTGCATCTCACCTTGATTTATGCCTAATTGTGCTACCTGACCTGGGGTTACATGTTATATAACCTGAAAGGCTAATACAGTGAGTGACGAACGCTCCCCACAGGGCAAGTCCAGCAATTTAAAAAGCACCCCCAGGGACTTCCCTGGTGGTGCAGTGGTTAAGAATCCACTTGCCAATGCAGGGGACACGAGTTCAAGCCCTGGTCCGGGAAGATCCCACATGCTGCGGAGCAACTGAGCCCGTGCACCACAACTACGGAGCCTGCGCTCTAGAGCCCGCGAGCCGCAACTACTGAAGCCTGCAGCCTAGAGCCCGTGCTCTGCAACAAGAGAAGCCACCGCAGTGAGAAGCCTGCGCACTGCAACGAAGAATAGCTCCTGCCTGCTGCAGCTAGAGAAAGCCCGTGGGAAGCAACGAAGACCCAACACAGCCAAGAATAAATAAATAAATAAATTCAAAAAAAGAAAGTGTGAATTAAAATAAAAAGAAATAAAATGAACTCTTCCTGGATTTCTTTTTTATTTTTATTTTTTTGTGGTACGCGGGCCTCTCACTGTTGTGGCCTCTCCCATTGCGGAGCACAGGCTCCGGACGCGCAGGCTCAGCGGCCGTGGCTCACGGGCCCAGCCGCTCCGCGGCATGTGGGATCTTCCCGGACCGGGGCACGAACCCGCGTCCCCTGCATGGGCAGGCGGATTCTCAACCACTGCGCCACCAGGGAAGCCCCTTCTTGGATTTCTTAAAAAATAAAATAAAATAAAAAGCATCCCCAAGTTGAACCCCAGAGTCCCACAAAGAGATTGAAAAGCCAAAGTGATTTTCTTTCCCTAATCTCGTTGTAAGCTCAGGTATACTAATGGGAGCCTCACTCAAGACTCAGTTAAGTACAGACTATTTTTTCAGAAACCTCGTTACCGATTACCTTCTTCCGGACTCCCAAGCTGTATGAATTCACCCCAAGCCTCTTATGGTCCCTAAATTCCATAAGGCCAACCCCAAACTTAGTGACAGTGACATCACGTCTCGACTAAAAAAAGAGAACCCCTCGGGACACCGGCAAGCAGCGGCCTTTCCCAAGCGAAAGGGAAGCCCCCCCCCCCCATGCCAGCCAGCCCTGCTATCTGCGGAAATGTGGATATGAGAACAAAATGGAAAAAAGGAGAGGACATTCTCTTTTGATGAACTTCACCAGGTTATCAGTCACTCCAAGCGATCTGCCCAGCGTCCACAACGCCCAAACCCAGATACGCATGCTCATTTCAGAGCAACTTATCGCCGGGTTTCGCAGGTTGGAGGGTGGTGTACAGAACGCTCCCGCTTTCCTGCAAAAATTAGAATCTTCCATGGCGGCGTCTCTCTCACTTTCCCAAGACTCCCTTCTCCCTTTCCATCCTTAAAAATCTCTTGATCTCCTCCCTCCCATTTCTGAAAAATTTACTAAGAAAATCTTAAACATGCAAGTGTAGAGAATAGTATAACCAACTCTCAGGCATCTATCACCAAATTTAGGGAATCGACATGCTCCCCATCCCTGTTCTCCTGTTTTCTCTATACCCACATCTACCTGCCCACCGCCTGCCCCCTCAGTGAACCATTTTAAAGAGAACCCACGATACCATATCATTGCATCAGTAAGTATTTTATTTAGGAACTTCTAAAAGATACAGATGTTTTAGAAATATTATTTTTATTTACAGATAAACAATAGGATGAATGCATCTTACATATCAGTAAAAAACAGAAAAAAAAAAAAAAGGAAAATTGGAGAGATTTAGGAACTTCCATAAAGTCATGAGCCAGGCAAGAATGAGTCTATCTGTAACCTGCATCTTACGTCACTTGGAAGTCTGTCCTTCTGCAGTTATACTCTGTGGCCTCTCAGGCAACCCTAGCTCTGATGGCTCTGCTGAGTAAGTGTTTGAACTCATGTTTAAGGACAAAGCTCCCCCAAGTAAATAAGCTGCCTAAAGCCATGAGAAAGGTCTCATGGTAAACCTGGAATCTTCCCCAGATGGATTTCCATCTCTGTAGCCTTCCCCAGCACCTTCATTCCATGGTCCTCGTATTTCTCATGGATCTGGGGCCCAGGTTCTAAGGGAAAGAGTCATTGGCTAAAATAAAAACCTTAAAAAAAAAAAAAAAAAAAGGAAACAGTTACAATACCATTATCACAGCTGGAAAAGAAATGAACAAGAATTTAATACCAACTATCCAGGGGCTGTTGGATCCATTTCTGCTTTGATCCAGGTGGCCCTGGTCTCTCAGGTACTGGACTGGGCGCCTCTTTGCTTCTGAGAGCCCAGTCAGTCCCCCAACACACCTAAACACACGTATGAATGGGGCATCTTTCCAAACAACGTTCACAGGCTTCCCTTCCCTCCACTCTGAACCAACGCCTCCAACCTCACTCCTCTGCTCCCATATCCCAACACATCTTCCTAAGGATTTTGTGGCAGCTGCCAATGACCACAGCTCCAGAATTCCTTAAGTCTGTGAGGCCCGCCTCATGGTGATACAACCACCCCGTTACCACATTTCTTTTCCATCAAGTGGTTGAGATTGCACGATCTGGAGCCAGACGGTCTGGCCTTGCCACTTACTTCGTGATTCTGGGCAAGTTATTTAAACTTTACGTGTCTTGCTCAGTTGATAGTCCAACAGAGACAAAGAGGAACGGGATGAGAGGCAGTCGGTCTCGAGGACAGCCGAGGGAGAACCCATCACCCCGCAGAGCTCCCCAGCACCCTGGTCACGCCCTTGCTTCTGCAGAATGAAGCTCTAACCTCCTGTCCCGATGAAACCTAGGATGGTGGGGGGGTAAAGGGAGAGTAGGGGGAAAACTGTGACTGCAGAAACTGTGCTGCCTGAGCGTGCCTGGGTCTAAGCAACAGTCCTGGGATCCTTCCCGCAAAAGCAGCTGCCTCAGCTGCCTTGAGATTCCTGAGGGAGTCTCACCCTCAACCTTTTGTCCTCTGCCAAGTCCAGATCCAGCCTTGCTCAGAGCCTGCACCTGTGCTCCGGGTTTAAGTGGCCTCAAGTAAATCACTTTCCCTACCATCACCACTGCCCTTGCAATGGGACATATAAACACCAGAGGCCTCTCTGATAGAGGAGCCTCCCCTGACCTCTGGCCCACAGGTATCCGAGAACAAGCTCAAAAGGCTCAAGAGAGCTGACTGTTAAATTGCCAGGAATTCTGTCAGCTGGTTGTTAAACACAGATACTATTAAAAACTAAATTATTTAAGATAATTTACAAGATTGTATTGAAAATACAGGTGAAGGGAATTCCCTGGTGGTCCAGTGGTTAGGACTCCGCGCTTCCACTGCAGGCGCCACGGGTTTGATCCCCGGAAGGAGAACTAAGATCCCGCAGGCCTCGCCGGGTGGCCAGAAACCCCCCACAGGTTGAAAAACACACGTAGGTAACAAATACTCAAACCACCCCTCTTCCTAATTATTTGACTACATTTTACTATTACTATGCATCTAAGGTTATTTATACCTAATATATCTGTACGGTAGAAATACCATATACGGTGTTACTATTGCACCTCTCTCTCCAACTCCAAGTTTAGCGACTTCACATTGGTGGCTTGAAATCAGCTGCGGTGGGAACATCCATAAGCAATACAAAAACCAAGGTTTATTTTCCCAGAGGGCAGATACTTATCAACAACCCTGTCTGACTCATCTCCTCTATAGTTCTCCACCCATGGGTACATCCTCCTCTCAGCCTGCTGAAACCACTGCTGTCTGTTGAATTTGGGGGAGAACAAGGGGCAAAACAGATGGCATCACAGCTAAGAGAATCCAGGAGCACTTTAATCCCACATCAAATCTTGGCCAACCTTCCCTATGAGGCTCACAAGGAAGACTGATGTCCCAAAGTCCATTGTACATCAACAAGCCACCTTTTTTTTTTTTTTTTTTTTTTTAGTATTTATTTATTTGGCCGCGCCAGGTCTCAGTTGCGGCACGCACGCGGGACCTAGTTTCCTGACCAGGGATGGAACCTGGCCCCCTGCATCGGGAGTGCCGAGTTGTAGCCCCTGGACCACCAGGGAAGTCCCCAGACCACTTTCTTATTAGCTGGACTTGTGCTGGGAGCTTCTGGTACAGGCCTCTTTCCAAACAGGGCTTCAGTTTTCACCCCCTCACTCTCCTACTTTTGCCTCCTTCTCTCTTTCTCATGCACACACACAAGCTCTAGCCTTCACTTCTCAAGGAGCCTATACCAGGGGTCCACGAACTCAAAGCCCGCAGGGACCACACTGTAATAACTTGTGTGGTGGGCAGGCAGACCACCGTGGCTCTGGAGGGGCAGGTGTTCTCCACTCCCCTGGCATAGCTACTACTCAGCCCCTGCTGACTGAGCAATGGAGGGCGAGGCCCTGCTGAGCTCTTATTTTTTAAGAGTAATAAGAAATCTGGATTTTTTTAAAAAAATAAAAGTCTCCCTCATTTCAAAATCAGAAGGTATTTCAACTTTTCATAAATTGTAACTATGGGAAGCCACAGATATGTTCACTAACCTTATTGCGGTCATCATTATGCAATATCTATGTATCAAATATTACATTACACCTGAAACTTACACCATGTTATATGTCAGTTATTTCTCAATAAGATGCGGGGGAAAGAGGAAAATAAAACATATTACATTTTTCCACCTTTGGGGAAAAAACGTTTTTCATGCATACTTAGGCCAAACCAAATGATGGTGGGAGATGTTTAGCCCCCAGGCCACCTGTAGCAGAGCTGATGCAATCCATCCCACCCCCGCCCCCAGCCCACCTGATTTCCCTGTGAACACTCATGCACCTTGCCAGCATCCCTCATCAAACACGGAGTGACCATCACAGGGACACAAAACAGATCAGTGGCTGCCCCGTGGTGGCGGAAGGAGGTGACTGGATACAAAAGGGAATGAGGAAACTTCTGGGGGTGATGAAAATGATCTACAGATTAAAGAGAAAACTACTATTGGGTCTTGGGTGATGGTGTGGAAAGGGACAAAAGGACATTGTAGGAAGGTCACTTTAAGCATAGAGTACGGTTCTGGGACTTCCCTGGTGGTGCAGTGGTTAAGGATCCACCTGCCAATGCAGGGGACACGGGTTCGAGCCCTGGTCCGGGAAGATCCCACATGCCGCGGAGCAACTAAACCCGTGTGCCGCAACTACTGAGCCTGCGCTCTAGAGCCCGTGAGCCACAACTATGGAGCCCGTGTGCCACAACTACTGAAGCCCGTGTGCCTAGAGCCCGTGCTCCTCAACAAGAGAAGCCACCGCAATGAGAAGCCCGTGCACCACAACAAAGAGTAGCCCCTGTTCGCCACAACTAGAGAAAGCCTGCATGCAGCAATGAAGACCCAACGCAGCCAAAAATAAATTTTTTTTTTTTTTTAAAAGCATAGAGTATGGTTCTGTTGTCTTGAGAAATAGGGTCATGTGCTCAGGCTTTGGCTTCGGTAAATGGCACTAATTCATTTCTATGTTCTTTAGATCATCCATGAGGAGCTGGTAAACACAAGATTCTGCAGAAGACTGAGAACACCCTGTAAGCTGAACTCTGGTTCTTAAATAACTGTGAAAGTATTTAATCTTAAATAGATTAAAATATGGTTCTCCTTAAGAAGAAAGCATTGCTGTGTTTTACAGAGGGTGCTATGCGTTCATTTTCAGTGTTCTTTTTGGAGGGAGGAGGGGGTACTGTGGTCTTCCATGACTTGTTTGTAACTGACAGATTTTGCTTCAATAAAGGATCCTTCTTATTGAAGTACATCCTTGACTATTTACCACGGTCCCAAGCAAACATGCCTGTAAATGATTATAATAAAATTGTGGGAATCCCAGCACCTGGAAGGAGGCAATGAGCAGGGGAGAGTGAGGAACAGATACTTTGGGTTGAAGGGACCTGTCCAATACTTTAAGCCACATCACACAAGCAGCTGCCTATTCTGGGGCCACAAGATCCGGGACAGCGATACCTGAATTAGTGTCTACAAGGGGATCTGATGAAGAAGCTTGGTCCAAATAATTGGTGTCAACAGAATCTCATGGTTATTGTGGGGCTGGCGTATGTTTTTTAAAAACTTGTCATCGCTGATGTAAATTTTCTCCCGCGAATATGTGCTGTACACATGCATGTCCCCGCATCCTGATGACTAAGCACTGGGAGTCTGTAAATATGCATTCCACTCAGATATAACATTACTTCTGAGTTTCAAAACATGACCATTTCAGAACTACGATATTGATACCTCCATTCCCAGACACAGGATTTTCAAAACTGCAGATTTCAGTGCTAAACAAATGAACAAACAAAACTATGGGGCAGCCACTCTTGGCTTTGTTGTCTCAGGGTTTCCAGGAAGCCGCACACACGACGGAGAAAATTCAAATGTGGGAGTCATTCTCCCCGGGGGTCACCTTCAACCCCTAGAGGAAGGAGTAGGTGCAATGGATAGCATTCCTGTCCTCTGGTGGGGTAATACTCAGGCACGTTCTCAGTTCTTCCTCGGGGACACCCAGTGGGACTGAATTCCAGTTGCCCCCCAAGGGCTAACGGGCTCATCCGCGCACCCTTCACCGGCCTCACCTTCTCCACGTTCTCATTCCGCTTTCTGGATTCCCCTTCCAGGGAAGCTCCCTGCACCCAAGTCCCTTGCTTCAGTTTGCTTTCAGGGAACCCAAACGGTCACCACTTGTGTCATGCTAGGACCTGCAGGTTTCCGCAATGCTATTTCCTCTGTCCCAAACACTCTTCGCCCAATTTCCACCTGTCCTTCAAGAATGTGCTTAGAGGGCTTCCCTGGTGGCGCAGTGGTTGAGAATCCGCCTGCCGATGCAGGAGACACGGGTTCGTGCCCTGGTCCGGGAAGATCCCACGTGCCGCGGAGCGGCTGGGCCCGTGAGCCATGGCCGCTAGGCCTGCGCGTCCGGAGCCTGTGCTCCGCAACGGGGGGGGGCCACAGCAGTGAGAGGCCCGCATACCGCAAAAAAAAAAAAAAAGAAGGTGCTTAGAGATCGACTCCTCTGGAAATCCTCTCTGACTCTCCCTCTCTTCTAATGCCGTGGGTCCCACTGCGCTGTTGCCCCGCTCACAGCACCCACCACACTGGGAAACGCCAAAAGGGAAGGAAGTCAGCATTCATGTCCCCTCTCCCCCCGCCTCATCCCCCGAATTCCCAGCACCGCACACGACGGCTGGCGTGACCAGTATTTTTAAAACAGCTGCAGAGTGAATGAAATGAACCTAGAAGTAGTTAAGGAGCGACACTATGAAGACTCTTACACTCCCATGTTTTAACAATGTTCACCGGATCCCAACCACCCCATTTGTAACAGAGAAGAACAAACGTTGACGGCATATTAGATCTATTCCTTTAGCTCTAACCCCTGTGCTCTGTGGCCTGTACTCAGTCGTGCTGGCTCTGCACCTCTGGAAACGAATGTTGCCCACAGCCTGAAATACACGGAGGATTCTCAAGGCTCTGACCTTCAGAGGTGCAAAGTTGAAGAACGGAGAATAACATCTGTCTGGTTGGAGGTTCACAGGGAACACGGTGGCCAGATCTATGTGGACCGCCGTAAGAACAAAGCATCCCGGCACCACAAAGCCTGCACCAACCAACCTCCCTCCCGCCCTCCCCGTCCCTTTTTAGTATAAAAGAAGCTTGAATTCTATCCCTGGTGAGATGGTACTTTGGGACACTAGTCCACCATCTTCTCAGTTGGCTGGCTTTCCAAACGAAGTCGCTGTTCCTCTCTCCAACTCATCTCTCGATGTACCGGCCTGTCATCTGGTGAGCAGTACAAGCTTGGACTCGGGAACACATTCTCATTCTTACCTCGTAGGTGAGGGAACCAAAGCCCAGAAAACTGGACTTAGGCCATACCTGAACCCACAGGACACTTTCTACTGTACCTGGGTACCTTAAATCTGAGGCTTCGTGCCCAACATTAAAGTAACAAATAGCAGTAGTCAGTCAGTTCCCCAGGTTAATGATTTCCCAGTAGGATTTCACCAGGACCCAGACAAAGCTATCCCTGGGGAGATGCGGTGGGAGAAAAGTAGGTTAAGGGGGCATAACTTGAATTTCAGCAGTTGCCTTTCAAAGGAACATTTAAAGAGCACAAATACGAATCCACAAAAGACTTAAGTTGTTTGTTGCTTTACATATTTCATATACTGTATTTTTTGTCTCTAGAAGTTCAACTGGAGGCTTTTTAGTGTTTCATTTTCCTTATCATGCTCATGTATTCTTCTGCCTTCTAGACTGCACGAAGAATGTTTATAATGGCTGTTTTCACATCCTTGTCTACTAATCCTATCGTCTTGTTTCACTTCTGAGTCTGGCTTTTCCTTGTCTTGATTTTTAAGATGAAAAATTTTCAGATTTAATTACTAAGCTCTCTTTTTGGGATAATTAGTAATCTTGAAAGCTGCACTCAATCATTAGTAGGGTATCAGAAAATACGATCTTTAGAGAAAGATCTAAATACATTTAGTTCAAAAGGATTCAATGTAATATGGAAATGGGGGTGATGTAAAAGATGGAAAAAAAAGCTTTAAAGGACAGAAATTCAACGTCTCATGTTGACAGAAACATTTGACACAAACCATATTTACCATGCACTGACGTCTTCCTCTGTTTCCAAAAAGAATGTTTAAAAGTTTGGGCCTGAATTAGACATTAGTGAATACAATTGAATTTCCCCAAGTATTTTTTAACTTAAATAGCCCATACGTTAAAACAAGGACCCAGATTTACCTACAGAGTTTTACGTAAACACAAAAAGTTTCTAAACCAACCGTTTCAATCTTAGAAGCACCACATGGACACGCAGCCTCTAAAAGGTGTTAAAAGAAAAAAAGTGTACATATAGCTTAAACTTTATAACTTACATGTTGTTAAAGCACTTCATTTTGAATCCCATTTTCTTCAAATTCTACATGAAATAAGAATGGCTATCTCCACTATATAGATTAGAAAACTGAAGCTGGCAGATGCAGCCAAGTCCTAAATTCAGAGGTCCTGGGTAATTTCTTGGTCAACATTTTCATCAAGTTACAACTAAAACCTCGCTGCCATGAGAACAGAGGCATTTTGAGATTTTGGTCAATTTACCAAATGGCAAATCAAATTAAAAACTCTTTTCATTAACTAATAGTTAATAGGAGATCTTGCTTAAGCCAAAATGAGTCAAGACTCACTCAAGGTTTATTTAGCTCTTTAATATGGAAAAGGACCTAGATTTAAACAGTTTGCACTCCTAAGACGATATCACAACTGTGTTCTTGAAGACTGTGCTCCTAGGGTAGGATCCTAAGTCTGTGCTTTTCCCCTACAGAACGTGGACTAGCTGCTAGAGGCTTCCTAAAATGCAAGGTGTATAAAACATCACCCCCAATATTCATTCTACCTTTCTACCTAAAGGAATGGACGTGGAAATGACTTGCGTCTTATTGTATATGTGAAGGCCTGTGCTAGAGGGCTTCATCTTGATTTTCTCATCTTAGCAAGACATATAGTATTGTTATTTTACAGGTAAGAAACTTGAGTTCCAGGGAGTTTAAGTAACTGAGCCCATGAAGGAACTGGTACTCAAACCTAGAACTCATTCTAAAGCCATGCTTCCTATATACGTAGGAAGAGAAAACCATACAAACAGACTTAAAAATTTAAGAATAAGCTAATATACTGAGTGTAATTTCCAAAGCCTGACTATATATGTGCGTGTATATACATATATCTAATTGTTTATATGTAACATTTTGGGAATGAGTGTGGTTTTCCTATCCTTTTCATAATCTCCTAGGTTTACGGTTTTCAAGTGAAATACAACACAGATATGGAACACTGCACAGATCATAAACGCACAGCTCAATGAATTTTAAAAAACTCAATACATCCAGGTAACCAGCATCCTGAATAAGAAACAGAGCAGTACCAATCCCTTTTGTGTCCTCATCTTTTTTTTTTTTTTTTTTTTTTTTGCAGTACGCGGGCCTCTCGCTGTTGGGGCCTCTCCCATTGCGGAGCACAGGCTCCGGACGCGCAGGCTCGGCGGCCACGGCTCACGGGCCCAGCCGCTCCACCGCACGTGGGATCTTCCCAGACCGCTACACGAACCCGAGTCCCCTGCATCGGCAGGCGGACTCTCAACCACTGCGCCACCAGGGAAGCCCTGTCCTCATCTTAAGTTCACTTTCTAAGGCAGCCTTTAGTATTCAAAACCTAAGCTGGATGTCTATCAGAAATCACAGGGAAACAATGTTCATTTTCCGACTCAAAGACCAGAAAGAAAGAGATAGGGTATAAAGCTCAAGAGGTTCGTTTTAAAAAATTATCTTTATTTAGGTTTCTGATTCAGCACATGTATCAAAGACTAATCAACATAAAGAAGTAAATAAGACATTAATTGGAAGTCTTACATCTCTCTAAACTCTGACCAAGAATGTCAAGATTGCCACTATTACCAGAACTCCAACCTAGTCAAGTTGTAGACAAGCTATCATGAACGACATACAGTGTGCACAGATACACAGAGGCCAAAGACATGCTAGCACTTGGCTCTCCTCTCTTCCTTGTTGATGTCCTTCCATGGGACAGTCCACTTTTGCTGTCCATGCCTAGGTCCAAATAAAGTCCAAAGAAGGCTCAGGGTCAACCTGATCCAACACTCTGCTGGAGGAATGCATTCTCAAACTGTTGTACCTGCAACTTTGTTTTTGCCAGGATGAAGTTCAGATCGAGATGTACAATACAGTCTAGATGACGGTGCAGACTAAGTGAAGAACTAAAGTTGAGCAGTAACCCGAGTTAAGGCATGAATGCACACACATGTGCACACACACAGCACCCACGCTATCATGAACACAGGATTCCTTCCATTGCCTAGAGAGAGGCAACCAGGGCTTGGCAGTTAACCACAACTGCTGAGCATACTGAAGCATGCCCCCCATAATTTTATGTTAACAGCTGTGTGTGTATGTTTTATCAAAAAATAAAAAATAAAAAAAAGAGAAAAAGGAAAAAAACTTAAAAAACCAAAAACAACAAGAAAAAAAAAGAAAAACAAAAAAAATCCCCAAACCTAAAAACCCCTTAATCTCTTACAATGGCTCTTGAGCATGGAACTCACGTAGCAGCGTCAATGGCTGGATCTTTAGTAATTTGGAAATAAAAGGTTGTTTTACTATGTATTTCTTTGGTAGTCATCACTACAAAGTTTTCAGTGTTGGTTACCTATAAGACAAGTACTAGATAGAAGATCAAGTTATGCAGAAATATTTCTTCTGTACTGATAAGATAAAAATAGTGAGCTCTCCAAGCACAAGTTACTATGCTTTTTCTTGCCTTATGGGGCATCCTCTACAAGCAAGGCTTCGTGCAGGAAAAGTTCGTGTCTACCTAACAAAGGGCGATACATATTCTATCTTCCTACAATTGAAGTTAATGAAAATTCACATTATCTGTTATTTCTGGTCAAATCAGTTAGAAGCTGATTACAAAGCGCCAGCAAGCACTTGGTGTAAAAGCCACATTCTGGTCACACATTCATTCCATGGTTGTGGTCAGTCTCTCAGGAGCTCAGAATTTAAAACTCCTTTCAATTAACAAAGGAGCAAGTTAAATCAAATCTTAAATACTTCCACCATCTGCCAAATCTCTGGAAGTCTGTCTAGAATGCCAGCATGCTGGATGAAAGAGAGCAGTTCAGAGCCCAGAGAGGCCTCAGGTGTTAGGGAAAGTAATTTGGTTTTGTTTAAAAGGCATGGTCCTCTGGCGAAGAGTACTTATCCTATTAGCAGCACAGCGGTAGCCAAGGGTCTCTGTCAGCAAGACAGGAAAATGAAGCTACTGAACCTGCTGTCGTTCCCACCCGCCTTCCAAGGCCTCTGGGGCCTCTGGGAGTCAGTGCGGGGTTGCCCTGGGCGGGTAGGCAACAGGAATAGCAGGGACCCAGTTCAGCCCCCACGAGAAGTGCTCCCAGATAAGTCAGCTTCTCATGGCCTTGGGGTTGGAATCTTCGGGGTCCCTGGGGGCTAAATCATTGCCAAGGAGCTGCCCTAGCAGGTACTGCCCAAGTGTGACAGGCTCCACACGGGGTCATAAAACACTCGAACAGGACATGAAACAGCATCATTTCAAAAGAGTAGTGTTTGTTCTATCAATCCAGAATGTCCACCAGGAGAGGCAACTAGATTTATGGTGAAAAAGTGCCGTTTGAAGGAGCTGTGTTTTATTTTGCAATGAAATGACTGTCTAAGGAAACCGGCGCTACATTTCTGTAGAAGTCTGGATGTCAAGAACCTGTCTCCAAAAGGCATTTATCAGAACTGTCTGCTCACTGCAAGTGCTTTTTTCAGTCACCACAGGGCAATGTTTTGACTTTTGTGCTTTCAGGAGGTCACTAAATTGCTAGCAAGTGGAGGGAAGATCATTACATTTTGGACTTTCTTGTCTGAGTGCAAGACACTATCCAACAGCACTGAAATCTATCGTCTCTTAGAAGATTCTTGTAAACATATACCACTTCTCCTATAAGAAAAACTGAGAACTGTACGATCGGGCAATATTTGTTCGCCTGCTCTCAGAATTCCTCAAAATGGCCAGGTGCCAGGAGGGACGGTGAGCCGTTGGTGAAATCCCGGGGTTGGACAGGACCCCATCAGACTGAATTAAAAACCTCAAGCCTCAATAATTAAATGCCAAACTTCTTCCCCATATTTGAAAACTGTACTATGATTATGTATATCACACATTATAAATAAAATTTATAGAGACCTACGATTTCTTTCAAATGATTGAGGAGTGACACTCTCAGTTTGGAGGTGGGAACTGAAAGAGCCAAAAAAAAAAACCCCTATTGTTGCTTTTACCCTCAAGTTCTTAAGATGCTGGTCAAACACTATTAGCCAGCGAGACTTTTTCTCATTCTGTAACTCTTAAAAATTCATTCAAAGGCAAAAATGGAGGTTTCTCTACTGTACAATATTAAATATCTACAATGTCATGGTTCCTTATGGTTAGGAGTATGTTCTAGCTATTAGAGACGGCTGTCACACAACATGGACTCTTAAAAATCACGGATAAATTAATTTTCAGTTCTCTGATTACATCCAACAGATACACATTCTCATCATAAAATATACATTCTCTAGTAAGTTAGTTTTGTCCACAGCATATATAAATATGCAAACACAGGTGGTAAAAATCACTTTACTACCAAAGTACAAAACAGTTAACTGCTGAAAAGCCAAAATAAAGGTGTTGCAAGTGTTAAGAAAAGACCGACTCATGGCGTTCCACTTTAAAGTGAAACCAAACGATTTATTTGTGCTAAATGAATGGAAACGACGCATTCAGGATATACTTCTTTGTACACTGCGCTTGCTTTCACTGGGCGAACTAAGCAGTCCTCAATGCTAATGTGCTACTTTCCTCTACGCCTCTTTCTTTCCTGCCAGCAATAAAGCATCTTGGCCACTGTGCCAAGATGTTCCTATAATGTTCATTTCACATAGTATTTTCTCATAGTACTCTGCACCTTTAAAATATTTGTTCGAACTCTATTTTAGGGGAACGCAAGTAGAGAATGGAAAGGGAAAATAGCTGTTTCTGTCACCATCACATTGCCTTCTGCAGCAGAAATCACACAGCACGTTCTAATCAGCCATCGCAACCACTGGCGGGTAGGACAACAGTTATCGACTCACGTGAGAGGGCCAGTTTGGGTAGGGTAACATCAAGGATAAAGAAAGACTCACACCCGGATATACGATAATGATCTATCCCATGTATGTGGAAAAGGTACAGCCATGTGATGCAATACTTCAGGAGATCTGTTTTACAAGAGACATGGATGTTGAGATATACTGAAAATAACTCATACAAAGTGTATCCGGAAAGCTCTGTTAAACATTGTCTTGGGCACTGATGCATCCAACTTCCCATTCTACAGTGACAGCTAGATTTTCAAAGGTCTGAATTGTAGTGCTGAATTACTGGTATGCTTGGTAAACGCTATTCTAATGGGGGGGGCGGGGGCGGTAATAACAGCTCAGTAATTTTCTGCAAATTCATGGGAAAAAAATATAAAAAAGATATCCCTTTTTATTTTACAAAACCTAAAAGCCAGGAAAATGAAGCTCTGGGGCCAAGCAAAAAAATTGCACACCGCTGCTGAACTACCAAATTGTTGAAGAGCCAATGTCCCAGCCAGGGAATGGACGCACATGAAGATTCAAGTAAAACACCGATGGAGAAAGTCGTCTGTTTATCGTGTTGTAGACCCACAACACTGGCTGCGTTTCCGACACACATTTACAACACAATGAATAGTGAAGCCTAGATAACCTCAGTGCAAATAAGTCAGATCCGAATATGCCAGGGAAGGAAGCCTGTGGCGTCTTGAGTGGACGGCTCCACTGCACGAACGAGTCCCAACGTGAGGTTCGGACTGCGCACACGCATTAAGGCTGGGAGGAGGGGTGCACCGAATGTTGCGAGGGGGCGGGCTGCAAGGCGGCTGCCGAGGGGACCGCGGGCTGCATGGGTGGCGGAGGCGGAGGTGGCGGAGGCTGGACGGGGGTCTGTGTGTTGGGAGACGGAGGCGGCGTGGGCCGTTTGAATTTGTCAGGGCTGTTGCTCCTTCGCGGTGAAGGCCTCTGCAGACAGGACAGGAACAGCAGGTCAGAGCAGGCACAGACAGCCGACCCTACCCCAGCGTGACTCGGCGCCCAGGCTGCCCCACAGCGGACCAACAGAGACCAAACACCAGCGAGGTCCTTGTCCATCCCTACTGGTTTCTGAACCCGTCAGGAAAACTTCAACAAGGTAGAGTTTACACCGACATCTATGAAAAAGCTATGCAAAATCACCATGAAACGTGCATCGACCGAACGACTGGACTTTCACCCTTCGATGAGACAGTCCTAAAATTAAAAAACAGCTGTCACGGCCTCCCCTTGACTCTTTTCTGTTCGTTGTACGTCTCCACTTCCTTCAGTCCCTCAAACAAGTTGTCAATATCATGAAAGCTACAGCTCAACCAAAAACGTTCCTGCTTTAACGTAATGCTCATCAAACCAGCAAAACAGATTCAGAAATCTCTTACGTGCTTTTTTTAGAGAATGGGGTTCCTCTTTTCAAGATTCCCTCACTGGGAATACCCTCAGTTCTACCCTATACTCAAACCCCTATTAGCGACATTTCTAACCGGTCTATTACTCAACTAAACAGCCAGCTCTAATGAAAACACTCCCCTGAGTAGAGTCTGAACCAGATACCCTTAAGGTTCCTTCTAATTCCAGGAAAGAAAATTTTGGATGAAACTAGAAACAAGTCTAATTTCAGGAAGAATACTGAGGGTCAGTGAACTGTGAAGGTGCGGACAATAAATATTTTAGACATTATGGCAACCAACGATAATTCGCTATGGCAAGGAGCTGGCTAGAGTTCAAACGAGGCATAGGCCGGAGGTCAAATTACGTTTCACAAAAGGCAATATTTCATAGAAAATGAAGGTGAAGTCTTGCCTCCTGGGAAGGATTTTAGTTTCAACACCAGAATGCAGCATCAAACTGTTGGGAGGTCTCTAGAAGTTTAAGGTGAACTGAAGGAAGGAAGAAAGAAGAAAGGTAAACGTCCGAGGACATCAATGTTGGCTTCCACGGAGGACCAGTCGCTACCACCATCAGGAGTGAAGCGCTGCTTCCTGCCCCATGGATACTTACCGTGATACCGTGGGATGCTCCCATATGCTGCACATGAAGACCTGGGGAATTGTAATAAGACATTCCGGCTCTAGTCAGTGAAGTTGGTGGCGTGAAACCAACCGTGTGACTTGCATACGAGAGACCTGAAATATAACAACAACTTGTAAGTATTATTACAAACTCAACTATCTGGTATCTTTAAGCATCTAGGAGGCTTTAAAATGCAGAAGTTCTTAGTCACCCACAAAAATGCAAACAGATAAGAGGAGTGGTGGGCTCACCAAATGGCCTGCTGGATGGATAACAAGGGATATAAAAGTCAAGCCCTGGAACAGACAAGATAGCCCAGAAGTAAGTGCACACATAAATGGTCAGATAATCTTCAGTGAAGGTGCCAGTAATATGCAATGCGGAAAGGGTAGTCTCTTCAACAAACGGTGCTGGGAAAACTGGAGATTCATGTGCAAAAAAAATGAAGGTGGAGCCCTATCTTACACCATACACAAAAATCAACTCAAAATGAATTAAAGACCTAAATATAAGACCTGAAACCATAAAACTCCTAGAAGGAAACACAGGGGGAAAGCTTTATGACATTGGTCTTAGTAATGATTTCTTAGATATGACACCAAAAGCCCAGCCAGCAAAGCAAAAATAGCCAAGTAGGACTACAGCATACTAAAAAGCTTCTGTTCAGCAAAGGAAATAATCAACAGAAAGGTAACCTATGGAATGGGAAAAAATATTTACAAACCATATATCAGATAAGGGGTTAGTATCCAAAATATATAAGAAACTCCTAAAACTCAAAAGCAAATAAACAAATAACCTGATTTAAAAATGGGCAAATGACTTGAATAGACATTTTCCCAAAGACAACATACAAATAGACAATAGGTATATGAAAAGATGCTCAGCTTCACCAGTCATCAGGGAAAAGCAAATCAAAACCATAATAGGGGGCTTCCCTGGTGGCGCAGTAGTTGAGAGTCCGCCTGCCGATGCAGGGGACACGGGTTCGAGCCCCGGTCCGGGAAGATCCCACATGCCGCGGAGCGGCTGGGCCCGGCCATGGCCGCTGAGCCTGCGCGTCCGGAGCCTGTGCTCCGCAACGGGAGAGGCCACAACAGTGAGAGGCCTGCATAACGAAAAAAAAAAAAAAAAAAAAAAAAAAAAACCCAACCATAATAGGATATCATGTTACACCTGTTGGGATGGCTATTATGAAAAATAAAAATAAAAAACATTTTTAAAGTGTTGGCAAGGATGTGGAGAAAAGGGAACTGCTAATGGGAATGTAAATTGGTATAGCCACTATGGAAAGCAATATGGAGCTTCCTCAAAAAATTAAAAATAGAACTACCATATGATCCAGCAATCCCACTTCTGGCTATTTATCCAAAAGGATTGAAAACAGGATCTTGAAAAGAAATTTGCACTCATGTGTTCATTACAAAACTACTCACAGTAGCCAAGATGTAGAAACAACCTAAAAGTTCATCAACAGATGAGTGGATAAAGAAAACATGGTACATACATACAATGGAATATTATTTAGCCCTTAAAAAGAAAATTCCTTTTTAAAAGAACATGGATGAACCCAGAGGACATTATGCTAATATAAGCCAGTAACAGACGGACAGATACTGCATGATACCACATACATGAGGGATCTAGGTCAAACTCACAGAAGCAGAGAGCACACGAGTGGTTGCCAGGGGCTGGGGGTAGAGGAAATGGGGGACTGTTGTCCGATGGACACAAAGTTTCAATTTTATAAGAAGAATAAGTTCTAGAGATCTACTGCACAACATTGTGCTTTTAAAAAAAAATTTATTTTATTTTTGGTTGCATTGGGCTTGTGGGCATTCTCTAGTTGCGGCGAGCAGGCTCTTCGTTGTGGTGCGTGGGCTGCGGTGGCTTCTCTTGTTGCAGAGCACGGGCTCTAGGTGCGCGAGCTTCACTAGCTGTGGCATGTGGGCTCTAGAGCGCAGGCTCAGTAGCTGAGGTGCACCGGCTTAGTTGCTCCGCAGCATGTGGGATCTTCCCGGAACAGGGCTCGAACCCATGTTCCCTGCGTTGGCAGGTGGATTCTTAACCACTGCGCCATCAGGGAAACCCCATTGTGCTTTTTAAACAATACTGTACTGTACAGTTAATAATGTGTTACGAGGGTAGACTATCTCATGTAAAGTGTTCTTATGACTAAAAAAACCCAAAGTCCAGCCTTGACAGGAGTCCAACTGAGATGTACAAAAGTAGAAGACATGAGAAGAAACAAGAGTAAAGTGGAAAAAATAGAGCAAAGGGGTAAAAATCAGATGCAAGAAAAGGGTAAGTGTCAAAAGATATACCAATAATAACAAGACAAAACCAATGGGTGTGTATAGCAGCCACAAAGCAAACAAAAAAATCACCACTGAGAACTTGGCAACTTCAGGATATTCAATGAAGAAAACAAAAAGCCCTATATATGCCAATGTTCCCCCCAAAGAAACTGATATTTAAGGAAGAAACACCCCCAGCCCACTATAACCTTCTGCATAGTCTTCATCTAGGACCCCAGAATCAGCTCCAAAGTTTAATGCCCAGATCTTAGTTCCCTGACCAGGGATCGAACCCGTACCCTTGCAGTGGTCAAGCAGTCTTAACAACTGGACCACAAAGGAAGTCCTTAAAGACGCTCTTCTATAGTGTCTTTTGACTTCCATGGTTGAGACATGCAGCCACCACGCCTATCTTTAGTTGTCCTGTCCCGGAATTTGTCTGTGCCCTCAACATCTATTGTTAAGGATTGTATTTCTTGCTTTGACTATCAACTAGTGTGCTGCTTTCTATTTGACATATTTCCATTTCCAATTGTGGATTTTTGGTTCACATGTAGAAAATGGAGGTCTAGGGTAAAGCACAAGTCTTTGAGAGTTCAGTGGTCATTTACTGTGACTTGTATTTGTATCTCAAGAACTTCGTTCAGCTTGGGGAGGGAGGAAGAGGTTTTCTTTAAACAACTTTGGGAAATACAACCCTAATTCCATTTCTTATGAAAGTGATGAAATTTAAGAGAAAAGCTTTGAAAGTAGGTCCTTATCCCCAGATAGAGAAGGTCAGGGGGTTCGATTCATAATATAAAATAAATAAATAAGATCAAGCCCATTGCCCAGTATGACAAGGTTAATGCTGAGCATGTTAAACTGCTAATCACGAATCTTCAAAGACTGCCTATTGCCTACACAAATTAAAAAAAAAAAACAAAAACAAAAAAACAAAAAAAGTCCCTTCTCTGGCTATTAAAAAGGCCTGCATTTGGCTCCAAACTATCTCCTGATGTTCTAGGTCAGTGGTTCTCAATACCAAGAATTGAAGCCCTCGTCCGACCCCCAAATCAAGTGAATCTGAATCTATGGGGAGCAGGACCCCAGGACAGCCAGTGATAAGAACCTCAGCGAGCTGATCACTTTTGATTCTGACCTCCGCGTCTCAGTTCCCACCATGGCCTTTGCCTGGGATGTCTTCTCTTTACTGCAGGACTTGGTTCCGCCTTCTCCCCTTGTCAATCAGGACCTCACTCAGCCTTTGGAGGGGCAAAGAGCCCAGACTCCAGAGCCGACTGCCATATTATCTCGGGCTCTAGTTCTGCCACTTGGTGCTGAGCGACAGTGGACTTTAGATCCCTCAACTGTGAAATGAGATTATCACAGTGACTGCATAAGGTTGTTGTGAGGATGAAATGAGTGCCTGGCACAAAAGAAGGGCTCAGCATGTTTCAGCTCATTAACCTCTCCTTCAGGGTTCTTCTCAAAAGCTCTCTAAGCTGGTAGCTCTCTCCTCTTTGAAACTCTCTTTAAATTATTTAGCGCTTTTTAAAAATTATACCTTTTAATTTTATCCTAACTTTCAATTTTTAAATAGTTTGTGATTTGTCAGAAGTTGCAAAAATACTACAGGGTCCCTGTCTACCCTTCACCCAGCTCCCCCCAGTGACATCTTACATAACCAGAGCACACTGTCAAAACCAGAAAATTGACACTGGTCCAACACAAGTGACTAAGGTACAGACTTTATTTGGATTTCATCAGTTTTTAATGCATTCTTCGTGTGTGTATGGGTACAGGTGTAATTTTTATCACCTGTGTAGATCCAAGTAATTATCACCACAATCAGGATACAGAACTGTTACAAAAACACAAGCAAGATTCCTTGTGTTGTCCCTTTATTGTCACCCCTTCCCCCTAATCCTAACCCCTGGCAATGACTCATCTGTGCTCCATCACTGTAATTTTGTCACTTTGAGAATGTTATAGATATGAAATCATATAGTATATAACCCTTTGAGATTAGCTTTTCATTCATCACAATGCCCCTGTGATCCATACAAGTTAT
Source organism: Kogia breviceps (assembly GCF_026419965.1). Classification (NCBI taxonomy): domain Eukaryota; kingdom Metazoa; phylum Chordata; class Mammalia; order Artiodactyla; family Physeteridae; genus Kogia; species Kogia breviceps. The sequence goes on along the minus strand of NC_081311.1, from coordinate 73,671,755 downwards.
TGTGTGTATCAAGTTAATTCCTTTTTCGTGCTGGGTAGTATATGTCATTGAGTGGGTGTACCACAACTTAACTTTTTAGGGGATATAAAATACATAAAATTCGGGCTTCCCTGGTGGCACAGTGGTTAAGAATCTGCCTGCCAACAAAGGGAACGTGGGTTCAAGCCCTGGTCCAAGAAGATCCCGCATGCCACGGAGCAACTAAGCCCGTGTGCCACAACTACCGAGCCTGCATTCTAGAACCCGTGAGCCACAACTACTGAGCCTGCATGCCACAACTACTGAGCCTGCGCTCTACAGCCCATGCTCCGCCAACAAGAGAAGCCATCACAATGAGAAGCCCATGCACCGCAATGAAGAGTAGCATCCGCCTTCTGCAACTAGACAAAGCCCACGTGCAGCAATGAAGACTCAACACAGCCAAAAATAAATTAATTAAATAAATTTATAAAAAAGGCATTGCTTGTTAAAAAACAAGCAAACAAAAAAACATATATATATATATATATATATATATATATATATATATATATAAAACTCGGGCTTCCCTGGTGGCGCAGTGGTTGAGAATCCGCCTGCCGATGCAGGAGACACGGGTTCGTGCCCTGGTCTGGGAAGATCCCACATGCCGCGGAGCAACTAAGCCCGTGAGCCATGGCCGCTAGGCCTGCGCGTCCGGAGCCTGTGCTCCGCAACGGGAGAGGCCACAACAGTGAGAGGCCCGCATACCGAAAAAAAAAAAAAACCTCATTATACTTGACCTTGTATTAAGATTATCTTATTTCTTGTGTTTTGCCCCCTACTTCCCTAGGCCCTATAAGCTCTTAGAGGCCAGAGAACATGTCTTACTAGTTTTTGTTTTCCCTTAATCATCATGCATCTGACCCTCTTGCCCAGGAATACAATAAACAATAAGAATCCCAAAAAACCTAGGTAGAAAATATCTCCTAAACAGAATACTGTGGCTTTATAAAGCTATTCCTGGAATAAATTGCTCTTGCTGTGCTACACACATCCATTAACTAGAGTAAAAATTTTAAGATTTATTTCATTGTCCACAAGCTCAAGACAACACATTTTTAAAATGACTCATGAAAAGCAATTCATGACCAAAAACCACTGAGCAAAATGAATCAAGATACCAAAGTGTATAATCCATAGAAAACCAACTACCTAAAGGAAAACTGCAAGAGGTCGGGGGGATAGGGAGAGGAGACACTTGAAAACACTAAAATATTAACACTGCCTTTGGATAAAAGGATTCTGGATGATTTTATTTCTGCTTCTTTATATCCTTCCGACTGCCCCCAAATTCCCTCTAATAAATCTTTGCTAAAGGAAGAAAAAAAAAAAAACAAACGTCATCGAACTGAACTAAAGGCAGACACCTTCTGTTCCTTTGAAATTTATCTTAGTTCCACAAGTCAGACATGTCTCTGTTAACATTCATACACTAGAGATACGACTTCCTCTTTAACGCTCTCTGATCTGGCTCTGTCCCCATCACTCCATCAAGGCTGCTCTTGCCAAGGCCAGCAGTGTTTCCGTGCTGCCAGGTGCACTGCTACTCTCCACCGGTCATTGCACTTGACCTTGGGGCAACGACAGACAAAGCTGACCCCTCCCTTCCTGCTGAAATGCTTTATCTTTTTTTTTTTTTTTAACATCTTTATTGGAGTATAATTGTTTTACAATAGTGTGTTAGTTTTTCCTTTACAACAAACTGAATCAGTTATACATATACATATGTTCCCATATCTCTTCCCTCTTGCATCACCCTCTCTCCCACCCTCCCTATCCCACCCCTCTAGGTGAAATGCTTTATCTTAACCTCAGTGACATCGGATACCATTTTCCCTTCCCCTTCCCTGGTAGCAACTTCCCAATCTCCTTCACCAGGTTTCCTCCTGCACTTGACCTCTAACTATTACATCGTTCAGGATCAGATGGGAGGGTTTTTCTCTTCTCCCTCCATCTTCCACGACTAGGTGATTTCATCTATGTTAGTAGCTTTCTTTAAAATAAATTTTTTATTTTAGAATAGTTTTAGGTTTACAGAAAAGTGGCAAAAAGAGTAGAGTTCCTGCATCTCACACACTCAGATTCCCCATTATTATTATATTATTATTATTTTTTGCCCGTGCCCCGAGGCATGTGGAATCTTAGTTCCCCAACCAGGGATTGAACCCAGGCCCTCGGGAGTGAAAGTGTGGAGTCCTAACTACTGGACCACTGGGGAATTCCGACAGATGCCCTATTATTAACTTCGTATGCCAGTGTGGTACCTTCATCACAACTAATAAACCAATGTTGACACATTATTATTAACTCAGGTCCATAGGTTATCTGGATTTCCTGAGGTTCTGCCTAATGGCCTCTTCCTGTTTCAGGAACCCATTTAGGATGCCACATCCTATTTAGTTTTCACATCTCCTTAGGCACCTCTTGGCTGAGATAGTTCCTGAAACTTCCTTGTTTTTGATGACCTTGTCAGTTTTAAGGTGTATTGATCAGGTATTTTATAGACAGACTGTCCCTCTACTGTCTGATGTTTTCCATGTGGTTAGACAGGGGTGATTCGTTTTGAGGAGGAAGTATACAGAGGTAAAGGGCCCTTCTCATCACATCGTATCAAGGGTACATACTACTGACATGACTGACCACTGTCGATGTTGACCTTGATCTCCCAGATGAGGCAGTGCCTGTCAAGTTTTTCCTCTGTAAAGGTACTTTCTTTTTTTAAATAGCTAAGAAGTTTTTTTGATTATTTATTTAGTTATTTTTTAAATTTTTGGCTGTGTCGGGTCTTACCTGCGGCACGCAAGATCTTTGTTGTGCTGCGCGGGCTTCTCTCTAGTTGTGGCACACAGGCCCCAGGGAGCCCGGGCTCTGTAGCTGTGGTGCACGGGTTCCAGAGGGCGTGGACTCTGTAGTTTGCAGCACGTGGGCTCTAGTTGAGGTGCGCGAGATCACGAGTTGTGGCACGCAGGCTTAGCTGGCCCGCGGCATGTGGGATCTTAGTTCCCTGACCAGGGATTGAACTTGCGTCCCCTTCATTGTAAGGTGGATTTTAACACTGGACCACCAGGGAAGTCCCACGGTACTCTTCTTTTTCCCCCTCCCCTTCACACTGTATTCTTTGCAAGGAAGTCCCTATCTTTAGCCCACATTTAAAGAGTAGGGAGCTATTTCCACTTCCGTGAAGACGGAGTCTCTATGTCAATTATCTGGAATTCTTCTGTATAGGTGATTTATCTCTTCTCCCGTGTTTATTTACTTAGTCAGTCATGTGTTTATATCAGTGTGAACCAATGCATATTTGTTTTATGTTTGGGTTATAATCTAATATCACATTATTTATTTTATTGCTCAAATTGTTCCAGTTTGGGTCTTTGGGAACACACTTTCAGTTAGCTCCTATGTCTCTTGGACCTATCCTTATCTTTTTGTTTTTTGAGCTTCTCCTTACTTTCTGGCATTATCAGATTGTCCACGTTCATCTTGTATGTTCCCTGCCCAAGGCACTAGAAACATCCATTTCTTCCAGAGACCTAGTTCTTTTCATTGGAGAATGGAATTAGAAACCAAGATCTGGGTGGTGGGTATGCCTGCTGCCAGTGGGGTGTAGATCCTTTTAAAAACTTCAGTATTCCCCATGGCTGATGTAGGCACATGAAAATATGTTAACTGGGAATGTCTTTTTCTCAGGCTACATAAAATAGTGAACCTGAAAAAAATTGTTGAAAAAATAATACTGTCTCTCTATATAATCCATATATATAAATCCACATGTAAGCAAGAAGATTTTTCATAAGTACTGGGAAATGTACCTTTCAATCAAATTGTGAGATAGCCCTCAAAATATTCCAAGTCAGTGAAAATGCAAGACTGCCAATGCCAATGTTAACCAGAAATGGTAAGGGAAGAAGAAGAGCCAAAATGCTTAAAATGGAAATGAAAACTATATAAACAGCATAATTCCACTAAAGAAGTGATTAGATATTCTTAATACTGAGAACCACAAATTCTTCCAATAAAAAATAAAGTGAAAAGAAAACTTGAAAATTCAGATTTTGCTAATGTATTATGTATCCAATGGACTAGATTAGAACAGGAGTAATTCTACCGCCAAATAGGAGATTATAATCTACTTTGATGATATTATAGAACTTAAAATACGATACAAATGTTCTCACTAAGGCTGGCTGACAGAAAAAAAAAAATCTAAGTGTTACTTATTATGATGTAGTCTAAGGGAAAACCAACTAGCTAGCTTGTCTATACAAGCAAGCCCCACATTACAGGAACAGGGGCAGCGAAAGCCAAAATTCTGTGCGTGGAATGAAATCTTCCTGCAGAGTATTTGTTACCATAGAAGTTAATATTCCCAACCAAGGCCTCACTTTTGTTTTTTTCTCTCTTCAATGACCAGGACACTATATTTAATGAATTGGAAGTTACATGCTTGTAGGTTTAAATAAAACAAAGAGAACATGAATTTATATTAGCATGAATCAGCATCACGATCCACTATAAAAGCCTCCCTCCTTCTTGCTTCTTCCTAACTCATGACTTCCTTTTACATCAATAAATCAGAAAGCAAAGACAACCTTTATCATGGTAACGAAACTCAAGTGCTATTTGGGGAAAACTGAGAGGCGGCTAGGAAGAGAAGCTTCTGGAGAGACCTCAAGGCCACTGCAGAGCAGGAGAAACAGATTCAGGAACATCCTCTGGGCAAGAACAGCTGAGAACTGTGCTGTGGATCTACAACAGAAACTCCTTTTGGTTCGCAAACAGCCCCTCTTCCCCCTGTCACATTCCAGAGAGCAGCGTGCCGGGCCCAAGTGGACAAAAGCTGACACACTTTGCGTTGGACTTTTAAAAAATCACCCCTCTTTACAAAAACAAAAAGTCACAGCAGCATAGTGCTTGGGCTGGATCCTAAACTCACAAAACCAAGCCCCTCCTGCCTGCCACTCTCCACAGCCACCTGCGAGGCTGCAGCATTTCCCCTTTGTCAGCCTGAAGGGCGTCCCTGGTGTCTAATTATTACAACAGACAAAATGAGATGGCACCCTAACCTGAAGCTGTTTTACTGTCCAAAGCCACAGAACCTTTATTGCTGCTGCCCTTGGAAGCCGTCACCTCACTGTATTCTGTGTGAAAGCGCTCCTCCACCGCCCTTCCCCCCGCCCCACACACTTTTTTCCCCAACTCTGTTGAAAATCTGTTTACCAGCACGCACAAGCACATCAGCCTGGACACTTCAGTCACAAGACACAACCCCTTGGCCGACTACCTTTTCTTTCCTCCCTCCACCCCACTTGCCCCCACAACCCCCACTCCGGCCCCCTGCTTCCTCTTTCTTCCCTGCTGGATCATTTACTTGCCCTCCTGGCCCGAAAGCCCCATGCTGTGTGGGTACCGAGCCAGAGACCCTGGGGAGAGAGTTTTTCAGGGTCAGATGAAGACAAGCATGCCTTTGAGGGAAAGGCTTCTGAGGAGCAAAGCCGGAGGCAGAAGCGAAGCCAGTTGCTTCTTGCACAGCCTGCCTACTAGGGCCGAGGCCCGCTCACCCATCAGTGGAAATAGCAGAAGGCAGCTTGTGCTCGAAGGAACACAGGCTTTGCGTGAAGCAAGACATGCTCTGCCTGGCCACTGCCACTTCATGGCCATGTGACCAGTAGCTACAGAACCACCAAATGACTGCTTCCTCAGTTTTAACACGACGCCTGCGTTAATTATTCTGAGGATAAAAGGAGATGAGGTATGTAGACCATAATGAGAGAACCCATAAAAGATATGCTATGATACATCTCAGAAATCTGCCCAAGGTTTTTGTCAAAGCACCGGCACTTAAAATCATAGTCAAAGATAGTCTTTTTAAAAAGGTTTTTTATAGTTAAGTTAATTTTTTGGTTCCAGAAAACCACCAGCTGACACTGTTTTAAAATTGCAAGCTAAGACTCAGTTGTGATAGCACTGATCGTTTCTCATGTTTTTGGACAACACGTGACCACTCTCTGTTCACAAGATTTTCATATGCTAGAGGGGAATGAATTCAGGGATACGTTAAATACAGCAGAAACAGAGGTAGCTAAGAACACGTACTCACCAGGTGATATCGGCCGGCTAGAACTGGGAGAAGGTGTGTAAGGGATCGGGCTGGACACAGTGCGAGGTCTTAATCCTTGTGCAGACATCTCGTTAAAATACCTAAGAGGAGTGCGGGAGATGGTTAGCGCCACCTACATTCCAGTAGTTCCTAAGAAAGCTCCTATGAGAAAATGTTAGGGGTTCACATCTTGAGGTCAAACTCCTGAAAGTTTAGAAATCAATGCTGTAGTGAGGAGACATGTATAATATGGACCCCGGAGCCATGCTGTTCCACTGCTTGGCAAAGCTCTCTCCCCAGGGGCACAGGTGAGGGAATCCGGGGTGTTTTTGCTCAGCATTGGAGGCCTGGTGACAGAGCTGCGTCATGCAACAGAGAGGATCAGGCTTTTCTCCATCACACTACAACTATGTAGAAATTCACCACCACTGTCCCAAGAATTAGACAAATCCACGTTCTAGTGGCTACCTGTAAACTGTTACTTGAAAGGCAAAACCAAACAAGCCCTCTGAGACGCATATCATTGAATTAGAGATAATGTGATCCCGTGAAATGGATGTCAATTTTCTACAAGGCAGGCCTTGCTTAGCAAACAGTCACGTGTTCAAATGCAGAACGTGGAATATTATAAATGTCACATGGGCTGAGCACCTCTGCAGGTCACGCCGTGCTGGGTCTGACTTATTACTGGATTCGGAAGTCACATCGGCCTCACTTTGTGAACAAGCACAGAGAGCTGATGAGGAGGAATTTCTGCTTGAGAGACTCCCTAATAAGCGATCCTTCCCAGGCCTTCTGGCCTAAGGAAGGAACGGCCACATGTGCAGGCGTTTCTATCCCAGGAAACGTCTCAGCCCTGATATGCAACCAGTTCACGTGAGGAACTTTTAACATAGTATTCCTATGCTAGTTTATTCAACTCGAAGAAAACCAGACTGCCGAGTCTGGCATGTACCTCTCAACGAGCTAACTACCATCAATTCTTCCTATCCTCTTTAGCACAGCCCACCACAGTGCCACGAGGCTGGACCTCTTGTATTCTACAGCCAGTGGGGTGGCTAAGACCGCCTCTTGGTCTTTAAGGAATTAAACACACTTGTAGACGTCTCAAGTGTCTATTTTCTTTCTCCCAAATATGACATCATCATTCCCAGTAGAGACAGCAGATGTCTTTATTGAACAGCTGTACTCTACCTGGGATAATCTGACCTAAAAAGGTAAGGCAAACCTTCTGGAGTGAATACCAATTCTGGAAAAAAAAATTTTATCTGGAAAGCCTGAAGTAGCTTCAGTGTTGTCACCACAGTCAGAGAAATTGTCCCTCAGAGTACGTTGTACTCAAAATCAAGCACAGGGTACTGTGTGTGTTCATACACTCTCTGCTCCACGTCTTAAGGTAGTTTAAAAAGTAGTTAATAAGTTATCTACTAATGTAACTTATGTTTTCAATGAAATGGTTTTCAGAGGATAAGAGTTTCAGAAAGAATGAGACACTGTCAGAAGCAGATCAGTGAAATTCAGAGTTGAGGTTGATAGTTTTATGATATAAACTGCTGAGAAAGAATCCTCTTTATTCTTTTCAAATGAGGAAAACATATTTTTTTAAAAACAGATCTAAGTCTGTTTTTTATAAAGTTTTTTAAATTATAAAAATAGATCAGGAATTCCCTGGCGGTCCAATGGTTAGGACTCTGTGCTCTCACTGCTGAGGGCCTGGGGGTTCCATCCCTGGTAGGGGAACTAAGACCTTGCAAGCTGTGCAGTGCGGCCAAAAAAAAAATAAAAAATAAAAAGTAGATCTTCATTATAGAAAAATTTACATTTTTCATGAAACGATAATACCACTGTCCACAGCAAATTAATCAAAAGCCTTGTTAGCCCTCTGGATCTACTCAATAAGAGAAACAGAGTGCTGATCTGCTAACACTGCCCACATGTGTTCAAACACCATGCTCTGGCATCAACAGCTACTACTAGGTCCTCACAGCCGTTGGCAGACCCTGGCCTGAGGCACTGGCTGCCCAGCCCAGGTGGATGTTGCTTATCTTAACGATCACCTCACTCCCAAGTACAGAGGAGGAGGGCAGGTGGGGAAGGAAAGGAAAATCTGGGCGAGCAAGGAGAACTGAGTCATGTCCTCTAGTTAACCAAAGGATGCCTCTCTTATTCCGGCCCATTTCCCAGTGGGACAAGTGAGAGGACTTGATAGCGAGACCTGAGCAGATAAATGCACTGCGTGAGTTCTATTTTTGAAAAGTAGCTGCAAAAAGGTTGAAAAGTTACCAAGTGTGTTAAACCAAAGCCTCTGGCTTTCAACAACTTCCACCCGCCACCCCCCCCACACACCGTGGACTCTTTCGCCCCCTGGAGGTATTTTCTTCCTCAGGCTGTACCGCGAACCACCTACTCACCTGTACCTAGGGATTAAGATATGCGCCCATGCTCTAAAGAGACGCGGCCCAGGATGAGACGATTCAACGACACCTGCAAACGCTGCCTCCCGACACGAAACCCGCCTCCATGTCTGTCCCACTGAGTAATTTGGGAAAGGCCATTTTTTTTTTCTTTTTGTGTTTAAGGAGGACGGTCAAACTTCTTCATTTCTCCCATTATCAGCATCTGCACTGAGGCCACGGTATATTCATCATCACAATAAATAAACGTTCCTGCCATCTGCTGCCTCATCTTACGGGAGGTGAAGCGGGGCGGGTCTGGAGCCTGGGCTGCTGTTGTTTTCCCGAGGCTCGTTGAGACATGCACGCACCTTTCATCATCCATCTCTAAGCTGGACTCGCTCTCGGAGAGCTGTCGACAGAGGGCCTCTCTTCTCTCCATCTCCCTCTGCAGCTTCCTCTGCAGCCTCAGATTCTCTTCCCTCATGTGACGTTCCTCCTCCAGATACTGCGCCATTTTCTCGGAATCTGAAAAGCCAGAGTTCTCAATTAAACCACGGTCCGTGCAGTCACAGTCCACTCTTCAAAAAGACGGTGGGGGGGCTTCCCTGGTGGCGCAGTGGTTGGGAGTCTGCCTGCCGATGCAGGGGACGCGGGTTCGTGCCCCGGTCTGGGAGGATCCCATGTGCCGCGGAGCGGCTGGGCCCGTGAGCCATGGCCGCTGGGCCTGCGCGTCCGGAGCCTGTGCTCCGCAGCGGAGGAGGCCGCGGCGGTGAGAGGCCTGCGTACCACAAAAAAAAAAAAAAAAAAAAAAAAGACGGTGGGGTCCAGCTCCCGTGCCACAGACCAAGAAGGGCTGAAAGACAGCCTTTTTCACTCTCCCACACACAGATGAGATCTGGATTTCAAGTTTATCCCAAGCACCAAGGTTGACCCACCATTTGCATTTAGAAAAACATACGAAAAGCAGTGCTGTCAGGTCAGGCATCTTCCCTGCCTTCTAAAGTGCTTTCTGTAGAGGAAGGAATGCTGGAGCTACGTGTGGCCTGAGCAGCTCCCAGAGCTCCCTCTATACTGCTGGAGCGGAGAGGGAAAGGGGTCCAGCTGGGGAAACAGACTCAGCCCGCGGGCTCCCCTCCAGACACCAGTTCTGTGGCCTGTCAACTCCAGACACAGCGGGGTAGGTCACCTATGGGAGCCCACTCATGGGTCACACTTGTTAGCACATCCCCCAGTGCACTGGGAGGTGCGGGGGGGGGGGGCGGTTTACACACGGAGAGCCAGTGTACTCAACGTGCTAAGTAACAGTTATAAATCTTTTTATACAACTAGAAACTGACGTAACAAGCAACTCTAGAGCAATATTTCAAATCAGTCTAGTTTTTGGTGTTTGTGTTACTGTTTCCTGACTTAAGCACAGTCTTTCGGAGTCAAACAGCAGGTAAAGACCTACATGCAGCCTGGATCTTGGGATGGCACCACGCTCATGACAGATACCCCTTCCTTGGGAGCTGCCCCATATGCGGAGAGGTCTCTGCTACGGCACCGGCCAGAGCTAACCAGCCCCAGGGCGAGACGCTGGACCCAGGCTAAGCCAGCCAGATCATCCTTCTTGTGAATCTGAAATGTGGAACTGATACCTTCCTGCGGCTCTGGAATCGCGTTCTGCTGAGTTGCCTGGACTCACTGTAACCCCTGCCCTTCTGAGCGGCTCCGTGCAGGAGTCTGTGGCGCCCTCTAGCGTCCTTCCAGGCAAAGGGAAAACACGACCCTCCCTGCTTTCCTGGTTTACCTCAGACACAATGTGTTGTTACTAAGTATCCTGAATACTTATCTTGAATATCCTATTTCAGAAATTCAAATGAAAATACCAAAATTATTAAACACTATATCCCTGGGCCGTTTTCAATCTAACCAGAAACCCTGCTGTCTAATCCAGATGCAAAAATCTCTTTAATGGAAGGCATGCTGGGAAAATATTCACAAAGTACACTTTTAATATCAATGATTTGAGTTATTTCATCCCAAATATGTCAGCAGACGGAATTTTTCACTTGCTCTACAGGCATTGCTACATTGGCCTCTTGGAGTATCTACTGTTTCTAGACCAGAGGGACAGTTGTCAGATGCCTTTCTTTTCCATAAATAGGAAAGTTTCGCAGAACTGAGGATTCATGAGGCTTTGAGAATAAATTATTTAAGAGGAAACACTGTCTTTCAAAGAAAATGGCAATCCTCTAGCATCTGGGGAAACCAGCAGGGGGATCCTTAAACAATAAGCTACCAACAAGAACATCAGTCACCAGGGGTGATGGCTGAAAAGACCTCCTGGCAGTCTGGCAATTAACCCAGAAGCTGAAGGCACCGAGAAGGCACCAGGCCCACAGCCTCTGGGAGTGAGAGACCAGGGCACAGACGGCTGACGCCGTGGCATTCCTTGGGTGCCCTCTGCTGGCTACCACACACCTGACTTCAAAGGACTGGATTTACTCTCAGGAGACTTTCTCCCACAAAGAGCTCCCTAGGACTTAGGGTCCAGAGGTTATGTTGCCCCCATCTTCAGCCATATCACAGCAGTCAGTCAAAGATAGTGTCAACTGAGGGTAACTTACAGACAGTCTCCCAAGACATGAGTCCTACCTGATCCCAAGAGGTGGCCTGTACCTTTTAAATTCCCTTTCAGGTTTATGGCTAGAAAATACTAGCCATATTGGATGGGCTGCCCAGACCCCATCCAAACCACTTAAATCAGAATCCCCGAGGATGAAGCCTCTCCACTGGTCTACCAAAAACTCCCCAGGGGACTCTAATGTCAGTTGAGAGCTACTGGGAGAGCGGTTCAAGTTCAGACACAGCTGGACTTGGGGGAGAGGGACCAAGCGTCCCAGGAGCTTTCAAAGTGGACAAGGTTATCCAACCTAAGGAGGCAGGGCAGGTGGATAAGAAAGTCATTAACTCACACTCTACACCCAACCCAAACCTACTGTGAGCCGCTAAGTGCCACGGCTTTCCCTGTCCTCACAAAATCCAAACAGCACTTTACAGAAGCTTCTGTTGATATCCACAGTCTCTCCAGAGACCAAACAGTACAGCAGGAAGGAAGCAGAGGAAATAAGATATTCTTCCCAAATTTCTTCTAAAAATGTTGTCTGGGGAACAATAAGGCAAGTATATACAAGAAAGAAAACTATAAACTGATAGCAGTGGAAAGAGTTCAGAAAGGTGCTACAAGACCTGTGTCTGTCCAACACAGCAAAAACTCAAAAAATATCCTAACCTAAAGCAACTAATATTTGAGAACTCCTTGATTTGTTTTCACAGAATACACATCCATATGGTTCTCAAGCCGGGGTACATATCAGCATCACCTCTATTTAAAAAAATAGAGAGGACCAGGCTCCACCCCTAGAGTAAAAGCCCAGAACCCTGGATGGGGTTAGACAGGACAGTGGACTCCCAAAGATGTCCGCATCCTAATCCCTGGAGCCTGTGTCCATGTTGCCTTCCATGGCAAAAGAGACTTGCAGGTGTGATTAAATTAAGGACCTTGAGATGGGAACTCCTCCTGGATTATCTGGCTGGGCCCGATGCAATCAGAGCCCTTATACAGGGAAGGCAGGAGGGTCAGAGTGAAAAGATGTCACAAGAAGCCGAGGTGGGAGTGGTACCAGTGCAAAGGAGCCATGAGCCAAAGAATGCAGACAACCTCCAGAAGCTGGGACGAGCAAGGAAGCGGGCTCTCCCTTAGAGCCTTTTACAAGGAACCAGCCCTGCTGACACCTTGACTTTAGCCCAGTGAGACCTATTTTGAACCCAGGCCTCCAAAAGACTTGACATAATAACTTTGTGTTGTTTTAAATTACTAAGTTTGTGCTCATTTGTTAACAGCGGCAACAGGAAACTGAACACACTGTACTTCTTAAAGGCTCCCAGGATAACCTTGATGCACCCATCCCAGATGCACTACTGGACGAGAACTCGAACTCAACTTCAGAGAAGAAAACATAAAGATAAGAAGCACTGAAATTTTAAATGCACATTTCATCTGACTCAGCAAATCCACGCCGTGGAATTTACCCTGAAGGTGTGCGTGCTTAGCAAACAAACGTTTGTACAGAGATGTTCACTATGGTTGTAGCATCACCACCCAAAGGGGTCTGTTGGTAAGGGATGAGTTAAATAAGTTACAGTGTATCCATACACTCAAATACTACAGAGCTTTTAACAGGGGGAGTGGACTCCCCTGGCCATCCAGTGGTTAAGACTCCGTGCTTCCGAAGCACAGGACGCGGGTTCAATCCCTGGTCGGGGAACTAGGATCCCACATGCCGCACGGTGCGGCCAAAAGATTTTCAAAAAACAAGAGGTCAGGGGAGGAAGGCACCTCTGTATATACTGGCAGGGGAAAAAAACTGTAAGACATATTAAGCGAAAAGAAAAACGCAAAAGGGTATGTTCATTGTGCTACTATTTGTATAAAAGAAGTCTATACACACACACACACCTGAAGAATATATTTTAAAATGTATTAATTGTGAGAACTGGGCTGCTGGGAATCAGGGGTGAAAGGGAGACTTATTTTTCCCCTGCATACCTTTCACTGTATTATCTATTCAAATAAGTTGAACGGCCTAAAAACCAAAACAGAAGAAACCCAAGTGAATGCAGAGTGATGTAATCAAGTGTCCAGAAATTAGTTCCTTTGATTTCCAAAACTAAAAAGGAGAAATTTCAAAAGCATTTATTCCTCAAGCACCGTGAACAATCGTTAGCTGAGGCCAAATTTCGGTAGTAAAGAAGATAAAGACTATTCTCTGCTTAATGCCCCCAAAGTACACTGGGGTCTCCTGCACTGCTTTTGTTAGCACCATCCTGAGAGATGAACACCAGGGAGAAGGTTAGAAATAGTACCTCTGATATAAAATAGGTAACTAATGGGGACCTACTGTACAGCACAGGGAACTCTACTCAATATTATGCGACAACCTTATACAGGAAAAGAATCCAGAAAAAAAGAGTGGATGTATGTATATGAATAACTGATTCACTTTGCTGTACCACAGAAACTAACACAACACTGTAAATCAACTATATTCCAATAAAAATTTATTTAAAAAGAAAAAGAAAGAAATAGTACCTCTGATTCTGGACCATCCTGAAATTATGTGATTTTCTAGAAGTATTCTAAACTGTTTGCCCTGCCCTACTGTAATTTTTTAAAAAAATTATCTAATGCAGGATGACAGACATATAAATACGTACTGGCAATGAAACACAATATGAATTTGATTTATACAAATTCAATAGTAAATATAGGTAAAACTCTGTACTTGGTAAGTGGATTAATTCTGTGGACAGATGACCAGTGACACCAGTGCTACGTACGCTGTAACTGGGCAGCTCTCAGTTGCTTCTTCAGCCTCTCCACTTCATTCTTTAAAAACCTGATGTGTCGCATCATGTTTTCTGGAGAGTCGATCTCCATGGAGATGTCTCTAGGCGATGGGGGAGCGGACACCGGCTGGTCTAATTTCTCCTGCAGGATTCTTCATTGAAAAGAAAATGCCAACAATGAAAAACAGTTTGCCTTTAAAACACAAAACGTTGATTTGATGTTCACCATCGTCTATTTAAAAAATACATGAATAAGTTCTCAGCAATCAGAAAAATAAATAAATAAAAGACAAAAACAACAAATTCGGGCTTCCCTGGTGGCGCAGTGGTTGAGAATCCGCCTGCTGATGCAGGGGTCACGGGTTCGTGCCCCGGTCCGGGAAGATCCCACGTGCCGCGGAGCGGCTGGGCCCGTGAGCCATGGCCGCTGAGGCTGCGCGTCCGGAGCCTGTGCTCCGCAACGGGAGAGGCCACGACAGTGAGAGGCCCGCGTACCGCAAAAAAAAAAAAAAACCAAATTCTAGCAGGGCGGTTTAACAGCATGCTCATGTTAATCGCCAAAATTCATTGAATTGTTTGACTCCTGTGCCCATTTTCCATCAACTTCTGGTCACCCTTACCTGACAGTCAAGTCAAAGGGCAGAGCTGAAGGAGCCACCTTCCTTTTTCTCCTTTCAAACGGCCACTGGTAATTAAGCCTTACTGAAAAAACAGTCTGTAACACTGGCTTCTGATTATCATGCTGGAATACACTGGGCGATCAGAATGATCCGCTGACTAAACGGTCCACGTGCTGGGTTGGAGGGAACGGCGACACTGGAGGAATTTCCTCTCAAGGCTTTCAGTTGAAACTTACAAACTACAGACTATGACTCTCCTTCGAGAGTGACATCAGATCAGGTAAAGAGACTGACTTCTCAACTCCCCTCCTGAAAAACCAATCCTGAAGTTATGGCAAACTGCACTGAAGGCCCTTTGCTTCTGGCCACAGCAAAGGTAACAAGGGTTAAAAAAAAAAAAAAAAAAATAACAACCAAAATGTACTGGGTTAATAACTGGTGGTGCCACCTTCTCTACCGATTATCATTATTTTGAAGCACATAAAACATGAATAATCTACAAAGTGACAATTTCATAATGTTCGATGCAATCATTTGGTACTTATATATATAAAACCTCCCACTGCTTTTTGCAAAGGAAGACAGACTGGCAACAGACCTCTCTGCCCCTTTTACAAGCTGCTGGGAAGTTTCTGGTTTAGTTTGGTTTTCACCTTTTTACCTTTTGGGTTCACCCAAGTGCAAACTGTGAATTACCTTCAGGCCTAGTCTTGTTGAGAAAACTAGTAAGGTAAATATTGTAATGGTCCCTCCGTCTATTATATGAAATAATTTTTCAAGCTTCAATTTATTAGCACTACTGTAATAAGGCAAAACACAGCTGATTCAACTACTGCTTGAATAATTCCCTATAGATATGCTTTAGATTGTCAGTTTTCTTAAAGCCTGTGGCCTGGCTCTATGTTGCAAACCTTGAGATGAACTCAATTTATGGATGTTCATCCAAACCAAGTACTTACGGCAAATGTCTCTGGTTGGCAAACAGAAGATAGTGGTGAAGTAGATGAATGAATATTTTCAAGGAGCTCCCTTTCTACACCCAGACACACATCCCACCAACAGAACCTCCTGCCATTATTCAAGTTCCGCTCCACCCACCCCAAAGCACACAGTACTTAAATCTAAGGGCCCCAGCGGATCTTGCACACAGGGGTTCAAGAAATATGTGCTGCTGAGTAGTCCATATCCATGTACATATATTTAACACCAAGAACCCTAACCTTAAATATGTACCAGTATTTCTTTATAGCAAGTCTTAAAACACACAGATGATCATTTTTCTATCAAAATCCCAGCCTTCCTAATGAAGTAAGTACCTTCTAGAAATGTGTGATAATTCACAGTACATAGCACATATCCTAAGCACTTCAGAAAATGAATGGGGAAGCCAGTTCAATTAGGTAAAAAGCTGGAACTGCAACCATCCTCTAGAACAATAGAGGTGAACAATAGCTCCTTAATGAATTTCTTCACAGGCTTTAATACCAAATGAAAAGAAATTCTACTGGGTCAGTGAGGGAGAAGTATAAAGAAGTGACCAACAGGAGGATAGGCTATCAACATTTTTTCCACTTGTCACATTAAAATGTCCCACTGTCATTCCTCAGTCACACCCAGCAAGCTACCCCACTCCTCCAACACACACGTACATACAGAACACCAAACAGCAAGACTAAACAAACCGCTTTTCAGCTTCAAGTTTATCCATCCTTTTCCAGAGACGATTCACTAGTGCTTCTTGTTCTTGTTCCAAAGTATTTTCAAGGTCAATCTTCTCTCGTCTCAGCTGAAGGAAGGAAAACAGTTTTACTGAGAATTGTAGACCACTTAAACTTCGTTAATTAGATTTTTTTTTTTTTTTTTTTTTTTTTTTTTTTGCGGTATGCGGGCCTCTCACTGTTGTGGCCTCTCCCGTTGCGGAGCACAGGCTCCGGACGCACAGGCCCAGCGGCCATGGCTCACGGGCTCAGTCGCTCCGCGGCATGTGGGATCTTCCCGGACCAGGGCACGAACCCGTGTCTCCTGCATCGGCAGGCGGATTCTCAACCACTGCGCCACCAGGGAAGCCCTAGATTTTTTTTTTGATTGGACCATTAGGACTCCTTTTCATGGGGAAAACTGCAAAGGAATGGCCAATTTTCTGGCACAGATACATTAAGCACATCTAGTTCTTAAACTTTAATTGACAACATCGAGACAGGTTCATTCTTTGATGTTAAAGCTTAATTGCTACCTGGTATGTGAATCACATTGGTTGCTGCAGCATTTATTCAAGGCACATGGAAAGTCTTCCTTAAAGAGGGTTTGAGGAGTTCTGCTTACTAGTTGTCCCGGGACTTAACTGGGTTTGTCCCCCCATTCCTGCATGTAGTTCAACATTAAACCAGAAAGGTTATATTACTATTTATATAAATAACTCAAATACCTGAAGACAATTCTACGTAGTGGTTAACTGGTACACATAAATATGTCCTAAGATATAAAAAGCATATGCAAAAAGGATAAACGCCGAATTCACAATACAGGTTACCTATGGTGAGGTAGGGAAGAAGGGAAATGTGATTGGGGGGGGGAGCGGTTGCAGAGGGAACCCCAAACTGCATTCTACTTCATGAAAAGAAGCCATACGCGGAAGCAATTAATTTAATCCACTAATACAGAGCAATATGCAAATACAGAGAACAATGTCAGATACTGGTTAACAGGGAACCGAGTCAGAAATGTCTGCCCTCAGGGGCCTTACATTGTAGTGGGGCCAAGACAGTAAAGGAAACAAAGTATAGACTTTGGTAGAGGGTGAGAGAGAGATGAAGAAAAAGAGGGCTAGTGAGGCGGGTAGAAAGTGCCACAATGAACAGATTTCACAGAGCCAGGTAGAGGGAATGTGTGATATCATCCTTTGTATTTGTCTATATGCTTGAGACATTATGTAAATTTAACAGGAATCTTTTTTTTTTTTTTTTTTTGCGGTATGCGGGCCTCTCACTGTTGTGGCCTCTCCCGTTGCGGAGCACAGGCTCCGGACGCACAGGCCTAGCGGCCATGGCTCACGGGCTTAGTTGCTCCGCGGCATGTGAGATCTTCCCGGACCAGGGCACGAACCCGTGTCTCCTGCATCGGCAGGCGGATTCTCAACCACTGCGCCACCAGGGAAGCCCAGGAATCTTTTTTAAAAGGGGGAAAAGGTTGGGTTACTGCGCCATGCTGTCTCTTCAACCAACAGCAATTCACCTTTTCAATCACAGACTCAACAAATTATTCTTGATTGCACAGCTGTAAAGATGTCGAAGTAGCAGAGTTCGTATCTTTTTAGCAGGTTAGAGGCAAGCTTCTCTTTGATCAAAGATCCCTATATATACAGTAAAGGGAGACCAATTCCACGGACAAAAGGTAGTCTTTTAAAGCAACCAAAGCAGACAGACCTTACTCCACAAGTGAATGAGCCAAGATCACACAGAGTCAACTGGAAACATAGCCTCAGTACACTTGCTTCGCATGGGGAAAGGCAGGGGAGTCACACTGAGTCGGAAGCATTCTGTGCTGAAGCTTGGAGCCGCCTAATGCACAAATGCTCCTCAAGATATTAAACAGTTCCCACCTGCAGTGAGGAGGAGAAACACAGGAACACCTCGCAGAACTCCTAAGAACCTTGGTGATCCTCTGACCACATTTCGGGCCAAGTTTTGAAGTACCATTCACAGCCATTTATTTAAAGAAACAAAATGCCAAGGCATTTACCCTTTAAGGACTCTATTCCCAGGTTTAACTAAAACATGATAGGGGGTACTTGGTAGGTGAGAAAAAAATTCAAGCAAGGCATCGTTTCGTAGTAGAGATGCCTGGTAGAAACTTATGCCCAACGACTTTTAATTTTAGAGTAATCATGCACCATGCTAATCAGTAACTCTGAAAAGCCAGGTCAAGACAGAGCTCTCTTTGCCCACGTATAACTGACTTGACGTGCGGCTTTGGGTAGGTACTCACCTGCCCTCATCTACGCTGGCCTTCATGACGGCCGAGGTCCCTTCAAGAGCCACCCCACTCTCTCATTCTCTGTCAATCCAAGTGGGCAGCTGTCTTCAGTCTGAACTAGCTCCATAAGAGATTTTTAGAGCCAGAAGCAGCAAGAGAAATCATCTAAATCCACCCTTTCATTTTAGAGCTGAGGAAACCACTGGCCGGGGAGATGGTGTGACTCAGGAAAAGTGATGGATGCTGCCAGAAGAGGAATGGGTATCAGTCACCGTGGTGACCAAAAGAGCTGGGTACCATCCAACCAGCGAGTTCAGAGCATCTTGAGGGGCAAGTGGGATTTGGGGTAAATTATCCAATAATACTTGGGAGTAGCTGAGTAGGGGTAGCTTAGTGAGTCTGAGAGTATGAAGAAGCCAAGTAAGAGAGCAGGAAAAACAGGAGGTGAAAACAAACACGAATCTCAGCTTCTTTTTGGTACCTATTGGTAGAGCTACCAGCTATCAGTTTGCTGCCCACTTCAGTGAACCAAGGCCTCCTGGGGGTGCAACTTGGGTTTGCTGTACCAGTTTGCTCTACTAATTGGTTTCCATGAAGCAGGCAACACTGGAAGCCCAGCGCAGCAGCTTGGATTTGGGTGTTTCATTACACAGGCTGGCAGGGCTATGGGAGTTCATATTCTCTCTGGCCTTAGAAAGAACAGGGCTTCCAGTCTTATTTTTTCAGCTAAAAAAATCTTAACTTTTCAGCATCGCTGAGGAGCTCTTACACTAAAGACCAGAGAAGTTAGAGGAAATGGTACTAATTATGATCATGATTATTTCCCCCTGAAGTTCTTTATCAGAGCTGCACTTCCATCTCCTGTCCATCTAATCCCACAGCCTAAAAAGAGTCCACACCAGTACTGTCAATTCGTACAGAAGCAGATTTTCAGTGCTTGCATTGCCCTGAGATCGAACAACCCTCAAATCTGACGGTATATGTTAAATTTACAGCGTACAAAGTCAGAAATTCTTGCTGGAGTGGAAACAGCAGCCCAGTGCTGCATTCCTTGCCTGTGCAGATGATCGTTTCTATGCTGGTCTCCATCTGTAATACTCTCCCCCATCTCCTTCCTCATAATAGCTAATGGCCTTTTTCATTCAGTGTTCGCACAACAGGCACCTTCCGTTGCCAGACATCACCCCAAGCCCCTTCTGACTGCATAGTCTGTGAGCACACGGCAGCAACGGATATAGCCGATTCGTAGAATACTTATTTGAAAGGCTGCTTTGTAATTAAGTCAGGTCAGTGGCCTCCCAGCCAAACTCTTTACTCCTCTTCAGTAGCCCTTCCTCCCACTGAAAGTTAATTAACATGGCACCAAGAGTTGTTATTATATCCCCCTAATAAATACACAGCTTCTTTAATGGATAGAGTGTAAAAAGAGAGCTGGCTCGTCTGAATTCACAGGCCACCCTAGCTGTGTCTTTGCAGTGGGCAGACACTCACCACTAAAAAAGCAGAAAAAGGGGGCAGCCAAGAGTCAGCTCTCAACACCATCGCACTTCTCTCAGGGTAGCATTTTCCCATTTAAAGAGAACCATCATGCTGGGCTGGGGGAAGAGGTGGCAGAAAGGAGTACTTGGCCAAAAAAAAGCCTGATGAGAACTTTAGCACGACCACTGCGCTCAACGATAGAACTTTGAAAGGTTTTAGTGCAACTTTTTAAGCTACTTTGTTTCAGCCTAACCGCCATATTATCATCATTTCTATGGGAAAATATATTTTGAACCCCAAACATCTGACTGAAAAAATGAATTCTGGAAGGCAGCCCATGACAACCAACCCACGTAAGGGCTACCATATACACGGAACACAGACGCAAAGTTTGTTACAACGTGTGGCAAAAAGTACTTAGAATGATGGTGATACAAGAGGTATATACCAGATGTAAGAAATAGCAGAGTACTCTAAGACCTACATTGACCAAACTCTTATTAGTTGGCTAACTCTTTTTTTTTGGTTTTTGGTTTTTTAAAGAGATAGGGGTAAATCCTAAGAAAACAAATGGGTGTGGGGATTAACACAATCCCGCAAAACTTTCCAAGTTAGGTGGCACCTGAGAGCCATTAACAGTTCAGCCCGATTTCCTATCAATTTGTTACATAATACCATAGATGTTCAAAGTGGGGACCTTGGAGGTATATCAGAATCACCTGGGAAAATAAAAGTACAATATTCAAAACATGACTAAATCAAAGTCAGTAAAATGAATGCAGTTTCTGCAATGGACTGAATGTTTGTGTACAAAATTCACACGTTGAGGGCTTCCCTGGTGGCGCAGTGGTTGAGAATCCACCTGCCGATGCAGGGGACACGGGTTAGTGCCCCGGTCCGGGAAGATCCCACATGCCACGGAGCGGCTGGGCCCGTGAGCCACGGCTGCTGAGCCTGCGCGTCCGGAGCCTGTGCTCCGCAATGGGAGAGGCCACAACAGTGAGAGGCCCGCGTACCACAAAAACAACAACAACAACAACAAAATTCACACGTTGAAGCCTAAATCCCCAGTGTGATGGTATCTGGAGGTGAGGCCTTGGGGAGGTAATTAGGTTTAGCTGAGGTCATGAGGGTGGGACCCCCATGATGGGATTAGTGTCCTTTCTAGTCATGAGCAACCTTGCAGCTTGCTGCTCTCTGCTCTCTACCAATTGAGGACACACACAGTCAGCAGTCAGCAGAACTCCATCAAGCTAGCACCCTGATCCTCGATCTCCAGCTTCCAGAAATGTGAGAAATCAATTTCTGTTGTTTATAAGCCAGTCTGTGTTGTTATAACAGCCCAAATGGGCTAAGACAGTTTTGTTTATACTGCAAGAGTACAGACAGTAAAAGATATTACCTCATTCCATCCTACTTTGCCAATACATCTGAGTTAATCATAGTTTTACTTATATATAGGAAAGAAGTGACTAACAGGATTCATGAAGTGTCTATTAAAACATACCACATGCGAATGATGTGAAACGCACTGAAATCGTGCACAGTGGTCCTTGCTCTGTGGCAAAGGTCCCTCACAAATTAAACCATCAGAGACAAGTAAAGTAAAACTTAAACACTGCCTCTGTTGGTGTGGCAATCAGTGGAATTTTGCTTAGCCCTGGCAGTTTTCTACGCTGGAAGACATCAGACCTTTGCCTTCTGGAAAACATATATATATGTCTTTAAGAAATCAAGCAGCCAATTTGTGTTACAGATAAGACAGGTGTTCACAGACTACAGAGCTCCCAAGGTACCTATTTGATCAATCAAGCTGCAGATGGTTTCAGAATTAAAAACAAGTGCTAGTTCATCACCACTGGCTTGTGTAATGTTGAGCCCAGAAAGAGCCAATGGAAGTTCATCAGTAAGGAGCAAGAGAAAAGGAGACAAAGGATGACCACTTTCAAGTCTAGGTGGTCTGAAATTAAAAAAAAAAAAAAAAGAAAAAAAAAAGAAAAAAGAAAGAAAAGAAATTTATCTATGTGCATCAGAAATGTACTGATAGGGTGACCTCCCTGGTGGCACAGCAGATAAGATTCTGAGCTCCCAGTGCAGGGGCCCGGGTTCAAGCCCTGGTCAGGGAACTAGATCCCACATGCATGCCACAACTAAGAGTTCGCATGCCACAACTAAGGAGCCAGCCTGCTGCAACTAAGAAGCCTGTGAGCCACAACTAAGGAGCCTGCCTGCCACAACTAAGACCTGGCACAACCAAATAAATAAATAAATATTTTTTAAAAAGAAAAAGAAATATACTGATAGAAGGAATTCCCTGGTGGTCCAGTGGTTAGGACTCCTCACTTTCACTGCTGAGGGCCCAGGTTCCATCCCTGCTCTGGGAACTAAGATCCCACAAGCCACGCAGCATGGCCTCAAAATGAAAAAAATATATATATACTGATAGAGAACAGAAAAAAATGCAAAAAAAAAAATCATGAAGAACTATATAGCAAGATAAATAGGGTCGGCCCTTAAGTGAAAGTAATGTTGTTGGTAAATTTATCTTCCTACCTTTTCCAGCTCCCACTCAATTTTTTAATGAACATTTAACAAAAAAATAACAAAAAAATTTAAAGACATCTAATCTTAAAAATTAACAATTTCCTAATAGTACATCCATTAATTTAGGATATTAATTCACATATCTAAAATACAGAGTGAACCAATAAACTCTCAGAGGAGAAATGATAGTGAAGGCTTAGCTACCTGGAAGACAGAATTTTCCAGATAGCCAAGAGTTAACCTTCTTTACCATAGCTTATAACTTTTTTCTTCTCAAACACTGTGTTCCTATAAAAATTAGACTTGTTCTTTGAAATGGACAGAACTTCAGGATAATATTAATACCTCATTAATATTTAATATGTGAAAATAACACTTTCATAGTTTACCAGCTCAATAAATTTTGCTTTTGTTCAATGATACTGAAAATGAAGGTCTTTTATGAAATAGACACATATATAATTAGTCAGATTTATATGGTTTCTGAGCTTAAGTTTTTATCACTTTGACATCAGCACAGTATTATACAAATGTGCGTAATGGGGTCATAATTCCAGGGGACTCTTTTACCAAGTAATTACCATCGGTGGAAAGCAGGTTTCAAAGTCTGGGGTGTAAACTCCTTTGCTACATCAAGAGCCCAGTGGAGAAATCCTGGGGAAAGAACACATACCATAGGGCATGTTGCAAATACACTATCACATCAAGAAAAAATATCAATAGCAGTTGTCTGGGGAGGATTGTAGTCTAGGTAATGGTTTTTCATGTTTGTACTTCTAATGTTTACATTTTCCACATTTTCTTGAAAGAGCAATGGCTTACTTTTCCAATGCAAATGCTTGACTAAAAAAGTTTTCAAGACTTCCATAATTTGAGATTAGCATTTGAAATCAAACTTCAAAGGATGCATAGGGGTCACTAAATTTCAGCTCCTTAATGCAGATGAACCCTCAAGGAACATGGTTGTTCTCTGGAACCAGCAGGTGGTCCCCAGAGCTACTGCCACAAGAGCCCTCCCACTCTGCCAGAATCTGCAAGGGCAGCCGCTGGCATGAATGGAATTCTAATAAAACCCAGTAAGGCCACACTACCCATGGACTAAGGAAATACCTATTCTGACTAAAACATCAATCAAGGATGCAAACCTGAACATGAGCCACTAGCCACTCAATTCACTGCTAAGTCACAAGGTCACACAGATGATCTGTGTAACTCACTAGAGTTAGGCATTGTAGCTACTACAAATAAGTAGCATCAGAATTGTATGTGGACTGATTGTGACATCCGTTGGCTTATATTACCTTCTAAACAAAAGAGGCAGAAAGGCAACCATGTTTCCTTAACTTAGAACCATTGTTCTAAGAGCTGGAAACCTAAAACGTTCCTTTCTTCTTTATAGAACTTAAAATACGCTAAAGGTTTCCTTATGTCATTTTTAGAAATTGAACAAAAAAAGAAAATTTTGTGCCAAGGATTGAAATTCATTCTAAATCCCAGCCCCTGTTCTTTGCTACAGTTGTAGATGGTGAGGGATGCTGAGAGAAGTGGGTGTCACCCCTGCAACGCCCCCTGGAAGCTGGGGTCTTGTCAAGTCTCTGTAGTCACCTGATGTTGGCTAGTGGCTGAAGGGAACCGCCGGGCACGTGTCAGCACCGGGGCCTGCATGAGTCCTAGTACAGCCACGTGGCTGCCTTCTGCAAGACACTCACTGTAAAGACTAGCGTACGTCCTCAAAGACACGGCACATGCAGAATGCACAAACCCCTACTCTTCCCCTTCCCAGTAACAAAGAAGAGGGATTCAACTTCACGTCTTCTGCAGGAGCTCTCTTCTGTGTTCTCAGCATCTCTACTCCATGCAACCCGTATCTACATTTTACTGCATTATCTTCTCTCCCATTTCTGTCTCCTCTCACATCCCTGCTTCCCTGCAACAAGGCTCGATTGAGATTTATCCAGCCCATGTGTGTTAATTAACAAACAATTAAACCAAGTGCCAAGGAGCTTCAGGTCCTTCTCAGTTGGTTATGCAGGAGGGAGGAATCTTGCTGCAGTAGTAATGCTGTTCCCCTAAGCACAGCACTGCCCAGAGCATCCCTCATCACTGTCCACAGGTCCACTGGCCTCCCTGGACCAGGCTCCACGAGGCCAGGGACCTGACGTCATCTTTTTTAGTAGAGTTTGCGGCACACAGCAGGCATGTTAATAAAGGTGTGTTGAATTAACACAGAATGTGAGCCACACAAGCGCAGCATGGACAAAAAAAGACAGCCACACGGATCCATGGATTAAAGAGATGGATAACCAGATCAAGGAAGGTGGTGAGACGTTTGAGGCTCAAATAATATGCATGCTCATTTTCCTGGAAAATGGGGAGGGCAAAGTACCACAGAAATTAGATGAAAACTTTGATTATTAATGGCAGCACATACAATCTTTGGAGCGCTTACTATATGTGAGTCACCAGGGATACAGGGGTGAGGTTAACATTGTACCTTCCCTCCTTTACCTTATGAGGAGCTCACGGAAAAGAAATGATTTAATTGTTAATTGCTGTTTGTGTACCAAGTGGTACAGGAAAAGGACTGAACGTTATGGAAACACTTTGGAGCACAGACCCCAAAGTGACGAGAGGAGCAAACTGGGTAACAGTTAAATAGGGATGGGGCAGGGGAGGGAGACAATGGGCCAGGCAGACCACACAGATCCATGGAAACCTGGGGGCAGGAAAGCACTGGGCACATCAGAGCACGATTTTTAAACTGCAGGTTGTGACCCACTATTGGGTTAGGAAATTAGTTCAAGTCAGTTGTCACCTACATTTTACTAAAAACGAAACAGGATTGAACAGAAAATCAGTGCAAAGCACATAAGCAAGTGTTTCACAGAACTTGTCCCGGTCATAAACACAGTTACAAAAACATCAGTGTGCTGGGTTACCATGTAAACTTATTTACTTCTGTGCAATCCACATGGGAACAATTCTGTGCAGGGAAACAAAACCTGCCACCCCAAAATAGGTCTATTTGGCACAAGGATTAATTTAGGCTGATTGTGGCATAGAGAACAGACTGGGGTTTGCCAAGGTGTGGGAGGGGTGGAGAAGGATGGGCTGGGAGTCTGGGAAGAGCAGATGCAAACTGGTATACAGAGAACGGATAAACAAACAGGTCCTACTGCATGGCACAGGGAACTGTATTCAATATCCTGTGACAAACTATAATGGAAAAGAATATGAAAAAGAGCGTATATATATGTATAACTGAGTCAGTCACTTGGCTGCACAGAATACAACATTATAAATCAACTATACTTCAATTTTTAAATAAATAAACAAATAAATGATTTAGGCTGATTCTTTTTAAGGCCCCAAAGAATCAGGAGGATTTTTTTTTTTTGGTGGTACGCGCGTCTCTCACTGCTGTGGCCTCTCCCATTGAGGAGCACAGGCTACGGACGCGCAGGCTCAGCGGCCACGGCTCACGGGCCCAGCCACTCCGCGGCAACGTGGGATCCTCCCGGACCAGGGCACGAACCCATGTCCCCTGCATTGGCAGGCGGATTCTCAACCACTGCGCCACCAGGGAAGCCCCAGGAGGAACCTTTGACCTTCCCCCTAACTGCCTAAAAGAATGTAGGTAGAGGACCTGTTCTAGAAAGGGAGCTATCACCATGACAATGGTAGCATGACCTAGGTGTGTAGAGTGCGAAGAATCCAGCAAAGCCTGTTTGTTAAAATTCCTCTCTGTGTCCCACTGTCTCTGCCTAGCAAACATTTGCCTAACGTTTGCTTTTCCCTCTGCATGTCAATTGCCTTCCTCCCCTCCTCTGAAGTTCCAAACCTCTGCCCGTGACATCCTCTTTTGTCTTTAGTGCTGAAGACAGTATTAAAGTGAGGGTTTCGACAATTTTGGCGAATTTTCTTTCCCACGTATACATGTCATTAAACTTCTGTTGATTTTCTCTGTCTCATGTCAATATCATTCTTCAACCAGCCAGAAAAACCTAGAAGGGAAGAGGATAATTTCTCCTTCCCCGACAAGAGAAATGAAAGAACTTCAATAGAACGGGAGGAGAAGCAGAACAGAAGATTTATCCCCCCAACCTACAAGTTAGAGAGTACGTCTGTTTCACAGAAGAGATCAAACTGCTGGCCTGAAGTCACACAGCTTATTCAAGTGAAAGGGAGATATGAACCCAAGAGCGTCCCGAAACTACAGGGGCTAAGATACTGTAATTACACACAGATGCTAATAAATAAAATGACCATTCCAATCCTAAAGCCAACCTTTAGAACTGGGTGTCTGTGCTTTGGGAAGAAAGGACATCTCCAATAAGAATATACACCCCAAATTCTAGAAATAACTGAGAAAACTTACTGGGCCAACCACAGGAGAAAAAAGTAAGAGGTCTAGTACATGACTGGCATCCCTGTTTGTCATTAAGTGTTCACTGAATTACATGACTAATTCTCCAACTAATTTATTCCAGATTTTTCTACTGTACTAGCTAATAACAGTTAAGTGTCAAATCCACCTGTTCATGGCTGCTGTTCTCTTCTTTCCTATAATTTTCTGTGCAAAGCACACAGAAGGTCCTCACATCTGCTGAGCTGAACTTCACTTAATAAATAAGCTAATTTGTGCCTTTTCATGCTAGTTATCCTCTGGAGAAGGAAAATCTATCCTAGTTGACAGAACACATTCTGATGAAGAGTTCTTGACACTTAGCGAATATTTTAAGTTCGAAATGTTCTTATCACCTAAATGTAACAGTGACCACATGTTGGAACAAAAGTCTTCAAATAAAGATTTATAGGCAGTGCCCACCAGTGTGTGTTAAAAAGAGCCCTTAAGAGTACTAAAGTCATATTGACTAAAGTAATCCAGTTTATTAGACTAATGCTAATTATTAGTGCTGCAAAACCTCCTAATGTTACATTTTTCTGAACATGCTTTTTTTACATCTGCTTATAAAGTATCTTTTGGAGTTAAACATTCAGAATGCTAAGTTGTATGACTTGAAGAAAACCTCTTGATCTCCCTCTGGGTTTCCTTCTCTGAAAAAGTATGAGCACGTATGAGCAGGCTAGGCCACCTATAGGCCAAGCTGGTCCATTTCCCTCCCAAGTCTGCTTCCTAGGCAGCAAGTTCTGGAGGAAGAGGAAACAGGTGCAGGTGCTGTGGTTCCAAAGCCTGGGCAGATCTGATGCCCCTGCCCCTGGATTTCCTCATGATTTCCCCACTTTCTCACATCCCCATGAGGGGCTGGGGACAAAGTAACGACAGAGGTAGTCTTCCCCTGCAATGTGGCCTTCCAGCTCTACAATTCTATGAATTCTCATCCTGCAGAACACCGACAGAACCACTGATAGCCCAGAGCCCTTGATGATCAAGCTGGTAACATTCCCTTTTTAAAGAATGAAAAGATCTCAGATTCTAAGAGAAGAACAAATGCTATCTGACTAATTCGAGGGTCCATGCCGAAGGCCTGATATTTGGTGAGATTAACTTAGGCCTCCAGCACGTGAGTTAATTGGAGTCCACCTTGCAAGGAGTCTAAAACTTAGTCCCAAACCCAGATAAGTTCTGCTTTACAGAGAATAGGCAGGTGCCTTCTTTTTCTTTCTTTCTTTTCTTTTTAAATTAATTAATTAATTCATTTATTTTTGGCTGCGTTGGGTCTTCGCTGCTGTGTGTGGGCTTTCTTTAGTTGCAGTGAGCGGGGGCTACTCCTCTAAACAGTGTGTGGGCTTCTCATTGCAGTGGCTTCTCTTGTAGTGGAGCACGGGCTCTAGGCGCTCGGGCTTCAGTAGTTGTGGCACACAGGCTCAGTAGTTGTGGCTCATGGGCTTAGCTGCTCCAAGGCACGTGGGATCTTCCCAGACCAGGGCCCGAACCCGCGTCCCCTGCATTGGCAGGCGGATTCTTAACCATCGCGCCATCAGGGAAGTCCCCAGGTGCCCTCTTAAAAACCGTTACAACCTAAGCTATGCCTTCAAAACAAACATGTTACGGCCAACACGAATCCACGGCAGAGGCCTTCCAATACCCCTTCTGCAGGTTCAACCCATTAGGTTCAAAATATAGATGATTTTTTTTTAGTTTCTTTTTATTTTTAATTGAAGTATAGTTAAAGATGTGTTTGTTTCAAGTGTACAACAAAGTGATTCCGTTATACACACACATATATATGCTTATTTAAAAATTAACAGCAGCAGCTATCTTATGTTGAGTGCTTATGTAGCAGGCATTATGCAAATCACCTTACACTCTCTCTCATTCACTGTACCTGACACAGGTTTGCTATTATTGCCATTTTACAGATAAGGAAACTGAGGCTCAGAAATGAACTGGTTGAGACAACTAGATAGTCACATGCAAAAGAATGAATTTGGACCCTACTTTACACCACATATAAAAATTAACTCAAAAGGAATCAAAGACCTAAATGTGAGAACCCAAAAAAGACAACAGGGGTAAATCTTTGTGACTTTGCATTCTAAGATATGATATCAAAACACAGCAACCAAAGAAAAAAATTAATAATTGGACTTCACCAGAATTAAAAAACCTCTATGCTTCAAAGGACACGCTCAAGAAAGTGAAAAGAACACCCACAGAAAATGAGAAAATATTTGCAATGATGTATCTCATAAGGGACTTGTATCTTATAAAATACATATATTATATGTATAAGGATATATAAGGAACTCTTATAATTCCGTAATAAAAAGACCTTGAATAGACATTTCTTCAAAGAAGATATACAAATGGCCAAGAAGCACCTGAAAATATACTCGACATCATTAGCCTCAGGGAAATACAAAACCACACTGTGATACCACTTCACATCCACCAGGATGGTTGCAATAACATGGTGCAGCCACCTTGAAAACTGTCTGGCATTTCCTTCAAAAGATAAATAGAGAGTTGCCATGTGGCCCTGCAATTCCAATCTTATTTCCAAGAAAAATTAAAACACATGTCCATGCAAAAAATCGTACATGAATGTTCACAGCAGCATTACTCATAATAACCAAAAGGCTGACACAACCTAAATAACCAGCAAATGATGAACGGATAAACAAAATGTGGTACATCCATATAATGGATTATTACTTAGCCAGGAAAAGGAATGAAGTACTGATATATGCTACACCGTGGATAAAAATATCACGCTAAGTGAAAGAAGGCAGTCACACAAGACCACACACTATATGATTCCGTTTATAGGAAAGTGTCGAGAATAAGCAAATACACAGAGACAGAAAGTAGAGTAGTGGTTGCTTAAGGGGACTAGGGGATTGAGCAACAAGGTTTCTTCTGAGGTGATGAAAATGTTCTAAAATTGATTTTGGTTATGGTTACACAACACTAAATATACTAAAAACCACTGTATTGTACACTTTAAATGGATGATTTGTAATGGTATGTGAATTACATCTCAATAAAGCTGCTCTACCAAAAAAATAAATTAATTAAGATATTTAGCAGAGGAAAGAGGTTCACATCTGGTTCCATTCAAGTCCAGTACCCAGGCCCTGAACCTACCCTACACTGCCTTTCAAAGTACAAATGACAGCTCTCCAGGCACCTGTCTAAATCCACACTTTATTTAAACTCTTCCAAAAAAGCAGTGGCAAGGCACGGGACACACAGGATAATTGCCTTCAAATAGCTTTTAGTTTTAAAAATATGTTTATTGTCAGAGAGAAGAGCAAAGGTATGTACTACACACATATATCATTATAATGCATAGTACAGCACATGCCTTGGCTCTTCTGATAATAATTTCAGTATAGGATATATTATATTATACAGACTATGATATATCGTAAATATTATAATACAGATGATAATCCCAAGAGATGGCCACAAGAAAGGATCAGATCACATCCATGGAAACATGGAAGACATTTATTTCTACAGTAGAAAAAAACAAACATTCCCCCCTAACACCGACTAAAATTACTTGTAGCTAAAACAAATAAATTCCCCAACATACAAGTATCCTAGACATACCCAAGAGAAAGGGGGGAAAGTTTTAGGATGGTGTTACTTTTCTCCATCTTAATTAAAATGAGGACTTGTAATGGCCTATATGGGAAAAGAATCCAAAGAAAGAGTGGATATGTGTATATGTACAACTGATTCACTTCACTGTACACCTGCAACTAACACAACATTGTAAATCAACTCTACTCCAATAAAAATTTTTAAAAATTAAAAGAATAAAATAAGACTTGATATCCCAGATCTGAGGATAATTTCTAGTTTAGGGCTTTGCAATGCACACATGCCATTGCGGAAATCCATTTCTTTAGTGCTGAGGTCTGAAATAAGCCTTACAGCAGACTAAATCATTAACTTTGGGAGAATGTATGCCTTGGGCCTCATTTTAAAAGCATTTAGTTACTAAAGTTTCCAAAGAGCCTTAAGAGCCATCCATCCTCTCTCCCAGGGATGGTACGATCAGCCAACCCTTCTCTTTCTGACTCTAGGCCACTACCTCCACCTTGTGGCCACGGGTCAGAGCTCCAAAGTCTCCTCAAGGAGCCTGTAAACAAATACAAGATAGAAGCTACTTCCGGTATTGACAGCCATCACAGGGAAGCTGGTGACCAAGTGAACTTTTCACAATACCAACCACTGTGAAAATTTCACCTGGCCGCTTGGTTAACTCTTGATTAACAAGTACCAGTAACGAGTTCTTGGTATGTCAGGGACTTAAACAAGAATCTTCAAAACTTTAATTTGAAAAGAACTTGCTATTGCCTACCCTGGAAATCAAACAGGTGAACTTTGGAATAAAATGATTTAAGCTGGGAGCAGGGTCGGGGGGGGGCGGGGGATGTGGAGGAGTTTTCTAAATTTAGAAATTGCATCTGAATTCCAAAGAGGACAGGTAAGAATAGATTACTCTGGATATGTGTAAAACAGCCAAGCCTTGGAAATGAAACTGTTTTGTTCTTTAACCTAGAAGGAATGGAAAAATTTCCAAGGCCATTATTCATAGTCTTAGAAAACCCAGCGACGTTCCACCCTTTGATATAGGTAGATACAAGAATAACACAAAAACCAAAAGTCAGTCCAATTAGTTTAAAACTAACCCTGACTTCCTCTCAAGCGTGACATTCCCGTCACCGTTTCAGTCTCAAGCGCAATGATGAAATGAGAATGGTCCTGAGGGTGATTCAAGAACCAGTCAGCATGGACTAAGATGCACAGAAAGATTCTAAACTTGGGAAAAGTCAGACAACTTTGCATGAAGAGCTTGGCCAAATCATCAAAGTGGTCATTTGGATCTACATCACAAAGCACTAGAAAATGTGAATACACTGAATTTGACATGGAAACCAGGTGGCACTAGACTACGGTCAGCCTCTTCTAACTTTGGTTTTTTGTTTTTTGTTTTTTTGCGGTACACGGGCCTCTCACTGTTGTGGCCTCTGCCGCTGCGGAGCACAGGCTCCGGACGCTCAGGCTCAGCAGCCATGGCTCACGGGCCCAGCGGCTCTGCGGCATGTGGGATCTTCCCGGACCAGGGCACGAACCTGTGTCCCCTGCATCGGCCGGCGGATTCTCAACCACTGCGCCACTAGGGAAGCCCGAGCCTCTCCTAACTTTGGGAAAATAGCATGGGGAAAAGCACTAGGGGCTTCTGTCTGACACCCTAACTTGGAAGGACTGATAACAGTGGCCCACGATTCTGTGAGTTGGCAGATAAAGACCAGCCTGGCCTCCTAAGGCAAGACCTGTGCTCAAATACCAACGTCTACCAAGGGCAATGGCCAAAGAAACTGCACTATCACCTTCCACCTTCTGTACCTTTTTAAGCTTGCCACGCCTGACATTAGTTTGTGCTTCTCTGCTTGTAAATGGAAAACCTGGGCCCAGAGAAGTTTAACTTCTCTGAAGTTAATGCAAGGTCACAAAACTAATTAGTGGCTGAACCAGGATGAGCAACTAAGTCTAGGACTCCATACCTGTACTGACAAATCTAGGTGGGAAAAGACAGGGTTCATATAAGTTTGCTAATAATTCAAAGACAAAAAATGCTAACTGTTCTGAAGAACCCTTGAAAGAAAAGTTTTAGTTCCATAGCCACACTGTCTCAGGAACTTTCACAGAAACGATCCTGTGGTTAAAAACATATTCTTCCCCCTTTTGCAAAAGGAACCTAACATTTCCTGCCTATAAATCAGTACATCACAACGTATCTCCTGAAACTTTATTAATTGTGGTTAAAAAAAGCACAAGTGTGTGAAAGAGTGAGCAGGTGCTATGCAGATCTGCCAATGTGTACTTCAGACAGGAAGTCGCCGCTGTGGGAAGAAAAAGTTGAAAAATATTTTTCACTGATATTCCTCAGGACCTCTGAAAGCTTGAAAGAACAGTTGATGATATGAGAAAAAAATATATATATATATATAAAACTATAACTACCCTAAAAAGGGTACAAAGAGAACCATACATTTTTACCTGTTCTAACGTAAGCTGCTTAGAAATGGTATCGTTCTCCAGTTTCTTAATTTTCTTCATCAGTTTGTTGACCTGGAATTCCTGCTCCTGCTCGAGATGCTGTTCTAGTTCAGCTTTCTCATGCTGCAACTGGAAAATGAAAACACACAGATGCGGAAATCAAGACACTCAAAAGCCATGGGAACGATAGCTCCAAAAGCTAGTTAAACCGAGGATAAGATATCATAAAAGTTACAGTCATTTCTGCTCATATGTCCAAGTGTACACCTAGTAACTTGCTCCTGATTCCTCTAACTTATAACCAAAAATTATAGTGCATAGTCAGAGGCACTTGATCTTAATCAAAAGGCCAATAAATGATAGGGCAAATATATCAGAGCATCAAACCATGATTAAACACCGATTTCAATTTTTAAGAACTTATAAGTGGTTATCTCTGTAGGGAACAATTGAGGATGAGGAAAGGAAGAAAACTTACTTTCCAGCATATATATAACCCTTTGGTACTCTTAAATTTTTATACCATGAGCATAAAAATTATTAAAAAATAGAAATTTTGCAACTGTCGGTTTTTATTGAATGAATTACGGTTTACTTGCATTTATACAATGTGTGGAGAGAGGGACGAGATGCTACCATCACAAAAAATACTTAGTAAATTATTATGAATGCTGTTTCCCAATGTACTAGTAAGCATGCTTGGCAAAAATAAGTACAAATAATTAACTTTCTGTAATGAGAGGAAACATCACACCTCCTACATCTTTCCTAAAAAAACAAAAGGCAAGGCCTGTTATTTATGAAATTAAAAGATAAGGTTATGGTGTTGCTGCAAAAGAAATTTTTTAAAAAATGTACTCCAACCTTCAAAACCAAAAGAGAATAAAAGAAATTCAGTGGACACACAACGACTGGGGTTCTCATGAATCACTATGCATTATTTCTAATGTTCCCAGCTGGGAGGGGCTGTTGATTCATGGTAGGGGGTGAAGGGAATGAGAGCCACAGGACCTGGTATTTTCAGAACCATGGGCACATTAAGCAAAAACTACTAAAAACAATGAAGCACACATAGTTTGATTGCGGGGTCTAGATGACACTACTCCCTAATTCTACCTTCAAAACCAATTCCTCAGGCAGGCAGTGCGTACAAGGCTCATCACATGTGTTAGGCAGGCATGATCACCCCCATTTCATATGTGACGAAACAGGTTACTGGACCAAGGCAATTCATCTGGAAGGCGGCAGAGCCTGGGGCCCAAACCCTGCTCTGAACTCTAAACCAGAGCTCTCCCACCGGATCCTGAGCAAACCTCAAGAGGGGCTGGCTTCACACTCCTCCAACCGCATGTGCCTAGTGCGCCCTTGGCTTTCGGAAGGTCAAATGACTAAATGTAGAAAACAGTGAGCCATAGACGCCCGCCCTGTGGATGCTGTGTCTCTTTGTAAACCCCGCACAGGGTGAGATGGACAACAGAGAGCTCAGTGGGCCTGATGGACCTCCAAAGGCTACACCTAACCATCTCCACATTTGAAACAATTTCCATTGCTCTGAAAGCACCATACTTGGTGTTTAAGAAGAAAACAAAAAAAATTAAAAATCTGACATCTTCTTCCAACACTGGAAATGTTGACTAAACAGATGCTGTTTTCCCTCCAACTGTTTTTGATGCACAACTCCAACAAAACTGGTCAGCCTTGCAGGGACGGAGAAAGAAAGCAGATGTGAAGAGGTGCTTACGGCGACGAGTCTATTTTTAGCTATAACCCTTTAAAACTCAGTTTCTGCAAGACCAAGCAGTAATTACAAGAACTAAGAGTAACGCACAGAGGATGAGAAGAGTTTCCAGCATTTCGGACACAAAGACCTCAGTGGGAAAAGCATCACTTACGAGGAAAAAATAGCAAAACATGTACATCTTCCACTAACAGCTGTATTCTATAAACATTACCTGTGTGGCATGTCTTCTACCTGAATGTATTATGTTAGAGGGAGTACAATCTATGGTTAAGACATTATCCTTGCCCTAAAATAGTTTATGAACACTAAGCTTAAATGGTAACTACTGGTTTTAGAAAAATGAACTGTAGTCTTAAAACCTTTAAACCATTTGCATAGCTTTTAAAAAATATTAGCTATGTTTTCCTCTAATATGTTTTCAATTGCTGTCTTTTTTATTTGAAAGAGCCCCCTCCCACCTTTTTTTTTTAGCGTTATGCTTCTGCCTTGAAGTAAATTAAAACAATAAAGGATGCAATCTAATGTTGAAAAATCTCTCGCCCCGCCAAGCAGCAGTTGTCGTAGAATATCAATCTGAGCAAAGGTAAGGTTTTCATTGGCTTAGAGGAAAATACTCATATACAGACAGATGGCCTAACACCGTCAATATCTGATTAGGTATTTCCTATAAGAATACAGATTCAACTAGTAATGAAATCTATAAAAAGCTCTCAATTTGAAAAGGCTTTTTCCTCTCAAGAGCCATACCCTAAGGAAAATTGGATGGTTAAGCTGTCGTTACCAGAACTCAAGCGAGGTCCCTGGGTTATGTTAACCCATTGGGAAAATGTCAAGCCATCCTGAGCTCTAACTCTGCCAAAGACAACAGTTTTCATCATCCCCCAAAGACAGACCTGGAAGAAATGGCTCTGCTGCCTGCTTTGTTTTGCCATCTCTCGGGCAACAGGCACTCTCGGGGCAGGGCATGGAGTTTCTGAACAGAATACTAGAAACAGAAAATCTGGTTCTTCCTTGGAACCAAAAAACCACCAATAAAAAGAAAAACACAGAGAAAAATACAGAAACAACCCCCGCCAAACCAATTATGAGATGAGATTTAAGATGGGCAAGGAGAAGGGGGCAGAGCAGGGCAAGAGAACTTGAGGAACTAATAGCCATAGAGTTTGCCTCATAACAGTTTGCCTGAGAAAAATTCAGAAACCGTTCCTGTTTTAAATAGATACCACGTGGGCTTCCCTGGTGGCGCAGTGGTTGAGAGTCTGCCTGCTGATGCAGGGGACGCGGGTTCGTGCCCCGGTCCGGGAAGATCCCACATGCCGCCGAGCGGCTGGGCCCGTGAGCCATGGCCGCTGAGCCTGCGCGTCCGGAGCCTGTGCTCCGCAACGGGAGAGGCCACAGCAGTGAGAGGCCCGCATACAGCAAAAAAAAAAAAAGATACCACGTATATTCAAGCCATTTGGCCCCAACAAGACTGGAACCAACACCCCGAATCCACCTGCCTATTTTATTTTATTATTTTCTGCATTTGGCCACGCCTTACAGCATGCGGGATATTAGTTCCCTGACCAGGGATCCAACCGTGCCCCCTTCAGTGGAAGCGCGGCGTCCTAACCACTGGACCGCCAGGAAATTCCCCCCACCTGACTATTTTAAAGCTATAGCCCATGACACCATAAACAAAATCGCTAAAAGGAAGCCTGGATTAGGCTGACCCAGGACCTATCAAAAGAACGAAACTCCAGTTTCATCTCTGGGTAGCATCTTCAACATGGGCATAAAATTCAAGACATGATTTTACATTTCTAACCAAAGGTCTTAACACTTTATGAACAATTTTAAATCTTTCAATTAGGTCAGAGATCCTGAACTAGAACAAAACTCATTCAACCTAAGAAGTAAGTAGTCAAGCAAATTCTATTAATGGGTTTGAAAAAAATTCATGTGTTTGCCTTCAAAATATCTAAAGCAAAATGCTTAAGTAGATTAAAATGTTTCCAAAATCACGGCTTCCCTGGTGGCGCAGTGGTTGAGAATCCGCCTGCGATGCAGGGGACACGGGTTCGTGCCCTGGTCCGGGAAGATCCCACATGCCGCGGAGCGGCGGCTGGGCCGAGGCGCGGCCGCGCTGAGCCTGCGCTCCGCAACGGGAGAGGCCATGACAGTGAGAGGCCACAGCGAGGAGAGGCCCGCGTACCACAAAATGTTTCCAAAATCAGAATTTTCTGTAAATATACTTCTTATAAAGTCAATCTCAAAGACTATGGAAGAGATTTGGAACTCTACCTGTGCAATATATTGTTACCATTAACAACAAAAAACCTTACAAAATGGTAATTATATTATATAACCGATGATCCACTGGCAGCACATTTTCAATATAATGAGGGTTATATAAATAAAGATTTGTTCCTTAGGATTCAGCACGAAAAATATATTAACATAAGTGAAAAGGCTATAAGCAAAAATACAACCACAAACCTGTAATATTCTAAGTACTCAAACATGAGCATGTTTTGACTTTATCCACTCACACATGGAGTCCCAAAGCCAATTTCCAGCCCATTAAAAAGCACAAGTATAGCATTAAGCTGATCTAAAAACAGGCAAGCCTTAAGCATCAGTGAATTACCAATAATTGTTGTCTTTCTCATAATTTACAAAAGCTTTCTGGAGCCACTTCAGTAAACCAGGCTTCTTATATCGGAGATTCAAGAACTCTTCACTGAATGGCTTTTCTTCTGGGCAAAATTCTCCCCAGCAGGTAAAGGCACCACCGCAGGTGCACGTGGATGAGGCTGGCCGCCCACCTAGCACACAGCAGGCGCGCCAAATCCCAGGCTGGGCGAAGTGTGTTTGCAAGTGTGTCTGGGCCTGTTGTCAATCCAGCCAGTGCCAAATGAGGCATGCCTTCTGGCCACCAGCCCCGGGACCCAGCTTTCTCAGTGCAACCTGAGGATAAACCCAAGATGCCCCCACCTCTGTTTTCAGATTAGTCAACACTAATCATTCTCTCTGTGTACAACCCACAGCTCTGCAACCAACGTGCCTGGTTTATTGACAACCACCAAGGACTAGAGCCATTTGCACTGGACCAAGTAAAGCTCACCATAGGACAGTGACCACATTAAGTCATTGGACTGTCAAAAACAATTACAGTAAATCCCCTACACACGAACCTTCAAGTTGCAAGCTTTCAAAGATGCGAACGTGCGTTTGACACATCCAATCACGTAAGTTAGTTCACGTGTCTGGCGTACATTGTCATGTGCGTGCATCCTCTACGAGTGGTGGTGCTTTTGTGTACTTTATTGTAAGTACTGTATAGAGTACAGTAGTACAGTATCTTTATTTCAAGCCCAGGATGTCCGGAAGCAAGTGTAAAAGCAGTAGTGATGTAGCTGGTACTACTGTACTTTTCAAGGTACTGAACTGTAAGATTAAAAATGTTTTTTCGTGTGTGTGTTTGTTTTTTATGTATTAATATTATTTGTGTGACAGTACTATACAGATGATTGTGTTAATTGGGTACCTAGGCTAACTTTGTTGGACTAATGAACAAATTGGACTTGCAGACATGCTCTCGGAACAGAACTCATTTGCATGTAGAGGACCTACTGTATCATGCAGTTAACATGGCCTTTGAGAAAAAAGTTCAGAACTCTCTCTCACAACACTGAGTCTCTTAACCAACTCTGAACCATTCTGCTGAGCAGAAAGCCTGCCTCCCACCTCAAACTCAGTGCCTCACCACTAAATGCCTCCTGGGCCCACACTTATGCCCACCTCCTTCCCCCTCTGTTACTGGTACTATTATTCTCATTCTACACACACCTCATCAGTTACCAAATGGCATTAAGTCAGCCCCCGGAACAGCTGTCAAATATACCCTGTGCTTTCTGTGCTCTAGTTCAAGTCTTTTATTCCTTTTCACCGGGCCACCGCCAAAGCCTCCTAATGGATCCCCCCAGGTCCAGCGTAGATCATGCTAGACTAAACTAATAGAGTTTTCTATTTATTCAATACCATGCTCAAAACCTTGCAATGGCTCCATACTACCTGCAGAGTAAGTCCAAACTCATTGGTATGATGTTCAACTACTCCCATGATCCAGTCCCCGTGCAAGCTTCCCACGGTTTCCTCATGCTACTTTCACACTCAGCCCAAGTGACAGTCTAAGGTTTATAAACATCAATGCCTTCAGGGTCCAGGCATCTGGCAAAGAATGATGGGTCTCAGCACAGAGAGTGGTGGTAACTGCGGTTAGAGGCATAGCTCGTGTCTTCTTCTAAAGACTTTTTCCCTGAAAAAACACATTTTAAAAAATGAAGCCTATCATGCCAGGCAAACGTGTCTGCAGACCACTCCAGCCCAGGGGCTTCCAGACCACAAGCCCTGCCAGCCACACAGGACTACGCTAACACAGGCTGCTGCACCCCAAGCCTATAGCCCTGGTCACACTGCCCTCTGCCTAGAGTACCTGGACCCCTCCCTCCAACTTTCTGAAACTCCCACAGCTCCTTCCCATACACCCTCAGCATCATGTATACTCCCCGTTCTTCAGGCTGGGATAAGCGCAGTGTGCTTCCAGTGCATCTCCACATCTTGTTCATGGTGGTTTCATATCCTTTCTATGAGTTACTTCAAAAAGCAGCTAATACTTCAAGGCACTAGTTACTATGTAGCAAGCACTTTATGCACGCACACCAATGCACTTAATATTCCTAACTCTGTGGTAGATACTACCATCTGCATTTTACACATTATGAAGCCACAGCTTAGAGAAATGAAGTAAGCTGCCCAGAGTCACACAGCTGGTCACAGGTAGAACCTGGCTTAAAGTACAGGCTTCTGGCTTCAAAGCCTTTATTCTTATTCCCTGACGTGTGCTGCCACCCTTGAGCACCTGGGTACACTCTCAATCACCCTTACAGCACTGTGAGCTCTATGAACAGCAGTGACCAGGACTTGTTCAACTCTACCCCAGAGCATCTAGAAAAATGTCTTATCTATGCAAATACTGACTAGATGAATGGTAATAACCTCACTTCCTACAGACTCTTTCCCCCATATATATATATATATATATATATATATGGCCCCAAATCAAGAAATATAACATCGCCAGCAGCAACCCAAAGCCCAGTGCATCCCTTCCAGATCACACCCTCTATCCCCTAGAGGTAACTGCTCTCCTGATTCTTATGGTATTCACTTCTTTGCATCTTTTATCTTAAAAGATTTTACTATTATTTCTAAACATTAGTTTTTGCTTGATTTTATATTCTTTTTTGTCTAGCACCTTCTGCTAAATGAAATTGTGATTTCATTCATTCACCCCTGTTATTGAGTATAACTGAGGTGTGTATTTTAATTGCCTGATAATATCCCATTGGATGAGTATATCAAAATTTATCCACTCTACAGAGATGGGTATTCAGGTCATTTCTAGTTTTTCACTATTATGAACAATGTCACAAAGAACATTCTTCTACACATCTGGTACACACGTGCAACCATTATAAGATGTACCTAGGGGTGGAACTGCTGGGTTAAAGATAATGAATATTTCCAAGTTCATTAGGTAATGCCAAATTATTTTTAAAATGGTTGAAACCATTTCCATTCTCTGACAGTATGCATGGGGATTCTCTAGTAATATCTTTCTTTCCGTGATTTATTTCACCTTTCCTGATTACTAATTGGGTTGTGTACCTTTCTATATGGTTACTGGCCATTTTGCTACGTGTTTATATGAAGAGCCAGTTCAAGTCTCTAGCCATTTCTCTTTGGGGTTGCCTGTTTTCCTTGCTGATTTGTAGTTTTGTGTTGGTTACATATGTTGAAAATACCTTCCTCCACTCTGTGGCTTGTCCCTGCATTCTCTCTACATGATTTCCTGTGTCTTTGGTCTTCTTCTCCAGGCATTAATTAATTAATAACAACACTCCCAAATTTATATCTTTAGCCCAGACTTCCCTTGTTGAGAGAACCTGCCTATTTGTTACTTACATTTGGATGTCTAGACATCTCAACTGCACTTCTGACCTTGCCACTCCAAGTCTACTCCACTTGCCATCTTTTCCACCTTAAATGGTGGGAAAGAACTCTATTCTTCCAGTCATTGAGGCCAAAACCAAAGTCTTCCATGATCCTGTCTTTGACTCACACCCACTTCTAATCTCTCCTAAAATCCTGTAGGACAGCCCCTCAAAATGCACCAAAAATTCAATAAAATTTTATTTGTAGTTGAAACTTGTGGCCTAGGGTGAATGGTACCTTACTCTAGAAAATTCCATCTTCTTCTGCCAGGCACCAGAAGTCTGAGTCTACCTTAAACCAAAACCAAAGCTAGCTCTCTAGCTCACCCAGATGATGCAAAACTGGTTCACTCTTGTCCTGAGGGTGTAGCTCTTCATGATTCCAGCTTACAGTGGGGGTGATTTTTCTTTGTCCTCACCTTTGGCCAGCCCCGAGCTCTGACTTCTGTAACCCTAGCTCCACACAACTGTCAAAAGCACAATTCAGTTTCTTGGCTGTTCTATAACAAATAAATAGAAAATGTGCTCAGGACAAAAGGAGCCTCGGGTGCTGGGTCTCCTCTCAATTCCTACCCTCCCCAGATCTCCAACAGTTCTTCACGATCTTGTTAGTTCTTTCATTTATCCTCGGTGAGGTTTGCCTGAACTGTCGAACCTGTCATTTTCTAAAGGGAAACTCATATATAACTTTTGCAAGGGAAAAAAATAGGTAGGCCCTTCCAGAAAATTACTTTTTTTTTTTTTTTTTAATAAGCTTTTTTTTTTTTTTTTTTTTTTGCGGTACGCGGGCCTCTCACTGTTGTGGCCTCTTCCATTGCGGAGCACAGGCTCCGGAAGCACAGGCTCAGCTGCCATGGCTCATGGGCCCAGCCGCTCCGCAGCATGTGGGATCTTCGGGGACCGGGGCATGAACCCGTGTCCCCTGCATCGGCAGGCAGACTCTCAACCACTGCGCCACCAGGGAAGCCCCAGAAAATTACTTTTTAAATGTTGTTTTCTTGTCAGCATCCTCAACACCAAGGACAAGCTCTCACCTCTGAGCGGAGGGCTCCAGTACATGGGGCTTCCCGCCCACTCACAATACCTAAGGGGCTAAGTCTGAGTTTCCTAGATTCCCAGTAGCATCATGCTGCTTAAAGCATTAACACCTTTAAAGATATCTGGTTAGGAGGGAGGTTTTAAAAAGATGCTCCACAAATAAGATAAAGAAGTCCTTTAGGCTCTAGAGTTAACCTGCAAAAAAAAAAAAATCCATTTTGCAAAAACTAGCCTTTTCTTCTTTGAGGAATAGAGAGTATTTAGCCCAAAGAAAGAATTCATTCTAAGCTGAGACCTTACTGTAAATTAAAGTAAAAAGCCCCATCTTTCTTATCCAGTTTATGAATAAAGAGGAAAAAGGAAAGTAAAGATAATTAGCAGCAGGATATAACTCTGTATTTTAAGGTAATTACTAACTGGGCTGAGTGTAAACTGTTTTGAAAATGAAAAAAAATTTACCCAAGAAATGCAAAACGTTGCAACATTTATAACTGTAAAGTTTTGAAATCATTTGAAAAGTGTTTCCAGTGATAGCTCAAGTCCATCTACAGTGAAGCCAAGTATCCTTCAAACACCAAGATTCACCTTTTCAATTAGAAATAACAATGCTTACCCCTACCCTGGTAAAGAAAGCAACCTCACTCCAGCTTCACCTCATTATTTTTAATTTCCTTTTCCTTCTACCTTTATTTCCTACCTGTGCTTTCCCGTATTTCGTCAAAGAAGTCAGCCTGGAAGGCTTCTAAGCCCTTGCCCTTGCCCTTACACTTTGGGGAGGCTGGCACATTAACTCCGGCCGTAACAACAACACACATGCACACACTTTGAAAAAAAAAAAAAACTCAGTGATTTCTGAAGACTAAAGAACTGCATCAAATTTCGTGTATTTCCTAATCACAATGCAAATTATGTTAGACTGAGAGATTTCTGGCATGCTGCTACCAGGAAAGTTTTGGCTTATAATTTGTCCTCTGGTGGTTGCAGCATTTAAAATGCAATGAAAACATCCCAGAAGCCCTTTGCAGATGTATTATGAACACAATGTATAGGCCCCTTGCTCCGTGAAAAGAAACAAACAACACACAAAGCTGAGGTTCAGATAATTTGGAATGAAAAATAGCAACAACGAGAAAACCCAACTTTGCCCCAAATGTTCTGTTAGCTATTAGGTGATAGCCAATTTTTCTGCTCAGCATTAGTAGCCCTGAAAAACTAAAAGCCAAGAGGCCCACTGGTTGAGCCAGCTTAATGAAGAACATATTTCAAGGTCTCTTCTCCCCTGCCATCAGGGAACAAGTTTTCACCTGAATGGATGCAATGGCAGTGTTAGCCTTGGTGCCTTTAAAATGAACTGAACAGAGTTTCATACATATTTATCACCCTGACATGTGATTTTGCTGTCTGAACAAACAAAATCCCTGCACCGCCGTCTTAGTGACTTGGAGAACTTGAAGTAAAAAAAAAAAGGGAGCCTCACGGATGGACCTAGAGCCTGTCATACAGAGTGAAGCAAGTCAGAAAGAAAAACAAATACTGTAGGCTAACACACATATATGGAATCTAAAAAAACGGTACTGAGGAACCTAGTGGCCGGAAAGGAATAAAGACACAGACTTAGAGAATGGACTTGAGGACACAGGGAAGGGGAAGGTGTGACAAAGTGAGAGAGTAGCATTGATATATATACGCTACCAAATGTAAAATAGCTAGCTAGCGGGAAGCAACCGCATAGCACAAGGGAGATCAGCTCGGTGCTTCGTGACCACCTAGAGGGGTGGGATAGGGAGGGTGGGAGGGAGACGCAAGAGGGAGGAGATACGGGGATATATGTATATGTACAGCTGATTCACTTCGTTA
Source organism: Kogia breviceps (assembly GCF_026419965.1). Classification (NCBI taxonomy): domain Eukaryota; kingdom Metazoa; phylum Chordata; class Mammalia; order Artiodactyla; family Physeteridae; genus Kogia; species Kogia breviceps. Next base: position 73,628,078 of record NC_081311.1, on the reverse strand, counting down.
TACAGCAGAAACACACCATTGTAAAGCAATTTTACTCCAACAAAGATATTGAAAAAAAAAAAAAGGCAGCCTCAGATTCTGGTGAACAGGCTTGAGAAGGGAACTGGGGGTCTACACTCACGTCTAACGCCTGTGGACACTCCTGCTGCCCAGAGACACAGCCTTGCAGGGGGTAGGGAAGTACAGGCTGCAGGAAAATCCTGCATCCATTCACTTGGTATTGGAAGAAGAAACTACTTCTCCAGACTGAGGGGAGGAGAGGGAGAAGGAAAATGAAGGTAAGCCTTTGCCTAGATGAATAGACAGATTTGGGGACTTACTGAAATCCTTCCTCTCAGTTTCACTCTGAACTGCTCAGCAATACATCATGTGGTATTGGTGGCTTCAGCAGTGGTTTTTGCCCACAACTTCCTTCCTTCCCTCCATATATCATCTTTCCATAGGTGTTAGGAAACTGCAACTGCTTTAATTCCAGGAGGCATTTTCACCTCAGGGAGCAAGTCAATAATAGTAAAAATAAGCCATGCCACTTAACAAGAAATCCAGGAAACCTTTATTTGTAAGTGCTTTCAATCATCAATAAGAATGTGTCTCCCCCATAATGAGTGCAATAATTTCTATTACAGCTATAGTGGCGTTATTTTCTGAGGACCACATCCAATTTCAAGTGTGAATCAAAAGAACAAAACTACAAACCTATCTGTTATTTTAAGGTCTAAAATTTGAATACTGGATTAGAGTGAAAAGATTCAGAGATACATATAATACCTAGTACTCTTATCTCACTCCTGTTCCAGTCTTTTAAAAAAAGATTAAAAAAAAATATTCATTACCTTTTGGCAGTGCTATTGGTTGAGAAGAGTGTAGGCCACAATTGAACAGCGCTTCCCAAGAGCAGGAAGTGAACCTGATGCCTTGGGATTACAAAAAACTGAGGAGAAAATCCATGAGTGCTAAAACCACTATCAATCTCAGCAACAACAGATCTTCCAATTGGCATTGGTGATGGGTGGTTGGTGGTTAACAGTTAGGCAGTGGAATTAAGGATTTTTTTTTTTAAAGTTTTAAGACTGAGGGACCAATGGACAGAATCATATCAAGAGTGACAAGACAAGTAAGCCAATCATTAGAGCATTCTGTTTATGCTAGCTCTTAACGATCTGAGCAGTCCAGAATCTTCCATCACTGCAAAATGAGCCTGACTTTGCAAGGAGATCCCGTGTATTGCTCTCCATGACAAACAGATGCAACTATGACAGTGAAACTAAGTAGGACCCTTCAGGGTCTTACCAGGGAGAGATCTCCATCCTATCCCTGTCCCTGTTGGAACCCCTGCCTCTTGGTTTGTAGAAAAGCTTTAGCCTCCTTGGCCTTCTCTGAGTTCCAAAGAGCAAATTTAATCACAGAAGTGAGAAAACAGTCAAGCAAGACAGAATAATAATAGTTTAGCCATAAAACAAAGTCAAAGACCTTTAGTTCCTCTTCAAGGGCTATAAATAATATCCTAAGCCATATCCTTGAGTTGTTTTGCAGATACTAAAACCCCCACAAGGTAGAAGAAGTTAGCTGCATGCTGACCACGAGCACACATAGACCCCAGACCAGTTGGAACCAGAAGGTTGATGACTGAGATTCCTGAAACATCACCATTACCTCGCCATCAACCAACCAGAGAATTGTGCACGAGCTGATCATGCACCTTGTAACCCTCTCCCCTCACGTTGTCTTTAAAAACCCTTCCCTAAAAGCCATCAGGGAGTTCAGGTCTTTTGAGCATAAGCTGCCTGTTCTCCTTGCTTGGTGCCCTGCAATAAACACTGTACTTTCCTTCACCACAACTGGTATCAGTGGACTAGGTTTTTTGTGCATCAGGTAAGCAGACTAAAGTTTGGTTCAGTAGCAACTGCAGGACTGTGAGCTCTAAAAGTCAGTGACACAGAAGGAGGTTTCAAAAGGTAAGGACAAAACAGGCAACAGAATTTTTAAATTTCCTTTTTAGAAAGTAAGATATTTTCCAATTACAAAAGTAATGCGGGGCTTCCGTGGTGGCACAGTGGTTGAGAGCCCGCCTGCCGATGCAGGGGACACGGGTTCGTGCCCCAGTCTGGGAGGATCCCACATGCCGCGGAGCGGCTGGGCCCGTGACCCATGGCCACTGAGCCCGCGCATCCGGAGCCTGTGCTCCGCAACGGGAGTGGCAACAGTGAGAGGCCTGCGTACCGCAAAAAAAAAAAAAGGTAACACACATTGCTTTCTACAAAATGAGAAGGAAAGGAGCATAAGAAAATTAACATGGGGGGGTGGTGGTGGGATGAACTGGGAGATTGGGATTGACACCTATACACTAATATGTATAAAATAGATAACTAATAAAAACCTGCTGTATAAAAAAAGTTTTATAGACAAAAAAAAATTAACATAACCTATAAGCTCAGCACCCAAGTATAATTACAGCTAACGTTTCAGAGAATAGTCTTTTAGACTTTTTTTCTAACATAGATATTATATATCATATTCTTCTAAAGAGTTTGCTCATAAAACATTTCTTATAAATTTTAATTACAAATTATGATTAAACTAAAACCTCTCTTCAAGGCATTCCAGGGCTGAATTTAGTTCTAATGTAGGCTTGGCATTAGACTAGAAGGCTCTTTTCCAGACATTTTTCACCAATCCGGTCAATCAATCCCATGGTCTGAGCTTTTAGGCAAGGGTGTTCACAAAATCAAGGTAACTATCTTGCAGATATATACAAAAATGAGGGAGGAAAGCTGCATGCTTTTGTGTGTGTGTGTGTGTGTGTGTTTGTTTCAGACGGGCATAACATATTTGGAGACATGTAAGCTATCTTCCAAACTTGATCTTCTAAAAGGGCAAAGGATGTCCACTCATCTACACTTAAATAAACTTGATTCAGTTTTTAAAGGTATTAGATACCACCTCTATCATAGCAGATGGGAAGGGAGGTATCTCCTCTATAGTAATAATCTCGTTTTGTTCTCAGGACTAAAGAATTCCTTTGAAATGCACATAAAAGCACTGTTCAATCACTATTGGAGACAATAGCCATAGAACAAATGACAAAACCAAAATTGTTTCATAAATAGCCTCTAAGCAGCCTTTGGGTGAAAAACGCTGAACACTTCCCTGGTGAACAGGTCAATTTACTTCTTTGTCTATCAGTGTCACCTGCAACACAGGTTCTCTTAGTAGGCTATCATAACAAGGTCTTATCCAGAAGCAAGCATCCTAGAGAGTCTTATTGAAGTAATTACACAGTTGGAAAAGTCTACCGATACCAATTACTCTAAAAATCTTCCAGATGGAGATTAGTTCTACCATACTGGGTGGCAGAAGATGTGAGCCTTCAACAAAGGACTGGCTGAAATCCTTCAGGAAAGCCTGGGGGATGGGTACAGTAGGCCTACAGCTCTTCTTCCCTGCATCTATACAAGATCCTTCCAACTGGCCAACGGTAGGAGGGATTCTTGGGTATTTACCACAAAATGGCATGCTGTGACATCTGGTGTCTCAAGGGGGGATCACCTACCATGCCACAGAATAGACACAGCTCCAGAACTTGCCAGAGACCTCAACCTCGAACTACCTGCCAACCGTGTCCTTTCAAAAGGAAGAACCAGGAGTGGGGAATGAGGAGTTATTTTTTAATGGGTTCAGAGTTTCAGTTTGAAAAAGTTCTGGGGATGGATGGTGGTGATCGTTGCACAACAATGTGAATGTACAATCCTCAATGCCACTGAATTATACACTCAAAAATGGGTGAGAAGGCAAATTTTGTTTTGTTTGTTTATGTTATTTATATTTTACTACAAAAACAAAAAATATATATGGCGTAAGAACCAAGCTGAGAGTCATGAGAGATTGTCTCAGAGACATGCTGACCATCCATTTGTCCAGATTCGACAGGTGAGACCACTGACGAGCTACAGACCCACCTAGAGCTCCCGAAACAATAGACTCACACCCTCGGACGGGACGCTTTGTTTTGACTGATGGCAAACATAAGACCCCGCCATGTGAAGACAAGCGCTCCACATGACAGACTGCTTTAGGCAAGAACAGTTTCTTGTGCTGTTCAGTGTGTTTATTATTCAGTATCTTTAGAAAGATCCACGCACCTCAAAAAAATCTAAGTTTTTTTTTTTTTTTTTTTTGGTGCTAGGCGGGCCTCTCACTGTTGTGGCCTCTCCCATTGCGGAGCACAGGCTCCGGACGCGCAGGCTCAGCGGCCCTGGCTCACAGGCCCAGCCGCTCCGCCGCATGTGGGATCCTCCCAGACCGGGGCATGAACCCGTGTCCCCTGCATCGGCAGGCGGGTTCTCAACCACTGCGCCACCAGGGAAGCCCTCCTAAGTTTTTAATATATGAAAATTTTTTTCTCTTGACCAAGCAAAACTATTTCTTTTAATGTAAGAATTGTGAAGAAAAATCACTATGTTTTTCCAAGTTATAGCTTTATTTATAGGATGCTCAGAGCTTAAATTTTAAGTTCAAACCTCCTTATGCCAAGTATATTTCTATAACTAACCTCCTTTTCGTTGCACTTGTCTCTTGTGCTTTCACTCTATTCAGCAGCTTATTTTAAGGGACATCCATGTCCTTGGAAAGTAGGTGGGTCATGATAATAAGTGAATGAGAGATTAGTTATAAACGACACACTACAGACCAGTCACAATGAAAATGAGTCTTTACAGAGAAAAGGAGTATAATCTGGCTAGGTTTTGACTGCTTTATAAGTACTTTAATCAGACTCCAAATACCAACGACTATGCAAGTTGAAAACCAAAAAATGTTTCTTGAAGTGTTAAAAATTAGGACACCTGATTACACACTAAACTCAGAAAAGCAAACCATAATCAATCGCATCCTTATATTTCTAGAAGCAACATGCAGAATAATTTGTCTAATGCTGCCAAGGTGAGGTAGAGTCAAAGGTCAAACTAACCTTCTTCCTCATTTTTTGTCTAACTCAGAATACACAGGAATAAAGAAAAAGTTTCAATGCAAAAATTTCACCATAAATCTCTGCTAGACAATAATGCCTGAGTACCTCTATCCTTCACATTCCATCAGCTACCATATAAATCAAATTTTGTACAAGACTGCAATGGTATCTTTATTCAGTAATTAGGTAGGAAAATGAGAAGAAAAGAAAGATGGGGTAAAAGTTGCCTGGACCATTTTATGTTTTTTGTTTGTTTGCGGTACGCAGGCCTCTCACTGTTGTGACCTCTCCCGTTGCGGAGCACAGGCTCCGGACGCGCAGGCTCAGCGGCCATGGCTCACGGACCCAGCCGCTCCGCGGCATGTGGGATCTTCCCGGACCGGGGCACGAAACCGTTCCCCTGCATTGGCAGGCGGACTCTCAACCACTGCGCCACCAGGGAAGCCCCATTACATGGTCTTAACACTAAGGTTTCTGGTCTTCTCTTCTAACATTTTATATGTTAGAAGGTAAGAGAAGAATTTAGGAAGTTTTTTAAAAGCCCCTAATATCCTTTTGTTGTAATCTCACTAAAATATGTATTTCAATCAAATTAATGAGTGAAATTGTTAGTAATACCAGTGAATAGAAAATACAAGGAAGTATTCCTACCTTTTACAGCCATCTGCCAAAATGGTAATAGTGGTCCTCCTCAGAAAATTTTATACCTGCCCACTCTTTTGGACACGCTTTGTTAAATAATGAAAACTCAATGTCCTACTTATTCTCAAGTTCATATTAAATAAACCGCAAAATATTTGCACCCTAAACAAATTTTACTTTTGTACTTTGCTAGGAAGCTTCCAGGAAAACCAAACCAAACCAAACAAAACAGGAAGGGGAATCTCTGAACTAGAAAAATCAAAACTTCTATATGTTTTGTGTGTTGTCTTCTATACACCATTAGCGATAAATGTTAAGTTTCAACATTTGTTATTTGTTCAGTAACATATTACTCACCCATCTGAACACGATTGTGTAAAATTTTAACTATCACAGATACACATCTTTTTCTCCCCCCAAATTGACATTTCCCTTTGTGTCCTCATATATTCGTGCAAAAGACCCACTTCTGCTTGCCAAAAATGTTTATGTATTCATTACAGATTCAACATTAAAGGAAAAGAAATCTCGTATTTGGTGTTAATCCTCATAATTCCAAAATACTGCATACAGCATTTACTCCTGCGCTAAAGCCTCAGGCTTATCAGCAATTTCTTGAAATGCTCAGGGTATAAAATATCTTACCTTACCTAAGCAGATGAGCTAGGAACCACAGAACCACAATCTTGAGTATTACACTGCTGCCATCTTTACTAGGTATTTTTAATCTCTAAAGAATTTTAGCTACAACCTTATCAGCAAACGTTTCATGCAAAGTTTTGTATCAAAGTCATTTTTTTCCTAGAGAAGAAAACAGGCAGGGAAGATGAGAGAGAAGTACCTGCATCAATTTTCTGGAGAGCTCATTAGTGAGGAACTCTTCTTCCTTCTCATAATTTACAGCAAGGGTTTCTTTCTCCTTCTGCAAAGCCTGAATTTTCTTGAATAAAGTGTTACTGATGAATTCTTCTTCCTGCTCAGCCCGGGCTTGCTGTTAAAATAAAAAAGAGAACAAAAAAATATGTTAAGGAAACAGGAATTTACTAATTGAAATATAGTTCTTATTTCCAGAGAGGGCACCCATTTTAATTAGAGCTCTATTTTTAACTGTGAGCCAATATACCCCAAGAAGCATAAAACAGAGGAACTCAGTAGCAACCATAAAAGTAAATCTGTTACCCCAAAGGGCCTCCCTGTATTATGCATGGCCCCTCTTCTTAAAGAGATATTCCAAAGAAATTAACAAAGATTGTTTTGCAATTTTTAGAAGCCATCCCAAGTCAATCACCAGAATACAGAAAGCTTCTTCTCCTTTAGGGCAGAGGGGTTCAGTACTGGGGTATATGCATCGATTCATGACAACTCTCTACAACTCTCCACATTCCAAAGGTTCAGAGTTAAAACATCTAGGCAACATTTTTACTGAAGCAGAGAAGTACCTCTCGCTTAAAAATGAAATCGTCAAATCATGTCACCTCTTTAAGATGTTACTAAAAGGGTTTCGATATGCAATTTAAAAAGCAATGCAGATAGACATGGATTAATTTACATGTTCGTTGAATCGTTGCTGGAAGGAAACACAGCAAACGGCTAAAAAGTAGTTAATTGCAAAGCAGCACGAATCCAGGGAGTGAAGAGTAAGGATGGATGAGAGTGTCATTTTTCACTTATTTATTTCCCTACTGGGAATTTTCTGGAGGTGAGGGCACAGACAGGCATTACTGAGCATTAAAAACAGAAGAAAAGGGAGTCAGGCATAATTCAATGGAGATGAAAATATTTTTCTGCAGATCCCTTCCTCCACCTATGTTCTAACAGAATAAACAGAATAATGAGCCATCCCTGAAGAAAATTAATCTTTTCAGAAAAAGGGTACTTCTTTCAAATGGGCTCAACTCTATTCAAAGTACTTTTTAAACTGCAGCATTTTGATGTGTTAATTCCCAATAATGCATTCCTGTTTCATCTGCCAAGTCCAGGGAAGGAGAACTGCATCAATTCCAAGCCTCTAGTACCTGTCACTTATAATAATACAAGAGAGCTAGAGGGCAGGAGACAAAAGGGCACCTACATTAAACAGTTACCACACCTTTTATTGTAAAAGGTCCGACAACCATTCCCAAATCAGCTGGTTTGGATTTCTGTACATACGCACTGACTTCCCCGACACCCAGGCCCCCCTGAGAGCACTGATTTCTGGGGAGCCCATCCTCCCTGCTCCCCATCACTACAGCAGAGAGAAGGATGCCAGGGCCTGGAACTGCCTGCCTAGCAAATCTACCAAAGAAAGCCACGTGTATGTAGTACTTAGACTGAAAAACAGAGCTACGTAGAAAATGGAAACTTCAGGAGGAGGTGTTGCAGTCCAGTTCTTTAAGACAGCATTTTGGGATAGGCCGGGAGACGTGAACAGCAAAGAAGAACACATCAGCTAATAAGGTTTTATGACCAGCCAAGCACATCCCGGGAGCAGGCCCTAGGTTCCCAGGCCCTTACACACTCCGTAATTCATTAGCACTTCTCAAGGTCATACTCTTTACTCCATGGTCAAAGGAACACTGCCCAGGACTGGCACCTCCCCTCTCCTTTAAATTAACCTCCAACTCGGCTTTCGGCTTCAAAACTCTCAGACCTCAAGATCTCACCCTAGTGCAATGGGCAGGAATCCAAAGCATTTCTTTCAGGCATATCTGACACACATATCCAACCCCGCAATCTGTTTGAGCTACCTGTTTTTCTGGTTTTGACTGACAAAGTTCTATATGATTTGAATTCTGATTATTCTAAAAGCTACAGGACAAAAAAGGTAGAGAGGGGAACTGTAATGCCTTTGCAGGTGACTGTGCACTTAGATTTCAAAAGGTTTGCCATAAATTCATTTCATTATCAAGTCAGACTCAACTTCTTGTGTATTACCAGGCATTCCCTCTTTTCAGTGACTGGGAAATTTACCCACAGGCAGTAACAGAGAACCAGACTCAGAGGCCCAGCAGACTACCTCCCCCTGTGCACAAGGACCCAGAAGTGAGAAGCTGAGAACAAGAGGACAGGCCCTAAGAGTTTATTCATGAAACTTCCACCTCAGCCCCTCACCCTTCCCATATTTCATCCAATCATTAAGTTACAGGGGCAACAGGTCTCAGTGTAATATAAAACAAAACTCTGTGATAGAAAATAGATGAGTGGTTGCCAGGGGCTGAGAGGGGTGGATGTGGAGAATGGAGAATGACTGCTTCTGAGTATAGGACTTCTTCTGGGGTGTCAAAAATGGTGTGGAATTAGTGCTAACAGGGTGTGTAACCTGGTGAATATACTAAAAGCCAGCGAACTGTACACTTGAAAAGGGTGAATTTTATGGTATGTGAATTATAACTAGATTAAGGGAAAAAACTCTAATAATTAACAGGGTCCTGTATTTTTACAGAGCACTGGGTTTCCTTTGCAACTCTTCCCAGGGAAAGTAGCAAATTTATTATAAAAAGCATCGGGAGGACTTCCCTGGTGGGCCAGTGGTTGAGACTCCGTGCTTCCACTGCAGGGGGCGTGGGTTCGATCCCTGGTCAGGGAACTATGGTCCCACATACATGCCTTGCGGCCTGGCCAAAACATAAAATAAATAAAATAAAAAGGATTCGGAGAGGGCGATGTTTGAGCTAGATCTGCTCTGAAAGTGCCTTCCAAAATGAGTGATGGTTGTGAGAGACTCGAGCTTTAGCCAACAAAATTCTTCACCATTTTAGAGTAGCCACTTATTTCTAGGCAAAGCCCATTCATAGAAAACTCCACTCTCAGGACCCACCACTAGTGTGAGGAACTGTTCTGTGGAAGCTAGTTAAAGCCTTTCTAGCTTAACAAGGGGTTAAGCAGGCCTGGCACAGATTTTGTTCAAGCCTTCCTTTTGCTGAGGTTTAGCACGGGGGACTGTCACTCTGCATACCACTGTCATCCCAGAGAAAAACCACACATCTGAAGGGCAAGCCTCCAGGCCCCCGAAACATAAAACCCCAGTTCACCCTTTCTGCAACTGGTCATGGGGCACTGTTAGAAATTAACACGCAAATGAGGACAAAAGACAAGGTGCTGTATCCAATACAACCCCAGAGAAAATTGGTTAAAAGACCAGCTCCAGGCGCTTCCCTGGTGGCGCAGTGGTTAAGGATCCGCCTGCCAATGCAGGGGACACGGGTTCGAGCCCTGGTCTGGGAAGAGCCCACATGCGTCGGAGCAACGAAGCCCATGCGCCACAACTACTGAGGCTTCAAGCCACAACTACTGAAGCCCGCGCTCCTAGAGCTTGTGCTCTGCAACGAGAAGCCACTGCAATGAGAAGCCAGCGCACGACAACGAAGAGTAGCCCCAGCCTGCTGCAACTAGAGAAAGCCCAAGCACAGCAACGAAGACCCAATGCAGCCAAAAATAAATTTAAAAATTAAATCTTTAAAAGATCAGCTCTGACAACCAGAGTAGGTACCATGCATCACAGACAAGCAGGAAGCATCCATTTGGAATTCTCCCTGCAGCTTTCTTCCCATTCTTTGTGCATTATCTTCTCAATCTTACTCTTAAATCCTGGCTTTTTCTTCCCCTAAACACCAAAACAGGCCTTTTTATTTAGGCCGTAAAACAAATTACCTTTCTAATTTATTTCCCCCAAGCCAAGAGCTAAGTAGACAAAGGCCTAGGAGCAAAACAGGCCACATGCCATTTGCAAGCAACTAGGGGTCCGGCAGGTAGACAGAGCAAAGATAAAACAGGCTAACATGGAATCTCATCAGTTTTATCAAATCTATTTCGCTTTTAACTGCAATGCTTTAAAATCAGCATACCTAAACAAATTCAAAAATAAAACTATATTTCCAATGCTAAAATTTATTTTACAATTTAAAATCAAGGTTTGCCTATAATTCCATAAACTCTCAAAAGAAAATGTGAACCAAAAAATTAGGAACTCTTTGTTTTGCATATGTTTGTAGAGTTGAAGATTTGGAAAATCTGGGGGGAAATTTTTAAAAACCTGTGATTACAGATATAGAGAACAAACTAGCGGTTACCAGTGGGGAGAGGGAAAGGGGGAAGGGGCATTAGAGGAGTAGGGAAGTAAGAGGTATAAACAATTTAGATATAAAATAAGCTACAAGGATATATTGTACAACATGGGGAATATAGCCAATATTTTATAATAACTATAAATGGAGCATAACTTTATTAAACTGTGAATTACTATATTGTACACCTGTAACTTATATAATATTACACAGCAACTATAGTTCAATTAAAAATGTGATTATATTTTCATGTTCAATAAGGTTCTAACTGCTACATTCAGAAGCAGAGTGAATGTTGGTATAACCTTATTCACTTATCGGTGTCTGCTACTTTGACCCTCACCCAGCAGGGATCACTCAATGTCTACAGTGATGTGAGGACTAGAGTACAAAGCAAGTCCCCATCACTCTTTCCCCATCCTCCCAGAGTCCAATTAAAAATAAAAAAATAAAAAAAAAAGGAAAGGGAGAGAGGGGGGACAGACAGGAGCAATTTACCAAGTCCTCTGGGAAACGCACGCGCGCGCACACACACACACACACACACACACACACACACAAAAAAAATTCTTTTCTCTTGAGTCACCACATATTGAGGCAACCATACTCTAGGTGAGCACAATTTTCTGATAAGGAAATCATTCTCACCCACTGCTCTCATGACTGGGGCACAAATTTGATAGGAGATTCCCATGTGATTGTTTAGTGCTTCTGTTCTTTATCAGTGGTATTCTGGAGATCAAGGGTTAGTACAGAAAGGAGAATTCAAAAACTCAACAATAGCACTGCTGAAAATTCAAGTACCAAGAACAAAGTTATGTAAAATGATGCAACTCATCATCTGTCAAGAATTTAAAAAAAGGACAGTTTCCAAAGCAAAAAAATATAGGCACTATCTATTTCATACAAGGCATGGGTAAAGGATATAATCAAGAGAAAAGTTCAAGTGCCTACCAAGATAACACATTTGCATTTGTTTTAAAAAATTACTTTTAAGTTGAAGGCTGACTTGCTTTAATAACAAAAAATCATAATAAATAATAAGATACCTTGAAGCTCTAATGCTTAAGAATCCAGGCAGGCTCTATTTATTATTTTAATTATTTAAATTCCTTAAATTTAGGAACCTATTTAAATGTATTATTCTAATTACTTAAATTTATTATCCTGTTGCTTAGTCACTTAACAATACAAATTTTAATGATCTTAACACCTCAGTTTGAAAGAGCATCTGAAACCAAACTGTCAGGATAGCAGACACCACCCAGCACCAAGCCAGGCCACCAAGTAACACTCAGTTCTTTTCTCTGCTGTCCTATTTATTAGGTGCATCACTGCCCATATCAATTGTTCTGGGAGATGCTCGGCGTTCAGTAGAGCTCATGACTGATGGCTGGCACCTCTTATAGGATTCGCTTGAACATCGGTCATACCCATGGGTTTATCAACACAAACCACTATGGTATGGTTGTCCTGCACTGGCTAACACTAAGTGCCAGGACCGCAGGGGTGGGTGACAAGTGATACATGTGACAAGCCCAAAGCACACACCTACGTTCCCTCTATTAGAAGAACTAGGGAAATAAAACAGCAAAAATGTGACTTAAAAAAAAAAAAAGAACTAGGGAGGTGATGTCAATTACATGCCTAAGTATTACACCTCTCTATTGAGTCCGTGAAAGTACCAGGTAATTTTGTGCTTCCTTCACACCGTGTACCAGGCGGCAGTAAAAGCAATTAATAGCTGATGGATGAAGGCACTTATATTATTTATTTTCTTCCAGTATTGCCAGCAAATCACTAAATACACAAGAGCCAGAAGAGAATCATTATTAGCCCTTACAACTGGGCTATTCTGCCCCAGACACTACGCTCAGGCCACTGTTCCAGGACTGGAGGGCAAGAGAGCAAACGGCAACAAAGGGTGACTTTCAGGACAAGAAGAACTCAGAGAATCTTGATGTTAAAAAGGACCCTAATGGTGACCAAGTTTCATCAAGCTACAGTGCCTCTCAAACCAGCTTCAGTGAAAGACTGAGTCCTCACCACCAATCTGCAGGGGACAACACATCCCTCTGTGCATGTTCTATTAGACATGACCAGAACACAGCTCCACAGACATGCCTCGCCCCATGAATTCAACAACACCCAAACTGGTCCATGCCTGGCTCAGGAAGATAAGTCCACTGGTCACTTGCTTGGATACAGAACAGTGAGAAATTGCTAGGGAAGCTGCTAAATGTTTGCATGGGTTATGGATTAAGAATTTATCTCCCGGTGACAAAGAGTACAGGTCCACAGGCCAAACTCTGAATAGTGTCACTGGTGGGGGCAGCTGCACATACACCATCAGACTCTGGGGTCAGGCTGCCTGGCTTGCAGGGTACCTATGGCCACCTCCATCTGTGTGACCCCCGGGGAGCCATGCGACCTCTCTGAGCCATTGCTTTCTCCTCTGTAGAGTGAAAATAATGGCACCTCCTTCTGGGTTGGTTATGAAGACAAAATAACATAATTCACATCAAGAGCTTATCATAGTACCTCGCATGAGTAAGCACTCAAGAGGTATTTACAAAAAAGCTTGAGGAGGGGGCATGTACAGGATGATTCATGAGAAAACAGTGAAATCTTACAGAATCTCCATTTAGCTAAAAGAAATGGACAGAATTATGGCACATCCCCGGGGCGGGGTGGGGGAGGGGAACACAGTGGAACCATTTTAAAAAAAATATGGTTTGTATGTACCGTCATAAAAAGATGTCTCGCAACAAATGGCCAAGTGAAATAGCGAAGGTAAAGGTGGAAGGGCCCCATGTTGAGTTCCCAAACAAAAACCACACATCAGGGACACAAACCACTATGCATCAGTTAACAGAAACTATCTGTTTATGATCCCACGTACAGACACTAACTACCCTATCCTCACGATAAGCAAAGGCTTCAGACATTCAAATTCTCATAAACTATAAAATAACTTTACCTAAAACATGCACAAAGAAACAAGAGGATCACAAATGTGAAAGACATCAATTGACACAGGAAGGAAAATGAAAAGATGTAACACACAACTAACTAAAGACTAGGGTGAATAACAGTAGAGAAAAAGAGAGGGGGCATATTTGAAGAGATGGTGGCTTCAACTCTACAAACATATGCAATCTGAGAATATCCCGTAAGTAATCTAAAGAAAGACCTGAGGGAATTCCCTGGTGGTCCAGTGGTTAGGACTCCGTGCTTTCACTGCCCGGGCTGGAGTTCAATCACTGGGCTGGAGTTCAATCACTGGTCGGGGAACTAAGATCCCAAAAGCCTCAGGGCTCAGCCAAAAATAAATAAATAAACGCAGCTCCTCATCCTGTGTTTGTTTTTGCCCAATCTGCCAACCCTATCTGGTTTCCGAGTCTCTCACCATTACACCAAGTTCAGCTTTGGGGGTACAGCACAATACTCACACCCTTGCCCCTTCTTTAGCAACAGACTGCTGTTCAAGACAGTTTTCAAAAAGTTTCTTTGGTATTTTCTCATTTTTCCTCTCAAAATTCTTCATCTCCTACTGCAACAGTTACCAGATCCATAGTATACTCAAACTGCTGTTAAGTTCCCACTCCAGTATAACTCCCAAACAACCCCTTCCCCAAAATGAATCAGGCCCCCAAATCAGCGACCTTCTTTCCATTACAAAACAAAGCTGTGAGCACCTAGCAGCCCTTTCTTTGCTGAAGAAAGCAATCAGATTGATTGCTAAATTATACTAAAATGTGAAAGACTTTTTTCCTAATCCTGATGATTTTTTTTTTTTTTCCTCAGAAGACAGGAGGGCATAATAGGATACCTGCCTCAGTATTTTCATTCAGAACAAGTTCGTTCTATCAGTTACCTATTGCTATGTAACAGACCATTCCAAAACGTATGTATTATTTGTCATTATTCTAAAGGTTGATGGGTGGGTGATTCCTTGGTTGGTTTCATGGCGCTCACTCACAAGGCTGCATTCAGCTGGAGGTACAGCTGAGCTAGATGATCCAAGATCAAGGGGTAGGAAATAGATTCAAATAGACTCCATGTCTTAATGGCAGGGGCAGCCAAATACTGTGCTGGTGATTTTCAAGTGACCACACTCAACCAGAATACTTCCCTTTTTCAAAGCTTCTTCCCTTCTTTTGAAGGCACAGATTTCCTAAAATCTCTCAGGGTTTTTTGGTAATGGATCAGAATGGGAAAGGAGCAACTCTAGAATTTGGTTAGTGTGTGCAGTCAGATCTAAGTGGGAGGACTACCTACACTGGTAATGACCACCAACAAATTCAGTACAGTCAGAAGGTTTTCCCTTGTTAAGCTTACAGGATATACTTGTTCTCTAAACTCAATTCCTCTCTGGCTGACAGCACTAGAGAATGTAGTCTCCTGGCGAAGTAACAATCCATTTTCCCAATTATAAACACAGGAATGGGTCCTGCAGTACTATCATGGGTAATCTCAGATCTATCAGCAATAAGTAAAAAGAGATCAGACAAAAAATATCAGTGCCTGTCTCAAGCCACACAGATTTGTAAGAACAGGGCTCACAAACTAGACAGATGCAGAGATGTATGGACAGAAATGCAAAGGGAGAAAGGACCACATCAGTGTTGTGTGTTTATGGTTCACATCACTGATTAACTTCAATCCATGATCTTCACGTTGATTAAAAAGAAAAATTTAACTGAAGGCTTTCCTTTTTTTTTAAACGTCTTTATTATAGTTGCTTTACAGTATTGTGTTAGTTGCTGCTGTATAACAAAGTGAATCAGCTATACATAAACATATGTCCCCATATCCCCTCCCTCTTGTGTCTCCCTCCCACCCTCCCTATCCCACCCCTCCAGGTGGTCACAAAGAACCGAGCTGATCTCCCTGTGCTATGCAGCTGCTTCCCACTAGCAATTTTACATTTGGTAGCGTATATATGTCCATGCCACTCTCTCACTTCATCTCTGCTTACCCTTCCTCCTCCTCGTGTCCTCAAGTCCATTCTCTACGTCTGCGTTCAAGGCTTTTCTTTTATTACATTTAAAGAGCTCCACGGGGCTTCCCTGGTGGCAAAGTGGTTAAGAATCCGCCTGCCAGTGCAGGGGACATGGGTTCGAGCCCTGGTCCGGGAAGATCCCACATGCCGCAGAGCAACTAAGCCCATGTGCCACAACTACTGAGCCTGCGCTCTAGAGCCCATGAGCCACAACTACTGAGCCTGCGTGCTGCAACTACTGAAGCTCGCATGCCTAGAGCCCATACTCTGAAACAAGTGAAGCCACCACAGTGGGAAGCCCGTGCACTGCAACGAAGAGGAGCCCCCACTCACCGCAACTAGAGAAAGCCAAGCCCGTGCGCAGCAACGAAGACCCAACGCAGCCAAAAATAAATAAATAAATATATTTAAAACAATAATAAAAAAAATAAAGAGCTCCACGGAAACAGGTAACATTCAACAGGTAAATAATCTCCAGGGTTTACTTTGGCTCAAAAGCCATGGGGGAAGTTATGCATTGCTCTTGGAAGATGTGTCCTTAAAACAGGTCTTGGGGCTTCCCTGGTGGTCCCATGGTTAAGAATCCGCCTTCCAGTGCAGGGGACACGGGTTGCGATCCGCGGTTGGGGAACTAACATCCCACATGCCGCAGAGCAGCTAAGCCTGCAGGCCACAACTAGAGAGAGGCCAGTGCACCGCAGCAAAGATCCCTCGTGCTGCAACTAAGACCTGACGCAGCCAAATTAATTAATTAGTTAATTTTTAAAAACACACAAACTGAGGTCTCTATCATTTTCTTTCACAAGTAAACCACCAATGCCACACTCTCCATACCTCTACCTCCACCCCAAACACCCTGAGGTTTCTCAACCTGGCGCCGGGGCAGTGACGGAGAACCGGAGAAGAGGGATATGAAGTGTCTACAGCTCCACATTCTAGAAAAATGCGTGTTGCTTCTCTGTTGCCACCTGTGCAGAGTCAGGCAAGCTCTACGCCAAAGAATCAATAGGGGGAGCTGTGGGCAAGTGACCTCTACGGAACAGGAAGGCAGGCCAATTCCGGACAGAAAGACTGAGGGATCTGCCCCTCCTCCACTCTTCCCCTTATACAAGATACAGTCCCCCAAAATGAGAAATGGTGAAGGAAATGAAAAACGACAAAACAAAATTTTGAGCAAAGAATGAACTCACTGGCAGTCAATTTCACCCTGAAGGTAAAGTTGACTGCAAATGAATGATTCCAGATTGAATACTGGTCACACACGATTCGTCATATGCCTAACTTGAAGTTTCCCTATATCAGGAAACCTGTGCTTCTAACCACATCCCCACTGTTTCTGACATGGTAGGGATCAGCCTCATTGCTACTCCCAAAGACATCGCCCCCATATGCTCCCCCCTCCCCCAATAAGAAGTTCCCAACCAGAACCGCTGACAAGTGAGAGCAAACTACAGTCGTTAGATTTTTTAAATTTAATTCAATACACATGACAGAGTATCTCGTACATGGTATCCGCTGTGTGCACATGGCAGTGAATAACAGACATTGTCCCCGCCCTGAGGGGTGTATAATCCTTCTAGCAATTAAAGAAAAGTAACATCTTTTTTTTTTTTTTTTGCGGTACGCGGGCCTCTCACTATCGTGTCCTCTCCCCGTTGCGGAGCACAGGCTCCTGACGCGCAGGCTCAGCGGCCGTGGCTCACGGGCCCAGCTGCTCCGCGGCACGTGGGATCTTCCCGGACCGGGGCACGAACCCGCGTCCCCTTCATCGGCAGGCGGACTCTCAACCACTGCGCCGCCAGGGAAGCCCAAAAGTAACATCTTAATCCATACATTTAGCAATTGGGCTTGGAATGATCTTGGCTCTATAAAATAGCCTGAAGAACCAAGGGATTTAAAATGAGATTAAGATGCACAGAAGAAAAAGCTACGTACTGTATCCACTACGGTAACAGAAGACATGCTCTGGCACATAAGCACTCATACACTTGTTGAATATTGAGAAGCGTAATTGTACACAAATATACAAACTTTATATTATGTGTGTCTGTATGTGCGTATATATATATATTTATTTATAAATGAGTATTTAACTCTTTGGACTCTCTTCCTATAATAAATAATAAAGGCAGTCAGTGTTCAAGAATTGATTATATTTCTGTCACTGTAGCAGCCTCTTCCATATGGGCTCTCTTTTCATCCACACACTGGCTCCACACATTTTAGCCCCATATCATATACGGGGAAACAGGGGCTGAGAATGGTAAAGCAGCTTGCCCAAGGGTCCAAGCTACTGAACATCAGGGCTACAATCTTCAACCCTGGGCTGGTTCCAAAGTGCCTAGTCCTTCTATGTCCTACCCCACCATCCAGGAACAACGTTTTCCACTGGGACAAGGGCTGTAGAACCAAGCTCCAGAAGCCAAACCCACTAACTTGCTACTAAAGCCAACATCATCTGTGCTGTCACACAGTAACTGAGTATCACAAAGCAGTTCATCTTTGCAAGGAGATACCCTGTAATTTCCTTGCCTGAACAAAGTAAGTAAATGTTAGGTGAATGACAGATAATCTTTAAGAACTGCAAAAGAGCCACTTTTTGCTACTGCTACCGTTGCTGATACAAGAAGGAGACCACATATTTCCTGGTGGCACACACATCATATGTGTTCATGTACGTATCATCCCTGTGTGTCGACAGCAAGCTCTTCTCCCCTCCTCCTTCAGACAGTGAATAAAGGTGTAGCTGTGGCGGGGGGGGGGGGGGGGGTAAGGAGAGACATGTCAAAGAGCCCAGGGAAACAGGTCTGCCTTAGGCAGGTCAGTGAGGATATGGATTCAAGTCTACAAAGAAGTCTACTGCAGGATAAGGAAAGTCACACTCTCCATGTGTAGAAAAGAATTAATGTAGCAGGCCAAACTTCTATCCTTTGCAAGCCTGTTTACAAGGCGGCCCTTGGCTGGTGACTCTGCGCTTGGATTTGGGAAGGGTTCCCACCACCCCGATAAAAGTGGCTCACTGTGTCAAAACTTTACAAACAAAAGGGTTTGTGATGAACACCTGCTTTCCTTTAGGAGTCTAAAATTTTGGTACATGTTAAGCAGAGGGTGCCTACAGGACCAGTCTCCAGTTAAACAGTCTGGGTGCTGTGTGTCTAATGAGCTTCCCTGGTAGACAGCATTTCACGTGGGCTGTCAAAACTTGTTGCTGGGGGAATTAAGTACATCCTGGATGACTCTACTGGGAGAGCAGTCTTGGAAGCTTGTGCCTGGTTTCCTCGAGAGTGGAGTGGTACAAGCTATAACCCAAAGTCCGGAATTTAAGTGCCACCTAAGATGGACCTGAGACCACTTAGCCAGAAAAATCTCCCCAGATCTCTAGGCTCTTAATCGACTCCCTACTCACCAGCTCCCACTGGAGATTATAAAGGCACCTCAAACAACCAATCCCCAACACATCTCGAGTGAACGTTGGTTTTTCTCTCCTTCGTTGCCTCGTGCCCATTCAATCCACCAGAAAGCCCCGTTTCTAACTGAAACAGATGCAGAATGTTCCGTTCTCTTCTTCTTTGGTCTAGCCGCTACCACCTCTTCAGGTTTCCAACAGCTGGCCCTGCTGATTCACTCCTGCTCTCATATAATCTACGCTCCATCCTACATCCATTGTGCTTTCAGAGGCAGAAAACTCATCACTTCATTGCCCTGCTTCAAGCCCTCCAAAGGCTTCTCGCCATCCTCAGGAACAGCGATTCCCTCCCATAATCCGCCAGCCCTCCTGCAATGGAGCCCCCACCTGCCTCTCCCAGCCAAGCTCACGATGCTCGGGCCACACCAGCAAATCTGTTCCCACACACGCCATGCTCACAATTCCTGTGGTGGGACTTGGGCACTAGCTAGACCCTCTGCCACACAGGCTGGCTACCTGTAATCTCCCACCTCCCCAAAGGGGCCGTCCCTGCACCCAACCTAAAGTCAGCCTCCAGTTGCTTTGCCATCCCACGACCTTGCTTTCTTTTCATCAGAGCAACTGCTGCTACTGGAATTTTCTCCCCCCCTTGCTTGTTTGCCACCCTGTCACTCCTCACCAGAATGTGGGCTTAGGGGGCAGAGCTGGGTCTGCTGGGGACTGATGCGGCCTCAGGGCCCAGAACCGCACCTGGCATAGGGCAAGCGCGCAAACGCTGTGTCAACAGGAGCACGCTAAGATGCGGGAAAAACCTTCTCTTAATCTCTGGACCTTTTCTCCCTCCCCTCCTCTGCTGGCTAGCTGATGGTCAAAGCATTAAGTAGGGTTCTCAAGACAGAAAAAATGATGAAGGCACTATCACTGCTCTTGGAGGAACTCACAGGCCAGTCATTCCAGACGCTTCAGAGCCTTTCACACCCCGACGTCTGCTTTCACAGACACTGTCACTGCCAAGTCACAGCCCGGTACTCGGCAGCTCTAACTTGCCTCCTGGCAGCCTGTCACCACTGCTGGCCAGTGCTCGAGCTGCAGCGGACAGTGAGTGATGGACCCCCAGCATTAACTTGCCCCTTCCTCCTGTGCTAACAGGACCCTCCCACGTCCTAGATGGACACGTGTCCACCCACTGGACTACATGTCCCAGCCTCTCCGCCAGCTAGGTGCGGCCACGAGACGAGCCTCTGAGGGTCAGCAGGAGGCGAATGGAAGTGACGGGCAACAACTCAGGAGTCATATCTTTCTTTTTTTTTTTTTTTTTTTGTGTGGTACGTGGGCTTCTCACCGTTGTGGCCTCTCCCGTTGCGGAGCACAGGATCCGGACGCGCAGGCTCGGCGGCCATGGCTCACGGGCCCAGCCGCTCCGCGGCATGTGGGATCTTTCCGGACCGGGGCACGAACCCGTATCCCCTGCATCGGCAGGCGGATTCTCAACCACTGCGCCACCAGGGAAGCCCCATATCTTTCTTTAAAAAGGAAGCGGGATGGGCTTCCCTGGTGGTGCTGTGGTTGAGAATTCGCCTGCCGATGCAGGAGACACGGGTTCGTGCCCCGGTCCGGGAAGATCCCACATGCCGCGGAGCGGCTGGGCCCGTGAGCCATGGCCGCCGAGCCTGCGCGTCCGGATCCTGTGCTCCGCAATGAGAGAGGCCACAACGGTGAGAGGCCCGCGTACCGCAAAAAAAAAAAAAAAAAAAAAAAAAGGAAGCGGGCGTCATCCAGGATCATTCCTGCATCCCACGGGCTGGAAGCAGACCTGGTGGTCAGGAGCCAGCTCCCACCCCAGAGGCCAGGGCTACCCCCTGGCCAGTGAACAACCTCATCGAGCCCCCCAGGGCTGTTAAGCGGGTGCAAAAGAAACTCAAGGATTTTGGTGTCTCCCTTTCAGCAGTTTAGCATCTACTTTAACGAATACGATTCCTGAAAAGAAAACTCATCTGTACGAGAGGCAGATCTAAGTTTAGAAATGAAAAGCTCCCGCAAGATGTAGGAAATTAAAAAGGCAAAAGCCTAGAGCATGTGTATTATGATCCCACCACGAATAAAGTTTTATTTAACAAGGGTATATAAAATGCATTTATTTAATAATAAATATAAATTATAAAAGTTGACTATATTATATAAATGTATATAAGTATCAAGTATCTAAACCATCATAAATATTTTAAAAATTAATAGAACTGCGCCCCAGAAATGTTAACAGTGCCTCCGGAGTTGTTAAGTGACTAATTTGTCACACGACATCCACAAGGCAGACAGCATTGCCTTGTACATACTGGGCACTCAAGTACTATAAAAATGAATACTTACCTTGCAGTTCTATGTGTGTACACACACACACACACACACGTGTACACACCCACCCCCACCCGGGAGGGACTGCCTTGTAGGCAAAGGACTTCCAAAATCCAGTACTGAAATTGCATTTGCATCACCTAATACTCATTTAAAAAAGCGGGGTGGGGGAATTTGTGCTCCCTTCCACCTCCTTGTCCATACTGTG
Organism: Kogia breviceps; assembly: GCF_026419965.1. Classification (NCBI taxonomy): domain Eukaryota; kingdom Metazoa; phylum Chordata; class Mammalia; order Artiodactyla; family Physeteridae; genus Kogia; species Kogia breviceps. Next base: position 73,606,454 of record NC_081311.1, on the reverse strand, counting down.
AAGAAATAACTCCACCCCGCTCCTACCCCGGCCCTGGCCTGGGTTGCGGGGAGCTAAAGTCTAGAGCAGCCCCAGGAAAAACCTGCTCCCTCAGACGTGCCCATTCAAAAGCCACAGCTGGTGAGGGGGGACAAGCGGAGAGCCCGGGGGGAGGGGTCCGTGGGAGCACGGCTGCTTGCTTCCGGGTCTCCCCGCAGGCCGAGCTGGGCCTCCACCCCCATTTGCTGAGTGCTGCCCCCCAGGCCAGGGAGCAGAGGAAGAGGCCTGGGCCCGGTGGACTCGCGGAGGTGGCGCCGCTGAAGGTGGCCGAGCTGCCCCTGAGGCTGGAGCTGGGGCCCCACGTGGGGCCAGGCCCGCGGGAAGCATCTGCCTGTGTCCCCGGGAGAGGCCAGTATGAAACCAGGCTTGAGGGGCGGGTGCGATGAATACGGTGGCTGCTGTGCCCCGACAGGACTCCCACCCCAGCCTTCAGGTCCCCCATGGCCGTCTTCCCCCGCCCACCCTCAGCGCCCCTTCCCCGTCCCTGCCACTGACACAGATGACCAAAGACCTTTCTTATGCCGGAAGCAAAAAGCGAAACTTTTTGTCAGCTTTTTCCTTTGTCGCCTCCAGTACCCCCTGCTCTCCCGGCCCCAGGCTGGAAGCCCTCCCCAACTTAAGTTACTGTTTTAAACCAAAGTTTACAGTGACTGTTGGTGGCCTAGACCCTCTCTCTCCACCCTCCCTCCACGCCGCTGAGGACCCTGGGACTCAGTAGAGGTTGGCGGCCTTGCTCACCTCCCCTCTGCTCTTGTCCGGCCCGGGGGAAGGAAAGCAGGCAGAGGGGAGGAGATGGGCAGCCCTCCGCACCCCGTGGGGTCCTCGGCCCCTTCAGCGCTGGGCATGGGAGCCCTCTTCCCAACCCTGGGCTCCGCACTGGGGGCTCTCCAGACCCTTCTCTCCAGGACCAAGTCCCTATCGCACTGGGAGTGTGGATTCCAGCAAAGGAGCTGGTAAAAAAGTGAGACCCTCCGCAGACCCCCTATAGGGGACCCCAACTTAAGGCCAAGGACTGGGTGTGTGTGATGCTTATGACACCCCAGGCCAGGCCCCTCTGCTGCGAAGACTCCTTGAACTATCTCCCAGGAAAGCCCCACATACACCCCTTCACAAGGCACCCCTCCCCTATGTATTCCCCACCTGTGTTCTGTCTGACCAGCACAGAAATATTGAACATCCTCTATTCACAGGGAAAAAAAAAAACAAAAGCAAAAACAAAAACGGGGTGGGAGTGGGAGTTAAACTACTGATGCCCAGCCCCTCTCCCCGCACACTGGGCCAGCTCCGAGGGGTGGGCCCCAGGGGTTCCAACCAGCGGCACATGGACAGACACTGCAGCGGCCCCGGGGAGACCTCAGCTCTGGCCCTGGCTTTGCTGTTAATGTCTAATGAACCTCGGCAAACTTCCTTCTCCCCTAAGCCTACACTCCCCCCTCTGTAAACTGTGAGACAATCCCTTATGACACAGCAGCTGAGAAAAACCAGTCACCTACTCAAGACGGACTCTATAGGGAAAACCTGTTGTCATCAGAGGAACTGAGGCCAAGCAATTGGGCTGGTCAGTAGACCCCTCTTCCTTCATCACCATCCTGCCCTGGGGGTGCTGGGCATCCTACCAGGCTTGGAACACTAACCCCTATGGCATCCCCCAAACTCAGCTGATAACTGGAAGCAATGAGGATAGTGCTGTGATTAAACATAAGAGGATACAATCCTCTGTTACAAAGTAACAGGCCCCTAGACCAAAGGACTTAGAGGGGAGGAAGGGAGAAAAAAGGAAAAGAAGAGATTGCGGAAAAGCAGAAAAGTCCCAAGTACAAAGCAAGTAAGTAGTCTATTAGCAAAAACACTGCTAACATTCTTATCCATGCTTTCTAGACCCTATGTTTACATATTTGACAAAATTAGTTCCCATTACAGGTAAACTGTATCCCTTCACCTCACTTATTATATTATAAGAATTCTCTGTGACTAAATGTTCCTCTAATAATTTTTAATGTCACGAATGTCCTATCTCCCTGATATCCCAGATGCTTCCAATACTTCTGCCATAAGGACTGTTACAATGAACATGCTTCAACAATGTCTAATACTGTTCTGGCTGGATATTCCTCTTCCAGTAGGTTTCCGTATGCAGTTGAGATGTGGGGATGTAAGCAAACCGCTTCCTACTTTGGCAGCTACAAAGCTGAGTCTGTTTCCTGTGCAGTTGCAGGCGAGGAGATGGTAGCCAATCGACCTTCCACTCCCCCTCCACGTGCTCCTTCCAAGGTGTCTAGGGGTTTGGCTTCTACGCTGACTTTCTGTGGACACCAACCCCTTTGAAGAGGGGAAAGGCACAATGCTTTGGTTAAACAGAAGACTGGCTTTGTGACTCGGGGGTTGTTGATGTCTGGAGATGCTTAGGGAGGAGGGAGAGGAGTTTTAACCTCGAGCAAGGGTTTAACTTTCAGAACAAAGTTTCCATTCTGGTCAGACATGAGGATATGGGGGTCAAGCTACATCAGCTCCTTGATACTCAGGGCGGAGGAACTAACTGCCTTAGATAGGGAAAAAGGAAAACGAAGAAGACAGCAACATTAGATAGTACATGTGCAGCAATTCTCCCCTGACAGAACTGCCAAGAAAGCTCACTAACCGGCTGGTAGGAATCAAGGTGAAAACCTAGCTAGCACAGGTCCTCAATCCTTTAAACATAACTCCAAAGCCAAGAGATTCTGAAAATCGAAAGCTACAGCCAGCTGGCGGGAAGCCAACCAGCCTGGCCTGCGTTCATGTGGTGGCAAAGCCTGATCTGGAAGGACCTCAGGCTGTTTGCAGCTTTAGTACCAGCCTTAGGGTGGCTGCCTGTGCGTCTGATGATGGGCTGCTGCTCCAATCCAGCACGTGTACTGCATGTGCTCAGTACGACCTTCCCACACCCCACCCGGTTATGGGTTCAAATGTGTGTGTCTCCCCCATCAAAAGATATGTTGAAATCCTAACCCCAACAGTACCCATGGATGTGGCCTTATTTGGAAGTGGGGCCTCTGCAGATGCAATCAAATTAAGATGAGGTCATTAGGATCAGCCCTAATCCAATATGACTGGTGTCCTTATAAGAAGGGGAAACAGACACACAGGGACAATGCCATGTGACCACAGAGGCAGAGGCAGAGACTGAAACGCTGCAGCTGCAAGCCCAGGAACGCCTGGAACTGCCAGAAGCTGGCAGAGGCAAGGAAGGATCCTCCCCTCAAGGCTACCCGGTGAGCAGAGCCCTGCCAACGCCTTGATTTCAGACCTTTAGCCTCCAGAACTGTGAGAGAGTAAATTTCTGCTGTTTTAAGCCACCAAGCTTGCGGTGCTTTGTTATGGAAGCCCTGGGAGACGCATACACCCCCACCCCCCCACCCAAAACCCTTAATTCTCAAACATATCTGACCCCATGGATTAGGGACTGCAGAACAGTCATTTCAAGTGTCATCTGATTCTGCTTATTCCGAAGTAACTCTCGGTTTCATTCACTCTTTCTGGCAACTGGTATTTATATAAATCTGTGAAGATTTTATAATAAACTTTTTGTATTAAAAAAGAAAAAGGAAGGAAGGAGGAAGACAGAGAACACAGGACACATACTTAGCCTTTAAAATTAGCAAGACAGGGGTCTTCCCTGGTGGTGCAGTGGTTAGGAATCTGCCTGCCAATGCAGGGGACACGGGTTCGAGCCCTGGTCCGGGAAGATCCCACATGCCGTGGAGCAAATGAGCCTGTGCGCCACAACTACTGAGCCTGCGCTCTAGAGCCCGGGAACCACAACTACTGAGCCTGAGTGCCGCAACTACTGAAGCACGCGTGCCTAGAGCCTGTGCTCTGCAACAAGAGAGGCCAGCCAATGAGAAGCCAGCGCATCGCAACGAAAAGTAGCCCCCGCTCGGTGCAACTAGAGAAAGCCCGCGCAGAGCAACAAAGATCCAAAGCAGCCAAAAGTAAAAAAATAAAATAAGCCAAAAAAATTAGCAAGACAGAACATCCAAGTACATCTTAAATGCTCGATGTGAGAATCGATGTCCCCCATTTCAGTGATGTCCAGGTAGTATTACATTTAATCACAGAACAGTTGTCAACACCCAAAATGCTGCAAAATTAACCATGGCTAGTAATTCAGACCGATTATCTACTAAGATTTAATACTGGAAAAGAACCAGAGTGAAAGAAGGAGTTTAATGGTGAAGCGTGTATGCGTGCATGTGTATGTAACTTCCTTACTCATTTATACCACATAGATGCCAAAGAAACGCATGTGACATACGTCAGAAGGCACAGGGAATATAATAAGGCTCTAATGAGTAACAACCATGCACTCTAACTGGGATGCAACAGAGGGACAAAATGATCTCCTCCGAGTTCTGAAAATTTCTCTTTGGCACTAAATTTGCCTCCTGTTCTCCTACCCAACCAAGACTGGAGTTTCAGTACTTTGATCATTTTTTTTCTGTCAAGCATATGGAAATGATCACTTTGAAATATTCCATGTACAGAAAGGTGGTCCATGGATTAACCAGAGATCCACAGAGATCAACGCATGCAGGTGTTCACTGAAATGTCATCCACACCAATGCAAACAACCCATTAATTCATCAACCAGGAGATAAGCACGGGTAGAACAATGTGCCCCCCCCGCCCCCCCCTAAGATCCTGACATCCTAAAGCTGAGAGCCTGCGAGTATAGAACTTACATGGCAAAGGGTAATTAAGGGAAGAGATGGAATTCAGCTTGCTAATCAACTGACCTTAAAATAAGATTATCCTGGAATATCTGGATGAGTTCATGTAATCACAGGGGTCCTTTAAAATGGTAACTAGAGGCGGAGAGGAGGTCAGAGAGAGGCCAAGTGAGAGGGACTCATTCTGCCATAGCTGGCTTGGAAGATAGAGGATGGACCACCAGCCAAAGAAGAGAGGCAGCCTCTACAAGACGGATGAGGTAAAGAAATGGATTTTTCTCTCGAGCATCCAGAATGTAAGGCGGCCCTGCCATGCCTTGCCTTCAGCTCAGGGAGACCTGTGCTGGACTTCTACAGAACTGTAAGATAATACATTTATGTTGCCCCGAGCCACTACATGTGTGTAATTTGTTGCTGCAGAAGCAGGCACCAATAAATGTTAGTTTATTCTAACGATGGAATAATTATGCTGCCATAATTAAGAACAAGCACGATTGTCACATGCATTCAATAGGAAAAGAACAGGGTAGGACGAACAACACGATCCCAATTCTGCTTGTTGGAAAGATCCACACCAACCCTCGGATGCGTCAGAAATGATAGAAGCTCACAAACCGGAGCAATAGAGGGGGTTTTGAGGGATGGCACTGATGACACAGTCTTTGTACAGTGAACCTGTTTTTCAAAGTTTCTGCAATAGATAATTATTTACCTTCCAGAAAAAAAAAAACCTTAAAATCTGGCAGAGATCTGCTCATCTAGGATGACTGTGACAGCTTCCTTCATGACTGAACCAGGGAAGGCCTGGGATGGACAAACTCTTTATAAGGGGTGACGAAGAACATGCAAGAGGTTAGTAAACCACAGAAGTTCAAAGATTCTTGTCCAGGTGAACCTCAAGGACAAAAGAACTTTTTTATCTTTCTATCTGAGCACACAGTGGGAACATCAAGCATTGGCAGCTCATTTGAAAGTTGCTGATCTATTGAAAACGACTCCACAAGTCCAAGCTGTGTTTCCCAAGTTACCAAAAACCATTTGGTTAGTTCTCCAGTTACAATGTCACGTAGTGAGTGGTCTGCCTCAACACTGGTGTTCCCTCAAGCCCTGATATTTGTAGTGTGTGATTTTGCAGAATGCAACATTTTTCAGGAACACATAGATCATGTGAGGGCAGAAACCCCTATACGCAATTTGATATTTTAAGACCTACATAGGCACTGAACTGGCTGAAACTGACCAAACCAAAAGCACTGACCACTCCAGACCTGCCAAATGGCATTCTGAATGTGTCTGATAATTATGCAAAGAACACTGATATGTGGATATAATTTGGTACTATTTACTCATACCAAAACACTAAAGTAAGTTCTGCAATCCTGAAAAAATAGTGGTTGCTAAAAAGCCTTGAGGAGCAATTTCACAACGCCAAGCCATGTGTGTGAGCAACATGCACGCACACAGATGAGAATGTGTGGACACACCTGTCTTTTTTTTTTTTTTTTTTTTTTTTGCAGTACGCGGGCCTCTCACTGTTGTGGCCTCTCCCGTTGCGGAGCACAGGCTCCGGACGCGCAGGCTCAGCGGCCATGGCTCACGGGCCCAGCCGCTCCGCGGTATGTGGGATCTTCCCGGACCGGGGCACGAACCCGTGTTCCCTGCATCGGCAGGCGGATTCTCAACCACTGCACCACCAGGGAAGCCCCCTGTCACTTTTTAAAAAGCATCATCACTGATGTGTGACATGCCCAGCTGCCTCACTGAATAGGTTACTTGCCACCACTATTCTCCTACCACGAAAGCTTCTGACATTTTTGAAGGCCTTCTCTATCTAGAAAAGATACCATGCCAGAAGTTTTTTATTTTTTTTACAGTAAGTTCCACCAAATTTTTAAGATAAAGATAACTGCCATGTTATATAAATATTTTAAAAAATAAATAAATCAAGAAAAGCCACCCCAAAGTGACCATGCTTCCAAACCTGTACAACAAAAAAACCAAAGGCCACTTTTGCATAATATATGTACAGAAATCTTGACTAAAATATTAGCAGAATGAATATGAATGCAGCATTGTATTAAAATTAAAAATATTACCTAGGAAGGTTGATCTCAAGAATAAGTGGATAGTTCAGCATGAGATGATTATTGTATTTCACTACATTAAGATTTTTAAGATATTAACAGATGCAAGACATTTGCCAAAAACTCTGCTCACTCATAATGGCAAACAAAACAAAGCAAAACCCTATGTCCAGGCTTCTACCAAATGCTTTCCATCAGACAACATATTTATGAATAAAGCTCTAGAAGCATTCCCATTAAAGCTGGGAACAAGAGAAGGGCAACTGCTATCATCAATATTATTCAACGCCATACAGAACATCTTAATTGCAATCAACAGGAAATATGGTGGAGGGGCTTCTTATGTTTGGGTTAGCTTTCAAGGTCAGCTTGTAAGTGGGAAATGGCATAAAGTCAGTTTTCCTTTGATTATGATATGGCTGGGATAGGGGTAGGGCATCCTGTTCTGCTTTAAAACGAAAAACCGAAAACAAAAAAACACACGCACCAGTGCAAAGGTACAAGGAAACATCAGCAGCCAACCAAGGAAAGGAGAGACAGACCCAGGGCCTACAAATGCTCAAGGAATAAGAGAGAGGGGCCAACACTGTTTAAATTAGTACTCTCTTCTGTTTACTAGGTATAAATAGCTGAACATGTTAAATTAAGCGTTATGACCTGATTCTACGGTAAGGGATTAGAAGATGCTAGAAAGGAGGGAACACAAGTCTGTCATTCCAGATGTCATCCACCTAGAAAGTCTAAGGGAACCAACCAATAACTGTTGAGCAACATAACGAGAAGCCAAGCAACATATTAAAAACACACACACACAATAATCATACCTAAATATGAGAAAGTAAAACAGAAATTCCTATTCATAACGGCAAGAACAAGATACAAGAAAAAAAGAGAGCCCGCAAAACCTACATGAAGGAGAGTAGCTTTAAAAGCCTCACTAGAGGGTTAAAATAAAGAAATACGAACCTCAATCAATGGATAAACAGGAGATTTTTTAAGATGTTAATTCTCCCCAAACTAAAACCTCCACAGGACTTAAGGGCTGAGACACGGAGGGGGAAGTCATCACAGCCGGGACAATACTGAAAACAATGTGCCAGAACTGGACGCAGGGCAGAGTAAAAACTACTATACAGTTATAATAATCAAAATAGAGTTATTCACACAGGAATACAGAGATTAAAAAAATCAGAAAACAGTGTACGTAACTAAAGCTGGGTATTTATGAATTCAGATGCCATTTCAAGGTATTTCAATGGGATAAGTAGCCACAGATTTAGACAAAAATAAAATTAGACCGTACATCGAAACATGCACAAGAAGTGCTACACAACCCCCGAAATATCTACTTTCTAGCTCCTCTCTTGCTTCTGTCACCTCCTTGCATTGGCTTGAAGCTCTTATTCAATTGCTCCAAACCCCCCTCTCTTCATCCTTTCCCCTTCCTTTTCTTAAATATCGCCAGGCTGGATGACGCATGGTGAAACACCACTCTCGCTATAGCCAGTTCCCAGTCCACGAAACCGGATGAGAATTCATACACAGCTGCAGCTCACAAATAAGGCTGCGTTTACAAGCGTTCAAGCCGCAAAAAGGAGGGGGCCAGAAATCAGAAGGTTAAATGCTCTGTCAGACAAGAAAATGAGAAAAGCATGTGATCAAGCCCCATCCTTGGCCCCTGTGAAAAGGGCAGGAGTCTAAGGTGACCCACATGTGACACACAAACCCCTAACTCTTCATAAGCGACCAGAATGCAGAGCTCACCAAAGTACTGGGTTGGCCCAAAAGTTCGTTCGGGATTTTCCATAACATCTTACGGAAAAACCCGAATGAACTTTTGGGCCAGCCCAATGAGAGCCCTCTGATCACACCCTACTTTAGAAAGCAATGAGGACGCATACAGAGAACAAACTAGTGGTTACTAGTGGGGGGCAGGGTAGAGGGAGGGCCAAGTTAGGGCAGGGGAGTAAGAGACACAAACTACAATGTATACAATAAATAAGCTACAAGGATATATGACACAGCACAGGGAATACAGCCAATATTTTATAATAGCTAAAAACGGAGTATAAAAAAATGAATAAAATTTTTAAAATAAATAAATAAAACGGAGTATAACCTTTAAAAATTGTGACCCACTATGTCGTACACCTGAAATATATAATACTGTACAACAAATACACCTCAATTTTTAAAAAGTAAAAAAAAAAATTATGAAAAAGATTTTAACGCAGTCAAGAGGTATTTCAGCACCTCCATGGGGCATCCTTAGATGTAGCTTCCTTAGGTGAAGAACCACTCCCCACCCCCCACTGCCTTCAGAAACAATTTTTTCTTTGTGGGCTAAGAGTTGTCTCACAACTGTGACTGCTCCTTTAGGCCAGGCCATGAGGGAAAGGAAAGAAAAAAAACGTAAAAGATGAGGTTGGACTGCTCAAAGGGGAATGCATATCACCTTGTCCACCTTGAATCCCTTTTGGAAGCAAGTACAATATGAATGAGCAGGTATCATCTCATCCTGAGATCAAACCATTAGATCACAAGAGGCCTTTAAAAAATCTGGGTCACTGGGCTTCCCTGAGGGTGCAGTGGTTAAGAATACGCCTGTCAATGCAGGGGACATGGGTTCAAGCCCTGGTCCGGGAAGATTCCCACACGCCACGCCATGGAGCAGCTGAGCCCATGCCCCACAACTACTGAGCCTGTGGTCTGGAGCCCGTGAGCCACAACTACTGAGCCTGCATGCCACAACTACTGAAGCCTGCGTGCCTAGAGCCTGTGCTCCACAACAAGAGAAGCCACTGCAATGAGAAGCTTGCGCACCACAACGAAGAGTAGCCCCCGCTCGCAGCAACTAGAGGAAGCCCATGCGCAGCAATGAAGACCCACCACAGCCAAAAATAAATAAATACATTTATTTTTTTTAAAAAAGTGGGGTCACTGTTATAATTACCCTCACTCAACAGGTAAGGAGAGAAGGGTCTGGTGTGAATGAGCAATTGCCAAAGGCCCATGTGACTTAACAAGGATTACCTAAAACCACTAAAAACCAGTACCCACAGGGCAACCCAGTCACTTAAGAAGCCTGGAAACAAGGATCTAAAGGGTCATGTTCTAAATACGCTTTCTGAAAGTAAAAAAAAAAAAAAAAAAAAAGAAAAGAAAAAGAAAAAAGAAAAAAATAAATAAATACACTTTCTGTTTGGAATTGTTACTTAGTATCTTAAGGCATAAGTATCTACTAAAGGTCAATCCTATTTTAAGGACACTCATAAGGTATAGATTTATGGGAAACAAAAGCCTGTAAGTTTTCCTTGAGAAAGGAAGGAAAAACAAAACAAAACAAACAGCAGCAGCCCCTGATATCCAGGAGCTGATCTGCGGCTCACAGCTAAAGCTCTACATTACCAACCAATGTGACACAGCTAAGCTGTGATGTTCTCCCGTAGGACATAAACAATCTCACAGAATCCACATCAAACAAGGTCACTCTAAGACCACGACAAAATGAGACTAAACAAGATCACCGTGAAACCCACAAAATACCTAACATCCCCTCTCTCGGCTAAAATCAGTGACTGCTGCTTCTTTACCAATTAACCAGATACAGCTTTCATCTGACTCTACTCTGCCCTCGCTCTAGATAAGATTTATTGAGATACCCAAGTAGAGAACTGCCCCCGCTTTTTGGAAACACCAACCTAGAAGGAACCTGTGCTGTTGCCGACCCTCCCAAGATAAGCCAACCCAAGCCCAAATCCTAGAGTAGATATGCTTTCTACCCACTCTTAGTCCAGCCAGTGTTCTTCACTGCAGTGAGGAATATACTCAGTTTGTTCAGTGACAGGTGTGTTCCTGGTGGTCTTTTGTAAACAGGCACAACCTTCACTTTGCAGATTTCTAATTTCTTCTCCCATGAAAATCCCACATAAGCTTACTGTTTGATAAAAACAAATTTTATTTCATTTACAAACAAACTTTTCAGGATCCTAGCTATTGCATAAAAGTACATGCCCTCTGTAAGAGAAAATGTCTCTGACGGAGACCCGGAATGCATCAAGAGTTTTACTTCGTTCTTTTTAAAAATACCAAAAGGCATTTCCCTGAATATACGGGGAATCCTTTACACCAAGGACCCTGAAGATCCAGAAAGCTTTTTCTTCTAAAGTTCAAAGGACAGCAAACTGTGATGACACCTAATTGACTACATTTTCCAAATTTACAAATTTTGAAAATTCTAACTGTATACTAAGGGAATTTTATAGCCCTGGAGTATAAATGGTTTTTCTAGATACTCTAAGTCCCAAGACCCAATCTCAAAAAGGAAGAGAGCCACCACATGGATGGATCTTCACAGACATAATGTTGGGAGAAAGTCAAATACTAAAGAATATATACTGTAAGATTCCACTTAGATGGAGTTCCAACTCAGGCCAGTGGTAACTCTCAGGAGTGATAATGACTGAAAGGAGGAAAGCAGGGTCCAGGGTGTTTCTCCCGTATCTTGATCAGGTGCAAGTTATACAAGTGCCTTCAATTTGTGAAAATTCATCCAGCCATATGTTTAGCATATGTGTAAATTATTTAAGTTATACTTCAAAATAAGTTTAAAAAATAGGCAGGGGGGACTTCCCTATTGGTCCAGTGGTTAAGACTCCCAATGCAGGGGGCCCGGGTTCGTTCCCCGGTCAGGGAACTAGATCCTGCATGCCACAACTAACAGTCCACATGCTGCAACTAAGAAGTCCGCATGTCACAACTAAAAAAGATCCCTCATGCTGCAACGAAGATCCCACATGCTGCAACTAAGACCCGGCACAGCCAGATAAATGAATATATGTTTTATTTTTTTTTGTTTTATTTATTTATTTATTTTGCGTTACGCGGGCCTCTCACTGTTGTGGTCTCTCCCTTTGCGGAGCACAGGCTCCGGACGTGCAGGCTCAGCGGCCGTGGCTCACGGGCCCAGCCGCTCCGCGGCACGTGGGATCCTCCCGGACCGAGGCACGAACCCGCGTCCCCTGCATCGGCAGGCGGACGCGCAACCACTGCGCCACCAGGGAAGCCCTGAATATATGTTTTAAAAGGGGAGGGGGAGGGGATGAAGTAGCAGCATGGCACAGAGCAGCCTCCAGTTAACTGAGAATCTGGAGGTAACACAGGTCCACATTTAAGGCCAGTTTCTTAAAACTCTCTGAGCCTGACCTTTCCCATCGGTAAATGAGGAGAAGTGCTTAAAGTTCACACGGTCCCTCTGAGGGCTACATGAGACAACACTTGTAGATAGGCTGGCGCTCAGAACATGGTGATTCCACCAACTGGACATCCCGACACCCAGTCTGCACCCAGGGTCCCCTCCCTACACCTCGGGGAGGAGTGGTCATCTCCGGCATGATCTGAGGAGATGGCACGGAGCAGACTGAGGTCTGACACCATCCGCACTCCCTTTATCTCCTCCTCCCCCGACCTGGGCTTCTAGTCCTGTTCAGCAGGTCTCACCAGGCTCCTCCAGCCACTGGTGCCTTCTGACCACCTCCACGTCCTCTACTAAGTCAGGTAATACCCATCCTTTCTCAGAACCCCACAGCACTGTATCATTCAAGCCAGACCCCTCCCACTGTCTTCACTTCGTTCTCACAGATGTAACCACCAAAAGGGTACTCACTTCCCACCAGTGTCAGGGGCCGATGGTACCGAAGTCACCCAAGGTCTGAGTGGGCAGAGCTCTCCCAAAGAGACCGTGAGACCTGGGGATTTCTCTGAGAGGCGGGCGTGCACCGAAGTGTGACACATCCTGTAAGACTTAAGATGAGAATGCCCTTAAGATGAGCATCGAGGCAGTATATTCAAAAGAAAAAAGAAAGTAGTGGGACTTTAGGTGGGGGAAATTCCACCTGCTTTGTCCTGATGACCCAGAAGGAGCATAAAGGGGCTGGATCATGATGACCTGTTCCTCTCTGTAGGGTCAGCTGAGGGCATACTGCAATTTCAGATTCACTTTGAGCTAATTTTGGGAGGGGGGGGGGGCTCACCGCATGGCTTGCAGGATCTTAGCTCCCCAACCAGGGACTGAACCCGGGTCGTCGGCGGTGAAAGCGCTGAGTCCTAACCCCTGGACTGCCAGGGAATTCCCGAGTTAATTTTTATACATCAATTCATTCTCAAGTTCATGGGGGTTCTCTGCATAAATATGTAAGATTTTAAAAGGGAAAGACGTAGGAAAGGTCACAGGGGGAAAAAAATCTAATAGCCAAATAAAGCTAAAAGTTACAGAGATGCTAATCAACAGGTCTTATGCATTTTGAAAATCTAGTTCTGAGTGTCCTGGCAGCCTAGCAGCTTGTGTTGCCCAAAAGCTGAGGAGCTTTACTTGGTATTAAGACCTAAGAAAACAATTTCTTCTGTGACTCCCCATAATGGGGACACTGTGTGATAGGGTGGATGGCAGCCTGAAAAATATTCTCACTCTCACGTCCCGCTCCTGGGAGACGCACACTGAGTACTTAGGAATGAAGTGGCCTGACATTTGAAACTGACTTTCAGAGGCTTGGGCAAAAGGAGACAGAGACAGAGAGAGGAAGGGAAAGATGTATGTGATGGAATCGGATGGAGTTTAGGTGAGGAGTATAAGTGTCTTTGCTGGACTGATCTGTCTACGTTCCTTTTTTTTTTTGGCCGCACTGTGCCACACAGCTTCCGGGATCTTAGCTCCCCGGAACCTGGGCCCACAGCAGTGAAAGCACCAAGTCTTAACCACTGGACCGCTAGGGAATCAATTCCCTGATCTGTCTACATTTTAAGTGAAAAAAATATTAAACTCAGTAGGAAAAAAAAAAAAGGGATATACTGTTACCCCCAAAGTACAGTGAGTAACAGGGATTCTGAAGGGTCATCTCAAGTTAGTATCAGCTGGGTTCGCTGCCCACGGACCTCTTTCTCTCTCCATTGCTCGGTACTAGCGCTGCCTTCAGGATCCTAGTCTTTGAGTTCAAACACCATGTGTCTCTCCAGTTCTGCAAAACACATCAGTTCTGCAAAAGACTAAAGTATAGCAATGAAGGAAACACGACAGTGAAGTTGGAGGACCAGAAACCGGGAAGGGAAATGAACGCACGCCCTTTTGTGACTTCCAAGTGAGAGGATGGCATCAACACCTTGCAAAGGATGAAAGGTTCAAAAACTAAGACACACTCAGAGGTAGCCAATGACCCAGCTGTCACAAGTGACACCAGAAGCTGTGCTAGTACCTTTCATGGGAGCCACCACCTAGCGCAGCTCTGTATTTAGAAATCCAGGCTGTCCTTTTCCTTCTCTTTGTACTTTCCTATTCTATCAACTGAACCCATGTAAGCACGAGTCAATGACAGGAAAACTATCATTAACTAAGTAGTAAGTCTTATTGCAACGTTGCTCAAATTATATATCCTGTCCAACCGAACCATAATGTTAAAAGCTTGTGTTCCTTTTATCAGTTCAACTTACATAAATTGGAGTGAATTCAATTGATTATGTACTTAATAAGGAAATCCACTTTACTCTAAAACTCCCTAAAATATCTTTGAGAACATGGGGCTAAGATTCCTATCATGTTAGTGAACTGATGGAGATCAGGATAGAACCTGTTTTACGAAACTGAACTTTGTACACAGCACATACCAGGTAAAGTTTGATGTGTTGTTGTCAGAGTTCAAAACCCTCAACAGAGAGCCCCAAACTCCAAACAAATTTCCTAACACTTCTTAGCATCTCACAAAGACCGTCACCTCCTTCTGTCACCTGAGGGAGTGGGCCATGCTAGTGACAGGTCTTACTGGTACTCCAAAAACAGTTTTGAACTCCCAACATCGACCAATTCAGATTCTTAGTAAAAGAGTTTGGTCATAAAAGCCATGTATCTTTGTTCTCTCACTGACTTCTAAGTTATCAATATGCAGACAAAAGGAGTTTTCAAAGCTAAGAAAGTTGACTAAGTTCAGGGGCAGGGAGGAGGGTAAACAACATGGCAGTTATTTCTAAGGAAAACCAATCCCTCCAAAACTCGATAAAGAATAATAGACATTTCTACCTAAGGGATAAAGAAAAGGCTGAAACAGACAAAAGAGTAAAAAGAAGAAAGGATTACAAGTGCAGAGAGAGATGACAATAAGCAAAACATGACTTGATACTGCCCAAGCGAATATAAACAAGAACATTAAGAACACATACACTTTGAAACCCGTAATTCCACTCTTAGATATTTATCCCAGAGATAATACCAACTATCACTAAGATTTATGCTAAAATTTTTATTAAAGAATGTTTACTGGGCTTCCCTGGTGGTGCAGTGGTTGAGAGTCAGCCTGCCGATGCTGGGGACACGGGTTCGTGCCCCGGTCCGGGAAGATCCCACATGCCGCTGAGCGGCTGGGCCCGTGAGCCATGGCCGCTGAGCCTGCGCGTCCGGAGCCTGTGCTCAGCAACGGGAGAGGTCACAGCAGTGAGAGGCCCGCGTACCGCAAAAAAAAAAAAAAAAAAAAAAAAAAAGAATGTTTACTGTAGGGAACTTCCTGGCGGTCCAGGGGTTAAGACCCAGGGCTTTCACTGCTGTGGACCCGGGTTTAATCCCTGGTTGGGGAACTAAGATCCCACAAGCTGTGCAGTGCGGCCAAATAAATAAATAAATAGTTGCTGCAGGTGTCAAAAACAAAAAACGAATGTTTACTTTGGCTTTGTCTGTAAAAAGCAAAAGACTGGAAACAATTAACAGAGAAAGAGTTACAAAAATAGAGAGCTCCCATTTCATGGAATCCCATTTCATGAAGTACTTTATAGGGGGCCCTTTATAGAATGAGGCAGCTCTAGGCCCGACAGGAATGAACTCATGACATACACTACTAAGTGAAAAAAGCAAGAGCCAGAACAGCATGTACAATGAGCTCCCATTTCTGTGTATGTTTTAAGGGGGACAACAGAGGCCCACACGTGCATCTGCATAAAATATATCCAGAAAAAACCCTTAAGAAACTGCCTAAGAAACTAGTGACAGCGGTTACGGCTCTGAGGACAAACCAGGGTCCAGGATAAGAGAGACTTAACTTTCATGTTTGTGTGGCTTTTATTCCAAAGGCACCAATTATGTAATTTTTTAAACCTACCTTTCCTAAAAATATAAAACTATTCGCTTTTTCAGTTTTAACATGGAGGCTATGCATTTTTTATCTGTGAAAGAGAGGCGTCTCAGATGTTCTCTGCAAAGTAAACAGCAGTAGAGGGCTCAGAGCTGGGGACAAAACATGAACAGTTAATAATGTTAAATGATGGAAGGGGGTTAAGAAAGAACACAGAATACAGAACAGGAAAATGCCAGTAGAACTTTCCTGACTATCTTCATCTATAGACTGAAACCCACCAGTAAGCAGAGATGTGACATCCGTAGGCAGGAAACACAGAAGAGCAGCTCTCGACCTTACCACCTTGCTGAGCAAGCCCTGTTCAGGTTCCTGGTGCCCTCTGCTGACCAGACCACCCCACTCACTTTAACCTCCCCTCTGGCCCACCTCATTGGTCATACCACTGAATCCACGTTTTCTTCCAGGTTTCCTTTCCATCGCTCACATAAGCAGCCGAGATCTGAAATGTGTACCTGAGACGTTAGAGAGACAAGCACAGCACAGAAATGTACAGGCTCCAATAAGGGAAGGTCTCGAGGCTTTGACTCACTGAGATACAGGTTGCAGGACTCCTCAACATTACTAAGATGCCAAGAAATCCCACTGAGGACAGGGCAGAGCCCTCCACCACCTAAGGATCTAAGACTCTTAACAGATGTAGAAAGAACAAACCCTCGGCCACTTCCCTTTTTTTCTTCCCTTGTACAAAGAAAGCCCAGAGCGGGCTACTCATCTTTCAACTTCAAACGGGCACAGAATAAAAGTGTGAACCAAAGGCGAGGAAGGGAGAAACCCATTTTTGGACACATTTACTATATATCAACAGTCCTCCCATCTTTATTCCTTCTTCAATCCTCCAGCCAAGTGGAGGTTTGCTTAACAAGCAGTAAATCTTTTTTTGCCACATATGGGTTTTGAAACAGGAAGACTATTGGCAAAAACACATCCTAAAGAAAAACTATAAAGGGATGGATTTAAATGCCACTTTTGCCGGCCAAATTTATTCATCTGAAGAATGTTCTAGATTGGCACAGACACTGGAATAAACACCTATTCCTAACTTAAAAGACATATACACCAGCATTGCTCCTTGAATTAGATGCTCTAGATACTAAAGGGTGTACAGAAGCTGCAGGATTAGAGGCACGGAAGTGGTCTCAGCAGATCCCACCTTCTAGAAGGCATTCTCTTCCCTTTTGTATGGTGTGTGTGGGGGGGGGGCTGTTTTGTTTTGTTTTTGTTTTTTTTTGGCTGTGCCATGCGCCTTGTAGGATCTTATTTGCCCGACCAGGGATCAAACCCAGGCCCTCAGCAGTGAAAGTGCTGCGTCCTAACCATTGGACCTCCAGAGAATTCCCTGTGTGGTGTTTTTAATAAATGTTACTCAACAAAATTCTTAAATGACTTAATTTTTATACCTTCGTAAGAGTTCTCATACAAATCAGGGAAAAACTACACATCAAAAGACACTTCCGGGCTTCCCCGGTGGCACAGTGGTTGAGAGTCCGCCTGCCGATGCAGGGGATACGGGTTCGTGCCCCGGTCCGGGAAATTCCCACCATCGCCCCCTTAGAATATAAGCTCCGAGATGCAGGGACTGTCCCCTAAACCCTAGCACAGCAGCTGGCACACACAATATCCTCAGAAATGCTTGTGAGATGAACAAAGATGACTGGCTAATTGGTCAATATGGAAGATAATTAAATTTAACGTCCAGAGCTTCAAACCTTTCTTTAAGCAGGGGAAATGGAAAATACTGCAGAGTAAAATAAAACCACCAGATAAACAGTCTGAAACTGACCAGGAGAGAGAAATAATGCCAATTAAATGGAAGGTCATTTAAGAAGGTTCTGGAGAGCGGAAAAGGCTACAGTAATAATACCCAAAATGCACATAATTCAGGAATTGATCAGTTCCTCACAGGAGGGGATTTATCCTAATTCAAGATCTTATATGAATATAAAGTGATACTGCAGAGAAAGATGAGGGGGAAAGACACCAGGAGATGTGCCTCTATTATTCAGCTATGAATTCAAGGAGTTTAATAAACTTTAAAGAGTATCTAGCATTTTTACTTCTATGATTTCTTCTGAATCTCTCTTAAATGCATTGTTTACCATTGCAACAGAAGTCTGTCCTACATTTTTTTTCCAAAGTGTAAATACCCAGTTTTACCATAACAGTAATTCCTGTAGATCATAAATGGCATTAAGAAAGCATAAAGAGGGTTTCCCCGGTGGCGCAGTGGTTGAGAGTCCGCGTGCTGATGCAGGGGACACGGGTTCGTGCCCCGGTCCGGGAAGATCCCACATGCCGCGGAGCGGCTGGGCCCGTGAGCCATGGCCGCTGAGCCTGCGCTCCGCAATGGGAGAGGCCACAAACAGTGAGAGGCCCACGTACCGCAAAAAAAAAAAAAAAAAAAAAAAATTAAAAAAAAATAAAATAAATAAATAAATAAATAAAAAGAAAGCATAAAGAAATTTCACTGTGGCTTTAGAAACAAAAAAACACTAAAGCCAAGTCAAAAGATAAATGACAAGGTGGGAAATGTTTTTGCAACTCAAAATTAGAAAAAAGTGCAATTCCCTGTAATATGGAGAGTACTGAGAAAAATGGGTAAGACAAAGACCAACGTCCCAAGACAAATGAGAAAGACTGTGAACTAGGTAGGCATTGACAGAAAAGGAAATCCAAATGCTTTTACACACATATGAAAAGATGCTTACCCACACCCTTGAGAGAAATGCAAAGAGACTACATCAGTTCGACATTTTTTTATCTTTTTACCAGATTGGCAAAATCCAAGTTTGATAAAAACGTGGTAGGAGGCCACACACACACTCTCTCTCACATCCTGCACATGGAAGCGTAAATAAATCAGTACAAGCCCTATCATGGGCAATGTGGTAACATCTATTCAGATTACACATGCATAGGGCACCTGTGACCCCACAATGACATGTCTGGGAATTTACCCAGACATGGGTATAAGGCAGTATATCTCAGAGCGAAGGGACTCCTCCGGCATCAGCCTGCCTACGTGTGACTTCTGGCTCTGCCACTCTCTGGGGTGTTGACTTTGGGCAAATCACCCAAGCCTCTCTAAGCCTCAGTTTCCTCATCTGTAAAACAGAGGTAATAATACTGGCTACCTCACAGACTAATGTGAGGATTGAGCCAACAGAAGGAAACGGTTTAAAAGAATAGCCAGTACGTAATATGCGCTAGGTAAGCGTTAACAAATGCAATGTAGCCCCTTTGATATACTCACCCACATACAAAATCATCCATGTTCAAGGTTACGGTAACATTGTTTGTGAGACCAAAGACTGAAAACAAATGAGAGGTCCAACGGTAACACCCAGCCATACAATGGCTCACTATGCAACTGTAAAAAAGAATGAGGAAGCAATCAGTGGACTGTTACCAAAAAATCTCCAAAATATAATTAAGTGGGAGAGGCACGGAACACAGAATCATTTACACCACCTTTTGTGTAAAAGGGAAGGAGGAAAGCATATCATGAGCTACCTCTGCTATTCAGAAAATGCAATTAAAAAATAAAAGAACATTTTAGGTAATTACATGACTGACGCAATGCAGGTGGTTAGCTGATGCTGTAGTAGTTAATCATTTTGCAATATAAGAGTCTATCAGGGGCTTAGCTGATGCTGTAGTAGTTAATCATTTTGCAATATAAGAGTCTATCAGGGGCTTCCCTGGTGACGCAGTGGTTGAGAGTCCGCCTGCCGATGCAGGGGACGCGGGTTCGTGCCCCAGTCCGGGAAGATCCCACATGCCGCGGAGCGGCTGGGCCTGTGAGCCATGGCCGCTGAGCCTGTGCTCCGCAATGGGAGAGGCCACAACAGTGAGAGGCCCGCGTACCGCAAAAAAAAAAAAAAAAAAAAAAAAGAGTCTATCAAATCAACACCTCCAACCTACACAATGTTTTATGTCACCTATATCTCAATAAAGCTGGGGGAAAATAACTAATGGGAAAAAAACCCAAAAGAACAGTTTAAAGGGGCAGCAGTTTTTCTCCAGCCTCAGGTGAGATAAATATATACTCAAAAATGTATTACCTAGGAACCTTTAAAAACAACAAAAAAAACGAAAACTAATGCCTGGCTTCTGTCCCCAGTATTTGAAGGACGTGACACCAGGTATCGTGACTTCTGAAGTTCTCCAGGGGATTCAGATGGAGAGCAAAGTGTGGGAACCACACAGTGAAAGGTGAAAGACTATTGCCTACAGAGGTCATAAGCTGCTGCTTATGGAGCAACGGCTCCATAAGTAACCAAAGGCCCAAGCCCCCAAGCCAGCGGCCCATTTTAAACACTAGCTGACACAGGCAAACGAGAGCAAAGTCAAATAATCCGGACCGTCCCTTGAAGGTCATTTCAACAGCTGGACCGCCCACCGTTTCTTTTCCTAGACTCACAGAAGTCAAAGGCCTGGCCGTCCTGCCCCAACCCCCGTGAGGCTTCATTACCCACGTGGACTGGCCCCACCTGGCAGAGGTCTGGCAAGTATCTGGATAAATTTCGGTAAAAGGACACTTGCTACCTGTCACCTCACTCTCCTTCATGCATTTCCGTCAAAGCTACAGTCAGTCCCCCTTGCTTCTAAGTGTGGAAGGCCCAGATCCCTTTTTTTCCTTTCCTGCTGAAGAGCTAGCCAAGTGGAAACCATCCTGGCCTGGGAGTCGGGTCATTACCTTGGAAGCCCACTGTCCCATTGACCAGCAGACTTGCTGTGAGATTTCCAGTGAAACAGGTTCTGGGGATGCTGCACAAGCTGCAAATTTCACAGCTGCAGATTCTGTGCAAAGACGCTCTTTTTCTACCTGTCCAGAAGCCATCTGTCTGCACACGCTGCCCGTGGCTTCCTGTCTGCTGCTCTCGAGCCCTGCGTGGCTTTCACACACAACACTGCGCCAGACTTTCTAGATGCCTGCCCACCTTGCTATGGCATGATTCCTCCAGGATGCCCAGCAAACACTTCCCGGCTTCCAGGGAAGGCTGCAAAGGAGATTTCCTCGCAGCAGAGCTGCAGACGCCACGATTCTCGCCCTACATGCACAAGGTGGTGACCTGAGACTCAGACCGCTGTGTGCCATGGGGGCTGGGAAGCCAGTCCGCATACTTTCCCGAGGACAGACAGATCTAGCATGACTGGGATGCCTGGGGGACTCGTACCCAGAAACAGGGCAGCAGGTAAAAGGTCCCAGAGCCTTGGGACAGCACAGCACGCTGGTGAGGAAGAGATTTCCATCTGTGCCTCAGGGCACAGGGGTAAAGCTTTAAAGCAGAGGGGACGCAAGGATAACACATTTGATTCCAGAAAAGCCTCTGCTGTTTACCTTTCAAACACAAATTTACTACAGTAAATACTACTATTTTTTTTAACGTGATAATGGTGTGGTGGTTATAAAATCCTTATCAGAGATGCAAACTGAACCATTTCTGGGTGAAACCACCTCAAGACTGACCATCTGTTGATCGCTGGTGAAGCTAAGCGGTGTGTACAGTCACTCTACTTTTGTGCACGCTTGAAAATTTCCATCATAAAAAAAGTTTAAACGAAATCCTCCATCATCATAAAAACAGATTTCACAGCAGGGGAAAGTGAGAAATGGATTCTAACAGCATGATCGAGTGCCAGACGTTCGGGGCTAGGAGACAAGCCACTAAAAGTCACTAATGTGAGCAGCTCTGTCTCGTCCCAAGGCATCAGCAGCTTCATCAGAGCCCTGGGGCGGGAAGGGTCCCAGGCACCACATGTAACTGGCATTGGCCGTAAACTGCTTTCTGGGCTCCCGAGGCACCCGAGCTGTTGAGTACTGTGAGAGGACGTGTGCTCTGTGAAGGAGGGAGCAAGGTGCAGAGCTCCCCACTCGGCCTTCCCCGTGGGAAAACTCACTTCAGCCGTAAATGAGAACACGGACACGAGAAAGCACTCTGGGAAAGGGGCTTCTGATGCAGAAGAAAGAGGGACAGAACAAGACCGCGGGTACCAATTCGGCCATTTGGAGCCACCTGCGATGCTGCGAGTGGAGCCTGCTGTTTCCGGCTGCTGTGCCTTGGTCCCTGCAGGTCCTCCTCCCTGGAATGCCCTTCGCCATGAAAACCTACAAGTCCTCCAACATTCTGTCATCTGTGAAGCGTTCGGAGACCACCCAGGCCGACACCACTCATTCCATTTTCATTTCTGCCCGAGCCAGTCCTGGGTGTGTCTGGCGCAAGAGCCCTGTGCTGACTGCCCTTTTCCTGCTCAGCGGGGGAGGGGGAACCTCTGCAGGCTGCATCTCCCTGTTCCCTGAAATCGGAGATCTTCAAGCCGATTGAGCCAATGAGAAGTACAGGCCGGAGGCTGGAAGGGTGGTAGGAGGGAGGGTTGGGGTGTTTCTCCCCTGTCCTCTCCACCTTGGGCAGCATTCCTGTCTCAAGGCCCCTCAAGTTCCAGCCCTCTCCCTGAGTGACCCCTGCCCTGGGCTCTGATAACACCACCTCTACCCTTTGCCCTCTGGAGGAGGAGGTATGGGAGTGCTGTCCTGCTGATCCAAACCCCTGGCCTGTCTCCCTGCACCTCCCCGGTGAGCTGTATTCTCAGCGACTCTTATCACTGGGGTAACCAACTCCCGGGATTAAATTCTCTCCCTCCTACTCTGCAGGGTCTGTTTTCCTGTGTGAACCCTAAATGGGTTCCATCTTCCTTCAACCATGCTGTGGCCACTGCCTTCTCACCTGTCTCCTAGCAGCCTCTGAGCTCCTTCACAAAGTCTTCTTGCGCTTTGGATGTCCTGCCTTGCTCCTAAAAGGACATCTTAAGCATACAGCCGGCACTTAGTAGGTGTCCAAAAACTAAACTGAGTTAAATGAACGCCAAGGACACTTGATCATCTCTAAGCGCTAGAGGCAGGCCACAGGAAGAGAAAACGTTTGGAAACATCTTTACGGTGGAAGCAGATAGGGTAGAAAGAGAACCAGGCATGGCTTTCTTGACATAAGGGAAGCCATTTTGGGCCTAAGCCATCCTGTGATCAAAGCCTAGCCACAGTTCTTGCCCTTGAACAGGTCTCAGTAATTAACGATCTTAAGGGAAGTGAGGGAATGCAAAAACAAAGGAAGAGCAGCCGGGAAACAACAGCTGAGCAATAAAACACAGTCCTAGCTCCTCCTCAAGGGATATATAATCTGATACCTATCTTTGAGTTCCTCAGGGACAAAGGTCCCCACCCAGGTGGGGGACAGAATGATATTGACCTTTTCTGACCCTCCTGACTCCAATAAACTAAAGCTTGGACTCCGTCAAACTTTGCCCCAATTCTATGCTGAAGTCTCTGCTCAAGCCACTTCACGAATATTCATGAACCATTAGCTAACCCTAACCCCAATTTTGCAGTTGGGGAGATACTGCTTTGGGGAAAGATCCCCGGTGTCCTCCTTACTTGCCGCAAGTAATAAATCCTTCCTTCTCCTGCTCTTTGGCTTGGTTGTGTCTTTTGGCCTGAAACCCACCAAGAGGCAAACCCAGTTTTCAGGTAACAAAGGGAAAGAAAAAGGATCCTTGAGAGGAAACTAAGGATTCACTACCCAAGAATACAGAGCAACTGCCCAGATGACAGGACAAGGACTTAAAAGATTATGAATGTAAAAGACAAACTTTGCTCTACTCTGCACTCCTACAAGGAATTTCACGGAACCTCACAGCTGCAAGTGGTCACAGAAATACAACATGGTGGTTAAGAATGCGGGCTGCAGAGCCGTCCTGCCAATCCAATGACTCTGGCAAGGTAACCTCTCTGTACTTCGGCTCTCTCGATCTGTAAATCTGCACCAACTGTGCCCTGTAGTTTTGTTTCAAGAGCTCAATGAAACAGTGCATGCTGGCTTCATCAGCCATTACCTGAAACATAGCTTGGGGGTTTCAAACCCGACTGCCAGCAGGATGCAAAATGAACCAGCCTGTGAAGCTGACAGACAGAGACGATGCCCAAGGCAAACGAGAGCATCCGTGCCTTTCCTGTCCTAAGACCTCTCTTTCCAAGGGCTTTCCAAACTCTGAAGCCAAACCACTCACCTGTGTGCCAAAAGCAGCCTGCCCGTTTGCAAACCCTGAATTCTCAACAAGCCTTCTCAGTGAACCGAGGAGAAAACCGAGGCCCCAAAGGTATTTGTGATCTGTGCCTGGCCCTACAGCGAGAGGCTGAAAGGCCCTGTTCTCCCTGTGCCACTGCAGGCTCAGAAGGAAAGGAGAAATGAAACAAGAGGGCTGGTAACATGTGGCCAAATAAAGGGAGACACCTGAGACATACAGTCAAAGGCAGCTTGCAGGGAGGAAGAAATAAGGAAGCTGGTGGAGGAAGGACAGAAAAAGTGAAAGCGAACTGAGAGCAGCTGGAGGATGAAGTGGAGGCGATGCCCTGAGAAGACCCCATAGAGCCACACTAGGGACTTCCCTGGCGTCCAGAGGTTAAGACTCCGCGCTTCCACTGCAGGGGGCACGGGTTCCATCCCTGGTCCGGGAGCTAAGATCCTGCAAGCCACTCGGTGTAGCCAAAAAAAAAAAAAAAAAGGAGCCACACTAAAGGAGAGGACAGTGTGGGCTGGCTTCACAGAGGAGGAGAGGAGAAAAAGGAAGGGCAAGAAGCAAATCCACCATCACCACATAAAGACAGAAAAGGAAGATACTGAATGCGTCCTGAGGGCTTCTGTGAGTCTCATCAGTTATCCCCCAAACCTGAGAGCTAAGACAGCATGAGCCTTTAGAGAAGGCACAGTGGCTTAGGGGCCAGGTAAGATGCCATATGATCACATAAGGAGGCAGGAGCAGAACTGAGTTGTTTGGTTGTTTGTTTATTTTTTTAAGTCCTATGGGTTTTAGGATTGCCAGATAAAATACAGGATGCCCAGTTAAATTCACATTTCAAATAAACAACAAATAATTTTTTAGCACACATATGTTCCATGCCACAGTGGGGACATACAGACACTATCCCTGAAATTTAAGTACAGCTCCTCACTATCTGGTTTCCGAGTCTCTCTCCATTATACCAAGTTCTCTCCAAGAACCCAGGGGTGGAAAAACAGAAAGGAGTTAATGCATAAAAGGAAAGAAGGGATGATTTACACAGACGGCCTCACGGAGAATGCTAATACACAACATGTCAAAGCCTAAGAACAAAAAATGTGAGCGGCGGAGCCCACGGGAATTTGAGAACAAGAGAAAGAATGTACTCATGAAAATCAGCACAGCCTACTGGCTTCCGCGTGTGGGCTGACAGGTGGGTTCCAGGTGCCTTTTCACATCACCCATCAGGTACCAAGGACCCAGCGCTGCAAGGCACGGGGTCAAGGAAGAACCAAACAAATCAGGGGTTCAAGAGATCAGTGCTGCTCTCTCCCTCACCTCAAAGGGTTCGATGGGCAGGCACTCCAAGTAGCCATGGAGCGAGGCAGGGAGGAACCAGAAGACCCTAAC
The DNA here is from genome assembly GCF_026419965.1 of Kogia breviceps. Classification (NCBI taxonomy): domain Eukaryota; kingdom Metazoa; phylum Chordata; class Mammalia; order Artiodactyla; family Physeteridae; genus Kogia; species Kogia breviceps. The sequence goes on along the minus strand of NC_081311.1, from coordinate 73,580,993 downwards.
AGCCTTGGCTAGAGCAGACAGAGGACAGCGAAGGCGGGAAGGGCGTTCCTGGGTCCCAGACGGCTTACTGCAACTCGCTTACTGACAATGCCAGCTGAGTCCCTGAATTACACCGACTGCCTGTCTGTCTGTCTGTCCTCCTTGGCCCCTCTCATCACACCAAAAGCCTTCACAGCAGGACAGTAAAACCCCAGCGGTGCCCTGGTGAAAAGCACACTCCTGGCAACCTTCATGACGTCCCCAGGCTACCATTTCTACTGCTAGAGAGAGAGCCAGAGGCAACAGAAAAAAAACCAGTCCCTTGAGGAGTCCCCAGCGAGCAAACTGCTGGCCTCCGCAGACCCACTCAGGGCTCACAGGCCGGGCGGTCCCTCCAGCACGTGGGCACTGCAAGCCTGCAAAGTCGGGCAGTTCCAAAGAGCCCTGTTTTGCTTTCCGTTCCTCAGACCAGCCGCTAAGCAGGGGTGGCATTCGTGTCTCAGCCATCAAAGTCCACCCTCTAGAACCCACACCCCCATGACACAGGGTCAAAAGTCACAAGACAGAGAAGCAGGACGACTGCCTGCTGCCCGCCGCGCTAAAGGCAGAAAACCGGGCAAAGGCAGGCGCTGGGTCTTCTTTCATGAAATAATGGAAGGAGCCCCACAACTGGCCTATTAGAAAAAAAATGGATCTTTTAGGAAACGCGTTTGCCTCCTGCTGTCCTGTTACTTTTACATGGCCACACAGGCTGGTTTCATCCTGACTCACCAAACCCTAGGAAATCGGCCGAGTTCCCAGCCATCCCCAAGTGCCAGAAAAACACAGGCCCTGAGAAGCCAGGCTGCAGAGCTCCCCAGCCTGAGGTCTCCGCAGAGCTTCGTTCTTGCCGCCTCAAACCTTCGCCTCTCGGCTTGCCAGACACTGCTTTGCACCATCATGTTATATATAGGATTAACAAGAACAGTTTTGATCTTGAAACACATTTTGGAGAACAAGAGAAAGTGTGTATGGGGGGGGTGTTACTAATCATCTTTAATATCATTTTCTACAAGAATAATAATTCACAAATTACCAGAACACTTTGATGTGCACTGTTTCATCTGATCCTCATTACGACAGTGGGTGGAAGCGAGACAGGTACTAACCCTCAAGACTCTGGTTTAACCAGCTAAGTCCACCAAGGCTCAAAGGCTCTGAGGGCAGCATAACATAACTAGCAAGGTAGCTAGAACCTCAACTAACTGGGAGACAGGTCCTGCAGGGCCCGTGTCCCCTCTGCGTGCCCAGTGATCAACACCAGGGAAGGGGGTGGGGCTACCAGGGGGCAGAGCTAAATGGAAAACAATTCCACAGATACTCACACAGTGGAATACTGACTGCATAGTAGTGGCAAAGAACCACCGCTACAGGTAACACGGATGCTGGCTAATTAGTCAGTGTAGGAACCAGGATAAGAAATCAAAGAATCTACACACATACAAAATACATTCTGTATAAAGTCACTTATCTTATGAAGCTCAGAAAGAAGCAAAATTAACCTACAGTGATAGAAGTCAGAACAAGGTTACTTTTGGAGGGGTGATGAGTGGAACGGAGCACAAGGGAACTTCGGGGGGTGCTGACACCAGCATGCATTTTGATCGGGGTAATGATTTACACTGGTGAACTCATGTGTAAATTCACTGAGCACTTTTCCATAAATTGGTACATTCAAAGCTTGGGTACTTTGCTGTATTAAATTTAACTCCATTAGAGTTTATAAGAAGTAACCCTGGGCACCCCACAAAATAAATTCCACAATCTTTACTGAGCAGCTGCTGTGCTAAGGCCATGGAAAAATGCAAACGATGCTTCAAATGGCAGGGTTTTATGCGCCGACCAAGGTACCATCAGGCTGCCCAGTTCAAATCCTGGGACACAGAGACAGCAAAACGTTGCTATGAGAATGAAGTGAGTCCCTGAAAGGAAGGTGCTCAGATATGCACCGGGCACAAAGTGAGACCATAATACGTAGCTATTATTATCACGGAATAAGACAGATCATCGTCTCCCAGGAGTTTAGGAGGAAAACACCCATGTCTGCACTAAGCAGCCAGAGCAGATTATGAAAATGCAGCAACGTTCTTACTCTTTTAGCCCCTGGATGGGACCCAGGAAAAGAGCCCATGCCGGCCCTGCCCAGCTCCCAAGTTTCCTTTCTTTCCCCACATTCATGGAATGCCTCCTCCTGCCACCAGCCCTGCCCACACCTAGATGAACTTCAATTTACCCTTCCGGTTTCAGCTTCAGCATCACCTCCTGAGAGAGAGAAAGCCCTCCTGGACTGTGGTTCCCACTCCCGCCTAAGTCAGGGGCCCTCCCCCAGCTCCCTGAGTGCCGTCTCCTCCCAGCTGCTGCCCATGGCACACTGCCTGGCATACAGCAGGTGATCAATACAGTGCTTGAAAAACAACCCACTCTTATTGTGCTAGTCAGACTATTTTTAAGTAGAGGTTATAACAGAAGTACAAAGAGACTTGTTCCAACCTGGGATTGGGTGAGGGGAGAGGCAGGGAGGAGAGGCGCCCAGATGGCTGAGCTATCAGCAGAGGTGGCACCTCTGGGGTGCATTAGACAGGGTCAGGGATGGAACAGACCAAGGCCCAACACTGGAGGGCGAGACAGCCAGAAAGGTGCTGACAAACCGCTCCCCTACCTACTGAAGGCACCCTCTTTATCATTGTTTCTTTTCCAAAGCAGGGAGTTTGCTACCCTGGATACACTCCCTGAGGCCTGGGTTGGCATCCGGGGAATTTGCTGTGCTAATGGGGCAGCCTTCACTACTCTCAATGAAGGGATACAACAGTGTGGGAACAACTAAGAGGAAAACGCCCCCAACAGGATAAAAATAAAACTGTTCATAAATTAATTTATGGGTAGCCTTGTGCTTAAACTCTGAGGACAGACTGGGAGTTCAAATTCCAGCCCCCCCTGATAGCCTTGGGTCTTCAGGCAAGTTACACAACCTCTCTTGGCCTAAATTTGCAAATTTGCAGGCTACCCATCAGTGGTGCAGATTAAATGAGAGGATATATGCCAGCCCTCCCAACAGCACCTTTGCCATAGTAAAAGCACTGGGTAAACATTAGCTGTCGTCACAGCAGCACAAAACTACTTGCAAGGGGCTTCCCTGGTGGCGCAGTAGTTGAGAATCTGCCTGCCAGTGTAGGGGACACAGGTTTGAGCCCCGGTCTGGGAAGATCCCACATGCCGCAGAGCAGCTAGACCCGTGAGCCTCAACTACTGAGCCTGCGCGTCTGAAGCCTGTGCCCCTCAACAGGAGAGGCCGCAATAGTGAGAGGCCCAGGCACCGCGACGAAGAGTGGCCCCCACTTGCTGCAACTGGAGAGAGCCCTCGCACAGAGGCGAAGACCCAAGGCAGCCAAGAATAAAGAAAGAAATAAAGAAATAAAAAAATAAAAGCAGCACCAGGCTGCTTTCCAGATTTAAAAAAAAAAAAAAAAAAGACTTGTAAGTAGAGCAATGCTGGTAAGGAAGAATCTCAAGCTTTTTTTTCTTTTTCAGACTTCCTTAAATTATGGTTTATTTGAAATGCCATCAAGGAAATTAAACATGAGACATTTCATTTAAAAAAAAAAGGGCGGGCTTCCCTGGTGGCGCAGTGGTTGAGAGTCCGCCTGCCGATGCAGGGGACACAGGTTCGTGCCCTGGTCCGGGAAGATCCCACATGCCGCGGAGCAACTAAGCCCGTGAGCCATGGCCGCTAGGCCTGCGCGTCCGGAGCCTGTGCTCCGCAACGGGAGAGGCCACAACAGTGAGAGGCCAGCATACCGCAAAAAAAAAAAAAAAAGGGCAACCATCATCTACAAGGTTTCTTTCCTTTCCCAGTCCTTTCTTTTTCCCAGAGCACAAGCTTTCACTGTGGGTTAGTCCCTCTCCAGGTTCTCCACATCTGCGTGCTCACTCTAAAGGCAAATTCAGAGCAATGGTGCACAGCCCAGAGCTGGGGTGCCATATGTTTGCTGAATGACAGAAAAGAACCAGATGTGGGATAGCCAACAAGCAATAAAAATTGAAGTCGGAGCAAGATATCAACAGCACTTTAATTAAAATGCTTTGGGTCCTAATTCACAACTTCAACACCACGACAAGAAAAAGCAGCTAGCTGCTTCTGTGGATAAGACTAAACTTTTCCTATAAAAAATACACAAATTTTAAAGTCACTAGAAACAGAGGTTACCAGGAGCTGGAGGTATAGGAGAAATGGAGAGCTACTGTTTATTGGAAACAGAGTTTCTGCTTGGGATGATGAAAAAGTCCTGGAGAGAGACAGTGGTGATGGTTGCACAACACTGTGAATATAACTAACGCCACTGAATTGTACACTTAAAAATGGTTAAAAGGGTAACTTTTGTGTCGTGTACATATTACCACCAAAACAAAAAAAATTACCAAAAAAAAAAAAAAAAAAGTCACTGGCCCTCTTCTCTGGGTACTTAGGGTATTTCTCAATAATAAGCTACACACACTCAAGGTTTAAAATGATGTGAAATACTTAATATATTTTTCAAAGGACATGGCACTTTACCAGGTAGTGATTTGGACCTAAAGAAGTCCAAACCTCTGCTTTATGGCACATATACTCAAAATTGTTATTCTTTGATTAACAAAGACGTTAAAATCATCTAGCTGATTTTTTTCCTCAAATTTTTGTTTCTATAATCAGGAGCTACTAAACGAAGCAGAGACACAATGTTTTGACTCTTAGCAAATGTCTTTGTTTAGATAAATTAAGGCCTGCCTAGTGAAGAACAACAACAACAAAAAAACCCCAAACAAAAACAAAAATCTCAATAGAATAAAAGTTATCTGAGTTGGTATATTAAGATAATTGAAAAAAAAAAAAAAAACCCACTGCTTACATGCAAATAATTTCATGAGTTGAGAAGCTCTCCCTATAATTAAACACCAAATAATTTTTCTCTCAAGACTATTTTAGTCCTTCTAATTCAGTCTCAAAAACCTTGACTGCACAAGACTGTTCACTAAGGAAAAGAAACATGTGAAGGGTTTAATGCAGGTGCTAGATTTCTAAGAACTTTCCTTAGCTCACCCATACTCCATGTTGTTTTCCTTCTTTTACTTTCCTCTTTCCTTCTATGGACAACTTTTTTGAATTATGACCTACGTCTGTCTGGCTGAATATGCCAACTGCACTGCTCAGCACCGAATGGCCTCATTTGATCCCAAGTGCCCTGAGACGCCCTGGAGGGTATTAACCAGCTCACTGGTGACACAAACCTGGCACCCACAGAGGCTGGTTTGATTTGGAACAGATGCGTGGAAAATTATCCCATCAATCAACACCACTTTTTAAAAAAACTGGGGTTTGAAATTGTGCATAAACTAGTATCTCTAATTAACTTTAAGGTAAACACAGTTTCCCATTAAAGATTTAAGAAATTTGGTCCATCCAACAATTTCCATGTAAGGAAGGTGGGTGGGCCCCAGAGTGTAACAGGAATAGATGAAAAAACCACCTACATAATTTCGATCTACAGGCAGATGTAAATTATGAAATTAAAAACATCAATGACATTTCTTTTCAATCATCACCACATAAAAAGAAAATTAAAAACAAACAAAAAGCCTTTCGGTGCCACCTGGACAGACAAATTAAGCAACAGTTCTCTCCATCTCTGCCTTACAAAATGAAAATAAACGCCAAGCTAATTAAACTGTGAGTGAATATGACACATTGTTTCCCTTAGATGTATTCACCGCATTAGATGAACTTCATTTTGGAAGGTGGAAGCTAAGCCAGGCCTCCCTGGAAGCCTGGCACCAGTCCGCCTGAACTACCTTTCTTGTCTCCACTTGTAGGTTGGTTATTTCTGCACTTCACAACTCTCCGGGCTGCAAAGTGCTGGAGAGGGAAGAACCATTCCCTGTGCTCTGAATTCCCTACAGCACCCAGCTGGGGCCAAGCTGAACGCAAGTCAAGTGCAATCCTGCTGGAGAAGCCCTTACATTCCTTCTTCAGAGTATTTGGCACACAGTAGGTAGTTCCCAAGTACCTGCAGGTTGAATCCTATTTCAGGCTGTATTTATCACACGCCATTCTGTGCCTTACTGAAGAGGTGAAAATTTCCCAGCATTAAACGAGTGAGTATCAAAATGAACTTTCATCACCAAACTGCACCCCATGCATCGAATCTAGGGACTAATAATAAGTAAGAAGGGCTTTCCTGGTGGCGCAGTGGTTGAGAGCCCGCCTGCCGATGCAGGGGAAGCGGGTTCGTGCCCCAGTCCAGGAAGATCCCACGTGCCGCGGAGCGGCTGGGCCCGTGAGCCGTGGCCGCTGAGCTGTGTGTCCGGAGCCTGTGCTCCGCAACGGGAGAGGCCACAACAGTGAGAGGCCCGCGTACCGCAAAAAAAAAAAAAAAAAAAAAACAGTAAGGAGGTGAGTTCATTCTAAATAACCATCAAACTATTAACCCTTTGTTTAATAATATTCCTAAACGAGAAGGCCTACACAGTGTGACATTTGCAATTTACTGGTAGGAGCACTGGGATAAAATCCACAGGATAAAATCCACAGCTGTGGGCTTGAGAAGCATCAAAGATAAAATCTGACAGCCTTGGAGAAGTAAAATAGGAAGAGTCTGCAAGTTAACCCCCCTCCAAGATCCTGACGATTAGAAATATTTTCCAGAACATTCGTTCCCCTGTCAAGAAAATTTCAACCAAAACCAAGAAAGAACACCCTGAACCTGTGAACATTTACTTTGCTAGCTTTGATGATCCATCCATCTAAAAGCAACTGCACGGTGACTGAAAACAAAATACAACACCTACCCACTGAGGGAACAAGGAAGGTGACTGTTACTCCTTGCTCAACCTGGCTGTATAAGTCTAAAAGCTCAGATTAGCATTTCTAGGTGTAAACGCTGCAAGGCATAATTTGAGGAAAAAGAAGAAAAAAAAAAAAAAAGAATTCAAGTACACAGTGGGTGTGACACTCTTATCAACCCCCCCCCAAACTCCACTCTGCAAGCCACATGTGGAAATCCACAAGAATTCAGCGAGTCTCCCCATCCTGTTTGCAGCAACTTCCTCAGTTTGGAGATTCAGGTACCTGGTACTTGCCCTGATGCCTCCCCGCCCTTGATGGCCATGCTTGTTTCCCAGAAGCCGCTGTGGGGCATTTCAACATTAAATAAGGTTATAAGAAATGCCTGGAGTGACCTGCCACCATCACCAAAACTGAGGTGGCCAATCTGAACACTTCCAACAAAGCCCTTGGCAAGGTGAACCCAAAGACACTTTGTCCTCTTTTAGAGGTGAAATGTATCATGAACGCCTAGGTATATGCTACAAGGTGGCCTACAACATCATCCATAGTTAGAAAGCAAAGGCTTGGGACATACACTGATTGTAGTGTTCCGCCAAAGTATACAATATATCCATTCATCCATCCAACAATGGTGAAGATGGCATTTGCTGTTGTTCCTGACACAGGTAGGAGAGCGGCTCTATGAGCACAAGGTCAGCAGACAGTCTTGGTGCCCTTGCCCAGTAAAAAACACAACAAAACAAAAACACCTCATCACCCAATGCCTCTGCGGTCAACCCAACATCTCCTTGAGTGTCTACAGCATGCCAAGCACTGAGGAACGGAAGTGAACAAGGCAAATTCTGCCCCTGAAGGAATGAATGAACACATCTCCCATCTCCCAAAGGGGAGACCTATGTGATGGGGGCCTGGAGAGGGGGCGGTCTCATGAATGGGCACCGAACCCAGCGTGTGGCTACTAAACAGGCAGCGTTACCACATGCTGGGGTCGGGGAGGAAGTTTAGTCTACTTGCATTTACTAGGTGAAGGAGTAGGAAAGGACATTTAAGGGCAGGAGGTACATCTTAGAGAAGCCAGAGAAATCTACTGAAATTCCAGCAACCAGCAGTTCAGCAGAGAGCTTTGAGAATGTGAGGGGTGTGTCTGTGAAGCAAGCAGGGGCCAGAGCACACAGAACCTGGTCAACCACAGAAAGTTTACCTCGATCCAGAGGGCAATGGAAGCCACTGAAAATCTGTGAGCAAGCAACAGCCAACTTGGATTTCTGCTTCAGACCAGTGTCTCTGGTCTTGAACAAGAGTCACCACAAACTAGATACTGGTGATTCTCTGAACTACTCCCCATCCTCAGCAAAATAAATAAAAGCACTAGAAAAGACTGTCACAACTGTCCTCTACGGTTTTGTGGGAATTTTTTTTTTTTATCAAATACAAAGAGATTATATGAAACATACAGAAGAAATCTAAGAATAGCCTCTTTAAGAAGACTGGATTTGTGTATAATTAGACCTAACTGTGAGGTCATACTTTTCTCAGAGTTGTGTATAAAGTTGGGTGTTACCATAAGAATCTAAGAAAAAAAGTTTTAAAGTAGGAAAAAAAAAATGACACACATTACACCTTTTTATAAGGGCAATGTTGATCTGATAGCTTCATAGAGTCTGCCAAAACAAAGTCTTAAAAAATGGAAAATAATGTATTAGGCTTCCAGAACAAATAATCCAAAATCCACAATATAAACTATACGGTGGCTTTTACTGGTTAATGAAATCATTACACTGTTGATATTTAAAATAGCCAGGTTTTCTAATCATGCCGTACTAACATGTTTTTCTACTATAACTTGAAAATGCCTTTGTATTTCCCCTATTTCCCTAAACTTCTATAATGAAAGATTAATTTTATAGATGGAAAAAGACAACTAAATTCTAGTGATTTAACATAGGTATTTTTTTTCTGACCAAACACATGGTGAAGGCCTGAAGTGGTATAGAAAACACATCTTAGTGAACTAGAGAACTAGCCACGGCAAGTATGAGATCCTGCTTATACCCTGAGAAACTAGTCCAGAACTTAGAAGCCATTCAATTACTGCCCACAATTGCATTTCCTCATCTTCTCAAGAGACCGCGACCCCTGGACACATCTCACTACACTGAGTCAGATAGTCTCCGATTACACTTTAACCCACAGGCCAAGCCAGATAGACTTAGCCTAACATCTAAAAGCTACTCAACAGTGTGACTGAGCATCTGTTGTTTATTTTCTCCACTCCAAAGAAGAAATTCTGATCAATAATAAGCAATCCGGTTCCACTGCTGATTTACTGGGAGAAATCAGATAATCACTCAGAACATTCCATTCCACCTCTAACCCAAAGAAAACACACCAGGGGCAAGTGGTAAAACCAGACACTTGTAGACATGGCTGAAGCGCCTCGTATAGTTGGTTCTTCCCCACAGATGAAGTTTACCTCTATCATACAGATGCAGAAAACACAGACCCATGAAAACAGTCCTTTACTAAATGGGTAGCTTGACCAGAATAAACGCCTACATACCAAAAGAGACAGAAAAGACCATTGGCTAAGAACTTCTACTGGCCTTTGGACTTGGCTTAAAAACAGAGGGCACAATAATGAGATATTACTACACACCTATTAGAATGGACAAAATCCAAAACAGACAACATCAAATGCTAGCAAGGATGCAGAGCAACAGGAACTCTCATTCATTGCTGGTGGGAATGCAAAATGCTACAGCCACTTTAAAGACTGTCTGGCAGTTTCCTAACAAAATAAAAACACTCTCACCATACCATCCAGTAATTGTGCTCCTTAGTATTTACCCAAATGAGCTGAAACCTTCTGTCCACCCAAAAACTTGCACACAGATGTTTACTGCAGCTTTATTAATAATTGCCAAAACTTGGAAGCCACCAAGTCCTTCAGTAGGTAAACGGTAAGTAAGCTGTGGTACAGCCAAACAATAGAATATTATTCAACACTAAAAAGAAATGAGCTATCAAGCCATGAAAAAACATGGAGGAAACTTAAATGCATATTACTAAGTGAAAGAAGTCAATGTGAAAAGGCTACAGACTGTATGATTCCAACTATATGACTTTCTGGAAAAAACAAAATTATGGAGACAGTAAAAAGATCAGTGGGGGCCAGGGGTTAGGGATGGATGAAAAAGCAGAGCACAGGGGATTTTTAGGGCACTGAATCTGCTCTATATACTAATATGGTGCTACATGTCATTTTACACTTGTCCAGACCCATAGAATGTACAACACCAAGAGTGAACCCTAATGTAAACTACAGACTTTGGGTGATTAAGATGTTTCAATGTTGAGGGCTTCCCTGGCGGTGCAGTGGTTGAGAGTCCGCCTGTCGATGCAGGGGACGCGCGTTTGTGTCGCGGTCCGGGAAGGTCCCACGTGCCGCGGAGCGGCTGGGCCCGTGAGCCATGGCCGCTGAGCCTGTGCGTCTGGAGCCTGTGCTCCGAAACTGGAGAGGCCACGGCAGTGAGAGGCCCGCGTTACAGCAAAAAAAAAAAAAAAAAAAAAATGTTTCAATGTTGCGTCATTGATTGTAACCAATGTACCACTCAGACAGGGGATGTTGATAATGGAGTATGGGAGGAAGGGCAGGGAATATTGGGGAAATCTCTGCACCTTCTGCTTAAATTTTCTGCAAACCTAAAACTACTCTAAAAATATTTTAATAAAAGCACACTGCTCTCTTCCCAGGGTGTGGCTGATGAGCAAGGTACCTTCCTGAATACGTTCAAGGAAAACGAAAGACATCCATCCATAAATCGCCTTTTGTGCTCAAAACATGAAAGTTAATATCACAATTAAAGGAACTAGTAACAGCCATGAAGGCAGGTAGTAATAGGATTCTGGTACCATCCTCCCTTCAAATAAACTAGATAGTGAAAAATATAGCAAAGCCTTCACTGAATTGAATATCTACACCTTGTCAAAAACTTCCTGGGCAGCTACCAGCAAGGGCTATATTTCAGTGAGAGTTGTCAGGGGCTGTGCAGCTTAACCTTGACATAGACTATGCCAGTGTTGTTCAATGGAATCCGTACATCCACACACCCACTTCAAGTGCTGGCACACATTTCTCCTCGCAAATTACACACCCTAGAGGTCAAACCCACCAAACACAATCTGTGTCCTAGGAATCTAACAAAACCCTCAAAAGCTTAAAGGAATCTCTCCTCTGCATCTGCCTTCGTAACAACTGCCAAGTACTAGGGAACTCAGGAAACCACAAGCACTTTGTTTCCCTGATTATATTAATCAAAGATTAAAGAAGCATGGAGAGACTTCTGGTATGTATAGGCTGTCATCTAAAACAATTTTAAAATTTGACTCAGTGAGGCCACAGAACATTTCACAAGGCGTACTTGGTGAAATGTCAGTTTTAGTTGAGGGAGGTGCCAAGGAAGCCACCACCTCGCGCGGTCTTCACGCCAAGTATTCAGAGGCCTCTGATCTTACACACCAGGAATGAACGTGTTTGTCCATGCAAAGCCAACGTGTGGTGTACAATTTACAGACCTACTTTTTAATATGGCCAAGTGTCAAACATACAACCCCTTCCTAGTCTCTCCACCCCCCTTATCCTCCCTCCCAAACAAAAACAGCCTGAATTGCTCACAGGACGCAGGAAGCCAGAGATTGTGTTTCGCGAAAGTGTTACTGCTTTTGGTGGTTCACATTCTGCAAGAGACCAACGAACCCTCTCATTTACTAACTCCAACCTTAACTAAATTGCTTCCACCAGCTTCCCCCTCTTCCCAAACCCCCACTCACCATAGACATCTCTCTCAGCCAAGAAAGCTACTCAAGAGGCTTGGAAGTGGCTGCCTCTGCAAATTCCTCCCCCTTCCTACCAAAAGGGCACTTCAAGAACTTTACAGTCTGCAGACACATGAATATGGCTCCTATGCCATTCACCAGGGCTGGATTTGAGCATGCGGACTGTCTTTCAACAATCAATTTCTATTTAGGCTGCCCAACACACTGAAACTGGGGTGAAAACCTGCTATCTAAGCAAATTCAGAATGCCATCCAGTTCCCAAATGTGAGCCAGCACTGGGGGGGAGCGTACACACACACACACCCTCCTCCACTGAAGACTTTTTCCCGGCACAGGGGAACCCTAAACTTGCCCCATGTCCTTTCCAGGGCTGTGATCTTTGATCTGTTCCCAAGTTCAGGCCTTTTTCTCCATCTGAAGGTTCAGCCTAATCAGCTATTGTGTAGCAGCAAGAGCAATTTATCCCCTTGGTTTCTTGACACTTTCCTCTCTCCTCCCGGCTGGAAATCTGTTTTGATCTCAACAGGGCTGTCTGTATGGGGATCCTGCAAGTTAATGATGTGGCTAGCTGGCAGAGATGGTAGGTGAGAGCACACAGTGTACTTTCTCCAGTTATGTTTCGCCTCATCATAGCTAATAGTGGCCTTTCTAAAAAGGCTGGTACACTAAAAGGGAGACCTACAGCCCTAATCTTCCCCTCTTCGGGGGCGCCTCTGGAGGCCAGGTGGAAACAGAACAGACAGCCCGTTCTCCCGTCAAGTATCTGGACTCCGAAGCAAAATATCCCTAGACACTCCACCCCCAATGAAGCAAACACACGTACATCTTGCTCAGCGAGGGAGGCAGTCGATCCCCTTCACCCAGGTTTCGGCCGGTTCAGGCTTCGTAGCCTTCACTCTGTCCAGGCCGGTATAAGATGCTGTATTCTCCCGGCTGTACGCCGCCGCCGCCACCCCCCACCCAAGGAAAGGGCTTCCGATGGAGGTGGGAGCATCAGCTCCGGTACCCGCCCTTCCCTCTCGATCCTGGCCAGAAAAACTCCACTTCCCGGATTCCCGGCCGCTCTCTCCCGGCCCCTCCCCGGGCGATCCAGCTAGAGCGCCGTCCTGATGCCAACGAAGTGCCCAGCCCAGCTGCGCACCCCCCGAACCCCAACGCAGGCCCCCGGAACAGGCCCCGGCTTCCTCCCTCTCCCTCTGCCTAGGGCTCCCGGTCTCTGCACGCACCCCTCAAGCAAACTAGGACTGAAAAAAGTCCCACCCCGCCTCCCCAGCCACGCCGCCAAGCCTCCAGCTCCGCCCGGGAGGGGCCTCCTCCCCAGAGGCGACAAGGAAACGCGAGTGGTGGTTCTAGCAGCCTCCTCCCGCACCCCGCGAGGGGCCTGGACCCCGGGGAGGGCGGCCCCGCGCGGCCCCGAAGGGACACCTCCCTCTCCCCCACCCTCCGGGGCCGGCGGGTCTTGGCAGGGATCGTGGTCTCTGCGGGTCCTGGGGAGCCCGGGGGCCGCCCGGGTCTGGGTGCAGCGTCTCCCGGGGGCGGGCGGAGGTCGGCGCTGCGGCGCGCCCCTGGGGGACACTCACGATGGTCACGCTGGCTTTGCGCAGGTCGCGGTTCTCCTCCTGCAGCGCCTTGCACTTGAGTTTGTAGGTCTCCAGCTCGATCTTGAGCACCTTGTTCTCCTGCTGCAGCGAGGCCAGGCGGTTGGTGAGCTCCTCCAGGCGGAACGGCGAGATGACAATGCCCCCCGACTTCCCACCGCCGCCGCCTCCCCCGCCGCCACCGCCGCTGCCGGCTCCCGAGGTCGACGAGCAAGACGACTGCATGGCGGCCGAGCTGCCGCTGTTGCCCCCCGCCCCGTCCGTGTCGCTCTCGCTGGCGCTGTCCGCCATGGCCGCGGCGGGCTGGGGAGACGACGAGGAGGAGCAGGGAGGTGGCGGCGGCGAAGGCTGGGCTGCGAATGAGTGGGCGCCGGGCGAGCACAGGGGAGCGCCGAGCTGGGAGCCTGGCAGCAGGGCGCAGACTCGGAGCGGCTGCGAGAGAAAGAGAGGGAGCTTCCCGCTGCCAAGGGACCTCCTCTGCCAGCGAACAGAGACCCCGCCCGGGCTCGGGCAGTATTGCACTGGGGCTCGCTCCAGCTGGGCCTGGCGCGCTCGTAGGCCGTCCTGCAAAGCCGGCCGAAAGCTCCGAGACCCGCCCGCCACCGCCGCCGCCCTCCTCCTGGCGTGCGCCGGCGGGCTGGGGAAGTGCGGGCCCCGGCCGGGGCGGGAAGGCCAGGCCAGCCTACGCACCAGCCGCTCGCCGACCACAAGTGTTCCGAGGGTGGGCCTCCCAGCCCCCTGACCTAAGCCCGAGGCCGCCCAGCCTCTTCCGGGCTCGGGCCCGCTCCTGGGAGGAGGAAACCTAACGCCCCACTAGCCTCGCAGGTGCTGGGGACACGTGGAAAGGTCAGCCCGGCTCTGGCATCCAGCCCCGGCCGAACCCGTGGCCCCATCTTCCGGCGACAGTGTGTGCTCTTGCCTCCCTCTGTCTGTTTCAGACATACAAGCAGCCCTTTTAGTTTGATCTCCGTGAGCTTGCCTGGGAAGCTTCGGATAGTGCTCACAGAACAGAAAGTTACCCTGCAAGGAGCCGAGGAGGGCGAGGCAACAGCAGCCACAGGTTAACCGCGTTAAGAAAAAAATTGCAGAAGAGACACACCACCCTCTTTACTCCTCCTCATAACCTCGTAAACCACACTGCGCTCAATTGTTTAAACAAGGTGCAACTTTTTATTTTTCTCTGCATCTTGCAGACAATGCCAGGACCTGTCGAGCAATAGGATTAAGACAGTAACATTTATCTAATCCCAAAAGAAAAAAAGAGAAACACTTTCTGTGGATTAAAACATCTCTTTTAAGTGCCAGTTTTCCAAAGTAACTGCAGACAGAGCACTCGGCTATACTAATAGTGGTGATTAAGTGGGAATACAACATAACCGTAATTCTTCTTTACGATCATTTTGCCCACTTCTAGGAAAGTTTAGTAGGTCAAAAATAAAACAGAGTAATTATGCTACTGTGGTCTAATTCAGGGTTCTAGTTTTGAAAAGCATAAGAAATTCAAAATCAAAAGTTGTATTTCCCCTCTCCCCTCCCAAACAAAGGCTTACAGGAAATTGGCCCAGCAGGTGAGATGATTCTAAACACTTTACACAGTTGACACAAAACAGCTTTCACTTATGTATAAAAATCAGAAAATGAAACTGACCAGGCTGGTTTTATTATCCAAGCTTAGCCAACGGAAGAACAAACACATGGAAACAAAAAATAGGAAAAAAAAAAGTGTAAAATTTTTTCTATTGCTTTGAGCTCTGGTGAAAGTTTATAAAGTGTTAGGAAGGATAAAGAAGTGGCTTTAATGATTTTTATTCCAACTCCTCCATTATCTTTAAACCTAAACTTGACTTAATAATTACACTGTTATTCACTGGCTAATGAAAACTGGTACCCAGGAGTAAACTGAAACCTCCAAGTGTTCCAAAGGACATGGTCTTTTACCAAGATGGCTGCTTCTAGCAGACAGCTCCAAAATGCCAACTGCAATTAAACCCCAAATTTCTCCTAATTATTTTTTAGTTTAGTACTAGAGGACTTCTGAACTTAGTCACTGTTGCTGTAGCAGGAACAAAAAGAAAAAAAACAATGGAGAGCTGGCTTTACTCTTCAGAAGCCTACAACCAATGTAAATAATTCTGTTAGAAGTGATCCAGTTTAATTTTCACTGAAACTGACTCCTCTCGCTGACTTTTCCTTTTGGGGATCTGCTACATGAGACAAGCAGCTCGTTAAATTGGAAGCGGCTTCTGGAAAACTCACTTGCTGGGTGAAATGGAGGAGCAATCCTAGCAGGGAGCAGTGCCACAAGGCGAAACTCAGACTTAACAGCATTCTTTCCACTTTATCCAACACCGTGATAGAATCTTAAGAGCCAGTCTGGCTTCCATACTTCACAAGTTTCCATTGTTCCCTATCCCACAGTATCTTAAAGCTTCCACTTTTCAAGCTTACTTAGAAACATTCCTTCCAGGCAAAGCAGAGGGCAAGTTGGCTCTCAGCATTGTCACCAACTGCCTCAGAAAGAGGACCTACTGCTACAAGTCAGCAGAGGGGTGGGGTTTAAAGTTCCTGACTTTCTTAAAGGGCCTGTGGTTATGGTAACTTAAAATGGATTGGTCTTGAACAGGGTTTGGAGGAAAACAGCATTTTAACATGGTACTCACAGGCAGTAACTGTGTTTAGAAGACTTTAGGGAGAAAGCTATCTTCTAAAGCTTCCCTGCTGATACAGATGGGAATAAACTGGAGAATATTTTTTCACTGTGGTTTTTTATTGTTATTGCAAAGCAGAAGCGTGTCTAATTTTCTACTTCTTGTAAAAGTGGTTCCCCTTATAAACAGACCATTTATCACAACACTGGTTCAGTAATCGCATTACAATGAAAACATGAGTTACAAAACCAATAATATCATTAAAAAAACTTCTTCTCAGCTTTCCGGGGGAAATGAATCAGAAGACTAAATGGTAGTCTGTGTTGCCTGGAGGAAGAAGAGACAAATTTAGATCATCACTTCCACTGGAGAAATAATAAAATTTTCTTTTGTCCTAAATTCAAGCTGCAAAAATATGACAACAAAGAAAAAGATTACTTATAGTCTAACTACAAAGCACAACATCAAAGTCTGTCTGATGCCAGTTGTGCGGCTGATTTACTCCATGGCCTTGGAACTTTCAATAATAAAGCTAAAATAAGGGCATAAATCATAGGCGATTTTTGTTGTTTAATTTTTAATGGCTATAAATAAATTGCTGTACGTATCTAATTACGTTAGTGTGAGATACAAGTGATTTCATTCAAACTCTGAATGGATTTGGTGGTTGCAGAACACACCATTGCAGTTTTAAATGTGCCACTGAAGTGCTATCATTACTTTTTTTTTTTTTTTTTTGCGGTACGCGGGCCTCTCATTGTCGTGGCCTCTCCCGTTGCGGAGCACAGGCTCCTGACGCGCAGGCTCAGCGGCCATGGCTCACGGGCCCAGCCGCTCCGCGGCATGTGGGATCTTCCCGGACCGGGGCACGAACCCGTGTCGCCTGCATCGGCAGGCGGACTCCCAACCACTGCGCTACCAAGGAAGCCCGCTATCATTTCTTGAAAGGTAATTGATAGTGTTTATTTAAATATATCTTTATTTAGAGGCTAAGTCTAGTCCCTAAGTCTGGTACAGTTTCTCACCCTCAGCACTATTAACACTTGGAGCCGGAAAATTCTTTTTTTTTTTTTTTTTTTAATTGAAGTATAGTTGATTTATGATGTCATGTTACTTTCAGGTACACAGCACAGTGATTCAGTTATACATATATCTATTCTTTTTCAGATTCTTTTCCCATATGGGTTATTACAAAATACTGAGTATAGTTCCCTGTGCTATTGTTCTACAGTAGGTCCTTGTTTGTTATCTATTTTACATATACTAATGTGTATGTATTAATCCCATCCTCCTAATTTCTCCCTCCCCACCTTCCCCTTGAGGTACCATAAATTTGTTTCCTATATCTGTGGGTTTATTTCTGTTTTGTAAATAAGTTCATTCGTATCTTTTTTTTTTTTCAGATTCTACATATAAGTGATATCATATGATATTTGTCTTTTTCCATCTGGCTTACTTCACTTAGTATGATAATCTCTAGGTCCATTGGAAAATTCTTCACTGGGGGCATGGGTAGAGGGGCTGTCCTGTGCATTGTAAGATGTTTACCAGCATTCCCAGCCTCTACCCACTAGACACCAATAGCATGCCAACCAAGTGTCTCCAGAAGTTGCAAAATTGCCCAAGGTTGAGAACCACTGGTCTAGTAGAACAATTACTTTTGCAGGGTAAAAGCAGGCCCACTTTGGAGTGGCTCTTCAGGCAACTTATTGATAACATACCAGTGAGCCATTAAGAGAGGCTCCCTCTCATTTCAGATCCCCAGTGTCTGGGAATTCCCTGGCGGTCCAGTGGTTAGGACTCTGCACTCTCACCGCCGAGGGCCCAGGTTCAGTCCCTAGTTGGGGAACTAAGATCCCACAAGCCGCATGGCGCTACAGAAAAAACAACAACAACAACAAAACCACGAACCAATTCCCAGTGTCAACTAGCCAGGAGATCCTGGACCCAAACAGTCATATCCACACTTCACACTTCTTACTATTGTTTGTCTTCAATCACCCATTTCTTTAACATGCCTTTTCAATATTTACACTTATGAACATTTAAGTACCCTTTCATACGCAGTATCCAACCCAGGCAAGAGATAAAGCCTACAAGATTAATTACATATCTCATCTCTACCCTCCCACTTGTGTTTACTCATTATTTGTTTATAGGAATCGAAACCATTTCTACCAACAGCAGTCTAAAGAACTGTCATCAGTAAATCAAGTGAGAATCAAGATTTTCAACAAAAAATGAAATATATGACTTACATGTCTGAAAATTTGGCAGTCTGCAAAACCTAAAACACATCTTGACACAGATCATACAGAACTGCTGAGCAGGAAATGCTTTTTAAATCCTACTAAACACACAGCAGAGCTTGAAAGAAAGAAAGGGAAATCCCAGGCTCCAAAAGCAAAGAGGAAAGCTGGAAACAAACCAAATGTCCACCTACAATATAAATCCTGTTATATTCATGCAATGAAATAATATACAGCAATGAAAATAAACAAACTACAGGAAACAATATAAGTGAGCCTCAGAAATACAGTGATAAGCAAAGGAAGCCAGATTCAAAAGAATGTATGCTGTATGACTGCATTTATATAAAGTTCAAATATAGGCAAAATTTATCTATGATGATAGAAGTCAGAATAATGATTCTTCTTGGGAGGAAATAGTGTTTGGAAAGGACATTAGGAGATTTCTAGTAATGTTCTTTTTCTTTATCTGGGTACCTGTCACATAGGTACGTTCACTTGTGAAAAAATATTGAGCTATATATTTATAATCTGTGTTCTTTTCTATATGTATGTTATACTTCAATAAAATGTATGAATCAAAAAGGGAAGGGGCAGCATACTATAAAACAGAGCAGTAACCTGGTAGCTGAAACAGGAGCAGTAGAATTGTGAGTCTTCCTAACCATGACATTTGAGTTTAATGCTCATCAAGGACAGGACTTTGAGGCCTTGGGGCCATATAAGGCAGGAAGATGTATCTAATATACCTACAAAATACCAGACTGTCAAAGAGCTACACCACACTGAAAGGCTGGATTGGAAGGGAAGGTCTTCCTACCAGCAAACAGGAAGATAACAAGGAAGATTGTTTTCCTTAAACTGGGGTCAGAGTTTAAAAGAAAATCTCTTTGGAAAAGTTACAATCTAGACCCAACGCTCATGGTGTTAAGGGCTTCACATATATACCTCATACTAGCTACATGGTCCAGAAATCCCCCAAATGATATAACATCTTGAAAGTTGGTCTGGCATGGGAACTCTTTGGGTGATGCAAGTGTTCTATCTCTTGACTGTGGTGATGGTTCCACAAAGGTATACATTTGTCAAATCTCATCAAACATACTTTAAAAGGGTGTTTGTACTCTGTGTAAAATCCAACCAAAAAAATAAACTGACAAAAAATAGTTGGCATAGGGATGTTAATATCCCTAGTGTACCTGGCAGAAACAAATCCAAATTTACTCTGGAAGCAGTCTCAAAATGAAGATGGGATTACAATTGAAAATTATAAAACACACAGAAATAATCCACCTTGAACAATAATTAGCAAACAATAAACAACAGGATGGTATCACTATCCCTAGAACTTTAATTAAGACTAGTGTTGGACAGAATTGGATTGGATAAAATTAAGTATGTTTAAAATAACTAGAGCCATAAAGGAAGGAATAGAAAGCATAAGACAGAAAAAAAAACACAATCGGAATTTAAGACAGAACAATCAGAATCACAAAATTATTAAATAGAACATTTAGAACTTAAAAACATAGTATGGTAAAAACCCATTAACCAAAGACTAGGAACACACCTGCAGTGAAAAAAAACTAGCTTGCCATAGCAAAGGAGAATGTACACCAGAGCAGTTGTTGGAGGGCTTTATTATAGAATTTGTACTTGAATTGGGTGAACTAAGCAGGGTTTAAGAAAGCAGGTGTTGGGTCTGGATCAGATGTTGTTGAGAAGCGGAGGAAATTTGGAGATTGAATATCCTGATAATTTTTATGTAAAAAGCAGGAATATTAAAGCATGGCTGGAGTTATAATTGGCAAAGAAGCAGTAGTCACTCACATTAGTCAAGGGTACTATGTTTAATTATTCTTATGGCTGCAGAGTGTCCTTGTTTCTGTCTTGTTCCAAACACCTAGATGGAGGGGTGTTATCTGGTCATTGTTTTTACTCTGTTAGCATTACTGTTTTTCAGTTATAAACACCTGAACTTCCCCCATCAGTTTTTAATTTTATTAAGTGACTAACTTTTAAAACCCTCAAGGAGTTAAATTATTTAGCAGACTGACATAGCTGAAGAGAGAATTAGCAAAGTAGAAAATAAATCTGAGGAAATTAGAATGCAGCATAGAGACATACAGAATTATAAGAGCAGACAGGAGACTTAGAGGATAGAATGACAAGGTCTAGCATACATATTATAGATATTTAGGATGGAGATGCAATATTCAAAATGATAATAGCTGAGAACTTTCCATAATTGTTAGAAAGTACGAATGGTCATATTCAGGAGGTAAAATGATAATGGCATAGGATAAATAAAAATAAAGGTATATCTATCAAGAGAAATTCACACATATACCAGTAAAAATTCTGGAGACCAAGTGCAAAAAAAAAAATAAAAACAATCTTATGTAAAACCAGAGAGAAAAAAGAAAACAGGGATTACCTATAAAGGACAACTACCTAAAATTAGAGTGTCAACATATTTCTGGGTTCTTTTCTTTTCTGTTTTTTGGGCCATGCTGCACAGCTTGCGGGATCTTAGTTCCCTGACCAGGGATCAAACCCAGGCCCCCGCATTGAAAGCACCAAATCCTAACTATTGGACAACCAGGGAATTCCCATCAACAGATTTCTTAATAGCAACAATAAAAGCCAGAAGACAGTACAATAATAACATAAAAATGCTAAGAGAAAATAACTGTACTATGATTCTGTGCACAGCTATACAACTATTTAACAAGAAGACTCAATTAAAGACACTTTAAGACAAATACAATACCACTAACAAAGTCCAGCTGAAAGAATTTCTAGATGTTCTACTGGAAGGAACAAGATACAAGAAAGAACCATGAGCAAAGAAACCTGGAAGGAAGTGGATAAATTTAAATAAATACTATCTACATAAATATATAATAATAATGATGAATAATGGGAGTTAAAAAACCAACAATACTAATAATTACTATTTTAGGGAGAACTAAAATACTGGAAAACAACAACAAATTAGTAGAGAGGAATTAGAGTTAAGGTGTTCTAAAAACTTTATTTTTAATAGGAGAGTAGAGATACTGACTCATGTTTTTGTTAAATTGAATAATGCATGTTAAAAATTTAAAGTAAACCATTAAAGGAATAGAAATGGAATTTTTAACTTCCAAATCAGTCAAGGGGAATAAAAGAGAACAGCAAATGCTGATCAATGCACTAGGAGGTTTAAAAAAATAAAAGGAGAAAAGAGAACAGAGAAAATCAGAATGAATAGAAATCACACACATGAACACAAAAATCAGAGAAATTTATGCAAACATATGAGAAAGCATGATAACTGTAATTGACCCTACCTATAAAAGCATAGCAATAATCAGATTGGAAAAAAAGAAAGAAAAATTCAGCTTTTTAAAAATAAGACATTAAAACTAAGGACTTAAAAAAATTAAAAGAATGAAAAAAGGTATATTATACAAAAACTGAAGAAGCCATATTAAAATAATCCCCTCAAAGAAATCAAAAGCACTATAAGCGGTATAAACTATAACAGAAAGCAGACATCTAATAACTAAAGAAACAAATAGCAAGGAAAATTTAACAAAGTGTTTATGCACCTAGTAATATAGCCTCATATACGTGTATTAAAAATTAACAGAAATATAAGTTGACAAATCCACAATCATTGTATGTGATCATAGCACATCTCTCTGTTGTAAGATTAAGCAAATGAAAAATTTAAAAGAATGTGGAAGATTTGAACACAGTTAACAACCTTGATCAAATGTGCGTGTGTGTGTGTGTATACACCTGCACCTGACATTAATAGAACAAACGTTCTATTCAGGCACACAATTTACCAAAACTGACAATGAACTACATCTCAAAGCAAGTCTCAACACATAATATCTTATATTTATTAGGCGCATACTCTGTGCCAGGCACTGGCCAAATGCTTTAGCGCTTCACACGTATTAACTTGTTTAATCCTCACAATAACCCTACTGGAGTAGGTATTATTATTATCCCCATGTTAAAGATGAGGAAACTCAGGCTAAAAAGAAATAAAGAAAATTGCCTGAACTCATCAGCTGATAAATTGGACTGCTCTTCAAACTAATGTAGTCTGCAGATATGCACTTTTTACTTCTTCAGAGAGAAAATTTTAAAAGATACGTGCAAGTACACGTTCTAAGCACCCTGAATTGATAAGTTTTGCCATTTGGTCATATTTCTTCTAGTATTTTCCTTTTTTCAAAAAGACATAGAACCCTTATAGTTAAGTCCCCTTTAACAACCATTAACAGTTCGATTTCCAACCTCTTCTCCATGATATATATGAATCCTTCCAGTTTTATGTGTACTTTATATATTTATAACAGCCCATGTGCCACCATTAAAAATGTTTAATATTGGTGTTGGTGACCATGGGTGTGCAAATGTGCACATATACATGGACATCAATTTTCACAGTTACATGGAGAAGGTAGGGCAGGGCATCCTGAGTAGAAAAAAAAAATAGCTTATCCTGTAGGAAATAACATCAGAACTGTTGTCTTTTTCTTTCTAAGGAGGAGGTGTTTATCCTAAAGTAAAACAGAGACATCATAATGCTTCTCTCCAAATAATTTTCCTATATAACCACAAAACAATTATTATCCCTAATAAAATTACCTGCGATTCCCTTAATATCATATAATACTGTATCGATATCAAAATTTTCCCAGTTGTCTCCAGCATGTCATTTACTGCTGGCTTATTCGAATTAAGATTTAACCAAATGGGAAGAGATATGGGAACATGTGTATATGTATAACTGATTCACTTTGTTATAAAGCAGAAACTAACACACCGTTGTAAAACAGTTAGACTCCAAAACAGATGTTAAAAAAAAAAAAAAAGATTTAACCAAAGATCACACATTGCATTGCACTTGGGGTTTTCTGTCTCTTTAGTCTCTTTTATCTTAATAAAGGCCTCTCATCACTTTTTCGTGTCATTAAAATCCTGAAGATAATTGTAGAATATCCCACTTCTAGATTTGCCCAATTTTTTCTTTAGATATTGCTTTAACATTTTTCTCTGCCCTTTGTATATCCTGTAAACCAGAAGTTAGGTCTAAAGCTTGTTTAGATTCAGGTTAAATATTTTTGGCACGAATACTTCATACGTGAGTCTATGTGCTTCACATCACAATACGTTAGGAAGCACATAATGCCTGATTGTTGACTAAAAATGGATGCTAAGATTAATAACTGAGTTAAAGAGATGACACTCCGGTTCCACCATTGCAATGCTATGGTTTACCTTTTTTTCCCAGCAAATAGTTGGTGGGGTGGTATTTTGGCAAATGGGTACGTTGTCATCCTGTCTCCCATCATCACTTGATCTAACGGTTTCAACATTCATGGATGACCTAGGTTCAAAGAGTCATTTCTTTAAGGGTTCCAAAATGGTTATGGTATAGTTCTGTCCTTTCTTCTACATCTATATTAGCTGTCATTCTTTTTTTTTTTTTTTTTTTTTTTTTTTTTTTTTTTTTTTTTGTGGTATACAGGCCTCTCACTGTTGTCGCCTCTCCCGTTGCAGAGCACAGGCTCCGGACGCGCAGGCTCAGCGGCCATGGCTCATGGGCCCAGCTGCTCCGCGGCACGTGGGATCTTCCCAGAACGGGGCACGAACCCGCGTCCCCTGCATCGGCAGGCAGACTCTTAACCACTGCGCCACCAGAGAAGCTCCTCTTTTTTTTTTTTTAATTCATTTTTGGCTGCGTTGGGTCTTCGTTGCTGCCCGGGCTTTCTCTAGTTGCGGTGAGTAGGGGCTACTCTTCATTGTGGTGCGCGTGCTGGTGGCTCCTCTTGTTGAGGCGCGCAGGTTCTAAGCGCGCGGGCTTCAGTAGTTGTGGTGCACGGGCTTAGTTGCTCGGCGGCATGTGGAATCTTCCCAGACCAGGTCACGAACCCGGGTCCCCTGCATTGGCAGGCGGATTCTCAACCACTGCGCCACCAGGGAAGCCCAGGGCATATACTCTTTTATTTATTTATTTATTTATTTTTGGCTGTGTTGGGTCTTCGTTTCTGTGCGAGGGCTTTCTCTAGTTGCAGCAAGCGCGGGCCACTCTTCATCGTGGTCCGTGGGCCTCTCACTATCGCGGCCTCTCTTGTTGCGGAGCACAGGCTCCAGACGCACAGGCTCAGTAGTTGTGGCTCACAGGCCTAGTTGCTCTACGGCATGTGGGATCTTCCCAGACCAGGGCTCGAACCCACGTCCCCTGCACTGGCAGGCAGATTCTCAACCACTGTGCCACCAGGGAAGACCAAGGGCATATACTCTTAACAGCCATGATCTCTTGCTTCTCCAAAGAATCAGTAGCAAGTTTTCTGATCATATGCCATTAAATGAGAATTATTAATTAAATATGACTAAAATAATATGTATATTTAGAAATTTAAAATTGTTTCTAAATAATTGTGGGTCAGAAGTGACTTAAATGTAAAAATTAAGACATTTATAACAATGATAACTTAAACTCTACCCATCAAACATGTGGGATACTGCTAAAGCAGCAAAATAACAGAGGAACAGATAGTAAGATTCAGCAAGGAAAAAAAGATAAGGGGCCAATACCTATAAGCAATTTTATGGTAAGAAATAAAAAATTTAGACAAAAGGTACAGTTTTGTAGGAAAAAAATAGCTTGCCAAGAACAAATAGAAAACCTGAATGTAAACATTTAACAAATTGAGTCAGAAGTTTAAAGTGTTCCCCCCCAAAATCTCTCCACTGTCATCTGAAAGGTTTATAAGAAAATGCTACCAAACAATCAAAGAACAAATAAGCCCTGTCTTATACAAAGTGTTCCAGAAAGTAGAAAAACAAGGAAATAACCGACAACTATTTTATGAGGATTATAAACCTGATACTAAAACCAGATGAGGGTAGTACATTTAAAAAAAAAAGAAAGAAAGAAAGAAAGAAAGTTAAATGCTATTAGACTGCTAACTATTCACCAAAATTGTTCATATCTCCCAACTTCCCTTGCAGTTAGGTGTAGGTATATGACAATGTTCCTGAAGTGGAATATAAGTGAAAGTGATATATGCCACCACCACACATGGAGAATTAAAAATTTCAAGCACAAGCTTTCATGTTTTTTTCCTTTATGACTAACTGTAATGATGACCTCCAGCTCTACCATAAAGAACCCAAATTCAAGATGGCAGAACCTCTGTCAGCCTCCTTCCCTGAAAGACAACATATAGTAGATAAGATATTTACATCTCATATGCAAAGGATTAGTATCAGAATATAGAAAGAACTCCTATAAGTGGATAAGAAAAAAGAAAAACAATCCGTTAAGAAAAAAAAAAGGCAAAAGCTATTGATCAGACAATTCAATAGAAGTACAGAACCAAATTGCCAATAAACAAAGGACAAAATGCTCAATCTCACTAG
Organism: Kogia breviceps; assembly: GCF_026419965.1. Lineage (NCBI taxonomy): Eukaryota > Metazoa > Chordata > Mammalia > Artiodactyla > Physeteridae > Kogia > Kogia breviceps. The sequence goes on along the minus strand of NC_081311.1, from coordinate 73,555,389 downwards.
TAATAAGTGAAATCCAAAATAATATTACAGTGAGATACCCTTGCATAACCTTCAAATTGGCAACAAAATTTAAATCTAACAGTAGCAAGCATTGGTGAGGACATGAGGCAGTGAGAACTCTCTCATTCATTGCTAACAGAAGCATAAAAAGGAAAAAAATGTGGTAATAATCAAGTTGAAAATGCACATTTCTTGTAATCCACCAATTCCATTCCTTAATATACATTCTATAAAACAATTGCATGCAAAGACAATGAGACATTAACAGAATCTTTGCAAAGAGCAAAGAGCTCTTTGTGAAAGAGCAAAACATAAGAATAAATAAATGTTCATCAGCAGGAAAGAAGAAGAACGCATTCTATACAGCAAGAAAACTAAATTCTCTAGGACAATATGTATCAACATGGATAATTCTCCAAAACATGTTAAGGGGAAACAAAACAAGTAGCAGAGACATGGTACATATGATACAATTTACATACAATTCAAAAGTAGGTGAAACAATGACCATTTCTGAATACTTACATATGTAGTAAATATAAGTAGTAAATATCCAAAAGCTATATATAATGATAAACACCAAATTCAGGATAGTGGTTGCCTCTAGGAAGGGAAAGAAAATAACAGAGCACTTCAACTGTGTCTGTTATATTTTATTTCCTTAAAAAAAAGTATAGAAAGGATTAGATGTAAATGTAAGAAAATGTTAAGATTTGACAAGGGTAGATCCTGCGTGCCAGGCTGCTCAATATTTTTCTGTACGTTTAAAATACAATTGACCATGCTTATGAATTTGCCTACTCCCTAAAATTTATTTGTAATTCCCAGATCAATGCACATGGGGCTTTTTTGGTCTCTGGAAGGCATGCACAGTGTCAAACAACTTGAGTCACTTGATACCCATATTCCCAGTTGAGGCAGAAGAAGGCAGCACTGCCTTAAAAAGTGTCCTTTTTGTGGTCTGTTTAGTGCTTCGTGTTTTGCATTTTTGTGGTTTTTGTTGATGGTTTCACTACTTTAAATGGCCCTCAAGTGTGTAAGAACTGTGCCGCCTAGTGTGTTAGATTTTTGGTGCCTGCAGGCATGTTATGTATAGTGGTGTTGGCCATGAGTTCGGTGTTAGTCAATGAACAATTATATATTGTTCATTAAACGAAGTGTCTTTTAAAAGAAACACACATAGAGCAAGCTTATGTATTGATAGGTTGATGAAAAATTGTGACCAGAAATTCACAGGAACCTAACCTTGTTCTTGTGAAGCAATGACTCCTAATTTAATGTTTGCTAATTTGCTATGTAGGGACAGGGAAATTTCCCTCCTACCTCCCTTGAGTTCTTCTGACTGATTTAATAATTAAATTGGCACAAGACAGATAAACAGGAAAACAAACAAACAAACTGGAGAGCTCACAGAAATGGGAGCCCTGAACTGACCAAAGCAGGCTGTCTATATATCATATTTAGACAATTATTTGTGAAGATTTAATAAATGTCCTTGTGCTTAGGGTAGCAGACTAATGAAGAAGTAACAAAGTTTGTTTATACATCTTACTTAGTCTTGAATTCTGTAACTCTGGTGATAAGGATACTTTCTATCCTCCTGTTATAGGAAGGATACTTTCACATGGGAGATACATTTCCTGCTTTCAGGGAGAAAGAGTGGGGTCAGAATGTTTTTCTATATCAATTTTTTTCCACCAGCTGTTTCTCAAATAACTTTAAATCAAAATAATCAATATACTATTGGGCCATATCTTTGGGTGATCTGCTCTGAGCCCTAACAGCTGTTTATTCAGCATTTTCAGAGACAGTATAGACCATAATTACATGAATAACAAGAATCAACCGTATTTAATTTAAAATATTACAGCATATATTTCCACGAAAGGTGCAAGCTGTGGTATCTCCCTGCAATTCCTCTCCTAGGCATACACCCAAAAGGACTGAAAATATATGTTCATACAGAAATGTGGATGCAAATGTTCGTAGCAACATTATTCACAATGGCCAAAAAGTTGAAATAACCCAAATGTCTATGAACTGATAAATGGATAAATTAATGTGATATACTCATACAATGAATATCATTCAGCCATTAGAAGGAATAAGACATGCTACAACATACATGAACCTTGAAAACTTTATGCTGAGTGAAAGAAGCCAGACATAAAAGGCACATTGTATGACCCCATTTTCATGAAATGTCCAGAAGAGAGAGATCTATAGAGGCAGAGGGTAAATTAGTGGCTTCCAAGGACTTGGGGAAGGGAGAAATGAGGGTTGACTGCTATTGGGTATTGTTCAAGGCCACATATACAAAAAGGAAGCCTTCACAGTTCATTAGTTTTTAAAATGCATGTTCTCATATGATGAACCAGTGATCACAAAGCAGGGTCTGCTGAGCCTGAATGACCATCTCATCCAGGTTTGTTATTCTTTTCTTTCCTTCCTTCCTCTGTCCCTCCCTCCATCCCTCCCTTCCTTCCTTCCATTTTAAACTTTCCACTGTGGAAGTTTTACCACAGATTCAAAATAGACTCTATAATGGACTTCCTATTCATTTGAGAGTGTAGTGGAGGGTCAGACAGATCCACCACCTACCTTCAACAATTATTACATGGCCAATTTAAAAAAAATCTACAGCCCCATTTATTCTTGTGTTAGGTTTGGTACTCTGACAAATAACTGTGAAGACGGGATAAAATGACCAAAAAATTTATTGCGGAAAATACTTGAGGGAAAAGGGGAAGAGAGCCAGACGAGGCTAGGAGAGCTGCCAGACTGCAGGGCAAGCAGTGGCACTGTGGAGAAGAGAAAGGAGGTGGGGTAGGAAAAGTCTTAGACCTCAGTGCAATTTTAAGAAATTTTCAGCAAAGTGAATTATTTATTTATTTATTTATTTTGCGGTATGTGGGCCTCTCACTGCTGTGGCCTCTTGCATTGCGGAGCACAGGCCCAGCGGCCACGGCTCACGGGCCCAGCCGCTCCGTGGCATGTGGGATCTTCCCGGACCGGGGCACAAACCCGTGTCCCCTGCATTGGCAGGCGGACTCTCAACCACTGCACCACCAGGGAAGCCCCAGCAGCAAAGTGAATTTTTGAGCCAAGGTGACATGTCAGATGAGTCCCCATCTCCTAGGAATGGGCCTGCCTTAGATCTCTGCTGCACTCAGTCATTGGCCAGGACTAGTTCATGAGAAGCATGGCCTTGGTGTAAACTGGTAATGTCAGAATACAGTTCAGCTGGGTGCAGTTTCCTACATTCACCTAATGTTTTCACAGACAAAATTGCACATAAATTCAAAGTTTGCACTAAGCGCAATAATGTCTTAATAAATCAATTGCATGGAATAAATTCTCATTTCCAATACAGGTGTTACAGTAAAACTGACAGAATGGCAAAGGGTATTTCCACGTCCCCTTCAAGTAGCACTGAAAACTTACACTGAAAAAAAAGGGGAGCCTGGCAGGTCACCAACTCACCTCCACTCCAGAAAAATTATGGGCTGGAGTTCAATCTTATATCTTTGATGTGCATGTATGGATTTCTACATGTTTGTCAGCAAGAATGAGGTAGACTCAAACATGCATTTGAAATTATTTGGAGACATTTATATACCACCTGGAGAATTACCTTTAATTCTTTGATTTTGTTCACTGTGAACACGTTATTTTTTCTTTTCTTTCTCTTTCCCCCAAAGCTTGTCAATTTTAAATGAAATTTTTCTTTTAAAGTTTCTCTGGAATGGCTCACCACTTAGGAATATATTTCTTTTCTCCAGCAAAGTACTAATTAAAAATTTTAAGGGCCTTCCTTGAATTCCCCATTCCCCATAGGCAAAAAAAAAATAATGAAACATATGATGTTGGCAATATCAGTACAGTATTTCCGTACAGTAACAAATTTATAAAGAAAGTTTTCTTCATATTTCTGTAATTTGGGAAGGAATGGGGCAGTAGAAGAAAAGATATCAAATGGATATAGGAGATGGAGTTTGTAGGTTTTGTTTTTATCTTACTGTGATATATTCATAATTCCAATCCCCGCAACATTCCCTGGAATGACTATTTACTGGAGCCGACTCAAAAATAAATTTTATTTGTAAATTCTCCCAAGTTCTCCCTTTTTCCATGTTAAACAGTTATGGTTCCTCCAGCCATTTCTCATTTGGTACCATTTTAAGTTCTTTCACTACCATCTTTGCATTTCTTTTGGAGAAGCTTCTGTTCCTTAGGGGCCCAGAGCTCCTCAGTCTTGGAACTATTAACATTTTAAATCAGATAATTCTCTGCTGTGGGAGACTGTTTGGTGCTCCACACATAGTATAGCAGCATCCCTGGCCTTTAAGAACTAGATGTCAGTAATACAACACCTCCCTCCCCAGTTGTGACAAACAAACTTGTCTACAAATGTTCCCTGGGGACAAAATTGCCCTTGGTTGAGAACTACTGGTCTAGCCACTGAAGAAGAACAGAGAAGAAATTCCTCCGAATGTAACAAAGACTAAACTTTCTATTTGAAAAACAAAAGGCCCTTGCACTTTGGGAGGGGTAGATTGCTCTCCATGGTAAAGAAGGATTATCTGTAGTTTAGAAAGGACTGGATGAGGAGGAGAGCAGAGAGAAGAAGCTTACCCCTGGGAAAGTCCTAATGTTTTCCTGCCTGAAAGGATTTCAGTACAGAAATGTCTCGTATGTGATTATAGGATCTGCTAACATGCTTACTCTGTTACAGATCTCCATAAATTTTACTATATCCTGGAAAGCTTTGGGTCAGATTGTATGATTTGTGAACTTAAGAAAGGGACTTGGTTCCTCATCTGGGTTGATATAGTGCAAAATACAAATACTTTGTGCACAATAGGAGCCTGGAGACTGTGGAATCTACGGAACTCTCCTTTGGCCTTCCTTGAGATGTGGACTCCAATCTGATCAGGTTCTTAAGAGCCTGTGCAATTCCAGCTGACATCGGTGTATTACGTGCATCTTAACCATCAGAGCAGAAGAGGTCTTTAACCTCTCTTGTTTTGGACACCTGTTAATATGAAACAGAAACAGGAGGGAAGGGGGCAGGGCACCATCTTTAAAAGAATGACTTAACCGTTGTGGACACGACATAAACTGGTTAGAATCAACTAGGTCCAAGATGGTGGGAGATTCAACTTCCTGTGGACCTTGAGCCTCATTATATGCTCATTGTAATACAATAGCTAAATGACTCACTCGCAGGTGCCATGACAGTTCTGAGGCCAACCATAAAAGGCCAAAAAGTAGACGTGGGCAATGGTCCAATTCCTGGAAATTCCCTCACTTTTCCCAAAATAGTTGGAATAATTCTCCTACTCATTAGCCTATGAAATTACGCAGCCCATAAAAACTAACCACCCCATGTTTCAGGGCCTCTTGCCTTCTAAGATGGCCCACACTCTGCCTGTAGAGTGTGTTTCTCCCATGGTCTCTCTCACTTTCCAAGATGACCCCATGCCCTGGGGCCGCTCTCGCCTTTTCAGAGGGACCACATTCTGTCTATGGAATCTGTATCTCTCTAAATAAATCCGGTTCTTACCTATCGCTTTGTCTCTCACTGAATTCCTTCTGTGCTGAGACATAAAGAACCTGAACTTCAGTAGGTCCTGAGACCAGGTGTGTGATTATAATTAAAAGACAGTGGGTTCAAATCCCAGTCTGGGTTTTGGCTGGGTTCAGATCCCAGCCTGTGGGTTCAAGTCCCAACTGAGTTGTGCAGTTTCAAAACCAAGTGCCCCTCAAACTGAGTTCCTCTGCCAAGTTCATGATTAACCTCTCTATCCAAAACGCTGTTCCCTTTCTGATGCCACACCTGTTCCCCTCAGGACTGAGGAGTATCAAAGAAAGGGGGGATTGAAACTGAGCAGCACCCTGTGTGTCCCTCCTGGGCACAAAAGCCTTACCATGTCCCCCATTTCTTTGTTTTTTAAAGTTAATTAATTAATTAATTTATTTTTGGCTGTGTGGGGTCTTCGTTGCTGTGCCCAGGCTTTCTCTAGTTGTGGCGAGCAGGGGCTTCTCTTACTGCAGAGGACAGGCTCTAGGTGCACAGGCCTCAGTAGTTGTGGCACATGGGCTCAGTAGTGGCTCGTGGGCTCTAGGGCACAGGCTCAGTAGTTGTGGCACACGGGCTTACTTGTTCTGCCGCATGTGGGATCGTTCCGGACCAGGAATCGAACCCGTGTCCCCTGCCTTGGCAGGCGGATTCTTAACCACTGCGCCACCAGGGAAGTCCCAGTGTACATGCTTTCTAATTTATTAGTTAAAATTCTGTTACAAATTTAATGAGACAATGCATGTAAATCACTTATCGCCATGCTTGCCACATCCAAAGCTCTAAAAAATGTTAAGAGTCCTTTATGAAAGCAGCCAGGGAGTACAAGGCTAGGCTAAGGTGATGTAGGGGAAGGGCCATTATCAAGGAATGGGGTTTGGATGATGTAGAAAGATGGGGCTGGCCTCGGTGCCCTGGGGCCTAAATTAGGAGGCCTAGGCAATGTAAGAAAAGAGACAGAGGCCCATGCCAGAGCAAGATTACAAGAGGCGTCCTCTGGAGCCCGCCGGAGGAGTAGTGGTACCAGTGAGGCAGGGCAGAGAGCCGCGCAGGCGCAGTGCAAAGCGGGAAGACCGCTCCCAGAAGGCACCGCAACCGAGAGGACGCCGGCAAGGAAGGCTTTGCTCCTGCAAGTTCCGGTGTCCCATAGCCGACCTGCAGCTGCTTTCTCCTGCGTAGTGGGTCAGAAATGGTGAGTCAATACATGAATGAATGTGTGTACAAGTTAATAAACACGCAGGGCTCATACTCAAAGTCCAGGCACGTCCCCTGAGGCCTTGGAGAGAGGGACGTGACTGGCCTCAGGCCACTGATTCTGCCCACCCGGATCTCTGAGGTGCAGGTGGGATTTGAGGCCGGGGCAGTGGACACCTCCGGGCCCAGTGAAGTTTACATGCCTGGTTCTGGCTGCTTGAAGAGCCCAATTTTGTGTATGTGTTTATATATATATATATGTATTTTTTTTCCAATTTGAATTTTATTTTTTTTTATTGTGGGAAAATACACATGACATAAAACTTACCTTTCTAACCACTTCAAAGCGTACATTTCAGTGTCATTAAGTATATTTACCACCATTTTTCATTTGTGAAAATCAACTTTAATAACAAAGAGCATTTCTTGAACTCTTACCACGTTGTAGTGCGGCACTAAGAATGAAATTCAAAGTTCTTAATGTGGCCGACAGGTGAGTTGCTTTGACTTTCAGGAAGGATTGGATGCAGTTGTTCTTTAAGTAAGTATATACGTTGATCACCAGTTAGTCTAAGTGCGCCGGGGAGCATATCAGTCAGCCCAGGGGAAGGATGAGAGTGCCTTTTTACAAAGGCCAGTTGCATCTCGTCAGGTAGAAGTCACTAGATGGAAGTTCCCACCCACACAGTTGTAGATGGATGAGTAGCTGAGGGGCGAACAGTGCGGACCTTTAAAACTATGACTCAGCAGCCAGTTTGTAGAAAACGCAAAGGGCTGATTATTTCATTCTTGCCATATGTAGGTAATCAGCGAAACCAGGCTGTAGGAAACTCGATAAAGACCTGAGGGAGACAGGGAACATGCTTGCCAGGGGGAATATCTTGGGGGATGGGGACGGGGGTGGGGGTGGGGGAGCGTGCCTTCCAGGCAGAGGGAAGAAATGCAGAGGCTCCAAGACAGGAACATCCTGATGTGTCTGAGAGATAGCTGGGAGATAATGTGACAGGTGAGGGTAGAGAGGTGAGGGAGACTGAGAAGCCTTGAATGCCACTGAGAGGATTTTGGATTTTATTTTGAATAAGATAGGATGGCACTGGAGGAGTTGAATGAGCACTCCAGTGTGGTGGAGAGAAAATGGATGGTGATAAAGATGGAACAAGAATGGCTGTGCATTGAAAACTGTTGAAGCTGAGTGATGAGTAGGTGTGGGGTTTCATTATGCTGTTCTCCCTTCTTTTGCATTTGTTGAAAACTTTCCATAATGAAAAGTAAAACAAACCAGAACCCGTCAGCTGCTGCTTAATAAGTAGTTGGAAGGGGGCAAATGTAGAAGCAAAGGGGATCAGTTAGGAGGCTCCTATACTTGCCGAGGAGAGAACCGATGGTGGCTTTGGATGGTTACAGTGAAGGTAATGAGAAGTGGTGGGTTCTGGATATATTATTAAGGGAGATTAGAAAGGATTGGTTGATGGATTTGGATGTGGAGTGAGAGAGAAACAAGAATCGAGAATGACTGAATAGGGCTTCCCTGGTGGCGCAGTGGTTGAGAGTTCGCCTGCCGACGCAGGGGACGCGGGTTCGTGCCCCGGTCCGGGAAGATCCCACATACCGCAGAGCGGCTGGGCCCGTGAGTCGTGGCCGCTGAGCCTGCGCGTCTGGAGCCTGTGCTCCGCAGCGAGAGAGGCCACAACAGTGAGAGGCCTGCATACCACAAAAAGAAAAAAAAAAAGAATGACCGAACAAGTGGAAAAAAGTTGTTATCAACTGAGATGGAAAAGGATGAGGAATGCAGTGAAGATCAAAAGTTCAGTCTTAGTCTTGTGAAGTTTTAAATGCATTATTAAAGTGCAGATAAACAGTTGGATATAAGAATCTGAGGTTCAGGGAGGTCAGGGCTAGAGGTATGAGTTTGGAGCTAGCAATGTAGAAACAGCATTTAAAGCCATGAGGCTGGATGAGATCACCAAATCTAATTCTCTAATATTCTGGAATTCTTCTGCAAAACAGACCTTTCTCCTACAAAGCTCACACGCACACAGGTTGGTTCTCTGAATGTAGAAACAAATAGACTATCTGAAAAATGACGGTACTCAGAACTCTGAGTGCACATATATTAATCATTTTTGTGAGGGCTTCCAAGTGTCATTTAATAAATTGTATGGTCCTCAGCCACACTAAATGGAGTCCACTTGTTCTGGCAGCATGAAAAGAAATAATTTTACACCTTGAAGCGTACAATGGAAGATAAATTTAGTCATTCTCTCTTTCAATGTCAGTAATCTCAGTGGTTTTATTGAATATAAATTGTTTAGTTTATTAATATGCTAGTCACCCTTCTAATAATCTATCATTGAAAATGCTGATAATTATTTAAGCCAGTAACCATGTGTGAGGAGTAAAGGAGTAAGATTGTGGTTTCTCAGTCCAGGCCTGCTAAGCATCGTGTTCCATGGGTATTCGAGATTATTCCTCATGAATATTTATGGTGTTTTCCAAACTGGCTGATCATTATAATCACTGGAGGTGATTTTTGGGCCCAGCCCTTAGGTACTCTGAGTCAATATGTCTGGGGTAGAGCACAGGAATTTGTATATTTAACTAGTGCCCGTGTTTGGGAAATACAGTACTTCTAAGCAAATAGTTGCAAGCAGCATTTGATTTCTTCTTACTCTACAAATGTGCTTCCCGTGCCCCATTTTCCTGCCTTAATATAAGGTATTTTTAATATCTGCTTCCCTTTTGCGGCTGGCCGCAGGGAACCAGCCTCTGGGGTGTGTTGCAGTAGACTGTGGATGTGCTGGGTTCAAGTTGTGGGGACTCTTCTTACCCTGACCCCAAGTCACTCTCAATCTGTTCACTTTACCTAAGGTGGGGTTTGTCTTTGAATCTGAGCCTTTTAAGTTAGTAGGTCTCCAGCAGGGTTTAGATTTAAACATGATCTTAAGGGGAAAACCAGCAAAGGAAGAACCTGCCTATGAGGCTGGGAATCCCGCCGCTATGGCACTCTGAAACCAGAGAGGATATTTCAAAAAGAGGAATTGGAGGATAGACAAAGTAGAGCCATTTTGAGATGTTTACTTCTTTAAGTGGCTGGGCCAGGTAATTTCCTCCCATTCAAGGTAACGAACCCCCTGAATTGTTTTTGTGGACTTCTTGGGAGTGTCCCTGGACCTCTTGACCTCATATTGGGAATCTTTGCTCTTAGTGTTCTCCACGGTGAAGCCAGAGTAAACATTTAGAACATACAGATCAGAGTGTATCACTCCCCTGTTAAAACCCTTCAGCATCTTCTTGCTCTTTAAGGCCAAATTCTTTTGACATCCTTCTCCCCCAATGCCCTCCACGATGTGTCCCAGGCTCATGGCTTCAACGGCATCTCCTAACTCTCTCCCTCTCACCATGCTGTAAGAGCCACCCTGGCCTTCTTTCTGTATTCATTTAAGGGTTTGTTTGGGTTTTTTTTTCCCCTACTCTTCTCTGTACTTGCAGTATCTTCCCTCAGTCTTCACTGGACTGATTTTATCTTCACAGTTTAATCTCAGGTATAATATTGCCATCTTTTTTTTCTGTATAACATTTATTACTAGCTAGTGTTTTTCTATTTATCCATTTGTTTACTGTTTTATTGTGGGTCTTCTCTCACTACAGTGTAATCTATGGGAACAGAGATCTTATCAGATTTAAACACCAGTGAAACAGCTATGTTTAGAATAGTGCTTGGCCCAAGATGCCCACTCAGTAGATATTTGCTGAATCAATAAATGAATAAGCAAGAGAGAAATTAGCAGGGCTGATGAGGACCAAATCGACAAAGGTGGTTGTCTCAGGGAAGGGGTTGTTGAGATTGGAGGCGAGGAGGAAAAGGCTTGCATGTTTTACTTTATACTCTTTCCCACCGTAAAAGGAGAAAAATGACTATGGGTAATTTTAAGTTTCCCTTTTGTGTTTTTATGTTTTTTTCAAATTTTCTAAAATAAACATGTTTTACTTAGAAATCAGAAAAGTGACATAAACCATAAATAGTGATTATAGTTACTTAGCAAGATTTGCACTTTCAGGGAACCCTGGCCTCCACATTCTTGCATAAACACCATTGCTTTTGTTTTCTACAGAGGACCTAGTCATCTATTGGTGTAAAGCCATATATTAGAATGTTTTGTGAAAAGGTATTCTGTCTGGGTTTTCTTGGACATCACTAAGGAAAAGCATGATTTAGATGGTCTCCATGGTAACTAATTCAGAGCCAAGACTGATCCTTGAGGTTAACACCAATGGAAGTTCTAGCACTAGAAAATTTTTTGGATGTCCCCCAGGTTGGGTCGTACCTTGTGTTTTTAGTTATCTGAGTACCAGTCTCAGGAACCTTCTTTAGCCAAAGACTTCGCTTTACAAATGTGATCTGAACTGAAACTGGGAAAGAGCCTTCTGGGTTGAAGCTGCTTCCTCTGTAAGATCCTGCCCCCCCTACACACGTCTCCTCCTGTCACAATTACTCATCCCTTACTGCTCAGGTGAAAAACTATCTCCTGGCTGAAGTGAAACTTGAATCCTCTATACCCATCATTAGCCCTATTTTATTCTGCTTTATAAATATGATCTTTACATGTCTATTCTTCTGAAATATTGATGGCAAAGACCAACACAGCCAGGCAAACATTAATTAATATGATAGTTAATTTTATGTGTCGACTTGATTGAGCCACAGGGTGCCCAAGTATTTGGTTAAACATTATTTGGGTGTTTCTTTGAGAGTGTTTTTGCATGACTTTCACAGTTGAATGGTAGACTGAGTAAAGCAGATTACTGTCTCTAATGTGGGTGGACCTCATTCTATCAGTTGAAGGCCCAAATAGAACTGAGTAAGAGGGAACTCCTCCTGCCTGAGGGCTTTCAAGGTAGTATATCCATTCTTTCCTGTCTTTGGACTTAAACTGAAACATCTGCTCTTCCTGGGTTCTAAGCCTGTTGGCATTTGGTTTAGAGCTTTGTATGTCTCAGCCCTTCTTAGGCTTCTGGACTCCACCATCAGCTTTCCTGTCTCCAGCTATATAGGTGTGTGTGTGTGAGTGTGGGTGTATGTGTGTATGTGTATAGATATAGCTGTGATGCAGATATAAATAGATATAGCTATATTCCTATTGGTTCTGCTTCGATGGAGAAACCTGACTAATATAAGTAAGATCCTATTATGTGTCAGGTCCTGGGCTAGGAGGTGGGTTCCCCAGCTCTCCAGCTTAAAAGAGATGATAGACTGACTTCAATATGATAAGTGATCTAGTTGAGTTACATACCTACAAAATGCTGTGAGACCAGAAAAGGAGCACCTAATGGCATAAGGAGTTGAGAGGGATTCACTTAAGAGTTGACATGGTCAGGGTTGTGAAAAATGACACCAGATTAGAAGATTGAAGAAATTGAACTACTGGTGTATCCAACAACACAGATGAATCTCACAGTCATAATTTTTAGTGGGATAAAAATCAGACACAAAAGAGGGTGTATGAATAAAGGTTCTGTGGACAGCCTTAAAAAACAAGCTCTTTGACGATGAACTTGGGAGGAAAATATCCAATATCTCATCATTCAGTGTGGTGGTAACAGTGATTACAAGGGTATATGACACCCCAAGAGGATCATTTGTTAATGGCCCTCTCCTCTCTATGACAAAATTATTTTCAACAATAATAATGAAATAGGGCTTCCCTGGTGGCGCAGTGGTTGAGAGTCCGCCTGCCGATGCAGGGGACATGGGTTCGTGCCCTGGTCCGGGAGGATCCCACATGCCGCAGAAAGGCTGGGCCCGTGAGCCATGGCCGCTGAGCCTGTGCATCTGGAGCCTGTGCTCCGCAACGGGAGAGGCCACAGCAGTGAGAGGCCCGTGTACCGCAAAAAAACAAGGAAAGATAAAAGAAATAATTAGTAAAAATAATTATTTTCTTGATTTGTTCTTTAGGTTAAAAACAATGAACAGTTAAAAAAGAATACATTTCAGTTTTATAGATATTATTAAAATTCAGCAAAATATTTCACAAATGAACTAAAATTCACTCTTAAAAACTTTATACTGAACAGTTCACACTATTTCATGGTTTTAAATTTTAGACAAACAAAAGCTCCACATGGTCACATAGAATTACAGAATTGAAGTAACTTGAGTTCTGTTTGTCTTTATGATCACTGTTCTATCATTTTATTTTGAATCCACTGTTTGAAAGTAGGAATGTGTAGTACTACAGGGGTAGAGATAAGAACTATGCATGAAGTAAGCTTCAATGATTCTGAATTGAGAATTTACTCTCTGAAATGGATGCATGTAGCTGAGTCTATGTGTAGTGAGCTAACTGTAAAAGTGAAATTCTTTGAATGAACTTCCACATAGAATAAATGCTTGTTGCAGAGAAAGTAATAAAGATGTGCTAATTTGATCCTTAAATGTATTACTAAAATTCAACAATAATATCAGTAGCTGTTTAGAACAGCAGTGCTCAAACTTTTTAGTCTCAGGACTTCATTGCACTCTTACAAATTTTTGAGCTCTTTGCTTTTGTTTATGTGAGTTAATATCTATTGATATTTACCTTATTAGAAATTAAAACAGAAAAAATTTAAATAATTATTTTAAAAGCAAATTTCCATCTTAAAATTACATAAAATTCACTGAATATTAACATATATAGTGAACATTTATAAAAATAATTAATGTTCCAAAACATTTTGGAAAATTTAATGATGAGAGTGACATCATTTTACATTTATGCAGCTGGAGTCTTATAGATGCTTCTGAATCCAATCTGTTGCAATATGTTGTTTTAGTTAAAGTATATGATAAGAATCTGGCCTTACACAAATATGTAGTTAGAAAAGAGGGCATTTTAATATGCTTTAAAAATAGTGTAGGTATTCTTCTTTGATACTATACCAAAACTTGACAAAGGAAGTACTTTCTTACAGGTTAGTTATAATGTGTTCTGAAACCACATAAATGAACTTTTCATACTCTGTTATGTTAAAATCTGTTGGTCTTCCTTACATTCTGAATAAATCTTTTTACTCATGCATGACTTTGTAGCATTATGCGTTGGTGATTTGGAAAATATTACTTCCCAGGGTTCATGCAACTTTTCTAAATGTTCACACATTAAGGTGGTTTTTTATTTGTGACACATTTAGTTTTATGATAGCAAAAACATATTTGTTCATACCACCACTGATCTTATCAGAAGAGTCTGCAAATGCACAGAAGCTTTCAGGCTCACAGTGTTTCCAACATTCAGTTTTGGTTTGAAAGCTCAAATTTTAGGTAGCAAATATTTAAATTGTTTTCCCTGAAATGCCAGCTCACTTTGTTCATTTTCGCGATAATGCCTGCTGAATAACCAGGTCTGAATAACTATAGTCTTTCAGTTGTTTTTTCAAGTCAAAATGGTGTTTTCATTAAAAAAGTGGATAGATCAGCTCACAATTCAAATAATCCCTAAAGTGCTTTCCCTTGAGATAGCAGAAGGGCTTTATTTTCCATTTCATTACACAAAAAATATGGGTGCTTAAGGGTTAAGATTTAGTAAAATGTTTGCTGTTTTATTAGGGATATTTTTCAGTAAGGCTAGGTCTCTGTTATTGTTGTTAATTGTGTGTAGTGGTGAAGAACACAGTGTGTACCGGTACAGTCTATGCCACTGCCCTGACTCATGCTCATGGGTGGGAACTTTTACTCACCATTGTTTCTGGACCATCAGTGTACATGCTTAACACAGTGAGAAAGCAAATAATGTTTTATATTATTATGACCATATGTTTACCCCATAGACTCTCTGAAAGGATCTTAGGTTACTCCAGGTCTTTGGATCATACTTTAAGTTCAGAACTTACACCCACAAAAGATGTTTTCTCTAGATAAGTATTTTATTATGACATTGTTTGGAATTTCCAGTGCATGGTAATAATGTGTAGACCGACTTTTAGTCAGTTTAATTATTGCTTTTACATTCTCCACAGACAGTATGCCATTTAAAAAAATTTATTTATTTATTTTTATTTTTTTAACATCTTTATTGGAGTATAACTGTTTTACAATAGTGTGTTAGTTTCTCCTTTACAACAAAGTGAATCAGTTATACATATACCTATGTTCCCATATCCCCTCCCTCTTGCATCTCTCTCCCACCCTCCCTATCCCACCCCTCTAGGTGGTCACAAAGCACCGAGCTAATCTCCCTCTGCTATGTGGCTGCTTCCCACTAGCTATCCACCCTACGTTTGGTAGTGTATATATGTCCATGCCACTCTCTCACTTCTATTTACAATAGCCAGGACATGGAAGCAACCTAAGTGTCCATCAACAGATGAATGGATAAAGAAGATGTGTCACATATATACAATGGAATATTACTCAGCCATAAAAAGAAATGAAACTGAGTTATTTGTAATGAGGTGGATAGACCTGGAGTCTGTCATACAGAGTGAAGTAAGTCAGAAGGAGAAAAACAAAAACAAAAACAAAATATGACATTTTATTGTCTGTAGCCAGGGCAGACTTTTCCACTGACCTGCCCATTGTATACCACTGGATGTTTTTTGTATATACACACATATATGTGTTTTATATATGTCTAGGTGGTAGGTATATATATATATATATATATGTATTTTTTTTAAGAATTGAGTTCTTTATTAGATGTATTTATTGCAGATATTTTCTCCCAGTCAGTGTTCTGTCTTTTCCTTCCCTTAATGGTATCTTATTTTTTTAATGGTGTCTTTTGATGAACAGAAATTAAAATAAAAATTTTCAATTTTAGAATGGCTGTAGATTTACAGAAAAGTTGTACAGCTAGTACAGAGAGTCCCTGTATATCTCTCACCCAGGTTCCCCTAACACTAACATCTCACATTGCCATGGTGCATTTGTTGCAACTGGCAAACCAACATTGATACATTACAATTAACTAAACTCCAGAATCATTCAAAGTTCAATCATTTTTCCACTAATGTCTTTTATTCTGTTTCAGAATTCCATTCAGGATACCCAGTTGCATTTAGTCATCCTGTCTCCTGGTACTCTCTGTTCTGTGACAATTTCTTAGTCTTTCTGTGTTTTGGATGACTGACAGTTTTGAGGAATACTAATCAGATATTTTGTAGACTGTCCTTCAATTTCAGATTGTCTGATGTTTTTCTCATAGATTGGAGTTATGGGTTTGATGAGGAAGGTCACAGAGGTGAAGTGCCCTTCTCATCACATCATTCCAGGGGTATATGATATCAGCATGATTTATCACTGGTGATGTTAACCTTGATCACTGGGCGAGGCCTTATTGACAGGTTAAAATTACTCAGTGGTGTATTTATACTTTTATAGTATGGTCAGTTCTTGCTTTGTACGTTTCTTGCTTTATATATTTCATAATGTCATGCATACAGTATTGAGCTTATTGTATCTTCCTAATTAATTGAACCTTTTGTCATTACATAGTAACTATTACTAGCGATCTTTAAAAAGTTTTAAATTTATATGTTTGCTATTAATGTAGGTACACTGGTTTTTATTAGGGTTAGTTTTTTTTCCCCATAGTACATCTTTTCATTGTTTGTTTTTGGTCATTTTTATTTTTAGTTTTTAATTGAGCTATAATTGACATATAACATTATGTTAGTTTCAGGTGTACAACATAATGATAGGATATTTTTATATGTTGCAAAACGAGCACCACAATAAATCTAGTTAATATCCATTAACATACATGGTTACAGTTGTTTTTCTTATGATGAGAACTTTCACGATCTACTCTCTTAGCAACTTTCAAATATACAGTACAGTGTTATTAACTACACCCGCCATGCTGTAAAACATACAGCAGGACTTAAATACATCCCTATGACTTATTTATTTTATAACTGGAAGTTTGTACCTTTTGACCCCCTTCACCCATTTTGCCCCCCTCCCTAACCACCACCTCTGGCAGCCACCAGTCAGTCTTCTGTATCTATATGAATAAGCTTGGTGGGTTTAAAATTTTTTTTACTTTTCATTTTTATTTTTTTTGCGGTACGTGGACCTCTCACTGTTGTGGCCTCTCCCGTTGCGGAGCACAGGCTCCGGATGCGCAGGCTCAGTGGCCATGGCTCACGGGCCCAGCCGCTCCACGGCATGTGGGATCTTCCCGGACCGGGGCTCGAACCCGTGTCCCCTGCGTCGGCAGGCAGACTCTCAATCACTGCGCCACCAGGGAAGCCCTATTTTTTTAAAATTTAGATTCCACATATAAGTGAGATGATACAGTATTTGTCTTTCTCTGTCTGACTTATGTCACTTAGCATAATGCCCTCAAGGTCCATCCATGTTGTCACAAATGGCAAGATTTTCTTTATCCGTTCTTCCATTGATGGATCCCTGGGTTGTTTCCGTATCTTGGCTATTGTAAATAATGCTGCAGTGAACATGAGAGTGCAGATATCTTTTCTAGTTAGTGTTTTCATTTTCTTTGAATAAATACTGAGAGGCTGGGTCATGTGGATCCATATCCTGGTCATTTTAAATTTTCTGAGGAACCTCCATACTGTTTCCCATAGTGGCTGTACCAGTTTACATTCCCACCAACAGTGCACAAAGGTTCCCTTTTCTCTATATCCTTGCCACAATTGTTATTTCTTTTTTCTACAGAAATTCTTTAATATTAGTGGTCTAATTTAAGGCTATTATAATTTGTGCTTTTCAATTCTTATTCCAAGATTACATTCCTGGCATAAATTCCACTTGGTCATAATATATTATCCTTTTTACATAAAGGAGAAAACCCATATAATCATCTCAACAGAGGCAGAAAAATATTTTTGATAAAATTTAACAATTCTTCATAAACTCTCAGTAATCCAGTGATAGAATGAAACTCCAAGGTTATGCTAATCTTATAAAATGAGTTGGAGAATATTCCTCTTCTCTAGTCTCTGGGTGAGTTTATTTTTGTTTGTTTCTTTGTAAGATTGGTTTTATTTTTTTCCTTAAAAGTGTTCTGAAGAATTTACCACAAGCTGTTTTGAAGTTTTCTTTGTGGGAAGGTTTTTACTTAAGGATGTATGTCATTGATATTTAATTTCATTCAGATTTTCTATTTCTTCTTCTTTTTAGATTTTTATTTATTTAAGTATAGTTGATTTACAATGTTGTGCCATCTCTGCAGGAAAGTGACTCAGTGATACACATATAAACATTCCTTTTTTTATATATATTCTTTTCCATTATGGTTTGTCACAGGATATTGAATATAGTTCCCTGTGCTATACAGTAGGACCTTGTCGTTTATCCATTCTATATATAATAGTTTGCATCTGCTAATCCCAAACTCCCAATCCCTTCTTCCCTCACTCCATCGCTTTGGCAACCACAAGTTTGTTCTCTATGTCTGTGGGTCTGTTTCTGTTTTGTAGATAGGTTCATTTGTGGCACATTTTAGATTGCCCATATAAGAGATATCATAGAGTATTTCTCGTCTTTCTCTTTCTGTCTTACTTCATAGTTGCATCTATGTTGCCACAAATGGCATTATTTCATTCTTTTTTTAAATGACTGAGTAGTATTCCATTGTATATATGTATCACATCTTCTTTATCCATTCATCTGTCGATGGAAGTTTAGGTTGTCTCCATGTTTTGGCAATTGTGAATAGTGCTGCTATGAACGTAGGGGTACATGTATCTTTTTGAATTATAGTTTTGTCTGGGTACACCTGGATTGCTGGATCATATGGCAGTTCTATTTTTAGTTTTCTGAGGTACCTCCATACTGTTTTCCATAGTGGCTGCACCAATTTACATTCCCACCAACAGTGTAGCAGGGTTCCCTTTTCTCCACACCCTCTCCAGCATTTGTTATTTATAGACTTTTAATTATGGCCATTCTGATTGGTGTGAGGTGGTACTTCATTATAATTTTGATTTGTATTTCTCTAATAATTACTGATATTGAGCATCTTTTCATGTGCCTACTGGCCATCTGTATGTCTTCTTTGGAGAAATATCTATTAAGGTCTTCTGCCCATTTTTCCATTGGGTTATTTGTTTTTTTGTTGTTGAATGCATGAGCTGTTTGTATATTTTGGAGATTAAGCCCTTGTCTGTAGCATCATTTGCAAATATTTTCTCCCATTCTGTAGGTTGTCTTTTCATTTTTTTATGGTTTCCTTTGCTGTGCAAAAGCTTGTAAGTTTGATTAGGTCCCATTTGTTTATTTTTGTTTTTACTTCTGTATTGCCTTGGGAGACTGACCTAAGAAAACATTGGTACAATTTATGTCAGAAAATGTTTTGCCTATGTTTTCTTCTAGGAGTTTTATGGTGTCATATCTTATGATTAAGTAAGTGTTTAAGCCATTTTGAGTTTATTTTTTTACATGGTGTGTTCTAACTTTATTGATTTACATGAAGCTGTCCAATTTTCCCAGCACCACTTGCTGAAGAGACTGTCTCTTTCACATTTTATATTCTTACCTCCTGTAAGAAGAAGGTAATTGACTGTGGGTGTGTGGGTTTATTTCTGGGCTCTCTGTTCTGTTCCATTGATCTGTATGTCTGTTTTTGTACCAATACCACATTGTTTTGATTACTGTAGCTTTGTAGTATTGTCTGAAGTCTGGGAGAGTTATGCCTCCTGCTTTGTTTCTTTTCCTCTGGATTGCTTTGGCAATTGTGGATCATTTATGGTTCCATATAAATTTTTGGATTATTTTTTCTAGTTTTTTGAAAAATTTCATGGGTATTTTGATAAGGATCACATTAAATCTGTAGATTGCTTTGGTTAGTATGGCCACTTTAATAAGATTAATTCTTCCACTCCAAGAGCATAGAACGTCTTTCCATTTCTTTGAATCCTCTTTAATTTCCTTTTAAATTAATAAAATGTTTTATAGTTCTCAGAATATAAGTCTTTCACCTACTTGGTCAGGTTTATTCATAGGTATTTTATTTTTGAGGGGTGCTATTTTATTTTTATTATTTATTTAAGAAGAATATTGTTATTTTTAAAATATTTTTAAATTTATTTGGCTGCGTTGGGTCTTAGTTGTGGAACACGGGATCTTCACTGCTGTGTGCAGGATCTTCATTGCCATGTGCGGGATCTTTAGTTGCGGTGTGTGGGATATTTTAGTTGCAGCATGTGAACTCTTAATTGTGGCATGTGAGATCTAGTTCCCTGACCAGGGATTGAACCCAGGCCACCTCCATTGGGAGTGTGGAGTCTTAGCCACTGGACCACCAGGGAAGTCCCTGGGATGCTATTTTAAAAGGTATTATTTCTTTACATTCCCTTTCTGATATTTCATTGTTAGTGTAAAGAAATGCAACCGATTTTTGAATGTTAATCTTGTATCCTGCTACTTTGCTGAATTTATTTATTAGATCTAGTAGTTTTTGTGTGGAGTCCTTAGGGTTTTCTATATATAGTGTCATGTCATCTGCGTATAGTAACAATTTTATGTATTAGAATTGGTAAGTTGTCTTTTTCAAGGAATTTGTCCATTTCATCTGTATTTTTCACAACTTTATTGAGATTATAATTAACATGCCATAAAATTCTCCCATTTAAAGCGTGTAATTTTTTTAAAAGTATATTCTCAAAGTTGTGCAACTATTACCACAGTCTAATTTTAGAACATTTCCATTACTCCAAACAGAAATTTCATGCCTATTTGCAAGCACTCCCATTTCCATCCCCAGGCCTGGGTAACCACTAATTTACTTTCTGTCTCCAAAGATTTGCCTTTTCAAAATATTTCATATAAATGGAATTAAATAATGTGTGGTGTTTTTGTATGACTTCTTTCACTTAGTATGTTTTTAAGGTTCATCTATATTGTAGCATGTATCAGTACTTTGCTCCTTTTTTTCCTTTTAAAAATGCATTTTTATTGTAAAGTATAACTTACGTACAGAAAAGTGCACATATTTTAAGCACAATAAAAAATGTTTAAGTGAACACTTCTAAGAAACCACTATACACATCAAGAAATAGAACATTACTAGGATCCTAAAAGCCCCTTCATGTACCGTTCCCAGCTTTACCCCTTCCTTACAAGAAACCAATATCCTTAATAATACCATGGATTAGTTTAGCCAGTTTCTGAACTTAATAAAAATGGAAACATATAGAATGCATTATTCTGTATCAGTTCTTAATCAACAATATATATATTTTTCTTTTTTAACCATTCAAAAAAATTGAAGTATAGTTAATTTACAATGCTGTTTTAGTTTCAGGTGTACAGCAAAGTAATTCAGTTTTATATGTATGTATGTGTGTGTGTATACATATATATATATATACTCTTTTTAAGATTATTTTCCATTATAAGTTATTACAAGATATTGAATATAGTTCCTTGGTTTCTTGTGCTATACAGTTGGTCCCTGTTGTTTATTTTATATATAGTAATGTCAGTATAGTAATCCAAAATTTCTAGTTTATCAACAGTGTATTTTTTTTGACTGCTGTCTTCTATTTTTTTAATAAATTTATTTATTCATTTTTGGCTGCATTGGGTCTTCATTGCTGCGTGCAGGCTTTCTCTAGTTGCGGCGAGTGGGGGCTGCTCTTCATTGTGGTGCACGGGCTTCTCATTGTGGTGGCTTCTCTTGTTGCGGAGCATGGACTCTAGGTGCGCAGGCTTCAGTAGCTGTGCCACGTGGGCTCAGTAGTTGTGGCTCGCGGGCTCTAGAGCGCAGGCTCAGTAGTTGTGGCGCATGGGCTTAGTTGCTCCACAGCATGTGGGATCTTCCTGGACCAGGGCTCGAACCTGTGTCCCCTGCATTGGCAGGTGGATTCTTAACCACTGCGCCACCAAGTCCCAACAGTGTATTTTTAAAAAGATTTTATTTTTTAGAGAAGTTTTAGGTTCACAACATAACCAAGAGGAAGATAGAGTTTTCCCATATACCTCTCGCCCCCATACATGCCTAGCCTCCCCCCATTATCAACATTACTCACCAGAATGGTACATTGTTACCAAGGATGGACCTACATTGATGCATAATCACCCATAGCCCATAGTTTACCTTATAGGTTCGCTTTTGGTGCTGTACATTCTATGGGTTTGGACAAATGTATACTGACATATATCCATCATTATAATATCATACAGAGAATTTTCACTGCCCTAAAAATCTACTTTTTCCTTTTTATTGCTGAATGGTGTTTTATTGTGTAGATATATACTACATTTTGTTTATCCATTCACCAGCTGATAGACATTTGGATTGTTTTCAGTTTTTGGCTATTATGAATAATGCTGCTATGAACAAATTTAAGTACAAGTCTTTGTATGGAACATTCATTTCTCTTGTGTTGATACCTAGGAATTGAATTGCTGAGTCATAGAAACTCTACGTTTAACGTTTTGTGAATCCGTTTTCAAAAGTGGCTTGTGCCGTTTTACATTGCTGCTAGCAATATATGATGGCTCTAATTTCTCAACAATTTTGCCCACACTTGTTATTTTGTTATTATTTTTAAAATTTTAGCCATCCTAGCATTTGTGAAGTGGCGTCCCATTGCAGTTTTTTCTTTTCTTTTCTTTTCTTTTTTTCAGTATGCGGGCCTCTCACTGCTGCGGCCTCTCCCATTGCGGAGCACAGGCTCCAGACGCGCAGGCTCAGCGGCCATGGCTCACGGGCCCAGCCGCTCCGCGGCATGTGGGATCTTCCCAGACCGCTACACGAACCCGCGTCCCCTGCATCGGCAGGCGGACTCTCAACCATTGCGCCACCAGGGAAGCCCCTCATTGCAGTTTTGATTTGTGTTTCTTTAATCACTAATGTTGTTGAGCATCTTTTTGTGTTTATTAACTATTTGCATGTTCTTCTTTGGAGAAATGTCTGTTGAAATCTGTTCCCTATTTTCTTTTTCTAATTTCTCACAAGTGAATTTATTTGAACTCTTGGTTTCATATGACAGAAACCACCTCTACCTATCTTAAATAAAAGAACAGAATTTATTTTGAGGATGGTGTGGAGGAGAGATATTCATTGTATCCAAGGGCAGCAATACACTGAAGACTGGACACAAACACTGGGTACTGTAGAACACCCAGGAAATCCCCTATCCTATGTTAATACCTCCTTCTCAGTTGCTTCATTCTTACTGCTCATCAAGATCTGGTCTTCCATTTTCAGGCCACATGGCAGGACACAGTTATTGCTAATTAGTCTTAGCTTCCCTCTCTTCATTTTAAAAAAGCAATCAGATATTTCTTAGTCATATTCTAATTTCCTATGGAAAACGTTCTGCTTGTCACAACTTGGGTTATATACCCACCTCGAGACCAAATATTGTGGCCAAGGGAGTGGCAACCCATACGATAACCATGTAGATCCAGGACAGATGTTGGCAACTATGGCCCTCTAGCACACAGACCACTGAGCAAAGAATGTTTTTTGCATCTGTAAAGAACTGAAAAAAAAAATAGCAAAAAAAGAAGAATATGTGATAGGGACATATATGGCCAGAAAAGTCTAAAATATTTATTCTCTGACCCTTTACAGAAGAAGGTTGCTTATCCCAATCTAGGGGGAGGGGAGCAGTTCCTGCAAAAGAAGGGTGAGATGAACTGGTGTGGCATTGTAAAAAGAAATCTGCAGACCACCAACTCTACAGGATATTAACAAATGACCCCATACTCAATATGCTTGGGGAGCTGGATGGGAAATGTAAAAGGACATCTGTATTGAAGGATTTCTCACAGTATTTGATATGCTAGAAAACACTGGGAATCTTCAAGAATCTTTAAGAGGAAGATATAGTATGTTCTGTTTCTCAAACTTATTTGACCACAGAACCGTATTTCCTCCCACCTCCAAGGAAGTACCATTTCGTGGAACACACTTTGGGAAGACTTTTATATGTGAGCTCTCACATATAACTAATATAGGCTTTATTTCCAGTCTACCTTGAAATTGAGTTCAGCAATGACTATGTGCCAGGCTTGTGATGCTATGTGTAATAGAAGCCCACAATGAATAAAACAAATCTCTGTCTTCAGGGAGTTTTAAATCTAGTGATGGAGACCAATTAAAAAAAAAACAACTAGCTATTATAAGGGTATGAACAATGCTGTAAAGGGTAACATTGAATCAAGAAACACAGAGAAGGAACACCTCATCAGCTTTGTGGGGTAGGAGTGGGAACATCAAGGAAGACTTTCATGAAGACATGATGCCTGAACCTTAAAGGTCAACCAGTAGAAGTTAGCCAGGTGAAAAGCGAGAACAAAAGATGAACTTTTGCGTAGAAGCAGATAGAGGCGTGGCATTGTGGATCATTCTGTGCATAACTGAAGTAGGACTCAGTGATTGATTGGATATAGGCGATGAGAGAGGAGAAGGGACAGAAGATAACTCTCAAGATTATGAGTTGGACAATTTGATGGGGCCCCATAATTAATCAATTTGGGATCTATAAGGTTTTTTGTCCCACAGGATATCCTACTGGAGGTGCCCTGCAAGGTTGGACATACGAGGCTCCAAAGAGTGACCTGGGCTGGAGATACAGATGAAAGGAGTCATTATCATACAGAAGGTAGTTGAAACTGTTTGCCTACTTTTAAATTCGATTATTTGTCTTCTTAATATTGAGCTATAAGATTTCTTTATGTTTTCTGGATACAAGCCCCTTATCAGATAGTTTTGCAAATATTTTCTCCCAGTCTGTGAATTCTATTTCACTTTCTTTAATGGTGCTGTTTGAAGCCCCAAACCAGATTTCTGTGGTTTCTATAAGTCTGGCTAATGCTATTTCTGTTATCTACTGTATAATTCTGTGTAATTTTGAAATTTAAGGAGGTTAAGTTCCTTTAATGGGCCCATGGCAAAATGCTTGCTAATGGCTCCTGGATTCCTGGTAAGGGCTCTTATTTTTGCTCCTCTGCTCTATGTTTTGTGGACAGAACCAGTGGGAAGTAATTTTATATTAGGAAGAGTTTTATAGTCCGTCTTAGCTTTTTGTTGGAATAGGAACAACTTTAAAGTCATAGCTGTTTATATGCCGATTATGCCCAGATTTATACCTCCAGGATTTACTGTTCATCGGAATCAGCTGGGGATTCTCAAAAGCCCTAATGTCAAGGCTGCAGCCAAAACCAATTTAATCAGAAGAACGGGGAAGTAGAGGGGGTAACCCAGGCATCAGTGGCTTTGAAAGCTATCCAAATGAGTTCAGTATTTAGTTAAAGTTGAGAACCATGGTGGTTAGAGTCCCCTGCTGGACTTCACTTCATTTATTCATTAATTCAATGAATATTACTTGAAAGCTGGCTGTGTTCTAGGCACACTGTCAGTCAGGGGCTGGGTATTTAGTGATCAGTACGAAAAATAAGCTCTGTTCAAAATCTAGCTGAGAAAGGCAGCTGCTAAACAAAACATTATATAAGTAATTATTTAACTGCAGTTGTGAGCTCAGTGCCTAGTAGGTATCTCCATTCAGATTTCCTCAAGTTCATTGTTTCAAAAACTGAACTCTTAATCACTCCCACCAAATCATTTCATCCTTCCATAATTTCTAAGCTGGTTAATGGCCATTTCAGTCATCTAAGCCTTGTTGTTTGCCTTACTCCTTTATGCTTCTCATCTAATCAGTAACTAGGCATCCTGTTTCTGCCCACACATCATGTCCTGTCACTGCTCTTTCCTCTCAGTCCCCATTGTTATTGTTTCAGGGGAGATCCTCATCATCTCTTGCCTAGATTACTGCAGTTATCTATAACTGGTAACTCTCCTTCTAGATTGGTTCCCTTCTAATCCAGTCTCCATAATACAGTCTGAATGATTGTTCAAGAGTGCAAGTATTTAATGGTCCCTCAAGACTCATTAGATAAAATCCAAGCTCTTTATGTGGCCCTCAAGGATCTGCCAATTTTTCTAGTTTTATCTCCCAGCATGAAACTCACTCTCCTTCAATGGGAAGTATTTTGATTATCTGTTGCCACATAACAAATCATCTCAAAACTTAATGGCATAAAACAACAACCGTTTATGACCTAAGAACCCCAGAACATCATTTCTATTACACTTCATTGATTAGACAAGTCATGAAGGCCAGTCCATGGGAGGGGAATTAGACCCCACCTCTCACTAGGATGAGTAGGAAAGAATGTGTGTGTGTCTCTAATTTACCACACCAAGTAGACCACGTCTGTTGAACCATAGGTCTAGTTTTTTTCTAGTATTGATACTATTGCATTTGCATCTTCTGCAGATCCTTGGCTTGGCCGCTTTAGGCTCTGCTAGACTTAACTCCGGTGTCACAAAACCTAGCTTGAGTAAGAGGGCAACTGCATGCTGTTTTTTTCTGCGACTTAGCATTTACTGAATGCCCTAAAAAAGAATAAACCAAGCTCTGGCTGATGGGGTAGGAACCATCCAAGCAGAGTTGATCATTCTCTCTTTTGTGCTGTGACTATATATTGTATTTTTGCCTCTATTATGTTTTTGCAGTTATTTATGCATATGATTGCTCCGCTACTAAATTGACCTCATATCCTCTGATTTCATCTAAACTCTCTCAGTTGCAGGTGGCTAAAATCAGTGTAAGAGAAAAGGAAAAGTGTGCGTAGGAGGAGGGCAAGATTTATTGTCTCAAGATCATGTGATTATGAAAATTTTTTAAAAATTAATTATTTATTTATTTTGGCCGCGCCGGGTCTTAGTTGCGGCACGTGGGATCTTTAGTTGCAGCATGCATGCTGGCTCTGGTTCTCTGACGAGGCATGAAACCTGGACCCTCTGCACTGGGAGTGCAGAGTCTTAGCCACTGGACCACCGGGGAGATCCCAAGATCATGTGATTTTAAAAGAGCAAGGGCAGTACTGATGTTTGGCATGACCCGCAGCAAACAATGCCCAGTGGTCTCCCTCTCCCTCCTCCTCCCCTTTCCTCCCTCCCTTTGCTTCAATCTCTGTGCTGGCTTCCTTCACTCCCACTGCAGACATTGTTCCTCCACAAGATGGATGATTTGGCCATGATGGTACTAGGCTTCCAGAAAGGTATCCCCAGAGGCAAATGGCAGTCTTTCCTATTCGTCCCAGATAAAAATTCCTGAGAGGATGGCCTCTGACTGAGGCCAGGGGCATGGAGCCCTGTGGTTGGCCAACGCTGTGGTTCTGGGGAAGGGTTTGTCTGTTATCAGAAAGGTGGTGGGGAATTGTCCTAGGTCAAAAACCATAGGCTAGGGCTTCCCTGGTGGCGCAGTGGTTGAGAGTCCGCCTGCCGATGCAGGGGACACGGGTTCGTGCCCCGGTCTGGGAGGATCCCACATGCCGCGGAGCGGTTGGGCCCGTGAGCCATGGCCACTGAGCCTGCGCGTCCGGAGCCTGTGCTCCGCAACGGAAGAGGCCACAACAGTGAGAGGCCCGTGTACCACAAAGCAAACAAACAAACAAACAAACAAACAAAAAACCCATAGGCTACACTGTATTTGTCTGTGTCGCCATACCTCTCCTGAGTTACTGGCACATAACAGGAGCTTCCTAAATGTCTATTGAAGGAAATGAATGAATGATGAATCTTTGCCTTGAAATGTCTCCCTCTCCACGCAGAAGTCCTGACCCTATGACACACAAACATTTCTCACTGACTACAGAAGTCAGGGATTTTGCCGTTTAACTACTTCATGGCCAGTCTTTGTGAGTCTACCTTAAAGGTACTGACGCATGAAAGAACATGATTAAAATGCTAAATCCCTAGGCTTTTGGGTTTCATCTTCAGTCTGGGTTAGGCCAAGAAAGGTTTAGTAAGTATGGGTGTCCTCGTGACAGATCTTTCAGGAAATCAGAGAGCTTCAAGGTGAGTTAGTGCTGAAATGCAGATTCGAGTCTCAGCAGCTCCTCATTACCGGCAGCCTGGGCTTGCCTTGAAAGCTCTGTTAGTTTTCATGGACTTTAACCCTTAACGCAGACAGTGGCTAATCCACAATTCCTCCCAAAGGCTGGTCAGTGAGCAAAAAACTTTGTGAAGATTTTTCCTGAGATCTTTCATTCACATTCAGTGTGTTCAGAGAGATGAGAGAATTTCAAAGACCTGCCATCATTTCATTCTCACCAGTGGTTATTTCTTTTGTCACCGGTAAGAAGAAACAGACAGAATCTTATGGAGAAAGAGAAAGAAAGGCTAAATGATTTTTTCAGCTCTCACACCTTCCCAGAGTAATTCTAAACCCATCAGCCAGGGCTTAGTTCATTCCCTTTTAAGATATGTTGCCTGTGCTTGATAATTGTTCAGACATAGAAAAAACATGTAGTACTCTCCTATTCAAAGAAACACTGTACCACTGTCACTGCCACTGGGCTGTCACTCCAAGGGATCATTCAGGACACTAGATAGTGATAGATAAACCAAGTTCCTGAATTTAGTGGCCTTTTTTTTCTGATGGAGGACACAATCAAGCTTAAAAACAAATACTTGGAAACAAATAGTTTCAGTTTATGGTAAATGTTATAAATGTTTCTTATACTGTGATAAATGTGATAGGATTTAGGATAGATTTTAGGGATGCTGGCTAAAGAAGGCTCTCTGCAGAGGTGAAATTTGAGCAGAAACCTGAATGAGAAGAAGGAGTTCATTATGTAAGGATCCATGGAAGACGGACCAGCAAATGCCAGAGGGAGTGAACCTGATATATTTGAGGCACTCGCTGGATTTGACTTGTGGCTGGAGTGTATTGAAATAGGGAGCGAAGGCAGGCAGGGCCCAGGCCATGAGGCACCCTGTGGGCCAGGCAGGGAATTTGTATTTTATTTAATTGCAGTGGAAGATTTCAAGCAGATAAATTGTGTGATTCGACTACTGTTATTTATCTGTGCTCTCCTAATATGGCAGCCCCTAGTGCCATACGGCTACTGAAGTTTAATTAAAATTAACTAAAATTTAATTCTTCAGTTGCACCAGACACATTTCAAATAGCTACATGTGGCTAATAGCAACCATATTGGACAGTGTACATATGCAGTGTTTCCAGGACTGCAGAAAGTTCTGTTGGACAGTACTGTTATAGACAGTGGAGGCAGAGAGACCAGTTCTAGTTCAAGTGAGAGACAAGGGGCTGTCACAGTAGAGATGGTGAGAAGTGTTTGTACTTAGGGTAGAGTTCGAAGGAAAGGGCAAACAGGACTTGCTGATGAATTGTTCATGAGGGAATGAAGGGAAGAGATGCATTAGTTATGTTTGCAGTTCTACTTCGGGGAGGTAGAAGGATTAGAAGTGTTTACATGCAGAAGAAATAGATCTCTGTTGGCTCAATGGGATAGAACTCATCCTTTACCTGTAAAAGAGCAAGAAACTTTAAAAATAACTGAGATACATTCATGACCAAAAAAATGCCTGCAGGAGTTGGTGGGGGACTGGTAGATTTGGGAACTTGTAAATACCTGTGATTGACAGGTCAGTGGAGGTCTATCACTAAAAGGTGGTCGGAATCATTCTGAGAAAATTTTGGTCACTGCTGAATCAGGCATGTGGATACCCCGCCAGTCTCATTTCTGATGTCACAGAGAAGGTCATCTTTTTCAAGTCTCCTCCAAGGAAACTATTTTCTTTGTCATTAAAAAAAATTACTTTTTCTCAAGTCGACATGTTCAGCTTGAATGTGCAGGTACTGAAGGTTATCAACAGGAAAGACGTGGGCAATTGTGGAGGCTGATTGTGCACTTTGGTGGGAAGTTGGTAATTTGAAAACTTCATTTGGAGCGAATATTCCACTGTCGTCCCTTGCTCCTGTTCATGAACGGATTTATTTGGGGAAAATAGTTGTGCATTGGAGAAGGATTCACAAGGTCAAATCTTAAATGCTCAGTTGACTCCTTAGGGACTCTTGTGATATTGGACAAACCATCTACCATCTCTGGGCCTTCGTTTCCTCATCTGTGAAATGAGATTAGAAATCCCTGCTCTGGCTGCCTTATATAAATATTATGAGCTTTAAATTAGATGAAGATAATAATGATAATGCCACTTGCCATTTATTAAGTACTTATTAGGTGCCAGGCACTGTGCTAAGTAGTATGATGAAGCTAAGACAGATGCTCTGCTACACTTAGTGACTTAAAACAACAACCATTTTATTTACTCACCATTCTGTGAGTTAGCAATTTGAGCTCATCTCATCTGGATGGCTTTTCTGCTTTTCTTGCCTGTGTTCATGCATGTGGCTGCAAATTATCTGGCCGCTCTAATGGCCTAAGTTGTCCCCTTTCGTATGTCTGGCACTTGGTGGTAGCTGTTAGCTGGTTGGTGTAAGAGGGCCTCAACTGGGACAGCTTGTGTCTTCTCCATTGACCTTTCATCCTCTAGTAGGCTAGCCCGGGCTTCTTCACATGGGAGTTTCAAGGAAGAATTCCAAGTGGTGAGAGCAGAAACCACAAGACTGGTTAAGTTCTAGACTTAGAAGTCCCAACATCACTTCTACCATATTCTATTGGTCAAAGCAAGTCATAGGTACAACCCAGATCCAAGGGCAGGGAGATAAACCCTACCTTTTTATGGGAAGAGTGGGAAAATCACATTGCAGTTGGGCAGGCGCACAAGGATAGGTTATCATGGTCATTTTGTGAACACTTTTTGTGCTTATCACTGTATAATCTCACCTAATCTGCACAGAAACCTTGTTATCCTCATTGGACAGGAGAGGAAACTGAGGCGTAGAATAACTTGCTCAAAGTCATATAGTCAGTAAGTGTCTAAGCTGGGATATGAACTCAGGCAGCCTGTGTTCTAGAGGCCATGCTCTTTTTTTATGGTCTTCAAAGTGGAAATCACATTATGGTAGAGGTTAATTGCATTTGCTATGTCAAGTTCTCTCCTTGTAGGGCACTTCCCACCCCTTGCAGTTTAGGTGGGGCAATGTATCCGGTTCTGGACCTATGGAGGCATTTAACAGCAGGTGTAAATTCCTCATTCTCTTTCATCCCCTACCTCTGTGACCCTAAAAACCGAGGGTTGAAATGGTGAAACTCTAAGATAGAAGTAGACTTGTTTGCTGAGTTACCATTCAAAAGGAAGCTTCCCTGTAGAGCTGCCAGATCTCCAGCAGAAAAGAAATAAAATAGCATGTGCTAAACCACTGAGATTTAGGGATTTGTTATTGTAGTGAAGCCAGTTCTCTCCTGATTAATACACTGTATTTTTCTACTTACAAAGTGAATTCATAATCTTATAAAGTTTTTAATTAAACTTTAATTAGAAAGAATAAAGAAAAATTTAAAAATCACTCCAAATCCTACAATCTAGGGTCAACAATCCTAAATCTTTTGGTGAATATCATTACAGATAATTCTTTGTGTTTAAAAATTCATACACAGTTCATGTAAATAGGTTCATACTCTCCAGATTTGCTGGTAGCATCCTTTTGTCATCAAACAATATAGTTTCAAAATAATTCTAGGGCAAGTAAATAGAGACCTATGTAGGAAGCACTTTGACATATATAATATATAAAAGGAAGGTTTTTGAGAACATACAGTAGAGGTGTTAAGAGTATGGGTTCTGCATCTGAGTACTTGAATTCAAATACTCACCCCATCGCTGACTTTGAGAAAGTTACTTAATCTTTTTATGCCTCTATTTCTTCAACTGTAAGAAGGGGGATAATAATAGTACTTACTTCACAGTAAGGATTAAGTAAAATAAGGTTTAAAACACTTTGGAGGGCAGACAACAGAAGCAAGAAGAACTACAATTCTGCAGCCTGTGGAAGCAAAACCACATTCACAGAAAGATAGACAAAATGAAAAGTCAGAGGACTTTTTACCAAATGAAGGAACAAGATAAAACCCCAGAAAAACAACTAAATGAAGTGGAGATAGGCAACCTTCCAGAAAGAGATAGTGAAGATGATCCAGGACCACGGAAAAAGCATGGAGGCAAAGATCGAGAAGATACAAGAAATGTTTAACAAAGACCTAGAAGAATTAAAGAACAAACAAACAGAGATGAACAATACAATAACTGAAATGAAAAATACACTAGAAAGAATCAATAGCAGAATAACTGAGGCAGAAGAACAGGTAAGTGATGTGGAAGACAATGGTGGAATTCACTGCCGTGGAACAGAATAAAGAAAAAAGAATAAAAAGAAATGAAGACAGCCTAAGAGACCTCTGGGACAACATTAAAAGCAACAACATTCACATTATAGGGGTCCAAGAAGGAGGAGAGAGAGAAAGGACCCAAGAAAATATTTGAAGAGATTATATCGAAAACTTCCCTAACATGGGAAAGGAAATAGCCACCCAAGTCCAGGAAGCGCAGAGAGTCCCAGGCAGGATAAACCAAATGAGAAACACACTGAGACACATAGTAATCAAATTGACAAAAATTAAAGACAAAGAAAAATTATTGAAAGCAACAAGGGAAAAACGACAAATAACAGGCAGGGGAACTCCCGTAAGGTTAACAGCTGGTTACTCAGCAGAAACTCTACAAGCCAGAAGGGAGTGGCACGATATCCTTAAAGTGATGAAAGGGAAGAACCTACAACCAAGATTGCTCTACCTGGCAAGGATCTCATTCAGATTCGATGGAGAAATCAAAAGCATTACAGAAAAGCAAAAATTAAGAGAATTCAGCACCACCAAACCAGCTCTACAACAAATGCTAAAGGCACTTCTCTAAGTGGGAAACACAAGAGAAGAAAAGGACCTACAAAAACAAACCCATAACAATTAAGAAAATGGTAAAAGGAACATACATATCGATAATTACCTTAAATGTAAATGGATTAAATGCTCCAACCAAAAGACACAGGCTCGCTGAATGGATACAAAAACAAGACCCATCTATGTGCTGTCTACAAGAGACACACTTCAGACCTAGGGACACATACAGACTGAAAGTGAGGGGATGGAAAAAGATATTCCATGCAAATGGAAATAAAAAAATAGCTGGAGTAGCAATACTCGTATCAGATAAAATAGACTTGAAAATAAAGAATGTTACAAGAGACAAAGAAGGACACTACATAATGATCAAGGGATCAATCCAAGAAAAAGATATAACAATTATAAATATATATGCACCCAACATAGAAGCACCTCAATGCACAAGGCAACTGCTAACAGCTATAAAAGAGGAAATTGACAGTAACACAATAATAGTGGGAGACTTTAACACCTCACTTACACCAATGGACAGATTATCCAGACAGAAAATTAATAAGAAAACACAAGCCTTAAATGACACAATAGACCAGATAAATTTTCTTTTGAATTTTATTTATTGTTTTTACAGCCGGCTCTTATTAGTTATCCATTTTATATGTATTAGTGTATATATGTCAATCCCAGTCTCCTAATTCATCACACCACCACCACCCCTGCCACTTTCCCCCCTTGGTGTCCATACATTTGTTCTTTACGTGTGTGTCTCTATTTCTGCCCTGCAAACCTGTTCATAGACCAGATAGATTTAATTGATATTTATAGGACATTCCATCCAAAAACAGCAGATTACACTTTCTTCTCAAGTGCACATGGAACATTCTCCAGGATAGATCATATTTTGGGTCACAAATCAAGCCTCGGTAAATTTAAGAAAATTGAAATCATATCAAGCAATTTTCTGACCACAGCGCTATAGAGATTAGAAATCAATTACAGGGGAAAAAATGTAAAAAACACAAACACATGGAGGCTAAACAATACATTACTAAATAACCAAGACATCACTGAAGAAATCAAAGAGGAAATAAAAAAATACCTAGAGACAAATGACAATGAAAACACGATGATGCAAAACCTATGGGATGCAGCAAAAGCAGTCCTAAGAGGGAAGTTTATAGCAATACAAGACTACCTCAGGAAACAAGAAGAATCTTAAACAACCTAAAGGAACTAGAGAAAGGAGAACAAACAAAAAACAAAGTTAGTAGAAGGAAAGAAATCATAAAGATCAGAGCAGAAATAAATGAAATAGAAGCAAAGAAAACAATAGCAAAGATCAATAAAACTAAAAACTGGTTCTTTGAGCTTTTGATAAAAGCTTGATAAGCTTTTGATAAAAGCTTATCAATAAAAATTAATAAAACTTTAACCAGTCTCATCAAGAAAAAGAGGGATAGGACTCAAATCAATAAAATTAGAAATGAAAAAGGAGAAGTTACAACAGACACTGCAGAAATACAAAGCATCCTAATAGACTATTACAAGCGACTCTATGCCAATAAAATGGGCAACCTGGAAGAAATGGACAAATTCTTAGAAAGGTATAACCTTCCAAGACTGAACCAGGAAGAAATAGAAAATATGAACAGATTGATCACAAGTAATGAAATTGAAACTGTGATTAAAAATCTTCCAACAAATGAAAGTCCAGGACCAGATGGCTTCACAGGTGAATTCTATCAAACATTTAGAGAAGAGATAACACCCATCCTTCTTAAACTCTTGCAAAAAACTGCAGAGGAAGGAACACTCCCAAACTCATTCTATGAGGCCACCATCACCCTGATACCAAAACCAGACAAAGATACTACCAAAAAAAGAAAATTATAGACCAATATCCCTGATGAATATAGACGCAAAAATCCTCAACAAAATTCTAGCAAACAGAATCCAACAACACATTAAAAGGTTCATACACCATAATCAAGTGGGATTCATCCCAGGGATGCAAGGATACTTCAGTATATGCAAATCAATCAAGGTGATACACCATATTAACAAACTGAAGAAGAAAAACCATATGATCATCTCAACAGATGCAGAAAAAGCTTTTGACAAAATCCAACACCGATTTATGATAAAAACTCTCCAGAAAGTGGGCAGAGAGGGAACCTACCTCAACATAATAAAGGCCATATATGACAAACCCACAACAAACGTCATTCTTCATGGTGAGAAAGTAAAAGCATTTCCTCTAAAATCAGGTACAAGACAAGGATGTCCGTTCTCACCACTATTATTCATCATAGTTTTGGAAGTCATAGCCATGGCAATCAGAGTAGAAAAAGAAATAAAAGGAATCCAAGTTGGAAAAGAAGAAGTAAAACTGTCACTGTTTGCAGTTGACATGACACTATACATAGAGAATCCTAAAGATGCCACCAGAAAACTACTAGAGCTAATCAATGAATTTGGTAAAGTTGCAGAATACAAAATTAATGCACAGAAATCTCTTGCATTCCTATACACTAACAAAGAAAAATCAGAAAGAGAAATTAAGGAAACAGTCCCATTCACCACTGCAAGAAAAAGAATAAAATACCTAGGAATAAACCTACCTAAGGAGGTAAAAGACCTGTACTCAGAAAACTATAAGATGCTGATGAAAGAAATCAAAGATGACACAAACAGATGGAGAGATATACCACGTTCTTGGATTGGAAGAATCAATATTATGAAAATGACTGTACTACCCAAAGCAATCTACAGATTCAATGTTATGCCTATCAAATTACCAGTGGCATTTTTATAGAGCTAGAACAAAAAATCTTAAAATCTGTATGGAGACACAAAAGACCCCAAATAGCCAAAGCAGTCTTGAGGGAAAAAAATGGAGTGGGAGGAATCAGACTCCCTGATTTCAAACTATACTACAAAGTTACAGTCATCAAGACAATATGGTACTGGCACAAAAACAGAAATACAGATCAATGGAACAGGATAGAAAGTCCAGAGATAAACCCACGCATCTATGGTCAACTAATCTATGACAAAGGAGGCACGGATATACAATGGAGAAAAGACAATTTCTTCAATAAGTGGTGCTGGGAAAACTGGACAGCTACATGTAAAAGAATGAAATTAGAATACTCCCTAACACCATACACAAAAATAAACTCAAAATGGATTGGAGACCCAAATGTAATACCAGACACTATAAAACTCTTAGAGGAAAACATAGGAAGAACACTCTTTGACATAAATCACAGCAAGATCTTTTTTGATCCACCTCCTAGAATAATGGAAATAAAAACAAAAATAAATGGGACCTAATGAAACTTAAAAGCTTTTGCAAAGCAAAGGAAACTACAAACAAGACGAAAAGACAACCCTCAAAATGGGAGAAAATATTTGCAAACGAATCAACAGACAAAGGATTAATCTCCAAAATATATAAACAGCTCATGCAGCTCAATATTAAAAAAAACCCCAAATAACCTGATAAAAAAATGGGCAGAAGACCTAAATAGATATTTCTCCAAAGAAGACATACAGATGGCCAAGCAGCACAATGAAAAGCTTCTCAACATCACTAATTATTAGAGAAATGCAAATCAAAACTACAATGAGGAATCACCTCACACCAGTTAGATGGGCATCATCAGAAAATCTACAAACAGCAAATGCTGGAGAGGGTGTGGAGAAAAGGGAACCCTTTTGCGCCGTTGGTGGGAATGTAAATTGATAGAGCCACTATGGAGAACAGTATGAAGGTTCCTTAAAAAACTAAAAATAGAATTACCATATGACCCAGCAATCCCACTACTGGGCATATACCCAGAGAAAACCATAATTCAAAAAGACACATGCGGCCTCCCTGGCGCAGTGGTTAAGAACCCACCTGCCAATGCAGGGGACACAGGTTC
Source organism: Kogia breviceps (assembly GCF_026419965.1). NCBI lineage: Eukaryota > Metazoa > Chordata > Mammalia > Artiodactyla > Physeteridae > Kogia > Kogia breviceps. The sequence goes on along the minus strand of NC_081311.1, from coordinate 73,519,058 downwards.
GAGCGCTGGTCTGGGAAGATCCTCCATGCTGTGGAGCAACTAAATCTGTGCGCCACAACTACTGTGCCTGTGCTCTAGAGCCTGTGAGCCACAACTACTGAAGCCCGCATGCCTAGAGCCCGTGCTCTGCAACAAGAGAAGCCACCACAATGAGAAGCCTGCCCCCTGCAACGAAGAGTGACCCCCACTTGCCGAAAGCCCCTGTGCAGCAACAAAGACCCAATGTGGCCAAAAATAAATAAATAAATCAGTTTTTTTAAAAAAACAGGGCTTCCCTGGTGGTGCAGTGGTTGAGAGTCTACCTGTCGATGCAGGGGACATGGGTTCGTGCCCCGGTCTGGGAGGATCCCACATGCTGCGGAGCGGCTGGCCCCATGAGCCATGGCTGCTGGGCCTGCACGTCCAGAGCCTGTGCTCCGCAACGGGAGAGGCTACAACAGTGAGAGGCCCGTGTACCACAAACAAACAAACAAACAAACAAAACAACAACCAAAAAAACAAATTAGAGGGAGTTCCCTGGTGGCGTAGTCATTAAGAATCCACAATGCAGGTGACATGGGTTTGAGCCCTGGTCCAGGAAGATCCCCCATGCTGCAGAGCAACTAAACCTGTGTGCCACAACTGCTGAGCCTGTGCTCTAGAGCCCACGAGTCACAACTATTGAGCCCACGTGCCGGAACTACTGAAGCCCACATGCCTAGAGCCTTGCTCTTCAATGAGAGAAGGCACCGCAATGAGAAGCCCGCACACCACCACAACAAGTATCCCTGCTCACTGTAACCAGAGAAAGCCCATGCGCAGCAACGAAGACCCAATGTAGCCAAAAATAAATTAAAAAAAAAAAGACACATGCGTCCCAGTGTTCATTGCAGCACTATTTACAATAGCCAGGTCATGGAAGCAACCTAAATGCTCATTGACAGACAAATGGATAAAGAAAATGTGGTACATATATACAATGGAATATTACTCAGCCATAAAAAGGAACGAAATTGGGTCATTTGTAGAGATGTGGATGGATCTAGAGATTGTCATACAGAGTGAAGTAAGTCAGAAAGAGAAAAACAAATATCGTATATTAATGCACATATGTGGAACCTAGAAAAATGGTACACATGAACCGTTTGCAGGGCAGAAATAGAAACACAGATGTAGAGAACAAACATATGGACACCAAGGGGGAAGTGGCAGGGCAGGGGGTGATGGTGGTGTGATGAATTGGGAGATTTTGATTGACATGTATACACTAATATGTATAAAATAGATAATAAGAACCTGCTGTATAAAAAAAATAAATAAAGTAAAATTCAAAAAAAAAAACTTTGCACAGTACCAGGCATGTAGTAACACTCAAATGATAGCTACAATACCAAGGTAGCAAATATATACATTCTACCAGATGTACAAAGAAAATGGATCTTCTTTACGTCCTATAAGAGATCTCTTATAACCCCTTGCTAGACAGCAGAGGCCTGCTCTTGGGGGTGGCGGGGGGGAGAAACCATGTTACCTTCTGGTTTTAAAAGACTACTAAGCAAATATTGTCAGTCGAAAGTCTATCTTCATAATGGGGCAGTTGACCCCTGCCTTTATCTTTTTCCCCAAAGATGGTGTAAAGAAAACCTCAGTCTTCCTCCTATGTAGTATCTCTTTTATTCTCATGATACTTTTTTAAAAAAAACAATATTTGTTTACTTATTTGGTTGCATTGGTTCGTAGTTGAGGCAGGCGGACTCCTTAGTTTCGGCTCGCTAGGTTCTTAGTTGTGACATGTGAACTCTTAGTTGTGGCATGCATGTGGGATCTAGTTCCCGGACCAGGGAGCGAACCGGGGCCCCTGCATTGGGAGCACAGAGTCTTACCCACTGCGCCACAGGGAAGTCCCTATTCTCTTGACACTTCTGACAACAGATGTGTGTGGATTTTCCCCCACCAAGCAATTGTCTGCAACATCCTATGGGTGTCCTACAATTCTATCATCATCTACCTGGAGATAGCATCAGATCCTACAGGTTAAGGGCTCAGTCTCACAAGACTGTGCTCACCTTACTTTAGGTGCCAGTTGCAAGTCCAGGTTGTCACCTGTGCTTCTGACCTTTCGACTATCAATCAGAGGTTCCTGTGACTCCTTTTTTTGGTTTGATTAATTTGCAAGAATGGCTCACAGGAACCAGGAAGAATTTACTTACTGCTTACCAGTTTATTGTAAAAGGATATGATGAAGGATACAGGTGAACATCCATATGGGAGAGATGCACGCCTAAGGCAAGGTGTGTGGGAAGGGCACAGAGCTTCCACGCTCTCTCTAGCCTGCTACTCTCCCAGCACCTTCACGTGTTCACCAACATGGAAACTCTCTGAGCTCCATACTTTTGAGGTTTTTATGGAGGCTTCATCTTGTAGGCATCATCAATCATTAACTTCATTTCCAGCGTCTCTTCCCCTTGGAGAGTGGGAGTTAGGACTGAAAATTCCAAGCTTCTCATAATGGCTTGGTCTTTCTGGTGACGAATCTCCATTCAGGGACCCACTTAGAGTCACCTCATTAGAAGAAAAGACGCTGCTATCACCCTGAAAATTCCAAGGGATTTAGGAGCCCTCTGTCACGAGCTGGGGTCAGAGACCAGTTAGAACAAAAGCTGCTCCTAGCGCTGTTATTGCTTAGGAAATTACAAGGGTTTGGGGAGCTCTGTGCCAGGAACTGGGGGCAGAAACCAATATATAATTTTTCTGTTATCTCACAGATGGGTTTCTCTGTGTAGGGGAAAAGCTTATGAGGTCTGGTGACAGAGGAAGTTCATATGTTATCTGTCTTAACTTGTCTTGCCATGGGGTGGGTGGTTTAGTCTGTACTGACATCCATTGCAGGAAAACTAGTTCCATTAGACCTTTTGGTGAACAGTGGTATTCACTGCTGTCTGTTGGTAATTTGACATTGCCGCCTGTCATTGAAGGTCTCCAGGCCTCTGCCAGTCTCACAGTCCTTCCAGCCTCTCTCCAGACCCTCACCAGGGCACACGGGAACTTCCTATGCACACCGTGCACAGACCATAGGGAACAAGGGGCGCTGCCTCTCTTTCTTTTGCCCAGCCCATTCACCCTAACCCCTCACCAGCGGCTGGCAGAGTTCCTTGCATAGATGCCTCGTTCCAGGATTCCAAATGGGGAGTGGGTCAAAAACTCCTCTGATTTTGGTCTTTTATTCAAGCCTATGTAATAATCCTCTGCCCTGTTGATCAAAGTCAGTTCATGTGTCAGACAGCTTACTTCCCCTCTTCTCCCTAACCCTGCCTAACTATGATTTCCAGGTGCTGATTGGGGCAGGATTTCTCCTTCATCTTCTTGTCCGCGGGGGCTTCTCTTATACCAGTAAACCTCATTGCTCAACTTTAATGACAAAGAGGTAAAACTCTCTACATGAGAAAGAAACTACATGGCTCTTGATATGAGAGCTACAAGTCAGTTAGGAACTAGAGTTAACCATAAATACAAATACATTTATTTAATCTTCTCACACGTTGGCTCATTATAGTATATTATCATTATTATTATTAAGTGCTTATTTCTCCCTCAGTGCCTCTCCACCTTTCTCATGGATGTACTTGCCTGCCAGATTCAGGAATTTTTAGCAGCTTTGCCTGTTAAAAGGCACTGGGAAGGTAGTCCACCTGCCATTTGCCTAGCAGGCAGGAAATGAGCATCATACCATACGGGCTCTTCAACACCCACCTGAGACACGAGCAGCAGATCCTCTGGCAGCTGTGGACCAGGCACCGCTGGGGTGGCTGCTTTGCTTGGGAATAATGCATTTAAAAAATCTTTTAAATTACATTTTTATCCCACTGATACAAAATTAAATTTTTGGTCTTTCTATTGTCTATAAGCTGACCTGGGATCTCTCTGCCTCTCTCTCTGATTGTCCATTCTACACATAGCCTACAAATGACCAATAAATGTTATGTCAGTGGCAGCTGCATAAGTAACACTGTCAACCAGCAGTGCTAACCTTACATAGATTGAATAAAAGACCTGTCTGGGTGTGAGGGCAGAGGCTGCCACTAAGACCTCTCCTAACTATGTGCTAAAGCCCCAAACATCACACTTTGGTGTTTATTTCTTTGAATTAAGACACTCTTTTTGTACCTTTATGTCAACGGATTTATCAGACCATATAAGAACTCAACGGGTCTGGGTGAATCTTACTTTTAACCAGCACTCTATATAATTAATATGATCAACTTCAACTGCAGTTCTTTCTTGATGACTGCATATTATTTAAAAACAAAACCAAAACTTGTTATTCATTTGCTTCTTCTTTAAGGTTAAATGATCTCAAGTGAGTCCAATTAAGGGGACCTCATGTGGTATCTCTTTAAGCTGTGGCCTGCAAGATCCAACAAGGTGCTTCGGCATTTTTGAGCTCTTTTCCCTGACTTTAACTGTATTTGAAGTTTTGCCAAAATAAAAAAATCAGGACCTGTGCCTTGGGGCAGAGCTATAGAACTAGAACATGACTCTTGGTTTTCATTTAAGAAGGCCTGAACTTCCCTGGAGGTCCTGTGGTTAAGATTCCGTGGTTCCTATGCAGGGGGTGTGGGTTCAATCCGTGGTCCGGGAACTAGGATCCCACATGCCCCCCCCCACCGAGGGGACAAAAAACCGGAAATCAATGTATGCCTGCCCTCGCGCGTTAATTAAGCACACAGGTGGGAGTGCGTGGGCAGCACAGTCAGGAACTTGCCCCTCCTCCTCACCCTGCAATCCCAGGTGACATGTGTTTTGCTGGTGTGATCCCCACTGCTGGGATTTCTGCATTTCTCCTCCGGGACTTGAAGAAAGCTGCCTCGGGCTGCAAGTTCCAAGATAGGATTTGTCTACTTTCTTTTAAATTGGTGAGGACTGTATTGAGAACTGGAGTTAGACTGTTTCTGACTTCAGGAGAGCCAGTTCTGCACTGTCCATGTTGATAGCAAACGTGGATACTGACTTTCCATGGAGGAAAATCGATGAAAACAGTGGTGCTGGAGAAAGTGCTTTGGCTTAAACACACGTGAGTGCTGATACTACTTTCTTACCCTTAAGTTTTTCTCTCTCTGTGTTTAAAGTCAGCTATTCCTTCTCTCAAATGGTGCATGTGCAGTAGTCTTTTGGTTACTATGTTATGAGAGATGAACATGGTGATTGGAAAAAAAGTGTCAAGCTGCAGTTCCAATAACCACGTCTCATTTGGGGCTGCCAGCAATGCCTATGGTGTGCAGTTTCTTTATTTTTTTATTTTTATTTATTTATTTTTAACATCTTTATTGGGGTATAATTGCTTTACAGTGGTGTGTTAGTTTCTGCCATATAATAAAGTGAATCAGTTATATGTATACATATATCCCCATATCTCCTCCCTCTTGCGTCTCCCTCCCTCCCACTCTCCCTATCCCACCCCCCCATCCCACCCCTCTAGGTGGTCACAAAGCACCGAGCTGATCTCCCTGTGCTATGTGGCTGCTTCCCACTAGCTACTGATTTTACATTTGGTAGTGTATATATGTCCATGCTACTCTCTCACTTCGTCCCAGCTTACCCTTCCCCCTCCCGGTGTCCTCAAGTCCACTCTCTACGTCTGCGTCTTTATTCCTGTCCTGCCCCTAGGTTCTTCAGAACCTTTTTTTTTTTTTTGAAGCAAGGGTTTGTAACCTCATAATCTTAAGCCAAGTCTTGGGGTCATCAGAAAAGAGGAGTGAGTATGTGTGACTGTTTGGGCATGTAGGGCGGGGAAGTCTCTCCCTCTACTCCTCTCCAGTTCTTCTGGCTGGACTAGTAAACTGGACTCATAGATTGACACAGATTAACAGGAGAAAAAGAAACATTTTAGTTTGTGAGCATAGAGGCCTCATAGAAATACGACCCAGGAAGTGGCCAGAGAGGCAGCTTTTATATTTTTTAGGCAAAGAAGCAATGAATTTGTGAAGAATTGAGGGGACAAAGAAACTTAGGCTTTGAGTGCTCAATTAGTGAAGAATCTGAACGGAGTTTAGACTTTTGGTGGAAAATTCAAGAAGTAACAAGGTTTGTTTATACAGGCTTCTGGGCCCCAATTCCCCAGCTCTGGCGATAAGAGTGTCCTTCTACCTCCAGATGCAGGGAGTGTGCCTTTCACGTGACAGATTTATTTTCAGCTTTCAGGGAGACAGAAAGGAGGGTCAGAGTGTCCCTCTGGCATTGGCTCTTTCTTAAGTAACTTTAATTCAAAATAATCACTCTGCCATTGTGGCATATTTTGGAGCGGCCTGCCCTGAGCCCCAGCAGGACGTTGTGGCAGCTCTAGACTGGCAGAGGCCACAGGAAGAAGGGAGGGACTGGTACAGATCTTCAGAATGATAGATGCTGCAAAGTGCAAAGAGCTGTTTCTTTCTTTTTTAAAAAATTATTTTTTATTGGAGTAGAGTTGATTTACAATGTTGTGTTAGTTTCAGGTGTACAGCAAAGTGAATCAGTTATACATATATCCACTCATTTTTTTTTAAACATCTTTATTGGAGTATAACTGTTTTACAATAGTGTGTTAGTTTTTCCTTTACAACAAAGTGAATCAGTTATACATATACATATGTTCCCATATCTCTTCCCTCTTGCATCACCCTCTCTACCACCCCTCCCTATCCCACCCCTCTAGGTGGTCACAAAGCACAGAGGTGATCTCCCTGTGCTATGCGGCAGCTTCCCACTAACTATCTAATTTACATTTGATAGTATCCACTCATTTTTTAGATTCTTTCCCTGTATAGGCCACTACAGAGTACTGAGTAGAGTTCCCTGTGCTATACAGCAAGTTCTTATTAGTTTTCGGTTTTATATATAGTAGTGTGTATATGTCAGTCCCAGTCTCCCAATTTATCCCTCCCCCACCCCTTTCCCCCTTGGTAACCGTAAGTTCAAAGAGCCGTTTCTTGTTTAGAGTCTCCCCACCTCCTCAAGTTTGTCATTCTCCATCTCAGTTCCTTGTGTGTTTCTTCAGGGACTTAATGTAATTTTCTCTTATAACATTCATTATATATATTAGTTTAATTTAATTAATTCTGTTTATTACTCTGTCCCATCTTGTTCCACTTCTGAAAGTGTATGTTCCCAGAGAGGGCAAGGACCTCACTTATCTTTATTCACCACTGAATTTCTAACTCCTAACAGGTGCTCAATAAAAATTTGCTGAATGAATGGTGGGTTGAATGCACTCAGCCCTTCACATATATTACCTCTCCATAACCTACTGTGTAGAATAATTTGAACTGGAAATAGTTTTTTGTTTTAACCTGCCCTTTTTTTTTTTTTTTTTTGCTATTTTACATACTTAACAAGAAAAACCTGTGGGTGAATAGTTTAAATCCAAGAGTTTATAGAGTATGGCATTTGGAATACGATCATTATATCACTAGGTATGTGGTACCTTTCCATTACTTTTATGAAGTCTACGTACATTTCTCTGATAAGTAAGCAAGGAGTTGGAAACCGTCTCTCACATTTGCATCCAGTCTATTTTAGGACTGCTAATCTCTGCAGTCTGACCATGACTGTTTAACGTGTCTGTCATTTCACTCTTCATTGTTCTAAGTCTAGCCCAGAGCTGCTTCTCATTCTTGGCAGAATTCCAGAGTTAAACGGTTCCGGAGCCCATGTCAAGGGCCACTTAGCCCTCCTCAGCCTGTTAGCTGCTTCCGCAGTAACTGCACCCTGGAGTTTTACAGCTTGGATACAAGGTTCAAACTTTGGAAGAGAGAAGGTAGTGCATCAAGCGTCAGAAACACGTGGGATATTTTTAGATAATATCGGTTCATAAAGTTTTGAATCCCTCTTCTTTGTAACTCAGTAAAACCTCTCAAAGGAAATCTCTAGGTTTTTCCCTCTCTGATGTTCATTTTCTGTTACAGTTTTGTCTTTTATAAAATACACCCCCCATTTTTGGAAGAGTATAAAATGACAAATTTGCATCCTTGTTTTAATACCCTGTGAAACCAGAGTCCTTATTGGTAGGATAGCACGTCCATGCAAAATTACATTCTCCTCTATAAGTTATGGTGTCTAAAAGAGGGAAAGGAATTATAAATAGTGTAGGTTAATAATGTTAGTTTTCAAGAGATTTAGAGAAAATCTACATATTTACAAGGTTTTATTTTTGTCTCCTTTCTTTGGTCTTAATTATTCTCTTTCGGAAATTCAGATTTTAATTTATATGGTGTCCACTAAGCGGTAACATGCTATACATGTTACATAAGAAAAGAAAAATAAGATAATACCAAAGACAGGATTTCCTGTATTATAAGGAAACGTCCATACACATATGCCCACACTTGCTGATGGTGGGGTAACTCCGGAAAATTCTTTGGGTTATTTTACATAAAACACAGCAAGAGCTGTTCATAGATTTTTGACCCAGAAATTCCACTTTTCATTGTAGCACTATTCATAATATATTTGGGATAAAAATGTCCAACAACTGGAGAATATAAATTAGGTGTATCCTGTAAGTTATATATCTACTGGAAGGAATAGAGTTATTAAATTAAATTTATGTGTATAGTTATATTACATACATACCTATTAAATTATATTACTATTTATGAAGATCAGGCATGGAGAAAAACTTCTTATTAATATAAGTGAAAAACAAAAAGGCAAAGTTATATCACTGTGATTTCACCTGTGGAAAATATGAATACATTAGATATAAACTGGAAGGAAATACTTGTTTTAGAAAGGTACAATTAAACAAGGTCTTTTTAAAAATATAGTTTTTTCCCTCTTGTAATAAAATGTAAAAAAAATTAGAAAGATCCTAGAAGATCATGCAATTTCTAGGAAATGCCAATTGAAATAAAATGGGCAAAAATCTTAACTAAAAACCTGAAATGAAACAAACAAATGCTCACTGGTTACACAAAATATTCCACTGTTCAATTTCACTTATTCTACCAATGCAAATATTAGCAACCCAGCTTTTGTGACCTTCACAGTGTATCTCTGCTATTTTCAAAAGCTACTAAAAAATATTTGGAATTATATTTAGTACAGTTCAAGGTGTATCCAGCAACACAGAAGGAAAATGAGGCCCAGTTACACAACTAGTAAGGGGTGCTGCACCTCGAAGGGGTGCTGCATTTACGCCTCATAGGCCAACTCCAGAGAGAGAAACTAATCCGGGGACACTGGCCAGTGTCACTCCTGGAGTTGCCCTTGGGACAAAGCCTTGGGGCAGAGTGGTCAAAACTCAAGGAAACCAGGTGGAAATATGCTGAGTAATCAGGGAGAAGACCATCAGCAAATACATCTGCGAGTGGGTCGGAGACTGAAGCTGTATTAGGGCTCTTGTTTATAAGGGACAAAAAGCCCCACAATTCAGAGTATATTAAACACAAGGAGACTGGTTTATATAACTAGGAAGTACATAACTTCTAGGAGCTCAAATGACTTCATCAGAATTCCCCCCCCCCCCACCCCAGCTCTATTTCATTGTCCATCTTTCAGATCAGCTTCTCTTTGAGTGTTGGCCTCCCTCTCTCCTACTTCAGTTGGCCTTCCTCCAGGGCTCAGGCTTTGCTACTGACTGTCTCAGGCATACGTCATCCATCTTAGAGGTGGATGCGAATGGTGGCTAGGGTTTCGTACACGTGGTGGCTGTGAATTGTACTTATGAGTTAATGTGTCTTGCTGAGCATGCTGTGCCTAGGATGCTGACTACCCATCACGGTTGACGAAGTCAGAGCACCTTTCTGTCTCTGATTAAAATGCTGATATTAAGAATCATATCATTATTGAAAAGTTAGCCCCAAAATAATAGAGTATTATTGCCAAAGCTCCCGTTAGAAGTAGCTGTCTCTTTCAAAAGTCCTGCTTGCTAATCATGGCCCTCCATAATTCTAAAATCAGGCAGTAATACAGAGTTCACGCTTGGGAAGACAAGCTGTTCTTTTCTCAATTTCTTCCCTTTTATTTTCAACCCCCTGATTTTCTAAAACCTTGTTTTCTTCCCCCATTCCTGCCCCTAGTGGTTTCCATGGCAATAGCAGCTTGCTGGGCTGCGGCTGGGGAAGGGAAGTAGTGTCTGGGTCATTTGTAAGCAGAGTGTTTATAAGGTGGGAACTGTCTGTACTGCATTAGTCATTTGTATCTCAACTTTTAAGTAGGTCAGTTGTCTCTTCTCTAATGAGGAAGTATTCATTCTCTTAACATTCTGGCAAGCTTGTTTGTTTATTCTCTTTCTCATCCAAGACATACAGATGAATTTGTCCTAGGCTTTTGCTCCTCAGGAAGTATATGGAGTGAAAGGAAGCCTTGTGGATAGAAAAGGGGAACAAGTGGGAGTAGCAAGAGTAGCCAATGTCTGTAAGAATGTTAGTAATTCTGAAATGATTCAGTGATGCAGCGTAAACTATCATGACAGTGAGCATTATCCACCCCTCAGTCAGGTTCTGTATGAAAGAACGAACATTTGATGGCCCGCTTTACTAAAAGTTCTTCCCGTCAGACTGTCAGTGGGCCTTGACACCCTCATTAGTTGAATTCCTTGGGATAAGACATGGACGATTTCTTTTTCTGTTTGTTTGTTTTTGCGGTACGCGGGCCTCTCACTGTTGTGGCCTCTCCCGTTGCGGAGCACAGGCTCAGCGGCCATGGCTTACGGGCCCAGCCGCTCCGCGGCATGTGGAATCTTCCCAGACCGGGCCACGAACCCGTGTCCCCTGCATCGGCAGGCGGACTCTCAACCACTGCGCCACCAGGGAAGCCCGACGATTTCTTTTTGAAAAGGCAAAAGTACAAGGGTGGAGGTCACATTTGATTCATTTTTGTATCTCCTACACCGGCTCCAGTGCACAATAAATATTTAGTAAATGACATGACCAACGTGATCTTCTAAGAATGGTTCACATTCAATATTTTTAGCAGATTAATTCTAGTCATTCATTTAATCATCTGTGTAACACATATTTTCTAATGATGAGGATAATAAAAATGTGCAGGTACCATAAGTTAGGCAGTGAGCTAAGTGTTTTATGTTCATTATGTAAATAATCATAACAGCCCTATGAGATAAATTACCATTTTACAAGTGAGGAAACCTAAGCTTGACTGTATGTCTCTCTGATACTCAAAGTCTGTACTTTATCCCAATGCTGTTGAGTGTTAGGGGATAATTCTCTATGGTTATCTTGCATTTTCTTCTTGAAATTTATTTGTTAAAGAAACTGGGATGTTTGTCCTATAAATCCGGAGTCTGGATTTTCTGATTGCATTCCTGAAATGTCATTTAATATTTTCATCTTTCATCTTTATTTTTTGTAAACTGGTGGTCCGATATAGAAGCTTGATCAGATTTAAGCTCAAAGTTTTGGGCAGACCTACTAAAATAAGTGTTGTCTTCTTCCATATGCCAGAAGACATATAAGACGATTGTCTCTCTATAATTTTAGCAGCCATTCATATTGAATATCTGGTTCAACTAGTTTTTTAGAGGCTGCAAAATAGTGATTTTATATTATATTGATTTTATATATATGTGTATATGTAGAGTGTGTTTGTGTTTGTAAACTCTTATTAGCTAGGATACTTCTATAAAGAGTATTCTCATCCATTGTTTGGTTATTTAACAGTATACTTGCTCAGGATGAATGTTTGAATCTTTTCCTTATACATTTTCAAAATAAAGAGTTGGTTCCCAAGCGTCTTCCATGGTTATCAATTAATTGTTTTTATTATGATTATGGACTCACAAATTTAATTATGTTTGATGGTTTTTTAATCCATTGCAGTTCTTCTTGTTGATGATAAAATCATTGCACATTATCTGTCTGAACTTCTTCAAGTTTCTCCTGAGTCATCTGAAACTACCTTTAGTAGTCTTTGGTAACTTCTTTCCTATCTTATATGAAAAGATGTTACAGCTCATCTTTTAAAATTTCCTGCCCAAACTTGGAAATGTCTGTTTCTCCAAAGAATCCTGGTTTTCCTAAGTGGAAAATGATATCTGGAGACTCCTGGATTTTATATTGGTGACTAATTTTTTAAAAAAAATGTCTCCTGCCTGGATTCAGCTTGTGGATAGTCTGTTGCTTACCTTTGGCCAGATTTAAGCAATACAGTGAGAATTAAGAGAAAAGGTGGATGATGGTGTTTTTTTTCCCCCCAATTTTTTATTGTGATAAAGTACACATAACATAAAATTTACTGTCTTAACCATTTTTAAAGTGTACAGTTCAGTGGTATTAAGTACATTCATAATGTGTTGTGTACCCATATATCCATAAATAGTAACTCCCCATTTCTCCTGCTCTCCTGCCCTTGACAGCCACCATTCTACTTTCTGTCTGTATGATTTTGACTAATTTACATATCTCATAAGTGGAATCATGCAGTATGGCAGTATTTGTCTGTTTGTGCCTGGTTTATTGCACTTAGCATAGTGTCCTCAAGGTTCATCCATGTTGTAGCGTATGTCAGAATTTTCTTCATTTTAAAAGCTGAATAATATTCCATTGTATGTATTATATCACATCTTGCTTATCCATTCATCCTTCAGTGGACACTTGGGTTGCTTCCACATTTTAGCTATTGTGAGTAGTTCTGCTATGAATGTGAGACTACCAATATCTCTTTAAGACCCTGATTTCAGTCCTTTGGGGTATATACCTGGAAGTGGAATTGCTGGGTCATATGATAATTCTATTTTTAACTTTTTGAGGAATCGTCATATACTTTTCCACAGTGGCTGTACTGTTTTATATTGCCACCAAGAATGCAGAAGGGTCCCATTTCTCCACATCCTCACCAACACTTATTTTATATTTTGGCCATGCCATGTGGCATGCAGGCTCTTAGATTCCTGACCAGGGATATAACCTGTGCCCCATGAAGTGGAAGGTTGGACTCCTAACCACTGGACCACCAGGGAATTCCCAACACTTGTTGTTTTGATTTTGTTTGTTTGTTTGTTTTTGGATAGTAGCCAAAAAGTATTGGCAGACTGAGATGGTTTCTTATTGTAGTTTTGATGTGAATTTCCCTAATGATTAGTGATGTTGAACATCTTTTCATGTGCTTATTGGTCATTTTTTATATCTTCCTTGGAGAAATGTCTACTCAAGGCCTTTGCCCATTTTTAAATGGGATCATTTTTGTTATTAAGTTTTAGGAGTTCTCTATATATTCTGGAAATTAATCCCTTAGCAGATATATAATTTGCAAACATTCTCTTGTTCTGTGGGTTGCCTTTATACTCTGTTCATATTGTCTTTTGATGCATAACATTAAAAAATTTTTAAGTTCAGTTTATTTTTCCTTTTGTTGCCTGTGCCTTTGGTGTCATATCCAAGAAATCATTGCTACATCCAATCTCATGAAGCTTTTCCCCTGTGTTTTATTCTAAGAGTTTGATAGTCTTAGGTCTTACATTTAGGTCTTTGATTCATTTTGAGATAATTTTTGTGTGTGTTGTTGGGTTGAGGGACCAGCTTCATGGTTTGGCATGTGGCTATCAAGTTTTTCAGCACCCATTTGTTGAAAAGATTGTCCTTTCCCATTGAATGCTCTTGACATCCTTGTCAAAAAGCATATAATCATATATGCAAGAGTTTATTTCTAGGCTCTTTATTCCACTGGTATGTGTGCACTGTTTTGATTACTTTAGCCTTGTAGTAAGTTTTGAAATCCAGAAGTAGGGGTCCTCAAGCCTTGTTCGTTTTTGATTATTTTGGCCATTAGGAGTCCCTTCAGATTCTTACGAATTTTAGGATGGGTTTTTCTATTTTTGTAAAAAATACAATTGAGATTTTGATAGGGGTTGCGTTGAATCTGTAGATTGCTTTGGCTATTATTCACATATTAACAATATTAAGTCTTCCAATACATGAACATGTGATGTATTTCCATTTATCTTTGTCTTGTTTAATGAAATGTTTTGTAGTTTGCATTGTTCAAATTGAGTTAATTCCTAAGTATTTTATTCTTTTTGATGCTATTTTAAGTGGAATTATTTTTGTATTTCCTTTTTAGATTTTTCATTGTTAGTGTAAAGAAATGCAACTGACTTATGTGTTGGCTTTATTTCCTCCTACTTTGCTGGATTCATTTATTAGTTCTAAGAATTTTTTTGTGAAATCTTTAGGTTTTTAATTTTTTTAACATATAAGATCATGTCATCTGTGAACAGAGATCATTTTACTTCTTATTTTCCCATTTGGATGGCTTTTATTTCTATTTCTTGCCTAATTGCTTTGCCTAGAACTTCCAGTACTATGTTGAATAGAAGTGGCTAAAGTGGCAATCAAAGTCTTTTACTGATAGTGGAGGAAAAGTTTTCAGTCTTTCCCCATGATGTTTTCTCTGGGTTTTTCAAATATGGTTTTTATTATGTTGAGGTAGTTCCCTTCTGTTCCTAATGTTTTGAGTGTTTTTTAAAAATTTTATTTATTTATTTATTTATTTTTGGCCACATCACTTGGCATGTAGGATCTTAATTCACTGAGCAAGGATCAAACCCTTGCCCCCTGCAGTGGAAGCATGGAGTCTTAACCACTGGACTGCCAGGAAAATCCTTGAGTGTTTTTTAAAATTTTATTTTTGTTTTATATTGGATTTTAGTTGGTTTACAGTGTTGTATTAGGTTCAGGTGTACAGCAAAGTGATTCAGTTATACATATACATATATCCATTCTTTTTCAGATTCTTTTCCCATATAGGTTATTACAGAATATTGAGTAGAGCTCCTGGTGCTATACAGTAGGTCCTTGTTGATTATCTATTTTATATATAGTAGTGTGTATCTGTTAATCCCAACCTGTTAATTTATCCCTCCCCCTCAGCCTTTCCCTATCGGTAGCCAGAACTTTGTTTTCAAAGTCTGTGAGTCAGTTTCTGTTTGTAAATAAGTTCATTTGTATCATTTTTTTAAGATTCCACATATAAGTGATATCATATGATATTTGTCTTTCTCTGTCTGACTTACTTGACTTAGTATGATAATCTCTAGGTCCATCTATGTTGCTGCAAATGGCATTATTTTATTCTTTTTTTTTTTTTTTTTTTTGCAGTACGTGGGGCTCTCACTGTTGTGGCCCCTCCCATTGTGGAGTACAGGCTCCGTACACGCAGGCTCAGCAGCCATGGCTCATGGGCCTAGCAGCTCCGAGGCATGTGGGATCTTCCCGGACTGGGGCACGAACCCATGTCCCCTGCATCAGCAGGCGGACTCTCAACCACTGTGCCACCAGGGAAGCCCCTATTTCATTCTTTTTTATGGCTGAGTAATACTTCATTGTATATATGTACCACACCCTCTTTATCCATTCATCTGTCAATGGACATTTAGGTTGCTTCCATGTCTTGGCTATTGTTAGTGTTGCGGTGAACATTGGGGTGCGTGTATCTTTTTTTAATTTTTACATTAACTCAAACTATATTTAAACTGCATATAAATAATCCCAGACCAATTGACAAGTAAACAACATAGAATATAGAAAACATGTGGAAAAATAATTCCATGACATTGAGGTATACAAAGATTTCTTATACAATGAACAAAAAACTAACCATAAAATAATTTGGAAATTGGATTTCTTGAAAATTAAGATGTTTTGTTCATCAAAAGATGCCATTAAGAGACTTAAAGATAAGGCATAGACTAGAAGAAAATATTTGTGTTACATATCTTTGGCATATTACTCAAATCAGAGTATAAAAAGAACTTCTAATTAATACTGGGGAAAAAGAACAACAACAAAAAGATGTGTAAAAACTCATGGAAAAAGCTATCAACGTAGATTTTACACAGATGAAAGCATGCTTAACATTGTTAGCCAATTAAAATCCTTGTAAAATACCACCATACATACTAAAGAAAGGTTCAAATTAAAATGCTTGGTAAAATCAAGTCTTAGTGATGATGTGGAGCAATTGGAGCTCCCTTCATACATTCTTATGGGAGTGTAAATTGGTACAACCCCTATGGAAAACTTTTTAGAGGATCTAATATACTATGAAAATGCTTTTCCTGTGCTCCAGCAATTCTAGCTTGATGTGTATGACACAGGTAAATGACCACGAAAAGATTGGTGCAGAAATAATCACAGCAGCTTTAGTGTGTATCTTTTTGAATTATGGTTTTCTCCAGATATATGCCCAAGAGTGGGATTGCTGGATCATACGGTAGCTCTATTTTTAGTTTTTTGAGGAGCCTCCATATTGTTCTTCATAGTGGCTGTACCAATTTACAATCGCACAAACAGTGTAGGAGGGTTCCCTTCTCTCCACACCCTCCCCAGCATTTATTGTTTGTAGACTTTTTCATGATGGCCATTCTAACTGGTGTGAGGTGATACCTCATTGTAGTTTTGATTTGCATTTCTTTAATAGTGATGTTGATCATCTTTTCATGTGCTGCTTGGCCATCTGTATGTCTTCTTTGCAGAAATGTCTATTTATACCTTCTGCTCATTTTTTGATTGGGTTGTTTTTTTGTTTTGATATTCAGCTGCATGAGTTGTTTGTAAATTTTGGAGATTAATCCCTTGTCAGTCGCATCATTTGCAAATATTTTCTCCCATTCTGTGGGTTGTCTTTTCGTTTTGTTTATGGCTTCCTTTGCTGTGCAAATCTTTTAAGTTTAATTAGGTTCCATTTGTTTATTTTTGCTTTTATTTTCATTGCTCTAGGAGGTGGATCCAAAAAGATACTGCTGGGATTTACATCAAAGAGTGTTCTGCCTATGTTGTCCTCTAAGAGTTTTATAGTATCCGGTCTTACATATAGGTCTTTAATCCATTTTGAGTTTATTTTTGTGTATGGTATTAGAGAATGTTCTAATTTCATTCTTTTTTTAAAATTTTGGCTGCATTGGATCCTCATTGCTGCACGGGCTTTCTGCAGTTGTGGCGAGTGGGGGGCCACTCTTCCTTGCAGTGCACAGGCTTCTCATTGCGGTGGCTTCTCTTGTTGCAGAGCATGGGCTATAGGTGCGCAGGCCTCAGCAGCTGTGGCACGTGGGCTTCAGTAGCTGGGGCTCACAGGCTCTAGAGTGCAGGCTCAGCAGCTGTGGCGCACGGGCCTAGCTGCTCTGCGGCATGTGGGATCCTCCCAGAAAGGGCTTAAACCTGTGTCCCCTGCATTGGCAGGTGGATTCCCAAACACTGCACCACCAGGGAAGCCCCTAATTTCATTCTTTTGCATGTAGCTATCCAGTTTTCCGAGCACCACTTGTTGAAGAGACTGTCTTTTCTTCATTGTATATTCTTGCCTCCTTTGTCATAGATTAGGTGACCACAGGTGTGTGGGTTTATTTTTCTGGGCTTTCTATTCTGTTCCATTGATCTATATTTCTGTTTTTGTGCCAGTACCATACTGCCTTCATGGCTGTAGCTTTGTAGTATAGTCTGAAGTCAGGGAGGCTGATTCCTCCAGCTCCCTTTTTCTTTCTCAGGATTGCTTTGGCTATTTGGGGTCTTTTATGTTTACAGAGAAATTTTAAAATGTTTTGTTTTCGTTCTGTGAAAAATGCCATTGATAATTTGATAGGGATTGCATTGTACCTGTAGATTGACTTGGGTAGTCTAGTAATTTTGACAATATTGATTCTTCCAATCCAAGAACATGGTATATCTTTCCATCTGTTTGTGTCATCTTTGATTTCTTTCATCAGCATCTTATAGTTTTCAGAGTACAGGTTTTTGCCTCTTTAGATAGGTTTATTCCTAGGTATTTTATTCTTTTTTGATACCATGATAATTGGGATTATTTCCTTAATATCGCTTTCTGATCTTTCATTGTTAGTGTATAGGCATGCAAGAGATTTCTGTGTATTAATTTTGTATCCTGCAACTTTACCAAATTCATTGATGAGCTCTAGTAGTTTTGTGGTAGCATCTTTAGGATTTTCTATGTATAGTATCATGTCATCTGCAAATGGTGACGGTTTTACGTCTTCTTTTCAATTCGGATTCCTTTTATTTCTTTTTCTTCTCTGATTGCCGTGGCTCAGACTTCCAAAACTATGTTGAAAGTGGCAAGAGTGGACATCCTGGTCGTTTCTGATCTTAGATGGAATGTTTTCAGCTTTTCACCATTGAGTATGATATTAGCTGTGGCTTTGTCATATATGGCTTTTATTTTGTTGAGGTAAGTTCTCTCTATGCCCACTTTCAGGAGAGTTTTTATCATAAATGGTTGTTGAATTTTGTCAAAAGTTTTTTCTGCATCTGTTGAGATGATCATATGGCTTTTATTCTTCAATTTGTTAATGTGGTACATCACGCTGATTGATTTGCGGATATTGAAAAATCCTTGCATCTCTGGGATAAATCCTAGTTGATCATGGTGTATGAACCTTTTAATGTATTGTTGGATTCATTTTGCTAGTATTTTGTTGATGATTTTTGTGTCTGTGTTCATCAGTGGTATTGCCTGTAGTTTTCCTCTTTTTTTTTTTTTTTTTTGGTATCTTTGGCTGGTTTTGGTATCAGGGTGATGGTAGCCTCATGGAATGTGTTTGGGAGTGTTCCTTCCTTTACAATTTTTTTGGAATAGTTTCAGAAGGATAGGTGTTAACTCTTCTTTAAATGTTTGATAGAATTCGTCTCTGAAGCCATCTGGTCCTGGACTTCTGTTTGTTGGAAGTTTTTAAATCGATGTTTTCAATTTAGTACTTGTGATTGGTCTCTTCATCTTTTCTATTTCTTCCTGATTGTCTTAGAAGATGGTACCATTCTAAGAATTTGTCCATTTCTTCTATATTGTCCATTTTACTGGCATGTAGTTACCTGTAGTAGTCTCCTATGATCCTTTGCATTTCTGTGGCATCATTTGTAACTTCTCGTTTTTCATTTATAATTTTATTGATTTGAGCCCTCTCCCTTTCTTTCTTGATGAGTCTGGCTAAAGGTTTCTCAATTTTACCTTTTCAGAGAACCAGCTTTTAGTTTCATTGATCTTTTCTGTTGTTTTCTTTGTCTCTATTTCTTTAATTTCTCCTCTGATCTTTATGATTTCTTTCCTTCTGCTAACATTGGGTTTTGTTTGTTCTTCTTTCTCTAGTTGCTTTAGGTGTGTGGTTAGGTTATTTGAGATCTTTCTTGTTTCCTAAGGTAAGATTGTATTGCTATTAATTTCCCTCTTGGAACTGCTTTTGCTGCATCCAATAGGTTTTGGATTATCATGTTTTCATTGTCAATTGTCTCTAGGTAATTTTTGATTTCCTCTTTGATTTATTCAGTGATCCATTGGTTGTTTAGTACGATATTGTGTAGCCTACACATATTTGTGTATTTTAGGTTTTTTTTTTTTTTTGTAGTTGATTTCTAATCTCATAGCATTGTGGTCGGCAAAAATGCTTGATATGATTTCAGTTTTCTTAAATTTACCAAGGCTTGATTTGTGGCCCGGCATGTGATCTTTCCTGGAGAATCTTCCATGTGCATGTAAGAGGAAAGAGTATTCTGCTGCTTTGGGATGGAATGTTTTGTAAATATCAGTTAAGTCCATCTGGTCTAATGTGTCATTTAAGGCTTGTGTTTCCTTATTGATTTTCTGTCTGGATGATCTGTTCATTGATGA
Source organism: Kogia breviceps (assembly GCF_026419965.1). Taxonomy (NCBI): domain Eukaryota; kingdom Metazoa; phylum Chordata; class Mammalia; order Artiodactyla; family Physeteridae; genus Kogia; species Kogia breviceps. The sequence goes on along the minus strand of NC_081311.1, from coordinate 73,499,477 downwards.
AAGTGGGGTATTAATGTCCCCCACTATTACTGTGTTACTGTCGATTTCTCCTTTTATGACTGTTAATATTTGTCTTACATATTGAGGTGCTCCTATTTCGGGTGTATACATATTTACAATTGTTATGTCTTCTTCTTGGGTTGATGCCTGATCATTATGTGGTGTCCTTCTTTGTCTCTCATAACAGTCTTTATTTGAAAGACTATTTTGTCTGATATGAGTATTGCTACTCCAGGTTTCTTTTGATTTCCATTTGCATGGAATATCTTTTTCCATCCCTTCACTTTCAGTCTGTATGTGTCCCTAGGTCTGAAGTGGGTTTCTTGTAGACAGCATATATGTGGGTCTTGTTTTTGTAACCATTCAGTGAGCCTGTGTCTTTTGGTTGGAGCATTTAATCCATTTACATTACAAGGTAATTATTGGTATGTATGTTCTTACTGCCATTTTGTGAATTGTTTTCAATTTGTTTTTTTAGGTCTCTTTTCTTTCTTTCCTCTTTTGTCCTCTTCTCTTGTGATTTGATGACCACATTTAACGTTGTGTTTGGATTGCTTTTTCTTTTTTGTTTGTCTCTATTGTAGATTTTTGGTTTGCGGTTCCCATAAGGTTTTGATATAGCAGTCTGTTATCTACAACCTTGTTTTAAGTTGCTGGTCTCTTAATTTCAAATGCATTTCCAGTATCCTGCATTTGTACTGTCCTTTTCTCAAGATTGCTAGTTTTGATATCATAATTGTGTTCAGCATTTCTTTCCTTTACTGTATGTTTGCCTTTACCAGTGAGCTTTCCCATTTGTAATTTTCTTTTTTCTACTTGTGGCCTTTTCTTTTCTGCCTAGAGAAGTTCCTTTAGCATTTGTTGTAAGTCTGGTTCGGTGGTGCCGAATTCTCATAGCTTTTGCTTCTCTGTAAAGCTTTTTATTTCTGTGTCGAATCTGAATGAGAGCCTTGCTCAGTGGAAAAAGTGCTCCTGCACTTGGTTGTAGCTTTTCCCCTTTCATCACTTTAAATATATCATGGCACTCCCTTTTGGTCTGCAGAGTTTCTCCTGAAAAGTCAGCTGATAACCTTATGGGGATTCTGTTGTATATTATTTGTTGTTTTTCCCTTGTTGCTTTTAATATTTTCTCTTTGTCTTTAATTTTTGTCAATTTGATTAACATGTGTCTTGGTTCCTCCTTGGGTTTATCCTGCATGGGGCTGTCTGTGTTTCTTAGACTTAGGTGACTGTTTCCTTTCCCATGTTAGGGACGTTTTCAGATATTATCTCTTCAAATATTTCCTCAGGCCCTTTCTCTCTCTCCTTCTGAGATCCCTATAATGTGAATGTTGGTGCATTTAATGTTGTCCCAGAAATCTCTTAGATTGTCCTCACTTCATTCTTTTTTCTTTATTTTGTTCCATGGCAGTGATTTCCACCAATCCGTCTTCCAGTTAACTTAGTTGTTCTGCCTCATTTATCCTGCTATTGATTCCTTCTAGTGTATTTTTTCATGTCAGTTATTGTATTGTTCATCTGTTTGTTTGTTCTTTAAATCTTCTAGCTCTTTGTTAAACATTTCTTGTATCTTTTGCTCTGTGCCTCCATTCTTTCTCTGAGATCTTGGATCATTTTTACTGTCATTCCTCTGAATTCTTTTTCATGCAGATTGCCTATCTCCTCATGCAGATTGCCTATCTCCACTTCACTTAATTCTTCTGAGGTTTTATCTTGTTCCTTTGTCTGGAACATAATTGTCTGCTGTCTTATTTTGTCTGACTTCCTGTGTTTGTGGTTTCTGTTCCACAGGCTGCAGTATTGTAGTTCCTCTTGCTTCTGGTGTCCCCTCACTGGTGGGTGAGGTTGGTCCAGAGACCAGGCCTCCTGATGGGAGGGACTGGTGCCTGCCCACTGGTCAGTGGAGCTGTGTCTTGTCCGTCTGGTGGGAAGGGCCATGTTAACTAGTGTGTTGAGAGGGCTGTGGGCTCAGGAAGATTTTAGGCAGCCTGTCTGCTGTTGAGTGGGGCTCTGTTCCCACCCTGTTGGTTGTTTCAACTGAGGCATCTCAACGCTGGAGCCTGTAGGTTCCTGGGTGGGGCCAGGTCTCAATGCCAAGATGGCGACCTCCAGGAGAGCTCATGCCAGTGGATATTCCCTCAGGACTCTGCCACCAGTGTCCTTGTCCCTCAGTGAGCCACAGTTTACCCCTGCCTCCCCAGGAGACCTGCAGATCGTTTTGGCCCAGGCTCCTATGGAATCACTGCTTTGCCCTGGGTTCCAGTGCATGTGAAACCTGTGTGCATGCTACAGGAATGGAGTCCTCATTTCCCCAGTCCTGCAGAGCTCCTGCACTCAAGCCCTGCTGGCCTTCAAAGCCAAATGCTCTGGGAGCTCCTTCTCCTAATGCCATATATCCAGGCTGGGGAGCCTCACATGGGGCTCAAAACTCTCACTCCTGTGGGAGAACCTATGTGATATAATTATTTTTGAGTTTGTGGGTCTCCCACCTGGAGGGTATGGGGTTTGATTATACTGTGAAAGTGCCCCTCATACCATCTTGTTGTGGCTTCTTCTTTGTCTTTGGACGTAGAATATCTTTTTTTCCCCAGTAGTTTCCAGTCTCTTTTGTCGATGTTTGTTCAGCAATTAGTTCTCATTTTGGTGTTTTTGTGAGGGGAGGTGAACTCAAGTTCTTCTACTTCGCCATCTTGTCTCCTCCATAGTTTTTTAGTGTTTTTAATTGTAAAATGGTGTTGAATTTTGTCAAATGCTTTTTCTGCATCAGTAGAGGTAATCATGTAGTTTTTTTTCAAATTTATTTATTTATGCTGCCTTGGGTCTTTGTTGCTGCACGTGGGCTTTCTCTAGTTATGGTGAGTGAGGGCTGCTCTTTGTTGCAGTGCACAGGCTTCTCATTTCCGTGGCTTCTCTTGTGGTGGAGCATGGGCTTTAGGTGTGTTGGCTTCAGTAGTTGCAGCATGTGGGCTCAGTAGTTGCGGCACATGGACTCTAGTGTGTGAGGGTTTCAGTAGTTGTGGTGTGGGCTCAGTAGTTGTGGCTCGCAGGTTCTAGAGTGCAGGCTCAGCAGTTGTGACACACAGGCTTAGTTGCTCTGTGACATGTTGGATCTTCCTAGATCAGGGATTGAACTCGTGTCTCCTTCATTGGCAGGCAGATTCTTAACCATTGCATCACCAGGGAAGTCCCGATCATGTAGTTTTTCCATCTACTCCGTTAATGTGGTGTATTACATTGATTGAGTTTTGTTTGTTGAACCATCTTTGCATTCCAGGAATACATCTCACTTTATCATGGTAAATAGTCCCTTAAATATGCTGCTGAATTTTGTTTGCCAGTATTTTTGCCTCAATGTTTTGTTTTTTTTTTTCTTTTGTGGTATGCGGGCCTCTCACTGCTGTGGCCTCTCCTGTTGCGGAGCACAGGCTCCAGATGCACAGGCCCAGCGGCCATGGCTCACGGGCCCTGCCGCTCCATGGCATGTGGGATCTTCCTGGACCGGGGCACGAACCCATGTCCCCTGCATCGGCAGGCGGGCTCTCAACCACTGCGCCACCAGGGAAGCCCTGCCTCAATGTTTATAAGAGATATTAGTCTATATTTCTTGCACTTAATTTCTTGTAGTGTCTTTGATATCAGAGTAATTCTGGTCTCATAGAATGAGTTTGGGAGTATTCTTTCTTTTTTAATTTTTTGGGAGTTTGAGAAGGATTGGTGTTAGTTCTTCTTTAAATATTGGATAGAATTCACCATGAAGCCATGAGGTTCATGGCTTTTTTATTGTTTTTGGGAGATTTTTGAGTACTGACTGAATCTCCTTACTAGTTATAGGTCAATTCAGATTTTCTGTTTCTTTATGATTTAGTCTGGATAGGTTTGTGTTTTCAGGAATTTGTCCATTTCATCTGGGCTATCAAATTTGTTGCCATACAGTTGTTCATAGCACTTTCTTATCATTTTAATTTCTGAAGAATTGGTAATAATGTCCTCACTTTCATTTCTGATTATAATCATTTGAGTCTTCTCTTTTTCTTAGTCCATCTGGCTAAAAGTTTATCGATTTTGTTGATCTTTTCAAAGAACCTAGTTTTGATTCGCAATGATTTTCTGTATATTTCATTCTCTGTTGCATTTATCTCTGCTCTAATCTTTATTTCCTTCCTTCTACTACCTTTGGCTTTAGTTTGTTCTTTTCCTAGTTTCTTAAGTCAGATTATTAATTTGAACAAAAACTTTTTGAAATGTAAGCTTTTATAGCTATGAATTTCCTCTTTAGCACTACTTTTGCTGCATCATATAAGTTTTGGTATGTTCTGTTTTTGTTTTCATTAATCTCTCAGTGTATTCTTATATCCTTTGATATTTTTCCTTTGATCTATTGGTTGTTTGAGTGTGTTGTTCAGTTTCCACAAATTTGTAAATTTGCCAGATTTGCTTCTGTTCCTGAATTCTAATTTCATCTGTTGTAGTCAGAAACTATACTTTTTATGATAGCTCTCTTTTAAAATCTATTGAGACTTAATTTGTGGCCTAATGTATAGACTCTTCTGGAAAAATGTTCCATGTGCACTTGAGAAGAATAGGTATGCTGTTGTTGTTGGGTAGAGTGCTATGTCTGTCAGATCAGGTTGGTTTTTATCTTGTTTAAGTTGTCTGTTTTCTTATTTATCTTCTGTCTGGTTGTTCTATTTATTGCTCACATTGGAGTGTTGAGGTCTCTATTATTGTAGAACGGTCTATCTCTCCCTTTAATTCTGTCAGTTTTTGCTTCATATAATTTGATCATTTGTTGTTAGGTGTGTACATGTTTATAATTGTTATGTCTTCTTGCTGTATTGAAGCTTTTCATAACATATAATGTCCTCCTTTGTCTCATGTAAACTGTTTTGATTTAAAGTCTGTTTTGTCTTATGTTAGTGTAGCCACTCCTTCTCTCTACTGTTTACATGGAAAATCTTTTTCTGTTTTTTCACTTTCAATATATTTGAGTCTTTGGCTGTAATATGAGTTTCTTGTAGACAGCATATAGTTAGATTGTATGTTTTTATTCATTCTGTCAGTCTGTCTTTTCATAGGAGAGTTTAATCCATTTACATTTACCATAATTACTCATAAAGAAGGACTTCTGTCACTTTGTTTTCTATTTGCCTTATGGCTTTTTTGTTCCTTATTTCCTTCATTACTGTCTTCTTTTTGTAGTTGGTTTTTTTTTTTTTTTTTTTTTTGTAGTGAAATTCCTTTCCCATTTCTCTAGTTACTTTCTTTGTGGTAACCATGGGGATATTATTGTAGTGAAATTCTTTTCCCATTTCTCTAGTTATTTTCTTTGCGGTTACTGTGGGATTCCATTTAACATCCTATTGATGTAACACTCTAATTGGAATTTAAACCAGCTTAACTTTAATAACATATAAAATCTCTGTTCTTTTATGGCTCTCACCCCCACCTCATTCAGTTGTTGTTGTCACAGAATTATATGTTTACACATGTGTGCCCCAAAACATAAACTGGTAATTTTTTTTCTTTAAATAAATTTACTTATTTATTTATGTCTGTGTTGGGTCTTCGTTACTGTGCGTGGGCCTTTTCTAGTTGTGGTGAGCAGGGGCTACTCTTCATTGCAGTGTGCGGGCTTCTCATTGCAGTGGCTTCTCTTGTTGTGGACCACAGGCTCTAGGCACATGGGCTTCAGAAGTTGTGGCCTGCGGGCTCAGTAGTTGTGGGTCATGGGCTCTAGAATGCAGGCTCAGTAGTTGTGGTGCATGGGCTTAGTTGTTCTGCAGCATGTGGGATCTTCCTGGACCAGGTATTGAACCCATGTCCCCTGCATTGGCAGGTGGACTCTTAACCAGTGTGCCACCAGGAAAGTCCCTAAACTGGTAATTCTTTTAAATGCTTTAATCTCTTAAATTATGTAGAAAACAAAACATGGGTTACAAACCAAAGTTACAATAATATTAGCTTTTATAATTGCTCATGTATTTACCTTTGTTGAGATCTTTATTGTTTCATACTGCTTCAGGTTACTGTCTAGTATCCTTTCATTTTATTTTGCAGGAGTCCCTTGAGCATATCTTACTGTGCAGCTCTGGTGATAACAAACACCCTCAAGTTTTGCTTACCTGTGAAAGTCTTAATTTCTCCTTCACTTTTGAAGGGCAGTTTTGACAGATATTGGATTCTTGGTTGACTTTTTTTTTTTTTAAGCACTTTCAATATATCAGCTCACTACCTCCTGGCCTCCAAAGTTTCTGATAATAAATCTGTTTATTATCTTATAGAGGATCCCTTATATGTGATGGGTTGCTTCTTTCTTGCTGATTTCAAGATTCTCTCTGTCTTTGTTTTTCCAAAGTTCAGTTATAATATGTCTCAGTGAGAGTCTCTTTGAGTTTATCTTATTTGGAGTTCATTAAGCTCTTGGATGTTTGTATTCATTCATTCATTTCATCAAATTTGGGATGTTTTCAGCTGTTATTTTTTCAGATATTCTCTCTGCCTTTTTCTCTGTCTTCTTCTTCTGGCTCTCCCACAATACACATGTTAGTTTGTTGGTGGTGTCCAAAAGGTCTTTTAGGTTCTGTTTGCTTTTCTTTAAACCTTTTTGTTTCTGTGATCATTTCCATTGCTATATCTTCAAGTTCACTGATTCTTTCTTCTGACTGCTCAGATATGCCTTTGAATCCCTCTAGTTTTTTTTCTTTTTTCATTTCAGTTATCATACTTTTCAACTGCAGAATTTCTATTTCATTTCATCTTAGGTTTTCTCTTTATTGATATTTCCATTTAATTCATTTTCATCATTTACATCATTCATTTACATCACATTCTTGACTTTCTCTTTGTCTTCCTTTAGCTGTTTAAGCATCTTGTAGACAGCTCTTTTAAAGTCTTTGTCTAGTAGATCAGCTGTCAGGTCTTTTTCAGGGAGAGTTTCTGTTGATTTTTATTTTTCCTTTGAATGGGCCATACTTCCCTGGTTTTTGTTGTTGTTGTTTGGATGCCTTGTGTGTGTGGAAAACTGGACATTTGAATCTAATAATGTGGTGACTCTGAAAATCAGATTTTCCCTCTTCCCCAGAGCTTGCTGTTTTTGTTATTGTTTTTGTTGTTTTGATTGTTGTGGGCTCTCTTTGTGCCAAGGATCAATCTTAGTTATAAACTTAAGAAGATCTTTCTGACCTTGTACCTTTTGCTGGGCATGTGTAGTCACTTTCTAGTTTTCTCTATATATGCTGTTGTTTTTGAATGTCCTTATCTTTAATGTCTGCCTCCCAAAAGAGGAAAAAGAAAAAAAAATGAAGGGGAGGGGAAAGTGTGCCAGTCCTTTAAATTTGCTGGCAGTCATTTCATCTAGAGGGGGAGAGACTTGCAACAATGGAGAAAGGTACAACAATAATTCTCACTTGCCTCTTTGTCTACTCTTCTGTGATATGAAACAGCAGTCAGTGTTTACAGCACAGATCCTTGATAGTTGGAGAACAGGATCCTTTATGTCCACCCTGACTCCTGAAAGCTGTGTGCAAGCTGTTCTGGGTACATGTGCAAGGCTCCCTGCCATGGGTAGCTGTTACTGTGGTAGCAGCTGAAATTGACCAAAATTACCACAATTTATAGTTTAAGCCTTCCCCTTGAAATTGCAAGTCTTCAATAGGCTCCAGAGTTCCAGAATTGTTACATCAGACAAATTGTGCCAGCACAATTGTTGTCTAGGTGGGGAGAAAGATTTCTGATGCTTCCTACTCTGCCATCTTCCCAGAATCCTCTGATAAAGATATTTTGCATTTGGATATGTGGGAAGGAAAGCACATTCAATGTTTCAAATGAGAAGATTCTGGTTTTTGTTAAAGCTATCATTGCTTGAACCTTAAGATGTGTATTTAATGCATTACATACATTATTTAATTTAATCCTTGCAATAACATTGAAAGAGAGGTATTATTATTCATTTTAATAGGTGAAAAAATTGGGCAGAGGAGTTCTGTCTGTGTAGTATGTCACTTCTGAAGAGGTCTTTTTTTGTTGTTTTTTTTTGCGGTACGTGGGCCTCTCACTGTTGTGGCCTCTCCCGTTGCGGAGCACGGGGTCTGGACGCGCAGGCTTAGCGGCCATGGCTCATGGGCCTAGCCGCTCCGCGGCATGTGCAATCTTCCTGGACCGGGGCACGAACCCGTGTCCCCTACATTGGCAGGCGGACTCTCAACTACTGCGCCACCAGGGAAGCCCTGAAAAGGTCTTCTTATACTTTCTCTTCTTGCCCATACTACTTAGAATATTGGTTTGACTATAGAGTCAAAATATCAGAGGCTCAATCAGGATTAACATTCTTTCTATTTCTCTGTGATACAGTGGTAGGCCTATGGTCCTGGGTTTGTAGGCAGTTTTTTTCCTTGAGGACATCCAGAGACCCAAGTTCCTTCTATTTTGTTGTTCCTCCATTCCCTGGGGTTTTACCCTCATCCATATATTTGAAACTGGCTTACCAGCACCCATGGAAGGCAAAAATGGAAGGGAGACGAAGTGACTCATTTTAAGAAGTGAAGATGTTTTAAGAAGTTGCATACATCACTCCTGCTCATTATCCTATCTGCCAGTACTTTGCTCAGTTGCATGGCCATGGTGAGGTGGAAGGAATGCTCTGGTCTGTAATCTATAGCTGGGCAGAGGAGTTATATTACAAAAATACAGAGTGAGCAAATGGTTATTGGGGAGATATTTAGCAATATCTTCCACTTTTCCAGTTAACACCTCTCCCCTCTCAAAAACATGTCCTAACATTCTCTCTACTTGAAGGCAGAAAAGTGAATCTTTTTTGAACAAAAACAGAGAGCCACATCAGACTCTGCAGGGAGGCAGCGTTGGTAGGGGTCTCTGTGGCCACCTCAGACTCTGCAGGGAGGCAGTCGTGGCATGATTTTGATGGTGAACATCCTTGGAACAGTACGTCTCTCCTAGGAACATACCTGGAGGCAGGGAAGGTAGGTAAGCTGGAGAGGTGCTGACAGCAAAATTTGGCTGCTTTACAAAACATTGCCAAGGGAAAATTCTTTGTCTCAGCCCTGGTTTAACTGACTTTAGGCCTAACAACTATTCTGCCAAAACCCTTTTTGTTTTCTTTCTAAGATTATAAACACATGAAGTCAGTGCAAATGTCCTTATTATGCAGGGATGAGTGCATTTTTTACAGATGACATTGTTATTTGGAAAGCAAGTTCTACTCCAATGTCGGCCTAAGTAAATAGTTCATTTATTAGAAATAAAGAGCCAGTATATCTCACCTTTAACTTAAAGTGAAGAAAGGTGAAATTCCTTTGTTCTTGCCAGGACACTGATATGTACTTTCAACTGCTTTTCTGTGCTCTTGATATTAGTGTGTGCAAGTCTTCAAACTTGTTTACTCTTGCCAGTGAAATCTGAAGCAATCAGGCACATTAGTCTTCTGTATTAATCTTTCACGTATGGGGAGAGCAAGATATCTAGTGAACATTTTTACTTCGTGGGAGCTTTATTTCTAGATTTCTTTTGTTCTGTCTGAATGAATGGTCTTTGGTTTCCTCTCCGTCAAAAAGATCCAAAGCAAGAAGTTTTGTAAAGGATTTAAATGCTACTGAAGCTGTGTTTTTGGCCTGCAAAAAGGGGAAATAGCACTCACTGGCCTGTGTTTGATTCTGACTTTGCTGCTTAGTAACTGTGTAAATTTGGGTTAATCACTTGACCTCTTTGACGCTTATATTCCTTGTCCAAAAAGTAGGGAAAATTATCTGTACCCATTGCATTGTTATTAGAATTAGATCATAGTTACACTACTTACTAACTGTGTGGCCTTAGTCAAGTTATTAAAGTTTCCTGTGTCTCAATTTCTTCATCTGTAAAATGGGGTAATAATAGTAACAACTATATAGGGTTTTTGAGAAGTAACATGCTTAGAATAGCGCCTGGCACCACAGTAAACTCTATGTAAATGGTAGCTGTTGTGGCTGTTCTATAAATATGTAATAGCCTCCTGTGTTCATTGACCTTTGTTGGGACATTGACAAGATAGAAAAAGGAGTCAGTCTCCAGCCTGGTTGTCCAGTGCAGTCTGGTATTCTTATGAGCTCCTGTATTTGCAGAGAGCAGTATAGAGCCTGCTCAGAGGCCAAAGCTATGCTAACCTTTTAAAACTGCTGGGGATGCATCTGAGAGAACCTAGTACCACATGGTTTTGCTGAAAAAGGGGAAAAAAAAATCTTAAAATGAAAATGTCTTCTTAGGGGCAAAATGCCATAAATGTATAAATGGGAGCAATCCCAGAAATAGATTGTGGTGAAATCCATTCAGTGATAAATTTTATTTCTTAAAAAAAAAACTCTTTAATTATTTTATTTGAGTTTTATTTCTTATAATCCTTAGTAATATGAGCTCCATCCTCCTCCTCGTGTGCATGATTTATTTTCCTTTATCTATGAAAACCCTTCTGTGATGATATTACAGTGATGTAGTAATGCGTGTTAACAGAATATAGCAGATAAAATATTTCATAGGGAACTCTTATCAAAGAGTCTACCTCAGGAAGATGCCAGTCAATAGGCTGCCCACATATGCTCAGTTCTTCTACTCACTCCCGACCCTATTTCCCCTACTTTTCAAATTAGGCATTTTCAAGGACGTTGAGTTCAAGAAATGGGGGCAGCATTTGATTTTGGAAAACATACATTTTTAGCTCACAAAATGTGTTGTCATTTCCATTTTAGCTTTCTTTAGCTCCTTCCTTGATTCTGGAAGAAGGTGAAGATTTACAGTCACATTTTATTGGTACTTTTCTCCATCACACAGATGATAAATTATTGAGAAGCCATTTGGTCTATAAAAATGAAATACACAGCCCATCCTCTTCCAGCATGCTGCTTGGACTGACTCCAGCTGCTGTGAACGGCTAGGGCTCTGTATTCAGAAAAACAAAGCAAATCCCTTATACATTTTGAGCTTGCTCCTTTGTTGGTGGATAGAGAGGGACAATGACCTGATGGATTATTGGCTCTCTGGATGTTACTAAGGGCCACAGACAGAGTCAGCTCTTTTATTGCTCCAGAAAGATCCTTTGTGCTGAGCGTTGGCATTCAGAGATTTTGTACCTACATTTTTGCTAGTTCTTGTTTTGGACTGCAGTCAAAGATAGAGCTTCCAATAATTGACAGGGTTTAAATGTTTTTCTCATACTTCACTACAATTAATCTTAACCCTTGTTTGGGTCACATACTGCTTTAAGAATCTGATATTATAAACTCCCTTTCCTCTCCTCCCACCAACTGCACTTATGCACAAACACAGAAAAGACTTCAGAATTGCTTATGAACCCCTGACCACCAACTGCTCAACTCTTTACAGTTCCGTGAATCTCTCTTTTCAGATTATAATTTCTCTGTGGTTTTCAAAAGCATATGTTTGATAATATTATAATTTATTTTTCTTTAGAAATAGAAGATTCATTATTTCACTGTGACCTTGTTTTTTGTGTGATTGTAAAATCAGCTGAAGTTTTAACTTTAATTTTATTTTTTTTAGTAAATGATTCATTTATTTGATGAAAATTGCATAGCTGTTATAATTATTTCCAGAAAAATTCTCAAGATAAAATGTTTAAAACAGTAATAAAAACTGTATCTTTATTTTTTTTAAAAGTCAGTGCAATGGGTTTCCCTGGTGGCGCAGTGGTTAAGAATACACCTGCCAATGCAGGGGACACGGGTTCGAGCCCTGGTCCAGGAAGATCCCAGATGCCATAGAGCAGCTAAGCCTGTGCGCCACAACTACTGAGCCTGTGCTCCAGAGCCTGCGAGCCACAACTACTGAAGCCCATACACGTAGAGCCTATGCTCCACCGAAAGAGAAGCCACCGCAATGAGAAGCCTGTGCACTGCACCAAAAAGTAGCCCCTGTTCACTGAAACTAGAGGAAAGCCCGTGCACAGCAATGAGGACCGAATGCAGCCAAAAAGAAAATAAATAAAAATAAATTTATAAAAAAATAAAAGCCAGTGGAATAAGCAAAAATCACCATTTTTATTATATTTATTTAAATATAGATAAATTTGATCACAGTAAAAATGATTAATAATAGTATTTTATTTATTTAATTTTAAATTTTATTAGAGTGTAGTTGATTTACAATGTTGTGTTAGGCTCAGGTGTGTGGCAAAGTGATTCAGTTATACATATACATGTATTCATTCTTTTTCAGGTTCTTTTCTCATGTAGGTTATCACAGAATATTGAGTAGAGTTCCCTGTGCTATACAGTAGGTCCTTGTTGGTTATCTATCTAATGTATAGTAGTGTGTGTATGTTAATCCCAAGCTCTTGATTTATTCCTTCCCCCACCACATTTCCCCTTTGGTAACCATGAGTTGTTTTTTATTCTTTTCTTTTCTTTTTTTTTTTTTTTTTTTTTGTGTGTGTGTGTGGTATAAGGGCCTCTCACTGTTGTGGCCTCTCCCGTTGCAGAGCACAGGCTCCGGACGCGCAGGCTCAGCGGCCATGGCTCACGGGCCCAGACTCTCCGTGGCATGTGGGATCTTCCCGGACCGGGGCACAAACCCACGTCCCCTGCATCGGCAGGCGGATTCTCAACCACTGCGCCACCAGGGAAGCCCCCATGAGTTTGTTTTTGATATCAGTTAGTGTGTCTCTGTTTTGTAAATAAGTTCATTTGTATCATTTTAAAAAATTAGGGGACTTCCCTGGTGGCGCAGTGGTTGAGAATCCGCCTGCCGATGCAGGGGACGTGGGTTTGTGCCCCGGTCCGGGAAGATCCCACGTGCCGTGGAGCAGCTAAGCCTGTGAGCCACAACTACTAAGCCTGCGAACCACAACTACTGAGCCTGTGCGCCATAGCTACTGAAGCCTGTGCGCCATAGCTACTGAAGCCTGTGCACCCTAGAGCCTGCGAACCACAATTGCTGAGCCCTCGTGCTGCAACTACCAAAGCCCACATGCCTAGAGTCTGTGCCCCGCAACAAGAGAAGCCACCACAATGAGAAGCCCTTACACCACAATGAAGAGTAACACCCACTCGCTGCAACTAGAGAAAGCCCACGTGCAGCAACGAAGACCCAATGCAGCCAAAAATAAGTCAATATATTTAAAACGAGAAAAAAAAAAGAGTAGCCCCCACTTGCCACAACTAGAGAGAAAAGACTGCCTGCAGCAACGAAGACCCAACACAGCCAAAACATTAATAAATAAATAAATAAAATGAAAAAATTATCATATATTAGGAAAAAAATTAGATTCCTCATGTGAGTGATATTATATGATATTTGTCTTTCTCTGTCTGAATTACTTCACTTAGTATGATAATCTCTAGGTCCATCCATGTTATGGAAAATGGCATTATTTCATTCTTTTTTATGGCTGAGTAATAATATTCCATTGTATACATGTACCACATCTTCTTCTTTTTTTTCAATATTTATTTATTTAGGCTGCACCGGGTCTTAGTTGTGGCAGGTGGAATCTTTGTTGCAGTATGTGGGAACTTCAGTTGAGGCACGCGGGCTTCTTAGTTGTGACATGCAGACTCTTAGCTGCGGCATGTGAACTCTTAGTTGCAGCATGCAGGTGGGATCTAGTTCCCCGACCAGGGATTGAACCCAAGCCCCCTACATTGGGGGTGCAGAGTCTTACCCACTGGACAACCAGGGAAGTCTCTGTACCACGTCTTCTTTATCCACTCCTCTGTTGATGGACATTTAGTTGCTTCCATGTCTTGGCTATTGTAAATAGTGCTGCAGTGAACATTGGAGTGCATGTATCTTTTTGAATTATGGTTTTCTCTGGATATATGTCCAGGAGTGGGATTGTTGGATCATGTGGTAGTTCTATTTTCAGTTTTTTAAGGCAGCTCTATACTGTTCTCTATAGTGGTTGTACCAATTTACATTGCTGCTAATAGTGTAGGAGGGTTCCCTTTTCTTCACACACTCTGCAGCATTTATTGTTTGTAGACTTTTTCATGATGGCCATTCTGACTGGTGTGAGATGATACAAGTACCATTGTAGTTCTTTTAAAGATCTTCTTTTGATGTGGACCATTTTTAGAGTCTTTACTGAATTTGTTACAATATTGTTTCTGTTTTATTTTGTTTTCTTTGTCTTTTGGCCACGAGGCATGTGGGATCTTAACTCCCTGACCAGGGATCGAACCCTCACCCCCTGCATTGGAAGGTGAAGTCTTAACCACTGGACCACCAGGGAAGCCCCCCCCACCAGGAAAGCCCGACTACCATTGTAGTTTTGTGCATGTGCATTTCTCTGATAATTAGTGATGTTGAGCATCTTTTCATGTGCTTTTTGGCCATCTCTATGTCTTCTTTGGAGAAATGTCTATTTAGATCTTCTGCCCATTTTTTGATTGGGTTATTTGTTTTGTTGATATTGAGCTGCATGTGCTGTTTGTATATTTTGGAGATTAATCCGTTGTCAGTGGTTTCATTTACAAATATGTTCTCCCATTCTGTGGGTTGTCTTTTGGTTTTGTTTATGGTTTCCTTTGCTGTGCAGACACTTAAGTTTAATTAGGTCCCATTTGTTTATTTTTATTTTCATTACTCTAGGGGGTGGATCACGGAAGATTTGCTGCAATTTATGTCAAAGAGTGTTCTGCCTATATTTTCCTCTAAGAGTTTTATAGTGTCCAGCCTTACTTTTAGGCCCTTGATCCATTTTGAGTTTATTTTTGTGTATGGTGTTAGGGAATGTTCTAGTTTCATTCCTTTATGTGTAGCTGTCCAGCTACATGAGCACCACTTACTGAAGAGACTGTCTTTTCTCCATTGTATATTCTTGCCTCCTTTGTCATAGATTAGGTGACCATAGATGAGTGGGTTTATCTCTGGATTTTCTATCCTGTTCCATTGATCTATATTTTTGTTTTTGTGCCAGTACTATACTGTTTTCATGACTGTAGCTTTTTAGTATAGTCTGAAGCCAGGGAGCCTGATTCTTCCAGCTCCCTTTTTCTTTCTCAACATTGCTTTGGCTATTTGGGGTCTTTTATGTTTCCATACAAAGTGTAAGAAATTTTTGTTCTAATTCTGTGAAAAATGCTATTGATAATTTAATAGGGACTACATTGAATCTGTAGATTACTTTGGGTAATGTAGTCATTTTGACAATATTGATCCTTCCAGCTGTAACACCAAATAATTCTTGGTATTAAGCTCACGTTACCTCTCTTGCTGGGTTATTCTAGGATAAGAGACATGTTCATTACTTAATAAATGGTAACTGTTCTTGCTATGACCTTCTAGCCATAATTCATATCTCTGAAAAACTAAAGGGAACCAAAGATTTTTCTGTTCGATTTGCATAGATGTAGACTAGCAGAATATTTCATGTTGGGCTGGGAGAGCCTGTCATGGTAAGTGAGACAGAAAGAAGACAAGGGCCGGTGCCAACTGCAAATGCGGTTCTCTTTTTAGAACAGTGCCTCCTTGGAAATGCACAGTATAGACTTCTAAAAGGTAGATCATCCAAGGTGAAAGCTTCTGTTACTTAGAAAAGAATGCAGGTAAAGTGAGGAGATCATTAGCTACAAGTAGAAATTCTCACTTGTTTAAAACAAACAAAAACTCCAATCAAATTTTACCTGTGAGTGCAAATAGATTGCCTATGGTAATTACAGTTAGGGAGAAGATTATTTTTTAATATTTTGCAGCTTTACAGAAGACTTAAGAAAGATGGAGGGCTTCCCTGGTGGCGCAGTGGTTAAGAATCCGCCTGCGAATGCAGGGAACACGGGTTCGTGCCCCGGTCCGGGAAGATCCCACATGCCGCGGAGCGGCTGGGCCCATGAGCCATGGCCGCTGAGCCTGCGCGTCCGGAGCCTGTGCTCTGCAACAGGAGAGGCCACAACAGTGAGAGGCCCGCATACCAAAAAAAATAAATAAAAAAATAAAAATAAAAAAAAAGAAAGATGGATATTTAGTTTTACTGAGTTGAAAAAAAAACCCACGTAATACTGTTATCTCAGTGTTGCTCTAATTGAGGTTTAGGTTGATTACTTGGTCCTTGAGACCCTACTCTGCTTTGGGGAGATAGAGACAATCTCTGTACTTCTCACATGAGCTTGATTATAGCAAAGATCCATGTCTAGGCCTCATTGACACACTGTTCATATCTTGAAGGGTAGACTCAATATCAGGCCTTGGAAAGATTTTGGGCATTTCTTACCTGAACTTGCATACGAGCACGCGGTGTGAACCTGTTTTTACTGTGTCACATATCTGGAAGAGAAAGGGGCACTATGGAAGCTGAGGGTTTAAAAGAGTCTCCAGGGCTTCCCTGGTGGCGCAGTGGTTGAGAATCCGCCTGCCGATGCAGGAGACACGGGTTCGTGCCCCGGTCTGGGAAGATCCCACATGCCGCGGAGCGGCTGGGCCCATGAGTCATGGCCGCTGAGCCTGCGCGTCCGGAGCCTGTGCTCCGCAATGGGAGAGGCCCACGTACCACACACACACACACACAAAAAAAAAAAAAACCAAAAAAAAAAAAAAAAAAAAAAAAAAAAAGAGTCTCCACACTCTGACTCTGCTGCACATTTAAATTAGGTCTACCTGGTTTTTAATATAAATTAGCTCAATCACACTCTTGCCAAAAATCTAGGTGCCTTCTTGAGGAACAGCTGTTTTATTTGGTGTTTGCTTAACTTCCCCTTGGGAAGGAGAATGGTACAGGGGCTCAGACCGGGATGGACTGTTGAGTTAACCTGGACAGTGAACCCTGCCCCACACTCAGTTCAGAGGACCAGGACAAGGTGGTTTCACACAGGCAACTCGGCTCATTTCTGAAAAACTGAAATGCGAAGGGTTTTTGCTGTCCGAGCTATTGCAAATGGTTTCTCTCATTCTCAGCGTGCTCTGTAGTTGACACAGGTGCAAAGACTTTCTGTACTTAAGAGTCCAGGATTCCAATGTCAATTAGCTCATTAGTGAGTATCTGCCAGGATCTTTGCATATGGCTATACAGGTTGAACAGTGTTTTGTTTGCTGCCCTTACAGTGGAGTGCTGCATGGCTTGTACAGCTGTGATAAAAGAGCCCTGATAACCCATTTTAAATGCAGAGTGGCAGGGGTTTGGAATTCCCTTTCTTATGGGTAATTGCATTTCTAGCATTGGCTTATTTGGCAGAGAAGCGTGGTCTGGTCCTTGAGTTCCTGCTGAATAGCAGCAGTCAGGAGTCCTGGCTCTAAGAATTCTAGGAAATGTACTATATCTCTTTCTTCAGTGCTGGGTTCCAGAAACCTGGTTCCATCAGTAATAGTATGGTCCAGACTCAGGACGAAGCTGCTAGGATTCTGCAAGTTTCCTCACAACTGCTCCTCAGTGAACCCTGCAGGAGTTGGATGATACAGCCCCTAAAGTACGAGCTGATGGAGGGGCAGATGAAGCTTACTTGGAGATCTGTGATCAGAGTTGGCCCCAGGCAAGGCTGTACTGGAACTGGCTTGCTTCCAACACCTCTCCACCTGCTGTTTCACATGGGGCTCTTTAGGTTAGAAGAGACAGAAAACCACCTTAAATGGATTAAATAAAAATAAAGAGGCTCTATTGGCTCATCTTACTGAAAAGTGTGCGAGTATAGCTGGCTTCAGGTGATCAAACGATGACTTTAGAATCTAATCTCTTTCTCTCTCTCTCTCCTCCCCTGCCCCTATCTGCATCTCTCAGTTCTCCTTTCCTTTGTGTTGGCCTTGTTCCTAGGCAGGCTTTCTGCATTTCATGATCTCCAGCATCTCCAGGCATATATCCCACAGGCTTTCCGGAAGAAAGGAGCCCCAAGGCTCTAAAACAAGCAAATAAGCACACCCAACTCACACCAAACCAAACCAAAAATGTAAAAACAAGACCACACATACAAAAAACAGCAATGCACTGTGTCTCCACGGTCTAGTTTGTGTTATGGGCTAATGTCTGAATCAGTTGCTTTAGCCAAGGGAATGGAATCCTCTGATTGACCAGGCGAGGGTCATGAGTTCGTACAGCTTAGGGAATGTCCGTCCTCAGCCAAGTAGGTTCTGGGAGAGGGAGGATTAGTTCTCCAAAGGAGAATCAAGATGTTGTCATTAGAAGGAGGAGGAGTGTTTGGGTGGTAAAACAAGAGCCATCAGATAGGCCTTTTCACCTCTCCCTTCCTGCATCTACCGTACAGGGCTGTGGGGTAGGCTCTTCACAATGGCCTTACTTTTCTGAGATGTATTTATTTCTCCATTTTGGGGTAACCCCTAACATTTATTAAAACTGCTTATACTGCATTTACCAAAATGTCTAAAAGCCTTACAAACATCAAACCTTTACAAAAATGTTTCTGCCCCTGACTTAGTTAACCATTTCATAACATTTTAATCTGTCAACATCCATTTCCGTTTAAAATTGTCTCCTCTGTCGACCTTTATGACACTGTGGCCTCCTTGTTCTCTTTCTACCTCCCTGATCCACAGAGATCTCTTTCAATGGCAGCACACTAGGTTAATGCACAGATTTATTAAACCACTGACATTTATCTGCCCTACTTCCTGGACAGTCCTTCAATCTAGCATCTCTCTTATCTTCACGGTCCCTTCAGTTAGGGCCTCCTCATCTCTCATCTGTGATGCTGCCATCCCTTCTCCTAACTCTCTTTACTTGAAGTTTTATGCTTCTCAAATCTATCCACCTGACTCCTTCCAGATCCTCCCTGTTCACTGTTTGAATCCCCTGTGTTGTTTCCCACTTGCCCATAGATGGTCACAAGAGACCCTCCATTCATTGTCCCTAGCACCTGGCTCTAGTCTTCATTTCTTTCTTGATTCCCTCTGGATTTCCATCACTTCAAACATCTTGTGGATCCTGTTATACACTGAATGTTTCAGTCCTGCATACTTTTCCACATGATATTAACTTTTCCACATGATATTAACTTTGCCTGAGATGCACTTCTCCCAACTCATCTGCCTGGGAATCTCCTGCCTGGGAATCTCCGATTGGTCTTTCACAACCCTCTTCAGGCATCATGTTCTCTTGGAAACTTTCTGTAATACCCTTACCACCCCACGCTTGGCAGAACAAATCACTTTCAATTCTGTATTAATATGTGCATACTTTATTGCACTCAGTGTCCTGTATTTTGTTTACTTATTTGTATTCATGCCTTTTAAAAAAAAAATGTTTTGGTTTTGTTGGCCATAAGGCATGTGGGACCTTAACTCCCTGACCAGGAATCACACCCGCACCCCCTGCATTGGAAGGCGAAGTCTTAACCACTGGACTGCCAGGGAAGTCCCGCCTTCTTTTTTAAATAAACAGACTGAATGCCTTTTTTTTTTTTTTTTGTGGAATCACCTTTAATAAACATCTTTGGTAGGCTCTGTAGTAACTGTGCTCACAGGATGAGGCAACATTTTTCTGTGATCCTTGTATGCATTTTGAAAACAATTTCAAAACAACCTAGAAGTCAAATCAAGATAGAAAAGGTACACAGAAAATTTGTGCCTGATTCTCCACAATGAAATTTGTATACAAGTCAATATTGATACAAGCTGTATTGTTACATGGATATATTATTTGATACTGAATATTTTATCATGATTCTGAAGTCTTCTCAATGGCAAATGATAAAACATATGAAAAGTATTTGGGGCCAAAGAATTTATCATTATGACATTATGTACTGACCACTGAGTCCTGAAAAAGTGATTTTTGAAGGCCTAATTGGAGGACTTCGATGTCTTATGCACATTTATATTGACAGTAGCACTGCTTAACATAAAGTAAAAATAAGTTTACAAATATTCCCTTTTCTTAGTGCTGGGTTTCTTAGAGATAACCTTTTAATCATTATGGTAAACATCCCTGGGATACCCTTAGAATAATTTAAAAAAATTTTTATTTTATATTGGAGTATAGTTGATTAACAATGATGTGTTTCAGGTGTACAGCAAAGTGATTCAGTTATACATATACACGTATCTATTCTTTTTCAGATTCTTTTCTCATTTAGGTTATTATAGAATATTGAGCAGAGTTCCCTGTGCTATACAGTAGGTCCTTGTTGATTATCTATCTTATATAGTAGTGTGTACATGTCAGTCCCAAACTCCCAATCTATCCCTTCCTCCCACCCTTCCCTGCTGGTAACCATAAGTTCGTAAATTTGGTCTCTAAGTCTGAGTGTCTGTTTTGTAAAAAAGTTCATTTGTATCATTTTTTTTAGAGTCTGCATATAAGCGATATCATATGATATTTGTTTTTCCTCTGTCTTACTTACTTCACTTAGTATGATAATCTCCAGGTCCATCCATGTTGCTGCAAATGGCATTATTTCATTCCTTTTTTTTTTTTTTTGTGGTACGTGGGCCTCTCACTGTTGTGGCCTCTCCTGTTGTGGAGCACAGGCTCTGGATGCGCAGGCTCAGCGGCCATGGCTCACAGGCCCAGCCGCTCCGTGGCGTGTGGGATCCTCCCGGACCAGGGCACGAACCTGCGTGCCCTGCATCGACAGGCGGACTCTCAACTACTGCATCACCAGGGAAGCCCTATTTCATTCTTTTTTTATGACTACTTTTCCATTATATATGTGTACCACATCTTCTTTGTCTATTCATCTGTCAATAGACATTTAGGTTGCTTCCATGTCTTGACTATTGTAAACAGCGCTGCAGTGAACATTGCATGCATGTATCCATTCGAACCGTGTTTTTCTCCAGATATATGCCGAGGAGTGGGATTGCTGGATCACATAGTAGTTCTAATTTTAGTTTCTTAAGTAACCTCCATACTGTTCTCCATAGTGGCTGCACCAATATACATTCCTACCAACAGTATAGGAGGGTTCTCTTCTCTCCACACCCTCACCAGCATTTATTGTTTGTAGACTTTTTCATGATGGCCATTCTAACTGGTGTGAGGTGATACCTCATTGTAGTTTTGATTTGCATTTCTCTAATAATTAGTGATGTTGAGCATCTTTTCATATGCTGCTTGGCCATCTGTATGTCTTCTTTGCAGAAATGTTTATTTAGGTCTTCTGCTCATTTTTTGATTGGGTTGTTTTTTGTTTTGATATTCAGCCTCATGAGTTGTTTGTAAATTTTGGAGATTAATCCCTTGTCAGTCGCATCATTTGCAAATATTTTCTCCCATTCTGTGGGTTGTCGTTTGGTTTTGTTTATGGTTCCCTTTGCTGTGCAAAAGCTTTTAAGTTTAATTAGGATCTATTTGTTTATTTTTGTTTTTATTTTCATTGCTCTAGGAGGTGGATCCAAAAAGATACTGCTGCGATTTATGTCAAAGAGTGTTCCGCCTATGTTTCCCTCTAAGAGTTTTATAGTATCCCGTCTTACATATAGGTCTTTAATCCATTTTGAGTTTATTTTTGTGTATGGTATTAGAGAATGTTCTAATTTCATTCTTTTGTATGTAGCTATCCAGTTTTCCGAGCACCACTTGTTGAAGAGACTGTCTTTTCTTCACTGTATATTCTTGCCTCCTTTGTCATAGATTAGGTGACCATAGGTGCTTGGGTTTATTTTTGTGGGCTTTCTATCCTGTTCCATTGATCTATATTTCTGTTTCTGTGCCAGTACCATACTGTTTTCATGGCTATAGGTTTGTAGTATAGTCTGAAGTCAGGGAGGCTGATTCCTCCAGCTCCCTTTTTCTTTCTCAAGATTGCTTTGGCTATTTGGGGTCTTTTATGTTTACAGAGAAATTTAAAAATTTTTTGTTCCCGTTCTGTGAAAAAGCCATTGATAATTTGACAGCGATTGCATTGTATCTGTAGATTGCTTTGGGTATTATAGTAATTTTGACAGTATTGATTCTTCTAATCCAAGAACATGGTATATCTTTCCATCTGTTTGTGTCATCTTTGATTTCTCCGTCACTGTCTTATAGTTTTCGAAGTACAGGTCTTTTGCCTCCTTAGGTAGGTTTATTCCTAGGTATTTTGTTCTTTACGGTGTGGTGGTAAATGTGATTGTTTCTTTAATATCTCTTTCTGATCTTTCATTGTTAGTGTATAGAAATGCAACAGATTTCTCTGTACTTCAGACTGAATGCCTTTGGGTAGGACTTGCACACAGCCAGTCTCCATCCCACAACACTGTACAAAAATGGCTGTTTCACAATTTATGTTACCTTCCTGGCCACTGAAGGCATTTGAGTTTCTGTCCAAACTGTAAATACAGTTTTAGTATATAAGCTTTAGGGTAGTAACCTTTGTGTCTTATTCACTATGATGATCACATAGTAAGTTCTCAGTGAATAAGTAGATGGGTGAATGGATAAACGAATCCATAGGGTTGTTCAGAAGCACTTCAGCTTTCGTGTATATAGTCTCTGTCACTGCAGCTGCTCTGAGCACTGAGATGGACGTTAGGTGGTTTCCTGTGGTCATCTCACCTCTAAGAGGCAAAACCTTGGACTAGAATATGGGTTTTTTTGATGACTCAGGCTTAGGCTCATCTCATCATAGCACTTGAACTCATCATTTTTTGGAGAGATTCAGAGAATTTTTCTTTTAAAACCTTGGCCAGTAACATGATAGAATTTCAACATCGTATACTAGTAGTCCTTTATGTCTAAATCTCAAACACATCCAGGATAACTGAAGAACAAGTTCTAGAAATCCTATGGATTGGGAGAGGCAGCTTATACCTTTTCACACTACTGAGAATGAAAGAAATTGCATAGGAGGAGAAAGAGAGAAAAACATAGGAAGAATGTAAGGGAAAAGAGTAACAGAAATAATAGAAACCATTTTTTTCTTTCTACTAGCACCTCTCTGCCCCAATCTCCTGTGGCCTTTCTGGTCTTTTTCCATGGCTTCTAAATTCCTGTCCTTCCCGATCCCCCCACATCCATTGAATCTGTGCCTTTTATTATTAGCCTCTTTTAAGTGTTTTCTGAAGGTAGAGTATATAAACCATGAACACAGAAGAATACTTCTGTGGGGAACCTTTATGTTTTGGGGGCACTACCCGATATCCAGGCCTCCTCCTGTTTGATGAGGCTGGTAGGAGGTGGAAAACGCCAATTGTGGAAATTGAAAAGGCCGTATCCTTTTGACTCCTGTGCACTAGGACCACCTGAGCTCAGCCTATCTGATCATCCCATCCAAGACTTTGTGTCTGAAGTGAGTGTCACAAAGAAGCAAAGACAGTTTTGGGTTCAAGCCCCTGCCAGCAGTGGTGGCTTTGAGTGTCCTTGACAAATTGCAGGGTCTCCCTAAGCAGGCTTCTCTTGTGACATGACATTGGCTCCAGTTCCAGCCTCCCAGCTTCGTTTTCCAAAGCTCTAACCTTTCTCTGGATTCTGTGAGCTGCTTGACATTCTTTCAGTAAACTCCTTTTTGCTCAAGTTAGCCAGGTGGATTTCCTTTGTTTTCAGCTAAGAACCCTGACTGGTAACCTTTCCCTATCAGCATTAGAAAAGTGACGCAAGAGGGAAGAGATATGGGACCATATGTATATGTATAACTGATTCACTTTGTTGTAAAGGAGAAACTAACACACTATTGTAAAACAGTTATACTCCAATAAAGATGTTAAAGAAAAGTACAGAGAAGAAATATGCAGGGAGTCCCCTGGTGGTCTAGTGGTTAAGATTCGGTGCTTTCACTGCAATGGCCGGGGTTCAATCCCTAGTCGGGGAATTAAGATCCTACCAGCAGCCCAGCTTGCCCAAAATTAAAAAAAAAAAAATGCAGTCTTATTTTGTGACAGTTCTTATCTAAGTCTCCCTCGCTCTTTGATTTTATTCTTTTTTTTAATCCTTCTCTTTCTTCTTGTCATTCCATAGCTATCAATGCCTCCTTTCAACACGATTTCAGTTCAAGCTAGTGGATTAATCATGCCAGATGCTGTGTTATATCTGAATCCTGAATAATCAGCTTTCTTCTGTATGAGATTGGCAAGTGTGAAAAATACTGGCAATCTCTTTGCATAGAATACAAACACACCTAATATTTGATGGTCAGGGAATGTATTTCCATGACAACAGGATGCTTAGGATTTTAGACAAATAAAGGGATGCAAATGTACTTAAAACCATTCTTTTTTTCCCCCTACATACAGGCAATAAGCATAACTCTGATTTAATACTGGCCTGTAGAACTCATTTTAGAAGTCAAGAAAATGTGCTTATTAACAAGGTATCTTAATCATTATACATTTTCTAAGACAAAAGCAAATTTCTCTCTCTTTTTTCCCCCCTCTTTGGGGGAGGAGGTAAAGGTAGACATTTTCAATTCTATCTGTCAAGAATGGAAAGATGTCTTTTTTTTAAACAATTCATTTTCTCCATAAACAATGTGAAACATATGTCTTTAGTACAGTTTTCAGAGCAACTATAATGAGACACATTTAAAGATAGAGCATGTTTTTGACTCACGATCCATTTACTTCCTGCCCCTCACATACCGCTTCTTTTCATTCCTACCCAACCATGCTGTGCTCCTGCCACAGCACAAAGAACCTTTAAAAGGACTCATTAGCTATGTCTGCACAGTGTTCAGCTGGATTCTGTTAGTGCCCTGGTAACTTAATTCCTGGTCATCATTTTGCTGTGATTAAAATGATAATAGCTACCATTACTGGACAAGGACTTATACATACACGATCTTAAATCCTCAGACACCCTTGCCAGGAGGGGTTAGTATCCCACCTACATATGGAAAGATAATTTTCCCAAGGTCACAGAGTGAGAATGTGAACCCCGGTCTGTCACACTGAGAAGCCTGTGCCTCTGCCACTTCTGCATTCTGTCTCTTCTCGCTTGATGTCTTCAGGAGAATTATTTTGGAGATATAATTGACAGGAAACATTACATTAGTTTCAGGTGTACAGCATAATGATTTAATATTTGTATATATTGCAAAATGGTCACAATAAGTCTAGTAAACATCCATCACCACACATAGTTACAAATTTTTTTTCTTGTGAGAAGAACTTTTTAAGATGTATTCTTTTAGCAACTTTCAAATATACATACAGTATTGTTTAACTGTAGTCTCCATGCTGTATACTACATCCCCAGGACTTATTTTATAACTGGAAGTTTGTACTTTTTGACCCCCTTCACCCATTTTGCCCACGCCGCTCCCCCGCAACCTCTGTCAACTGCCAGTCTGTTCTCTATTTATGAGTTTGTTTTTTCTTTCTTTTTAAAGATTTCACATATAATTGAAATCATATGATATTTATCTTTCTCCTTCCTTCAAGCTCCATCCATGCTGTCACAAATAGCAGGATTTCCTTCTTTTTTCTGGCTGAATAATATTCCATTGTATTTATACCATGTTTTCTTCACCATTCATCCATCAGTGGACACTTAGGTTATTTCCATATCTTGGCTATTATAAACAATGCTGCAATGAAGATGAGTACAGATATCTTTTTGAGTTAGTGTTTTCATTTTTTTTCAGTTAAATGCCCAGAAGTGGGACTGCTGGATCATATGGTAGTTCTATCTTTAATTTTCTGAAGAACCTCTATACTGTTGTCCATAGTGGTTGTACCCATGTACAGTCCTACCAACAGTGCATGAGGGTTTCCTTTTCTCCACATTCTCACCAGCCCTTGTTAGCTCTTGTTTTTTTGTTAATTAGCCATTCTAACAGTTCTGAGGTGATGTCTCATTGTGGTTTTGATTTGCGTTTCCCTGATAAGCAGTGATGTTGAGCTCATTTTTATGTACCTATCGGCCGTTTGTATGTTGTCTTTGGAAAAATGTCTGTTCTGATCTTCTGAACATTTTTAAATTGGATTGTATTTTTGCTGTTGAATTACATGATTTCTTTATATATTTTGGATATTAACCCTGTATCAGATATATGAATTGCAAATATTTTCTGATATTCCTTAGGTCATCTTTTTAAAAAAAAATTAATTTATTTTAACATCTTTATTGGAGTATAATTGCTTTACAATGGTGTTAGTTTCTGCTTTATAACAAAGTGACTCAGTTATACATATACATATATCCCTATATGTCTTCCCTCTTGCATCTCCCTCTCTCCCTCCCACCCTCCCTATCTCACCCCTCTAGGTGGTCACAAAGCACCAAGCTGATCTCCCTGTGCTATGCTGCTGCTTCCCACTAGCTATCTATTTTACATTTGGTAGTGTATATATGTCCATGCCACTCTCTCACTTTGTCCCAGCTTACCCTTCCCCCTCCCCATGTCCTCAAGTCCATTCTCTAGGTGGTCTGCGTCTTTATTCCCATCCTGATCCTAGGTTCTTCATGACCATTTTTTTTTTTTTTTTAGATTACATATATATGTGTTAGCATATGGTATTTGTTTTTCTCTTTCTGACTTACTTCACTCTGTATGACAGACTCCAGGTCCCTCTACCTCACTATAAATAACTCAATTTCATTTCTTTTTATGGCTGAGTAATATTCCATTGTATATATGTGCCACATCTTCTTTATCCATTCATCTGTCGATGGACACTTAGGTTGCTTCCATGTCCTGGCTATTGTAAACAGAGCTGCAATGAACATTGTGATACATGACTCTTTTCCTTAGGTCATCTTTTCATTTTGTTGATGGTTTCCTTTGCTGTGCAGGAGAATTTTATGACAAAAGGATAAGCTCCCTTTAACTAGTAGTTACATTTTATCACTCTGCTGCTTTTAAACAGACAAAAAAAAAACAAGGAAAATTTACAATACCTGGAAAGCTAGAGAAATCAGGAGAAAATAAGTCTTTAGAGCCTAGTGCTTTCTTGTTCCTGTTAGCTACACAGTAGCAAAGAAATAAAAGCAACAATGCCTTGAAATTAAGAATGCCTCCTCCCTGGGCTAAGATAATAGAACAGACACTTGTGAAAAGCAAATAGGCTCTGAATGATTTCTGATGAAGCAGCCACCTTTCAGTGTTCCCTAGCAATACCATTAAAAACAACCTGTGTTGCTGAGGTACTTTGTACTTTGCAGGGGACTTGTGTCTGAAGCGTGTGGTGCCTCTAAGTTGCTGCTGGATGGAAAGCTGCCACATTTGAAGGTGGTGTAACAGAAATAGGCTCAGGCAACAGGGAAGCCATTAGACAACAATCCTGAATCCGGTTTCCTGACTCACCTTCTATGCCAACTGCTTGGTTGCCAAACTCAGCTTGGCCTCTAGGTTATTGCTTTCAAAAGCCTCCCAGTGTCCTCATGAGAATGTGCATCTCCAGTCCCGACTGTGGCCCTGACTTTGGGCCCGTGATCCTGGATCCTTCGTGTGGCATTGTCTCTCATACCTGGAAGTCATCGTGCTTCCATTGTGGACCCCTGCCCAGCCTGTACACAATAGAGGCAGCTCTCCATTTGAATATCTGATTTGATTTTTGCAGGGCGTTCACTCTCATTATGACTTGGTAAGCTGTGAACTTCAGTACTATTTTGGATGATCAAGAGGTAGTTAAATCATCCAAGAATCAAAATCTTTTCCTTTTAATCTTTTGGTGTAATTGTGGGTCCAACTCATAAAAAATCGTGTCTGGTTACAAGTGTCCCATGAGTCCTCCTTCACTCCTCACCCCAGATACCCACACGTTTTACGCCTTTGTGAACAACAGCAGAAAAACACTTCTCTTTTCTTGTGGTGCAGAGGAAGTGGATTTGGAGAAACAAGAATGAGACTGGAGACTCTTGTGTCAAGAGGGGACCTTCCTTCTTTAGAGAAGGAGTTAGTGTGACTAACTTTAGAGAGGGGTGGGGCTGCGTGGTGGGGACAGAGGGGGTGTTTCTAGGAGGATGCTCCCTTTTGGTGTCTGAGCTGGGCATGCAGGCCCATTTGTCCAGGGGCAAGTGTGGGAGCGAGGGGACTGCTGGAGCCCTGAGGCCTTGGTAGGCAGTGGGGCAGGGCTGGATTACAAGTCCCTGAGTGGACGTCCCCTGGCCTCTGTAGCAGCGGGTAGCATCCTAGAGCATAAAAGATTGTGTCACAGGTCTCATAGCAACACTACTGCTCACAAACCAGAGAGGCCCAAGTAAGGCATTTTCTTCTGTTTTACCTCTCCATATATAATACAGCACCACAAATCATGACAAGTAGGTAACATTTATGGAGCATTTTACTTTGTGCCAGAGACTGTTTGAAGTGCTTTATGTGGGTGATCTCATTTCCACCATTTGTGGTTGATAAAACGATCACCTCCGCTTCCCAGATGAAGAAATATAAAGGTTAAGTGTAATGCCCAAGGTCATATAACTAGTACAGCATGATGTAAACTACATAAAAGCATGTATGCACATGAAACTCTGTTCTCTGTTTTAAATACCTAAAATTTGGGCCTGCTTTTGAAAACTAGTTTCACTTTTGGCTGAGTAGTCATTTATGCAATCTAGAAGGCTGTGCAGAGCAGGCTTTACGTGGAGTTCAAGTGTCTACTGTGATCCACTTGGTGTCTTGAGTAGCATTCAAGGCTGTCCATAGTGAGTTGCTCTTTCCATCCTTGCCTCCTGTTCTTTCTCCTGAAGTTCTGACCAGAACAAAGTTTGTTCATGTTTCTGGATGCCTTTAGCCTTCTAGCTTCTTTGTTCTTTTTGCCTAGGCCTCCTTTCTTCACAATGTTAAAATCCTTCTTATTTCTTAAGTCCCAACTCAAATGCTGCTCTTTCACCAAGTATTCATTCATTCAGCTAGTGTTTGTTAAGTACCTAATATGTGCAAGACTCTCATCTAGGCCTTCTCCAGTTCACTGTGTCAGGAGGAATCCTGAGATCATGATTGTAATACAGTCAACAATGGTAGCCAACACACGTAGGATTTACTATGTGTCAGGACTGTTTTGTGCTTTATACACAGACTTATTTAATACACAGCACTCCCCATATTGTCTTATGTTCTATTTATTTAAGAGCATGTCTTGGTTTTTTGATAAGATTAAATCTTTTCGAGTCCATGAGTCTCAGCTCTTATTCCTTTTTACTTTTGATAAACAGCTGTGTCTAGGACATATGTACATGCCTAGGACAGTGACTTGGACATAGTATGAACTAAATAAATAGCATTTGAGTTGAATTTGATGTGTATCCATACTCATCTACATCCATACCCCACCTTCATCCCTTCTTACAGATTTCCAGTGTCTCTTGAAAAATCAGAAAAGCTGACAATTTCTGGGCTTGCATTCTTGCATTATAATATTTTGTTAGAGCTAGCTAACCACTGTGGTTTTAGTTGAGGCACATGCACTCAGGTTTTCCACAGTCCCTACTACTCTTTAATGCCTTGCACCAGGCCCCGTAGCATCTGATTTTTTGACTCTTGTGAAGCCCAAGGAGAATTTAGAGTCCAGCTGCAGGTTGGCCCCTTCAGGGTAGGAAGAGTTGCAGCCATTATACAATGTAGCCACTTAGTCTCTCTGTTCTGTTACTAGTCCAGCAGCAAGATTTTTGTTTCAGCCAGAAAGATGGCTCATTTTTTAAGCACCAGTTTAGCAGGGGCTGCGCTGCCTTTGGGTGATTCAAAGACTCATTTGAAGCTCTGCTGACACATACTAGATGATTTTAAAAACCTTCCCATCATGTGGCCTCTGTGCAAGATGGAAAAACACCACAATGATACCTGACGGTTGGTAACAAAGCTCTCGCAAGAGGCTGTGGAGGGGGAGTTGAATTCTAAAGCTCTTCTCAGCAAGTCTGCACCGGGGGTGGAAGCTCAGCAGCCCTCCTGGGAAAATGAAATCTTTTTGACAGTTGACAGTGAGTCACTGAAGATGGTGCTGTTTTTCCTTGGCATTCACAGATATGTGGCCTAAGCCATACTTGTCTGTGCTTTCCTCCTCCCCTCATTCATTTGTGCAACAAATGTGGAGTGCCAACTAGTACCTGGCCTGTGCTAGAGGCTTTGGATATAGCAGTGAATAAGGAGGATAGTAAAGGAGTGTACAAATAAACAAAAAGGATGATTCCAGTGATAAATGCTGTGAAGGAAATAAGTAAAGTGGTGTGGCAGAGAATTCTGGGCGGTGGGTGTCAGGCTGCTTTGGAGAGGGTGTGCAGGGAAGGCCTGAGGAGGGGACATTTGGAGATTGAGATGAGAGTTCCCCTGGCAGAGGGTAAGTACAAATAGGAATGAGATGAGGAGGAAATTGGTATTATTTGAGGAACAGAAAGGAAGTTGTATGGCTACAACTGTGCTATGTGGAGTTCTGCACAAGATAAGGAACCGTCTGCAACAGGATAAGGAACTTGCACCAGATTGTAAGTCTGTGCACCCTTACCTTCTCAAGAAAGACTTACTATATTAAAAAAAAAAGTTAACTGAAAATAAAGAACATGCTTAGTAACATAGTTGCTTTAAAATCTGGATCAGGTTATTTTTTCTTTTTTTATAAAATTTATTTATTTTTGGCTGCGTTGGGTCTTTGTTGCTGCACACAGGCTTTCTCTAGTTGCGTTGAGCGGGGGCTATTCTTCATTGCGGTGCTCGGGCTTCTCATTGCGGTGGCTTCTCTTGTTATGGAGCACAGGCTCTAGGCACGTGGGCTTCAGTAGTTGTGGCACACAGGCTCAGTAGTTGTGGCTCGCAGGCTCTAGAGCGCAGGCTCAGTAGTTGTGGTGCACGGGCTTAGGTGCTCCACAGCATGTGGGATCTTCCCGGACCAGGGATCGAACCCGTGCCCCCAGCATTGGCAGGCAGATTCTTAACCCCTGTGCCACCATGGAAGTCCTTAGATCAGGTTTTTTATCTCATTGCAACAGGCAACAAAAAATTCCTCAGGGCTTCCCTGGTGGCGCAGTGGTTGAGAGTCCGCCTGCCGATACAGGGGACACGGGTTCGTGCCCCGGTCCGGGAAGATCCCACGTGCCGCGGAGCGGCTGGGCCCGTGAGCCATGGCCGCTGAGCCTGCGCATCCGGAGCCTGTGCTCTGCAAAGGGAGAGGCCACAACAGTGAGAGGCCCGCGTACCGAAAAAAAAAAAAAAAATCCTCAGACTAAGACCAGTCCTTGGACTATACTTTATCACTGGTTTGGAGTGTAGTGAGAGAGAAGGGCAGGATGGGAGGGTTTGGTTATAGAGGTGGGCAGAGCCACGTCAGGCCCAGGTGGACAAGTGCAGGTGAACTCTTCCCTAAAATCCAATAAAATGCAGGTAAAAAGGTCAAGTGACTTCTTCAGACACTTAATGATAGTTTCAGCATTTGAAATGGTACTTAGAGAACAACCACGCTGCAGTGAGGTGGAGGGGATAAGTCACCCATCAGCTGACTCGGGAATTGAGACATTTGCTTATGCACACCACCTTCAGACTGTGTAATTCAAAATCACATCTCAATAGGTGTGTATAGTATAATCCAGGCATGTGTTCATTCTGCAGATGCCAAGAGCCAGTGGCTGAGGTTGAACACTAGTGGCCCACAGGCATGTTTTGTTTGATCCACACAACATTACTGGGTAAAATAATCAAATGAACTGCCAACGTTTAAAAAACTTGACAGCTGGGCTTGTATTCCCACAAGGCAGACTCTTAGAAGGGGAACGGGCTTATCCAGTACCTGCCCCCCCTTTGTGTCTTCTGCCTGACTTGAATATGAATTGTGGGTTATGCTCTACTAACGAATGACTGCAGAATCTCAGTGGCTGACTCGAAAGGTTTATTTCTGGCTCACGCCGCATGCCCATTGTGGGTCGGCTGGGGTTCATCTTCACCGCGGGCCAGGGAGCAGTCCCTCTGTGGAGCAACTCTGGTGTTGAAGGACAGGGAAAGGGAGCATGAAGAAAAATACACTACCTACATGGCCTTGAACGGGTGACGGTTTCACAGGCTTTTCCTTAGATACTTGTTATTTACTTGCTTTCAGCTCCCCTGGCAAGGCACACCAACCGCCATGGCAGTGTTAGTGAGCCAGGCTGTGAGGCAGCTCTAGCGCCGCTCTTTATCGCACTCAGGCGTTGACTTCCAGAGGGTGGGATGTATGCCCAGACTGAGCACCAGTGCGTATTGCAGCAGCGCTGGGGTCTGGCAAGACAGCCATAAAGAACAAGAAGTGATGAGGCCTGTGAAGCTGAGTATTGATTATACCCTCTATGCGTCCAGCTTTGCTCTTGGGACTGTGGGAAACACAGTCCTTGTCCTTGGAAGTGCAAGAGGTCCAGAGGAACCATCAAGGATGTAGACCTGAGTGCTGGTTACTCATGGGGTACTCATTTAGTTCACCTGAGCTACCAGGGTAGGTTGGCACCAGCAGGGGAGGCTTGGTGAGGCCGTCAGAATTAGGGGGGACTTGACGTAGGGAAGGTGAAGAACACCGAACATGAGTTGAAAGTTTCAACTGTTTTCACCTAAATTTAGAGTCTTTGGAAGCAAGATGGCTTGCATTCTCTTGTAGAGTTTTAAAAATACCTTTGAAATGTTTTAAAGCTTTCTACTGAAACTGATGCTTTTGTCAGGCTTGAGTCTCACTTAATTGTGAAGAGCAGGTGTGCGCAGGGGCTTCGCTGAGCGGCGTGGGCCGTTCCTCTCCATCCGTCACGGCCTGCCCTGTTCTCCGGCATGCACTGCTGAGGACGGGCTGCTAGGAGTTTTGTTTCCACACGTCATTGCAGGGCTTCCTTTCCTGAGGAGCCCTAGATTTAGATTTCACGCCTTCCTCATTTTGAAGGCAGTGGGCAGAAAATGGATGTATCCTGTCCCCAGGCGAGCACCTGAAAAGCGGCGGGCAGTGACTGCACGTTGTCGAACGAGACGGATGGATGCATTTGGAGAACCACAAGCTTCATCTTCCTCTTCTCAGTCACTCACTCTTTTATTCCATCTTCTTAATGGCCCTGAGAGAGACAGGATGAAAACGAGGTAGATGTTTGGCTTGCCGTGAAGAAGGAAGAATTTAAACAGGCTCTCGTCAGTTTGCCTTCTTCTCCTTCCTCCCATTAGATCAGAGACTGGGGATAGAAATGAATAAAGTCGATTGGGTTTTAGAAGCTCCAGGGTAAGGAGGGACGGTGGTGAACAGTAAAACACAGCTTGTCCAAAGGAGGCAGGTGTGGTTCTGCCCTACCTGGTTGTTGTCCTGAGGTGTTTCAGGAACAGCATTGTCACTTTGTCAGATTTTAAAAAGAAGCTGAAATCCACTTTTCATCTACAATCTCCTGAATTTTAAAAAAGGTTGTTTTTTTTTCAAACTCTTTGTGGTCCAAACAAAACGTTGCTACAGGCTGGATTTGGTCCAAGGGCTTCTAGGGTGTCATTTCTGGACCTCTGGTCCTTTACGGGCCCTAACACTTAGCAGTGCTGAGGTGGAACTCTTGAGGTGGTCAGACTTTTTTTTTTTAATTTTATTTTTATTTTTTATTTTTTATTTTTATTTTTTTGTGATACGCGGACCTCTCACTGTTGTGGCCTCTCCCGTTGTGGAGCACAGGCTCCGGACGCGCAGGCTCAGTGGCCATGGCTCACGGGCCCAGCCGCTCCGCGGCATGTGAGATCCTCCCGGACAGGGGCACGAACCCGTGTCCCCTGCATTGGCAAGCAGACTCTCAACCACTGCGCCACCAGGGAAGCCCCGAGGTGGTCAGACTTTTTAAAAATTTTGGATATTATGTCTGAAAGAGAGGAGGCTCAGCTGACTTTTTTCATAGAGACGAGGGTTCCTGATGGGTTCTCCAATCTCTCGCCTGGTTTCTCAGTGGCCCGTCAGTGATGAGGATGTGGACTAAAAAGCCCATGGCCGTGGCAGAGATGCCTAATTCAGCAGTGAGACGGATGTGCTGTTCGCTTATGAGGCAAACCCAGTTATTTAAGACTTTGTGGCTAGCAAGGGGATTGTGCGCCTGGAAAGGGCTAGTGGAGGATGGTGACACAAGTCAGTCCTTGGTGAGTTAAGTCATTAGAATCAACAACAGTGTTTTCTTTTGATTCACAGCTTGCTTGAACCTGCGAAGAAAGTAGTGCACAAGATGGTGCCCGCAGTAACATTTCCCATTTACTGTTCCTTTTGCCCTTTGACATTCGTCGATTGATTCATTCATGTATTCAATGCATGTTTTTTGAGTACCTGTGTATGAGGTGTCGGGCGGTATTCTAGGTTTTGTGGATACAGCAGAGAACAAAACGAAGTCCCTCCCTTCAGAGTGCTGTGCAGTGTGGTGTGAGGGCCTGCTGGTGTGCTCACATGCTGGAACTGTTTTGAAAAGCTGGCAAATCATCATTGCTTCCCAGCTCTCAGAATTACGCCCTTGCTTGAGTTAGATGTCAGGAGAAAAGTGGCAGTTGAGGATGGCGGGGGAAATTGGGCCAGGAGATCACCTGTTTTTCTGGATGTCAACAACATGTTCTAAGGTGGTCCTGGAGAAAAAGTCCTAATAGTTCTTGCTTCTGGGGCACCTCCTGTGGCCCAGTGGCTCCTCACTCCTTTCGAACCCCCTGAGGGTATTCATCTCTGCGTGCTGGGGAGCTCCTTTGGAATCGGTGAGGCGTCTCAGGATGTCCTGTTGGAGATGCAGCCCTCAGGGTGTTTATTCCTTAACACAGGAAGCACCAAGGGATAAGGAATAAAATTTCTTCACTGCAGGTTCACCTAGTTGTCATTATTATTCATAGCTGTCAGTCATTGAGTGTAGCAGATATAATGGCACATTTCTTTTTGCTCCTGTGTTGAACTGTCTGCATTTAATTCTGTTGAAAAAAGTGAAAGCTATTGGGCCTGTTATTAAGAGCGCTCATGGGAGTCCACTGTTATTTATTGATTGGTTTTGTATTTGTGCCTGGTTAGCTGGGTAACCTTTTGTCTCTGTTATTGAAAGAACTCTTGTAAAGTCGGCCTCGAATCCCCGTGTTGGACATGTTTACTTATGGACTGTTTGATCATTAATTCGTGAAAGAGAAACAGTGTCATAGGACCAGGAAATCACACACCTCTTAATACGCCAGGGCCTCTTTAACACATCAAGAACATCCAGAGTCACCCAGATAGGAAGTTAGCATTTAGATCACTGGTTTCTTCAGAAACTCACAGGATGTTATCATTCCTGTGATTTCTATTTCTGGGCTTCTCACATATCCCTGTCATACAGCCAGATGTGACTTGATGCTCATAATAATAAAGGCAAGCACACAACTTCTTCCGTTTGTTTATTTGCCCTGGAAAAAAACATGTCTTGATGGGACCCCAGGGTGGCACCAAAATGAACATGGTGGAACATCAGGATGCCAAGGCAGAATTTATTAATAGAAGGCTGGCTGCTTATGTGTTCAGTGAAGTAGATCCCTCTTAGAAATGGTGAAATAACCCTGCACAATATATTGCCATAACTTGGCAATACAATAATGATAATACATTTAAATGTAAGAAACTCAGGAATTTGGCAGGATTATAAAATTGAAAAACACAGCAGATATCAGGAATCTGTCAATCACAGTTCATTTTTTTTAATAGCAATGTAAATCAAGGAAAGCTAAAATACATTTTTATAAGCTAGCAGGCTGAAGACTGTATATAACGCATGCCCGCATTCAATCCATGCATACATATATAAATGTATACATATACCTACGTATATGCAAACAAAATCTTGATTATCCTACTTTGGATACTTCTCTTTTTGAGAAAATTTATGAACTTTTGCTTGGCCTGAAGTTTAGCCCATCACGTGTCCCTGAAGTCAAATTTTCAGGTATATAAACATAACAACCATTTAATACCCAAACAAGTGCACTTCACTGAATTTCTAGTTCAGGGTAAATACCTTTCTGTCAAGGACTGTGAGTCAGAAATTCGTAACACTTAGATGGGAAGTTAGGAGACCTGGATTTTAAAAAACCTTCCTGGGGTCTTGGTTTGCTCATCATAAGATGATTTTGATGCAGGGCTAAGGGTGCCAAATGAATATCTTTTTATTGGGGATGCCGTGCAAATGCAGTCTAGCCCCATTCTTCATGCACAGTAGGTTCCCTATACATGTGTTCTGCATTGATACTGAAACCTGACTGGGAACAACTTGTCCCGTTTGGCAATAATCCTAAATGACAGAAAATCTGTGACATTGCTGAATGGCTCTAAGCACCCATTGAATATTTATACAGGGACTGTTACTGTCCAAGACAGTATCTACTTCATAAAGTTGTTAGGAAGACTGAGTTAATAAACACAACACACTTAGACTAGTCTGGCATACTGCGGGCATTCCGGTTGCAGCAATGGGGAGGACGGTTGCCCCTACCACCATTACTATATGCCAGGCTCTGGGCTGGAATAAAAATTAAAACAGACACAGTCTCCGCCTTGTTGAGTTTATCATGTACTGTCTGATCACAGACTCCAGCACCTACAGGCCACTCAGGGCTCTCACAGTGTGAGAAGTGGGGATGGGACTGTGGTGCCTGGAGACCCCAGGCCTGGCTGGAACAGGCAGGGGCAGTGTGGCCCAGCAGGTTGTTGCCTTCTGGCAGTGAGACTTGTGGTTGCTAAATCTTGCTTTTCAAGAGAAGTTAGAAATTTGGGTTATTATGTGAAATCTCCCAGCTTACAAGCACAGACAGTGAATGTCAATTTAAAAACGGTTGCTTTATGGGCTACAGACAACTGCTGTCTGAATGGTTCCTGGAAGTGCTATTTTACAACTTCTGTACGTGCCAGCTGTTACAGCCCCAATTCTCCACGTTTTGGGAGGCAGCTCATACCAGCTGTGGGCAAAGATCACTTGTCAGTCAATCTGTAATTTTTGGCTTCTCAATGAAATGCACAGAATTTGTGTTAAGTTGGGAGTCGGCAGGGCAGGGCTGAATGTTGGGGACTATCTCTTTAGTGACCACAGAGGCAGAGGCACGAAACGGGCTGGTGAGGAGGACAGCTGAGGCCAAGTGACAAGGAGTTAAGACAATTACCTTTTTGCCAGAGAACACAAGGACACTGTAGAGCACAGATAGGTGAAGAGTTTAACACAATTTATTTTATGCTTAAATAATCGACTAGGTCATCCAGTGTATGGTTTCTCATACATATGTCATTAGAGCTATGTGTCAATAAATGCTGATTTTATATGAATATAATCAACAAATTAAAGAATTTCACCAAAACCCAAATAAAAATGCCCTTTAAACACAGCAGCCTTATTAACCTAATATGACATGGCTAGAATGGTTACAAATGATTGGCTTACTGAAAGGTGTCTACATCTTACAGCCAGTACACGATACAGGAATAAGTTTACAGCGTGCTGCCATTCTACTAGCTAAGAATTTCTGTGCAGTCCACTGAAAATACCCCTGACAGGGGCCTCTTATGAGCACCATCCACCTCTAAAGCGGCAAGCATTACCCTTTTAAGCACTACCAGCACCCCCCTCCCCCTAAAGCAACTACCGTATAGGTTATTTATTTTTTTTCATTTTTAGGTCATTTCATTGAAAAATTGGCAATAGCAACAAATATTAGATGAAGGGCTTTGTGTTTACAGATAAAATCTTCTGTGTTGCAGTATACTGTAGTGTTTGCAAAATTGGAAAAGATTTAATCAAAATAAGGTGATACACATGCATCAAAATATTAGTATTCTGAAGAAAAATTTTTTTCACAGAACTACAGAATTCCTCATTTGGGGAATTATTTAAATTTGCAGCAGATTTTAAAGATTTGTTTTTTTAAAATCAAGCTAGCAGTTTTGCGTATACAAACATTATAATTGCTAATATACAAGAATCGGTGAAGATACTCCTACCCATCACCCCTCCTCCTCCTTTTGGGGTGAAGTCACTTGAGACCCCCGTTATGTTAAATGCATCTGCAATATTCTCTTTGTGTTCTAAGAGGCAGTGCCTTATTGACATTTATTTCATTTTTCTGTTAGAATTTATACAGTGT
This sequence comes from Kogia breviceps, assembly GCF_026419965.1. Classification (NCBI taxonomy): domain Eukaryota; kingdom Metazoa; phylum Chordata; class Mammalia; order Artiodactyla; family Physeteridae; genus Kogia; species Kogia breviceps. Next base: position 73,461,666 of record NC_081311.1, on the reverse strand, counting down.
TATTATTTACAGCAAAACTATAGATGTTTTAAAAAAGAAACAAATAGTGTTTATACCCTGACAGTTTGGGTCCAAGAAAAATAAGGCGAGCTGTTGTGGATTTAGTAATTTTAGTGTTTCTCCATGATTTGATCATTCCATCTCCTTCTGTCTCTTCTGGCGGCAGGAATTTCTTCCTTTTGTAAATGACACCAAATTACTTGAGATAAACTGTTAACAGCATGGCTTCTCGTATATACACTGCATTGCTAATTGCACACGTGCCAATCCTGGGAATGAAAGTGAATTTTCATGCTCTGTAAATTGGCTCATGCTAAATTAAAATGTGGGTGGTTTTCTTTTCCGTTTTTTTCTTTTTGCATAAAAAAAATCATGCCATTAATGTGTGGAAGCAGCAAACACACACACCCTTCTCCGTAAATTTTTACTTCCTGCTGACTTATCTTCCATGAATTTCTCAATACTGGCAATAAAAACAATATGATCCTGTGGATAGAGAAACAATAGGTGGTGAGTTTAGCTTTTCTCCCCCCTTCCTTTTATTTATTTATTTATTTTAAAGAACTTGCCAAAATCTTCCTTTGCCATTCAGCAGAAATGCCTCAGAGAATGGGGGCCCTCGACTTCCTAATTGGGGTGGTTTAACATACTTTTTTTTTTTTTAACAATTCATTTAATGGCAACTGGTAATCACCAAATTAGCAATAGTTATCTTCAAAAGTTATTACACTAGTTGTGCTATAATTTCTCGAGGTTGATCAGATACCTAGAGTCACGGACATTTCCCACATAAGATGCATTATATAAATCAGACTTGATTTATCACCAGCATTTATAAAACCAGACCTAGGGAAAGAACTAGGTCTGGGGACACATGCATGGTCTTAGTGTAGCAAATTCTTAGCCTGCTCTGACTATTAAATCAGAATGGCAAGAATATTTGCAGGATGTGACTTTTAAGTATCTTTTTTTAAAAAATATTTTTATTGGAGTATAATTGCTTTACAATGGTGTGTTAGTTTCTGCTTTACAACAAAGTGAATCAGTTATATATATACGTATGTCCCCATATCTCTTCCCTCTTGCGCCTCCCTCCCTCCCACCCTCCCTATCCCACCCCTCTAGGTGGTCGCAAAGCACGGAGCTGATCTCCCTCTGCTATGCGGCTGCTTCCCACTAGCTATCCACCCTACGTTTGGTAGTGTATATATGTCCATGCCACTCTCTCACTTCTATTTACAATAGCCAGGACATGGAAGCAACCTAAGTGTCCATCAACAGATGAATGGATAAAGAAGATGTGGCACATATATACAATGGAATATTACTCAGCCATAAAAAGAAATGAAACTGAGTTATTTGTAGTGAGGTGGATGGACCTGGAGTCTGTCATACAGAGTGAAGTAAGTCAGAAAGAGAAAAACAAATACCGTATGCTAACACATATATATGGAATCTAAGAAAAAAAATGTCATGAAGAGACTAGGGGTAGGACGGGAATAAAACACAGACCTACTAGAGCACAGACTTGAGGATATGGGGAGGGGGAAGGGTAAACTGTAACATACTTTTGACTGAGGCGATTTGCTAGATGCCTCAGAGAACAAAGCCCTGAAGTGTGCTAGAAAGCTCTTGGAAGGCAATGACCTTCTCTGGGTGACCCTGTCCCCTCCACAGAATATTGTTTCCCATATTAGGGGTTTCAGGTATTGAGTCAGAAAGACCCTCTTCTAGTTCTGAAGTCTCTGATGCTCAGGTCACTCACTCAGGTACTGGGGAAAGCTATTTGCAGACCTCTAGGCGTCAGTCTTATCTGTGAAGTAAGGAGGCTGACAAAGGTGCTCTGAGAGTTCCATCAAAATGTCTGGGGTTTTCAAGGGCACACTGGGCCAGGGATACGGAGTCAGGATGGAGCATCTCGGTCATGCCTCTATGTCGTATAATAAGCCTCTCACCCTGCAAAATGCAGCCTTTCAAAAAGGGAGAACAGTGTCCTTACTTCATTTACTATGAAATTGCTTTTCCATATGCAAATTCAAATTGAAGAGTATCTTCTGCCATTGCAAAGAATACCTTCCCTTCTCCTGCCTCATGTCAGTCATGACAGGATAAATTAATTTTATTTGAGCTTTTTTATGGAGACTCCACTAAGAACATCTTGCCTTACTGGATAATACCTGCATAAAGTATCAGTGTTTTAGAGCCAGTCTTAATAAGTCAAAATAAATTAACATCCTTTGTCAGAGGTTTTCATACTCTTGTGTAGTATTGTTCTTGGTAGGAACTCCTCCTCCATAAAACAGAGTTCTTCCTTCGTATGTCCCTTCCTCCTGATCACTGTGAAGGGGTGACACCTGAAAGCCTGCCCAAGAACAAGACATAGCCCCTAGAGAAAAGGCGAGTCAGGCGAGATTAATTTTGGGAACAAGCTTGTTCACTAACATACATGCAGCAGACTATTTGTGCAGGTCCAGGAGAACCTTTAGAATTCTGCTTCTGTTGGGGCCTAAAAGTGTTCTCAGTGACCTTGAGGTTGTTTACTTACCCCAGACAAGTTTCTTTCCCTTTAGATGCATCACCCAGGCTACCTTGGCTTCTGTAAACATGTTACTACAGCAGTTCCTCTGTCTGCCCCACCATGGTCCTGCCTTCCTTTTTTGTATTAAAAGTGGCACTGACCTCCATGCCCCAGGTCACTAAAGCTTGGAGCCAAGAATATCAAAGTATCAATTCCTTCTGGGGTGATTTCAACACCTGCCCCACTCCCATGACTCTGCAGAGGTTCCAGAGAAGGAAAGTGACCCATTTGGGTAGGCCTTGTCCCAGAGAGTGTGCAAATCAGAGTAAGAAGATCAGGATTTTCTCACCTCTGCTTCTACCATCTATTCCTAATCTTCCAGGAGCCAGGCTTCTCAGATGGTCCTACGATAATGTTACCGTGGTGATCTCACTTTGTTTTCTTAGGGAGAATTCTTGGCAATTTTTTTCGAATCGACCCTCCTCCCAAATTTTTACAGCTTAACTGATATATAATTTATATACCATATCATTCATCTATTATATATAGCTTGATAATTTTTAGTAAATGTATATATAGATGTGCAGTCATCACTACAGCCCAGCTGAACTTTTTTTGTTTTGCTTCATCTTCCAAAAACCAATCCAGCTTCCCAATTAATCTTGCAGTAAGAAGCAAGGTCTTTCTCTTAGCACCTCAATGTAAGCGAACATTATCTTTCTAGAAATAGTGGATATGTTTCTGTAATTTAAAAAAACTATTACTTATCCCCATTTATATTCAGGTATAATGTGGGTGATAGTTTAAAAAGTTGGGTGTTACTTCCCCTTATAAATCTCTCTTGTTCTTGGTCACGCAATCAGGGTGTGTAGGCCCCAACTACACGGGGTGCAGGAAGGTTATTCACTAGGCAAAAGCCTATACCAAGTACAGAGTTCGCAAAAAGCATGAGCGCTTTGGCTGACTGGCTGTGGACCTGTTATAAATATTGACAGTGTATAAACAGTGATGAGATCGCCATCTGATGGAAAGGTGCAAGGGCAGGATACATCAAGATGACATTTCAGAAATAGAATTTGAGCCATCTTCTCTTTCTGGGTTTAGATAATGGATCTGAGATAGAAGCATTTGCATTGAGGAATCTATCTGTCCTTGGGTCTTCATGCTTTTCAAACCCAAATGTAGTAGAAAACAAGTCAGAAAACCAATCATTCCATTTAGTCATTTCACTATACATTTTTTTTAAATTTTAAGAAACATTTAAAATATAGAAAAACAGCTATTCATTGGATTCTCATGGTTATATTTCAGGTTATATTTCACAGATGAATGTTGTACTTTCCATATCACATTTTCAAGTCAGGAATATATTTAGGTTAAAACCAATCTTTCCTCTATAGGTTCACATACTGGTGGTATTTAGCCCCTAGTGGCTAGCTAAAAAAAACCCCAACAACAACCCCTCCCACCCCACACCCTTACACCTTTAGCTCTCTGCAGTTCATCCCAATAAACCTTTTCATGCTTAATGCCCATACTCTCCACTGAAAAGCATTGTTTGACAGTCTCCACTGGTTTTCAAACTTGGGTACACATTAGAATTATCTGGGGAGATTTAAAAAAATCCCAGTGTCCAGGCTACTTCCCATACCAGTTAATTTGGAATTTCTAGGGGTGGTGCCCAGCATCAAACACTTAAAAAAACAAACCAAAAAACCTCTGTAGATGATGATTCTGATGTTCAGCCAAGATTAAGGGCCAGTAATATGTTCTGGAGCAGCACTTCCCAAAGCTTAAAGTGCATACGTATCACCCAGGGATCTTCAAATGTGGATTCTGATGGAGTAGTCAGGGTGAGCCCAGAGATTCTGCGTTTCTAACAAGACTCCCAGGTGACGCTGATACTGCTGGTCCAGCGACCATACTTGGAGGATCTAGAGGATCTAGACTACATGCCAGTCATCAACCCGCTGGTTTCCAACTTCCTTTTCTTTGCTCGTGATTTCATATCCACCTATAATCCCCTGCTGTCATCTTCCGTTATCTCTAACTTCTTTTTACTCTTCAAGGGTGTTTCAAATGCCATCTCTTTGAAAGTGTGGTCTATCTTCTCCCTAGTGAGATCCACCTTTGCAGGCTCTTTTAAAAAAAAAATACTTATTTATTAATTTGGCTGTACTGGGTCTTAGTTGCGGCATGCAGGATCTTTAGTTGCAGCATGTGGGCTCTACTTCGCTGACCAGAGATCAAACCCAGTCCCCCTGCATTGGGAGCGCAGAGTCTTAGCCACTGGACCACCAGGGAAGTCCCTGTAGGCTCACTCTTACTTATCGTTAAAGACTTAGCTCTGTTATGCCCTAAGGAAAGTCTTTTCTGATATGCCTTCCCTATAGCCCACTGAGAACAGAGAATTCGTTATTCTAGTTCTCTTCCTAACCCACCTCTCTCTTCCCTTTCCTTCTCCTTTTCTCTCTCTCGTCTTAAGCAAGTCATGGGGCTAAAAACATTTTTTCCTAAGCATTAGTTCTAACTACTTTATGTAATCATAATAAACTACTGCACCATTTAAAAATAATTCCATTTGTGTAGATTTGTTCTTCAACTAATACCAATAAGTGGGACTTAATTTTTGTTTGTTCTTTTCTAGTGACTTGTGATTAAAAAAATATCTGAGGTCACAGGGCCAGTTTTAAAAAAATGAAAAGTAATTACTGGTAAAGTACTGATGTACATGTTGGCTATGGAAGAAAACTCTAACCCTAATAAATTTGTATAGTTAACTTAGTAGTACAGCGAATAATGTTGTTGTTATTATTAAATGTTTATGATGTGCCAGGCACTGTTCTAAGGTGGAGCTCATTTAATCCTAATAACAGTGAGGTACTATCTCTTCCATTTTACAAATAAGAAAATAGAGCCATACAGCTATTATACTGTAGGTGGCACATTTAGTACATGGGCGAGCCAGAATTGGAAGTCAAGCCACCTGGCTCTAGACCTCTGCTTTCGGTTAATTAGGGATTTTTTTAAAGGGAAAGAAAAATGAAAAACACTACATAAAAACATTATCTACTTCAGATGAATTCTGGAAAATATTCTGGAGGGCAGGGTCCTGAATCTGGAGTGAAGCAATTCAGACCATAGTTCTGACTTCCAGGAAGCAGAATCAGGAGGTCTAGGTGAAAAGCCAAACCTATCACTTATTAACTACAGCCTCGGCGATTTTGCTGTCTCTCCTTAGTAAAGAGGAATGAGAATACCTATTTTAATGATTTCCCAGGGCTACTGTGAGAAACGAGTCATATGAAATAACTGAAAGTGTTCTGAAGTATACAGCGATGTGACATGCAGAGGACTTCAGTGATGCTGCTGTCCTGACCTCTCCCACCGCTGTGTTCTAGCACACCTGGCGGCTGTTGCTCTCTGTCCACTGGCCTCCGGAATCCAGGCTCTTTGGGTGCTAGTCTCGGCTCTTGTCTCTCCTCTCTCTTTTTAAAAAATCTATATGGTTTTTAAAGAACTGAAGTAGAGTTGATTTACAATCTTGTGTCAGTTTCACGTGTATGGCACGGTGATTCAGTTATATATACGTATATATTCTTTTTCAGATTCTTTTCCATTACAGGTTATGACAAGCTATTAAGTAGAGTTCCCTGTGCTATGCAGTAGGTCCTTGTTGTTTACCTGTTTTATATACAGTGGTGTGTATATGTTCATCCCAAGCTCCTGATTTATCTTCCTGCTCCCACCTCTTAGCACTACTAATAATAGCTGAATTGACTGAGGGCTTACTGTGGGCTTGCCAGTCACGGTTAAGTGATTTACATGGATTCACTCGTTTAAGTCTAACAACAATTCTGTGAGATATGTTACTCTTATCCTAATAGAGGCGAGGAAATTAAGGCACAGAAGTTAAATAAGCTGGCTAAGCTTACACAGCTAGTAAGCGTGTGATTTACGTTCACTCAGGCCACTTCTGTAACCACATTAAGATTGCTAGCCCAGACTTCTCTCCCTCATCACTGACAAGTATTTAAGGCACTACAGACTGACCTATTTCAGTCCCTAATTTTGTTTTCCTTTTCTTAGGTTCTGTATTTTTGGTAGTGATTACACACAGGACCACAACCCTCACTCCTTCTATGGAGTTAATCTGGTTGTTATACTTCTGAAATGTTCCTCAAATCTGCCCTCTCCTTTCTGTTGTCTCTGCCCAGGATCCGGCCCTCATCCCGTCTCATAACTGAGGTCCTTGTGTTCAAACTCTCCTCACCACTAACTCCCTCTCCTACCACTAGGGCTACCTAAATCCCATCTGACTGTATTATTCTCCTTCGACAACACTTCCAGTGGTACCTTATTGTCTCTGGGATGAAGGCCAAACTCCTAAGCACAGCACATATCACACTGCCCAGTCTTAAATCCCACCCCTTCTTCAAAAGCCAGTTCAAATATGCACTTCAAGAAGCTTTGCAAGATCTCCTCCATTGGCATTTACTACATCTTCCAGTGGATTCTCCTAGTGATTTGTTTATATCTTTTATTATAGCTCTATATTTTGATTTGTGTTACTTACTATCATGTTTGCCTCTTGGACTAGACTGTACAGTTATATGCCCTCAAGTGAGTGGTGATGCTGGGGATAATGTCTTTATTTTTTTTATTTTTTTTATTTTTTTTTTTTTTTGCGGTATGCGGGCATCTCACTGTTGTGGCCTCTCCCGTTGCGGAGCACAGGCTCCGGACGCGCAGGCCTAGCGGCCATGGCTCACGGGCTTAGCTGCTCCGCGGCATGTGGGATCTTCCCGGACCAGGGCACGAACCCGTGTCTCCTGCATCGGCAGGCGGATTCTCAACCACTGCGCCACCAGGGAAGCCCAATGTCTTTATTTTAAATATATTTTTTTAAATTGAAGTAGAGTTGATTAACACAAGTCAGGTGTACAGCAAAGCGATTTAGTTATATATATTTCTATATAAATATATAAATATATATAAATATAAATATATAAATAAATATATATATATATATTCTTCTTCAGATTCTCTTCCCTTATTGGTTATTACAAAATATTGAGTATAGTTCCTGGTTCTATACAGTAGGTCCTTGTTGATTATCTATTTTATATATAGTAGTGTGTATATGTCAGTCCCAACCTCCTAATTTGTTCCTCCCCCACCCCTTTGGTAACCATATGCTTGTTTTCTATGTCTGTGAGTCTCTGTCTTGGAAATAAGTTCATTTGTATCTTTTTTTTCTTTAAGAGTTCACATATAAGCGATATCATATGATATTTATCTTTGTCTGGCTTACTTCACTTAATATGATGATCTCTAGGTCCATCCATGTTGCTGCAAATGGCATTATTTCATTCTTTTTTTTAATGGCTGAAAAATATTAGGATAATGTCTTCAATGCTGGACTCCCTCGACCACCTACACAGTGTGTGTCACAAACTAAGAAGTAAAGGGGCTCTAAATGTGCATGGTCAGTTATTTACAAAAGCTTATCAGCTAATCTGCATTATAGGAAAGTTTCTTTCATCCACGGATGCCAAACTGCATGGATTAAAATATTTTGGGTAAAACCAAACAAATATACTAGAGGACCAGGGACACAGGGGAAAAAATGAGCAAGAACCAGCAGAAGCAGTCGTGCATTGGGTTCCAATTTAGAATTATTATACACAGAATATGAGAGAGCTACATTTATAGTGCATAAAGGAATAGAAGTAAGATTAGAAATATCTTCAGAAAAGAATATGCTATGAAAAAAGTTTTAAAAATATATACTAGAGGGCCGAGGATGAATATGATCATAGATTAGAGGAGCTAGAACAGCTTGGAGATCTCTAGGAAGGAAGAGGTCAGAGGCAACCTTTTACAGCTCTCTATTACTCTTCAAAATGTTGTTCTTTGGGGCTTGATCCTGAGCCCCTTCTTCGCTCACTTTCACTTTCTCCCTAGGTAATCACACCTATTCTCTGGTGTTCCCTTTCTCTGATATTCAGTATTCACCTCTTTAGTGATAACACTCACATTTTTATACGCCTAGCCCAACCTTTCCTCAAAGCTCCAGACCTGTGTATCGACAAAAGCCTGAGTGCTTGATATTCTTCTTAAAACCCATCCTGTTCCTTTTTCCACCACACACCTGCTTACCCTTGAAACCTTGAGTCAAGGCATCATCCTTGGCTCAACCCTTTTTCTTCATCCTAACCCCAAGCCATCAGGTACTGTTGACTTTCCTAAAACTACTGCCCAGGTCCTAGCCCTGCCACCATGGTGGCTTAGCTGGACTACAGCAATAACCTCCTAGCTCGCCTCCTTCAGTTTATTCTTGTTTTCCCTCCAATCCTTCTCTACATAGCTGGTGTGTTTAAAAAAATAAATAAGTAAAACATCAGGTCAGACTCTTGCTTAAAATCTTTCAAAGGCTTCACATTTTTTTAGAATGAAATCCATATCCTATATTCTGGCCTATGATGATGCATTTCTCACTTCATCATGGGCCTGCCTCCCCCCTCACCAGCTCATCAGGCTCTGTTGCACTAATCTTCTTTCATTTCCTCAAATGTGTTAGGCCTTTTCCCACCTAACACATGGGCTCTTGCCCACGTTGTACTCTTTGCTGGACTCCTCTTCTCCTTCTCCCCATTCTTTACACTGTTGGCACCACCTACGAGGTCTTAGCATAAATGTCATGACTTCTGAGGGACTTTCCCCAGCCCCCAAGTCTAAATATGTTCCTGTTATTCTTCCATTGGATTTGGACTTTGTATTTTTAGCCCTTAAACAATTCATGTTCCATCTCTTTCCCCCTTGCAGGCTGAGAGATGCAGAAGGGCAGGGGCCGTGAAGGTTTTATTCACCACTGTATATTATTACTAGCCTTTTCACTCTAAACCAGGTGGAAGGTCAAGTCCTTTTTTGAAGGCATGAATGAAATGAGCCAACTTTTTGGCCTCAGATAAAGTGTTTCCCCCGGGAAGCCTCATGCTGTTGCTGCTGCTCTTGGCTTCCACGTGGCTGTGAGACCCCGAGCATTCCCCTAAGAGGTTTACAATACAGCTGTTCCAGTCTCTTCCAACAGGCGTCTGGGGTACCTCCGTTGTCACAGCCTCACTAATCAGCTCTCTAATGGTATTTTTGAAGGTTATGGCTGTGAAGTTTTGCTTTATTTTAAAAAAAAAAACCAAAAAACTGAGTATTTTCACTGTGTATTGTATGAAGAAATTTACTACAGTTTGCCTTTGTTACGTACATTTGATTGAAAATTTGCTTTTAGGTTTCTGATAATCATCAAGTACTATTCAACTATTAATATGAGTAATAGTTAAGAGCTAGGCTCTGGTTGAGTTAAAATTTTATTCTTTTGCTCATTAACTATAGGACCTTGGGTAAATCATTTAATTCTTCTAAATTTCAGTTTCCTTGTTTATTAAAAAAGAGATAATAGTAGTTACGTTATAGCATTGTTTTGGGGACTCTATGAGGTAATGTATGTAATGATCTTACCTAGTACCTGGCATATAGTGATCTTTTATAGACTATGACTATTATTATTATTATTCATAACTAATTTTAGAAAGACAGCTTAGTGGAATCGGACACTAGGTGAAGTGTCAATAATCTTGAGGCCAAGTCCCAGTTCTTCCAGTCACAGCTGTTTGAAAGAATAAATGTCAGATGACCTCTCCAAGCCATAGTATCCTCATCTGTAAAAGGTAGCAATCAAAATTGGTCTCCTCTTCCTGGAGGCTTGTTTGAAGGATTAAATAAGACAAAAACGTAAATGCATTTTATAAACTATAAATCACTATATATTATGTATAAATGTTATACTTATTTTAAGCCATCAGCTTTTCCCTTACATTAAAAATAGGATGGCTGTGACTCAATATTAAAGAAAAGCAGGGTAGAGTTCAGATAGCTCAAAATTCAACTGGTTACAAAATGCAGAATAAAAATTTTGATGTCACCATCTGAGACTCAGTGAAATTGGGTCACATTCCATGTGCTTAGTTGTTCTGTTATTTAAAAAAAAAAAAAAAAAAAAAAAAAAAAAAAAGGCCAGCAGGGCCATAAGAACTTTCAATATACTTGCAAATTGATTTTTCCAGAGCACACATTCAGTGTCCTGGAATTCCAGGCAGTCTTCTTGGACTCATTTTCTAAGTTCACTTATGAAAGGCAAATACCACCCTGGAGAGTAAAATGAGGCTTGCAGTCAAATCGCTGTTCTTTCCATCTGACACATTAAGTTTGCTTTATGCTGAAGCTATTTTCACATTCATATGAATTCTCCTAGTGAGTTTCTCTCCCCTTTGAGTGGTGTAGCAAGTGAGCCAAGGCCCTGCCAACAGCTTTACAGGGTGGATTATTTATCATTTTAAAAATCTTGTACATTTAGTGACCTAGTCATTTCTGTATTAATTCACTCTAGAGGACCCTGGAAGCATAGCACTGTCACATATTTTTTGGTGTCATTTATTCATAGATATTAGGTATATATTACTCTAGAAAAATGGCTCAGCTGGTGTTGATAACCTTTTTGGTTTTCTCCCACCCAGAGTTTGAGACTATTACTGAACAAGTTGCTAAACTTTTAGGGGCATACTAAAGCTGATTGAACTCTCTTCTAGTTTTATTTCATTTATCAGAATTGCTTAAACACAGCAATTTAAGACTGCAAAATCATGCTTAGTGTTTTATTAATCTGCTGTATAGCCAAAGCAGTCTCGAGAAAGAAGAACAGAGCTAGAGTTATCATGCTCCCTGACCAGACTATACTACAAAGCTACAGTAATCAAAACAGTATGGAACTGGCACAAAAACAGACACATGGATCAATGGAACAGAATAGAGAGCCCAGAAATAAACCCACACACTTATGCTCAGTTAATCTATGACAAAGCAGGCAAGAATATACAATGGAGAAAAGACAGTCTCTTCAATAAATGATGTTGGTAAAACGGGACAGCTACATGTAAAAGAATAATATTAGAACATTTTCTCACAACATATAAAAAAAACACCTAAAAATAGATTAAAGACCTAAAAGTAAGACTGGAAACCATAAAAGTCCTAGAAGAAAACATAGAATACTCTTTGACATAAATTGTAGCAATAGGTTTTTGGATCTGTCTCCTAAGGCAGAGGAAACAAAAGCAAAAATAAACAAATTGTACAGAGGAGTGGATAAAGAAGATGTGGTACATATATACAATGGAATATTACTCAGCCATTAAAAAATGAAATTCCGTCATCTTCAACAACATGGATGGACCTGGAGGGTATTATGCTTAGTGAAAGAAGTCAGAGAATGACAAATACTCTGTTATTACTTATATGCAGAATCTAAAAAATACCCATATGAATATAACAAAACAGAAATAGACTCACAGATATAGAGAACAAACCAGTGGTTAACCAGTGGGGACAGGGAAGGCAGGAGGGGCAAGACACAGGTATGGGATTCAGAGGTACAAACTACTATGTATAAAATAAATAAACTACAAGGATATATTGTATAGCACAGGGAAATATAGCCAATATTTTATAACAACTTTAAATGGAGTATAATCTATAAAATTTTTGAATCACTGTGTTGTACATCTGAAACTAATATTAGAAATCATCTACACCTCAATTTAGAAAAATCTTGTATATGTCTTTTACCAGATTCAGCTGTAAGACATGCATAATGGGTGGGTTCATTGTAGATATTGCCACACTGATGTCATCCTTAATTTTCTCATCTCTCACCCTTGTCATCTGACAAAAAGCAATTCATGTCACTATCTCTCGATTCAGCCTACCCCTTACCATCCTTACTGCCCAAGCCAGCATCTTCAGTAGTTTAATAGGTTTTCTGCTCATCCATTATTGCCACCTCCAATTCATTCTGTGCCCTGCAACTAGAGTGTGTGATGAGAACCTAAACTTTTAGTGAAAAGAAGCTTATGAGGCCCAGATATTCCGATTTTTCCTACCTCTCCAGACACAATGACAAAACCTTCTGCAAGCTACACTGACCTGTTCTCCTTTCTTGTTTCTTCCCAGTTCTGGCCTTTGCAGAACACTGGAGCCTGTGCCTAGGAAGCTACCCCAAACACCATCCAATTTCCTCCCCTTTACCCAGATGAATCCTGTTCATCCTTTAAAACTAAGCTCAAGCATCATTTTCTTAGGGAAACCTTCCCTGTCACCCTCAGACCAGGTCAAATCTCCAGTTAACAGGGTTGAGTGTGTGGGCTCCAGAGGCAGCCTGTTAGGGTTTGTATCCTTTCTGCCACTTTTTATTTAGGTGACCTTGGGCAATTTGGGGCCTGTTAAATGGGGATGATAAAGGCACCGATCCAAGAGAATTAAATGAAGAGTACACCTGAAACACTGGAAGAGTATGTATGGATAGCAAAGGCTGTTATTTCCAGAGCACTCTGCAATTCTTAGGAGTTTTCTCAATGCCTTAAATAGTGAAGTGACTGACTACCGTTAAATCTCCAAAATGTAAGGTCAGAGAGGGCCAGTACCTCCCTAGTGTTGTTTACCGATGATTTCCCAGTGCCTAGGCAGAAAGCGTCACAGAGAGGAAATGAAATAAATCTTTAAGTGAATAAATACAGAATAAGTTGTTTTTGGAGGTGGAGGGATGCAGAATTTCTTTGGGCCTTAGTTACAGTTACCTTGCGTACAAAATTTGGGGCAGTGAGACTCCGTGATTTCTCAGTTCCTTGCAGGAGTGCTCCGAGTACCAGGATTCTGGTAACTGGGGAACGGCAGATGAGTGCAAGTGGAAACTGGGGTCTGTTTGCTCTTTGTTACTTGGGGCTATAGGAGAACTGTTGGTGAGCAGCCCTAAAGGACTCATCCTGCTTTATCTCACAGACTTACACAGAGCTTTTCAAAGCCCTATCCGCTCTTTCACCCCAAATGGGCTTCTGAATTGTAGCTACATAGAAAGAAACAGCACAAAGTTCAGAAAACAGTGTTAAAGGAAAATATCCTTCTCCATGAAGAAAAGTTCAGACAACCTTAAACAAAGCTCACTAAACATTTTAACTTTGAAAACATAGTAGTGCCATTAACCTCCTATTTAATTTGCTTTGGTTTATACAAAATATATGAAGTAGTATATAGGGATTTTGCTCATTTCATTTAAGCTTGGCAACCACTGTATTTCAGCCAAAATTATACTCTTAGATGCTGTTGTGGTAAAATGGTGACAAGCTGGTCAATACAAATCTCCAAATACATTTGTATGAACTGTTTGTTGCCAAATACTCTTCCTGTTAGAGAGAATAATGCTACTGCACTTCACAACTAAGCCTTCGCTCTGAAGAGGAGACTCAACAATCACTATTTACATTTGCTTCTGCAACCATCATTTATATTTAAATTCCTAATTTGTGAAGAGGTGGTTTATGGACTGAGCTAGAGGCCACAGTTTTCGTGTGCAGATGTATGTGTACATGAACGTGAAAATGGCCACCAACTGCCTGTTGGATATTCAAAGCTGCGATGCGGCGCAAAAGAGAGGAAGGGGGGTGGCAGGGGGATGGAATGTCTTATCTGGTGAAATGAGAAGTTTCACAGGAAGTTACGTCTTACTGTTGTTGATAAGAGCACACTTACCATCTTGACTGACCATTTACTGTTATGAGTGACTCTTCTTTTCCACATGCCGGATCTCCTTCTTCGTCTTCATCTTATAACCTTCTCCCTGCTTTAAAAGGAACGTACACGTTAAGATTTCATGGTGAGAGGGTTTTCGTTAAAAAGCAGTTTTTCATTCTGGTCCCTTGAGGCTGGATTAGGATAAGCGAAACACAGTTTCAAGTACTTTGTCACTTCACGTTCCCACATATAATCTATTTGCCCCAAGCACACAGCTCAGCAGCGTCCGGGCGAGCGAGGGAGCCCCGTCAGAAGGAACACGCCGCCGTGCTTCACAGTGATTCAGTAGGTCAGTGATCAGTCAAACAACGGGGCAGCTGTCCAGTTCCTGTAAAGCTAGAGGAGATCATCACTCACAAAACTCTCACGGCACTCAAACCCCAGTTATAAAAATATTAGTAAGTTATAATTTATGCCTTTTTAAGCCAGCAGAATGTGAAATAACCTGTTGTGATGAGACTGAAATTTCTCAGTAAAGCACTAATCGTGAACTAAAGACCATGGAAATGCTGTTGAGCTGAGAGACTTTTTCTTTTTTAATTTGTGGAGTTACCAAGCCCGTCCTCTTACACCAGACCAGGCAGGCATCCCTTTTCCATAAAATAAGACCCGTCTTCACCAAGCGCCAAGGACACGCTTCTCTAAGAGCAAAGTGGTTGCACAAATACTCAGCTTTTACCCTATTTATAATGGAGAACACAGTAGCCTTCCCAATTTTCTCATTTACTCCTTAGAAATTTTCAGTTTACTTTTTTCTTATGTAAACACAGGCTATCAAAGTTTCTCTTTTTTCAATGAAAAGGGTAAAGGTCTGAGAAAGGGAAAGAAATGAAAAATAAGCAGAGATGTTTCCTCTGGGAGCTAGAGATTCACTTGCTGAGTTACACTGCTCAGTGATGACTTTAGTTCTTTAACTGGCACATTGGAAATGGGCTGTTATTAACCCAGAGAGGAGAATCCTCCTCAGGTTAAGATGGGGGAATTCATATTTCCCTGTAGAATATACTGGAAAGAGAAAATGTATAGATTACATGTTAAGGATTTCGAGACGAGCTTTTTGTCATTCTAACTTTTAATTAAACCCTGTGCATCTGCTGGAAACAAGTGCTCTCTATCTGGGTCCCAGGTAGGCAATGGGCTGCAGGTAAAGCACTGGGCAGGGGTGGGGCATGGCCGAGGGGTTTGGTGGTGGTAGAGGGTTTTTAATTTTGTCTCCCATGCTCGAACCGGCATGTTCCAACCTCCATAAATGAAATGATCTCTGTGAAAACTCTGAAGATAGTAAGAGTACGTACTGTTAAAGAATGTTAGGAAGGAAAATCTTTTTCTTTGACCCTCATCAAACGCACAAGATGTCAAAAGCAGCAAATGCTTCAAGCTGCCACACTGCAGATGCCAGCCTGTTAGCAGCCTATTCTAGAGAGTTCACAAAGCTTTTATTCTCTACTTTCTTTTTGACAGTCCCTCTCCATTACCACGTCATCATATTTTCTCTCTTGTGGGATAACAATTCGTCTTAGTACTTTCCGAGTGATCTGTAGGAAGCAATAGTGAAAAGGAGAGATTTTCCTGTTTTCTATTTTAAGAGGTGACACTACAGCAAACAAACGGTAGAACATCTAAACCCCAAGAGAAGCATGAAACCCCAGTGATGATTACTTTTCTGGTGATGAGGTTGCCTTCTTCATCAGTAAACTGTTCTTCTGTGACAGATTCACCAGGAATGTTTTT
Organism: Kogia breviceps; assembly: GCF_026419965.1. Taxonomy (NCBI): domain Eukaryota; kingdom Metazoa; phylum Chordata; class Mammalia; order Artiodactyla; family Physeteridae; genus Kogia; species Kogia breviceps. The sequence continues at coordinate 73,445,738 of NC_081311.1, read as the reverse complement.
TGCTTCCTCTCCCTAAAGGATGTGGCATAGAGATTAGCAACATACTAGATGGATAGATCTCCACATCACTCCATACACCACACACATGCTCTGTGGAATTGTAGAAAAAGAAAGTATAAACTCTACTTGCAATTCCAGGGCAAGGGGAAAAGGCTGACTCCACGGATGGTTATTTAGCAGTCAACAACATTAAAAGCACTAAACCTCAAGTAGGTACAAGAATGATGGTTAGCAACAAACTCCAAGAAGGAAGAATTTGAAAATACGTAATCACAGAATACAGTTATACAGAGACAGACAAACAAAAAGGTTTCATTTGTTGAAAAAAGATTTAGCTAACGATTAGAGCTCTAATTTAGATCATTTCACTTTGAATAATGTTTCTTCATTAGTCCTGCGAAATCTCTCATTTTGGTGGATTTCCTTTTGTCTGATTTGAATTGAGGTAGCACCTTAGTTGGGGTGTTAATCACCCTTTGTTAGTTTGTTAAATTTAAAAATTCCTTTACTAAAGGCAATATTTTTTCAAATACTATGAGAAAAGTTCAGGATACAGAGAAAACCTTATTTCTTATTTTCAGACTGAGCCTTTCATAAGTTGTAAATGAGAATAATTAATGTCTGATGAAGTACACAGTTTCAGAATATTATCAAGTGAATGGGTCTTATGTGATGACTGATTGATTACTAAAGGAATGTAAGAGGACAGCCTTTCAGTTAGTGACTGCTATCTGATTTAGAAGGGGAAACGGTCAAGGATCTTCCTCTGGTGAGTTAACAAAAATTGGGATAAATTCTTCACTTGCCCAGGTGGCATCATATTTTCCCGCTAACAGGCAGGTCAGTAGATTTAGATGGCTCCTTAGTGTCTATTAGCTCTATGATTGTGTGATAAAAAAACCACTCAGAGAGCAAATATAGGGCTGTATTTGTAACACATTACCTTCTTCACTGGTGTCAACTTTAGGTCAGTCTCACTTACAGTTTTGGGGAACAAGGACAAACATCTTAAGTGCAGACCCATTCTAGAGACCTACTGACTTGTTAATCATACTTCTTTTGTTGAAGAGGTGACCTGTGCAGTGCTATAGTACTGTGTACTGTAGTTATTGTACACCTGTAGGTTTTTTAGGAAAAATGGCAAATCACAAAGAAGACAGCTGCATTTCTGGGAGAGCCAGGATTCTAACCCTTTCAGTGTTATTGTCATGGGAAAGGTAGTAGCTCTGTTAATTTTGTCAGTGCCAGCCAATGGTGAGAAAATTCTATGATTGTTTTATGTCACAACCAGTAGAAAGGCAGTTGTGGTTTAAAACAACAGAGTAGAGACTGAAACACTACCTTGTTCTGCTAACAAAATTCTATTTTTATTCTTTTTTCTTTCTCCAAAGTGACTTTGTATTCTTATAGATTGTGGGCTCATAGGTGGGATGTTTGACTCATTTTACCTCACTGTGGTATAAAGGTGAGATGAAAATAAAACATGATGTTTCTTGCTGCTCATGCTTGCTTCAAGGTTCACCTTGAACCTTGCTTATGATTAGTTTCAATTAGCACAGTTAAGCGAGGGAAGGAAATGGGAAAAAATTTTAGTGCATTCCTGCCTGAATGCACTAAAATCTGCAACAAGTTCTTATGGGAGTGTTATTTATGTTTCCTATGGTTGATTTCATATATCTGGAAAAAAAACAATTTCATTTTATTTTACAAGTAAAGGCTCAAAGACAGCAGAAAAGCCAAAAAAAAAAAAAAAGGGTCATGAAAAGTTTCACTATAGTTTAAACAAGTATAAGCGAGATATGTTTGAACTAACTCTTGCACATGTCTAGCTCTTTGAGTGTTAAGACAATTCCAGGATCCCAGGAAAATCCATTAAAATAGCATACTATTACGTATGTTATAAGTTGACCCTTTGGTGGGGAAGGATGCCAATTAATTTGCAGACAGTCTCTGAAATGTGCAGTAGGTATATTTATAAGCATAGCGAATACATTTAGATACATTGATTTATATTAATAGCCTTAGAAAAAAGCGAAGCCCTAGTTATAAATAACAAGCCATATAGGTTGTTGAGATCTGCTGTGGTATGTGGGCATTTTCATTATTTCCTACTGAAAATTCATACTGCTTACGTATAATTAAAGGTGAAGATACTTCTCTTAGTCTTTTTTTTTTTTTTTTTTGGTACGCGGGCCTCTCACTGTTGTGGCCTCTCCCGTTGCAGAGCACAGGCTCCGGATGCGCAGGCTCAGTGGCCATGGCTCACGGGCCCAGCCGCTCCGCGGCATGTGGGATCTTCCCGGACCGGGGCACGAACCCGCGTCCCCTGCATCGGCAGGCGGACTCTCAACCACTGCACCACCAGGGAAGCCCCACTTGTCTTAGTCTTAAATGGGCACTAACTATAGTCAACTAGTGCTTTATATAAGGTCAAAATAAGATATATGATTATGTAGAAACTCACTAAACTGAGGGAATGGATTAGATAGTAGTTGACTGGATAGATAGGAAAGTTAGTAAGGAGTCACAAAATACATTAAAAAAAATTTCATCCATCTTTAATTCTATCAGGTACATTGGAGATCAGGTGTTACCAAGGTGTTACTTTAGGGCCTCTCTTTAATGAGAGAAAATAATCTCTAATTAGTTTCTAAGGTTCTTGAAAATCTTTGTACTTTTAAGTAAATAAAATTTCCCCGCTAGTTTTGGTGATGGCATTATTTTTGGCAACACCTACCCACACTTTTTTTTCTTTCCTACTTCAAAGGAAAATTACAGCACATATGGTGTCACAGTATCATTCCTGGTGGCCACCTTTGTGAAGACTACTGTACTTTCCTTTGGACCCCTGCTGGAAACATTGCATTTAAAAATTTTTATTCCTCTCTCCTTCTTGAATAAAATGAAAAAATAACAACGTGAAATGTACCAATTTGCTGTGATGTACACAACATTAAAACTTGAACTTTCAAAAACATGAGATGAGAGAAACTATATATGTAAACTTAGCAAATTACTAAGCAATATGTATTCTGAGAAACCCGCTTGCTGGGGATGTATGTGTATATGTATATAGCACATGTATATTCTGTATACACATACATATTGGTGTATGTGTATAAAACGATCTGAAGCTTGTGAACAATCATTACCTTGTTCCATCGTTCCAGAACAATGGTTATCTGAAGCTTGTGAACAATGGGAAGTGGAATGGATAGATTGAACTTTTTGTATTTTTGAGTTGTTTGATGGGGGGAAACATACATGTAAACCCTTATTTTGAAAGTCAGTAAAAAAGCTCAGAAGTAGAAATAAAAATATAGTTGAACTATATAGTAAAACTTCAGTTATTTGAATCTAATCAAACTTAACAATGGTTTGAGTTGGTTTAAAGTTTTTACCTTTGTAATCACTGCATTTGCTAAGCAAATAATGTAAACAAGCTCATAGGGACTGGTCAATTTAAACTGCTTCCAAGCATTTGAAACCACTGTGATATTATCATATTATATAGAAATAAATGAATATGCTTATAAAATTTTAAAATCCCAAAACAAATGGGAGAGTTTGTTAACTTGACTCATTTCTTAAGGACTTGAAAATATTAAATGTAAAAATATAAAAACATAAAAAAGAATGAATCCACATGTGAAATTAAAGAGAAAAATCATAAAATTCTACTTTCACTCCATTTATTATACTAGTTGAATGGCTAAGAACACAGATTTGCCTAGACTTGTGATAATGGAATCCTGAATATATCTACTGCTTTCATTGACACTTCCTGGCCAAAGCTAGCTCTGGGAAGGATGGAACAGCCACCAAATAGTTTTCCACTCCAGGATTCTAAGTCCTAGGGGAATTACTGTGGCTGGTTCAGTCCAAGGTTGGACAGCCTCCATGAAGTCGGTCAAATTCCTAGCATTCTGGCCCCATCAAATAGTTTCCAGGAAAGATAGCTCAATGCTGCCTTCTTCTATGCCACCAGAATAGTCTAAATGGCCAAGTGCCTAATTTAGTCTAGGAAAAGGTATTCCTTTTTTCTTTGTTCTGGACAAGAAGGAACACAGTATTGTGGAAAACGCAGGTAGGAGGCACTTCTCTAGAGGACCAGGGGTTAGGTTCTGGCCTCAGAACGGTTACCACCCAGCTGTGTGGTCTTGGGTAACTCAATTCATCTCCGATCCTTGGTTTTTGTCATCTAGGAAAAGAAGTAATTTTAGTCTCAATGACTCCTTTAGGTCCTAACATTGTCATTTTATGTGTTTTGACAGAGATGGATCCCATGTCACATTTACCGTGTAGTACTGCAGCCTCAAGCTCCTTTACATTAAAAAGGTACCAACAGGGCTTCCCTGGTGGCGCAGTGGTTGAGAGTCCACCTGCCGATGCAGGGGACGCGGGTTCGTGCCCCGGTCTGGGAAGATCCCACATGCCGCGAAGCGGCTGGGCCCGTGAGCCATGGCCGCTGAGCCTGCGCGTCTGGAGCCTGTGCTCCGCAACGGGAGAGGCCACAACAGTGAGAGGCCCGCGTACCGCAAAAAAAAAAAAAAAAAAAAAAAAAAAGGTACCAACATATGGAATAAAGAGAAAAGGCAACAGAAATGTGATCTTTTTCAACTGCCCCTAAAATCTAAACAGAAAAATATTAACCAGAAAGATTTCTATGTATGTCACTGACAAAGACTTTTTCTTACACCTATAGCTTCCAATTATAATTATAGCTATCCTTAAGCTTTTGGTTTCTCTGTCACATATGAAAGACATTTCTCAAAGCTTGTTTTAGTGATTCCATTCTTTATACAACGCCCTCCGCACTTATAAAACGCGTTCTCTGATGTTTCCACTCAACCTCCCTAAAATTACACTGACTTCAAGAAGTGAAGATTTGAAGAGAACACAGTCTCCTCTGTTTTATGAAGCCTACAACATCAGTATATTTCAGTCTTTTAAACTTAAGCTCTTAATAAAAATGTTAATATATATAATTATATGTTAAGCTTAAATATATAAATAACTCATTCTAACAAAATTACTTAAAAGCTAACTTGCTAATGCATGTTCTAGAATTCTAGGAGACCAAAAGAAATAACCCTCATTGACTTAGGGAGGGGGTTGATGTTTCTATTGTTTTAATATTCTCCAGAGTAAAACTTCTCTACACTTTCTCCCACTGTCTATGCAGGATTGTGCTTATTTTCTTCTGTCATATATAGAGGAGTCAACTTCTGTACTGGGCAGCTATTATAAAGAAATGAGGTGAATTTGATGCAACATGAGTATGTCATATGTTAAGCATAAAAAAGCAAGTTACAAGACAGTATGTCTGGTGTACTTTTTCTAGATGTTTCACTTTAGTGTCTTCAAGAAGTAATACTTTAATCATGGGACTAGCAAAGCCTGAACAGAGTATGGCTTTACATGTTCAGAAAAACCAAATTAAGGATTTCTTCCCCCTAATCCCAGAAAATGTGTGGGAGGTGACTGATTATGAGGACTTCATAAATAGCAGGCCGAATGCTTGCAAATATGCTAGATACCAGTAAGTAATTTGGATTGCCCGTGTGGAATTTTCAAAGTGATTCATACTTTTTTTTCATGGCCCCTATTGAGCTTAAGGTTGATTTGTGGATAATTTAGGATTTAGACAAGGACTGATTTTCTTCTCTAATGTTTCCAGAGTCTTAGAAAAACTATACTAGAGCAGATTTGGCAGATTTTCTTCTCTTCTTTCATCTGATCTACAAGAAAAGTACAAGCAGCAGGATTAAGACGTTTTGGATACCTAAGCCAACTTCCCTACGTCTCTGGTTTGGTGTCCTGACACTTTGGAAATGGGTGATAAGTTTGATAAATGGTTTTCAATAGATATTTCCTTTCCTTTCTTTCTCTTCAGAACTGCCAACCAAGGAGCCTCAAGTTATTTGGACCACATTCAAAGGACTGTGTATTGAAAATGGCTTCCTAGTTCTCTGCACTCAATTATTCTAACATCAAGAGAGATCTCTCTAAAAGCAGAGTAATGAAGACAAGCAGCAGACTGCGAGAAGCTGTCTGTAGGACCTCCCGTACATAAGGTCAGTGCTTCAAAAGGCCTTTGTGGGGGAAATCAAGACTTATTCATAGTATTCAGCTGTGCTGTAACAGGGTAGAATTACATTTTTCACTTCCAGTAAGAGCTGCTTCCTCTACTTACAAATACAGCCTTAAAAAAAAAAAAAAAAAAAAACAGCCTGATTTTTTGTATGTCAGTCAAGTTAAAAACCTATTTCAGAAGTTTTTGCTTGGTTTGCATCATGTCATATACCTCCATGCCAGGCTATAACACTGAAGTCTTAGTCATTGATTGATAACGAAGAACTGGTTTTCACTTAAAAACTGTTAAGGCTGAGAAGGGAGCCTTTTAATTCTTTCATTCTCTTTCGTCTTTATCTTACCTCATACTTCATTACAGCCTCTGGGGTTTCAGTTGAACATTTCGTTTGATCTGAACTATTCTCTCACCAAGGTAGAATCTTTGTTCACACATAGAACACTTCTCCAAGGGAAGCAGTATACAAATGCCAAGAATTCTCAGATAAAATTACAACTGCCACATGTCAAACACAGGCCTAGACAGAATACTCACTACCATGCAACGTGAGTTTTTCCTTTTGGTGGTTGTTTTTATAAGTTTTCAAATATGCAAAGAAACATACAGAGCCATTTAGTTACCAAGCATGCTGAATTTTCCAAACCACAAGAAAGGTTCTAATAATACAGCAATGCCCCATACTGATCCGGCTTCGGGATACCTTTATAATCAAACGCCGGCGAATAACTCGGGTAGTGACTCTCCGTTCTTCCTCTGAGCTTGAATCACTCTCACTGCCTTTCAAGTCCTAAGTAAATGCATTTTTAGTAGAATTTTACCATCACATTTAAAATAAAAGACATTCTGAGAAGGGAAATCAAGAAAGAATCTTTCACTGCTGGTTCCCCGCACTTAAGGAAAATCATGATGTATATTTGTGGAAATCTTAAAAAAAATTTAAGTGGAAGAAAGTTTTGAGCAGAATTCTAAATGAAATTACTCTGTATGTGTATGTATATATGTGTATATAAATATATATAAAGTATACATAAATAATATATATATTTAATTACCTTGATCTTTACCTGCATATGTATATTCATATATATATGCTTATGTGTATATACAAATGCAATGCATATGTAAATGCATAAGTATATATATGCAGGTAAAGATCAAGATAATAAAATTGTAAATTATTAAAAATAACAGTGATGGAGACTGGCATCAGAAACTACATACATGCTACTAATTATTAGTTTGGGGAAATAATATAGATTTAAAGCTAGTTTAAAAATAAATATTATACATTTGACATGAATGTATAACCTTACAGTTAAAGGCCATCTTTCACTTGATCTACAGAAAGAGGCATAGTATTTCTGATTTTTATGATATTTTGGTCAGATTTGACAACTTTATCAAAAGCTATTTTGAACTTTATGAAAAGTATACAATTTATATCAGCATAATTTGCCAGGAGATTTTTATCAGCATAATTCATACCTAATACGTAATTGGAACTCAGTAGGAGTTTATTCAAATGAATGAAAGAATGTAAAATATTTGAAAGCCTGAGGTTTTATTTTAAAGAACTAATATGAAATTAGAATAGAAACAACATTGCACAGACAAGAATATAGTACAGATAAGAATACAGTAATTACACAAAATATTACTTTTTAGGCAATAAGGATAGGAATAAGGAAGAACTACCAAGTGATAAACAGTTCATAAGACAAAGTGAAAATTATCTTCAGCTTCTACTTAAATATCATGGTCAGGAGTATACACTGAAAAATTTTATTTCTAAATTTTAGTGGTGGAGTTCTGAAAACAATTCTAGTATTTTATTTTCTAAGTGTACTAGTTACGCCAAATCTGACAGTCCCAGAGATAGAAATTGTAGTTAATATCCATTGGAAAAATCAATGGCAGAATTGGTAAAAATAGGAAAAAAAATAAGTAAAATTGTTACAGGAGGTGTAAGTGTTAGTAAAAATTATTAATGAAATGTTAGTCAAATAGATAACAAAGCAGGCCATTTTTTACCAAAGGTAAACTTGCCAAATATTTTTAAATGTTATAGTAATGTCAACCTTAACTTTGTAGGACATTTCATCTGAACAAAATACCCTACTGAATAATATGGTATGAAAAGGAAATAGTTTTCAAGTTTCTTACTCCTTGCAAAGATACTGGCTACTAAATTCCCCATTACTTTAAAATTGTTTTAGAAAAGGACCATAAATTCAGGACACTTAGAATGACCTAAATATTGTGAAAGGAGGCCCTACAATGGCTCAGAAAAAGCAGAAAAAGGTAAGACGAATTCATATTGCAAAAGAATTACTAATCAGCATTTAGCAATTAATAGATTAGATGAGGCAGAAGAGAAAATTCAATCTGAATTATCCATACCCGGAATCTTAGACTGGGGAAAGGTTTTTCACTTGAAACATTTAAAAGAAGAAGAACATATGTTAATGCAAACACTAACAACAAACCTAGATGTCAATTATAATCCTATCAAGGATCATCTGAGACCAGCCCCTCACATAAAGAAAAAGTGGCCATTTGGCTGATGTTTATTTCCATTTTCTCCAGGGAGTCTCTGCCAGTCTTAAGGTAAAGGGTAGAGAGAAGATGGTAGTAGAATCTTGATCAGGATTCCTTTTAGAGAATTCGCTATGCAGTGGCACAGAGGGTAAGTAGGAGACCAAATGGAATTTTCTCAGTATTCCTTGCCATGGGTTGCGGCATGTAAAGAGGTGGAAAGCAGCAGGATTTTTACCTTGTAACAGCAGGCAGTCATCCGTTTAAGAGCCGCACCCGGACTTTTGACCTGATTTTTCAGGGGACAAAAAGGGGGCTGTTTTCTGAGATCATACATCCAATGACATAGTTGATTACTATTGTACTATGGTCTAGCCACAAAAAATACATCCTGGACTTCTTCAAATTTCTTGTGAGGTCAGACTCTTATGTTCCAGAAGCTTTAACTTCACTATGAATTGCTATGCTCCTGAAGCCTTTATGCATTGGAGTAGGACCAGTGACCAATGCTAAAGGCACAAACTCATTTATAAGAAATCTCGAAAACATTTTCTGACAGTAATTATTTTCCATTACTGATGAATTCAGCTGCATTTCCATTCAGGGTTAAGACTTTCTTTTTCAAATCCTCTTTATGCCTTCTCCATGGTTCCCCAATGGGCAATATGTAGGCACATGTATACCATCGAAATGCTTACTTACATATTTCAGAACGTCCCTATCGATTTTTAATAGGTTTTTGCACAATACATTTTCATAGTTAAAACATCACTATGTTACTTCTCCTCCCTATATTTTGCAGGCTCATTTTAAAAGGGAACATTCTATCCAAAGTCATATTGCTTAAACATGCTAAGAGGTAATTAAAAGGCAGAAAGCAATACTCAAAACAACACTCGTCAGGAAGGAAATGAAAGAAAGTCCTGAGGATTTTATTTCCTCTCACTTTCCCTCCTAACAAGCAGGAAAGTGATCCAAAAAATAGCCTGCAGGAGGGAAAGGGAAGGATATGATTAGTTAATAAGCCAATAATTAGCTCCTGAGTGATTAGGAGTTTACTAAATTTTTCTAAACCTCAAATTAATCACGGCCTCATTATTTTACAAAATATTTGTTTCTTTTTTTTTTCTACCCCAAAACACTGTAGAAGATCTTACGTAAACTAGATGTTTTAGGGAAAACTTCAAGTACTACTATTCCAAAGATGTATAACACTCAGTCTATTTCTCCTGCTTAGTTCATGAAAAGACACAAAAATTGAGAGAGCAAAAAGCAGTCACAAATATAGGAAACAGAACTGATCTTAATTTTCTTATATCATCTATGAATCATAATTTCAATTAAAAAATTTTTAATATCTTAAAATGTTTACCCTCAAAGAATAATGAAATCTATTAGATGGTAGCACAAAAACATATAAGTACAAAAAGCAAGCAGATAATTATATGACAGTAAGGTTTTTTAAATTATTAAAAACAAATATTGAGATAATTATCAACTTAGATATGAAAATAATTCAAATGATACTTTCAATGTTGCATTTCTAAATGCCGTCAACCAACAGTAGTACACCCACCTCATTTTAGGCTTGGGAACTGTGTTTCTTCAATTTTTAAAACACCCTTTCAGGCAACAGACCTTATAGGATAGAACTCTTAGATGGGTCAATGCTAGCGACTCTTTTAAATTGTGCAAAAGAACCAGAAAGGGTCAGGATAATTAACCTCCATCCTCAAGAAAGAAGACTAGGTTGGGAGTGAGGAAACCTAAATCCCAGAGAAAATTAAAACTGGACCTTAAGCTACTTACTTAACATCCCTGTATTCGTTTCCCTCCTGAAAAATGGCTAAGAAGATGTTTATTCCTTTTTTCTACCCAATGAAAGAAGGGATGACAAATAGCATATATTTTACTCATTACTTTCTTTACCCCCATTATTAGTATTACAATTTTCAATCACACATTGATAATTTGGAAGTAGTAATGAACACTGGGCCCAGTGCTACAAGATTATCAAAAGCACTGAAGCGTCAGTACTTTCAGCTTAAATGACAGCACATGACGTACCTTTTGCTCAGACCCGTTGGATCCCTCTTCTTCGTGGAGGTGAAGCCTTGGCTTGCCATCTGCAGGAGTAGTCCTACTCATCTTTTTCATACTGACAGGCACACAGGGTTTAGGCTCTTCTATGACAAACTTGCTGGTCTCTTCGAGAGCTTTCTGATATGCCACTAGTGATGATGCTGGTTCATCAACACGGCCAGAACCTTGTATTTTTGGTTTCAGAGTTTCCTTTGCACTCTGTTTCCCTATATCATTCTGGGATTCTGAAAAGTAAGATTTTGTCTTTGCTTCTGGAGTGACTTCTGCATGGCTTCCATTTGCTTCAAATTTTCCAGGTTCCCCTTTGAGATACGAGGTAATGGAATCTCTACACTGGTCAGGGCTACAACAGAGAAGATGTGGAAATTTATAATGGTAACATATGGCTGCAAACGGGCTTCAAAAGCTCTCAATTTTCAACAGCCGTGTTTTTAACTACTTTTAAAGACATACAGTAGAAAAGCATGAAAAAATCTGGTCATCAGATTTCAAACTGTGAGGGCCTGTTTACGGGTGTGGGTGGGGGGTGAGGAGATGATACACAGGCTCCAGGCATCCTCTGCACCCCAACTCCCAGACTAGCTGGCTGGCTGTGCTGTCACTGTTTTTGTTTTGTGTTGTTTAATTGTACTTACACAGCTCCTTGGACTCTGTATCTTTAAAAAAGTAATCCTGAGAGGTTCATGGACATACCCAGAGTTCCAGACCCACCAATCTAAAAGAGGAGGCAATCTCAAAATGCTTTTCTATTGCCAGTGAAAAAACTGATGACTAAGAACAAAATGAATTCCTGCGATGAGAGCTCTGGCATCCTCAAGAACCCTACGTTCCAGTCTTTGTATGTGTTTCCAGTTGTGAAGCCTACCGCCATGCTTTTCCAACCGTGGAAGAACCGTGAGAACCTTACTTGGGTTCTCATCTTTCTCCACTCCTGACCTCCGCTGACTCTCTCTGGTGATAAGGGTTTGGATGCTCACCTGCTGCTTCTACTACCTGTGAGGACTGTTTTCCTTTTGACTCTTAAAAATCTTTCTCTTCCGTTACTTTCTTTTAAATTGGTTTCAAATTTTTACTGGTTTCAATATAGACTTTTACTTTATTTTATAGTTTGTATATTGTTTTTATTAGCACCTTTGCTTATTACCTGTAGCACTCCGAAGGCAATAAAACGAGTGCAATGTTTTCTATGTACAATATATGTATTATGTATATGTATGTGCGTATTCTTATAAATCAAATTCTGATTAAACACCGTTATCAAAAAATATTAATAGCACATCCTATTCTGGACGTTTAAGGACAAACAGTCCCAGCATACTGTGAAGACACTGTATGATAACTATAACTCCTAGCTAAATCTAATTTCCTGTTATGCAACTATAAATTATGTGATTATATCTGAACCTAGACAGACATCAAAATTAGTACTATTTCTTGTCTCCATACTCTATTCTGTAGGCTGAACATAGAATTCATTGATGCTCCCATTCCTCAAAAGGAGTTTTGTGAACTCCTCTTTGCAAATGTTGTCACCTCCCTCTTTGGGAATTTTCATTGAGCAAGAAGCTTACCAGCAATATGAAAATATTAAACATGCTTATAAAATAAGTTGTATGAAAAGAACTGAGGTTTATCACTAGTTACCACTGAAGTAAAATATATTTTATGTGTGCATAAATAAAATAATGCCAACTGTCACTGAGAGACTATTTGTACCAGTCATTGGGTAGGCATGCTACAGGCTTTCTTTTTCAATCTATAAACCTGTTTGAGGAAAGTAGTATTTTTAAAGCCGATTACAGTGGCATTCTTAGAGCTTAGAAATTAATCTAGTCTAAAGTCAAAAAGTGCAAACCTAATGGTGGTGGGGTTTGAACCAGTGTCTGAAGGACACTAGCTCTTACCGTTCTAGAGGAAGATTACTGTAAAAAGAACCAGATTCATGATTAGGGAATTATTTTGGTTATAAACAAATTTCTATCGTGCCCATATTATTTGGGGGTAAAGAATTACATATGCCATATTGCAAATTATATAAAATATTCATTTAGAAAAAAGGAAGGATATATAAAGTGTTAGTTGTTTTTCTTAGTATGCTAAGGATAGATGACTTTTTTGCTTCTCTGCGTTTTTCTGTGACATTTAAAAACACGTATGTAAAAGAAATTCACCAAAATTTTAGTGGTGGTTATTGCTAGATGATGGCATTGTATTGATTTTTTAAATCTGTATTTTAAAATTTTGTATCATAAGCACAATTATGTTTGAAGTCAGGAAACAACAGAAATGCTTATATTTCTAAAAGACTTAGAATTCTATTTATTACATTATTTTAAATGAGCAGTAATTTCTGGCCATGTGAAAAGAATAATACAACAGGTAATAAAGTAGAAAAGAGTAGCCTTCTAAAGTAAAGAAAATGTATTAATCTTTAGCATGTGTATAACTTTTTGCATTTTACTTCAGCGAATTATCAGTAGTTTTAAGAATTATATTTGAGTTTAATGTAACTTTCCCTCTCCAGATTAGCAGAATGAACCGACCTTTAAAGCATGTATTATCCTGAAATTGGAATGGTAATTTAGAAAAACAGTAATTGCTAAAAAGCATATATTTAAAACAAACTACTGGAATTCCCTGGCGGTCCAGTGGTTAGGACTCCATGCTTTCACTGCCAAGGGCCCAGGTTCGATCCCCGGCCAGGGAACTAAGATCCCTCAAGCTGCATGGCGCAGCCACAAAGTAAAGAAAGAAAACCAACTATTAACATGTAACCTGCATTTCACTTTCCTTTTTCTGACCCAGAGCCATACCTGTCATCCAGTCGATCTAGTAACCCACCAGTTATTCTTCGAGCTTGAGCAGGGGACTCGAGGTTTCCACTTGATGTCTCATTCAGCCAACCTGTAATTGAAGACATTTCCAGTTCTGCTGGCTGAACACGTTTAAGAATAGCCTGTACTTTTTCTTCTGTCATCTCCTCAGACTCTACTCCTTCTTCAAGTTGAATATCCTCAAATAGAGATTTGAGTTTTTCTTCCGTCATCTCCTCATCAGGACCAGATTTTCCTTTCTCTTGCTGCTCAGAGCTCACTCCTACTTTTCTAGTCTGTTCCAATGGCTCTGCTGGTTTAAGATCTTTTGGGACCCCAGCCATCCTTCCGAGGTATTGAGGATACTCACTCAGACATACATTCTCCAACTGGCTCTCATGGACATCCACTGCTTCAGGTATTTCTGTCAAAGGCATTGAGTCTTCAAGTCTGCTCTCTTCCAAGGATGTGTCTTCTGCAGTTACGACTGGAGGTCCATCTCCTGAATGCTCTACGTTTCCCTGGGAAGGCACTACCCCATCACTCAGTCTACTGGGGGTTCTAAGGGGAGATTCTATGCTAGAGAGATCACTAAAATAATCATCTTGCTGGAAAGGGGTGGGTGGTGTGTAGTGCAACCCTGTGGGGGTTTCCAGTTCCACTTGAAGGGAAGGATAACCTATGGAAGACAGTACATTTGGACTGACTGGAATGAATTAGAGCACATCAAACAAAAACACATGGAATGACTTAAATTATATTAGGTATGAAAATGTGTGATGAATTACAGAATAATGTTGATAAATTTATTGGTGTAGTTCAAGTAAATGTAATACAATGAAATAAAAGACTAGCGCAAACTACAATAAAATAGAATACTAGTTACTTAAGATATAAATTGTTTATCGATTTTGGTAATTTTAATACAGTAACTTAAATACACAATTAATCCAATATAAAGTTAGCTGTCATTATGTAAGATACATTTATTGCATGGCCAAATTAATATCTTTCTACTTTTAGCATGCAAAATCCACACTGTGGTGGACTGAATACAGCAAGCCACAAGAAACCAATTTTTATAATTAATTACTTATAACTTATTTTAAGAACTGTACATAAGAGTGATGCTACCCAACTCTTAATTCTTAACTTACTTCACATGAAATTTACAGCAAAGAAAAATGAATTTAATGTTTGGAAAGAAATGACCATTAGATTTTAGAGCAGTAGCACTGGGAAAAGAAATCTAGAAAGATGTTAGGAAAAGGATTTAAAAAGCAGATAAAGTAGAAAAGACTCCATGTAAACTCTTCAGGCGTCATTATGTGACAGAGATGAAAGGGTTGTGTACGTATGGAAGTCTTGGTGAATTTGGTGGTAGGGGTCCACTCAGAAGCACAAATAAAGAGAAAAAAGAAATGATACACAACAGAGACAGGAGGAAAACCATTTACAGAGAGCCCTCTGAATATTCATGACAATGCTATGAAACACAGAGGTTTTACTAACCAGCCTACACAAAGGGGAAGGAGGGAGAAATTCCCTTGTTTTAAACTTTGCTGCGTGGACTCAGGGAGTTATTTTTCTCCTTCAGCAGAGAGAAACATCAACAAAGGTCTGGTCATGGTGAGGAAAGGAAGTTTCACAAAAGTTCAACGAAGAGGAGAGACCGGAACAAAAAGGCAACCAGGCACACTTTCTGACTTATTGGTCTACAAAACTAAAGCCTAATTTTCCCATTAGTCCAAGTTAAATACCCACTTAGCTTTGGTTGTAAATTCAAATTACTATAGGTAAGTGAATATTTTTCTGTTATGGTCACCCATAAACCAGAACGTTGAAAATTTGTCAAAGACTACATGAAGTTTATAATCTGCACAAGTAAAATTTACTTCATAAACCTAAATTTCCCTAAGAATTTAAAAAATAGGGAATATAAAATATTAAGATGTAGCAACAAAAAGCCCTTGTGGATTTATTTAATGATACTCTGATTTTAAAATGTTAAATGAAACTTTCAATTCCACTGAATACTTCCATTGCTTTCTGATGATCTTGTTTGTTAAAACTACTTTTCTTAAAAAAGTTTCCCAGTAAAGAATATTAAAATATTCTATAAACTTGGCAAAAACCCAAAATTTGATATAACACTGGTCTATCTTGATGTTGTGCACAGAGAGTTTGGTTATCAATATATGGTCTCACATATAAGACAAGGCCTTGAAGAGAGCTTTTTTCTAGGTTCTGTGGTATTTATAAGCTTAAAAGAAACCATTTTTGACATTATTACCCACATGTTTATGTTATGGGGATAACAAGGTACACTTTAAATTTTCTGTTGACTTTAGTAAGCAGAAACTTTCTAGGAATTTGAGATGTTTTGTCACATATGCAGAATTATAAATTATTGATTATTGGTGGTCTAACTTTGCTGTTAAAAATGGAAAAAATATCACCATATTTTTTAAAAATTGAAATCGTAGAAAAATATCCCTAGCTCCTCTTCTTGCCTCCATAGCATCAACATTTTTTTACTCAAAATTCATTATAGGAATAAATTTCCATTTATGAAGGAAGATGAACATCTTGAAAAACATAGTAAGATATTTGTCCTACTTTTCTTAATACTTTGTTGAAAAAAGCCCCAATTTACATAATGAAGGAAAAATGACAATATTATCATATAAATTAAGCTAATGTAAAAGAGGAATTATTATGTTATTAGCCACATCTATGCCCATTGAATTAGAAATTATGCTACCCATCATATGATGGGTCAAGTAGTGTTTTTCCAAACAAAAAATGGCAGCATATGAAGTTAAAATAATGCTCAATAACTAAAACACCTGTTTGAGTGATACATTCGTCTCTTTCAGTAGATGCTTAAATACTTGTTCTCAAAACAGTAATTAACCATTTTACTTAACAATTTGTATAATAGCCCACAATTTGGTTTTACCTAAATAGGAATAAAAGAGTTTCCTAGTTTTTTAGGTTAATATAAAAATGACAAAAGCAACATATTTTCTAGATATTAAATTTTCTTCCATTTGGTCATATAAAATATTTGAGATACCAACTCTTTCAGTTAACTTATGCCTTTATATACTTCATTATTTGTATTTTATATAACAGAGACATCGAGTTTGTTCTATCAGAGTGTTTGTTTGCAGACTCTGGCAGAGAATGTGCCGCGAAAATGAGAAATTAAGTCAAGCAAATCATAATTTAGTTGGTTTTACGTGACTGCCTTGTCCTACTGCACTTTCAAATTTTATCAAATGATTAAGTAAATATGAACACTAAATTCAGTTACCATCCACAGGGTCATGGAAAACATTGTTCTCATCTGCAAAACTTCTGGTGCCTGAAATATTTCCATAATCAAATATTGGTCCTTCTAGCAGAGTCACTATATCTATTCGATTAATTTTTGTCAAGACCGCAGTTAAGGCATCAGCTGAAAGAGGAGGAAAAAAAAGGTTGAAAACCCAATTAAATTATTTTCTTCTAAGTCATCAAAATATCCACACAAAGCCATGGCTCTCTTGACCCTCCTAGCGTCTTAGTCCCTCCTCACTGCACCTCTGCAATATTCACTATCCAGAGGGCTCAGAAAGCTCGCTGCTCCAGGGAAGATATGTTAGGGTCTTAAGAATCATTTTGTGAAGCTGTGTGTGATGACAGAAACATTCGTTGCATCTCTGTAAGGCGCAGAGCAGATAGGCCTCAAAACAGCTAGACTCCTGTTAGTTATAAGGGGATCTAATAAACACATTCCTCTCCTGTTAGACTGTCAAAATAGGTCACCCTTATATTTGATGCTTAGCATGAATGACTTACTAAGGTCAGGCTGACCCAGGCAAACACCCAGTAACTGATTCCACATCGTTATGGGTTGGCATTTGAAACAGTATAGCACCACTCCCCTACCGCCACCTAAACCACACAAAACCCAGGAATACTGGGGAGTTCTCTGCCATCACAGACCAGGCTGGATAAAATGATTTGATCCTATCGTTTTTCTCTCTTACCTCCCTGCACATCCATTTCTGGCCATAGCAGTAACTTCACATTGTTTCCCACTACCGCCCCATGACTGAACAGCTAGAATTATATTTTCATTTTTGCTGGTCACAGAGAAAAATGCAAAAAATGCAAATATAGACAAAATGCAAAAAAAAAAAACCCCTACTACTTCCTTCCTAAAAAGCTTCCTAAAGACAAGTTTAGAATATTAGCACAAAATTAAACAAGTATAACTTCAAAAGACTTGCCATTACTTTACGATCACTGTGATTTTATTAACAGTAGGCTTATCTGAAATATTAGACATATGCAATTTTGCAAGTTAAAGTAATATAATTTTAGCATACTTGTAGCATTTTTTCCGTCTCTGGTAACCCATTTTTTTAATAACATGAAGCTCTGAGAAATTAAAGAATTTGGATTTTCCACACGTATTTGATTGATTTCATCCACTGAAAAATTCAGTTCCCTTGCCAGTTCTGTAGAAAAGAAAAGGAGTTACTAAGATTTCATATTGTACTTTTATTACATATATTTCATAAAAGTAAGGCTTAACTGCCCCCCCCCCAAAAAAAAAAAGGAAAGGATTTTATAGTAAAACCCAAGTACAGCCTTGGGCATTAATCTTTATATACTTGATTTCACAGGAAAATACTGATAATATACAGGCTGTGACTTATCTCTCCTAAGATAATTCCTTGGTTATAATCAGATTCCCTCTGGAGATTATTTTATAAAGATTCTTGCTCTGTTCAAAGAGGATGTTGTTAGATTCTTTTAACTCAGCCAAATTATTGTCTGCAATTTGAGCAAACTTCATACAAGATAGGTAGGGATAGACAATTCATAAACATGCCACAAGAGGAGCCGGTAGGGTTTTCTCTCGGCAACCTTCATGAAGTCGATCTTTTACTCACATAATACTCTATTCTATATGCCTTCAAGTTTCATCAGTGCCACTTGGGAGGTTAAATGATGACTCCAAGCCAGATCATTGTCTATGATATGCTGTCACTTGTGTAAAAAATGAAAGGGAGATAAGCTTTCTGTCCAGCTAAGTGTATATAACCATACACTCAATCTTGTAAATGCAGAGTGTGTCTTTGGAAGGATACATGTGATATGCGTAGTTGCCTTGGGAGAGTTAAACTTGGGAGTCAAAGGTGAGAAGGAGACTTACTTTTCACTGTATATTTTTTGTACATTAAAAAGAGATGTGTCAGGTGTTTATTACCTTAAATGATTATAAAAAGTAAGAAATGGGAAAAAAAAATCCATGGAAAAGGAATTGGACGATTCTATCCTGCTTAAGAACCATTTCTAGCAGTTTGGCAAAATGTATTCAGAGGCTCAAAAAAGTCTGTATCCTGTGACCAACTGATTTCACTCCTAGAAATCTATGGTGACAGTACACAGGGTTGTACACAATTATTTACATACATGAATGCTCACTGTAGGGCTTGTACTACTGAAAAATTGAAAACAAAGCATGTGTTGAACAAAAGGAGAGGAGTTAATTAATGTAATGCAGTGGCTGGCAAACTGATCACAGCCCACAGTTAGAAATACATTGTATATCATGGTGCTTATATAAATGAAACTACATCTTTATGGAGCAAAACAACCTTAATATATGAGACAGACAGACATTTTCTTTTCCTTTTAAAAACAAAAACAAAGCATGAATTGATTTCATGACTCACTACTGCATTGTGACCAACAGCAAAACACCATTGTAAAGTATGGCTATTGGATGTTATTTGTCCATTAAAACCAAGATCAGAAAGTAAATAAAAAAGCAGAAAATTACATTGTGTATATAACATTTTAAAAGCTTTTTATTAAAAAAAAAAAACCACACCAAAGTACATTAAGTTGTTTGTTAACAGTGGTTCTGAGGGATGGATTTAAATTTTGTTTTTCTAAATGCTAATTTTCCTAATAATCTTCATTGAGCATATAGTAATTCAAATTAGAAAAGTTAATTTTTTTAAAGTGCTTTATCTCTGTGTTTTAAGGGCAGTAATCCTTACTACCCTCATGACCAAACCATATCCTTTGTCTAGAGACCCAGTGAAGAGTAAAAACACATTGTCACTAAGAATTTTACAGTTTTATGACTTGGTCTCGCTCTTCTTATGTCACATATTCTCCAAGAGTTTACTCTGACAAACTAAGGACTGGTTTTGCTTAAGGAAAATAATAGTTATGGGTAAATAATACACAAAATCAACATGAGCTCCAGGATATTTTCAGGTTACAGTGTCCACTGTTAAAATATAATACTATTATTAATTTTATGTTCGAAAATACTTATACATAATGAATTACTGTCAACAGTCTGCAAAGGATCACTCAGACCCACTGTCTCTTCAGAGCTCCACTAGGCCAGGTCAGTAGCAGTGCGCCTGAGTGCAGGGCTGGGCGGAAGGAGAGAGGAGGCCTTAATGTGCGGAGGGTGGGGAAGGCCTGGGATTCAGGGCATTCGAAGGAAATAAATGTAAATGACCTTCTGTGCCATGATCCAGTTTCATGTTCTCCATTTTGATAGCCTAGATAATTGTTTCCCTGCTAGAGAATGTATGTCGCTGACAGTATGCAAGATGACTTTAAATAGGACAATAATTTACATTTATTTATATTTAACTGTTGTGTTTTGGTTGTGCATTAAAAAAAATAGTCAACCTATAAAACTTAAAATTTCTCTGATTCATGTGAAGTAGGATTTGGGGGGCCCAGTTAACATCAAAACTACAAAGCAGTATTGTCCAGTTGACACAGAGCCTTATCTTCATCTTTAATGAAGTGAAATCAAGCCAAAAATTCCTCTTCTACACACTGATTATAAAACGTTTCATTCATTTCACAGAGCTCAACTATTTTTGTAAATTGAATAGATTCATTCACCTGTATCCTATTTTTAAAATTTTAATTCAAAATTTAAGCTTAACTGTCATCCTTTGTTTTCTTGTTTATATAGTTATTGAACATGATCCTTGTTTTCCATTATCAAAGTGACATAAGATTTCCTTTTAAATAAATCTTTGAGCATAAAAGTGAGTCCACTTAAAAGTATCAGGTCAATAAGCAAGCAAATAATATGTGTATATCATAAAAATTGTGACACTGACTCATAAATGATTAAGATTTGTGAAACCTACGCATGGATTAGTTGAACTCTTCCCTAAGAGAGCTGATCTAAGGGCATAAACCATAGTTAAAACTTTTGGATTATTTAAAAACCACAGGCCTTAGCTACGTTTTCCTATATGCCACAAAATAAATTTGCTGTTAGGTAAAAGGTTATCCCATATTACCAGAAATGGCATTGCGAAGAAAGTGCTTAAATTTAAGGTAAAATAAGATTTAAATTTCTATTCTTTAGGGTATATGCATAGAGAAGCTTTGAAAAACACAGTATACGAGGTATTATCTATAATTAACTGGGTAGATAGAATTACGAGTGATAAAAATGTTTTTTCCTCATTGCTTTTTTTTTTTTTTTAAATAATAAACTGCTTGTGAAAAAGACAAATTAAGAAACGATTTGTTTCGTTCAGGTGTATACACACTTACCTGTCCAACTAAGTCCCAGGTGATCGGCTACTATTGCCATCCTGATATCTGTCCGTTCACATGGACTCTGTGGACCTACGATTTACAATTTCTTAATTAAAATAATCATCAAGAAAGACACGATACTGGAAAATTGCTTTTAGCAGTATTCAGATTTTACAGAGAGACTGCTAACACTGTACACTTAAATGTGTCCTAATCACCTACATGAACACGTCTCTTTTCACATGACTCACTTGATTTCCACCTGCATCAGGCCAAATGTCAGACTACATGGATATGCTCAATGTAATGGAATTCAACATGCTGACAAGCTGGCTACTTTACAGTAGTTACAGAAGTGTCGTGTTGGTGAAAACACCACGATGGCATTTCAACATCTGTGCTTTTACTTTGACAGAATCATATCCATTAGCACACTGAAAAGAAAAAGTTGCTCATCTTGAATGACACCGACCTCTTCAGCATGCTTCCCTAGCTGTCTACGGTGTCGTTGGGTTAAAAGGAAGAAAGAAGAGTATATAGACAGCACGTACAGATGACAATGACAGAATGAGAAACTACGGTTAGGTCACTCCACAGGCAATCACAACAGTTCATGCACTAGGGTCTACGAGTCGGAAAGTGTTTACAAACTATGCTCGTTCTCCAGGATGTGAGCAAAGAGTGCTCGAGAGACCTGACTGCCTTCATTCTCACCAGTCCGCCTACTGCTCCATTTCTCACTGCCGGCCTTTTCACTCTTTGATTTTAAAGGTGCTGCCTCTGTTTTCTTATCTCTAGCAGACTTCGTTGTAGCCGAAGGCTGGCCACCCCGGGAAGTCTCGGACAACGACGTGTTTCTTGAGGTACTGTCTTCCTCATCGGACAACTCGGACTGCATCTTTGTGTCTTCTTCGGAGAGGCGGTCCACGAGCTTTAAGGTCTCACCACTAATTCCCTTAAAATATTCAATGGAGTGTTTACACACTTCCTTAAGCTGACTTTTCCTAACTTTAACTGTGGTAGTGGTGGTGGTGGTGACGGTGGTGACACAGGTGGATCTTACCTTTACTGGTAACTTGGATGGAAGCTGTTTGGCCTTGCCTTTCTCTGGCTGCCCCTGCTTGTGTGTAGCACACGGTTTTCTAACTGAACCTGTGTTATCCCTGTGTGTGTTCTTCACTGGAATTCTGGACTTTACATCTACACGTGAAGAAGCAGTGAGGGTTTTGGTTTTCTCAGGTTGACTAACCTGCTTCTTTTGACTCACATGAATGTTTGGCATATGATCTGGTGGGAAGAGATCTTTTGGTGAAGTGGCCTTTATGGGAAGTTTGGATTTTCGCCTAATCCCTATCGATTCCTTTGTCTTTTGCTGCTCTCCAAGAACTTTCTGTTTATCTCTCACACAATGTCCTTGCAGTACCCCTGTCTTTTTTCCTGATGAGCTTTTCACTGGATTAGCTTTCTCTGTGGTACAAGTGGGTGCAGAATGTTCTGTCAGAACTACGTGACTTGTAATGTTATCTGTCTGTATAGTGGAAGAATCCAAATTGTTGTTGTTATTAAAGTTATCTTTTTGAAAATCATGTTTTTCTTGGGGCCTAACGCCCATGTGGCTATCGGCTGTATTTGAGATCACCGTTACAGGTTCATTCTCTAATCCCTGACCACTGGCCATCACAGCTTCTAGCTTATCTGTCACTTCTCCAGGGCCTTCTTTCTTCAAGGTCATGGTGGATGCAGAAATTCCCATTTTTATAGGCGTGCGCAACTTGGGGTCAAGTTTAGACGTGTTAGTGGCCGCTGCTGCTTTCTCCTGGGAGCCACTACTGGATGTGCCTTCCTGACACTCTCCGCTGGTCAGGATGCTGGGCTTAGGTTCCACTGTAGGTGCCTCTACATTTCCCTCTAGATTGGTTTCTACAGTGGTGTCCCCTGCCTGTGGCTGTGGTATGGCAGTGACTGTACTTTTATCCCCTTCCCCCGGGTCCCCTGACTTCCCTTCAGAAGTATGCTCACCAATCTGGAAAAATTGGAGCCTCTCTTCAACAAAATCCCTCTTGCTCATGTCAATTGCGCCACTGCGAGTCATCTCAAACATTTTTCCTTCATGAAACGGGAAGGGGTTAGGCTCACTAGTAGGGGTACTTTCGTCAGTTGGCGTTCGGGCTGGCGTTGTATCAGGGGTGGTGGCTGGAGAGCGGTCTTCCGCGGCCAGACCAAATGGCTTAGTTTCATCTTCCCGTGATTTACTGTCATAAACATCATCATCCCCTCGGTTATTAGACCAGGGGTCAAAATCTAGACCTTTGGTAGCTACTGTCTTAAAAGGAGTGGCAAATTCTTCATCGACTTTGTAACTGAAGTAAGTATCAGGAAACACTGATCTGTCAGGATGTCTGCCTTCTAGTGTGAAAAACTGGGCCCCCGACTTCTGATCAGTCTTAGCGGGAGTCTTTTCAGATGAAGAGCTCTTAGAAGATGGCTTCTCTTCATCGGGCCCCACCCTTCCCTCCTCCTCCTCGATAACTTCCAACTTGCTTTGGCTAAAGGAGCGATCCGCTGGCTTCAGAATGCCCTCCGTGTTCCAGACATCTTTCTTCAGCTCCAGGGTTTGACTTGGGAATTTAGAATCGCTCTCTGTCAAGCCGTCATCTTCGTCTTGTAGGTCGTAGCCGTCCAGAGAGTCGATCTCTGTGGCATCTGTGTCATGAGAGAACTCTGCCGTGGTGGCAATGGAACACTCTGTGACGGACTGGTCATTGTTCCCATTCTGGGCCGTTTCATTCTGAGGTGAATCAAGGCCAAGGCCAAATTCAGTATCTTTTCCAGATCCATTCGTTTCTGACGCTTGCCGGGTGGGAGCCTTTTCAGCTGAGGCTTTGGATTTTGTCACTTCTTTTTGCTCGTCGTCGACCTCCTTTAACTTGAAGGTGTATTTTTTGACCGGGGCCGGTTGATAAAGGGATTCGTCATCGCTGGAGTCGCTGGCGTCCGCCCCAGGAGGAACTGGGGAAGGTGGCTGCACCCTGATGACAGGTTCCGCCAGCCGGTCCTTGTCATGCTCGTCTTGCAGACTGACTTCGATCATGTCAACCTCTCTTTCAGGGAGATAAGGAAGTTTCTTATCAGACTCCATCTGGTCTGCATCCAGCGGTGGAGGAGGGGGAAATTCAATGTAGGCAACTCTGTTAGTTCTGAGTCTTTGGTTAGAGTCTTTGCTCACATGGTTAGGCGTTTGGGGCTCGACTGCTGCCGTCTCCTCCCCTGCAGTCTGCTTTAAGGAGGCTGACCTGGCCTGCTCCTCCTCCTCAGATTCCTCCGAAACCTCGGGAATTGGGCTGGGCTTGCCTGGTATATAAGCTATAAGCGAGTCTGGTGTCTTAGATGTAAATTCATAACTCACTTCCTCTGAACTGGGCGTCTCTGGGGTTAAAGGGCTTTTCCCAGAGCTGTCTAGAAAAGACACTTGCTCTAGAGTATCATCTTCTGGACTAGCCTGGGGAGAAGGGGGTTGCTTTTGCTGTCTAGTTGTATAAAAGGTCCCCCTGGTCTCCTGTACCGTCTTACATTCCTGACTTATGATTTTTTTTACACCTCCTTGTTGTATCTCCTTTTCATACTGCTTCCCCACCTGGACAAAACTGACATAAACAGGTAAAGTTTTTATCTCTTTCCCTCCCTCCGTCTGGGCCAGTGGTACAACTTTTTCCAATCCATCAATGGGACTGTGGTCGAATACGTCACTAGAGGGCGACTCCTTTCCTGGGCTAAACTCTAGAGAATCAGGAGACTTGGTCGGGGAGACCTCGGTTTCATCGAGAGGCGGGCATAAGCCTACGTAACTCTGATGTTTGGAAACTTTGCTGATTTCTGAATAGGTAACTTTTTCATCTTCTATGGAATTAAAGTGCTGTGTCTCAACTGTCTCTTTACTCATACTTGCTTGGGATAACTTTTGTGATAGTTCGTGTTTTGGAAATGTCGACTGCTTGCAAAAACCATCGGGGATGTTAGAAGACGGCGTCCTCCTTTCCTCCGCAGCCCTGACTGGGATGTGCGACACTGCCGAGCTCTCACTTCTCCTGGATGGTTGGTCAAGAGATCCACCTGGATGTTCCCCGTCTTTAACACCGTATTCCCTATATAAGACTTTTTTGGAGGGAGACATTACAGTCATTTCCTTAATTCCCGAGAGAGAGCCATTTGTTAACAACTTGTGTTCTCTCTCAGTCACAGACAAACATTCCTCCCTCGGATCAACAGTTTTACTCTCAGGGTGACCAACGTGATTCTCTCTTACATCATGAACAAGGACATGCGAAAGTTTCTCTTTCTGCGACTTATTGTTAGCAGCTCCAGAACTTTCCCACGTTCTAAAGATCTTTTTGTCCCATGGTCCCTTGGTTGCTAATTCTGCGGTTACGTGACATGCCAAGTCTTTAGCCTGCTGCTCAGAAAAATAGTCAGGCATCGCTTTACTTGACATTTCAGTTCTCTGTTTTTTCACATCATCAGAGCCAAAATCATTTACCACCATTTCATTGCTCTGGGCATGCTCATCTTTAGCTTTGAATACCGTAAGATCTTTCTGCACAGGGACACTTTCATCCAGAGGGTCTATGGCCTTCTGCTGTCTGTCTCTAGCGAACACTTGGGAGACAGGTAGCTTGCTCTCCTGGATTTTTTTAACTGGGATTCTGGATTGGCCATCTGGCTTCCTGTCTTCTTGAGAAACGTCCTTACTTTTGGCCTGCGCGCCTTGTTCGAATTTTAATCTAATGGAACTGAGTTTAGATTGTTTGAGCTGAAACCCAGACTGGGGCCCTTCTGATTCTCTGCTCTGTGAACGACTTCCCTTGGCTTCCTCTGTGGACTTGCTATCCTCAGTCTGTTGGGAAGGGACCACCTCCGGGCTGCCGGGCAGACTGACTGCGTCCTTCTCATCGGCTCTGGGGAAGCCTTGTCTGTCACAGCCACGCTGCCTCGCCTTGACCCACTCGTCACCGTTTGCCAGCACTTCTGTCAGCAGTGCTTTCTCAGGGCTGCTACCGGTAGAGCTTTGAGATGAGTATTCTTTGCCATTCCTAGGGTGTGGCTTTTTCTCTGGGGACTGCAGTTCATCATTGAGCTTTTCGGTTTTGTCACGAAAAAACTGTGACACTTCAGTCAGTTTTTCTTCAGCTTCCTTCACGGTCCTGTCCACCCTATCTTCGTATATCAACTTCTCTCTACCTCTGTCTAGTCTGTCCTCAGTAAAGCGCATCCACATGGCATGTTTTGGACTACTAACATCGCCAGAATAGTGCAAGACTGTCACTTTATCAAAATGCTCATCCTTAGACACTTTACCTACACCATTTTCAGACACATCTTTATAGATTTTGGAGAGAATTTCTTTTTTGGGGGCAGTGACTACTTTTTCTCTGGCCCGCTTATCAGACCCCTGTAACTCTGAGCTAGGGGGTCCTGCATGCTCTGTAACTGATTCCTCGGTATCAGAATGAGACACATCTAGCTTTTCTGACAGAAGCATTTTCTCAGCAAACCTGTAAGATTCCCCTCTTAGTTCTGACAACTCATCGTCATGGTATTCTATTGAGTGTTGACTCAAAAGCTTCAGTGTTTTATAAGAGTCATCAGAGAGGAGTTGAGCAGAACTAGGGCGGCTGTCTTCTTCTTGGGACACGGGAGTGTTTACTCTGGAAGACTCCAGATAAGAAGGCAACGACTCTTCAGCAGTGAGTTCTTCTTCTTCTTGCTGACCCTGTTCCTCTGAACAAGGAAAAGCATCGTGTTTCTCTGGCAGAAAATCTTTTAGGTTAATATCTCCCCGGGATAAGTCTTTCTGATACACATACATTTCCTTTTCTGGATGCTTTTTGGTTTCTCTAATAATGACTTCAGTGGGCTCAGCTTGGTTACCTTTTTCGATGTGGACTTCTATTATACGCTCCAGTTTGGGTTTCATTTGGTTGTCCTTCTCTGCGTGCTGGGCTGAGGTTTCAGCAGCAGACTTGTGAACGTCTGGGGACACTGCCGACTTATGTTCAAACAGACCTGCCAGCTCTTTGGAAGGGTCTCGCCCGGACTGAAAGGCCTTCATGATGTCGTGGACTGACATAGTTTCTTCAATTCTCTCAGAGGCGCCTTCACTGCCTGGTGGAGAATGATAAACCATTCTGGTGGTTGTGGTTATGTGAGTCTCTTCTTTAACACGCACGCCTTTGCCCAGAACGTGGCCGTGGTCGTCTTCTTCGCTACTGGTTTTCATTTGAAACGCTTTGACTTTTTCTTTAATACTAGAAGTGGTGGTGGGCTTTGGTTCCAGTTCCATAAAAGTAGGTGATGGTTTGGGTGACATGGGCTCCTCTGGTTGGGACGGGGGAGCCTCTCCAGCTGAGGGCTCGTAGCTCCTGATGACATGCACCACTTCAGTTCTCGTTTCTGTAATGACCGGAGGGATGGGGACTTCATGAAAAAGGGGTTTGGGACCAGTGCTTTCGGCGCTTTGTGGGGCTGAAGGTGTTTTCTCACTTCTTGTTTCAAAGCCACTGTCAGACAAGGGGCTTTTATCTTGGTCATGTTGAGAAAAGTCATCTGGAGACTCTAAAATAGTATCTGTTCCAAAAAAGGAATCGGCCATCTTACATAACTCTTTCTCGGAGGTGGAGGACCTCATGGAGGCCGGAGGCATTTTGAGTTTGTGCTCCTGCAGGGCCATTGCTGGCTTCAAAATTCGTTTCTGTCTCTCCTCACCGTCCTTCTTGGCGTCCTCAAACTTGTACTTTAAGTTTGGCAGTGAACTACTCCCGATATCATTTGTTAGGTAATCAATAACTTGGGTCAAGTTATAATCCTTGTCGGAGGCAGCCTTTGCCCTGACTTGCACTCTCTCTGGCGGAGATGGAGAAGGGCTCGCAGTAGCCTGTTGTCTTGCCTCTCTTATTTCTTCTGAACTGAATTCTATCCAGTCGTCTTCGGGAGAATGTCCTTTGTCACTCTTTGGTGATTTGGGTGGTCCCTTATTATCCACACAGACATCCTTTTTAAGGATTTCACTAACTTTCACCAGGTCTTCCTTCACTTTCTCGACAATTTTGAAGGGTTCTTCATCGTCGATTCTCCCTTCTTTGGGGAGTTCAGGTTGGAATGGCTTCTCCTCAGGCACATCCGTTTGGAGTATTGCAGTCATCCGCATTAGGTCCTCCTTCATTTCGGCCACGTCTTTTAGTATCTCCTGACTGGAGGACAGAGAAGATGGCGTAGACAGCTTAAGGGCAGATGGTGCAAGGAACAAAGATGACTTAACTGGAGATGAAGTTCGATTGAAATGGGGCTGAGGACGTGTCTCCGTAGTCAATGTTTTAATGGGCGACAGCAAGGCTGCTGCTGATTTTGTAAGTGAATTAGAGTCTGGAAGTTTCTTTAATGCTGGTTCTGGCGAAACATTGACTACAGAGTATACTGGCACTGTTATTATTGATGAAGTTACAGATGAGGTAGTTGCAGGTATTGACGACCCGAGGGATGTATACAGTGCACTTGCAGGAGGAGTTCTTAGAGACTGAAAAGCTGATGGTGCTGGAGAAACATATGACCTGAGTGGGGAAAACGGCATTGCTGTGGTGGTAGGGAATGCTTTCTCGACTGCATCAGTGGCTCCATTAACCACAGAGCTCACAGAGTTTGTAGCTGTAGCAATTTTTTCCTGCAATGTGGCAGTGGCTTTGCATCCGTTAATGAAAGCTGAAGATGATGGATATTTCAGAGGGGAAATAGATCCGTTGACTAATGCTACCTCTGCATGTCCAGGCATCTGTTTCACGGGTGATGAGAGAGAAGAGGCCATCGTAACTTTAGCTGACGACATGACATCAGCTGTTGATTTAGCTGGAGACACCACTGACATTAAAGGTGAAGATATTAGCGGTGCTGTGGATGTGATAATTGACTTAAATGGCAGACTTGAGGAATACATATTAATGTTTGATTTGGGAGAAGCAGGGGGTGTCATGGTAATGGACGACCTCTCCAAAAGAGATCCTGCTGTAGTCACTGGGGAGGTTCGAGAGGAAAACGTAGAATTGGATGCCAGCCCCTTTAAAGGCGAGGCCTCCGTGACTGCGGGAGCTCTAACCAGGGTACCAGAGGCAACTTGGATATTGTATGGAGACTGTGACACCACTGTTTTTATTGGCGAAGAAATTGTCCGAAAGGATCTAATTGGAGATGCCACGTCACTAATGGATTTAACCGAAGATGTAGTTGATGCGCCTAACGTGGATTTGATTGGAGAAGGAGTCGAAACAGACCATATTGATTTTAATGGAGAAGCCGATGGCGTATTAGAGGAGGAACTTGATAAGGAAGTGAAGCCTGACGTGGCCGGCCCGGGCACTGTCATCGGAGCTGCCGTGCAGGACTGGTATGCTCTTGCAGAAAAGAATGGCTTGTAAGAATAAGTGGTGGGGAGGGATCTCGTTGGTCCTGCACTCCGTTCAACTGTTTCTTAAATTTTAAAATGAAATCAAACACAAAAATCAACAAAAATGGTTGAGAAACAGAGAGACCAGAGAAAAAAATTGGTCAGTAAACTTTGAAATATTACAAAAGCAAGTACAATTGTTTGCATGATTTAGAATGGAAGAGGCAAAAGGAACAATTAA
Source organism: Kogia breviceps (assembly GCF_026419965.1). NCBI lineage: Eukaryota > Metazoa > Chordata > Mammalia > Artiodactyla > Physeteridae > Kogia > Kogia breviceps. The sequence continues at coordinate 73,415,931 of NC_081311.1, read as the reverse complement.
GAGGAAAACAAAATTGCTACAGACATAACTAATCCAACGTTAAAAATAAAACTAAGTAAAACACAAAGCAGTGTGAAATGAAAAGACAGAAAAAGCACGTTGCAACCAAATAGGCCAACAATGAAAAAAAAAAAAAACAACACAAGGAAACAGTGATGAGAAAAATAACCACAATGGAAAAACTATTCCCTTACTTCCTATTGACTTTCTTATGTGCTGGTTTTGAAATATCAGTAGCCGTTTTGTTTTGCCCGTATAGGTACATGTTTGTTTCGTGCAACCAAATAACTCTCATTTTAGTAATTTCTAATGTTCCATCTCCTTGGACCTCTTGGTGATACAGATTGCACCTACTTAGAACCATATCAATGTGCATAGCTATACATTAAATGTCTAAAACTCTTATTTTAGAAAACCACTCAAGCCTATTTCATGCAGAATCCAAAATAACTTTTAAGTGACAGGCAACTGATGTGCAAACTGTGAAGCCACTGGATTTTAAATTTGTATCTTCCATGCACAATTCGGTTATGCTTCACGCCCGTAAAAAGCCAATAAGAGCAAGAAATTTTCTGAGTTAGAATTTTAAAAGAAAAAAAACAAAGAAAAGGAATGTTTGCATTTGTCTTTTCCATGCAGTATATTCCTTTTGGTGAGGAAAAAAGAAACATAATATGAAATGATTTTAGAATGCATGTGTACGCACACACAAGGGGGGAAAAAAACAGAAATATGGTTCATGGTTACCATAAGCAAGCAAAGCAACTGAAAACATTTTCTCATGCGCGATATATCATGGCAAACGAGCCAAAGAAGTAATACAATTTTTATGCCATATTATGCACAATGTGTAAACTTTAAAAATACTTTCACAAGAGTATTTAGAAAGAAGAGTACACTTTTTCCATGAGATGTGAAGTCTTGGTACCTTTTGAGATTTTTTTTTTTTTTTTTTTTTTGTGGCTGCCCCTCGCAACTTGTGGTATCTTAGTTCCCTGACCAGGGATCAAACTCGTGCCCCCTGAAGTGGAAGTGCGGAGTCTTTTAACCACAGGACCGCCAGGGAAGTCCCATTTTGAGATTTTTTTAGGAAAATATTTAATACTGCATATGAAAAATCCATCTGCAACTGAATGTATCCACGTCTGGTGTTGTCTTCATTACGGATAAAAGCACATAGTTTATCTCAGATATTTTTCATAATCCATTTACTTCTAATTCTCAAAAGGTATCATGGGGGAAATCTTAAAAGCTGTCATATTTTTAACACCCCATATTTTACTCTCTACAGTAGGATACAGTATATATCCGTGTATATATTTTATTGATAGCAAAGGGACCATTTCTGGTGCCTTCCCAGAATATTCATGGGACTCATGGATACCCCAAACACTGGTGCAACCATGAGGCAGACCTACCAGCAGGAAGGATGGATTTAGTACCAGCATTCTTCTGGCAACGGGATAAGAAACATACGAATGAGGTAAGCACCCTCGCTGGGGGAGAGCAAGCACACACTGAGTCCTCTCTACTTCTACAGTTCTAGGAAACAAACTGAGCTGGTCACAGAGGTTCGGAATGCCTGCCAAGGGCTAATGTTCTATGTCAAAGTTGAGTACAGTTTCGCTTCCAGAAAGCATTGGTGCTCAGAATAAGAGTGAAACACGAAGAGGAAATGAGAATCTGCTTCATCTTTACGCTCTTCATGCTGTGCTCATGCCATTGCTACAATCCAGTCCTTGGATTACCAGCGACTTCCACAAGGGTGAAGATTTTCATTCCTGGTGTGCATTTAAATTCAGACATTCAGAACATATCCTTTTCTAGGCTTACATATGATTCTAAAGAAAAGTGGAAGAACTAAGGAAAAAACTCACCCATTCATTACCCCTCCTAGTCACAGTTCTCAATATTGGCTTAATTTTGGAAACACCACACTGCAAATGGAAGGTTCAGGGATTCCTTCAATTCAGTGATTTGGGCTCAGTTAAATGGCTCAAGAGAACTTATTTTTATAACTACCAGAAACTGGCAAAGCATCTCTCCTCTACCACTGAAGTCTGGCTTCACCAAGCAGAGCAGTCTTCTGAAACACATCCAGGGTTTTATACTTTGCACGAAGCAACCAATTTAATGATTAGTTACATATTTTATGCTTTAATGATACATATTTTGTGATACCCTTTATAACAAAGGGAATTCTGGGTGTCAGGCACTGAATTACAGGAGAATCTTTTTTCTGGAGGGGGGCGTTGGAAAGGACAGGGTAGTGCAGGAAAAGCTGCCTTCACTTGGAGTTCTAACACCAATTCAGGGGCCATAACATTTCCTTAGTTTTTCTTTGAGTCCTTTCTTAGTTCTTCCCATTCTTCTGTCCACCATTATGCTCCCTCTTGTAAAACAGAGAGAAAAGTACCCTCCCTCTTCCTTCTGTCAAAAGTCAAGGAAGACAAACTACATTTACCTTCACTGAAGCTAACCAAGAAGTAGCAACCCTTTCACAGGTGGGAAAAATTCAATTGACTCAGCACACACACCTGACCTTACAACTCATATATTCCCCAAATACCTTAGGGACCAAAATCGGATAGGAGCTTGCCTGCCCAGAGGTACCCCAACCTCAAGTAGGTGGTCCATGGAGACTGTCCAGAGCTTAAGGCTATTGCCTGGGAGTCCCAAGCATCTACACCATGAGAGCCTTAGCTTTGGGGCAAAAGAGTATCCCAAGGAAAACTTCCACCCAGGAGATTCAGTTGTATTGAAAAACCATCTAGTTACATACACACATACCATCCCTGCTTTGTAGCATAATGGGAGTTAATTTCAGCTCTTATGGTTTTGGAAAGATTTAGACGTTTATGCTAGAGGAAAAAAAAAAGATCTGGAAGAACATTCGTGAGAGTGGTTGGGTTTCCTTTCTCTTATGCTCCCCATTTTGTGTCTGAACATAAAAGTTTCCCTAGTATGTACTCCAGAAGCTAGACTGCAGAAGATTGTGCTAAGACCACCTGAGCGAAGTAGTAGTTTCCTGCTGCACATTTAATATGCTATGTCGGGCCACAGAAACAAGAATTCAGGCAAGATGGGAAAAACCAGAGTTGTGGTTCTTACTGGTACATTTCCAATCCTCCCTGAACTCCAGTAACTGTGAGTAATGGGAAGCAGCTAGAAATGATTCACTAATTTAAAAATAATTTTTGTATCAATCCTCCTCCGATTGTTGAAGTGGCACCATGCTACATCCGTCAAACGCAGTGCTGCTCTCAGCACTCTTAGTTCCTGTTGGTGGAGAGGGTTATCTTGAAGGCAGTGATCACCAGAGGTGATAAGCATAAGGATGAAGGAAACACAGGGAGCGGGGAGGGGAGACAGAGAGAATGAACGAATATGACTGAATGAGTCTATGCCTTGATACTTGCAAGCCAGTTAGCAATGAACCAAAACAATCATTGAGAGAAGAAAAGGGTTTAACCCGTCGAGTGAAGGCCGGCCTTAGAGTTGATATTTAATAAAGAGCAGAGGGAAGGGGAGAGAGAGAGGGAGGGAGGCAAGAGAAATCAGTAAACAAGTGCTACCTCAACTCAAGAAGGTACGAGAATCTAATTCTTGCCAACTGGGACAAAAAGGAATCAGGACTAAGATATAATGACCTACCTATATTAAGAAAAATGAGATGACCAGAGTTACTTTCTCATCCTTTATGCCGTCCCACATGCATGAAAGTTAATATCTTCTCTTTGGAGCGTGGATTTAAAGCAACCTTGGTACAACATTATCACCTAACACAGTTAACTACCGAAGTGAAATCAAGGTTTTCAAATTCAAGTGATAGATGTTTCTAATAAAAAATAAAAATAGCTACTGGCTTAAAAAAAACTTTTAAAGCTACGATCTGGGGGTGTTTGTACCTCACATCTCCAACTATATACAATATATTACTTAGATCTCATGATAAAGTTTTCCCGCAGGCAATTTTCTTCTGCCACTGGGTTTTCACATGACCCCAAAATTCAGTTAGTATAGAAAAAAATGTCTCTTCTTATAAAAATCCACATAGATTAGTAAGTATGTTAGGAAACTCACTCATTCCAGGCTCAGTCAAGTAGCTGTAGCGCTTACGTAAAGCCAACGACGCAAAGCTCTGTCGTCTATCCGTTTTCTCGGTCTGGAAAAGAAAAAGAAGAGGACGATTATGTTCCACTTCCTTGTGACATTTTCATCACTTTGAAACATTCTGTAGAATGGCATGTTGATATCTTGTTTATCCTTATTTTTCTTCTTACGGATTTTCCTCAGGGAAATGCTAATTTCCTACTGTGATTCTACAACCCCACCCCAATTCTTAGCCAAATAACCATCATTTAGCAAAATATAAGAGCACCAACACAGCAGACTACAGGGAACTACAAATAAAAGACAAGCATTACAGAGACTTCTGATGCTGAGCAGTAAATTTTCCCAAATTTGTTCATATTGAAAGCACATATATCATGATGTACACTCACTCGTTGTGAGTACATTCAAGGAAAAGAGGCACACAAAGTTTATTATTACGATTACTGCTGTTGTTTCTGTATGTTAATAGGCATAAAAATGTAGATGAGGAGATTAAAAAGAGATTAACAGTTTTACTGAAGTAATGTTACTGAGTCTTAAGGCTACTGATTCTATTTATTATTACTGCGGTGTGAGTTTTAAAAATCCAGTGATCTGATAACTTGGAGAAATACTAGGAGATAACTTATAAGAAAAAATTTATTTAAAACTTAATTGAACAACGATACTCTTATAAAATGGCCAAGATAAATTTCTTTAAATACAATACCAAATATTTGTCAATAGCCACCGAGCGCATATTTTTATAGTACATAAAACATGTAAAGTGTCATGTTATCATCATCTTTGATTTGAAAGTTATAACAGTGGATACTAGGTGAAAATATGTACAAATGTATATTTATCCATGCCAATCTATCACATTTTAAAAATGCTTAAAGAACTTTAGTTCCTCTTTTTAAGTCATTAGCTGGATTTTAATTCTGTTGATTATACTAAAGTACTCTTCTGTACATGTGGAAGAGTAAATTATTCTTTAAGAAAAAGTATGTATCCTTTACCTCATTTAAGCTAAGATCTGCAAAAATATAATACATTTCCCACACTTCAGCCCTCTGCAACTTCTTTTATACAGATTCCATTTCTATTCTATCTCTGATAGAGTAAAAGCAGAAGTGTTCATATTACCTCATCCTCTTGATCTGACTCTGTCTCCTTTTGGTTCCAAGATGCATTGCAGAGACAAGGAATATTATAATGGACAGCAGGGAAAAGAATATCAGGATATGAAAAGGACTGAGTAGGGGAGCACAAAAATGCAAGCTGCTTTAGAAAGCAAAGCAAACCAAAGGAAGCCAACAGAAAATATCAAAGCTATACATCCATGGCAAATTAATGTGTGACATTATTTGAAAACAAACACAATCTATGAACTACCAGCAGAAGCAGAAGCAATAAACAGAGGACTCCATGGTACAAACCATAAGAATCTGACACCACGGTCACAAGACTTAGTCAGTCTACACAAAGAGACTAATAAAACTTGAGTTTCAAGAGCTTTAATCATGTTACAAAGCATTCCTTAATTGCATACCAAGGGCCCACTTCTTCAAGGCCAGGGAAAGAAAGTTAAAATAAACCAGTATTAAAAGATACCTTTTTATGTGCGGGTAGAGTGATGTTTAAGTTGCACACAGCTGTTTGAGGCAGTCCTTTTGTTGTCTTTGGTTCTTTCAGAAAAGACAGACGGCCACAGGGCTCTTGGCTGGTGTCTCTAATCTAGAAGAATTTAGGTAGTTGACAGTTATAGAAAGAGACTTTTCTGAGGATTCCCATCTGCACAAGAGTTAAGTGTGTTTGTTTTATGGAGCCCTTCGAGAACCAGGAAAAGTAAAGGGAAAAGGTGATAACGATTACATGTCAGCCGACATAGTCACATTTAAACTTGGCAAGATTTAGAATGCCCAATTCCTAGTCTAAACACAGAAATGTTATGTCTGCTGGTCTCATCTTGACAATCCAGTGTATAGTCTGAGTTATATGTATTTTCTTCCTGTCTGATAATTTCTTTTTTTTCAAAGCCTCAGTTTTAGCAACCGTGACAGCAGCAAATAGTAATAATAATAAAACAATTCTCCTGTGTCCTTTGGTTCTCTGAAAAGGAAGATGGTCTCTCCAGAATGTCCCCGGGTTCCACCAGAAATAAAGATGAAACTTGAACATTCAATTTGGATCTCATCCATTATTTGATTACTAAGCATTCCAGATATGATGCATTTTGTTATTCTAGATTGCTTGGTCTGACAAATGTTTGCCTAAATATAAATGATCACTTAGCTGTTTCAAAGGTAGAGACTCTTTTTACTAATTAGAAAGCTTTCCTGGCTCAAAAGTACACTCAGGTAGAACTAGGACAAAAATCTGACTTTGTTCCTATGAATCGAAGTTTGGTGGGATATTTCCAACTGAATAAATCATTAGAGTCTTTTTTATTCTTTAAGAGCATTAAAAAAAAATCCCCAGGGTCTCTGTGGAAGGTGATTTACCTTGATAGAAAACGGCAGTCTATTTTCTTTGAAAGCATAAAAGTTAAAAACAAGTTGCTGTCCTCCTTTGGTAAGTGCGGCCAGGTTTCCATAACAATCAACATAAATAGGTTTTCCTTCCAGAACCTTTTGGAGTAAAAGAAATACATTATTTAATGTTAAATGGAAAGAATTCTGAGATTTTAAGCCATATAACCTTAAAAGACCGTCATGTTTCTATGTCACATTTGTCTTCTAATTGAGAAATTACTTCTGGTGGTGGTGCTATTTGCCACAAAAATAACTCTATTGGTTCAGTTAGTAACTGCGATTGGAAACTGTAACATGGACATGTACAAGACAGAATTATAGATTTATTTCTATACTACCAAATATAAATATAGATTTATTTCTATTCTACCAACTTTAAACATATTTGAGAAAGTGCCTGATATCAACCACTTATCCATACAGTTTGAAAGTTTTTTTGGACTCTTAGATACTTTATCCAGTGACTGAAAAAGGAAAATCATGGTGATGTGTCTAGACAGTGAACATGAAAATAACTCAAGTAGCTACAGGAGAATCGCGACCATGACCTAGATTCATTGGTACTACATTTTAACCAACTAAGATAACCTCGAAGACATTTAAAATAATTTGAGAGTGAATCTGTATCACATTTTAAAACAAAAACTAAAATCAATAATGTAATTGATATTTATAGTACATGCTGTATTATGACCTCAAAATAAAACTCGATGTCTGGAGAATGTAACTGAATGAACTTGCTGTAAACAAGGTACCTCAATATCTTTGCTTCTTGCAACTTCCTCAAAATTCTCTTGCTGCTCTAAAGTTTTGTCCACTTTATCATCTGTCATGCAGAAACATCGCAGAGAGGATTCTACAGGATCATTCATTTTGGCAAAAACGACAAACTTGGCCATATATGGAACACATATTAATTCTCTGTACAGTTGAGTAGCTAACCCCACAGTTTCTAAAACTTGCTGGCAGTCTGCAAGCCAAAATCTGACGGAGACAAAAACAGAACAGTATCAAAAGTGTAAAAATAAGGAGATTGCAAAGCCAAGTCTTAAAAAAATTCACCATCAAAACAATTAAGAGTATATAAAGGAACTAAACCAAAACCTTAACTTGTTCATTCGAACAAACAGCAGAGATATTTACTGTTTATCAAATACAGAAACGCTACATTTATTATTTGTTATGCTTTTGCTAAGAAAATGCTAAGGAGTTTTCTCCTCGATTTTCTTTTCCATAAAATGCTTTTTCCCCTCTTACACATACCCATGATAAGCCTTCCTTTCTACTTCTGCTTCAGAGTTTATTACTTCACCATCGGAAGGAACAAGACTTTTATGGGGGAAAATAATGGGAGAGAAAGGAAGATCTTATCGGTTTTTATGAATTGCTAAGAAGCAAGTTTGCCACCTTATAGCTCCCTGGGAGAACCGGATAAAATGACATCCAAGTGAATTTAAAATTGCCGAGTTAGGCCCAACTTCACCATCAGCATTTTACAGAAAAATCATACTGGTATTGAGCACAACAATTTCTACTTTCCAAAAGGTAATAAAAATAATTCCCAGTACTTTTTGGAATCCTTTTGTTTCCATACCTGGCTGAAACATTGGTTGTAAAAGAGACACAATCCTTTATAAACGTCAAAGGAGTAGTTCCTGTGATGTCTTCCCACTGAGCAGGCGATGTGCCCCCTGAGAGAACAACACCAGATATGTGACTTTATCATGCGAGATGCTCCTTGTAAAAATTTTAACGTCATCCTGTTCTTTCTGTATAGCCAGTAACTCGCAAAACTTCAGCACTTTCATTAATGACACGTACGAAAGATAGTTCTCCTCTCTACTCTCCTTTCATACTTTTACCAGCTTATAGTGACCTCCTTGTAAGATAATATTAGGTTAGGAAAAAAATTATTTTTCTGTTTGTCTGGATACTAATGAATGGCTTAAACTTGGGGCACACAAGTTTAAGCCATTCATCTTAAGCCACAATTTACATGTGCAAACATTTGTCGTTTCAGATAGCATAATTCTTTTATTTTTTAAAAAAGTCAAGAACTATCAGGAAAGTTAAGATGAAGGTCATTTTATACTTCCTGAATCATTAAATTTTCCAGGCTAAAAGGGGAATCAGCCATTAAAATTACTCTTCAAAAAAAAAAAACAAACAGGAATACCTATCTTTAAGTTATAAACTCATGTTAGGTTAATCAAATGATGAATTAGCTCTGGATTCCGGGTGCTTATCACAAAATGTGTTCACCTAAGTCCTGCATATTTAGTCTGTTGGATTACACTTGTGAATAGAGTAGGTGAGAAGAATCATATACTCACTTGGCTCTTCCCTACTCTTGGCGCTCTGTGGGAGCCTCTGTTTCCCCCAAAGTCCATCCAATTTCCTATAGCCTAAAGGGTGTTGCTAGGTCTGTTACCTCAGTCACCGAGCGATTACCTAGATGCTCCAGTAGATTCAATAATACCTCAATCACCTTAAAAAAGCACTACTATTAACACTAAACTTAATAGCAGGAAAAATGATACCACTGAAAAATGTCATGCTATCAGCATCTTAAAGAAATAATTACAGGGATAATAGAGATGAGGTGATGGACAAGTAAAATGTTTTATTCTTTTTTTTTTTTCTACTCTTATAATGTTGGCAGGGATGTTCAAAGGTTTTCCATCTTTGTACGGAATCACTGCAAATGCTATAGCATTAATAGCAAAAACAGCAACAACTTAACCAAACCTGTAATGCTACAGAGAAGGCGCAGGTTGGGTGTGGTGTCTCCCTTGTACCCGTTGGAGACACCTTCTCCGGAGGCCGGGGGCACTGGAATGGTCATTGTGATAGGCTTATGGAATTTCCTTCTTCTTGGTTCCACAGTGACAATTGGGCTAAATGTTGCTTTGTTTCCAAGGATCTTTTTCACAGTTTCATCTGGAACAGGCTGGGCCTAGAGACAAGAGAAACGACCTTAAATGAAAGTGGACATTTTTCTCTTATCAGAAAGTTGACTTTTTAACCGAGGAGAAAAAACCCAAAAACAACCACCAAAAAAAATGTCTTTCTTCTGCTATTAACATTCTTGTGTATGCATTCTGATGGCCACATGTGTTTCTGGTAGTTATATATCTAAGAGCCAAATTGCTATTTGGTACGCATATGACCACCATTACGACATAATTGCCAAAGTGTTTTCCAAAATGCTGGTTGCGGTACCAGTTTTTATTCTCACCAGCAGGTGTGAGTGTCCTAGTTGTTCTATGTATTTGCCAACACTTGGTATTGTCAGTCTTTTTTTATGTTAGATATTTTATTGAGTCAAGTTTAACATTATAATATGCTTATCGGTATTTGGAAATGGAAGAGAACATAACTTTCCAGAAATTTTGTTATTTTAAAGAAATCTTATTAAAAATTTTATGGGGCAAAAAAAAGTCTTTCTTTTTCATCCTTTCTCACTATTTCAGGAAGGCATAAACCAAAAACAAAAACAACCTAACACTGTAGCAGGACCTACAGCTAGAGTATGTCTCCAGTAGAACACAGATGGCATGGGCTTGCATGAAAGAGACAGGGAGTCAGATCTCATGGCAGAGAAACCTCTCAGTCTAATCCAAAGGACAACAAATATTGAGTCCAGTATATATAAAATCTATGCAGGGCGTTCAGTAAACTATTACAAAGGCAACTTGTTCCCTCAATTTTTATTGTGGTTTCTAGAGTTTAGTAGGAAAAAGGCGTACAAGATTTCAAAGGATATCAATTCTAGTCTAACAATTCTTTTCATTTCTTTGCAATTTGGTAGAATGTTCAATGTGGGAGACAGTTGCAGGGAACTTCATACTACTGAAATGTAAGGTGGTATCTTTAGCTCCAAATGTTTACCGAACTTTCAGTTAAACTATTAATTACTATATTAAGTAACAACACAAATTAAGTTATTTCAGGTTATTTTTCTTATTCAATAAGAAAAAAAAGTACTGGTTAAGTTCTAACAGAAATGAATAAATGGAAGAAAGACCATTCTTGCCAAGATTTTCAGCCAGCTTTCCAAACCAAAACAAGTTCCAACTGGTTTGGTGAAAACCCAGCATTTATGATTTACTTGAACTAAAATCTGAAAGCCTACAAGTTTCACTGTTATAGATTTCTATGATGTGGCATATTGTAAACCAAATCAAATATAATTTGTTCCTTTAATGGTATATGTGCTGTTTGGTGCTTTGTTTCTCCACATACTGAGACCAATAACCTATAGTTAAAAAAAATGATTTTTCATCAGAAACCAAGTTTTTTCTGTTTTTCTAAACAGAAAAACCCTAAAATATGTACCTTTTTTAAAAAGCCAGTATGCTAACTTTATATGTAATACTTTTTATTTAAAACAGGTTAATGATTCCCAAAATGGCCCAAATTCTTCGATTAGCAATATATCATAAGCATGAGTCATGACAACAGTTTTCAGAGCAGAACATGCTCACATGCTCTCTCCATGTACCAAGGACAACAACTTTTTGTGAACATTACCTGGAGGCCCACTCGAATTCTTTTGGTTAAAGCACCCTCTGGGAAAGAAGCTTGGACGAGGGGCACAGTGGTGCTGCTTAGAATTCCACCTTCAGGACCAATCTGATTGCTTTCCTGCTTAATCCGTGAAACCACTGCGAAATACTGGGGGAAATCCTTAGTGATAATCCTGCAGATACGCTTTTTCCCTAACTCTTCTGGGCTATCAAGTTCTGAAAAGAAAAATGAATGAAAAAACCATGAGAATAAGCCTATCTACCCAATACCTTGAGACAAACTGATGTGTCATATTGATAGTTAAAATTATTTAGATTCAGTAGTATAAACAGTTTTATGATAAAGAGAAAACTACAGTGACCTTAAAATAATACCAAGCTTTGCAAAAATATTATAAAGCTATTCATGCACAGTATTTGTAGAAAAATATTTCTACTGAAGAGGAATAAACAGTTTCAAAAACTGGCATTTTACCACATATGGACAGATTTCTACTCTTCAAGAAGGGATACCTTAATTCTGTGCTTCTTTACAATAACCTGCCCTCAAGATGCCCAAAGTAAGAATGAGGCAGAAAAAAGTAAGGCCTCATAAGAAAGTAAGGAGAAAAAAAAAAAAAGTAAGCACTTCAGTATGTGTGAAAGGCTCTAGAACTTTATGTGAAAACCTCTTTAAAATATTTTAAAATTACCCAAATGATTTGTATCATCACCACCAATTTGTCTGCTCATCAATAGCCCTCATACATCAAGCTCAACCTACTTACAAGTGGACACATCTTCTTCCCTTCTGTCCACCTGCAGACCTACTTCTTGCCTTGTAGTCCTAACTCAGGTTGATTTATTTTATGCTTTGCCCAGTCCTCCAGTCCAATAGCTTTGACTGACTGACTTTACACTTTGCATCCAAAGGTCAAAGTCCTGTTGATTCTATCTTGGAAAGGGCTTGCTCTCCTGCCACCCCTTGTTCAGACACCATTTCGACTTGTGTAGATTACCGGCACCACCGCTTAGCCGTCTCCCTGTCACTCGCCTCCCTTTGCTCCAGTCTACCTCCCGTGGTGCTGCCAGGTGGGTTTCTTTCAAAAGCCCAGCTTTATGCAGAATTCTGGTAGGTTTAATTGAAATAAACCATTTAAAAAAACCATATGCAATAATATTTGAGAGTAACCAAGAGTATTTTGGAAAAGTAGATTTGTGAGGGGGAATTTATAAGATTTGAAAACTTAACCTAGAAGTATCACAATAAAACAGATATAAAGAGACATATAGGGGTTTCCCTGGTGGCGCAGTGGTTGAGAATCTGCCTGCCAGTGCAGGGGACACGGGTTCGAGCCCTGGTCTGGGAAGATCCCACATGCTGCGGAGCAACTAGGCCCGTGAGCCACAGCTACTGAGCCTGCGCGTCTGGAGCCTGTGCTCCGCAACGAGAGGCTGCGACAGTGAGAGGCCCGCGCACCGCGATGAAGAGTGGCCACCGCTCGCCGCAGCTAGAGAAAGCCCTCGCACAGAAACGAAGACCCATCACAGCCAAAAATAAATAAATAAATAAAATTTAAAATGTAGTGTCAAACCAGTTTATTTAAAAAAAAAAGGCTGAATTCTCAGAGTTCATAACTCATGCTGCAACTGAAAAGTTCTGATAATTTGTTTAAATTGCTGTGCAGCTCATCACCATCAGCTAAGTAGATACTTTTAAAATTTCAGCTGCAAACCTGTGATTATGTTCTCCTTTAGAAAAGGCTTAGGACTCCACAAGTAGTTTACATGGACTCTGCCATGAAATTACACCATTCCAACAAAACAGATCTCCTAACTCTGCATGTAACAAGCATGTACCCTGTGAGTATTAAGTTTACTCAAGATTATTCTGGACCTACTGGTGGGAGTGAGGCATCTTTCGGAGGAATTGTGATAATGTGCACTTCTCAGCTGCTTGTGTGTGTGTTTGGGTGTGTGCACATACATTTGTGAGGAGTTAAGGTAGAGACAGATGTATCACCCCTGGAAACTAATAACAGTGGATTGGGAAGAACTACACTTGGCGTGGTAGAGGTCGTCTGGCCACAGTTATGCCGTCTTACCTCGGATGAAGCATTAAGGCCACCCCAAATAGAAGGTGAGGGGGTACGCCTCAGATGCAGCAGATGAGTGGTAAATGGAGAAGCTCAGATTTCTAAGTCCACACTGAATTTCTGACATCTTTCCGGATTTGCCAGTGACTCAGGGACCCTCTGTGTTGTACTCGCTCTATTTTGAAACTTTTAGCAATTCCTCTGTCACCATTAACACTTGCATAATTATTGACCTTCAGTGTGTATTTTAATGGGTACTTTAAAGATAAGGCTTAACCCAATGGAATAACTAATGTGTGGATATTAGGCATTGGCGCCTCCATGCCCCATTTTTTAAGTAGAATCATACACCTTCTTGAATTAATCATATTCCCAGGCCTCTGCATGATGAAATGGAGAAAAGATATCTTCCCTTAACCAGATTACATTCTGTATATATGTATACTTAAAATACTTTAAACTTCTTTCCTCTGAGAATAAACGTTAATAGAAATGTATAAATACTAATATTAAATATTGGTTTATAATCTTTTCAAGAGCTACAGTTGAAGGCTGGGCCATTACACTCTAGGATATCTGTACAAATAAGAAAGTAAATGATGTGGATAAGTAGGTAAACGTGAGGCGGCAAGAGGAGGAGGTGAAACCAGTAAAGTCACTACAGGACACTTACGGCCTGGATACCTACCACAAGATTTTATTGGCTATCATAGGACAGAGGTTAAATTATGATATATTCATACTATGGTATACTGTCCTGTATTGCTATTTGTAAACTAAAAAGGTGTATCCAAAAAAGGTCAGATTTCCAGGCAAATAGGAATGAAGTTTGATCATGTAAAAATGAACACCACCACTGTTCTGTCCAGGACTGAATTTAATCGGAGTTGAAAATGGTCTATTAGTTAGACCAGAGAAACAGGAATATATTACCAAGAATCTTTGCTTTGTTCCCACCCTTTACATACAGAGATAAACTCTACAAAGTAATGTGCACCACAAACATGGTGCCTGGATCATATTCCTACCCACAGAGAGCCTAGCTCCTAGAGGAGTGTGCCCCAGACTGACCAGATCAGAAGCAACACTGGTGCTACCTATTAAAAGCAGAGATTCCGGGCTTCCCTGGTGGTGCAGTGGTTGAGAGTCCGCCTGCTAATGCAGGGGACGCGGGTTCGCGCCCCGGTCCGGGAAGATCCCACATGCCGCGGAGCGGCTGGGCCCGTGAGCCATGGCCGCTGAGCCTGCGCGTCCGCAGCCTGTGCTCCGCAACGGGAGAGGCCACAACAGTGAGAGGCCCGCGTACCGCAAAAAAAAAAAAAAAAAAAAAAGCAGAGATTCCTAGGCTTCTCTCATGGAGATTCTGAGTTGGTAGGCCAGGGGTGGAACCTGAAATTTCCATGCTCAACTCAGGTGACTTTATGACTTGACACATTTGAGAAGCAAGGTCTTAGTACACTCTCACCCTGTATCTGTCCTTAAAAATCCAGCACCCAAATTATTAAAAACATGACAACAGGATCCCATGAAAAACAACTCAAGGATGTTTCAATCTGAGAAGAGGAGCTTATGGGGCAACAATAAATATCTACTAGTTTAAAATAGTTTTATTTTTAAAAGGATATACTAAACCACTCCATAGCTATAGAATTAAAGGAGGCAAGGGCATAAAAAAATATTAAGAGCTTTTTACCTTTCAGGGTGATTCATAATGCCTAGACTATGAAAGAACCCTGGATCCCTCTCTCTTTCTATCTTTCTAATTTGTTACTAGCAAAGTTTCCTCTCTCTCTCTCTCTCTCTCTCTCACACACACACACACACACACACCCCACACAGGGAAAAGAGAGAGGTGAGTTATGAAATAGGTTTGGCCAGGAAGAAGGTTAAAACTTACACTTAGTGAATGTCTACTTTGTGGCGGGTCAATTACTATTTTGCCCACGTAGCATTTTGGTAAAGTATCTGAAATTCAGAGACGTTAAGTGACTTTCCCAAAGTGACTTAGCTGGTCTGCTTTAGAGCTGAGATTAGAACCTAAGACCAGGTTGGGAGAACGGATGAAATCACACAGACATGGACTCCAACCACCATTTCACACAGTGTCTTTGCAGACTAGCTGGCACGTGGGCAGTGGTGGGTTGATAAATGGATGAGTAATGGATAGATGTGCAAACACCCTGGTCCAAAAGGTGACATGACTTCTTACTGGCCCACTCCAGGAGCACAAAGCTCTCATGATAGTGGCACTTTCTGCTGCATAAGAAATGAAAGCTAATGTTCTGCAGCATTCTTGCCTCGCTGATGAATGATACATTTCTTAAGTACCTTGTAACTCCTTTAGTTTATTTGTAAAAGTTGGGACAGCATTCTCTGTAACAGATTTTGCAACAGAGCAAGAAGGATAAAATGCTTTGCAAATATGAATGGGTGTGAAGGTCATAATACAATGAATCATAAATTACAGGATTGAAATCATGTTCCCACAAAATGAGTTTCTCTTAAAAGCATTCAAACGATCACACTGATTAGTTCTGCCTCACTCTTACACACACTCAATGTCTTGATAACATGGTCCAATGGGGCCACGACTCTCTTTCCTGTATGGAATTTGTTTTCTGAAGGCTGTTTGTGATCTGGTCAGGTTTGAGTGTGAATAGTCTATAGAAGGAATACAACCTCGAGTTTTCACAAAGGATGATTTCTTTATCTAGGGTTTCATTTCTGGTCATGTGAATGTTCTCTCAGCTTGCTCTTCTACGAATGGCGTATTTGATACTGAGCGGTGGGGAAAAAATGGCAATCTTAGAATGTCAGAATTCAAAAAGGCATGCTAGCTAGTATGGGTCTGTGGAAAGTCTTTGTAGACAGGTACCCTCGGTTCAAATCCAGTTCTCAAACCAGTGAGCTTGGATCTTGGAGGGGTTCCTTAACTCTGAGCCCTATGTAACTTGTTTATAAGATCAGGATAAGAAAAGTTACCTCTGGGGTGGATATGACAAATAAATGATACAAAACCGCCAGCACAGTTCTGTTGACATAATAATTTAGGTTACGTATTCTTTCCAAGGTCATACAACCTTGGAGACAGAGGGGAGCCATAGAGCCAGTCTGTGGCAGATCCGAGGTTGGATTTTTTTTTTTTTTTTAATCACACTGTCTCTGTTTTGCATCTCTACAAGTATATAAATCGGAACTGCTATCATTTTAATTTCATTCAGTTTTTAAGGGAAAACATCACCAATCATAGAAAATTAAGTAGCAGATAAATTGGGGGAAACGAAGGAAATAAAAGATAAATTTATAATATTTAACTCTGGCTGTAGAATATGTGGAACAATAGAATAGTTGTAATATATTCACTGAAATATTTCAGAAAATTATAGACATTCATTTCTTTGGAATTAAAGTTCAGCTCCATCTAAATATGCAACTTGTGGAAAAAGCCCACCCTTGATGTTACAGGAAAAAACCCTCAAATGATAGACTTGACCCTTCTTCCTCAACCTAAACACAGTAGGAAACTTTTCCATTTTTATTTTGAAATAATTAGATTCATGGAAAGTTGCAAAGACAGTACAGAAAGGTCCCATAATTTTAGTCATTTAACTCATATTCTTATTGAATTCTGGCATCTGCCATACGCGTGTCTGGATCAGCATTATTTTACATCTTTAACTACCCAAGGTAGGGACCTTCTTTGTTATTCAGATTTGCACAAATAATTGAGTGCTAATGATGCAGAATGTCTGGAAACAATGATATACCTGTTTGTTTTTCCCTCCAGTTGTAGCAATCCGTATAATTGCTGATAATCATATATCTTAAAGTTATTTTTAGAAAACTAATTCCTAATCATTACGTGCCCTTCTCCTGCTTCCCAGACCTCCTCTCCCCATTTGTTTGTGGCATCTGTTCTTTTAGAAAGTTGCTTCCTCTCTTGGGTATGGGTCACCGCATTATTGAGGAAATGTATTGCCAAGAGTGGCAGCACATGCCTGGATACAACTCATTCATTTCTTCAACAAATTGTGATGAAGTGACAACACTGCTGAGAGCTGTTATATTCATTGGGCATAAAGACGGTCAACCGTCTTTACGTCAGAGCCATTCCTTTGCCCTCATGGACTTTACATTCCACTAAGGAAGAGAGCAAAGTTCAAAATTGCGTGCTACAGAAGAAGACAGGCCAGGTGCGATACAAGTATTTACCAAGTGTATCTAACTTATTCGACTGGGGTTTAGGGAAGGCTTCCTGGAAACAGAGAAGTGAGAGAGGGTGTGTTTGGCCCTGCTGGAATAATCATTCTAAAGTTCTCCTCCACGACTGCAGAAGCCTTGTATTCTTTGCATCTGCTTCTCCCTGTTATTTTCCAGAAAAGTGTTCTTCCACATCTGCTTACTTTTCCACTTGTGAAAATGAAAAGGCTTTCAGGCAATTAGCCCCCTTACAAACTTTCTTCAACCCTTCGTTTAACCATTTAACCATCGGTACTATATCCAGACAAGAAACAATTTATATAATCCTATCTTCAAAATCAGGATCGTATATAATATCTTAAAGCTAAACACCATCAATCCGTAACCCGGCATATGCAGCAAACACGGAAGTGCACTGAGCTCTAAGGCGCCTAGACCTGCCATGTCTGGCACATCGGCCTCTATTCACATCGACACTAAAGGTGACGGCAGAGAACACCCGGTCTCTCAGACCCCTTCACTGTCCCTGGAGGGCACAGAGCCCCACTCTGCCTGACACATGGGACAGGGTGTCTCATGTCATTTTTTTACCCACTAATGTTTCATAAAGACATGTAATTGCAAGAAGTACGTTACACAGACGTATATAAAACTTGGCATTTTTAATGTTCCTCTGCTTTGGTCCCATTTTCATTTCCTGACTAATAGGGGTGAGGGAACTGTTCTGGCCCAGTTATGCACCTGGTAGGCATCGCTGAATCCACTTAAAATGTTTTATGGCAGTGGGCTGAAAGCAGATTAGCATCTTGTTACGGTTTAATTAATAGTTTTGGGCTTTTTCGCTTTTTCTATTTTTTTTCTTACACCCCAACCACAGTCCTGATTTGGTTAAGTTCAATTTTTCCTTTTTCCTCCAGAATTTTTCAAAATTGTTAATCGATTTCCCCAACAGGTGGTGCTGTGTACAACGTAAAACGACATATTTCACTTTTCAGTGCTCAGCTACTTCTATGAGCAGTTCATAAGATCTCTAAGGAGGAAGGATTCTTCTACTCGTAAATATCATATTCTTTTCCACGATGGCTTATCATAGGATATTGAATATAGTTCCCTGTGCTATACGGTAGGACCTCATTCTTTATCTGTTTTATATATAGTAGTTTGTATCTGCTAATCCCAAACTCCCAATCCAACCCTCCCCCCTCTCCGCCCCTGGCAGGCATAATTTTAAACATGTTGAATTGAACTTTGTGAGTTTAACTCAAGTAAGGTTTTAATTAAACTTACAAAGTGGATTCAATTTGGCGCATTTTAAAGATGATGTTTCTGTGGGGCGCAGATTGAGTATTTTTTTGTTTTGCAATCTCTCTCTCTCTCCTGAGAAAACACGGATGAACAAGTGCTAGAACAAGATCTATGTCTGCTGCCAAAGAGAAAAGTTGCTCCTGCCACTTGATACCTCAGTGGTAACAGCAGATTCTTCACACCCAGACCAACTGTCCTCTGTGTCATTCTAGCCTGTTATTTCAATAGAGCTGCTCTGACACACCTGCTTCATTAGCATAACCACTGAGATGCCTTTATCTCTGAGGTTACTAGTGCCACAAACAACTCTCGATCCCACCTTATTCTGCAATGACAGTTTTTCCTGAATACACGCCATGTCCTCTGGAGTCATACAAGAACTAGGAGGGTGCCCTGATTCATAATGGAAAGTTTAAATAGAAGCTGACATTCATGTCACCTTTTGTTCCACACAAAGCACTTGCCTAGGCATCCTTCATTGGAGAAGATACAGAGGCAAGGGAGTATTGTAGAGAAACAACGAGATTTGGAGTCAGAAGTCTAGATTTTGGAAGTCTAGATCTGTCTACTTAACTATTTCCTGACTGGGTGGTAGTCACGGGGTAACCTTCATTAGCTGTGACCAGGGATTCCACTAGCCCTGGAGGTGTCCTCGTGGGATCTGGAAAAGCATCCATGTGGAGTGGACACACCCCTGTAGGCAACTAGACAGTAACTTTGAAGAAAGTAGATAAAGGTGCCCCTTTGTCCTGAAGGCCAGTGTCACAGCAGATGGCTTGGGAAGTGGAAGAGGCAAGACGTCTGCGCCCCTTGCTCTCCTGCACAACTGTACATGGCAGCCGTCTCCACGGCTACCTTCAAGAGTGGTTATCATGGGTCAGACGTCATGCTGAGAAATTTACACATATTAGCTCATCTATTTCCCATTAGTTCTCTATGAGCTTAGAGAGATCGAGGGCTTTCTTGGAGCCGCACAGCTAGTCAGCCGTGGAGCCAGGATGGGAATTCCATTCTGTGTGACATCCACAGATCACAATCCTAACGACCACACCACATTGGGCAAATTATCCTCCTCCTTGGACTTGTCTTTCCCTGGAGTTACAATTTGTGCACATGGAAAGGCTTTGCAAGTTTTAAAATACTACAGGACCATAATCTAATCTTTACAATTGTGTTGTTCAGTGAAAAAAATCACTGGTCGAAATACTGGCTAAGATGCTTTCTAAACACTTGGGTTTTAAGATTTTCAGAGAAGAGGGTGCAACAGGACTAGTTATAAAAGTAGAACACAGATTAGTTATAAAGTAACATATAGAGTTCATTTATGGAAAAGAGGGTTAAAATGAGACATTTATAATAAGACAGGTATTATCAAGGGTCACTTGCCATAGATGACAGATGAGGCTTAATTGTTATGAACTGGGTAAATTGATAGGGTAAATAAAATAATAGTAGAATGATTTATTTCTCTTTTTCTTTAAGGAAGTCTTGAGTGATCTGGTCACTGGCTTATTTTATGTACTATTTTTATCTTGCTAATTAACAGCTATCCAGGGGCACAGAGTGGTGGGGGTAGAAATAACATGAAACCTCCTAAACCATGCTTATGCTTCTCTCCCCACGAGAAGTTTGACTAGTTGGACCTTGAAGGAAAAAGAAGGGTTGGAATTTTAGAGACAGATTGATTTTTATTTTTGCCTGTCTGTTTTTAGAGGAGGGAAGTTCCAGTAAGAGCTAAGTTTCTCTGGGGACAGGACAAGAGTGGTGGTTAGTGGTGCTTGAGCTTGGTATGAAATCTGATTAATTGAGCTTCAGTTATAAAATGTGTGTCTTGGTTCCTTCATTATTATTGATTTACTAGATCAAGATTTATTAAATGAAGATTTAATTTCATAGATCAAGATGTAACATATGAAGAAAACCACGGTGCCTTGAAAATTTAGTCCTCAGTTTTCCTTTTGTGGCCTCCAGTGCTTGATTCTTTAAACTTGGAAGTATTTGCATTTCCTTTTAATTGTCTAAAATGGAACCAAACTTTATCTGGTCTTAAAAAATGTAGCAAAGAAACTCTATCCACTATTTCCAAGATAACATGTAGAATCCAGGATAGGGCTACATCATCATTTCTTTAAAACATCGGACAGACGCCCCTAGTGTGGCAGTGTTTGGGGTGTCATTTGTCTAAGCAAAGATAGGACTAACTTCCTATTTGAAAACTGGCTTATTAAAAACAAAATGAAGACATGTCAGTATGAAATCATGGCAATCCATTCCATAAATAAACCTTAAAATTAAAAAAAAAAAATCTGCCTGTGCCTGATACTATAATCTGTGCTCAAAAATAAAGAACATATTATTAGCATCCAGTGTTTTTGTCAGAACTGCAGTGTCTAATGAGGTGGCCACTGGCCACAGGCGACTATTTGAAATTAATTATACAAAATTAAAAATTACCTTCCTCACTTGCACTAGTCACATTTCAAGTGCTCAAGAGTCACATGTGACTAATGATGACTGTTGGATCATCAACAGGTGTGGAATATTTCCATCATCATAGAAAGTGCTATTGGACAACACTCTCTTAGAATATTCAGTATTCTTCCTAAAATATTGTTACTTTCTCAGAACTCTCCCCAAAGTAAATGCTCCTCTTTAACTTTTTCCCCCAGGAGATTAACATTAATGATGTTTGGGGGAGAAGAAACAGACTAACAAGAGCTTTCTTCCAGAGAGCGATATATTATTTTTTAATTTGAATTTTATTTTATTCATTTATTTTTATACAGCAGGTTCTGATTAGTTATCTATTTTGTATACATTAGTGTATACATGTCAATCCCAACCTCCCAGTTCACCCCCCACCCCCTTCCCCCCCTCCCCCCACCCCCAGCTAAATATTATAATGAGGTTCCTCCTGCCTGCTTCTCCAGGACTGGGCCAGCGTCTAAATCAGCACTGTGCCCGATACTGGTGACTCAAAAGTGATTAAGACACGTACATGATTAAGACATGTACTCTGCCCTCAGCTGCTTACTATCAAGGTAGCTATTGGTTAAAAAAAAAAAGAAATCCTTGTGGAGAGGATGCTGCATTAAAAAACTAGTAATCTACAATAGTATTTAAGAAATACTGGATACATGAAAATATCTTTATACCTTATTTTCCTTAAAACAGAAAAAAAAAAAAACCCTATCCTCTGGAAAACCCATTTATCTTATTCTATTTTTATTCTCAATCATCCATATTCTTTTACTCTTTTCAAAATGCTAATTCAGTTCTTTCCCTTAGGATTTATTCATTTTAAAACTTTTGATTATGTTTTCTTATAAATTTCCTTATTAAAAAACTATATTTCATGCTTTAAAATAAATTAAGGTAATAACAATAAGAAATCTAAATTGCCAATGGAAGTTCCCATCCATCAGAAATTATCTGAAGTTGTGAATGGTACAGGATATAAATGTCAGTATTATGTATAAACATTTAATGTATACTCATTACATGTATAACATTTAAAATGCCTATTCGGGATCTTGAAATCTAGGGGTTTGTAGGAATTTTCTTCTTTAGGTTTATTTTCTTCTCCACAGGACACATATTTCTAAAGTAAGTGGGATAGTTAAAAGTTTTTGAGAACAGGTAGAACTAGATTTCATCCCCTGTGCCGCTACTGAGTTGGGGTAACCTTTTGACTTGTTTGAACCTTCAGTTCCCCCATCTATAAAGTGAGATTAAAACTACCTACTTTGCAGTACCATGCTTTCATTTAAAATTTTCATATATAGGGGCATATATCAGTGCCTCATGAATGCTAGATGCTCAGCAATGATTAGGTTCCCCCTACCCTGCTGTAAAGACATCTTTAAATTCTTGGTTGGCTGTGATTCGCTATGTCTTATACGATACCTTTGGCATGACAATTTTTCCTAGGGAATGAATATAATAGTGACAACAGCTGATATTTATCAAGGGCTTAGTCTGTAACAAGGGCTGTATTTGAAAAACGCTTCACATAATGACTTTAATTCTTCTCAACGGCAACCCTATGAAGTGAGGAAGGTGATCTCCATTTTATAGAAGTAACAGAGGCTCAAGGGGACACAAGAGCTTGTCCGCGGTCATCCCTTGAACAGACTCGAGTCTGTCTAGCTCCTCTGTCCACACTTCACAACCAGGAGAGACTATGCTAGATGCATTCCAAAAGCTAGTGAACTAAATGCTAAGAGAGTGAATTTTATGGTATGTGAGTAATTTCTGCAGTAAAGCTGTTATATAAAACAGTTGCTGGATTTGTAGTGATTAGCAAGTCAGTATAAAGATTAGCTTTATTTTATGATGAGCTTGCTCTCTATTTTTTTTTTTTTTTTTTTTTACATTTTTAAAGCAAGACACTGCACCAAGTACCCACTCTCAAAACAAGTCTATTCCCAATGTCTACCAAGGAAACCTGCTATGATTCTAAGGGTCAGACAGCCTGAAGAAGGTGTATGAGAAAGTGACATGCTCGCTATAGGCCAGTCTTACCAGGTCAAAGAATAAGACACTGGAAGCACCACAGACTCCAATCATTAGCCTGAAACCTATTTTTATAAAAAAACTGATTAGAACCCAGGAGAAATTAAAAATCCAGAAGAATACTGAAATAATCTGGGAGAAGACTGAGAGAAAAGAAAGGGTACGAAAATAATGATTGCAAAAATAAGAAGTGAATGTATTTTCTTAAAAATGCTCTTCATGTTCTGCATGCCTTCCATTATTATTCCATTCCCTCCTTACACATTTTTGACTTAGAAAACTTTCTTAAGCTTTGGAAAGATTGATACAGTTGATGTAAGACACAGAATTATCAGAAGATTTATATATTAATATGGGGGGGCAGAGTTTGTTAGATTAAATGGAACTTCATGCCTTCGACGCAGAAAACAGTAAATGCTGAGGAACCCGATTCCCAGTTTAAAATACAAACTAGTGAAATTCAAGTACTGTTTCCTTTAGTCTAGCCATTCCTTTGATTTCTTCCTGCAGACATTCCTAGAAACAGGGAGTCATCGTAATTACCTTCATCCATGCCATTAAGTAATTCGGTTAAGTCTTCATTTTTACTGTCAAATTGATGCTCCTTCCACGTTTCACCATTTTCACTTCGAAGAACAATGAGTTCTCTCTCTTTTCCTCTCATAGACCCAAAGTGAGGGATTTCCACTATGACAGGGCTGGAAAAAAAAAAGCCACATTATTTTGGTATCAAAGGAAATAGGTTTATAGTTTCATACTTTTAAAGGTGTTTCACTGACAGTATTCATTTGAAAATCAGAGGTGCCACTAAGGTTGGGAATGATTTCAAAGCTGCAGAATCATTTGCTAATTAAATAATAAATTAGAAACCTGAAAACATGCCATCATTCATTCATTCACAAACAATTCTTGGGGGCCTATCATATATTAGGCATTTGCTTTAATAGGGGGAAAATATTCAGCACACATAAGTAATCGAGGAATTGAAAGTTATTAAAATAGACCATAAGAAAGAAAGTTGGTCCATTTTTAAAAACACAATAGTATATTGTATTATACAAAATGCTCATGATTTAAAAGGACACAGTCATTTCTTTAAAAAAGAAATTCTGTAAATTGCCTACTTTGAAAGATTACTGATTTTTTTTTCCCTTAGCGAGAAAACAATCAATATAACAATCCACTCCTTCCAACGGTCAGTTTTCATAACTTTCATGGCCTGTACAGTCAAGACAGTTTCTTTGATTTTTACGTTGAGAAATGGGCAGCGTAATTTCCTAGCTCTCGTAGGACTGCATAGGAATTAAACTTTCTGAAAAAGCACTATTGGTTTGAAATTGTCATATAATGATCTATTAATTTTTGACAGTGTCCTTTTGCAAAAGAAGGTGAAAAAATGGCTGCAAATTGAAGATAGCCAATCAAGCACAGGAATAATTTTGTTAAATTTTGAAGTAGGATAAATGCTAAAAAAGATGAATGGAAGTAAGCAGACCACAATCACACACAGTTTATGTAGTTGGATTGTGCAGCTTTATTTTATGACATTTAAGTAGACAGTATCATTATTCTCCTACAGAGGTTGTATGTAACCTCACCTCTCAGCCTATGTGTTTATGTACATGTGGTAACAGAAGATACAGGCTTAAATAGGTAATAGCATAAAAAGGGATAGTAGTTGTAATGACCAAATGACATAAATAAAAACATATTAATATTTGATTTATTACAAAAGCATTCACTTAAAATGGGATGATAAATATGAAAATTTTACTTTGGGCAAAAGAATTATAATTAATTCAAATTAAGGGTTTGAAAATTTTTTTATAATCCCTTTATTTTTCAGTGGGTAAAAACAAAATCAACTATTCCTAATAGTGTTAGTAATTTCAAGAGTTATTAAGATGTTTACCTTAGTTTTTAACCACACCTGGTGATTAGACATTAAATTTTTCTTTTTTTGAAAACTAGATACAATCTTTGCAGGTTAATGCATCAGATACTGTCACTCTAAATATTTCAAGAATGTGGTTTTGTGTATGACATTCAACAATATTGGAGAGGAGAAATGAACAAGGGTCTGGGACCAAGGTGAAAGCCAAGCATAACTTTTCATAACAGGTTTCTTCATGCAGACTGCCAATGCAAACACACCAATCAGACAGATAAGCAGACAAATACCAACACATTTCAGCTTAAACAGAACAAAACAATTTAATAACTTTAGTAGAATATACTACCTGCTGCCTATTTGATTTTCTTTAAATATCTTGTATTCCCAACATTTTTTCAAAATCAGTTTACTTATTGATGACTTGTCCTTCTCACAGCCCATAAGTACTTTTTAAAAAAATGTAACTCCACACACATACATATATATATACAGGTATATATATATATATACACATACATATATAGCATTTACAGCAAATGTTGATTCAAAGCCTGCAAGTATCTTCTTTTACACTGGGTTAAAATTAGACTATCGGCCTGTCTTAAAAACTATCATCATCAGTTGAAACATTTCAAATTAAAGAAAGGTTTACAGAAGCACAAAGTTATGAAAGCAGAATGCTTGCAGTGAATTCCACATGCTTGAAAAGCACAAGAGAGGTAGCGGTGCTGCATTAAGTCAAGCCACTATGATTTTTTTTCTTCTTTCAGTGACACACATCAACTGAAAGCATTAAAAACCAAAAATAAAATTAAGACAAGAATAAGACCATGGGTGTGACAGAAAAAAATTGAAAATGGAAAAAGAATTGTAGACATTCTGTATCTTGTCTATAAAGGTCCTACCCAATAAATTTTGTTCCTTGAGGCCCAAGCTGCAGGATTCGGCTAACCAAGCTCTCACCCTCATTTACAGGGGGAGGATTGGTAGGAAGATGCAGTTTACTGAATAACATCCATGCAGCAGGAAGAGAAACAAGAAGGGGAAACTGTGAACAAACTGTCCGTCACGACAGAGCCTGCCTGATTTGCACCCAAGTGCCACCTCAGAAAATAAATTCATTTTTTCCTTTGGTAAAATACCATATCACAGTGGATTGTTCCCCCAAAAATTATCATTAAAAAGACATGTACCCAAAATAGCCATTTATTCAATGTGCGATAAATAAGAGCGGTGCCTTGACTTCCACGGGGGCCGCTGGGGTTCCGTGCACTCACTGAGCAGAGAACATGCTTCTCGGTTAGTAAAATCTTTGGCCAGCAAACTGAGTTAAGGAAGTACCAGCCTACCAGCTCTTTAGAGAATTGCACAGCTTTGGGACTTCTGATACTACATGAATGCCATACTCGACTGAAATGGTCCAACCCAACAGATTTAACTGTTAACTACTTGAGTTGACAAGGGTAAAGAAAATCAAAGATGTGGTACGAGGGCCAAGATGAAAACTGACAAAAGGACTTACCCTAAAAATTGTGCCCCTGCAGGACCCATTTCTACCAGCCTACTGGCTAATCCCTCTCCTTCCACCATGGGGGGTGGGTTGGCCAGTTTATGTCTCTTTACCAAGCGGCAGGTGATACGGGTGGGGGCAGTGCACTTGCGAGGAGGAATGATGATCCGCATCCCGTGGTGCCGGCTTCCCCTCATGGAGCCGCCTCTTGCGTCCACCATGAAGCTAACCAGAAACCTGCAGGAGGTGAGATCAGAGGCCAAATCAAGGAGAGACAGAGGCTGGTCGCACAGCCACTTTGGAAACTGAATGTTAAAGTGACAGACAAGGTAGCTATCGTTCCCTCTCTTTAAGAATACATTGGAAGTAAATACAGTGGAGTCACATCAAACATGCATTGGACTTGTGAACTGAGCAAAAAGTAAAACGCGACACTTTATTTTTTGACGGTGCATATGGCCTCCGAACAGAAGCCAACCACTCTGTCAGATGCTCAAACTGAAGGAAGAGTGACTGTTTCAAAGTTGGGATAAAAACTGGCTATTAAACGACTGTCTTGCATTTAAAAACCAACCCACTGTATGTGGTCCCCGTGGGTGGTTTAAGTTTACATTCAAGGGTCATTTTAAGTATCAATGGTTTTAGCCATGTGCCGACTATGGAATCTCTCCCCCTCAACAAGTAAGATGAAACTCCACAGTATGTCTTAAACATGTACAACTCATAAAATGAATGTATCTTTAATCATACCGACACTCTAATTTTTACTATTTTCACAAAGCAGAAGATAAGAATAAAAGCAGAAGGTGACTAAAGTTTTACTAAAGGCAATTTTGATGGAAAGGGGTTTAATCTTTTCAATACAATTTGGCTTAAAAACTGTTTAAAATAACCTACATTTGAGTATCTGTACAGCAATATAAACATGATTGAACAGACTTTTTAGAAAATATCTCTAAGTTATATATTCTGTCATTGGCTGTTATATTAAAGCTAGGGAGGAAAAATTATTTGTCTGCATGTAGCTATGAAGATGTAAAGAATTCATGGTGTCATATTTGGGTCATATCTTTTTTTTTTTTTTTTTTTTTTTGCGGTATGTGGGCCTCTCACTGCTGTGGCCTCTCCCATTGCGGAGCACAGGCTCCAGACGCACAGGCCCAGCGGCCATGGCTCACGGGCCCAGCCACTCCGCGGCACGTGGGATCCTCCCGGACCGGGGCACGAACCCGTGTTCCCTGCATCGGCAGGCGGACTCTCAACCACCGTGCCACCAGGGAAGCCCTGGGTCATATCTTTAAAAAAAGATTTTATTGAAGTATAGTTGATTTACAATGTTGTGTAAATTTCTGCTGTATAGCAAAGTGATTCAGTTATACATATATATTCTTTTTCATATTCTTTTTCATTATGGTTTATTACAGGATATTAAATATAGTTCCCTGTGTTATACAGTAGGTAGGACCTTGTTGTTCATCCATCCCACGTATAATAGTTTGTATCTGTTAACCCCAAACTTATTTGGGTAATAGCTTGATTCCTATCATGTGTTTGTGAAAAAAAGACCCCTGTGACTCCTCCCACCACTGTTACCGGGTTGTAAAGCACTCTGATCAATGTAAACCAATGAGCCCGACATATGGAAGAGTGCCAGTCAGAGACTGCGGAACAGAAACACGTATTTTTGCATTCTAATTTTCACACGTGAAAATACGCTTATTAGTGGAAGAGCACCAAATGTTGATATTTAGAAAACTGTTTGAATACCTACAGTATTTGGGCTGGGGGGGTAAGGGGGATAATCCCATCCATCAAAATCCTCTACTAATTTACTCTTCTAAAAAACAGTTCTAACATCCTACAAATAGATTTCAGACCTTGCTTGGCGGTCCTAGCTGGAGACCCTTTCCTAAAGAGTGATGCCTCTTGACCTTCGAAGAGTAACCTCTTCAACAAAGCAAATGGACCCACCATCCCCATGGAGAGAGGCAAGAGCATGGGTGTCACTTGTCAGCCTATCAGGTTTTCAGAACCAACTCTGGTCATCAGTGAAGCGGAATCAACGTCACACCCTTTTTGCTCATTGTGGATTTAGCTGTTTTCCTCTGGATTAATTAGTGGTTTCATATGTTTTTGATATCATTATACATACTTTGAGAGACCAGAACCACTAGGATATTAAAGGCATGAGGGCAAGAGACTGAATCTCTCAAAAACAAAGCAAAACAAAAATCACTCCTCCCTAGTCAAAGAGAAAGATACCTGTTCGCTTATACAAGTGTCCAGATGAATTGTCTCCAGTGTTGAATGATAAAAGGGTCACTTGAAACTGCTCTGGGGAGCCTATACTTTTTTAGACATATACATACTTAACAACTACTTTTATTCAGTAATAAAGACAATGTAGCATATTATAAGGATGCCCAACACAAAAATTTGATCTTTCCCAGCTTCCAGTAGTTAAAAATCAACTTGTGCTTGGGACTAACAGTAACAGAATGAATTAAAAATTCATTGACTTCAAGCGCTTCCCTGGTGGCGCAGTGGTTGAGAGTCCGCCTGCCGATGCAGGGGACATGGGTTCGTGCCCCGGTCCGGGAAGATTCCACATGTGGCGGAGCGGCTGGGCCTGTGAGCTGTGGCCGCTGAGCCTGCGCGTCCGGAGCCTGTGCTCCGCAATGGGAGAGGCCGCAGCAGTGAGAGGCCCGCGTAATAGAAAAAAAAAAAAAAAAAAAAAAGATTCAAGATAAACTCTGGGTTTGAAAATGCAGTTGTATTAGTATTGATACAGATAAACACTGGGTGTTTACACTGAGAGGGCTGTGCCCTGGCAACAAACAGCTGAGTCTCACTAATACAGATAATAATTCAGATCAGGTTTGTCTTGTTCACTGCTTAACCTACAGAGCTGAGCACAGTTCCCATACATAATACGCACACAGTAAATGTTTATTGAATAAACCAGTGAACAAAACCATTTTGTTAAGTGTGCTCAGAAACTGCCTAGGTCAGACTTGGTTACTAACCCTGAAAAAAAATATGGAAAAAATATATACATATATAAATATTTTATATATAGAAAGTATATATATAGAAAGTGAAGGTAGTATAAGGTTACCAGTGTCAATATAAAAATACCCCAGCTACAAAGAATATCAGAACCAAATGGAAAAACCATGGCTTAGAAGATTTTAATAAAATTGGAAGAATCTCTTTGTCTGTGTTCTGTGGAGCAACCAGTGCATAGTTGGCGCTCATTATTGATCATTTATTGTTCTATGGTTTTCAAT
Organism: Kogia breviceps; assembly: GCF_026419965.1. Lineage (NCBI taxonomy): Eukaryota > Metazoa > Chordata > Mammalia > Artiodactyla > Physeteridae > Kogia > Kogia breviceps. The sequence continues at coordinate 73,385,981 of NC_081311.1, read as the reverse complement.
TTTATAGAGCCAAAAGACTGAGGAAAGATGGGAGTAGATGTTTAAGCCCGATACAGAGTCCTATTATTCAACAGCATTACGAAATATAGTGATTTGTTTTCTAAACTCATCCCTTACATATTGTATGCAAAATAAAATTTCATGCAATATAACTTATAGAAACAAATGAAAAGGTTATATTTAATCATATTCATTGTATCTTATTAATATTTAAACTAAAGCAGGAATTCTACAAATGATCCTAAAACTAACACATGAATGTTTCTAGCTTTAGGAACAGCAGGATGACAAATGCTGATACACTACAGACATTGACACAATCTAACTGTGGGAAAAATTCACATAAATTAAAAATACAAAAAGGGATGGTTCACATAAAAGACACAGTTATCACCTTGAATCATACTGAGGAAGTGGAGAAGAATAGCTGCAAAATAATTTAGAAAGCAAATGGGAAAAATTAATGTAAGATAATTAGAAGCAAGCAACAGAAAATGTCAATGATAAGCAAAGGAAAAATAAAAACCATCAGAAAATGAAACCAAGGCATTTGGCATTTGTGGGACAACTTGGAAAAAGATTTGCCTTAAATGGCTATATAGAAGCTACACCATAGACCTGGCATTAGTGAACTATTTCCAAGTGTATACCAAGTGTATATTTTCCTTTTCAAATAAGCCCAACTAGCTGCCATTACTTTTCCTTTTCTGCAAAAGTCTACTGTCTTCAGTGAATTCAAGGGGAAGGAGAGATTAGTTGCATATTCAAATACTATACTGCCTCCAGTGCAGGGGAAAGCTCATTTCTGATTTTATTATCCTATGATCCCTCAACTTGATCCCTCAACTTCTCAATTTACTAAATTAAACCCTAGTGCTTTTCTTTCCTATGTAGAATACAAAGTGCTGGTTCTTGATTTTTGTCACATGGTGGCAATTCACCAAGTTTGGTTCAAAAAACCAAATGTTTGCCCACTTAATGAATGTATTCTGGGTGTTTTATATTTTCCTTCTCAACTTTTTTTTTGGTTTGTTTTTTGCTTTTGCAATTTTAGACCCAAATACATCTACTATAAATCATGTAACTATTTTAAGCAGTTTAAAATGTAATATTACTATAATTAAAGCTTTTTCTAACTGAATTAAAGAAATGCAATATTAATGATTCAAAAACCACCATGTAGTTTATAGTTTATAAAGCACTTTCATGTGAATTATTTCCATTTAAGTGACATTGCAGTGACCTGTTTTTCACAACTGTGGTGTTACAAGCCACAATTGTGTGAGAATACTTTAAAAAACCTGCAGCATTACTCGGAGTCTAGGACTTTTCCTCTGTAAAATGGGGATAATGAGTAAAGCCTATCTCAGTGTCATTTTAAGGTTCAAATAAATATTAAATAAGATAATACATGTAAAAGATTTAGCACAATGCCAGATGCATGAAAAAAGCACTAGGTAGATTAGCCATTACAATTTATTGTAATTAAAAGCAGCAAAAAATACTTCATAAAATATATAAGGCACTTCACATATGTTAATTATTGTTAATTTATTTAATTCAGAATTAAATAAGTTGAATCTGCACTTGTCCTGGATCACAACTAATTTATGGCCTAAATGTCAATTTCAGAGGTGAAAATACTTTGAAATTTTCATCATCTTAATGAATTATTTCGATTCCATTTGTACGTGAATCAATTATCCCAAGTTTAATTACCTATAGTAGGCTAAGAATCCAATATCTAAAAATACAATAATTATCAATTCAGCAATTGAAGCAGGTCACCTTTTAGCCACCTGCCTCAAATTTTGCTGACTGACAGCGCAGCAACAAGGAGCCTGTTGGATGTGGTTTTTACTATAGCGCTTCCAGGGTACACACACTGGTACATTCACTTTTTCTTTTCTTTTAAAAATTCATTTATTAAAAAAATTTTTAATTTAATACAACTTCATTATAATTTTATTTCAGGAAAATCAGATACTCAGAAAAAAACTTCATTTGAATAAAGTAAAATTAAGAGAAATGACTATATTAAAATTTTTTTTATTGAAAAGGAAAATTAGAGACCTAAAAGTAGTGCCAGAATAGCCAGGAAATTGTTAGGCGCCAATACTTTTATTAATTTCCTTTCTAACATGGTGCTTTTACCAATAAAAATAGATATGCAGATTTGTTTAGAAAAAATATTTACTAATGATTTACAAATATATGCCACATATACTCACTAATGAAGTCCTTTAGAAGATCAACATCTCATATATGTGAAGCTTGTCAATATGAATTTATAACTGAAAATAGTAAGTGCAATGTTAATTTAATAGGAAAAGTGACTTTTTGGTTACTTACCCAGAATGAACAGGACTTGAGACAAGATTGACATTGTCCAAGGTGTCTGCAGCCCAGCTGTAATGTCTAAGAGAATCTGAATCAAATTCTCTTGTGAATGTTAGATGCTGAAAAATAAAACGATATATTGTGTCAACAACCCATCCAAGACAGTGGTTTCTCTGTACGTACAATACACCTGTATGTTTCCATAGTCCAGACAGTCTAACATTCAAAATAAGCATATATATATATATTTTACAGTTGTCCCTTAGTATCCTCAGGTGATCAGTTCCAGGACACCCCCCGCCCACCCATCCCCGTGGATACCAAAATCCAGAGATGCTCAAGTACCTTATATAAAATAACTAGTGTCATTGGCCCTCTGCATCTATGGGCCTGACTGTACATTCCTCCATAGGTCTACACTGAAGTTTCAAGAATTAGAAATAAAGTTCATTGATACACTGTATTATTTCAATCTTTTAAGAAACCATCTTGAGTAATTGGCATGGCACAAGGAATATCACAGAAGTAATGCTAACCATGATTTTAAGTACTTCAACAATCTCTAAATTAATCTGACAATTGTAAATTTCTTTTCCGAATCTCAAAATAAAAATAAAAAAATTCAATCTTGATGACTTCTGTTTCCAAGTGGGGTAGAGAAGCCAGCAGCAGCCTAGTGCTGTGCTAAGCACAACAGATAAGTGTGGAAATCATCTCTGCGGGCAGCAGAGAACAATTGAGGTGCAAAACTGAGGAGCTATATTTGGAGAGGTGGTTACCTGGAAGAGTTGAGCTTTTTGTTGCCATTTTTAACTTGGGGGCATTTTTCAATTACCAGTGCAGACAGAATTTGGGCTTTGTGCCTACAGGGGCTACCTGCTGGGGAACAGAAAAACCAAGGGAGTTTTGGTGGAGATTTGGGTGGCCTCAAGCATGCTACAGATTTCTGTTCAGAACATTTGCTAAATTCTGGGGCTGGGGCTTCCCTGGTGGCCCAGTGGTTAAGAATCTGCCTGTCAGTGCAGGGGACATGGGTTCAAGCCCTGGTCCGGGAAGATCCCACATGCCACGGAGCAACTAAGCCTGTGCACCACAACTACTGAGCCCACGAGCCACAACTACTGAGCCTGCGAGCCACAACTACTGAAGCCCGCGTGCCTAGAGCCCACGCTCCACAACAAGAGAAGCCACCGCAATGAGAAGCCTACACACCGAAACGAAGAGTAGCCCCTGCTCGCTGTAAAGAAAACCTGAGTGCAGCAACAAAGACCCAACACAGCCAAAAATTAAAATAAATAAAATAAAATAAAATAAAAATAAATAAATTCTGGAGCTGTGCAGAACAGGAAGCTAAAAAACTAACCAGAAAATCTCTGAAAGGCATAATAGAGCTTTTGGGCAGTTTCATGAGAAAAAGATTTAGAGTGTGAGACTTGGAAGGGGAGGGGACCCAAAGATCATACCAGAATTTCAAATAAGGACCCTGAAGGGCCAGGGACAGACCAGAGGTAGCCTGAGATTTACCAGGGCTGTGAACAAGCCTCATTTCAGCAAAATCTTGATTGGATGAGAAGAATCAGCCACCACTCTTTGCCTAGCAGAGGGACAGTGAATCCTCTTTGAAAGCATATTATCATCATTGGGTGTGTTGTGTCTACAAACTTGTGTTTATTATACATCATGTCCAGCATGCAATGAAAAACTGCCAAGCATGGCCAGAGCACATGAACCAAAAACAAAACAAACCCATATACTATAAACAGACTCCCAAGTCAGCCTACATTTTGAAGGAAGTTAATAAGAACTTTGATTATAGTTATCATAATAACTATGATTAGTATGTTTAAGAAAATAGGGAAAAAGATAGAGAAAAGAAATTAAAAGGTGGATGATTCAACAGAGGGCTGGAATATACGTAAGAAATCAAATGGGCCTTTGTTCAGTTCTAGGTATAATGTCAGTTCTTAAACACAATAGGAAATAGGGTTAATATATGGGAAGTGTTAATGGAAAAATATAAAAAATGAAGGGTAGATTTAAAAAAATTTTTATTTTATATTGGACTATAGTTGATTCACAATGTTGTGTTAGTTTCAGGTGTACGGCAAAGTGATTCAGTTATACGTATAGATATATCCATTCTTTTTCAAATTCTTTTCCCATTTAGGTTGCTACAGAATATTGAGCAGAGTTCTCTGTGCTATACAGGTCCTTGCTGGTTATCCATTTTAAATATAGTGGTGGTGTGTATATGTCAAGGGTAGATTTTTTTAAAGAATGGAAAACACACAAAATAGTATGAGATGTAGAACACAGTGAAAGGTTTTAACGTGTGTGTAATTGGACTCTCGGAAGTAGGAAAATAAGGTAGGGGCTATGCTTGAAGAGAGAATGGCTAAGAATGTTCCAAATCTGATGAAAGATATTGGCTCACACAGCAAAAACGAAATCAATCTCAATTTTCATCCTTCTAAAGATCTGCTTTCTACTGAAACCCCAGTAAAATGACAGTCAAGAATTCACACTCACACACACACACACACACACACACACACACACACACATAGGCAAAGAGAATAAGAGAAGACATCAGCAGAAAAACAAGGATTGGTTGAAAGTCTCTCTAAAAAGTAATCCGATCTCCATAATCCCCTCACTGATTTATCAGCTGCCAAATAACCCACCCCCCATCAACCTTGGCAGAAATCTAGAGGCATAGAGACCAGAGGCAGAAGATTAGAAGGTGAGAGACACCATAATGAAAATGGAGATTGGGCTTCCCTGGTGGCGCAGTGGTTGAGAGTCCGCCTGACGATGCAGGGGACATGGGTTCGTGCCCCGGTCCGGGAAGATCCCACATGCCGCGGAGCGGCTGGGCCCGTGAGCCATGGCCGCTGAGCCTGCGCATCCGGAGCCTGTGCTCCGCAACGGGAGAGGCCACAACGGTGGGAGGCCCGCGTACCGCAAAAAAAAAAAAAAAAAGAAAATGTAGATTAACTGAAAGTTTATATAATGAATGTTCAGACCCAGCCTTCTACCTTTACTGGTCTCCCAGACAGACAGTTAGGGACAGAGCCTTGAGGCAGAAAATGGGGAGTCTTCTCTGGCATTTTCCAGTGAAATGTCCCAGACTTATCACTTTAGTGGAAATCACAGATGCTAAGCCCTCAAACATGCAGACAGCATCCCATAAGCTTAGTACTCCGTCATCAAAAGGTACCCCGAGCAGGTGTCTCTGGAGAGGAGAAGATGGGGGCTGAAGGTGTATATGGGGATTCTTTTTTTAATCGTATTGAGTATGTCTTGTAAAAGAACATGACTTTTTTTTTTTTTTTTTTCCTCAAATGGAGAAGGACCTTTATTTGAACGGCTAATTCTCATGTGTTGCAACAGCCAAAGATCACCTGGCAAAGAATATTCTTTGCCCAGAGTGTTGCAGACAGGGGAAATCTGCATGTGCCTCTTTCCTCTTAAACACCAGATCCTATGGCCAGGCCAAGATATTTGAAAGCAAATTGTGAGCCCATCTGCCAGCTGGGGGCCTGCTGAGACAAAGGGAAGATGCTTACTGGCCAGGAGACCCTTAATCCAGTCGGAGCGACTTTAACACATTCATTTCCATGCTGCTTGGACCTTTCCTTCAAGATGGTACTGCAAAAAGATCTTTCCTGCTTGCTGTCAGGTTAGTCACAGTTTTAGATTGAGCTATAGCTCAAAGGTTGTATAAATCTAGGCCAGCTGAGGGGAAGATCTCCACAGGGTTCCGTCTAAGTTCTAAATAAATAGGTGATGACTTTTTATTTGTGTGTGTAAGGTTCATAATAAGAAAACTTAAATTTAAAAATTACTGTGAATTACAAAGATTAAAAAAATAGCCCTGAAATCAAATTGAACAATAATTTGCAGAGCGCTTATGTGTAAGGCACTATCCTACTTAGACCCTAGGAAAATACAAAAATGAATAAGGAGCAGCTGTCTGTGCATTCAGTGAGAGGACACATCTGGTGGACGGGTATGCGATCAATGGTGGTAATAAGAGTTTACAGAACTAGGGTCCTAACCCCCAAAGATGAATACATCACTTCAGAAAGTTCCCGAATTCTTTATGGGTTAACCAAAGATTAGGTGTTGGTTTTTGTCTGGCCTCATTTACCAATTTTACTGACCCCAACCAACCCACCTTCAGAGTGGGGCAAAATATTTAATATAAAGTACGCGGTGCTGCTTACTTTATTTTTTAGCAAACTACAATTCCTCCATTTGGGGCAGCCCTAAGGTTATTTTCCAAAACACACGTTTTTTTTAAAGTTCTAAGAAATAAATAATATCACTCCTCTTTGGTAATTACAGTAAATTATTTACCTTTGGTACACTTAGAAACATGCACTGGCGACATTAATTATTGAAACAATGAATTGTATCCCACAGAAAGGTATGAGTGCCGTCATGTAATATTTATTGAGGCTGGGGTGTGCAAGCACATGGGGATCCCTTTGACTACTTCCTAACTCCCCAACTCTCAAACCTCCTAGTCACTCACAGGAACTTTGTCATAACACAAATGAGCAAATATATAATCAGTTAAAAGACTTGCTCAAAACAATGAGCCATATGTCCCGATATTTGTCCCAGTTTTTCTTTTTTTCCATAGAGTTTTGCAGAGGCTTATGGGCAGGCCTAGCAATTTTAATAGCCTAAATACAGACAAATAAAATGCTCTTCCCACAATGCATCCACTGAAACACAAAAATAAGGCACTTCGGGCTTCCCTGGTGGCACAGTGGTTGAAAGTCTGCCTGCCGATGCAGGGGACACGGGTTCGTGCCCCGGTCCGGGAAGATCCCACATGCCGCGGAGCAGCTGGGCCTGTGAGCCATGGCCACTGAGCCTGTGCGTCCAGAGCCTGTGCTCCGCAACGGGAGGGGCCACAGCGGTGAGAGGCCCGCATACCTCAAAAAACAAAAAGGCACTTCATCTGAGCCTATGATTTTTACAGAGACTAAGCGGTGGCTTCATTTGCAAGCTACCTGTCTCTGAACACTTTTTTGTACAGGTTAATGTTGACTTAAAACTGAAACGTGCCGTTTGAACTGCTTACTTATATTAGTCAACAATATGAATTTCAAGATGTTCTGACACGTCACTGTGCATGGTACCATGGTACCAGGAAAAGCTCTTCTTCTGCTTGGTTACTGAACCAACAGACATTTAAAATGATAAACAGGTCACTACGTGTGGTGATGGTTAAAAAAGATGAACTAGCGATGGCTCTTAAACCTCCCACAGCAAGCAGGAGTGCTCCCAGGGCTTAATGGAAAAGCTTGGCTTTAGAGCTGAGTCACAGGCTTGGATGTGAAAACTGCCTATGCCAGTTGTGAATAGAGAGCACTTCTTTCCCACTCCTAAGTTTTCCATTTTAGAAAGGCAACTCAGTTGTGTCACTGTGGGCCTCGCCCTGTCCCTTTATATTCAGGAAATGTGATTTCTTTATCTAAGTGGTAGATTTGGGAAAGCTCCTCTCAGATCCAGCTTTCACTCTCATGGGCCTGAGCTTGGTCACAGAGGGCCGACATTCCCCCCTCTGCTCCCCTAAACAGACCTCCGTGAGGGGGCTGCCTGCCCTGGGTCGCTGATGCTGGCCACTGGGTAGGGGGTCTGCTCACTTCAGGTGTTCAGTTACCAGGCCCACTTGGCTCAGACACTCAGCCAGCCCTCAACCTGGCCTCCATCAGGAAAAAAGGAGGTATTTTGCCTTTGACTGTTCTTTTTCTTTATTTATTAAAAGCCCCCTTGGAGATGCCCCAACCTTACTTACTGCTTTTATGATCCTTAGAGTGTCTCTTAACTTTTCTCAGTCTCAGTTTCCTCATTTTCAAATTGATGATTGGTTGATAGGAAGATTAAATGAGAATGTACACCAGAAATCTTGTACCGAGGCCAGGGCTGGCAGGCTGTGGTCGTTTCTACTTTTCAAAGGATTTTCAAAGGACATATGTATAATCGCTTCTATTTTTTTCTTTTTTCAGTTGCTCCTACTTTTCAAAGGACTTTTATTTATGTGAGCTCATTTGTTAAAATCTGATAATTTGTGGAGAAAGCAGAGCAAAAACAAATATATTCCAGGGCCAGCACTGGTCCTTTACAGTTATATACACAGGATGCCTATATGAAATCAACACAGCCCATTCAGTTAGAAGAATGTACCTTCTAAATGCCTAAGTCTTATTTATTGACTCAAAAACATTTAAGTTTCTATGTTAACAGCAACCTACTCTGTCAACTCAATGTCAGGGACTATCCTAGGCCTTTACATTACTTTGTTCTTTGACTCTTCAGGATGGAGTAGCCTTGGGAGATAATATTATACCATTTTACAAATGAGGAAACTGAAGTTCAAGAGAGAGACTTGAAAAATTTGACAACACAAAGTCAATACCCGGTGCTGCGTGGCTTTAGTAGAACACTATGTTAAGGAAAAGTTCACACTGACTTAGAAGACCTTTTACTCCCAAGTCAAAAATGATTACGAATAAGCATATCATTTTTCATCTTGGAAATGATATCAAGGATACTATTAAAATCAAAATGCACATTACTCAATAGAGTCCAAAGCCTGACTAATGATGACATCACTGTCTCCGAGAGGTTCATACTCTCCCAAAATACTTTCTCACTAGCCCTGTTCATCAGAGAAAAGAGGAGAGCAAGTACACACTGGCCTCACCAGTGAGGACACACCCAAATGCCCAGGACTGGAAATAAATGTCTGGGCACAGAAGAAAAGAGTAGAAGGCAAGAAAATACTTGCAAGGAAAAGAAAAAGAAATCCAGTTAATTCCCATATCAGCTAATTTTCCAGGCTGCTGACTGTCAACCTCCAGTGCTGGATGACACCAGTTAAGGTCCTTGTCTGTCCGCTTGGCTACCCCTGGCAGAAGCTGGTCCTACAGATGAACTGGTGGTCTTGATATTGCTAATGTTACCGGCCCCAGGTAAAACTCACAGCAACAGGTCACACGGAGAATGAAGTGCATCTAATCTGAAAAACTGTAAACACGATCTAGTTGGGAAACAGCTCGAGGATGCAACCAGACTGGGAGCCCAGGAGAGCAAAGGCTTCTCAAAGTCAATACCCAGCACTTGGTGGCTTTAGTAGTTATCCTTGTCAAGGATAACTTGAGCCTGTGGCCACACATTGGACAGGGCCAGGGCAGGGGGGCCCAGGTAGGTGTCAGATCCCCTAGACAGAGAACAGATGATTGGGTTTGAGGTGGGCTGCATCACTTCATAGCCCAGTTACTGGCAAGTCAAAAAACCTCACTGAAAAAAACCTCATTTCTGCATGTAATGGGTGGATAATGTTAACTGTCCCACTCACCATGAGAATGGAATGACCCAAGTAATATGAAAGTGATATGAAAATTCTAAATTGCTATGCAAACAGAATCACAGATAATAATAATCATCTTGATACTCCCAGATGTTTTATAATTGAATTTCTTTCTTAAATTTATATAACACTGCGATTTTTTATTTTGGGTTTTTTTTTTTTTTTTGTGGTATGCGGGCCTCTCACCACTGCGGCCTCTCCCGTTGCGGAGCACAGGCTCCGGACGTGCAGGCTCAGCGGCCATGGCTCACGGGCCCACCGCTCCGCGGCATGTGGGATCCTCCCGGACCGGGGCTCGAACCCGCGTCCCCTGCATCGGCAGGAGGACTCTCAACCACTGCGCCACCAGGGAAGCCCCCATATATAGCTTTTTAGGATGGCATATGTTTTATCAGACCATAGGGAGTCGCCTGCTGGATTAAAAAATAATAGTGGCCTTTTGACCGTGACAAAATACTTGTCTAAACACTGACTCTTCCAGCTGAATATGCTTCACTCAGGCCTGCCACACTTTGCTTATGAGAGTGGCACTGCAGCCTGGGGCAGCAGCAGAATGGGTTCAAGCAGCCATCAGACCTAAGTTTCATTCTCAGCTGTACCACCGAATGTCACCTAATGTGACAATGGGCAAGTAAAACACTCAGCCCCAGGCTCTTTGTCTGTGAAGTGGTACTGATAATACCTAGTCCCTAAGGTGGCTGAAAGCACAGAGTGAGATGATCCGTTTAATAAAATGTATGGCAGGTGCTGCCCTGAGTATTATAATTATTATGATCTATGGCAGATACTGAGTGAAATGGCAAACTGCTGCTGAAATAGACAGTAGGTCTGTCTGGACATCCACCACCACTATCTGGAAATATTCGTTTAAGAAATGGATTCCATCTTAAAAGAAAAAAAAGTCTAATTCATAGTAACAGAGAATAGAATGGTGGTTACCATAGGCTGGGGGGTGGAGGAAAAGTGGAGATATGGATCAAAGGGGACAAACTTTCAGTTATAAGATGAAGAGATTCTGGAAACCTCATGCATGGCATGGTGACTGCAATGAATAAAAATGTATTATATACTTGAAATTTGCTAAGGGTGTAGATCTCAAGTGTTCTCACTACACCCCCCAAAATGGTAATTATGAGAGGTGACTGATGTGTTAATTAGCTTGACCGTGGACATAATTTCACAATGAAGACATATTTCAAAACATCATGTATACCTTAAATACCATAAAAGAAAACCTCATTCAAGCAGCAAAATAAAATACAAATTAAGAGCTTACTAAAGCAGGTCTTTTTTTTTCCCCTAAAGTATTTCTTTTCTTGAAATCAACTCTTATTACCCCCAAGACTTATTTGAGACCAGAATACAAACCAAAATGAAGTTGTGTTCTGGCGATTTCCAAATCGGATTGGTTTCAAGATAATTTAGCTACTAACTTCAACAAGAGAAGGTGAATCAAGGTCAGCATAGAAGCTGAGAGCGTTAACACATCAACATCCGGCTCAAGACGTCTGCACCAACTGTACTACCTTAAGTTACAACACAAACCTCTCTGCCTTAAAAAAAAAAAAAAATCTGTAATCTTGCTGACCAATCTGTGAGAGGTGTTGAGTGGATCACCTAAGTAATGCTGGCAAAGCACCTTGAAGAGGAAAAAGCAGGATATTAAATGTCACTAGTCAAAGGTGCTTATCTTCCAAGGGACTATCTCTAGAATATCTTTAATCCCAGGCTGGTGACCTTCTGCCACCATGCACATTTCTGAGAGCCCTTTAGAAATGAGCTTCAAGGAAAGAAAGAGGGAAGTTAATCTGCCGATGGAGGGGGAAGGGGGCGGGCAGGGGTTGGCAGGGACAGGAGGAAAGGATTATTAGCATAACCAGCCTTTGGGGTTGTTCATTCTTCTCCTTTTCTATTACTGAGATCATGGGAAAGGGCGGGTCTTGAAAAAATAAATATGAATTTCTCCCAAAGAACTCTCCAATTTGCACATTCCTTGCTAATATGCCAAGTATTAGTACACAGCACAATATGTAACTAAATATACATGAGATCATCCTTAGCCTGCCAAAAGACCAAGTCCAACCCAAAGGATCTAGAATCCTAGACTGGGAGATAAATGCGAAGAGTTAGGGGGTGGACAATGTAACAGCCTCTTCCAGATACAGATACAGGGAGGCTATCAAGAGGCCTCCACTACTGGCTCCAGAATGATCTCCATTGTTACCTAACAGCCAGTGTGACTGTTTACACACTAGTTCAGTTACACCTTCCAAACTGGTCACCATTGGAAGCCCCACTGCGACTAGTCCCCTTAGGCACAAACCACGTGGGCGAATCTGTTCTGAAAAGGGAAGTCTGCGAGATGAAAGCAACTTAACGAGAGAGGGACAGGGCCCCGCAGCTGCCCCATTTCTCTCTTTTTGTAGACACATGGCATGTATGTCAACAGAACTGAAAGGCAACGGAAGATCCTCATTCCTTAGTGATCAACTGGTAAAGAATGCCTTTCTAGACATTTTTGCTGGGAAACACCCAGGTTGCTAGCTATTAAATCACAGCTCATTTTTAAAATATATTATTTTTCTTTATTCTTTTTTTTTTTCTGAGCTGTGCCACACGGCTTGTGGGATCTTAGTTCCCTGACCAGGGATCAAACCCGGGAGCCCAGCAGTGGAAGCGTGGAGTTCTAACCACTGGACTGCCAGGGAGTTCCCTCATTTTCTTTTTATTTAGTTAAAATTAGATTTATTCCTAGAGAGAAAGCATAAATAACAGAATCTCAAGGCTGAACTGTACTTTGAGATTCTAGAAGACTTTCTACATTGCCCTTGTTAGGTGGTTGTTCAGGCCAGGTTTGACCACCACCAAGAGCAAGCATATGAGTGAGGACAGAAGCCCAAATTAAACTGGCTTAGCTCACCCCAGGGGTGGGGACAGGTTGAGATTAATGTACTGGTTTATATAGTGGGAAAGTCTGGGTGGTGCAACTTCAGGCATGACTGCATCCAGCCGCGGCTCAAAAGATGGTAGGAATTCTTCGTCTTCGTGCTCCATCCCCAGGAGCTCTGGGTTTACATCATCTTTACAGTTTAGCAACCCCGAAGGCTAGACAAAAATCTCATTAGACTGGCTGAGATTTTGTATTTCACCTCAATGTAATCACTATAACCCAGGACAAGGAATCCTCTGAATGGCCAGATTTGAGGCCCACCCTTGGGGAAGAGGAGAGGGAGGGATTCAGCCCCTTCTAAACTACACTGACTGAGAAAAGAGTGGGTATAGGGGTTTGAGCAACAGATCCTGTCACTGTCACCTAAAGAAAGTGGGATGGGGCTTCCCTGGTGGCGCAGTGGTTGAGAGCCCACCTGCCGATGCAGGGGACGCGGGTTCGTGCCCCGGTCCGGGAGGATCCCACGTGCCGCGGAGCGGCTGGGCCCGTGAGCCATGGCTGCTGAGCCTGCGCGTCTGGAGCCTGTGCCCCGCAGCGGGAGAGGCCACAACGGTGAGAGGCCCGCGTACCACAAAAAAAAAAAAAAAAAAAAAAAAAAAAAAGAAAAAAAGTGGGATGGGTGTCTGCAGGTGAAAACCCATGTCCCTAAGTGATTTCTGCTCTTCTCCCATCTTTGAATAACTGCCAGAAATCATACTGAATTAAATGTCTCTGCCCAGAGTACACATCCCAATGACTTGTGGGGTCATTCAAGGGAAGTGTAATTAACTGGGTAGCCTGCATAGTATTTTTAGAGCACTATTACACCTTCTACTTCATATCTATGTAAAGGTCAACTATTTCCTCCATTCCTTTAAAGATGGCTTCTATACCATAATTTTTAGTATAATAATTTTCTCCATAATTTTCATAACTTGCTGCTGAATATAAGCTGTAACTGTTGTCAGTTCCTTTTAAAGCACATTCAATAAGAACTTAGAATTAGAAACAAGCATAATGAAGAACATGTGTCTAAATATAATCTTTCATGCTAAAAAAAGGGATACAGAGGATGGCACCGCCCCATGTTAAGAATACTAACAAGTCTGAGATCCTGGAGGGCAGAGTGTGAAGTTCTCCGCTGGTTCCCTTCTCACTCTGAGTGATGCAGATAGAGAGTGGAGTGGTGTGAAAATATGCATGTATAACTGAGTCACGCTGCTCTACAGAAGACATTAACACAACATTGTAAAGCAACTATACTTCAGTAAATTTTTTTTTAAAAGGAGGCAAAAAGGAGGCAACCTAGAGCCATATGGCCAGTGATTCTGCCACTTTCCAGCTGTGTCCCCTGGGGTGACTTACTTCAGTTGTCTGTACCTCAGTTTCTTCATCTTTTTAATGGAGCAGAGAAATGATCTCATAGGGGTTTTTGTGCAATGTAAATGAATTCATTCTAAACTATTCAGTACTGATTCTAAAACACTTAGAATAGTGCCTGGCACATAGTAGGAGCTGTTTTCAATACCATCACCACAAGCATCACCACCTTATCTCCTGATGCCATGGCATCTAATGAACAGTATTCCATTTATGTCATGGGGACTGGCTGACCTGGATCATAACTCGGCAATTACAAGAGCCATACCAGACAGTTGCTTTCAATAGTTATGTCAGAAGAAATGAAAGAACCTGTCTATTATACTCATCCTCTACAACTAGGCTTCAGATGAGAGTAAACCCTGTTCTTTATTACCTCCTATTGGGAAAGGAATGTTTCTCAGAGCAACAGATGTTACTCTAAGACATCCTGACACACACAAATCTCAGCTTATAAAACAAATACATTAGATGTTGACTGACCAATATACAGAAAGACCCCAGCCATATAGTTGCTTTCAGGCAGTGGTTCCTAACGAGAGGTGCATCCCAGTATCATCTGTGGAACTTTGAAAAACACATGTGCCCAAGAACCCAGCCAGGGAGACTCCAATTCGGTACACATCTTAATCTCCAAAGAGCCACTTGGTGATTCCAATGTGTGCCCTCAACTAAGAACTCTTGACTAGGAATCAGGGGCTTTCAACTCTGGGTGCATTTAAAAATCGCATGACGAGGCCCCCCAGGGCCCCGGAATGAGGAACTGAACAATCATGTCCTTAAAGGTTCTCCGGGTGATTCTTGGGAGCAATTGGGGCTGAGTGTTACTGCCTTAAATAACAAAACCTTCTGACAAATATTTGCAAGACATGATTTATTTACATACACATTTTCAGAAGCATATCTACAGGTGATTCTTGATTACAAGGTAAAGGGAAGGTAAAGGAAAACAGAGTTCATGGATAATCCAATATCACAGTACAAACATGTCAACTCTTGATATCCATGGGGGAATTAAGTAGTTTACAAACTAATCGTGACTAAGGCCCAGCAAGGAATGGGGATGGGCTTCCTTCTCTCAGCCTTACTCCCCAGCTCTGGCCTCCACACCGGCCTTCAAACCAGCACAGGTTCTTAGGAACATGGGGGTGGCAGGCCTAGCCACCCTGGACCTCAACTGTACTTTAACTGTGGTTAATGTGCAAACGGATTAATCAGCAGCAGAATAATAAAGAGGCAACTATGCTTTGTATGGTGTAAACTCGACTGTTGTTAAAAAAAAAAAAAAACTCACGATAAGTTAATTTTTATTCATTTTTCACCTTTTCTTGTCAAAGCAACTTTAACTGGGCAATGACAAGGCAGTTTTAAATCGGACAGTAAGTCATGTATCATTGCTAAATTTAGGAATTCTAAACATTTCAGATTTCTTGCATGCTTTCAGACAAAATCAACACTGCGGACAAACTCCATTTTGAAATTTATCCATGCAGATTTCGAGACATGACAGACGTCAACTAATAAATTTTTGTCACTTAATTCTAACATAAAGTGTTTAAATGCACTTCTTAAGTAAATGCTTCTCATGAGTCACGCCCAGGGTAACCTGACTCTTCCCTCTTAAAGCCTCTCTTTTGAGGAATTAGCCTTTTCTCTCTCTTCTATGATAAATGAGACATGGGATGAAATAAGTTAATACACCTCTTTCAGAATGTGTTTTCTCCTTTCCTCCAAGTTTTTCTTTTAATTTAATTTAATTTAATTTTATACAAAATAAAAAAGTTGAAAAAGCTGTATAAGGAATATTCATATACACTCAACCTAGATTCAACAATTAACATTTGGCCATATTTGATTTTTTTCTCTCACTCCACGCATATACTTTTGGCTGAACCATCTGAAAATAAATAGCTGACAAAGATGACTTCATTCCTGAAAACTGCAGCATGCATACCCCTGGAAGAGAGATATTCCCTGTATAGCTTCAATACTATTACCACTGTTCAGAAAATGAACACTAATTTCCTAACAGTATAGCTTGTACATTTTCAAATGCCCCCAACTGTCCCTAAAATGTCTTTATGATATTCAAATCTTTTTTTCCAAGTCTCCATGAATTCATCATGGAGTCATGTGATGTGCTCAGTAAACGTGCTCGTTCCATGAGAAATGCCTGTCAGACCACGGATTCTCTGTGGCCATTAAAGGAAGCGGCCTCCTGATTCTGTGGTTATCAACTTAAGATTTATCTGTGAAGTTTTCAAGGTGTCCTAAGCTCTCCTTTCTTCTGACTGGCCTACAGAGGATTTGTGATGTCCACAGAGGTATTTTTGAAATTGGAGCAGGAACAAACTATACAAAAGAACATCAGCTTTACCTCAAAGGTTCTCTCTGGCCTTCATTTCTTTTCACGAATCCTTCATTCTGAGTAAATGTTGCCCCGCCAATCTACCTGAGTAAGTAGGTCTTGGCGGTAGCTAACAGGTAATGGTGTGAGAACACTCAGAAGCCTGTTTGTAGCCCTGTAGCGTCGCAAGCATTTATATTTTACTTTAAGGTTGATGTGCAGAAATTGAGAGGCTGTGTAACTATGGTGGTAAAAGTGGTGGAGATGGCAGTGCAAGTGATGTGGCAGTGGAGGTGAGGTCACGGTGAGAATGGTGGTGGCGGCCTCCATTTCGGGCCTTTGCCCCCCAAACAAGTATATATTCAAAAATATAAACCATAATTAGGGTCAACTGACAATTTGCTACTCCATTACATAATAGCAAAATGTTCAAGGAATCTCCTTTCACTTGCAATTTTTTAAGTTTTGTGGGGTTCCCTTCGAGCACAGAGAATTTCACGTATTTCTACACTTGTAAGTCTTAGCAATATATCCACTAATATTTCATTTCAATTGGGACCATAAAGAGATCAGGATCACCCAACTAGGATAATGACCACAGCCAACCAAGCAGAGAGTTCTTCAGAAAATCTCAACCAATACCTGGGCAACACTTTACACCCAAGAACTTAGCTTCATTATTTGAGATAAGTGCTTTCTCTGGTGCTAACGCCCATTTAAACCATGGCATGTACCTATAATCATTCTACAAAGGGTGTTTTTTTGAGCAAACACTGAAGAGTCACTGCAGTCTGCTCTGTAAGACCTGCTTGCTAAGAATGTTCCAGAGAGTATAAAGCATTAAAATATGAATTGTAGGTCCTTGTGAAGTACAACGTACATCTGTGTGTCTGGAAGTTGGCATCTCCAGATAGATGGGAACCCTCAAGGTGTGACGACCCGCAGCTTAACCTGTAACTTGGTGATGATAAGTGTCCGTCACTTATTCACCTAACCCCAATTTACCTTCATTATGTAGTGAATCAATAAGTCCAGCATAATTTCACCATTTACATTGTTTAAATATTACAGGCCACCTTCAAAATTAGTTTTATGGTCCAGTTTCATCCATCACCAGCTCCTGACTGTGCACATGTAACATCAGGTATTGTGTGTATCTAGAATAATGACCCATCCTGAGCCCCTACGCAGCAGGACTCTGTTACTGAGACTTCCTGTAATAAACCAGTATTTATTCAACCACAGTTAACGGAAAGAAGAAATTGCATAGACACCAAATGAACCTAGCAGAGGTTCTAGTAGAAAGCAAAATACTGGCACGCCTTGAGAAGGCCCATTCCAGGAAGCTTTGAAGCTAAAGGACCAAAAACATGACCAATCTAATCTTTAACTTGCTAAAAACAATTTCAGCAAATTCCAACATGCATACATAGTTTGTTGAGCAAAACCTAACTTTCATGTGGATAATGTCAGCAACTTTAGCTACCAATTATTGTTACCTCTTATTTACTTATTTATGTATTTATTTACTTTATTTATTTATTTTTGGCCTCGGTGCACAGCTTGTGGGATCTTAGTTCCCTGGCCAGGGTTTGAACCTGGGCCCTCAGCCGTGACAGTGCGGAGTCCTAACCACTGGACCGCCAGGGAATTCCCTTAACTCTCTTTTTTTAAAAACTGCAAGATTTGGCCAAGAAATGAGAAAGGTATCCATGCCTTTCCTAGAACTTTTCTAAGTTCCTCTTTGTGGGATGAGATTGATATGCAGAAGAGAGGGATATTTCAATTTATGGTACAATTGATTTTTTCTTTAACTGGCAGTACAGAAAGACTTACAAATGCAAAACCAAACATGCAGAAACAGAGCTTTTGTCATGCGACAAGGAAGGTGATTCCATCATACACATGAAAGTTTAACAACGGAAGAAGATTCGACAAAGAACGCATACCTGCTCTTTCGATGGCACCAGGAGTTCTTCAATGGTCATGCTGTCCCGCGCGAAGGAGCTTCTGTTCAAGGTGTAAGACCTATCCGAACTGAAGGAGCGGAGGCTGCTGTAGTTACAGTTAACCATTCAAGAGTGGGAGATGACGATGAGATGGATAAAAGAACGTTAATGCATGCAACTTTAAGAACAGGCAAGATGGCCAAAAACATCAACAAAAGTCGTTCTTGGAAAGACATCATCAAAAATAAAATCCCTTATACTTTAGGAAATTTCTTAAGCTTAGACAACCTCATGATCAGGTTTTGTTTAAAATTAGGCGAGTCGGTGTTCAATCTTTGGGAAGGCGAAATGTGTGAAAACTTGGATATTTCACTATGAGAGTCAAACCAACATGACTCCAGATGACTGCAGATAATTTGATAACTAGAGAGATTTTTCTTGGTTAAGACCTTCCTTTAGAGTCTCCTCCCCTTCTGGTTCATATTTGTCTATCTCGCACTATGAATGGAATTATGGTGCTGTAAGTGTATCCGTTAATAAGGCTTTGGGAACTAGATGTGGATTTAACCTATCGAGAGCTCTGGTTTATAGTTGCTTCTCATGGAAAACATGAAGAAGGAAGGAGGGTTATGAATACACCTTACATTATCTTCTTTGCCATCTTTCTGGCCTGGAAAAATTCAAATTCCATGTATGGTTATCTTGTCTTTCCTTACTGTATGCTTTTTTTTTCTTTGCTTCTTCTCTTCTCCTTTCTAGCCTCTCTCAAATCCTCTACACAGCCTTTGACCTTCCCAGAATGCAGGACTCCCGACGTCCTGAAGTGCCACTCACCACCCTGACCTCTAAATTAAATACCAAGAGGGCTTGGGGGATGGGCAAAATGGGTGAAGGTGGTCAAAACGTATAAACTTCCAGTTATAAAATGTGAATACTCCACACATTTAGTTACTTGCTTATTTTCATTTTCTCAAATCACATTTTATTTTATATGACTTCCAGTTATAAGTCCTGAGGATTTAATGTACAGCATGCTGACCATCGTTTATAATACTGTTTTGTATGTTTGAAAGTTGCTAAGAGAGATTTATTTTTTCTTGGCCGTGCCACGCAGCATGTGGGATCTTAGTCCCCCAACCAGGGATTGAACCCGTGCCCCCTGCAGTGGAAGTGCAGAGTCTCAACCACTGGACCGCCGGGGAATTCCAGAGAGAAAATCTTAAAAGTTCTCATCATCATCATAATAAAAAATGTGCAATTATGCATGGTGATGAATGTTAACTAGATTTATTGTGATGACAGTTTTGCAATATATATATACGTATATTGAATCATTATGTTATATACCTGAAACTAACATAATGTTATATGTCATTTATATGTCAATTTAAAAAAAAAAAGAGACCAATAGAGTCAGGAACCCTGGTAACCCTGCATATATCCACAAAGGGCACACAGGCAGGCTGGAACGGAAGCTCATCTGAGCCTTGGTGGAACCCTCGTGATCCTTCAGGAACAAAGAGGATGGAGGCTTGTGAGGAGCTGCTCCGAGGCCATCTTCCACTTGCCTCCCTACCAGCTAGGCTGTCGTGAGGTAGCTTTTCACTGCCTCCCATTTTGAAAGAGGTCTGAGGCTTCCTGCCGTGCCCTCCTTGGAAGAGAACGGTCTGGAATTGGCTCCTTATTAATGGGGCAGCCCACAGCTAGCGTGGTAGACATACAGCCCCTTTGGTTTTGGTGTCATCCTTTCTGGTGTGGAGGACAAGGGCCACGGGAAGTCAGCCCTGCCTAGGAAGTAATAAAGTGTCTGAATTTAAACGTGGCTGCTCGAATCTTTACCAGCAGAATCTGGCAGACTTTGGCCTGGCCGTGCCTTTGTTTGTGCTTGACAGGGGAAAGAGCAAAGGAGAGGTAACTGAGGAGTGATTCTGTGCTTGCACAAAATGATTTCTTCCCCCACTGCCTATATTAAAGGCATATATGGATATATTTTAGATATACCAAAGAGTATCCAAAAGTGGGGATTTCTATATCAAGATACAGAGGCCCCCAAATGACAGGCGTAATTCTAAGCGTCTACATAAATGGCTAGGTACATGCTTCTAGGATGAGAGCCTTGCTTTCTCCAAAATAACCGTCATTCTACAGAGTCATTATTTGGTGTATTCAGCAAATACTTACTAAGTGACTATTATGAGAGGGACACAATATCAGAAAATGGATATAGAAGCAAAAAAAAAAGAGCATTATCCCTGCACAGAGCTTACCCAGTAAGCCATGTGACTCTGACCTCTTGCACCGTTGGGCCTCCAGTGCCCAATCATATTTGACCCATCACTCTTTTATTTTTTTTCCTGTTTTGGCTGCAAACTTTTGTTACTCCTGTTTCTTGCCCCATCCCTTCTCTCAGATGCAATATAAGCTTCCTAAAGGCAGGAATTCTCTTTCTACTTTCTAACTCAACACTATCCAACAGAACGATGGACACGTACTCAGTCTGCACTGTCCAATACACTGAGCACCTGAAGTGCGGCTAGTATGATGGAAGAACTGCATTTAATTTTATTTAATTTTAATTCATTTTAATTTAAATAATCCTATGTGCCTGGCAGCTAGATCCTTAGATAGTGCAACTTCTACGTACTTATAGCAAGACTCCATTTTGCCCCAGTGATGTGATGTGAGGGGCATAGGAAGTTCCACACTCTGCATCGGATATTCATTTCTTTAAATTTTGGTTCCCGTGGCATATGGTAATGTTGGTGGTACGTGAGAACAGTTTTATTGTATATGTGAACAAACACAAGTTTTTTTTTAATGATGACACATTCATTTTAACTTTAGTTTTTAAACATATCTAAGATGTGTTGTTTTTTTTTTTAAACATCCTTTCTTTCTTTTAACTTACGTAGGAGTGCCAACGAAAGAACAGAGCCTAGAATTGGGAGCTACCAATGGAAAAGTCTAAAGATGTCCTCATTTTACATAATGACATTTGACATAATTCCTACTCCTGACCAATTTACATTAAGCAGATGGAGCCGATTAAAGGCATCAGGCTGCACTCTGAATCCTTAATATATTGAAGTATTGATACTTTCAGCTACTAAAATGAGAGATTATTTGCATGGGGGTCTGGAAGGCATTAAATTGTTTCTCACTGAGGTCAACGATATTATTTGCAGCCATCAGTATACCCTAAGTGTTAAACAGAGGAAATGTTAGGAAAAGCACATGCCTCAGATTTCTGAAGTTATACTAAAGTACCTAGCACAACTCAGAACAGCATCCAGCAAACAAACAGCCCTTCCAATCAAGACTTTTCCTTTAAACCCAGTGCAATTTCTCCAGTTACTTCATGCACCATACAACTTGGTTAAGGGAAATAAATTCCTCACGTATTCAGTCAACTTTGCATAAGTAACATTACTTGTCATACATTTAGTTACTTGCTTATTTTCTCAAATCACAAAACTGATTTTCTAAAGCTGAGCAGAGAAATAAAAAAGAAAAAGCACATGGCAGCACAGCACAGCACAGCACAATGCTGAAGAAAATAAAGATGAGAAAATGAGTCAAGGAAGGGCAGAGAAACACTGTCAAGGTGCCGTATCTTCTTACCTGATCTTGGGACTATTTTTAAGTATTTTTAGAAAAAACAGAAGAAGTAGAAAGCAAAAAAATCAGGGAAAAAAGAAAAAAAAAGTTATGGTTGAATGAGTTACACATTTAATGTATTCCTTTTTAAATGTTACACTCAGAATATTACACTTGGTAACAGTTTAACAGTACTTTAAAAAACATATCGGCTTTATAGATTTTTAAAATTTGCCTCTGAGCATAACATCAGTTGCCAATGTAAAAAAAATGAGTTACATATAATAGCAACAAATAATAATGGTGCAATCCAAACTAGAAGTATGAAAGCCTCAGAAATGTCTTGTGAAAAATTTATAAGAGACAATATACTGGTTTCAACTCTCACTGGAGGTCAGCTGCTACAATTTCCTATATAAAAATGATTGAGTCCTGAAATGTAGCTTTTATATATTATCAGAGGAAGAGAAGCAGCTAGTTCTTGCATTACAAAAGCTCTTAAATCTCTAAATAGACTTTTCCCTTGAGGTCCCTTAAGATTCTGCAATATTTTCAGTTGTAACTTGTTATCTGTGATTACCTGAAATAAGACATGTTTTTAAAAACTTATTTTCCCCTTCTTATTAACGACACCTGCTACAGTAAGATTTTAATGCCTTTTATAAATATATATATATATATAAAGCCCAAATTCTAATAAGTTACATGAGGCTCCAAATTCTATTAAACAAAAAAAATTATCTCAAAGAGAAATCAATTCAGTGTCTAAACTGGCCACATCAACAGACTCTGAGAATAAACTCCCAGGTTTACTTTGAGGGAAGTGCCATTTACTATTAGACAATGAAACTTTTAACAACAGATCCTTAAACTATAGGAAAATGTCCTCAGGGCGCTAGCTTAGAAGGTTTAATTATTAGCTTAAAATAACTTGACTGTCAGCAAACATGCTGTTAATCCAACCAGGGAAAAGAAGTCCCCAAATTCTGGACAAGGTTCTGTTTCTTTCAACCAGTGTCAGGCTGGAGCCAAGGTTTTCCACATACAAAAGTTGTAGCTTCAGTTTTCAGAGCTGAATTTGGTACCATTCTACCTGTGACTTTTGGTTAAGTCACTGTTTCAGTCTTAACATGTCCCTTCTAAACAAACTAATGGCATACTTTTCAAAGAGATACTCAGTTGACAATTCCAATAAACAATACATAATTTTTTTTTTCCCCAAGAATGCTCTCTTAAGTCTCAATCATAAATTGTTCTTTCAGTCACGAAGAGAGAATAGTGAACAATCAACACAATATTTCTTACTTATTGGAAAAGAGGATCTTTCTTTCACTATGGAACAAAACTTAATTTTAAAACATGTGACCTAGATTGGTTCTCCCCGTTTTGCCAGTGAGCTCTTTTGCTATTATGCTTGAAGCACTACCGCCACGTGGGGAAAAAAAGAACAAACGATTAACACATTCAATTGCATAAAATTAAGGACTGAAAACCACAAAAGAAGACAGCAGAGCATGTGTACATTTCACCAAATTCACATCCTTATCTAAAGAGCAAACTTGGGGATAATGTGAAAAATGAAAATGATTTCGGTTTATGACACATCATGGTTGTTTTAAATTAACTGTGAGAAAAGAGCAACGATAAAATACCTGGCAGAACGGGCCCCCAGACTAAAGCCCATGTAGCCCTCTGCGGGCAGAGAATCATCGCCCAATTCCTTAAGGTCTTGTGGCCCAAGATACTTGTCCGTGTCGCCTGTCATTGCATCTTCACCTGCGGATGCACAAAGCAAGCCCAGATCAGAAGCTCCCCTTTTGAAAATGTGTCTGTTGGGGAGAAAACTGTTCCTCCGGTCATTGGCCAATCACCCATTTTTTCTCATGTCCATTTACCCTCATCCCCCCCCCCCCGGATAATATGTGAAACTGCCATTAGAAGGAAAAAGTATAGGTAGAGGTTAGTTCATCATTTCAGTAGTGAATTTACTGTGACCACCTAGAGGGGTGGGATAGGGAGGGTGGGAGGGAGATGCAAGAGGGAGGGGATATGGGGATATACGTATACGTATAGCTGATTCACTTTGTTATACATCAGAAACTAACACACCATTGTAAAGCAATTATAGTCCAGTAAAGATGTTAAAAAAAAATAGTGAATTTAAGCAGCAGAAAGAGCTCCTGGCATTGGGTACCAATTTTAAACCGTTTCCATATCTCCCCCCTCCCTGCCTCAAGCCCCAGCTGACCAGAAAGGTTGATCTCTTCTGTCAGCTAGAGTTTTCCCGGCCCAACCGTGATGAGGGCAGCTTGTTTGAATGGACCTGGATTGCAAAATAAGAGGCACCTCTTCACTACTGTTCTGCAAATTATATGTGGGAAGGGAACCGACTTTATTTTAAATGTTCTTCTCACACCCAGGATTTCAATTTGGGATTTATGTAAAAAACTAGCAAGTTATTTAATCTGAACTACAACTGCTCAACTGGGGAACCTTGAAACACATCCATTTTGAACTGTTTCGAAATCTATCAAATTAACAGCTCAGTCCAGCTGCCCCAGTGCTTGAACCCTGCTTGGAAAGCAGCTCTACCTTCAATAGAGAGCAAATGGGGGCTTCAGCAGTTGTAAAGAAGGATGATATAAATTGCTCTTGAACCATCTATACAAAGAGTTAATCGCATAAAATACTTTTACTAGCTACACACGTATAACATGACCTCACACGGGAATAAACCACATTCCAGTGGTGACGGGGCAGGTTTTCCAGATGCCTTTTGCCCTCTGGGACATTTCCCATCCTTCTCAAAATGCAGCACGGGCTGTGGAAAAGTTCCTTTCACAAACAGGCAAACCCTATCTCCTTTTTATGACTCTTGTTCTACTGGAGACAAGCTTGGCTGGCTGAGCAGGATTTCAAAGGAGTACATGTTATGTTTTCTCAAAGGTAAGCGATTTCACCCACTCCAGCTCTATTTTCCAGTCCTTCATTCAGCACTGTTTATAATTTCCATTCATTTAAACTCGGGAAACCACAAGGGCTCAGCTTTTAAGCTACCAATCAAATCTAAAAATCCAATATCTACTACCATTTTCGCAAGTGTAAAAACCAAACAGATCAACTTTCCACAGCTACCCGGCTACCCGGTACCAAGAGATTATTTTAAGTAACTATTTACACCTGGGCTTTTTGCAAGGAAACAAAAACAGCACACACCAAGTACGACTTAAAGAAAGATCTTACTCTGTGGCAAAGCCATTTCCACCAGGCTGGGCTGATCAAATGTTTTCCTGATGTTTCCAGGAATCCCTGAAGCAGTGATTTAGACTCTACCTCCAAATCAGCCCAAACAAACCAATCCCTGGGTTGGATCCAATGTCTTCACCACTTCCTCCAAGTTCCTCTCAGCATCTTCGTCTCCTCGCCAGCAACTGAAGAATTATACATCTTTTCCTGCCCATCAGTGTTCAAAGATTTTCAATATTTCAGATGAAAAAAAAAAAACAAAAAACCAAAACACACCCAAACCCCAAATCTGGCTACATTTCATTGAGATCAAGATCCTTTTTGATCACTCCGCAGACATCCTTTTAAAACTCCTTCTGATTGGATTAAAAACTCCTCTGGCAAGCCTCTAGCAGGACCGAATGGTGACATAAATGCAAGCCTCTGAGTTATTTGTATGTAAATATGAGGACTGCTCCAGTGTAGACTTTCGGTAATTTGATACCGATGCCCGGTGCCTAACCCGCTAGCAGAGGCGGCCTGAAATCTAGGGAGGGCCGGCGAGTGAGCCACTGCATTTAATTAGGAGGCGACTCTTCTCCAACCTGAAGGAAGGAACGGCCAACCCAGGTAGAGAGGAAAAACAGGAGAAGAAAACAAAGAAGTGGCCCAGGCAGAGAGTGGCAGAGAGCTCCAGGCAAATTTTAACTTTGTTCTCAGCTGGGAACACCAGGAGCCTGGGTTATTTATGGTCCCTGTCAGGTGGAAGGAGGGGAAAAAAAAAGAGAGGGAGGGAGAGAGGGAGGGAGGGAGGGAGAGAGGGAGGGAGGGAGGGAGGACCTGCCCCCGGGTAGAGGTTGGGAAACTGTGGGGCAGAGAGAAGCGGCCGCGATCCTCAGAACTCTC
This sequence comes from Kogia breviceps, assembly GCF_026419965.1. Classification (NCBI taxonomy): domain Eukaryota; kingdom Metazoa; phylum Chordata; class Mammalia; order Artiodactyla; family Physeteridae; genus Kogia; species Kogia breviceps. The sequence goes on along the minus strand of NC_081311.1, from coordinate 73,359,918 downwards.
CAAGAAGCACTGGAGAACAAGCTCATCACCGCTGCTTTTGATCCAGAGCTGCAGGAAAGGAGAAGTGAGACAAGCCGGGAAAATGGAGTGGATATTCTGTTTTAACTTCAGCACAAGCTCTTTCAACTCTTTGATACGATCAAAGTCACTAACTGGTCCTCCCTCCTTGAGGGGTCCCTGGAGAGGGGGAGAGGCGGAGGAACCGGGGCTGGCTGGGGAGGTCTTGGCTGCGAGGGTTTGCAGGCAGGCACGGAGGTGCTTCTGTCACTGCTCTGTTCCAGTGCTTCCCTCTCTCTGGGGCTCCTGGCCTCCCTTCCCAGCTGTTCCAGCCTGTTTTTGTTGGCAGTGGAGGGAAAAGCTAGCCGGACTTCTGCATCCTCCATCGGGGTACACGGAGAAGGCAATTTCAGTTGCTTTTTCTCAGAAGAGCTGGAGCGTCAGGATAGAAAGGGTCAAGGGTTTTGACATTATCTTGAAGGAAGTGGTCTGCAGCACTTTTGCATATATGGCATCTATCTCTTCGAATGTTACCTAAATATACAGAAATGTGAATCTGTAGAACTGAGGAGGTGGGGTACAGATTTTTGGTTCCTGGATCAATGCATAAATAATGACTCATCTAATATTCAGACGATACGACACCTGGTGCTTTAATTTGATCCGCCCGGCTATAATCAACACTGAAAATACCCAGAAAGAGAAGAGAAGCCATTTATAATGCCTGGTACATATGGAAAAATATTCCCCCAATAATAATATAAACATAATAAAAAGAATCATTTCCAACTCCGTAAAGAATGGAAGGGGAAGTCATGGGTAACATGGAAAAAAATGTCTGAACGTCAATCTGTTTTCCACCAGCGCACTTAAAATCCAAACTACTGGGACTTCCCTGGCGTCCAGTGGTTAAGACTCCGCGCTTCCACTGCAGGGGGCACGGGTTTGATCCCTGGTCGGGGAACTAAGATCCCGCATGCCACATGGTATGGTACCGGCAAAAAAAAGAAAAAAAAAGAAATCCAAACTACTTAGCAAAGCCTGATTCAATGGTGCTCGCTCATTCAAGCTTCCTAACAAGACCTGCAAAGAAAGGTTCCTTCCTCATGACTTCTTGGCCAGCTTCTCTCCGGCCACTCCTACACACCCATCCTGCCTTTCCGTTACATATAATTCTTTCAGTTCCTAGAATTCCTGAAACTCTTTAGACTTTGAACCACTACATAGGGTGGACTCCCTTGATGGAATCTTTACCCCTCTTCTTCTCCTGAGTAGTTTCTCCAATCTTGGACTCTTTCTAGAACTCCTCCCATCCTCCACTCACCATCCTAAGTCCGGTGACCCTCATGTGGTCTTCCCTTATCAGAGCGTATTGGCAGGAAAAACACCTGCTTGGTCCCTCCCATGGAAGAGTGAGATGAGAACCCCAAAACAAGAACCCAGATTTTCCTGGACCTGCCATATTGTAAGTGCCCCATCAATATTTTTGGAATTCATGATTGCTTTTATTAAAGAGGTTTGTGGTTTTGCTTTTTTTCCCATCTCCATGCCACAGCAACTTCATATTCATTTGGCATGCCAAGCTTGATGACTGGTATACAGTAAAATTTCAATAAAATTAAGTTCCTATTCTTTTTCTACATATCCTTCTTAGACTTCAGAAATGGTCTCTACGAAACCAAAAGAAGCCCAGAGTTGGGATGGGGATGGGAGCTGTTAATACATTTGGCCAAAGATTAAAGTAGTCTTATGACTATTAAGAGTAATTAAGTAATTATGCATTTACCACTTTAGAATGATGAAAACATTTCTTACAAGGCACAGAATTTAGAGGTAAAGGCAATGGTCTTATGTTAATGCAATTTTGCATAGTAGGTGGTGCCTGGATTCAACTTCAAGCTTCATCACTTATTGATTAGGTGAACTCTGGGATACTGTTTACTCTGAGTCATAGTTTCAACCTCTACCAAACTGGGATAACAGCTCTGCCTCTATCCTAAGGCCTCTTGGGGGGATTAAATGAAATAACGCACAAAGAAAGGGTTTAGTCAGCACGAACTGTCAGTAGCATTCAGTAACACAGCTTTCTTTAGTGTTCAGACATCTGAATGCATGAACTCATATAGTTAGCATTTAAAATGTTACTACTGATACTGCTTGGGGCAAAATCCAACCACAGCACCAAGCCTCCCTGCTTTGCATTGCCTACCACAGGGCCAGGTTCATCAGAGGTACTCAACAAGTACCTGTTGATGGAATGAATGGAGGAACAACATTAATTTAATACAACTAACTCTCATTTCAGTAAACAAAATATTCTATATTTATTGTATAGTGCGATACACTAATATACCAAAGATTAGAAAGGAATGAGATGAGCTATATTGAGTAGCTTGTTAACTGCCTCTAATCCATTCTATAATCCCCAAATATTTTGATTAGTAACAGCTTCTGACCAACAGGTACAAATAATTATATTGGTAAAATAACAAAAGTAATATTTCTATGAATGAACAACACTCATACAATATCAGATATACTTAGTTAAAAAACCAGAACCCACAAATTTTCACTTACTAAATACTCGTGTGGGCCTTTCTCATCTTCTGAGATGGCCCACACTCTGTCTGTGGAGCGTGTTTCTCTCTAAATAAATCCGCTTCTTACCTATCACTTTGTCTCTCACTGAATTCTTTCTGCCACGAGACATCAAGAATCTGAGCTTCGGGCTTCCCTGGTGGCGCAGTGGTTGAGAGTCCGCCTGCCGATGCAGGGGACACGGGTTCGTGCCCCGGTCTGGGAGGATCCCACGTGCCGTGGAGCGGCTGGGCCCGTGAGCCGTGGCCGCTGGGCCTGCGCGTCCGGAGCCTGTGCTCCGCAATGGGAGAGGCCACAGCGGTGAGAGGCCCGCATACCACACACACAAAAAAAAAATACTCGTGTGGGTTTGTGTCTCCTAGAAGGGTTTGGCGCAGTGGCGTAACTGTTGTGTTGAAGATAAATCTGACTCTTTTCTGGCAAAGAGGGTGCGGTAGCTAGTGTTTAAAAATTCCCTCTCTACCCCATCCAATGAACCAACTCTCCTTGTATCCATGCCTGTGTACTGCCCTTGTTTAAATCTGAGCTGGCTCAATCTTTGAACACTAAAATGCAGGGGAAGTGATTTTACATGACTTTGGACTTTGAGTTCAAGGATACCTTGCAGTTTCTGCCCGAGTCTCTTTGGAGTACTTGTTCCAAAGGGGAAGTCAATCCCAAGGCAAGAAATTTGACTACCATGAGGCCACCTCATGTAAAGGTGTAAAGAAAGTCAAGGTAGCCATGTGGAGAGAGATGTCAGTCAGCTCTCAGCTGTTCCAGCCATCCCGGCCGAGGTGACAGACCCTCGAACGATGACGTCACATCGAACGTCTGGCCATGTGACTCCCACCTTAGCTACCATCTGACTGCAAACTCCTGAAGGCTGTCTAGAACCCAGCTGAGCCCTGTTAACTCACACAAGCACGGGAGACGATGATAATACATTAAACCACTGAGCCCAGAGTTAATAAGTAGTGGGAACAGAGGGGAATGAAAAATGGCAAGCTCCAAAGGTAAGGCAAAGCGGTCACAGACAGGGTGCCTAATGCACCCCTAAGCAATTAGAGTGAGCTCTGCAGTGCGTTCTACGATTGACAAAGTCTGGGAGAAGCACACGGGTAAGTGCCACCAGAGGAGGCCTCACCTACATGGAAGGGCCTTTACACCTTTCAAAATTATGAGCACTGATGTTCTTATTGCTAATCCATTTCTGACAATAAAATACCAGAGGCTGGAAAATGTTTAAAGAAAAACCCAAACACCCCAAATCTACTTTGATCTCACCATTCCCCAAATAATGAAAGCTGTTCAGAGGCATTTCATGTCAATTTCGCAGCTACCCCTTCCTCCCAGTCCTATGATGACTAGGTTCACAGAACAGGTTTCCTGTGCTACAGTCAACCCTCCAAAGATTCATACACTCTGTCTACCAGGAAATAATATCAAATAGAATCAGGGACAAAGGAGAGAAAGCGAATATATTAAATGGTTATCAGGACTGTGCTTGGTCACGTAGCTGTGCCTCATTCCCTTTTAGAATTCAACTCACTGGTTCAGAATCAGTACATGAGGGAATATACCTAACCCAACCTCCTTGCAATCTTTCATTATGCCCGCTAATGATTTTTCATGGTGAATAAATGAAACAGTTCTGGTCTTATTATTTAAGTGTTTTCATGCCCTAGGAGTTCTTTTCTTCTCTTTCTTTCTTTTTTCTTTTTTTTTTTTTTGCATGTAATATTCTTTTCCATCTTAAGACCACTACCGAGGAATACTTCTGTTGCTTTTCCAGCGGTTGAAAGTTGCTTTCCCATCTGGCTGGAGACTAGAATCACAAAGAATATTCCTTAAGGTAACTATATCAAATTATATTGTCAGAAACTTTGCTCAGAAGTGTTTAATCCCTCTGATGCGAAATGCAGAATCTCCCCCAAGGAATGTACTTTGTAACATTACGATGCTGAAAGTAATGGTACAAAACACCTCCAAATGAAATGATAGTAGAAAATCTCCAAATTACATGGGATTTTTTAAAAAGCTAGACTAAAAAGAATAAAGAGGAACACAGTCTCTGTGCTCTGGTGATTGATTAGGAGTTGATTACTTGATAGAACTCCATAAATAGTCTTACTGAGAAGCAGTTAAAGATCAGAACTGAGAAGACAAATTTACTGTGCTTGTTCTGAAAACAGTGGCTCTCTTGCTCATCACATAGCAAAGAGGAAGTGTAAGCTACTGGGAAAGTAAATCCTTTAGCCACTTCTAGTCTATGTTAAAGAATAGTAGAATGAGATCACATCATTATAATCAACACCTATATTTATTGAGCATTTACTATGTTCTAGGCACTGTTTGGTGCTTTATAAGTATTATCTCATGTAATTCTCACAACAACCTTATAGAATAAATTGTTATCTCCATTTCAAGATAAAGAAAACCCAGTTCACAGTGGTAGAATAAACAGCTAAGATTACTTAGAACATGGGGAAAATTGGATTCAAAATTAGTTGGTTTGACTACAGAGCCCTGCTTTTAACTACTGCCAAACTCTATGCTATTGAACAAATACAACAAGAAATCAGTAACCAAAATATCAGCTCCATGAAGGCAGGGGATTTTGTCTTTTCGTTCCATATCCAGTGCCCAGAACAATGCCTGGCACATATTAGGTGCTCAATAAATGTGTGAGATGAAAGGTCAGTGATTGCTGTTGGAGAAAGGAACTCTATTACTGGAGCAAGAAGGAGGGAGACTTACTTTTCACCGTAAACTCTTGTACCTTGGGAATTTTATACCATGTGCGTCTATCACCTATTCAAAAAATGAATAAAATTAACAAAACAAAACACAGGGACTGCAGGTAAGTCATCTGTGTGTTCCATACACCAGAAAAGGTAGTTTGACAAATGTCAGTCTGCCAGGTAGACATTAAGATGTGTATGTGCACCAGCAAGTATCCCGCAAAGAGGAAACGATACATACGATATTTGACCTTACTTGCCTCTTTAAGACATGGAAGAGAAGAAATGAAACGAAACAAGGCAGGAAGAAGGGATGCACAATATTAATGTGGTACTTCTGGTAGCTTCCCAGGGTTCTAAAGCAGTGGTTCTCAACCTGGAGGATACATTAGAATCACCTGAAAACTCGCATTTCTGACAATTTCCCAAGTGGATCTGATGCTTCTGGTGCAGGGACCACACTTTGAGAGCCACTGGTCTAAAGGACGCTTATAAATGACGGTGATCTAATGGCAGTACTGATTCTATAGAATTCAGTGTCTGTTTTCCTAGTGGCTATTATGAGCATAATTAAAATATCAGCTCAGCAAGTGAATTCAAGGAATGGGTGCAGTGTTTCTCAAATTTCAAGGGGTATATTGTATCAGCTGGGGGACCTTGTGAAAATGCAGATGCTGATTCCAGAGGTCTCGGGTAGGCCCTGAGATCCTGCATGGATAACAAGCCCCCAGGTGACTTGCTCCACTGTCTAACCACTTTGAGTGGTTAGACAGTGGAGCACTGGGCTAGGACCTATGTTAGGAGTAAAGGCAACTACTGCCTTTGAGGCATTTAGCGTCTAGTAAAGAAGCTGACACCGGGACGCAAACCATGATGCAAATACTGTAGTCCTACACTCCTGCTGCTTCCTACTGAGATCGTGCTTTGTGCGTGCTACACGCTGTGCTTACTAACTGAGCATTTACATGCACGTCTCACTTAATCCGCAACCCTGTGAAGCAGGTACTCTTATTTCCAGTTTATAGATGAAGAAACAGATTCAGAGTTATTTTTCAAAACTCACACATCTAGTTAGCGGAGGAGCCTGGATTAGAACTCACGCAGTTGGGCGGCAGAGACCAGGCGCTTCCCCACCTCGTCACCAGGTGTGTGTGAGAAGTTACAAAGTATTACAAGAACACAAAGGAAGAGGGCAGCACATGGGACTGTAGATCTGGCAGATGCTGAATGGAGAGTGTGTGAGTAGAGGCAGGGAGAGAGGGGTGGAAACAGGAAGCTGGCCGTCCCAGGCCACAGGATGCAGCCCAGAGGGACAGAACAGGAATGCTGGAGACCAGCGAGCAGCCTGCTTTACTAAAGATACAGGCAACTGACTTGAAGGAAATGGGCTGGTTGGGTTAGATTTTTAGGGCCCTTGAGATTGGATTACAGACTAACAACTGCCATCCAAGTGACAAGCAACATAAACCCATTAGTGGGTGACAATGCAGTGACTTTGTCGACCCACATTATTTTCGTTTTTGTTTAAACTGAAGACTGAAACTCTCAAAGCCCTCTCTCTTCCTCTCAGTGCTGTCCTGGCCTAATTCTAATCCTAGTGCAGGAAATAGGATACATAGATAGTCGTATCCATCTGATTAAGAAAAAAGAAGGACTGCCATTTTTTGAGCATCTACTGTACGCTGGTCACTGTTCTAAGTGCTTTACGTGTATATTATTTCTTTGCATCATCTCAGCAACTCCATGGTATTATGAACCCTTTTAGAGACAAATAAAGGCAAATAAGACTCAGCCTATTTTATTTTTTGGAAGGTTCAAATGAGGAACATAAAAATCCAGATAATTTTGAAGAGAAAATCTTTTCCATAAATTCAAAACTTTATAAAAAGATGTCTAGCTCCCCTAATGTTTAGACAGTAAGTCTTCATCATGAAGAATCCTAATGACTCTCTTTGCTCATGTCTTTTCCCTCAATCTTCCAATATTTGCATTGTCAGAAGAGCAAGGAAGCAAGAGTAAGAGGGAAGAGGAATATGATAGTATGAGGATGCTGATCCACTCAAACTTTAGTTCTTTCTTTCTTTTTTTTTTTTTTTTGTTGCACCGCGTGGCTTGTGGGATCTTAGTTCCTGGACCAGGGATCGAACCCGTGTCCCCTGCAGTGGAAGCACGGAGTCTTAACCACTGGACCGCCAGAGAATTCCCAAACTTTAGTTCTAAAAGTCTAATTCTAACCTAGAGTCACACAATAAATAAGGGGAAAGTTACTTAGATTCCAGATGCTCATGCATTTCACTTTTCGTTTTGCAGTTTGCAAGAACTCCTGTGCACATTCTGAGAGGCTGATAAAAGGAAGGAGATGTTGTGCCGACAGTGGAGGGGCTGTGCCACCCACTTCCTGAGGTCCCTGTGTGTGGCACAGGCACTTCTGGGTCAGGCTGGAGGACCAGCAGATGCTTGGGACTCCATTATCTTCTGGGATGCAAGGAGGTTCAGGGCGAGGCTGCCCAAGCCCAAGGTGGAGAATGCAGTGAGCTCTCTCTCCTGCCCCCGCCCTCCCCAGCTGCCTCCTCCGTCAGGAAGGAGCAGATGCTGGGTCCTTCGCTTCAGCCCTTTGTTTTCCAGCATCTCCTGGAAGCAGTGGTTGTCCTTTCAAAACAGAAAGTAAGTTCTGGAATATACTGTTTTCTTGCTTTCCTTCTCAAAAGATGTGAGAGCAATGGGGTAAGTTGAGACAATGGTTAGATGAGCAATGGGTGACATAGGTGGTCTTAAGAAGTGCGTGTTAGGCTTCCCTGGTGGCGCAGTGGTTAAGAATCCACCTGTCGATGCAGGGGACACGGGTTCGAGCCCTGGTTTGGGAAGATCCCACATGCTGCGGAGCAACGAAGCCTGTGCCCCACAACTACTGAGCCTGCGCACCACAACTACTGAGCCCACGGGCACAACTACTGGAGCCTGGGCTCTGCAACAAGAGAGGCCACCGCAATAAGCCTGCACACCGGAACAAAGAGTAGCCCCTGCTCACTGAAACTAGAGAGAGCTCATGGGCAGCAATGAAGACCCAAAATGCACCCCCCCAGAAAAAAGAAGTGCATGTCATTTTAAGGGATTTGAGTATCTCTCACGAGAGGGCCACCCACTGTCTTCTTTCTCTATTTCCCTAACTCCAGGTGCCAGTAAGATCCTGGCTTCACAGGTGGTAAAAAAGGAATCAGGCTTAAGTGGCAGGGTTTGCACATCTCTTAAGCAACGACAAGAACAAGTAGCCATTATCCCACAGAACAAATGACTCTTTTCTGCTCAGGATGATTTTTTTTTTTAAGAGTACAAAGTCAGTTTGGCTCTTTCCTCTTAAACATTATTCTGTTCTTTGTGGCTAGATGTACCTCTTTTTAAAAACTGTATAGCAGTTTACTATTCCTTAATCCAGGCTAGATATAGTTTCTAAAGTAAGCACGCATGACTCAGTGTTGGAACCTTTCCAGATGTAGCAATGAAAAACGTCCCCTGTGATCTTGGTTGGGTTAATAAACAAACCCATCCCGGAAAGGAAAAAGAATTCTGTGTCTTTCCTGTGACGAGCTAGAAAAAGACAGTGTTGGGACAGACACTGTAATTTTTTCCTATTTTTATCAGTACTCCTTAACCCTAATCCAGAAATTACCCTCAGTCACCTAAGTAAGATTAGATGTTATACTGACTAGGTCAAACAGACACCGAAGAAGAGAGACGGAATGCAGGTGGAAAGCTTACTTGCACTGTTCTCATTACCTAAAACCTATGCCCCTTTTAAAGAAGACTAGAAAATGAATAAATTACTAGCCACAAACTAGCCCTGTGAAATCAGGCACTAAAATGGTTCTCATGTACAGAGAAATTAGGTTGCTAAATTCAAAGTGGCCGTGTCATGCCCTTTGGTTCCTGCTGTTCAGTCTTTCTTAGCTATTCATCTAGACTCAACCCCACATCCAGAGCTCACTGGTCTTGGCTCTTCATTACTTGGGTGTATAAGGACCGTGTGTGCAAAACAGGAAGATGCTCACTGCCCCCAGGTATGAAGCAGTGCCAGCATCATGTACATGTTGTACACAAGGATCTGGCCTCTTCCTTCTCTTACGCCCAAAGTGCTTTTTTTTTTTAAACAAATATTTATTTATTTGGGGGGGCTGCGATGGGTCTGTTGCTGCGTGCGGGCTTTCTCTAGTTGCGGCGAGCCGGGGCAACTCATCGTTGCAGTGCGCGGGCTTCTCATTGAGGTGGCTTCTCTTGTTGCGGAGCAAGGGCTCTAGGCACATGGGCTTCAGTAGTTGTGACACGTGGGCTCAGTAGTTGCAGCTCGCGGGGTTCTAGGTGCGTGGGCTTCAGTAGTTGTGGTGTGCAGGCTCTAGAACACAGGCTCAGTAGTTGTGGTGCACGGGCTCAGTTGCTCTGTGGCATGTGGGATCTTCCTGGACCGGGGCTCGAACCCGCGTCCCCTGCACTGGCAGGTGGATTCTTAACCACTGCGCCACCAGGGAAGCCCCACCCAAACTGCTTTTCACCATGTAGGGCAACAAGCACCTGTTATTGGTTTGTTTTCTGTCTCCTACCTCTACCTACAGGGTGTGCACATACAAGGTAAAGACAGGCCAGGCCTGTTGTCAATTCTTATCCTCACTGTGCTTCTGGCCCAGGTGCTCAGACCACCCCTTCCCATGCGTTAACATCTTCCCCTTGTTCTCTAACCCCTCCTGTTCCAGACCCTCTGGCCACCATCCCGCCTTTCCCCGGCCAATCATTTTCGGTGCTGATGTCCTGTGGTGTCACCCTCCACTCTCTTCTTTCTCTGTAGTAAGAATCCCAGTGTCGGGGGCGGGGGTACGGGTGGCCAGGTGAGACCCCATTTTCCCATGAAGCAGGTCAGACGTTCTGGGTAGATGGGCAGGGACTAAAAGGACTGGGGGTGGGGGGCAAATCTTATTCAAAATTACAACTTGTTGGGCTTCCCTGGTGGCACAGTGGTTGAGAATCCGCCTGCCGATGCAGGGGACACTGGTTCGATCCCTGGTCCGGGAAGATCCCACATGCCGCGGACCAACAAAGCCCGTGCACCACAACTACTGAGCCCGTATGTCACAACTACTGAAGCCCACGTGTCTCAGGGCCCATGCTCCACAACAAGAGAAGCCACCGCAATGAGAAGCCCGCACACTGCAACGAAGAGCAGCCCCCGCACGCCACAACTAGAGAAAAGCCCGCGCGCAGCAACGAAGACCCAATGCAGCCAAAAATAAATAAATAAATTTATTTAAAAAACAAAATTACAACCTGTTTTGGGCAAATGAAGAAACCACCTATTGACCTTAGTCAATAAACGTGCTAATTCCCTGACAGCTCTTCAACAATTCCTGTTCCCACTCGAGCCACAGGCTGCTCCAGCTGCATCTGTCACAGCTTCTTGAGGAAAAAAATTGCACCGCGGGAGAGCTACATATTCTGGGTCTGAATCCATGAGGTCCTGGACGTGGCAGTTGCTGAGGTCAGCAGGGATTCCCCCAGGCGAGTCTCTCCCAGGGCGTCCTCTGGAACTCACTCTTCTGGTTTCTCTCTCCATTGTTCACGACTCTCTCTCCATATCCTCTGGCACTCCTCTTCCTCTTAATTGTCAGTATGCCTGGAGTTTTCCCTTCCACCCTGTGCCCTGCCGGGGGGTCCTCTCCAAGGCCAGTGCCCGGCTCCCCCCCCCCCACCCGCCCCGCCCTGTCTCATGCCCAGCTCTTCTGTGGGGTCTTCAGCTTTCAGTCTCTGATGCTTTGACTTTGAACTTGGAACACTTCTTTCCAGTCCCCACCCTCTCCCCACCCCCCAAACTTCTGCTTGTCCACATTCTGTCTATTCCGTAAAATTCAGCTTTCTTGAGGCTGTCACTCACCTCCCCTTCTTTTGAATTTCCTTGTCACTTTCATGTGTTCTCTTACAGCATCTCATTGAAAGTCAAAAAAACTGAATTCAAATTCCAGTTTCCTTGGCTTGTGAACCTGAACAAATATCTTAAACTCTTTGAGCCTTGGATTCCTTAGTAAAAATAAGGATTAATAAAACTTTAAATTAGGACTTTGAATTAGGACTAAATGTAAACTAGGAGTAATGACAGTACCAAAAATGCTCTCAACTACTTTGAGAAAATTAAGCAAGATAAGGTGCCTTGTAACTAATGTTCACTGAGATGTCTGGGCTAAACTTTACACATTAACTCATTTAAAACTTACAATAATCCGATCGCTGTGCGGCTCTTATCTAAATTACCAGGCACCATGGAGGTTAGAGGTTAGAGACAGGGATTTGAGTATCAGCCCCTGAACTGACTTGGATGACCTTGACCAAGGTCGTTAACTTTGCTGGAACTGATTTTCCACATCTATAAAATGGGAATACCAATGGCTCTAACTTAGAGGGTCACTGTGAGAGTTAAAGGACATAATGCATGAAATGTATGGAGCTTAATGCCTAGCACATAGAAAGGGCTCAATAAATGGTAAGCACCTTGTTTGTGACGTTGAGTGTTCATCTATATGGAATCCTGGGGGCAGGGGGATAGAGACACATGTAAATGTGTGGATGCACTCCCCCACCCCCAACCGAGGACTTCTATGTCTATGTCCTGAGTGCTATGACAGTGATAAACACAGCTCTGCTCCCATGGAGCTAAAAACCTACTTTGAAAGAAAATAAAATTAATCAAAATGTGGCAAACTACCGTCTGGGCAAAATCCAGTCTCCTGCCTATTTCTGTAAAGTTTTATTGCCCCCCAGTCATGCCCATTTGTTTAGTTAGATATTGCCTCTGGCTGCTTTGGGCTACAAAGGCAGAGTTGAGTAGCTGGGACACAGACCATGTGGCCTGAAAATTTGAAAATATTAACCATTGGCCCTTTACAGAAAAAGTTTGCAGCCCTCTGAAATTAATGACTAATATATTGAGATGAGTATGAGGAAGAAATCAAAAAGTGTGATTGAGAGAACAGAAAAGGGGTGGCCAGGGGCCATATCACAAAGGACTCACTAACCGTGGAAAGGCCCTGACTTTTACTCTAAGTGCATCATAAAGCCTTCGGAAGTTTTTATTTTAGCTTTGTCTCTGTACTATTTTGGGGGTTGTATGTGTATTATTTGGGGGGGGGCTACTTTATCATTAAATACAGCAACCCCACAGATGAGTATGTAAAATGTAAACATATATTTTAACAGGATGGTGTAAAATGAATACCACAGAGGTTAAGAAATAGGACATCAGCCCTCAGAAGCTGCCTCTCCCATTCCTATCCCCATCACAGCCTCCTCCTCCCTCCTCATGGTAATTGCTTTCTTTATGATATTATTTTCCTGTTTGTTTTTTTATAAAAAATAGCCTCCCTATCTAATTTTATAATCTTACCTTAGCCCTACCTGGTTTGGATGAATTCTGTTGTCTCTGCATAACCTACAACCCAACAACTACCATCCTAGGTCTACACCCTATGGAAATGTACACATATGTATGTATACCAGGAAACATATATAGGTTTGTACCAGCTTGGTTTGCGGCAGCTCCACACTGGAAACAACCCACATTTCCATCAACATTAGAATGGACAACTTAATTATGATACAGGCATATGGAATATTATATAGAAATGAAAAAGAATGAGCTACAATTATATGCAACAACTTGAATGAATCTTGAAAACATAGCTGTGAACTTTGGACGGTTTGAAACTGGGGAATGGAATAACATGATCCAATGTCCATTTTTAAAAGATTGCTAAGGATGCTGTGCAGAAGGCCGAGTCTGTGGGGAAAGCATAGACGTGGAGACATGTAAAGAGGCTCCTGCACTACTCCACGGGTGGAATGTCGGCGGGTAGGATTAGGGTGGTGGCGGTGTGAAGCAGAAGGAAGTGGGATGTATGCTGGAAGCAGAATTGATATGACCTGGCCTTCCCTGGTGGCGCAGTGGTTGAGAGTCCGCCTGCCGATGCAGGGGACACGGGTTCGTGCCCCGGTCCCGGAAGATCCCACATGCCGCGGAGCGGCTGGGCCCGTGAGCCATGGCTGCTGAGCATGCGCGTCCGGAGCCTGCGCTCCGCAACGGGAGAGGCCACAACAGTGAGAGGCCCGAGTACCGCAAAAAAACAAAACAAAACAAACCATTCACGAACTATTCTTTGAGATGCAGACGCCCCTTGGGAGAGTCATTAGAAAGCTGTACATAGCCTAAGGCTGTCTCGGTGAGAAGGGGTATAATGGCAGGAAAAGAGAGCAAGGCAAGCAACTTTTCTCCATCTTTGCCTGTTCTCAGAAACCTGTAAAACTATCCTTTCCTTTCAGTCTCCCTCCTCTTGGATGCAGCTGTGCAAACACATATTGAAGAGCTGCTGTGTGCAAGGCCCTGTACTAGGTTCTGGGGATACACCAGAGACTAAGATTAGGTCTCTGCGTCTGGTGTTTCATTTTGACTTTATGCTGAGAGTAGCATGCAACTATGTAATGTCTGTTTGAAAGGTCAATTGTAAGCAGAGAGATATCAGGCAAAAGGCTGGCTGGATGTTAGGATTTAACAGGTATTTGTAAAATGATAAAATTTTAGGTGAAGGACAGTTTCTGCATAACAGTCACCACTCCCTTGGAGGACCTGGAGGCAAGCTAATCTCCAAGGTTTCTTTCCAGATCCGTAAAGCTAAAAACGTAATAGTCTGATTTATTTATTACGATGACTAGAAGATCAGGATAGTCCAAAGCATTCGGTGAGAAGAGGTCCTATAGGACATTTCCCCCAATAAAAAAAATTCATTCTTGAGTTCTATATATAAGAACACTGGTCACGTTAAAGTAGCTATGAAAGAGATGACCTAATTCCACAGACTTTCACCTCTTTTTGTCCCACTGTGCCACTAACCTGGTTGGGTAAGTCACTCAACATTTATTTGGGCTTTACTTTCTCATCAGTATAATGGAGAGCTTGGACTACAGGTTACTAACCTGCCCTTTGAGTTCTCCAAAATCTGTGGATTTCACTTTGCTGGGGCTTCCATTAGGCACTGATTTGGGTACAAAGCTGAGGTGAGCTTGACTCTGTCATGATATCTGATGAAACGTTAGTGCTTGATTATATCTCAAACCTATACCTACTGACAATTATTTTTATTTTTTTAGAATTTTTAAAGTAAGTTTTTATAAATAATGTATCCAAAGATTTTGACCCACTACATAAAGTAAGAATCTCACTCTTTAAGAAAAATATACAGATTTTGATTAAGAATTTAAATTCTGAGAGGCTCAAGCCTGATGTCAAGCCTTTAGATTTCTGCTGCTTCAATTCCAAAGGACCAGTGGATAGCAGTTTTAGTACACATGATTAGCTTTTTCCTGGGTCAGACAGCTTTATTCTGCTTCATTAACCCTGTCTGTGCTCCTTGATGGATAGTGGAATCTGGTTTCCAGATTTTTGGATTTCCTTCAATAGGAAACTTCACAATCTGGTAGATTGTAGTATACCTAACTGACAGTTATATCTAAGTGTACTTAGACTCTTACTTTTTTCTTTTAATATTTAGTGTCTACATTTGATCCTGAAAGAGCTTCTATGGTACTATCAGAATTATAAGAAGCTAAGAATTAAATAATTCTTCCCAACAAGGGTGTGTCACCCAGTTATTTTGTAAACCTGTTCAGTGGAGTCCTATTTCACAGAGCTGCCTTTTGTGTTTTTACTTTCCATGGCTTAATTCCAGTTCTCATTATGTCCCATCTATAGTTCTTTGAATCTATTACTATAACCCAACCCACTAGAATCCTGCAAGCTAAAGTAACAGCATTATACATTTTTTTAATTGACAAAATACATTTTATAGGAATTTACAATGTAAAATCATCGTTGAACCAAAGCCAATGGTGAAGTCTCCTGGGAGGGAGACTCAAATTAGAAGACAACTCGAATCTTAATCTCAATTTTCTTCTTTTTTTCCTTTTTTCCTTCCTCCCTCTCTCCCTCCTTTCTCTCTCCCAATTTCATTTTTTCTTTCTTTTTAGTTACAAACTGAATTGCAAAACATAAGACTCTAAGTGGTACTAGAATCAACAATAATTTTGCATGTATATTAATTTTATATGCGTGTCACACGTATTTTCTGGGAAAGAAGAAAGTAGAGCATTAAGGTATTTGTGAATCAGTCTGGCCCTCTGAGGAGCTCTGTTTACCCCTTACCCATAGAACATGCGGGCTTATCACCTGCTTAAAAATGTCGCTTTATCTCTGCTGTGCTGACACTTCAACCTCTGTTCTACTCTGTAACTTGGCTCCATTGTTCCCTTAGGCCATTAACTGGTAACATATATCGCCTTATTTTTCTGAAAAAATTTTTTTGAGAAATTAATCTAAGTGTTTTTTTACCTCTACTAATTTCTCATAGTGGCTCAAAGAGAGAAGAGAAGGAGAAAGCAAAGATAAAAGAAAGGAGAAAGGAGGAGGAAAAGAGACTACCTTTGGCATGCTTCTCCTAATATTCCACTCAACTTTTATAATTTAGGATTAAAATTACATTTTCCCATGTTACAAACTCATTCTTCCTTTCTTAAGAAAAACCGGCAGCATATGTTGCTTATTATTATTATTATTTTTTTTGTGGTCTGCGGGCCTCTCACTGCTATGGCCTCTCCTGTTGGGGAGCACAGGCTCCGGACGCGCAGGCTCAGCGGGCATGGCTCACGGGCCCAGCTGCTACGTGGCATGTGGGATCTTCCCGGACCGGGGCATGAACCCGTGTCCCCTGCATCGGCAGGTGGACTCTCAACCACTGCGCCACCAGGGAAGCCCTGCCTATTATTATTATTTTTTTTGCTTTTAAAAGCTGCTGATATTCTTAGCACCTGGGATACCTCAAGAACTTACTAGTTCTTATGTAGAGAGATTCACAACATGCTGTGGTTTCATAGAAATAAACATTTGCCTCCGTCCATAAGGGCTTAATGAGACAGGCAGCACCAAATCAGCCTACAGTGGCAAAGCCCTGGCAAAACTAAAGTTGTAGGGATCCTTTTAGAATTTAACTTTCAAAATGATTCGTTGCGGGATTTGGAGTAAAATAGAAAATGCTAGTTCATGCAGCAGAGAATGATACAAATATGTGATAAAGGGCTACTGTGGCTTACTAGACCTCATGAAAGAGAAACTTAGGGACATTAGCTGATAGTAATATTACTAGGAGTCAATTAAGTATATATTATAACCTTGGAAATATCTTCATCTTCAATCGTAGATTTTTAGTATTTATCATCTATGGACAAAGCAATAGCCCTGTATACTCGGCTTTGATCCGACTATACCTCGAACATGGTGTTTGGTTCTGGCCACCTCAGTTTGAGATGGATACAGACACAATGAAATGTACATAGGAGACTGACCCTGATGGTATGGGAACAGGGGAAGGAAGTGCCAATAGTATGCCCAGAGGAAGGAACACTGAGAAGAAATACGAAAAGCATTTTTAAATATCAGAAGGATTGTTACACGAATGAAGCAGCTTTTGTTGTAAATAGTGCCAAAGAGATCAGAGCCTGAATCACTGAGTTAAAGCCTGAATCAGTGACAAGGATGCTCCTTAAAATGAAGAATTTTTGAAGTCAGAGCTGTTCACTTGGAATAGGCAGTCTGGCGATTAGGGAATTCCCATCATGGAGGCATTTGGGCATAGGATCTCATAACAGAGGTAATTCCAGCACTAGGCGACGGGTGGTGCTCAGACGAAGTCACCTTTAACCAACTCCCTTTCAACATTAAATGCTACAACATTATGAAGTCAAGAGCCATTTTATTCCAACAGCCCCTGGACACATCCATAAAGCAAGGGCTGAGTTTAAAGAAAGATGGATAAAATGAGGATGAATATTTGCTTATTCATTTCAAATTCCCAAGCTGAGATCAATCTAAAGGAAATGATTGTCATTTCTAGTTAAACAGCTAAATGAAATATCTTCAAATGAAGAGATTCAAAATTTCTTCTTTTTGGAAATTAGCTATCCACATGTATAAGGTTGTTACATAGTCCATTCAAACTTGGTCTCTCATCAGTGCAGCTATTTGGGGATATCTTGTTAGAAACTAGCAAATTTTTAGGTCTGGGACTGTCACATTATATCTCATAATAATTTCATTTGACACCATATTTTGTGAGTGTATGCATCTTTGTGAGAACATCATTTTCCTTTTATCTTCTGCACAGGTAAAATTACTCTGAAAATGTTGCATAAGAAAGCAGCGAGGGCTTCCCTGGTGGCGCAGTGGTTGAGAGTCCACCTGCTGATGCAGGGGAAGCGGGTTCGTGCCCCGGTCCGGGAGGATCCCACATGCCGCGGAGCGGCTGGGCCCGTGAGCCATGGCCGCTGGGCCTGCGTGTCCAGAGCCTGTGCTCCGCAACGGGAAAGGCTGCAACAGTGAGAGGCCCGTGTACCGCAAAAAAAAAAAAAAGAAAAGAAAAGAAAGCAGCGAAATATAATATGACAGTAAGGCATATTACTCGTAGAGTCCTAACGATGATGCAAATATTATCCACTGGGGGATAAACAGAGGTAAACATATAGTTGATAGTTTACAGAAAAAGAAAGAAAAATGATGAGCCTTTAATATTTATCAAAACGACATTTACAAACAATGAGACAGGTACTTTCAGGTCCCTAAATGACCATCAAGACATTAGCTCTCCTAGGCGGGCAATCCCTGGCTACAACGCACTTACACTTGGCAGTCATTGGAACTGAAAAAGCTAAAGTGATTTTGGATCAGGTAGGCTTTCCCACTATTTAGGTTTCCAATGAAATCTGGACAAATCAAAGAAGGAACCAGTAATTACAATACAGATAGCCCCGAGGCAGAGAAAAATCTAGCTGCACTAAGACTGATCCAAGAGAAAAATAAAACATGAGAGAGGAAAATGGAGAAGCAATCAGAACACCGTTTGGGAGAGTCACATGATGCAGAAAAGAAACATAAATATAATATAAATTCTACTCTAAGTAAACATTTCATTATTTCAGTCAAAAGGCCAAAATTTGCCATCTTTATCATATTTATTTACTGTAAAAATGCTCATTTTCCAATGAACAATAAGGATGTCATTCATTAATATAGCTACATAACATGACCTGGTCATACGCACTGATTTTTAAGTGAGGCAGAAAACTAGTAGTTTCTTTTAAGCACATGAAGAATAGTTACAATCATCTATAATTTGTCTCTTTCATGAAATCAATATTGAAAACTTACATTTTGAAAGCAGTTTTGTTCGGGTTGAATTTTCATTATGAGTTCAAGTTCAAAAGTAGCTTTCACTGCAAAGCTTAGAGTACATCTTAGAATGGGCATTTGATTCCTTCCCTTATAAACCCTCTCTTATCAAAAAAATATCTTAGATATGAACATTAATCAGATTTTACTTTCTAGATTTTCAAATGTAAATAATAAAACCATTTTTTCTGCTTAATAGAAACAAATAGTAAGAAAGTAATCCAGATAGTTAGTAACACTTGCATTTTCAAATTGAAAAATGCGTTCAAGGAGAGGGGATTTAAAGACACTAAAAGAAGACAGTCAGTGATACCAAATACATGTTGCTTACATGATACATTAATTAATAATTGCAAGATAAAATGAAAAGTTAGTAACTCAAGGAAGGGTTACATTTCAAAGATAAGAAATGGAAGATAAAGCTGGTGGTTAAATTTTATCACAATAAAAATTCGCAAATACCTTCTTCAACATCTGAGATATATTCGCCATCACTGAGCATTTCAGGGGCGTTGGCTTTACGAACTGCATGATTTAAGTGAACAATGTAAGTGTGAAAAATGCATACTCTTGATACTACAATGAAACATATTAATGCTTCTAAAAACATTTTGCAATGAATTTTCTTCAGGAAAGAAATACAAAGTCACTCTTTGTTATTACGAACTCAAAGGAGGTTTTCATACCTTCATCATCAGACATGTCAAGAACTTCATTCATCGTTTCTGGAACATTCATTTTGTGCTTCTCTATGACAGTCTAGTAACAAAGAAAGCAGTCATTTTAGTATGAGCAGGCAGGACATTTTACTGAGACTATTCATTTCTTCCTAAATTAATCTGTTGGTTTACTATGGGATTTGTGTGTTGAATATCTTGAAGGCCCCCTC
Source organism: Kogia breviceps (assembly GCF_026419965.1). Lineage (NCBI taxonomy): Eukaryota > Metazoa > Chordata > Mammalia > Artiodactyla > Physeteridae > Kogia > Kogia breviceps. The sequence goes on along the minus strand of NC_081311.1, from coordinate 73,340,411 downwards.
ATACAAAATGACGTCAAAATTATGTCTTCGTAGCACTAAGTTCCTCATCATATACATGGCAGAGAATGAATACAAGGTGAAAGAATTCTAGTGGCAAAGCGCACCAGTTTAAAAGCTTTAGGTCCCCAATAAAGCTTTCCAAAGGAAAAAAAGGAGAGAGATACTGCCTCCCTTAGTTCATTGCTATACTTCTTCACGGTCCTCATGGATCTGCCACCCCATTCCACTAAAAGTCTTAGCTGAAGATAAGCCAAATGATCAGCAAGAAGCATGTCTTTATTGCTTGTGCCCAGCCAGCCCCTTCTCGTTTTCCCTTCCTATGTGTATGTTTTAATTTCTAGAATAAATCACAATATTGAGATTCCAATAAATTATATAACTTTTACAACCACAAGTTTGCAGAAAATATTTTAGAGGTAATGCATTTGCAGATAATTTTAACTGCCACAAAATTTTAAAGAATGGTATACAGTATGACAGAGCAAAGGCTTTACTTGCTCTTTGATGACTTTTCACCTAGATAGATTGTATCCATCCAAAGAACACTGACAGTATTACTTGTTTGAAAATATTAATGACTTAATATGTTTTAGTTTTAAAATGAGTCCTCTTTTAATCTGAGCATATAAAAGACTAATGGTACAAGTCATGTTGAAGTAAAGCATTATTTTGTATTTTTTCCAGCATGTAATACTGTAATTGAACATTTTCAAAACATAAATATTTTATATTAGAACAGTTTTTAGATTTATAGAAAAATTGCGAGGATAGTAGAGAGTGTTCATCCAGTTTTCCCTATGATTAACACATATTAGCATGGTACCTCTGTCACAATTCATGAACCAATATTGATTTATTATTACTAATTAAAGCCTATATTTTATTCAGGTTTCCTAAGCTTTTGCCAGATATCCTTTTTCAGTTCTAGCATCCCATCCAGGAGACCATGTTACCTTTCATTGTCAATCTCCTTAGGCTCCTATGGCTAAGTTTCTCAGACTTTCCTTGTTTTTAATGACCTTGACAGTTTTGGGGTGAACTGGTCAGGTATTTTGTAGAATGTCCCTTAATTGAGATTCGTCTCATGTTTTTCTCATTGATTAGACTGGGGTTATATGTTTTGGGGAGGAGGACCACTGTGGTAAAATGTCATTTTCACTACATCACATCAAGGGCATATACTGTCAACATGATTTACCAGGGCTGATGTTGTACTTGGTCATCTGGCTGAAGCAGTGTTGGTCAGCTTTCTCCACTGTAATGTACTCTTATTTCCCCTGGTCTCCACAGTTTTCTTCCGAGGGAACTGACTATACTCAGACATACCTGAGCAGTGGGGAATCGTGATCTACCTCTCGGAGGGGAAAGTATTTTCATAAATTATTTGGAATGCTTTTGCCTGAGAAATCTGCCTCTTCCTCCATAGTTATTCAATCATTTATCCGTATCAGTATAAACTCATGGATATATAGTTTATACTTTGCACTATACCCCAATACAATTTTATTTCTTTTGTTCAAATTGTTCTGGCTTTGGCCATTGGGAAGTCTTTCAGTGGATTCCCGTGTCCCTTTAACACGTTCCATCATTTTGTGTATGTATGTTTATTTATTTGTTTACAGGGAGGACCTTACTTTTTGGCACTACCAGAGGTTCCAGGCTCATCTTGTATATTTCCTGCCCCAGGTGTAGATTTGGTCATTTCTCCAAGGAGCCCTGGTTCCCTCCATTAGAGAATGCTGTTAGAAACTAACATCTGAGTGATAGAAGTACTCTGCTCGTTGCTACTGGGGGAATTTTAAACAAGGCAATTTAAATAGCTTAATTCGTATCTTTTGAATATCTGCTTCTAGCCACTCAGTTTCCTCCTCTGCCATGAATGTAATGTCATTAACTAAAGCATCTTTCTCAGAACTGCCATACCCAACATGGCACTCCTATCAAAGACGCAGTATTCTTTTTAAGGCTGCTGAAGAACTGATGCCTGCTTAAGGAGACAATGGTCGCTGGGGCTTCCATAACGGTGGAGGCTGCACTGTGCTTAGTTAGCTTACGGGCACACACCCCACCCTGAATCCGTCAGCCCTCTCCGAGCTAGATGACGGGCGACTGCAAAGGCAGGGCTGACAAGGTGGTGTCTCAGCTTGAAATAAAGTCTCAAATACCACAGGGCTGGACTAGGTCTTCGGGACTTCAATGGACTCTTTTCTAGTCCATGTGAGCATTTCATTTGGTGGAAGCCTCATTTACTTCGCCAGGCAAACTGGACCTTCCTGTTAGCATGAGGAGTCTTTTCTCTCTGGCAGGAAATCACCTACCGAGTCAGCTGACGATGCTGAGTGAGAAATGGCAGTGACTCCCGTGCACATTCGTTCACTAGGAACCGGAGCCCTAAAACCCTTTTCTCTCAGTCCATTTCCTGAGGCTGTAACTTTACTTTCCCTGTCTGCGACTTTATTTTCTCCTAAAGCTCTTTTTGACATCAAAGAAACATTTTGAACTTTCGTCACAGGTGAGAAAATCACTGACATTTAATCATATAAGAGTTATATTTTGAACTATTATACCATCTTCAATTCTCTAACATTGAAATGGAAGTGTCACATATTTATTTCAGTGACTTCAAATCTTTTATAGCATGGTGACACTTGGTTGTTATTTAATACCTTGTCCTTCTCTCCTTTCCTACTCTCAAGAGAGTTACATGGCATACCTAAAAATTAAGGTTAATAAACATTATTTATTTAAACTCTTTTCTCGAGAATTTAATGATAGATTTTAAGATGATGAAATACTCAAGAGGTATATGAAAGCAATATGTAGGAATTTATTTCCATTCCAGCTGTATCTTAAAGTTACAAACGTGCCCTGGTTGACAACCATTGCTCTAGTCCATTAAAGCTACTGTTTTCTCTTTTGCAAATTACAACATTTCTCTTTTGTGATCAGCAGGCTGAATTTTTAGTTTCTAAAACCTGTACACAGCCAAATAACTCAACCGGCAGGTAGCAACAGAGTCCTTCAAACCATGATGTTTTGTACGAAGCACTGTATATCCAGACTGCAGACGTGAACTATGCCTTCTTCGTGCTGGAAGGTGGCATATGAGAAAAGGAAGCACAGCTGAAAATTCCAAGTGTTGCAGAGTCCTAAACTGACACCGTACGGACTCAATCTCGGGCCTGTGTGTTGAGTCATGCAGACAGGAATAACTCAAGTAAACCTCAGACATGGGGCAATATCTGCTCTTGATTCCAAAGTTAGCAAATCCTGATGGAGTTCAAAGGCACCAGACGGGGTTCCAAAGAAGTGATTTATCCTAGAGGCCGGCAGCTTGTAAAAATATGTGATGCAATAAGGCCTCCTGGTAAAGATTTACTTTAAGTTTGAATACAACATCCTATTGTTTTCCCTAGGAAAACTCCAATAGGTGAATGGAAGAGAAGCAAGCGTGGCAGGAAAAACTGATTTGGATCCTACCTCTAATGTTTCTCTAACAAGGCAAAAATGTTTTTACAATAATGATGACAATGGACCCATTATCATTTGTGAGTTAAAATATTTTAAGGAATCAACTTAGAGTTTTCATCTTTCTTGCATTGAAAAATTCCAAGAAGGATGTCAAAACATCTCATTACAAAAATTTTTTATATCAGAATAAATACATTTAGCTTTCTATGGAACTAAAACCTCTGTAGCTTTTTGAAAGGTATAACTTTTAAAAAGGTATTTTTACTGTTTTGGATTTTTCTTCCCATCAGAAATGAGAGTTTTGCTTTGCTGACTGCCATCAAGGAGGTGACAGCATTTGGAAATACAGTGCTTAGTTTCTCAATGGAGGAAAAAACGTTCATCTCCCCAAAGCCTGGAAAAATCTACAATCTGAGAACTGGCTCTTGGGGTGACGGGGTTACAAGGTCTGGCATCCACTACTCACAGTCGTGGTCACGGTCTCTTCAGTTACCACCTTCAGGGTGTCCACCACCGAGATGTAGCCAAGCCTCCGGGCAATGGCCAGGGCAGTGTTCCCATTCTGGGAAGAGGAAAACACGGACAAGGAATTACAAGTCATTCCACGTGTCTCGGCGCCTGTGTGTTTCCACACATCTGCCTTTACAAACGTAAGGTGAGTGTCTCACCAGTCCTTTCCCACTGTCATACCCCAAACGCCGTTTCACTAAAGACATACCTTGCACAAAACCCACCTAACCTGTCCCTACTCATACAGCAGAGTCTGGGCTGCTACACATGGAATCCAACGGGCTTTTTAATGTTTCATGTAATCAAGGAAACAAACATGTGCTTCTTCTTATGTATGTACTCCCTACTGGGTAGCAGTGGGTTTGTAGATTTTAAGTGGGAAACATTAATCACATCTCTCTCTCTGGACAACTCACAACAATACAGTTATTGTCCTCTTCCCTCCATTCTGCTGAATGCTCTGTTTATGCCTACTAAACATAGAAAGTCAAAAAGCAACCTTGTCCAATAAAAAATGTAAGAAGACACCAGCGCCCAGGCCCAGCTCCCCCCCACCATCACTTAGCTGGCCCTTTGCTCTTACCACAGTGAGTTCATTGGGGGAGGCATTGTTCTGAAGCAAGACATTGATTATATGCGTGTGTCCCTGTTGAGCTGCTTGGTGTAACGGCGTATACCCATTCTGTAGAAGGAAGATGGAAGAAAAGACTCTTACTTCCTTGGACACAAGATCAATGACTTGGTAGATGCAAAGGACAAAGGAGTTTACCTTTGTTTTGGCATTCACTTTTGCAGAATGCTGGAGCAGGAAGTTAACAATCTTGATGTTTCCATAGTGGCAGCCCACATGTAGCGGTGTGTATCCCATCTGTAATTATATATATATATATATATATTTTTTTTTTTTTTAAAAGAAACATTCTAAGTATACTTTCAGTAACAGATATCCTAAAACGAAGCAAAAGTGTTATTTAACCTTTCTTAAAGAGGCAGGAAGAGTTTTTTTTCCCTATATAAAACAAATGTCATTGATAATTCTCAGAGCTAATCTAAGGTATAAATAACAATACCACCTCACATGGAAATAGTTACTAAATGTCCCAAAGTGCTTGCTCTAGCATCGGCTCATTTTATTCCCATAACAACTTTTCAAGATAGGACGAAAAGATGGAACAACAGATAGCCTAGACAGAGGGATCCAGTGGCTTCTTGCAGAGGGTCAGAAGCGTGCTCAATGGACAGACTTGGACTAGCATTTATTCAACACTCTACTCTCTAAAAGCATAAAATTGAGGTTAAAAAATGTGAAGTGGTTAAGTGATCATGAAAGCAGTAGATGATGCTCAGAATGCATGACAGAGATAGGAAGGATAGAAACACCAAAGCGGGAGAGGCTGGTGTGAGTTCAGGAGGTCTGTGATGTATGAACTTGATCTAGGAATAGATGCTCTAGTTAAAGTCTTCTGCATGCCTAGCTAGAGCCCCACAGTTTGAAAACCACTCATTTAGACAAAGCAATGGATGGCTTCTCCAATTAATATCCACTGACCCCTGAGGGGCTATAAATTCCATCTATTAAAAAATATATCATGTGTGTATGTATGAGTATGTATATATAGATACACACACATATATATTCTAGATAATTATTTTTTTAAAAAAGGATATTCCAGATATTTTTTCTAGATGGCCATAATGTAACAGACTCCACCACACAATTTCAGTGCCCATGGCCAATCTCTGTTTACGATGACCCTGGCAGCACCAGATCACTGAAAGGCAGAGCGTGGACTTTTAATAATATTTCTAAATGGGCATGGGTCAGGGGTCCATGTTTTCCAGTGTCTGCATCTCCTATGTGATGGCATTAATGTGTCTTTATGGTGACTCTGTGCTACAGACTGAATGTTTGTATCCCCTAAAAGTTGTATGCTGAAACCCTAATCCCAGTGTAATGGTATTTAGAGATGGAACCTTTGGCAGGTAATTCGGTCATGAGGGTAGAGCTCTCATGAATGGGATTAGTGCCCTTATAAGAAGAGAAAGGAGACAGCCTGCCTCTTCTCTTTTCTACCTGCTACCAGCACCTTGATCTTGGACTTCGCAACCTCCAGAACTCTGAGAAATAAAGGTTTGTCCAGGCTATAGTATTCTTGTTATAGCAGCCTAAACTAACTAAGACACACCAGCAAATGGGTGTATTTGAATTTGAAAAGGGGACGTCTGGAACACAGCTGATTGTGGAAGGTGAAGACACCTCAGCAGGGATGTGCTGCCCTAAGAGAACTGACTCTGGTTAGATTCTAGTCCATGAACTGAACTGTAAGTGCAGCCACACTGACCAGACCCTGCTGATAAGCTCACCATAACCACATATATATGAGTCTGACTTAGGACCCCTAAAGCTGCTTCATGCACGATGGAAGGGTATCCCATTTTGGGGACCAGAAATCACCTGCCTGCTTTGCAGGGTTCTTTCTTGGTACTGAGGAACTCAGGATACAGTGTCAGGAAGCAGAATGCTGCTTTGGGAGGGAGGCATGAAAACAGTTTTCTCCTACCAGTTCTCAGTACAATTAGCTTAATTGACTGAAGTAACATTATTCCCTGTGTTAGTGGCAGAGGACTGATCCCAAGCCAAAAGATTACAGAAAATATTTTAAAATTTTAAATATTAAGGAACTCTTCAAGTTTCTGGTCAACATGTCTAAGCAATGATGCAACAGTTTCCAATGGCTACTGTGCTACTGTATTGATCAGATTTTTAAAAGAAATTGAATTATTCTAAGTACCTTAATGTACAGTTTCTTCTCATCCTCATAGCTTCACTGTCACTCCTAGTAAAACCCTAAGTCATTATAGTGGACTGTTAGGACATGGTTGGTCTGGACCCTCTTCTCCACCTTCCATCTATTACATCTCTGAGCTCGTCTCCTATGAGTCTCTCCCTTGTTCACGCTGCTCTAAGACATTGGTCTTCTTGCTGCTCCACAAATACTACAGTATTTTATTAAAAATACATATGCATGCCAGGAAGATTTAGTTTTCATCCAGAGAAACCAAAATTGGGGCTCCTCCATTCATGGAGGGTCACAAAGTTCCTATGGTAAATGGCACCTTGCACAAACATGCCCACAGAGATGTGATTTGGGAAATTCCCTTCAACTAGTGGCAATACATTTTGGAAAGACCAACTCTTCTTTCTTTAATAGCTAAGGAACAGTCGTAGTTCAGATAACTGAGCAGTCTTTGCTTCCTTTTTTCACTGTTGCCTACTTATACCATCATTACAAGCTGAAGTTAAGTCATCTTCTTTAGGCAATACTGAAAGGGTGTATTTGTGTAGGAAGAGCAAACAGGTACAAATGGAATATTCAGGCTGGTGTTTCTGATCTATGGTACCTGAGCATGAGATCTCACTAAGCAGTAGTTAGGTGCCTCCCTATGCAACATGGTTTGAGAAAGCGGGAGCAGGAAATCCACACTATTTCCTCACCTCCTAAACCTGCGCTCTCTCGAGTCTGTCTTTGGCCTTGCTTGCACTCGGCGTCGTTTTCCTCAGTGAACACACCCACTCACAACTACAATTATTCCCTGTTTTTATTTCAGTTAATATTTCTGTTTTCAAATTTTTTATGTTGATACTATTGTTTTAGGGAATACCTTTCTCTTGTCACATGTTACACTAAATATTACTTAATAATATGTCAGGCTGTAAGATATTTTTATAAATAGCTTTTTCATAATTTTAGTTCAATAAAACTGATTGAGATTGAAAAGGTGCATTTAGTAACAGACAGAGATTTTTCCTTTAGAAAACAAACTCTGAAAATAAACTCTCAGTATCTCATTTCCTGAAGGTGCTACAGTTGAACATCTTAGCACGCTAAAAGGGAAAAAAAGTTGAAAAAATTTCTCCTGTGATTTTTTTTACTTTATTGTTCACCTCCAAAATTAGTGTGGGGTTAAAATGGAAAACAAAACAAAGATCCTCTCAGGGACTACAGAGGAGTCAAAGATTATGAAAGAGTATTTCCATAATGATAGAAGAAAAATAAGGCAATTTTCATCTCCATCTCTAACCCAGCCTATCCCACTTCTGACATCCCTTATAACTTCTTTGACCATTTCTCTTTCTACTGGCACCTTCCTCTTAGCCTGCTAACATACTGCCATACTTCCAAACTTGGAAACAATAATCACTCCTTTCAAATATTTCTCTCCTTTCCTGGGTCTATATTCTCTAAAGCTTCTTGAAAAAAAACCAATCTTTATTCACCATTCCCTTCCATTTTCCCCATATCTCACATCTCCACTACTCCAGTAAAACTGCCCTCTAATAACCCCGGTGCCACTCCAGTGCACGTGTTTTAGTGCTTCCTCTTCTGTGACACACTCTCCTTGACAGTCTTCAGTTACTTGGCATCCATGTCATATTCTTTCCCGACTTCCCTCCTGCCCTCAGTCAGGCCTTCTTCCTTCCACCTCCTCCATCCACTTTAAAATATCGTTGATCGTAGGGATTTTGTCTTTGATTTCCTCCACACTGTTCCTCAACGATCATGTCCACATTCACAACTTCAACTGATACATTTATTCTGACCATGTCCAAATCGGTATCTTTAGTCCAGACGCCCCTCCTGTATCCCAGACCAAAACTTTAGTCATTTACTAGCTGTCTCTACCTAGATAGCCCCTAGGTGATGTAAGACTCAATACACCCAGTACAGAACTCATGGTGCTCTCTCTGCAACCAGCTTCTTCTCCTTCACTTCCTGTCTCATTGAATGGGACTTGTGATCACCTGGTTACAGAGCGACATCCTTAGATTCATCCTGAATTTCTCACTTTTCCTTAGTCCCTATATACACATGGCCTCAAGTCTTATTGTTCGTACTTGTTAAGTATTTCTTCCATTTCTCTCTTGTTTACCAACATCCCATCTGCCCCTTAGTTGAGGCCTTCTCTATTCTTCATCTGGACCTCAGCAATAGCCTTCTAACGGCCCCTGCTCCAAACTCTTTTGCCAACTTGTTCTTTGCATTGTCTCCTAGGATCTTTCTAAACCAGATATCTGATCTTACCATCTTCTGTTCACAACCTTTCAAGGTTTCCCAGTACAAACAGGATTAAAAACTTAAGCCTGGCACGTCAAGGCCCTCTGAGATCATCTTAATTATCTAGCAGTATCTTGGGGCGTGCCCCCAATTTTTTCTCACGTTCCTGTGATGCTGAACCAGCTATAGACCCCGTCTATACTCCCACCTTTGTCAATAATTCAGTTAACGCCAGTATCTCTAAATTTATTTATTTATACATGGGGTCAAAATCAGGCTTTGAACCAACTAGCTATGTTACCTTACATGAGTAATTACTTTTCTGTGCCTCAGTTTCTGTAAAATAGGGATACTAATTTTATCAACCTTATAAGATAGTCATAAGAATTAAATTAATAAGGGTAAATGCTTAGAACAGTATCTGACACAGAGAAAATGAGTAGTAAATTTTGCTATTATTATTACATTTTTATTGTTGTGTCTCCCTCTCTAGACTATGAATTCTGTGAGGACAAGGAACATATCACCCAGGTAAGAATCTAAGAACTAGTAAGAGCTCTAGAAACAAATGTGAAATGAGTATGTATCAAATAAACATTTTTCATGATTTTACACACATGAAAAGAAAGCTAATTTAACTATTTACTTGCTAATCAGTACCTCTGAGAATCAGCGCTTTGGTGTGCTTTGAGGTGGTCTAAATAAAATGCTACCGGAGATTATCCTTTTAAAAAGCAAAAGAAGTGGCTTCATTTCAGCTGTATGACACTGAGCATTAAACCCTGTGGCCAGCCGCACAATTCAGTCTGAACTGATTTGGTGAACTTCAAACACAAAGTGAGGTGGAGATATGGTGGGTCCGCAGGCCAGTAGGAAGGCTGCACGGCTGTTACCAGGATGTTCCGGTCTCTTCCCCACAAGAGAGAAGAGCTCCTGATAATTTAATTATTACTATTTTAAAATTGAAGACAGTGACTCAAATGGTACCATACATTCTACCTGTCGGCTGCTTGGGGATGTCACCTTTACCAGGAAGAATTTGGAAGCTCATGGGATATAATCAACTCCTTATTTACAAGGCTAGGAAGCAAATCCAAGCAACCCATCTCTTTGCACTCCTGCTCTACTCAACTATGGGACAATCACAGCCTCACTTCTTTTTGGTGCTGTGATCTTTGCTGAGAAGAAAAAGGAAGAGAAAATTTTTTTTAAGAGACAGAGAGATGCTTTCTGAACTACATCACTTGTAAAGGGCAGGAAAAGGTACATGCTTCAGAAATATTATACTGAGTACAAAAATGATTATACAGACTGTGACCTGAGTTGGACAGGGTTAGGAGGAAACCCTGGTGCAGACCCGATACTCTTAAACTGTGGGGTTGCTTTTGCAAATCTGGAACAGAAGTTTCATGGCACCATTTCTTCTCCTCCCAACCTGCCCTTGAGAAACACTGCCTTAATCCCTGACTGAATTTTGGTGGTGTATATGTTGGATGTGTTGAGATAAAAAGTACTGAGAAACAGAACCCTGTTATTGCCTTCTCAAATTTTTAATTTATAAAGGGAGAGGGAACCAAATAAAATGTTTATAAGTCTGTGTGTGTACGTGTGTGTGTGTCAATAGAACAACACAGCGTGAATCTATTTACCGTGAAGTTGCAAATTTCTAAAGTAAAGATTTCTTTTCTGATGAAAGTGTACAAGCACAGTAAAGAATATAAGCTAAATCCAGTCTGAGCTTTTTAGATTGAAAAATGCTTGTATTTTCATGGAAAGTAACAAGAAACGATTCAGCCACTACTGTTGCCTTTACTGGTTTCTTTGTTAAACATTCAGCTATCTAGGAAGGCATTCAGGGCTAAGGGGTTCTTTTAGAATGAAAAATTTGGAAAGAAACAGAATAGAGAAAACTGGGCACTTAGGCTACCATAGAGGCCATGGCGACTTGAAGGGCACGAGGCATTTCAGAAATGGGGGTGAGGGAGGCTACCTGGATCACAGCTCTGTCTAGGACTACCCCAGCCAGGGACTATTATATTTGCGTCACTATTTTAATATAGAGTTTAAAAAGCATAAAGGATCTTGCCTGGTCATGTCTCTTTTGGGCAGATTCTTTCTAATAGAACGCAGTATAGGTGGAGAAGCCACAGCCCTAGAGAGTCAGAACACCGTGCAAAGGGTGTAGCCTGCTCGTCCTGTAAATCCAGCCTGATTCTGATGTCTGCAATACCTTTTTACCTGGCTAATTCCTGGTGACCCTTCTATATTATTAATATCTTCAATATCTGTCCACACACCTCAGAATCCATCTATATTATACACAAAAAATGTTCTTATTCACAGTATAACAGTTAACAAGTATTCATTTTTGTGTCAAAAATGTGACACACAGAAACAAAGTTACAATTTGAAGTACATACAAGTTTGATATGAAGAGTAACAAAATTAAGTGCTGAAAGAAAATATTCAGAGAAAGACTTACATGAAGTCCTATCTTTGATGATGACACAAAACATCCATTTGTCTTATGTGGGTTTGAAATGGTGGCATTCTATGAGATTAATCAGAAACTTCTTTTTGAAAAGATAACTATTTTGGCTGAGAGAGGGAAGGAGTTGCTAGTGATCATATACACCATAAGAAATTTAGCAAGTGAGTAGTAGTTGAATAAAACTTAATGTATCCTCTTCCACAGACTATACCTGAACAAAGTTAGAGGTCATCAATTACTGACAAATTTTTCTGTATGCATTTCTTAAAACTCAGTCACAAAAGCTAAAAAAGGTTCAAGCTTTCACACTCTGCCCTTGATGGGCAGATGTGTTGTAACCAGGATTAATAAACTGCATTAACACAGGAGGCAGCAATATGCAGCTACATAAAGTATTCAGGTGAGTAAAGGTAAAAGCACCTGGGACACCACAACCAGAGACACTGGTGTCCCTTGTACAGATACACGTTTGAAATACTGAGTATAAAAGATATGATGGAAGATTTATTTTTCCCCCTAGAAAACTGTACTTGTTCCATGCAAGGAGTCACAATGACACTCTGGATGGGCACAATCTTTTTGTGTACCTTTGTCTGGACGTCCACGTGTGCCCCCTGGTTTACTAGAACTTCAGCCACATTCACTCTGTCTTCTTGAGCAGCCAAATGGAGTGGGGTCAGGCCACTCTGCAAAAGATGGAAGTGGTCATCTTACAGGAGGGATGGAGGACACACAGGCATGCTGGAGGAACAATTTAGGACTTCAAGAAGAGTAAGTCTACAATTCCTATGTTTAAAAAAATCTATAGAGGGCTTCCCTGGTGGCGCAGTGGTTGAGAGTCCGCCTGGCGATGCAGGGGAAGCGGGTTCGTGCCCCGGTCCGGGAGGATCCCACGTGCCGCGGAGCGGCTGGGCCCGTGAGCCATGGCCACTGGGCCTGCGTGTCCAGAGCCTGTGCTCCACAACGGGAGAGGCCGCAACAGTGAGAGGCCCGCGTAACGCAAAAAAAACCCCCAAAAACTATAGAGTAAGTTTACATACTAGCATGTGATAACATGGTTATCTGCAGGCTTAATGAAAAATTTCAAACATCCTCAAAAGTGGAGGGAATGGGGTGAACCTTGTGTACTGATCACAGATGCGGCAATTATCAAGGTTTTCCTATGTTTGCTTCATCCAGCCCTACTTCCTGTTTGTTCTCTACTTTGCGAAAGTATTTTAAAGCAAATCCCAGATGTAATATCATTTTTCTCTTATGTACTTCAGTGTTCACTTTCTAAAATAGAGACTTTTAATTTTTTTACAAAATTATGCAAGAGTTCTAATGCACTACCAATGCATTACTAGCTTTAGAAAAATTTATTAAAATAAAAACTGTTTATAAATTGAATACTGACATAAGATATCATTTTCTCCATTAAATATTAATACCCAAGGCTGACAAATATTTTCTTTATGTTGCTTCTGGGTAGGAAAAATGGTCTGTGAAATGTAGTACAAAAGGCTGTCTCATGACAATGTAATATGAAGGCTATCTTGTGAAAATTTCCAGGTCATTTAATGAGACTGGATACTTGAAATTGACTCTACCACAGAATGGACAGGCTATGTGGTTATCCCAATGGCCAAGAAAAGAATCACTAAGACTGCACCCTGGTTTAAAAATCCTCTGTAGCTGTATTTTTCATAAATAACATGTAAGAGAAAGTAAACTGGTGTAAGTGCATCCAGATTCTTTTCTTTCATCCATTATGAGCACACAAGTTAATGTCTTGAGTCCTAACGGCATTCTTTCTCCTCCTCCGCATCTGTGTAGCAAGGCCATCAACTTGCCCTATTTGTCAGAGGAAAGGCATGAACCAAAAGCAGCATCAGGAAGGGCACAGAACCCTCGAGATGCTGAACAGTATTTATTTAGGGGTTGCTATTCCATCAAACTAATGACAGGACTCAGGAAGAGGCATTCACTCTTGACTTTCTAATACTGTTTACAGACTTTTGGAAGAAGCTCACCCAAACGGAATAAAAGAGGAAACAGGAAAAGGAGGACTGGTGCCTTCACTTGAAATCCAAGAAAAATAAGCCTGGGGCTGAAACTGGCACCACCCAAACACTGACATAATCATAGAACAATGTTCCATGTTCCACTTTAGAGGCAACAGATATCTGCAGCTGTAACATTCTGTAAAAGTGTCACAATCCCCTATTCTAAGTTTGAGACTTTCCAAACCTTCTGAAGACCTTTACCGAGGGGTTCTCAGCATAGCTGGGGGGATGTACTGTGGCTGGTGCCCTACTTTCTCACACTCCCCCATGGACATTCATGCTGTCCACTCTACCTTTGGCCTGGAGTCACCTCCAGCTTTCCTGGGCTTCCCTCTCTCTCCCTTGGTCTTGAAAAAGGCTTCACTGTTATTATTTATGTGCGAACCACCTACGTGCTCACTTCTGTCAAGAGCATCATAATCCTGCATTTAAACTCTTATATACCTTTATATACCTTTTTATATATACCTTTTATATATACCTTTATATATATATATAAAAACTGGTTATACCTTGTATAACCAGTTGAGTATCTAGCGTTTAATCCATCCAACTAATCGACTGAGTCAGAGGAAAAAGCAAGCATCTTTCAGTAAAATACTATAAATTAAATAAAGAAAAAATTATTTTTACATTCATGATTTAAAAAACAAAATGTGATGGTTAAAACAGGCCTGTGTGAGTTCAGAAGTTATCTATTAACCTTTTATAAAGGTTTTGAGCATGGCTCAATTTAAAAATGGCATTTATTGGGCACAGAGAGAATATCACCAACTTGGAATAGCAACAGCTCTGCTTTGTATTCTATTAGCTGTGTAAAGAAATATAGCTACTTGTGGTCTGCAAAATTCGTGTTGGAAAGTGGGAACGTCAAAAGCAAAATTGCATCAGATCAAACACTAGCACTTCGGCAGGAACTTAGGTTCATGGTCTCTTTTTCTTAAAAATCTGGGAACTGCTGGTGAATAGCAGAAAAAGAAATAAGTGAAAACAATAAAGTGTTTAAAAAAAAACCAATAAAGTGTTTGGTTCAATAATACTTTTCACGAAAGCTAAATCTTACTTTTAATATTCATTGTTTAGCAAGGAAATAAAGTCTAGTGTGAAATGGGGAAGTCGGATGGGGAAGGGGGAAGGGATGGAGGGAGAGTAACTGATGTTTAAAACTCTGGCAACTTAGGAAAAATGGACAGAAAACCTGTCAGAGTCCTTATTGAATACAGCTCTGCTGATTTTCTGTTTTCACACTGGAACTTACTTAACACTTGATACAGAAAATGACTACTGAGAAAGGAAGCAAAGACTTACAAATGCCCTCTTATTAGACCATTTCTAGGTACTGTGAAGTTCTTGAAAGTTCTTAAGTACAGTGTGCTAATGGGAATTTCCTTGGTGATACATTTGCTTATGTAGAGTTTGTTCAGGAAGGTGGCTGGACATTTCCAGGCTTCCTTGGTCTACTATGTCTTTTGGTCCTCAGAATTCCCTTGGCTAATCTCCCTCTAGTCTACCAAAGTAGACACTGAGAAATTCTTTCTGAAGTGTTCTCAGCCTAAATTTTTAAAAGATGATTTTAAGGTGAATTCAAGGCTAAATATGTATATTGCCATTGGCTAGCTAAAGGAATTTAAAGGAAAAAAAAATGTTTATTACACAGTACTTTGGTGTCAAACCTATAGAAAATGTTCACCTGTTAAACAATTGTTCAGGTTTGTATTGTCTCTGGAAGAATTAATGAGATATAATATTCTGGGCTCCTAAGAAAATATACACTAATGGATGCCAGAATGTGCTTCAATTTGAGAAGGCCACATCCTCCATCTCAGTAAGACAGGTTGAATTTTGCAGCAAACTATTATAAGGCTGGTCTATATATCAGTATATGAACCTTAGAAATTCAACAGCTCAAACAAATCCTGATTATAATGACTATTTGAAATTGCTTTGTGATTCCTGTTAATGCTGAGGCATACATTCCAAAGGAATGTTTAAAAAGAAAGACATGAGAAAAGTAAATCAGTACACATGAAAAAAAATGAAAATTGTGTTTTGTTTGCAATGATCACAAAGGATTTTCAAGATACTAAAACTGAAAAAAGCTTTTCCTATTCTCTTACGTACGTCTTTTGGTTTATAGAATTTGTTAAATTACCACCTTGGGAATTCAGATTAGTGCAGAGTAACCTTTTCTCCAAACTGTGAAAAGTCTAAAATTAAGACAACTATTCTTTTTCTACTTAGAAGAAGGTGCTGAATGTTAGTTCATCTTCCTGACATTTCTTGGAAGTAAATAGTGTTGTCTTTGTTTATTAAAGAATGAAACTGAGGCTCAGAGATGTCACATAACTTGTCCAATCAAGTTACACGTCAAGTAGAGTCAGATTTAGGATTCACACCCAGGAAATTCAAAGCCTCCGTGATTGCAAAACACAGGCCGCATATATTAAAATATTTAAACTACTTATTATTCATTGCCATAAAACTACTGCTATCTTGAAACTCTACTCCAATATCAGAGCTATGGCTGAGAAATGTCATAGCTGTGCCATCACCATCCTGTAGAGGAGAAGCTAAATAACAGGGAGTTTGGATTATCAGGATTTTGGGGACACTCTTGCAGGTTTTTTAAAATCTGAAGACTAAGGAATATCTGTCTTGTATTTTGGGCAGATCTCAGACTCGGGTATTAATAAGCAGGTCAGCAAACCCAAATTCTCTGCTATACACAGTGACCTCCTTAACACGTCTCTGGGTAACTGTGGGCTGGACTTTCACAAAGCTCTTCACTAACCATGGGGATGTCAAATGTGAGGTCAGGGGAGTTTGAAGACTTCTGGGAACAGAGACTTAAAAAGTTCCCTGGCACTACCAATTCACCTACAGAGACTAACCTTCTGATCTATGGAGTAAGACAGCTGCTCTAAGTTTCGGTTATTAAAATGAACTCTCTGAAGGCAGACCTGTTTCCAGTTTCTTTTTGTAACCTAGGACTTAAAACTGGGACAGGGAGTAGGTACCCCCCAAATGTCTGTGGCATAGATCAACTTACAACTTTTTATTTACAACCTACAACTTCTTATTTACTTTGTTCTGGTTGCCCTTTGACTTTACATTGTAACAAAACTTCACATTACTAGAACAATTTTGTGGACCTCATTTTTTTTTTTTTTTGGCGGTACGCGGGCCTCTCACTGCTATGGCCTCACCCGTCGCGGAGCACAGGCTCTGGACGCGCAGGCTCAGTGGCCATGGCTCATGGGCCCAGCCGCTCCGCGGCATGTGGGATCTTCCCGGACGGGGGCACGAACCCGTGTCCCCTGCGTCGGCAGGTGGGCTCTCAACCACCGCGCCACCAGGGAAGCCCTGTGGACCTCATTTTTATGGCTCTATGTTACTCACCAGTATGACTTTGCAGTTATTGACTTAACGTTCTCTTATTGTTTAAACAGATTTTTTTCAAGTTTTTCCTATGATAAATAACATTTTGGTACACACTTTTGTGCATACTACACTTTGCACTTTCTATTTGACCTGAATTTTTCATGACTTCTTAGTGATCTGTTGAAGGTGACGTTTTGTTGCACTGTATGCTTTGCAGAGGAAAAAAAAAAAAGGTTACCTTATTACTCAAGTTCACATTAGCATTTCTGCTGAGGAGCAGTGACACCATGTCCACATGTCCTTCCTGAGCTGCAAGATGGACAGAAGCAATTCCTTGCCGGGTAACTGCGTTTGCATCAGCACCATATTCTAGCAGAGTTGTTGCTATGTCCATCTGGTTCTTTTTGGCAGCGATATGCATTGGTGTATAACCATTCTGTCAAGAGAAATCACTTGGTCACATGCCCAGTCATAAGATAAAAATGTGCACAGTGCACTTTCAAATAGTATGCTTCCCTTTCTAGTGATTTTCTTTGATGGTTTAAAAAAATCATTAGCAAGTAAGCAAACACTGAGAAATCAAGAAGTACTATTAAACATAGTGCCCTCACATCTCCCACATTCCTAAATAGGGAAAACGTACTATAGAGTTTAAAGCAAAAGAGTCAGAGTACCAGTGGTTTTACAAATGGATGGTAGCACTTCCTAGCACAGGTAGTTGTGTTAGTAGGTGCTCAATAATTACTTGCCTTGTATATCAGGAATGAGAGGAAACCCAACTAGGAAACAAACAAATGGTACCACCGGGGCAGGTTCAGAGCCATTATTCAACCTTTAAAATCCCTTTACTAGCCTATTGCTTACAAGTTAAAATTTTTAATTTTCATGGTAGTCAAGATACTGTAATCTAAGCCCATTTGCCATTCTGATTGCCTCTTTTATGAAACTCCAGTCATGCTTCAGCTAGACTGGTCCCCAAACAACATATGGCTCATGTTTCTGTCTTGCCTTACTCTACCGAGAATGCTTTTCTCCAACATGGCCTTGGAACCAGCATCTTTCACTTGAAGGTTCAGCTCAAGGGTCACACCCCCATGAAGTGTTTCACCTCCCCTTCCACTCTTATACCTGCCCCTCACTTGGCTGACTCCAATCAAAATCCCGGAGATGTTTAGTGGCACTGTTCTTCATGTATCTGTCTCCTCCTACTAAAATGCAGATTTGTTAAGGGCAAGTATTGTGCCGCATTTGTCTTTGTATCTCTAGAGCCTGGCAATGACTGGCAAATCCTTAGATTTGAGTCAAGCTTACTAGAGCTTTCAGAACATCCTGGGATCCTTCTCTTGGTTGACCTCTGATGCTCAGAGGTGGAAGGAACCAAAAATTCCTTTGACAAATTATTAATAAGCTGCTTCAGGAGCCCTCAGAGTCCTCTGCCCTAAGAAAAAAGGTCTCCTGCCTTAGGGAACCCTGTCCTGACTCACAGTCATTTAAGAGGAATGCAAGATTACATTTTAACATGGGCCTGGATCTAAATACATAAAAAATGCCAATGAAAAACTAGAAATTTTAATTTTTGGTATAGACAAGAGGATTTAGAGAAAGAAAATAGAAAGAAAAAAGAATAATTAGAATTTATAAAATACAAATAGGATTTATATTTGGGAATATGATCCAAATCTGGACAATAGATCAGTCACAATCTTTCCAAGCCATAAGGATGGGTCAGAAACAACTCAGAGGGCAGTGGGGGCTACTGGTCGACCAGCCTACTGTAATTAACACTCATGTTTATGTCAGTGGTATGTTCTACTGTGACAGCATTGCTCACTTGACAAACATTCTTTCTGTAATTGATTCTAGAAGATTTAATGTTGCTGGATATCAGCTGAAGAAAGTGGAAATGCCACTTCCAGACTCTTCTGAAACCAGCCTCTGCTGAACAGGATGGGCCAGGGTAGAAGATTTTATGCTCCTATTTTTAGTTTTGACCTATTGCCATCTGGAAACCCCAGCTGACCTCAGAAGCATTTGGCCCTCTGCTCAGACACACCCTAAAGAGATGTCTTCAGAGCCTCATGCAGATCTTTAGATTGAGCCCAACTCTACAGTGAGTGACAGGAGGGGGTGAGCTGTTTTACTACCATCCCCACCCCTGAATAAAAGGGGAAAATTCACAAAGCAGTGCTACGAAACCTGATTAGTCAAGGCTCTTAACACGAGCAATTAGAGTGGTAAAGGCAAGATAAAGTCAGAGCGCAGCTTCTAATCATGCATCTTATCAGTCAGTAACTTCTCAACCTCTAAAGGTAAGTCAGTATCCTCTGAGATGTGACAATCCTCTTGATTACTTTTAATTCCACCAGGAAATCATTGATTCTTAAAAAACAGAGAAGCTCTGACATCTGTGTAATGCATGCCAATTCCAGACAAGTTACTCATTATTACTGAGGGGTTTATTCTGAGCTCCTTACCTGAGACACAAAGGAAAGTATAAAGCAAGGGAAAAACAATGTAGGGTATTATTTTAGAATGGCTAGTTCATCTCAGAAAGACTTAAGAAATATTTCGAATAATAAACAAGTAGTTTATCTTGAGACCTCTAAAAAAATTTTCTAAATTTCCTAACTTCTTTCTAATTTCTAGAAAGTTAGATTCTTACTTGCCATACTAAAGGAGACAGATACATTTATCAGAAGAGACATAAAATAGTGAGAGACTGACCTAGAGAATAATCTCAATACTTTTTTCCTCTTGATGTAGAGGACAAAGTGCATGCCATGTGTCCTTTTGCATTTCAAGATTAAAAACAAGAGCAGATGTAATTTTAAATTATTAAAAGTAATATATTTACACTGTACTTTATATTTTTCCCCCAAACCTTCACAATCTCTACTGATCCATGCCAACAGATATACTGTACAGCTTATGAAAGAGAAATCTGACAAATAGTAAGTTAAGGCTCACTAACCCTTCCACAACCTGTGCCCAGGTTATTCCCGAACTCAAGCCAATCCTCTTTCCAGCACAGTGTCCTGCCTCAGGAAATAGAACTGGCTAAAATGGATTAGAGAAGCCCATCTAGTTTTTCAGCACCCTCCTTCCTCTTCCATTAGCTAAAGTCACATCGTGTTTCTAGGGCACATGTGGGTAAAAAAATATGCCCACAATTCTACAAAAGGGAAGAAAGGGCAACAAGAAAGCATCACGTACTCCAAGAAGCAAGGATGTGAATAAGGAAGAGGTAGCATGGAAGGCACGGCTGTCCGTCATAGCCATATGCATGCTTAGCTCTGTTGAGTTTTTGTCCCTCCTTTCTCACCACTACCTGAATTCAGAAATGCTGTAGCCACCCTAGAGGCTTTAGAAGGCTATTTGCCTACCCTATATACACTCTCCTTCCTTCCTTAATAAAAGAATCTTTGGTGTTGTGCCCTGCTGAAAACTACATTTCCCAGCTTCCCTTGCAGAAAGAAGTGGCCAATGAGATGTAAGGAGAAATGGCTGGGTGGAGCTTCTGGCAATGCCCTGCTGTCTGACTTTCTTTCTTCTTCTTCTTCTTTTTTATTTTTATTTTTTAATGTTGTGTTTTCTCAATCCATCCTACTGGTGATTAGGGTACTTAATACCACATTATGAGGGCACATTTATCAGTCTGCTTTTCAAATATTACTCTTCTACCTTCTTCCAACCCACTGTTCCTCTTTTGTGATGTCCTATTCAGTTTAAAGAAATCAGAAAAAAATGACAAAACAAATTTAATTTTGTTTAAAAAAGTTTAGTCCCTATGAAAACCCATGCTACCTATATGTGACAGGCCCTCCAAGGGGGCCTGCCTGAACAGTAAGAGCTGCCCCTGTGGGCTACTTGTACCTGACTTTCTTTACTACCTGGCAGCCTGAGTGACAATAGCTGGAAGAAAGACCCAAAAAAATCACAGGAAATTTTCTTTAGCACTCTGGAAACACTGAACCAGCAACAACACCTGCCTACCTTCAGATTGTTTATGACAAGATAAAAAATAGAACCTCATCAGTTTAATCCACCGTAGCTAAGTCTTTTTTCTACCAGGTGAACCAAACCCTAACTGATAGAACTGGCTTTGCTCAGGATCAAAGTCTAGAAAAAGCTCCTGACCAGGACCACTGCCTCAGAAAGTGGGGATGGTTGGACATGTGTCAGACAGGGCATACAGAGACTCTTACGGAGGCAACTGCATTATGGGAATGAGAATGAATGTCCTCTTAGAAAAGCCTGTGTTCAATTGACTGTAAAAGATATGCTGAGGCTATAGGGCTGTTAAAGAACTGCTTTTCGACTCTTTGTCAAAGATGTTTTGCAGATAGGGAACCGTGAAGCCTTGTTGGACAAATACGAAGCTGAAAATCAACTACAAATATAACAACTATTGGCCTTTTTCAGAGTTATTTGTGGATGAAAAGGTGGACTGGACTCATTTTGTTTCACTTATTTATGACTTTTGTCAATTCTAAACTACTTAGCACAAAATTATTACTCTCATGTGAGGAATGAATAGTTCACTTATTAATTATTTACTGATTGATTGCCTGCCATGAACCTGAGGGTATTTATAACATAAGAAAAGTGGCCCAGGCTTAAAGGGATATGAAAATAAACAAATGAAATGGACAACTATTAAATTTCATTGTAAATTTTTCTCATTTTAAAACTTGTGGTAAAATATACATTACATAAAACTTACCATTTAAGTGTACAGTCAATGGCATGAAGTACATTCACAATGTTCTCTATTCATTACCACCATCCACCTCTAAACTGAAACTCTACCCATTCAACACTAACTCCCCATTCTTTCCTTCCCTCAGCCCCTGGCAACCAGCAGTCTACATTGTGTCTCCACATGAAATCATACAGTATTTGTCCTTTGATATGCCTGGCTTATTTCATTCAGCATAGTATCTCTAAGGTTCATCCATGTCGTAGCATGCGTCAGAATTCCCTTCCTTCTTTTTTTTTTTTTTTTTTTTTTTTTTTTTTATGTGGTATGCGGGCCTCACTGTTGTGGCCTCTCCCGTTGTGGAGCACAGGCTCCGGACGCTCAGGCTCAGCGGCCATGGCTCACGGGCCCAGCGGCTCCGCGGCATGTGGGATCTTCCCGGACCAGGGCACGAACCCGTGTCCCCTGCATCAGCAGGCGGATTCTCAACCACTGCGCCACCAGGGAAGCCCTTCCCTTCCTTCTTAAGACTGAATAATATTCCATTGCATGTATAGACTACATTTGGTTTATCCATTCATGCTTCCACGGACACTTGGGTTGCTTCTACACTTTGGCTATTGTGAATAATGCTGCTATTCATTTTTTTTTTAAATGAAGTTTTTTCAAAAGTCAAGGGATGGCTTTATGATAGAAAGAATGTCAGGGCTAGAAATTATGGGGAAAAGCTGCTCTTAGATGAAAAGCAAGTTTGGGGGCTTGATTTTGAATTGTAGATCTCACTGGGTACAATTCTGAAGACGATGGGGGAGGAGATGATTGAGAAATACAGGGAAAAAGGTTCTGAGAGAAATAACTTTCAAAGACCACATACTCTCTAAATGGAGAAAGTACCTGAAAACTTTATCTCTGAAAGTATCCAAAGTAATTTAGAATACCCCAAATTCTTTGATTTGTGTGCACAAGAGATTTAATCTAAACACTAAGGTTAAAGGAGAACACTATAGCTGCCCCCAAATGGAAGAGCTAAACAAATATAAAAAGTCGGAGGGATGCTCAAAGTTCCTTCAACCAACAGTATTTAGGAAAAGAATGGGGTAGCATGTAAATTGTGCTCTGTATCATTCCAGGGTTCTCTGATCATAGCTACCTGCTCAACAAGAGCGAACTCATTAAACCAACAGCACTATGCTAACCTATCTTTAAATAAACTCTTTATGATTTGCTTCTCAAGTCAGAATACCAGAGTCATAAGAAAGCCATTCACTCTAAGTATCTCTTTTCTGAGAAATCTCTGTTATCTACCGGTCAAAAAGGACCTAACAATAAGAATAAAGATTCTCCTACTGCATAGCACAGGGAACTATAGTGTATATGCTGTGATGAACCATAATGGAAAAGAATATGAAAAAGAATGCATATATCTGTATAACTGATTCACTTTGCTGTACAGCAGAAATTAACACAACATTGTAAATCAACTATACTTCAATAAAATAAATTTTAAAAAAAGAATAAAGATTCTCCTTAGCAATAATAACAACACATGAGCAAAACCTCCCAACTTATTTTATTAAACACACATAAACCACTTGAAGGCAATGTTTTATGGCCAGGAAAATGTAACACACATTTTATAACTTTGACAAATGAGAACTTTCTTACTCCCTCTAGCTGTTCTTATGTTTTCAGTCTGGCTAAAGAGGACTTTAGCTTTTTTTTTTCCTGGATTTTCCCCAGGCTCCAGGATGTCCTGGATTTTCAAGGAATATCAATGGACAAGTAAATATTTATTGAGCATCTACCACAGGAGTTGACTAAATAGCTGAAGGCACAGATTTCCTAAGGCACTTATATTTCCATGATCTTTAAGTGATGCCTAAACTAGGAGGGGGATACAGATGAAGCCAAAGTAAATATACACACAGAGACTGACTGCCCATCAGTCTCATGCTGTCAAATTACAGGTACCTTTGCAGCCGCGTGGGGTGAGGCTCCTTGGTCCAGAAGCAGAAGGGCCACTTTCTGATTATCGTAATGCGCAGCTACATGCAGTGGAGTTAGACCGCTCTGAAAACACGTGCAGAAACAACAACCAGTGTCAAAGCGCCTTAAGGTCAGAGGCCTAGATTTAGGAGATGGGATTAGATTGGATATAAGACACAGTGTAGTTTACATTCCAGTTTCCACAACACTTGGACCCCAGCTTTCACCTCCTATTTCTGCAGTGATCTTCATCCTATGAGACTTAAATATGGATTAGTTATAATTTAGGTGGCTGTTGGTGAATGCTAGCAAGTGCTTGTGTTTTGTTATCATGGCAGTGGCCTGTTACAAGTTGGCCGATGACCCCATACCTTCCCAGCAGCATCTGGAGATGCACTTTTCTGTAGCAGGAGACTGGCTACTTCAAGCTTCCCATATTTTGCTGCCACATGAAGGGGAGTAAATCCTTTCTGAAAAGATAAACATAAAAATAATGAATAATAGAAATGATACAAAGGCATCACTTTTCTAGAACTGAGGCATTATTCTAATGGTGAAGAGCAGTTAAGCCTGTATTTAAGGACCAAGACTGGTAGATAACAGTTACAGAGTCCCCTTTGCAACAAAGATGAGCAGCATATTTAATCTTTCTCCTTCTGCTGGCTTGGCCACAAGACACGAATCCTGGGACTAGTCAGGTATCTGACAAGGATGAAGTTGGAAAGCTGGATCTGGGGCTTATTCTAGGGCCATTTGGGGATTTCACATTGTGGGAAGAATAGGTTATAGGGTCCAGGCCCAATTTGGATTTGGAGGGCTTGGAAAAATCTAGGACAAGTCTGGACCTCCCACAACCTCCCACATCACCAGATTGGAGCCTCTCTCTTGCACTTTCTCTACTGCCACACGTATACACACGTCTGTATGTATGACCCAGTCCTTAGGGGTAGGAGTCAGAGATTCTCACACTTTAGCCACTACAGGTGAACTGAACAATAACACAGGGTTCTATCTCAATAAATAGGCGAGAGTTGGATACTGAGAGTCGAGCAGCCCCTTCTTCTTGCTTCCAGCTCTTACAAGGATCTGGGTATCAACTGTTCAGTCACCATGCACAGTTAGGGCCCCAAGCACAAGGCAGGGATTAGAGGGTCATTAACATATTTGACCCCATGGGACTATAGCCACTTAGAGTCAGTGGGCAGCTCGTACAGTGGAAAGGCTGGAACACTCAAAACCCCATCACCCATTCCTCTGTTTCACATGTTAAATGAGATCCAGGAACTTGCATCTCTACTGAAGATCCTAAAGAATCACAGGGGGTGACTTTTGAGAAAGTCATCATTTGTTCAGATCGTTTTCCAAGTATTTGTAATCACTGTAATTATCTTCTGCATTGATTACACATTAATGCTTCTTCTCTGCATCTAAGAAAGGGTATAACACCAATTTCTAGCTTTCTAAGACATGCCATGGGCCAATTCATCTTGCTATCACACTTGCTAGTTTATGGAGGATCAAAGAAAAATGAGCCCTAAATTTTGCATTCTGAACTTGAAAAGTAACTGTGTGGTGGGTTATTACTGTAAGGCATCAGAGCTGAGATTAAAAAACCAACAACCTATAAATCAGAAAAGAAAACAGCAACAACAAACCAAGAAAAATCCACCTCCTGCTTTGAAAGTATTATTTATAAAAGCATTAACTAACTGAGCTTTGATAATGTGGTTTGTATACCTGGCCTCAGCAACAGAAATCTGTGGCTGTGTTTTTAAAGCACCCTTTAAATCTATCAAATAACTTGCAAGACATATCTGACTCCAGACATCAATAAGGTTTCATTAGAAGATAATGTACTGAGAAATGTAAGACATACACACACACCAAATCACCCTGCCCCACCCCAGGGCTTTGCTGGCCATGTTAATCCTGGGATCCAAGTATAGTTGCTGTTGTACAGCTTTTGTACCTATTACCATGCAGGAAACTGTAAAGAGAATGTTTTTAAATTTTTTTTTAACATCTTTATTGGAGTATAATTGCTTTACAATGGTGTGTTAGTTTCTGCTTTACAACAAAGTGAATCAGTTATACATATACATATATTCCCATATCTCTTCCCTCTTACGTCTCCCTCCCTCTCACCCTCCCTATCCCACCCCTCTAGGTGGTCACAAAGCACCGAGCTGATCTCCCTGTGCCACGCGGCTGCTTCCCACTAGCAATCCACCCTACGTTTGGTAGTGTATATATGTCCATGCCACTCTCTCACTTCGCCACTGCTGGGGACACAGCAGGATTCTAAGACTGGCTTTCATACCTTTGTTGTTATAGATAAAGATGCGCCGTGATCCAAAAGGAATGCAGCTACGTCCTCATGGCCCTCTCGGGCTGCAAGGTGGAGTGGGGTGTACCCAGAAGTCGTGGCTGCATTTGGAGATGCTCCTTGCTGCAACAGCTGTTGTACTATATCTGCTTTCCCCAATCGGGCAGAAATGTGGAGTGGGGTTTGGTCATCCTATAGGACAAGGTAAAAATGCAGGGCTGATGAGCTGAGAAAACAATGGTGCCACTGTGAAAAATACAGGAAATTTCACTGCTTGGTGTCAGAGGCTACATTCAACTCTTTGATTCAATACTAAAAAGAACCTAATTTATCTTTTTCTTAAAGTTTCAGAAAGGTGGGGATGGCAGATCTAAGCACCTTAAACACCCTTGGAGTAACCTATTAGCACGAGAATTGTGAAAGACAGTTCTATCTAGAAATTATCCCTGCTCCCTCCTGCTATACTTTAGCAATTTTTAAACCTCTGATGACTCCTTTTTGGGGGAGATAAGGGAATGTATCCTGGGAAAACGGAAATACCTGGGAGGGATATTATACCTCCACCAGTTCTCATGTACTCATATGTAATGAATTATTTTATTGGTGCTGCCTTCCCACAGTCAAAAGTGGGAGGAGGGGAGAGGGCAGTATAGGATGGTTGAGGAAGGTTCCCAGCTAAGATGGGGGCTGACAGCCAGCCCATCCGCTGCTTGCCGAGCTGTCATCCAGGCTGCCTCTGCCTGGAGTGGAAGGCAACTTATTACAGTTCACCCAAGGACACAAGGCACTCCTAAGTCCTGCACCCTGAGGGCCTTATCCCCACGTTAGAGGGGTATCTTTTCCTTGTTTGCCCAAAGGTGCCCTCTGGAGAGAAATCCCCTACCGGGATTTGAAAAAGTCCAGGTAAATACTTTATGTAGGGCAAGTAGAGAGAAGAGGCTGGAGCACAGGGCACTGCTGTGCAAAGGTAAGTAAGATGATGGTCAAGATCAAAGCAAGAGGGTCTATGTAACTAGTAGGAAGTGTGAGAAGTTAGGGGAGACGCCACAAGCAAGAAGAGAAATACTGAATCTCATACAACTCTGCTACTGCCTCCACCACCGCTAAACATCAACTGCGCATGTGCACGCCCCAGGCTCCGTTCCAGGTATTCTACCTGCATTAATTCATTCATCATTATAGCAATCCTATCTATTACAACTGTCATTATTCCCATTTTCTATATCAGGAAACTAGAGAAGGAAATGTGGCACAGAGATGTTAATTAACCTGCCAAGTGTTACTCAGGTAGTACATGATGGACAAAGATTCGAACCCAGGCAGCCTGGCTATGGAAGTCAGGCTCTTCACAATGATACGTACTATCTCTTTAATGAGATAACTATACATCTTATGGTCAATTTCAGCTTGTGGGTGAAACCATTTCCTAGACGAAATGCTTCATATGTAACAACACTCAAAAATGTGAGGTTTCTTGTAATGGTAGAGTACAGCCTCTCTTAACCAATCTACTTAACTGATTAACCAACATCCTCTAGATCAGGGGTCAGAACAGTAAAATCAAGGGGCCAAATACAGCTGCCACCTGTGTTTGTAAATAAAGTTTTATTGGAACACAGTCATGTCCATTTGCTGATGTATTAAATTATGTACTATTGCTGTTTTCACTCTATAACAACAGAGTTGAGAGACTGTGGACAAAGACTATATCCTGTGAAGCCTAAAATATTTATGATCAGGCCCTTTACAGAAAAAGTTTGCTGAGCTTTGTTTCTAGGTCCTCTGTAAAATCTAGCAGCTGGCACCACGATACACCGGACACTCAACATTTATAGTCTGCTGACTAGAATGTTACCACTACCTTTGTACCCACCTGTGGATTTTATGTTTACAAAGAACTAGTTGTGTTTGTTCCCACACTAGTATGTTTATACTAGTACTTTTCTAGTTTGTACTATATTTACACTAATTATATAATTACATAATATGTTAACAGGTAAAATATGAGTACGAAAGGAAAGGCTTTAAGAACACTAAGTTAAAAGCCTTGGAGAGCCTTGGTAGATGTTGATAAAAACCAACTATGGTCAAACTACATATGGCTAGGAGAGCTGAAGAGACTGGGGGAAAATTATAAAAGTTGAGAAATATCCTGTACTCAAACTGCTTTGCAAATGCCTCAGTTTTCTCTTCATTTAACCCTAAAGTAGAAACTACAAAGTATGTAATTAAATGACAAATAAATGTACATTTGTATATTGAACGGCTAAAATTAAATGGTTGAGGTATTTACATATCTATTTACGATTCTTGACCTAAACTGCCATTTAAAAAAAAAATTGGTAAATAAATTATAGTTTATTCATGCACTAAAAAAACATTTAAAAAAGCTAAACATCAATAAATAAACAAACAACAAATTTTAAACTGCCATTTTGATAACCAGACCAACTACCATCAAGACAGAGACAGATAGTGAGTTTCTTCTGGAGGGTAAATGCCAGGCAGAGAATGACGCATTCAAACTCAGCCCTTGGACTTCCCCAGCTGTCCAGTGGTTAAGGCTCCACCTTCCAATGCAGGGAGCGTGGGTTCGATCCCTGGTCTGGGAACTAAGATCCCACGTGCCGTGAGGTGTGGCCGAAAACAAACAAACAAACAAACAAACTCATCCCTGATGTTCTTCTATATTCTATGTTCCATGAACAACTCTGACCAAGTCTCAGGGTTTATGGTTTCACAACTTGCAGAGAAAAAGTTCAAACTCCCTTTTTCCTTTTGTGGCTCTGACAGTTGACATCTAGGTCAACCAAAAGAACTCAATTATGCTTCCAAACTGTGCTTGTTTTAGAAGCTTTGTGCATGAGCCCTTCTCCATAGAGTACAAACACCTCTGGGCCAATTCTAGGTTTGTTTCCTAAGCCATTAGGGATGAGCAATGTGCCAAGGACACAAAGTTCTTGTATTTCATTTTGTTAAATAATTGAGTAGATACACATGCAGGGAAGGGATGTTTTCAATATCCCTTGGGTAGAGGCTTTTGTCATTGGTGGTGGTTCCTTACTTTAAAAGAGTGATCCTGGAAGAAAGCATGCCTATGTTTAAAGGTTTTATTAAAATCATTTCTTCTCTCGGCAGCAAACACTTCCACGCTCGGCACATACCTTAGCTTTAGCTTCTACCTGAGCACCGTCTTGCACCAGATACCGCACGACTTCGGCCTGGCCGGAGCGAGCTGCCATGTGCAGCGCTGTTTCTCCTCTCTGGGGAACAGGAGCCAAGGTAACTTAACGGCAGCTCTAAAGAAGACTGGCCTATTTTCTTTGCATAAAGTTGATGATGGAGGGTTTTTTTTTTTTTTTTTTTTTAAATAAAAAGTAGTTCCAAGCACTTCCTTATTGAAAATAGGAAAGATAGGAAATGAAATACACAAGAATTTCCCAGGAACCTGGTCCATGATGGAAGACATCAGTGTAAGCCCAGAGAGCACGGCAGGATCAGAAGCCATGCTCAGTAATCTACAATGTAGCCTCACTGGGGGTTCAAAGGCAAATGCTATGGAGGCAAACAGGAGGGTAGGTGAGTGGGGAGCGCAGATGGGGAGTGCTCCTGGAGACAGGCCAGGCCGTATCCTGGCCGAGGGAGGTGCTGCTAGCCGGCATCAGCAGGCTACTTCAGTAACCCTTTGGGATGCCAGCTGTAGCATGCCATCCCTTCCTACTTTTCAAAAACAGCGGCAGTCTGGATATTTGTGTATATTTCTTGAATGTTGGTCAAAACATCAGAGTTCAGAACAAAAGGAAACCAAAAATGCTGCACAGGCAACACAAAACACACCCAAGGGCCAGACGTGGCTTGCCCTTGGTTTGCATTTCCTGCTTTATCTCAGCAGGTCATTATCCTTTTGGGCATTATCCCAAGGGGTTATTTTCTTTGCCACTGGACTTCCCCCGCCCCTGCTGCTTTTCACCAAACGGACTTTAATTCAGATGATCTCTTCGTTTATTTAATAATTAAAAAAAGGAAAACAACATAGAAAACACATACGGATGGAAATGTAAAAAGGAATAAAAATCAAATATATTCTCCCCCACACAAGTGATGCCCACCTTTATTTTATTTTATTTTATTTTAAATTATATACTTATGTATTTATTTTTGGCTGCGTTGGGTCTTCGTTGCTGTGCACAGGCTTTCTCTAGGTGTGGCGAGCAGGGGCTACTCTTGCGGTGCGCGGGCTTCTCATTGCGGTGGCTTCTCTTGTTGCGGAGCACTGGCTCTAGGCGCGCGGGCTTCAGTAGCTGTGGTGTGCGGGCTTCAGTAGTTGTGGCCCGTGGGCTCTAGAGCACAGGCTCAGTAGTTGTGGTGCACGGGCTCAGTTGCTCCGTGGCATTTGGGATCTTCCCGGACCAGGGCTCGAACCCGTGTCCCCTGCATTGGCAGGCGGATTCTTAACCACTGCGCCACCAGGGAAGCCCCAATGCCCACCTTTAAATTACTTTTTATAGATATTGCTTTGCTTTCCATCCACCTCCATGGAAGGATATGCAGAGATACAGTTCACATGAAACTTGTTGCTGTGTTTCCTGGAAAGGTGCTGAGGATGTAGGTGACCATGTTACCCGGTGTTCTCTTTGTAAAGGAAAACCTTCTCTCCTGGCATTAGTACCAGAAAAGACTGCATTTCAGCTGAGAGCTGGTCTGACGTGGATGTGCTGACTCAAGCTGCTGGAAGACACAGAGCCTTTTGGGGGCCTACCCTCAGGGTGAGGACGCAGGACCTTATGGTTTGCCCTTTCTGTGCCAGAATGTTCCTCATTTTATTTTTATTTCTTTGGTGCTCATGAGTCCAACTAGTGTTCTTATGCTTGTGGTCTGGGGTGCTAAGACTGTTATGCTGCTAAACTTAAAATTCTGTAAAACAATGTCAAAGGCCACACGCAGATGGAGGGTGATGTTACTCCTCTGACATTTACTATGAAGTGAGTCTCATGGTTCTGCAGAGCAATGCTTAGTGTGGGAAAACAACAACATCCAATAATGAACTGAGTTCCATGGGTTTGCGATAACATTGTGGAGCACGCTGAAGAGAAATTACTTTGAAGTTACTTGAAATCACAATAAGGAGAGTGTTGGAACCACCTTCTCAACATGCAACACTTATTTTTAAAAAAAATTTTATTCAAGTAGAGTTGATTTACAATGTTGTGTTAATCTCTGCTATATAGCAAAGTGACTCAGTTATACATATATATTCATTTTCATTTTCTTTTCCATTACGGTTTATCACAGGATATTGAATATAGTTCCCTGTGCTACACAGTAAGACCTTGTTGTTTATCCATCCTCTATATACTAGTTTGCATCTGCTAATCCCAAACTCCCAATCCATCCCTCCCCCAACCCCCTCCCCCTTGGCAGCCACAAGTCTGTTCTCTATGTCTGTGAGTCTGTTTCTGTTTTGTAGATAAGTTCATTTGTGTCACATTTTAGATTCCACATGTAAGCGATATCATACGGCATTTTTCTTTCTCTTTCTGACTTACTTTGCTTAGTATGATAATCTCTAGGTCCATCATGCATGCAACACAATGCTTCTGTTGAAAAAAAAACTCTCCCCGTCCACAAAACTTTATTTTTTAAAGCATAACATTCAGTAGTAATATACACAGTCCCTAAATCTTAGCAATTTGTGACCAGTTAGTGATCGAATGGATCTTGCCTTTGAAATAAAGGAAACCACAGGTATTTTCAAAATTCTGCCCTCTTAAGTACTCAGGTTAAATGGGAATTAATTTACCTGTAACAAAAATAAGTAGATTGAGAGCAATCGTTTCCAGTTTCATAAATGCTCACAATTAGACCTACTTTGTTCAAAGGATACTTACCACGTTGGTGGTATTTGGTGAGGCTCCATGATGCATTAGTTGTGACACGATATTTACATGCCCCATGAAGGCAGCAACATGGATTGGGGTAAGGCCCGACTGGGGAAAAAGACAGAAATGTCAGTTTGTTGGCTTTTTTTTTTTTTTTTCCCCGCAGTACGCGGGCCTCTCACTGCTGTGGCCTCTCGCGTTGCGGAGCACAGGCTCTGGACGCGCAGGCTCAGCGGCCATGGCTCACGGGCCTAGCCGCTCCGCGGCATGTGGGATCTTCCCGGACCGCGGCACAAACCAGCGTCCCCTGCATCGGCAGGCGGACTCTCAACCACTGCGCCATCAGGGAAGCCCCTGTTGGCTTATTTTAAAAAGGGTTTGTCTGCCTGCCTGTCTGCCTACCTGCTATCCATCCATCCAGGCTAAGATAACCAATTTATTGATGAGATCAGAAAACATCAAGACATCACCATTACGTCATATATTTTATAAGGCAAACGTATCAATATTCATCATTTCTCTAAAGCATGTTCCGTGATTATGAAAGGCCTATTTCATAACCATTAAAGCAGAAAGATTTATTTCAGACATTTTATATAGCTCTATAAAAAATATTTAGAGAAATACCTTGAAGGTTTTTTCCCTTTGCTACTAAGCCTTCCTTATCCATATGACTGTGTGTGTGTGTGTGTGTGTGTGTGTGTGTGTGTCTGTGTCTGTGTGTGGAGAGGGGACACTTGTGTGATCACATACACAATAGCAAAAAGTCAACTTTTATTTCAGCTCCTATTCTGGCCTTTTAATAAGGACTCCCATGCTCTCAGAATCCCTGATTACATGTGAAAGAGCAGGGTGGGAACACAAAGCCATCCCTCTAAGAAATGAGCAGATCAGCATTAACGGTCCCAATCATTAAAATTTTTATCTTTCTGCATATTATAAATTAAGGTGATATAATTAAGGCAAATAGAACAATGGTCACTAGACTAGACCTTAATTTTCATGTGTGCTTCAAAGTCCTCCTCACACACCCACCCCCCCAACGTCTGGTGCTTCTTGCATAAAATGATTCCATTTTCAACTTTTCGGAATTTAATCCCACTTATACCATGAACATCATAATTTGGAAAAAAAATACTTCATATAGCAAGAAAAAGCTGAGAGAGAAGGAGACAACTAATTGCAACAGAAATTTAAGTAATGTCAAAAAATCTGTTAAAGGAATTCTGTACAATGAAAGTAAGATAGAAAACAGAAGAGGCAGAATTTTGATTGCCCGGACTTCAAATAGTGGGAACTGAGGAAAACAGGGGGGAAGGAGAATTTTGTTATAATTCGGCACCTTTTCCCTTCAGCAGGGGGAGTTGTTAGGACACGGTCTGCACAGCCTTTCTGAGGGAGTACAGGGCTGGCAGTGGAAGCTTCTCATCACAGGCTGGCAACTCTGGACACTTATTCAGACGCCAGTGAAAAATCTTTTATTTCAAAGACCATTTTGATCTTTAAAAAGGGCTGCCGCGCACTGAGAATAAACTTACTAATTTGTAATGAAAATAACTGGGTGCCTACCATGAAGCCAGAAGACTCAGAAAAGAGCAAATCAGTATTAATATTTTCTATCATTTAGTATTTCGAAGTTGTAAGTGTTAGAAATCAAGGCAAATACTTCATTTGCAGATGAGAAACTGAGGCAAAGCAACAATGACTGGACTAGACCTTAGTTTTTACGTTAGCTTCAAATCCTAGAGTCTTCGTGGTTGCATTCCACAAAACTTTACTGAATGATCTACTATGGCATCTCCTGTGTTGCGGGTATAATTAAGACCAGTAAGACTCTGGCCTGCCTTGGTGGAGCGTGCAGTTTTGGGGCGGGGTGGAGGGGAGTGGCTGGGTCATAAGTAAGCCAGCTGGACAAGAGCTTTGACGGAAATATGCACAGGATGTGACGATGGTCCCAAGGAGGAGCTCCTGGCCCGTGCCAGGGGTTAGGGGAGGATTCCTGGAGAAGGCAGCCCCAGATCTGGTCCTGAAAGACATACAGAACTAGCCTGCAAAGGGAGGGGCGTGACGCATGGAGGGTGTAGAGATATGGAGTGAACAAAAGGGAGTGCAGCCTAGGGGAATTGGTGCCAGGCTTGGTTTGCGGGTTGCAGGCTCAGCCCTGATCCCAATAAATCGCTTCTCTGAGTTCTATGTCAGTTTGTATGAAAGAAACCGAGAGCTACCCTTTTACTAACTTCAGCAACTCTGTGTTTCGTTAATTCTGAGTTTTTCCTGAAAGCAATCCTCACGTCATCAGTATGCAGAGGTTATGTTGTGCAGGGGTTCTCAACTGTGGCACACGTGACATTTTGAGCCAGCTAATCCTTTGTTGTTGGAGGTTGGGCTGTACACTGTAGAATGTTTAGTAGCATCTCTGGCCTCTGTCCACTAGATGCCAGTAGCACCATCCAGTTGTGACAACTAGAAATACTTCCAGACATGGCCAAATGCCTCCTAGCACGCAAAACCACCCCTAAGCACTGCATTACAGGGTTTGAGAAGCAGTGCATGAATGGATTTCATGTAAATTACGCTTGGCGTGATGGCAACCCCCCCATCCCCCCACCCGCCTTGAGCACGACACATGTGTTTGGGTCATGCTTCTCGTCACGGTGAGGTATTTGCACTCTCCTCCCACTCTTGTCTGCTCTCCTAAGGACTGGCAGCCCCTTGGCTGAACGGTTCAGAAAGTAGTATGACAACCACACACAGCAAAACTAGCTGGTCGTCAGGGAGGGCCCTGGCCCTCTGCCTGCTGAGGCTATACATGGGGAACCCCAGAAACCCTCCTCTTCTCACCTCGGTTACAGCTTGGATGGATGCGCCATGTTTCAGAAGCAGTTCCATTACTTTAATTCGATTCTTCTTGCAGGCAATATGGAGAGGGGTAAAGCCATTCTGCAAGGGGAAAAGTCACAGACCTATTGGATTACCTTCCGTTGAGATCTACTTCCACCGTGTGTGGTAAAATATTTTTGCAAAAGTGATGTTGTGTAAAGATTTGGAAATGAGTGGCAACAACGAGGGGTTAAACCGAATACAGATCCTTTTCTGGAAGCACAGGTAGTCTGCCTGCTCCCAGGAACCCAAGGTGCCCTGCTAATCACGAACAGGAAGCAAATTTTTGTCATAATCTCCCGGTAGTTAAGGCAAAATGGTCATGCGTCTTCTTAGACTATTTTATTCTGGAATTTATTTTCCAAATATGTCCCTCCTCTACCTCATTTCAAACACAGACTAAAAACATCTCGGCCAAAATTTGTCCTCACAGCCAAAACTTCACCACTGCCTGTTGCGACTTCTCCGCTGCATTCAAAGACAACTTCAAGACCTGTTCGGAAATGTTTTTATTTCTTCCAAGTTTTAAGATTCAAGTAGGTGCTTACTCCAAGGAAGCAGAAAGTTAAACAACCCAACATTAGTTGGCTCATTTGGGTTAATATTTAATCTAATAAAAGAACCTGCTTTTTAAACAAATTACTTATCAAACTGTACTGTCCGCTAAGTGAGAGAGACCATGGAGCATATTTTTGTCGCCACAGAGAACTACAGAATATCAGGGCCCACCATGCAAGCTTAGGTCAAAGTCACAGCGAGTGCTTCTATGGAGGTTTTGAGACCATTTCCCAGGCCGTAGTCCATCCGGGGATGACTGCCTACAACCTCCAGAACCTCCTAATGTTGTGAAGTCTTCAGTCAGAGGAAAATGAGGATGAGACCACACCCTGTTGTAAGGCTTTTTTCTTGTGTGGAAAAATAAGTCATGACTGCTCATTTCTTCTCCTCCCCTCTCAAAGATATGTTTGCTATCTTGGGCCAGTCAACAGCTCTTGAAATGCTGCTCCAGGAAAAGCATTTAGAATTACGATGGTGATGGAGCTGCCTGGGGTCTGGAGGGCTCCTTTCTGCCCATCCTTTCCTGCCCACTCCAGATCTCAGGGCCCACAGAGTGCCAGAGGTGACCATAAGAGCCGCAAGGGAGCAGAGACCCTTCCTAAAATGGTTGATCAGATGACAGCCTTTACCGCAAAATTGCTAGTAAATGCACATTTTCCCTAGCACTTGGTGACATATTTTTTTTCCTGAACATGAGTGCTTCTTCTGAACTAAATTTAAACAGCTTACTAACTTGGGACCATTTATTTTTCTAAAGACAACAAACACCATCTCCTTGTGAAAACCGAACTATACAGCAAAGCTCAAGGTTAAAGCAGCATGTCATTCTAGGAGTTAAGACTACAAGCTAGACCAAATTTTTGATTCGCATCTCGAGGAAACAATGGCAGGTGATATTTCATTACCTTAACATGGCCAACATCCTCACATCGAATTTCTGCTCACAAATTCCTAGACCCTTCATGTTTAAGATGAAGTTTTCTGATCATTTTGCCTCGTACTGTTAGATCTCACAAAAAACTTTTAATTCACAGTTATCACTTTACCTACCAGAAGATAAGTCGACCAGCTCAGTCCTTTTGTACTTGTACAGTCTTTGGGTTTATTTATGTAAGAGAATCACGAGTGTGACCATAAAGAAGTTAATGATTTAGCCTCACCAGTCTTGCGTATGTTGGAAATAGAAGGGTTTACAGATTTTCCAGAAGGCCATTTGAAGGTTGACAAGAAGTACACTTTACTTAACTAGAGCTTCCATTTTCACCTCCTGAA
Source organism: Kogia breviceps (assembly GCF_026419965.1). Taxonomy (NCBI): domain Eukaryota; kingdom Metazoa; phylum Chordata; class Mammalia; order Artiodactyla; family Physeteridae; genus Kogia; species Kogia breviceps. The sequence goes on along the minus strand of NC_081311.1, from coordinate 73,303,856 downwards.
AAGGAATCCCTTTACGTGCGGGGGCAGCACGTGGTCGGCAAGACAACACAGGCTGGACTTGTGAGCCAAGCTACTCACCAGGGCTTTGGCGTTGGGGTTAGCCTTCTTGTCCAAGAGAACCTTGGCGACTTTGTAATGGCCACAGTGGGCAGCCACGTGCAGGGCGGTCAGGTAGTCATTGGTGACGTCGTCCACAGGCACGTTATGCTGGAGGAGAAGTTGGACGCAGTTTAAATGATCCCCCTGTGTAGCCATGTGCAGTGGAGACAATCCATTCTGGAACACAGAAGACAAGCAGAGTTTACTGTTTTCCCTTTCAAATGCGAATGTGCCCAACACAGAATACAGTACAAATGTGAACAGATGAAAACCCTAGATGTGCACACGGAAATACCTTCTCTTTCTAAAAGGTTTTGTGGCAACTGGTTTGAACTGCAGCTACTTTCCAAACTAGTCCTCCTCCTTCTTATATCAATCAAAAATAAATTTTCGACGATAATTTCTCTTTCTGATTTAAAAAATAGTGTGAATTGCACTAAGGTCCACTATTGATTGCATTTCCAGTGAATGTGAATTCTTAATATTTAAGACTGAAGACTGGAAATCAACTATACTTCAATTAAAAAAGTACTGATAATAACAACAACCACAAAAGACTGAAAAGGATAAAATAAAGGCAGAAACAGAATGGTATTCATGGTTTTTATTTTGTGCTCCTGTGTTATTAATGCTTGCTATTGAATATTATATTGATCAATTTTTAGAAAAATGATCTGAATACAACACATTTCATCTCACATCAATGTAGAAAGGAAAACTTTGCCCTTTTCCATCAATCTGGTGCCCCCATGTGTCTGTGGCGAGGAAAGGCAAGCCTGTGACGAACTCATTAACTAATTAATGCTTGCCTCAGTTTAAATCAATTGGGTTCAATGACAGGTCATCATATGCAATACGGATAAGTAAAAAATTCATTTAGAGAGCTGAGAGAAGGCATGAGTGCGGTCAAAGGTAACTAAAACCGTTAAAAAGATTGGAGTGACATTTAGCATTCAACACACGTTTTCTAACGAAGGCAAAAACAAGGTATTAAGATATCAGTCTTTCCAGGCACACTTCCTTTAAATGTGGAGACAAAGTGTTGGAGCCTGGGAAGTTCCTAGAGAATCCAGTTATCAAGAGAGGCTCTAGTAATTACTGTAACCTAGTTTAACCAACGTGGGAGGGAAAAGTGATAGTAAATTCAGTTTCCAAAAAAATCATCAACACTGAACTTTGAAAATAATGATATACTAAATATGCACCAATGAATTAGGTATTTCTGAATCCTCCGGGCCAAGTTAAATTTCCCTAATTTATCTGAACGACATAAAACAACAGTTCAAGAGGGGGAAAAAAGCAAGCTTTCCTTTGGCCACTCTCATGGCATCATTCACTCACCATGTCATGTATTTCAGCTATTTTTGTTTCTTGAAAACAGAAGGTTCATGGGTTATAATTTCCCCATATTGCCCAGCAGAGAGCCTTGTATATATAGAAAGAGCTCCATAAATAATTATGTAAATTTAAAGCCTTCATACACTGCCAGTCAAGCAGAATATTTCTGCCTAAAAAATTCCACTCCAACATTTTGAACCAAAGTAGAAACTAAGGTGCAAGAAAGGAGGGGAACATTTCTCATTTGAGATACTGCCACCCACGAGCATATGCACTTGTTTATTTCCTGCCAAAACATTCCTCCGCTTTATGTTTTGATACAGTCTTTGAGGAAAACACGAAGTAAACAAAGAAACAAAATGTGAGAGAACAAATGACTTAGTGGAGAGTAGAAATGGGAAGCTGTGTCAATAAAAGAAGGAAATTCTCTAATGATACACAAAACAACCACATATGAGTGGGTAACTTATAGGTCACTGGGGAAGGACCAGAAGAAAGGGAAGATCATCTGCCATGTGGACAGGGGTCATATTACGTATGGCATTGTCATCAAGCTAAAATCATGGATACAGTGTGATGGTTCTCCTTAGCTCAGAAAGATGAAAGTCTTGAAGAATGAGACAGACAGTCTTAAAATTCGGAATGACTTCATTCCCTTACTATTCATTCAACAAATATTTGGGGAAGGTCTCCTATGCGCCAGGTGCTGATTTAGGTCCTTGGGGGTACTGCACTGAATAAGACAAAGTTCTTGTTTTCATTTCACTGAAGAAAGAGACAGCAAACAGGTAAAGAAACTAAGAAGGCCTCTCTGAGAAGATGACATTTGAGTTGAGAAATGTGTGAAGACTGCAGAGCTCTGGGACAGACTGAGAGAGGTCAGTCTGAGGGAATGGGAAATGAGAACAAACTTGGTGTATTCTAGGAAGTGAAAGGAGGCTGCTTGGCTAGAAGAAGGTAAGGACCAGAAGGAGAGATGAGGCAAAGAGGTGGTCAGATTCTGGTAAGGAATTCTCAGTGCAGTGGGCGGGGCAGCTTCCAGATAAACATGGTAGATGTGACATGCGTGTTTATCCATCCTTTCACAAACTCCACTAAAAAACATGAATGGAATTGAAAAGGTAAAACCCACAGGGCATGCACACCCACCTATACAACATGGCAGAGGAAACAAAAACAGATGTGTGATGTCTATAAACTTTGGAATATGAGAAAATATTTTAAGTGTTACCTCATCAAGCAGAGAGGAAAAGGCTGACACCTAAGTGCCTGTTGAAGGGTATAATCCGTGGTGTGCTGGTAAATGTTTCACAATAGCTCTTTGAAGAAGAACAGCCCTGAGACATGGCATTTGCCAATTTCCAAGGTGTAAAGACCTCTATGCTATGACCGATTTCAAGCTATCAACATGATGTTACTGAATATGGAACTGGAAAGAGATGTACACAACAGGTTCAACATTCTCAACATTTCCACAACTGGAAAGAGATGTACACAACAGGCTCCAGTATACCACGGGGTATAATACAGACAACGGATTTACCTCTCAGATGCCCCAAAGGCAGACAATACGGAAACAGAGTACCTTGGAGGATAAAGATGAAGCTTGGGGCCAAAAGCAGGATTGGTTTAGCTGCCTATGGAGTGGTCAGGTCTCCAAGCCCTTCCAACCCAGCAAAGCCAGATGACTGCCCCCTCATAACTTGCAGGACACCAGGAATTTAATTTGTGGAGATTCTGGATGTGGAGGCTGGGGCAGAGCAGAGGGCAGTGGTTAGGCTCTGGACTGAGAACAGGTGTTCACAGAAGAAGGAAGGACAGCATAGGTGTTAAGAGTATGATCTCTAGAGTAAGACTGCCTGGGTTCAAGTCCGTGGTCTGCCACTAGCTGAGACATCTCGAGAAAGTTACTTTCTCTCTTTGGGTCTCAGTTTCCTCATCTATAAAAAGGGCATAATAGTAAAATCAGTACCTCCTCGAGTTGTTGTGGGGAGTAACTGGGTTAATATATGTAAAGTGCTTAGAGCCTGGTATGTAGTAAACACTATGTAAATGTTGTTATTGTTATGATTAAGGTATGCATAGAGGACCAGGAGAATGACAGCTCCTTTTCCTTTTTCTTACTCAATGTATTCATCTGGATGTACATGACAAAAGGTTAGAGGACTCATCCCTCAAAAAACCCAAACTTTCCAGAGAAAAGGGCAATTTATCCTGATGTTAGGGACCCCTCCAACCGCCCACCACCTGATACACCTGAGAGGAGCCCTGCCCACACTCTCATGGAGCTTCCACTCAAAGGTGAGTGCTTGACACGGTCAGGTACAGACATTCGTGGGCAACCCCCATGATGAAAAAGAGAGCCAAAGCCAACAAAGAGAAAAAAGGAAATCTGAGGAGTTAGGGACAGATGAGAGGCAGAAAGAATTTTTAAAGAAATGTCACCTTGAATGTTCTCCAAAAGGAAACAGAATGTATAGCATCCATAAAACAAGAACTGGATGCTTTAAGAAAAGAAGCTCTCAGAGGACAAGAAAATGTTCTCGCATATTAAAAGCATCAAAGAAAAAAGTCAAGGAGATTTCTCAGGAAAAAAAGCCAAATAGATACTGAGATGAACACTAGGAGAAGAATGACGAGACAATGATTTGCTTTTTAATTGTGCCTGTACTGCTTTGATAAAATAAAAATTAATTTTAAAGAGAACGACGGGAATTACTTGGAGGCTTTTTAGGCAGGAGGTTGACATGATTTGGTTGACAGTTTATATGGCCACTCTGACTGCAAAATGGGAACTGGATTGGAAAGGAGCAGGTGAGGAAGTGGGGGACCAGTAAGGAAGTGATTATGATGGTTCAGGAAGATGAGGTAGCTCAAAGATAACAGTGGGATGGAGAGAAGGCAGATATGGACTTTGTGAAAGGAAGAACAACAAATCGAATGGTTTAGATGAGAAGCACTCAAAAGTCCAAGATGTCATCACGTGCAAGGAAAAATGGTGGCTGCTTAATTCTGTTGGATAATATCTCCAACAGCTCATCAATCTAAACCCTGCATTTCAAATGAGTGATGAAATTGTTCAGACCACCTTGACCCTGTGCATCTTCACTAGAGTTGTGGAGTAAATACCCATCAGAGTACAAACAGGAGTAATATGTGCTTTGAGGTTTTTTTTTGTTAATGTTTAGAAATCAGGGCTCTTTATAAAGCTTAACATAGCTTCAAAAATTCACTGGTTTGATTTATAAAAACAATAACGACTCTGAGGTAGTTTTTATATGTCCCAAAATATATTTACAAATATTCTCTTTTTCAAATACTGTCAAATGGTTTTACCATTTAAAAATCCAGAAGACACTTAGTAAAACATTATTTTTTTTCAGGCCATCATCATGTATTCCCTTCAGATATGTCAACTTTTCCAAAGGCCCAAGCAAGGTATAGTCTTTCCAAAGTTTCCAGTCTTTTTCAGTTAAATGATATCTTGGCCTTTTTAATAGTCTGTGAACTCTCAAGAAATAAACTGAAGGGCTGGAGAAAGTGCACCAGCACCCAGACTTTACACTGTAGATCTTGCAGTCTTTCTTTCCTCAACAAGCAATCATTTCTGAGCTATGAAAGTTTCATAGAATAAAATCAAGCAGTAAGTGTTCTTGAAACAAAACAAAATAAAAACAAAGCAACACACGCAAATGACTTGGTGATAGAGGGCATGCGTCTGAAGGCCTCATAAACCCAGACTTAATCTTGAGGGTCACCAGAGATTGGGAGCACAGAGCCACGCTAATTGCTAAATTCAAACTATGGCATTTTCTATGTGATTGAAAGGCTGGGTGAAATAACCAGTCAAGCGATTCAAAGCTCAATACAGTGTGATGACCAAACACCTGGGGAGAAATTACCTTGGTTTTGGAGAGAATGGGGGCAGCTCGATCAAGCAGCATCTCCACCACCTGCTCATGGCCGCTCCTCGCTCCACAGTGCAGTGGCGTCAGCCCATCCTATCAAACAAGGCAACATCTTCAGTTACAGTTGATGGGAAATTCTATAAATGAGTGCATTCGGTCAAGATTCGGCGCGGCATCCAAGGTGCTGTGGGCCAGCGAGCTTCAAACATTTACGCATGTATCTCGTAAAACAATTTTATATTTTCAACTAGAGGACAGAATTTTTCATAAGTTTAAGTAGTTGCCAAGTGTGTGATTACACACAAAACTGACATTTAAAAATATAACTGTTCCACTACTCTTTCGTCTATCCAATGGAATCTAAACACTATAAGTAATTTGATATCCACCACTTTAAAAAATACACAAATCTTTAAAATAGGAATTTGTAACAGAAATTTTCCATTGGTCCTTTTTGCTCCTGCATGTCTATTTCCGTTCCACTTCCCCCATATAATTTTATCTTCATGTAATATAATTTTATGCTTGAGTGTTTTTTATTGATTACGGTGTCATATTTCCCTGCTGCAAAAATACATAAATTTACTTTTTAAAAAGGTTTAAAGCCTTCCTGAGAACATAAGCCTTTATTTAAGAATCAGAAATAAATCTCCTGATTGGCATTATAATTATTCAAACACAATGGATCAAAACAGCAAAAATATATTACACATTTTATGATTATTAAGCAAGAGTAACAATTTATTAAAAATTCCTCTCTGAATGAGATGTATTTTTTTCACAACTAGTTCACGGATCTGCTAATGAGTATTATTTATTGCTAAGATGAGACAGGGTTCAGCAACAATACTTCTCTAATTTTTGTTTTTATAAATGCTAGTGCTAAGACATCTTGTCTGCATAAATAAGTAGTTGGACTTTTGTTTTGGCAGTGCCGCTAATTCTCTAAACTCCTGAATTACATGCCAAAAATCACTTAATAAACTTTCATCAAAGATTTCTTCCAATGATACATAAGGACCATTAGGTCTTTCCTTTTTGTTGGCAGCAATAGGATTTCTAAGCATTTGATATGCAGAGAATTGCTTATCTAATCACCAGACTCATGAGTTCTTAATAGGACACCAGTATTTTCAACTCTTCCCTTTTCCCACTCTCCATCTCCCCTTCCCCTCAGAGGTTTTGCACCCTGGGGTCCTGTGGCTTAGAGTTAGAGTCAGGCCTTTCCTTCCGATTACGAAGGGCTATTATATTAAAACATAGGTGGGATAAGACAATTAACAGGGAGATAAGGAAGTGGAAATTTATTCACTTAAAACTATCTAAGTGTCTCCAAATCGTATGGAGAAGTTTTCACACACCCTGGCTTACGTGTTCCCTAACTTGAAGAATCCTGCTTTGACACTTAATACCTACCCTAAGGATAGTCACATTTAAAAATACATCAGAAGTCGATTTAATGCATTCAAATCACTTTCTAGATTGTGTGAGCAGATCTTGAAAGTAAGCCTAATTATCCTAATATATAATCAATAAGGTACAATCCTATTTCTAAACTACTAGCTAAATCTCAGTAGAATTAAAATTCCTTGAAAAATGAGATTTGAATTGCAAATATGACATGATCTGGTTTGTATATTTTGAGCATGTTTAAATATTCTACCTTTTATGCTGATTTAAAACATTTGCTCTTCTAAAGCAAAGTTAAGCAATATAACTGTCTTTCAAGTGGAAACAGCATTCTCTTAATAAAATAGAATAAAATAAAATCTGAGAATAAATTAAAAGTATACCCTGAAGGCCAAATGTCTTCCCAGTAATGTAAAATCTGAAAATATCTGAAGGAGAAATAATACAATAATCACATCTACCTTGCAACACACAAAAAAATTTCACATTCTCCGAATGTGATTGCCTTTTATGAACTAAAAGGTCAACTTTAATTCTCTCATTTTCTCATAAGTAGACTCTATGATATAAGGGGTGACAATATGTATAGGCATTTTCACACTATGGTCACAGACATAAAATTATTTACCTTTGAAAACTCATTTATCTTTGAAAATGATCTTCCCCCAAGCAAAATCCTACATACTGAATAACAAAGTGCTTGACTATCTAAGAGTAAAATCTATCTCAACTCCTTAATCCTTTGAAGTACATTGTTCCTTACAGACATATATTTTTGCTGATTTCATCTTTTTAAAAAAGTTTTAATTATGAAAAATTTCAAACATATTTCAGACTAAAGTAGACTGCAGAGTGTAATGTGCGTCTAGGTACCTGGTGGACAGCATCAATAAATGTCACCTTAGGATCCACCTTGATTCATCTATATCCTGACCTCCTCTCCTTTCTTATATTGTTTTGAAGCAAATCCACAACATTCGACCATTGTATTCTCACAACTACCTTTATACGGAAGGTACGATCTTCTTTTTGTAAATAAAGACTCTGAGGCTCAAAGAGGTTAAATGACTCATCCAAGGCTCCATGGGCCGAATTCAGAATGAGGCCAGTGCTGACTGCAGGACAACTAAGGCATATCTTGGGAGGAGTTATTAAGACAAAGCCCCTCTGCTCAAACTTTCAGCCACTCAGCACCTTCTTTTATCTACATTCTGCAGCTGCTACCTCTGATCTCTGGTGTTTATTTATTAAAAACTTATAGAATCTGGAGACTCAGCCAGGAAAGGTGAATTTTTTCTGCAGGGTCAGAGCTGTGAAGGGCTTTCCATTCTAGTCACAGCTCCTTTTATCACCTCATTTCCATGACAAAGTCCTCGAGTTCCCCAAGGAAGGCCTCAGCATCCTTGCTCAACTGCAAAGAACTACCTGAAGCATAGCTCTTTCAATTGTAGTTTTACTTGCAGTATTTTAAACACTAATTGCAAATGGCTGACTCCTTTGGATCTTCTGCAAATTTGCTTTGAAATTTTTCAAAAGTGTGTGGCTCTTCAAATAGCCAGAAGCCTGGCAGGAGAGAGCCCTTTCAGCAGGAAGCTGTACAAGATGTCACAACTGTGTGGTTTCACAGACAGTGCTGGCCTGGCTGCTGGGACAGTCACAGGTCAGTGGAAAACTAGTGCCTAGAGTTGATGTAAGATCTTCAATTAGTACCACAGTTTCTACAGTCACGAAGACCGACACGACCAGCTAAACCACAGGGAGCTGCAAAAGGATCTGCCATGTAGTGATTCACAGTTCAGTTAAAAAAAAAAAAAAAGCAGGCATTGACATTACTTAATTCCAATTTTGTCGGTGGCGGGGGGGGGGAAGTAAACATTTAAATTTCGAACTAATTTCTTTGGCTTTGAAATAGGTGTGGCTTATCATTCATGTTCCTGATGGACTGTTCTTATCATGATAACCCTGTGTTCAAAAAGATCTTTCATAACTGTCATTCATTCCTCAGCCAAGTCTAAATTCCTCAGGTTAGCATTCAAAGCCTTCCAGTCAGTCGCTGCTACACTTGACTCTCCCCTAATTCCCTTCTCTTCTACTTCAATTAAACTCTTCGCAGTTCTTGGAGAAAGCCTCTCATGTTCTAGTTTCTCTGCTTTGCACACACTACTTCATGTACCTTGAAGTTCCCTTTCTATTTTCGCCAAGATCCAAATCCTTACCGTTTAAAGTACAGTTTTCCTTCGAAGACTTTCCCAAAGCCAGACATAACCATTCTACCATCAGGATTCCCCTCATTTTTATCTGAACCTCTTTGGAGGAACCTAGGACTTTTTACTTGGTATTTTAGTCTTTGTGAGCTTGCACTATCATTCCAATGAGTCTGTTTCTGACGACAAAGTTACTAGCTTAAAAGGGATACTTGAATCTCACAGAGAAGGTAACTCAGTATCATGCTGGTGAAAGTTGCTTACTAAAAATGACTGAGTGAATGAATGAATGAGTGGGTGAATGAATGGGTTTTGGGGCTAGTCTTTTAAAAACATTTTCTAGTTAGTTGCTTAATAATTCCTTTCCTTCTTATCCTTTATGTTTAAGACTAGATTGATTTTGTGTGTCAGAAGTGCTATTATAATACCTTATTGTCCCAGAAAAATAAAATTTTCAATAGATAAGTGACTTATAAATTGGAATTACACTGAAGAATATGACTCAGTCTTCTTAGCATTAAGAATAAGGAAGTAAGACCATAAAAAAAGAACGACATAATGCCATTTGCAGCAACATGCATGGAACTAGAGACTATCATTCTAAGTGAAGTAAGTCAGAAAGAGAAAGACAAATAGCGTATGATATCACTTATATGTGGAATCTAAAATACAATACAAAAGGAACTTATCTACGAGATAGAAAGAGACTCACAGACATAGAGAACAGACTTGTGGTTGCCAAGGGGGAGGAGGGGTGGGAGAAGGATGGAGTGGGAGTTTGAGATTAGCAGCTGCAAACTATTATATATAGAATGAATAAACAACAAAGCCCTACTGTATAGCACAGGGAACAATATTCTATATCCTGTGATAAACCATAATGGAAAAGAATGTGAAGAATATATATATATATAGTATATATATTATATATAAACTGAATCACTTGGCTGTAGAGCAGAAATGAACACAACACTGAAATCAACTATATTTCAATAAAAAAAGAATACAAAAGTAAGAGAAATATGAGAATACTTGCTCTAAGATTTTTTTCCTCTTTGTAATTCAGAACACTGTAAGCTTAAAAAATCTATTTTGGACACTGTGTTTTGCAACAGTAGTGAACTGGTTTACATAGCAGAGAACTCCTTTCCTTAAAATTAGAGGAATGCTTTTTCCAATACAAAATAAGGATTCTTACCTGCTCCCAATCCCTGGTAATTTACAATTAATGTACAGTGTCACTTTGAATGGGTCCTAGACTAAAAAGCAGTTCTTCAACCATATAGGACAGTATATAGTTTTGACCTCCAGTTGAAAAATGCTTGACAAAGGCAATTCTTGAGGCTCAAGGGAGGCTGCTTCAAGAAAGGCAGCATATGCAGTTGGACAGGAGAGAAGGAGAGAGGATGTGGAGTTGCCATAGTAACATTATGGGAAGGAAATGAAACTGCATGGGGTTAGTGATTTTTTTTTTTTTTCCAATTCCCCTGATTTCTAAAGTGCTAACATAATGAACAAGTATTCCCTTGGGCAGAATTCTGAAGCAACAAAAACTGGTGAGTCTAGATCTCATATTTCATTTCAGTGACAGTAATCTTATTAGGGAGGTGGGGAACTGCACTTTATTGGCTGGACAAAAGGCTCTTTTGCACAAAGAGCAAAATCCTGCACACTCGAAGGTCAAAAAGATTTTCTTTCGAGCCTGGTTTTTCTGAAAAGCATGGAGCGGGACATTAAACCATCACACTTAGGAATAATGAACCCAGAATATGTCCTTAAGAGGTTGAATCTGCTCAAAGCCAATAATGAAATGATACAAATTCATGACTCGGGAAATACTTTCAGAAAGAAACATAGTTTATTTTGATTACTATCCTCTAGGTTCCTTTCTATTCTTCCTTTTAAGCAAAAAACATACTCAATAGAAGGAAAAGGAAATCAAGCAGAGAGAACTCTGTGGATATATACTTTTTTCTATGTCATGGATATAAAACAGGATGTGATACTTAACTGAAGATTGAAAACAATGAAAGAGAAGGCAGATAGTGCTCATAAGAGGACAGTTATAATGATAGCCAGAGATCAATTAAAAGGCACCAATTACAGTTCAATAGCAAAGCTATTCTCATATCTGTATTTTTCTCTAAAAATTCTGACTGTGGCCCCATTTTGTGCATGTTCGGTAATTGTAGATTTGGCCTGAGAGGAAGTGAAATAACATTTTTGAAACCCCTCTGCTGTCACAGGCTCTTTATATTTGTGATTTTAGTGAATTTTTATAACAACTCATGAGAAAGGCATCAGAAGTTCCATTTATTGATGAGAAAGCTGCTCCACAGGATTAATGTAACTACCCAAGGTCACAGGCAAGTTAATGGTTCGCATTAGAACTTACACTCAGGGTTGCCTCCGTCAGAGGGACTGGATTTCTTCTACTCTACGAAGCAATCTCCTTTTAAGGTCAAGAATTCATTCTGCCATTTATACATAGGAGACAAAAAAATCTCTTTCTAACACTCTTCCTTGCTGTCATGCCATACATTCTACATGTTTTGAATTAAACTAAAATAAGGTAAAATACTTCTGTTGTTCTTTCTCCTTGGAAAACTAGAGCTTTCTCTCTGAGCCTAGAACACACCTGTACACTATTTGTTGTGTATTTCTCCAGTCTGCTCTTTGTGTTTTTTGATCCTTCTTTCTTATCTTCTTTTGGGTTAACCGAGTATTATTTAGTATTCTAGTGATTGAGTCATCATATATATCATTAACTATCTCTTCCTTTTGCTTTTTAACTAAACTCTTTTTCCTTTTCTTTCCTTTTTTTCTCTAGTGGTGGTTCTAGAGATTAAAAGATGTATCCTTGGACCTCCCTGGTGGCATAGTGGTTAAGAATCCGCCTGCCAATGCAGAGGACATGGGTTCAAGCCCTGGTCTGGGAAGATCCCACATGCCGCGGGGCAACTAAGCCCGTGTGCCATGGCCGCTGAGCCTGCGCTCTAGAGCCCGCGAGCCACAACTACTGAGCCCGCGTGCCGCAACTACTGAAGCCCATGTGCCTAGAGCCTGTGCTACCCAACAAGAGAAGTCAATGCAATGAGAAGCCTGTGCACCGTGGCAAAGAGTAGCTCCTGCTCGCCACAACTAGAGAAAGCCCACAAGCAGCAAAGAAGAACCAACACAGCCAAAAATAAATAAAATTAATAAATTTATTTAAAAAAATGTATCCTTAACTTATCACAGTCGAAATAATATTATTAATTATATAGTTACAGTATTTATATATTATGTATTGAACCAATATTATTCTCATGCATGAGAATTCTGCAATAATTCCATTTACATTAGTAGTTTCATCTTTTGTGCTGTAAATATATATTTAACTTTTACATGGATTATAAACCTCATAACAGTTATTACTTAATCAACTTTTTTAAAATTTAAGAAAATAAAAATAATTCTTTATCTGTTTATGACTTCTAACTCATCTCTACTTTATTTAGATCCACATTTCTACCTAGTATCATTTCCCTTCAGAATGAAGAACTTCCTTTAGTATTTCTTTCAGTACGGGTTCGATGGTAACAAGTTATCTCAGCTTTTGTTTACCTGAAACTGTCTTTATTTTACTTTTATTATGGAAATATACATGTACTGGATATAAATTCTAGGTTAACAGATATTTTTTATTCAGCACCTTAAAGATATTTCATTATCTTCTGACCCCCAGTGTTTCTAAGAAGTCAGATAACATCCTCATCATTGTTTTTCCATTTATAATGCATCTTTTCCTCTGGCTGCTTAAAAAATTTTCTATTTTTGACATCCAGCAGTTTCAGTATGATGTGCCTCTGTGTGGTTTTCTTTGTATTTATCCATCTTGGCCTGCTAAGTTACCTGGATTTGTAGTTTATGATTTAATTTGGAAAAAATATATATATATACATATTTTTTTCCTAACCCATTCTCTTTTTTCCTCTACCTCTTAGACTCTATTGTATGTATTTAGTTGGCTTGCTATTATTTCACAGATTGGTGATATGGTGTTAACTTGATTTTTAATCTTTTTGCTTTCTGTTCTTCAGTTTGGATGATTTTTATGACTTGTCTTCAAATTCACCAATTCTTTCTTTCTTTATACTCCATCAGCTGTTTATCCCATCCAATGACTTAAAAAAATTCAGATATTGTGTTTTTCTATTGGAGGATTTCTATCTGCTTTTTCTTAAATTTTTTTAAAGGTTTCCTTATTTCTCCTGAAATTCTTCTTTTCTTCACCCATTATATCTGTCTTTTCCTTCAGATTATTTAACATGTTTAATGTATAATAATTTTAAAATTATATACTGGGTATTGTAAATTGTATGTTATAGCAACTCTGGAACCTGTGGGGACTTGCTTTTAGGCTTTCAACAATAGGTCTATTTCAGTTTTGTTCTTATTCCCAGAGTGATTCCTTTAGTCTTGGGACAAAGATGTTTACCAAGCCTCTCTGATGTGGTAATTCTGTCTCCTGTGTAGCAGGTAGCTGCTGAAGTTTCTTTGAAGGTTTCAATCTTTTAGCTGTTATTTTCCTCTGATCACCTTGGAGTTTTACCTGCACATGCATAGTTCAGGGGTCAACCAAGGATTGTGGAGAGTTACATGTTTATTTCCCTCCTTTGTGGTTTCCTTCTTTTAGGGATTTCCCCCCTAAATGTCCAGGCACTCTTATAGCCCCAAACTTGATCCTCTGTCCTCAAGACAATAAAACTGACTTTCTGCGTGAGCTGTCATAGTATGCTGTACTGACTAGTGAGGGTGCCATGTACATACAGATCTCCTCCTGTGTTATTTAGTTCTTTCAAAAGTTGAATCCACTCCAATTTATTCCTGCTGTCGATGCTTTTCAATGTCTCCAAACATGTTTCTTAGAAATAGTTTTCCAGGGACTTCCCTGGTGGCACAGTGGTTAAGAATCTGCCTGTCAATCTACAGATTCAATGCAATACCTGTCAAACTACCAATGGCATTTTTCACAGAACTAGAACAAAAAATTTCACAATTTGTATGGAAACACAAAAGACCCCGAGTAGCCAAAGCAATCTTGAGAAAGAAAAATGGGGCTGGAGGAATCAGGTTCTGAGACTTCAGACAATACTACAAAGCTACAGTAATCAAGACAGTATGGTACTGGCACAAAAACAGAAATGTAGATCAATGCAACAGGATAGAAAGCCCAGAGGTGAACCCACGCACATATGGTCACCTTATTTTTGATAAAGGAGGCCAGCATACACAATGGAGAAAAGACACCCTCTTCCATAAGTGGTGCTGGGAAAACTGGACAGTTACATGTAAAAGAATGAAATTAGAACACTCCCTAACACCATACACAAAAATAAACTCAAAATGGATTAAAGACCTAAATGTAAGGCCAGACACTATAAAATGCTTAGAGGAATACATAGGCAGAACACTCTATGACATAAATCACAGCAAGATCCTTTTTGACCCACCTCCTAGAGAAATGGAAATAGAAACAAAAATAAACAAATGGGACTTAATGACACTTAAAAGTTTTTGCACAGCAAAGGAAACCATAAACAAGACAAAAAGACAATGCTTAGAATGGGAGAAAATATTTGCAAATGAAGCAACTGACAAAGGATTAGTCTCCAAAATTTATAAGCAGCTCATGCAGCTCAATATCAAAAAACACAAATAACCCATTCCAAAAATGGGCAGAAGACCTAAATAGACATTTCTCCAAAGAAAATATACAGATTGCCAACAAACACATGAAAAAATGCTCAACATCAACATCATTAAAGAAATGCAAATCAAAACTACAATGAGGTATCACCTCACACCAGTTAAGAATGGCCACCTTCAAAAAATCTACAAACAATAAATGCTGGAGAGGGTCTGGAGAAGAGGAAACCCTCTTGCACTGTTGGTGGGAATGTAAATTGATACAGCCACTATGGAGAACAGTATGGAGGTTCCTTAAAAAACTACAAATAGAACTACCATACAACCCAGCAATCCCACTACTGGGCCTATACCCTGAGAAAACCATAATTCAAAAAGAGTCGTGTACCACAATGTTCATTGCAGCTCTATTTACAATAGCCAGGACATGGAAGCAACCTAAGTGTCCATCGACAGATGAATGGATAAAGAAGATGTGGCACATATATACAATGGAATATTACTCAGCCATAGAAAGAAATGAAACTGAGTTATTTGTAGTGAGGTGGATGGACCTAGAGTCTGTCACATAGAGTGAAGTAAGTCAGAAAGAGGAAAACAAATACTGTATGCTAACACATATATATGGAATCTAAAAAAAAAAAAAAAAAAGATTATGAAGAACCTAGGGGCAGGACAGGAATAAAGACGCAGATGTAGAGAATGGACTTGAGGACATGGGGAGGGGGAAGTGTAAGCTGGGACAAAGTGAGAGAGTGGCATGGACTTATATATACTACCAAAAATAAAATAGATAGCTAGTGGGAAGCAGCTGCATAGCACAGAGTGATCAGCTCGGTGCTTTGTGACCACCTAGAGGGGTGAGATAGGGAGGGTGGGAGGGAGACGTAAGAGGGAAGAGATATGGGGGTAGATGTATATGTATAGCCGATTCACTTTGTTATACAGCAGAAACTAACACATCATTGTAAAGCAATTATACTCCATTGTAAAGCAATTAAACTCCAATAAAGATGTTATTAAAAAAAAAAAAAAAAAAAGAACCTGCCTGCCAATGCAGGGGATGCGGGTTTGATCCCTGGTCCAGGAAGATCCCACATGCCTCGGAGCAACTAAGCCCATGTGCTACAACTACTGAGCCTGTGCTCTAGAGCCCATGAGCCACAACTACTGAGCCCACACTTCGCAACTACGGAGGCCTGCACACCTAGAGTCCATGCTCCGCAACAAGAGAAGCCACCTCAATGAGAAGCCCGTGCAGTGCAATGAAGAGTAGCCCCTGCTCGCCACAACTAGAAAGCCCACGAGCAGCAACAAAGACCCAATGCAGACAAAAATTTTTTTTTTTAAATCAATAAATATTTTTCCAGAGTTTATGATTTTTATCAGCAGGAGGCTAGGTTCATTACAAACTACTCTATCATTATTTAAAGGCAGAACTTTACATTTGAGAAAAAAGATGAATATGTGGCTTCTACACACTATACCACCAGAGTCTGTGGTTTTTTTTGATTATATAGATGAGAGAATTCTTGAAGTTTCAGTAAACAGAAACTGAATAACTGATTATAAAATATAATTTTAAATATGTAAAGTTGCTTTTTATGAAGTTCTTAGAAGATGTTACATGGGGAAAAAAACAATTCAAATTAAGATTCCCAATTAAAAAAAAACAACCAATAATGACATTTACTGTATCTCTCCTTTAAGGAAGGAGGGTAACTGGAAGACGTTTATAGTTGATAACTGTAGAGTGCTTGTGTGCCTAATAGATATAGAGTTATTTAAAAGAAATAGGATGTGAACATTACCAACATACATCCAGGGAAAACAGGAGATAGTAGTTTACTTTCTGAGAACCAGCACTTGGAACTATATAGCAGTTAACTAAAATAATAACTGTCCCGAAGCTGCTTTGTAGATTCTTCAAGAGAGCCAGGCTGCAGTGGCACATGAAAGTTACCCAATTCTTTCAGGTCTCTAATCTGGTAAGGCAAATGAGGGTTCCAACATGGTGTAAAATCATTAGGAAAGAAAGAGAAGAAAAAAAGATGCTTCTGTCATGTTCTCAGAACTCTTTGCAACTCTCAAAAACATTCTTTCCTTCAAAGAGATTTTCATGTTTGGAAGCTAAGAGAATTTCACGATTACTTGTTCGTTCTTTTTTTTTAAATTAAGACTTTATTTTTCTTAGAGCAATTTAAGTTTTACAGCTAAATTTGGGGAGGGTGCTCTTGTCCTTCTGTGAATCCAAATACTTTCAATTAACTTTTAATATTTATGATATAAAAATTAAAAATGAATATATTTTTAATGACATAAAGAAATATTTTCAAATTAGTCTTGACTAATGTAGAAACCCAGAGTCTTCTGCATTATTTCAAATGCTCTTGTCAACATGTCTATGTTAGAACTCCAAGGAGCAAGTATTGTATTAGAATTTTCTCTTTGACAGAGATTATTTTATGACTATGAAATATTTAATATTTTCTTTAAGGATTTATTTTTAACCAAGGCAATCACACACTGCAAATACAATAAAAGCAAAACTCAATACCAATATTTATTTTTCCTTCATATTTAACCTGAGAAATATAACCAGTTGCACTTCTGGGAAAAGATAAGCTAAAACTACAGGACATCTAAGTGACTCCTGACACCTTCCCAGAATAGTAAGAATTTAACAACTGACAGATTTGAGATACTCTGAAAACACTTTATCTACCTGTGCACACATACTTTTATTCTTATAAAACCACTGGATGCCATTAACTTCAGGAAGCAAAATTACATTATCACAGGACCAATATAAAGTCAAATAAAGTAAGACCTTTTGGCAAATGTAACATTAAGAAGTGTGTCTTATTTATATACTCAGCAAATACTTATTAAACATCTAGTATGTGCCAGGAAGTGTGCTAAGTGCTAGAGATATTAAGATGGACGTGTGTTGCTGAGTGTCAGGGTGTAGCCTTGGATGTAATTTTGTAGTAATGGGATTATATGGGGATGTAGGCAGTAGCACCTTGCTAGAAAGGCTGGAAGTTGGAAGAGGAATGGTTAGAGTAGCATTCTGGGAATCAGAGTATTATTATTAGGAACTCTACCTGGAACTCCTGAATGTTCTCTGAAGCACTAAATAAAAGCACAGCTGCCTTTATTATTGGATGGAGAACTCAGAAGTTGTCACAAAGTCTTAACCCGGTTCTAATTTAGGGTTCATATTGAGCCTCTGATTTGGCTGTGAATCGATGCAAATAATCAATAAAGGAGAATAAAAATGACAAGAGACCACCCATTGCAAAGTATCTTCCTTCAAAAAGGATAAAAATACACATGCTAGCTTTGCAGAGAGAGAGTTAAATTGAAAGAAATAGCGGCTACCGTAAGTAGTCACTCTTACCAAAGCATTCCTATAAAGAAACAAATTAGGATGCTGCATATAGACCAGATTGAAGCATTTGCCTTGACATGTGTATATATCTTGGCACATTGGCCACCATTATTGCCTCATAAATTATGTTGTTGTTACGGTGAAAATTCATTAAGGGTACAATACAGTAGTGTTAACTACAGTCACCATGATGTACCTTAGATCCTTGAACTTATTCATCTTATAACTGATATTCTGTATCATCTGACCAACACTTCCCTATTTCCCTCATCTCTCAGTCCCTGGCAACCATTCCATTCTCTGTTCTGTGAGTTCAATGCTTTCAGATTCCACTCTAAGTGATATCACATAGTAGCTGTCCTCCTCTGTCTGACTTATTTCACTCAGCGTAACGCTCTCAAGGCCCATCCATGTTGTTGCAAATGGCAGGATTTCCTTTTATTTTTATGGTTGAGTAACATTCCATATATATTGACCATTGATATCACTGATGGATACTTAGGTTGTTTCCATGTCTTGGCAATTGTGAATAATGTTGCAATGAACATGGGAGTGCAGGTATCTCTTCAAGAGAGTGATTTCATTTCCTTTGGATATATACCCAAAAGTGGGATTACTGACCTTTATTGAAATGTTCCAAAATACCTTTTGGAAATGCAGTTTAAATGCTAATATTGAAGCTTTATCAGTTAATCAATAAAGCTCTAGTGGGTTTTTTTCCCCCATACAACCAGTGGGTGTTTTAATAATTTAAAAAACCCCTCCAATTCCTATATTTCAGGGGCACCACCTTCTTTGTCTAGTCTTCTCTCCTGCTGACTCCCAATAACTTCCCAGATTTGAGGGTGGTGTCATCAATCTAATTTACTTATTAAGTCATCAGTGATTCTCTCTCTTCTTCTGGGACTTTCATGATGGGTAGATTGTTTTCACTTAATAGTGTCCTGTAAGTTCTGTAGGTTTTCTTCATTCCTTTTTTTTGTGGTACACGGGCCTCTCACTGCTGTGGCCTCTCCCGTCGTGGCACACAGGCTCCGGACGCGCAGGCTCAGCGGCCATGGCTCACGGGCCCAGCTGCTCCGCGGCATGTGGGATCCTCCTGGACTGGGGCGCGAACCCGTGTCCCCTGCATCGGCAGGCAGACTCTCAACCCCTGCGCCACCAGGGAAGCCCTCTTCATTCCTTTTTAAAAAAAAATATTTATTTATTTATTTAGGCTG
Source organism: Kogia breviceps (assembly GCF_026419965.1). Lineage (NCBI taxonomy): Eukaryota > Metazoa > Chordata > Mammalia > Artiodactyla > Physeteridae > Kogia > Kogia breviceps. The sequence continues at coordinate 73,284,592 of NC_081311.1, read as the reverse complement.
CACCAGGTCTTAGTTGTGGCATGCGGGATCTTCATTGCAGCATGTTGGATCTTTAGTTGTGGCATGCAGACTCTTTAGTTGCAGCATGTAAACTCTTAGTTGTGACATGCAGGTTCTAGTTCCCCAAACAGGGATCGAAGCCAGGCCCTCTGCATTGGGAGTGCAGAGTTTTACCCACTGGCCCACCAGGGAAGTCCCTTCTTCATTCCTTTTTATTCCTTTTTCTTTTGTTCTTCTGATTGGATAGTTTCAGATGTTCTTTCTTCTACTTGGTCCAGTCTGCTGTTGGAGCTCTCTACTGAATTCTTCATTTCAGTCACTGTAAGCTTTAGCTCCAAAATTTCTGTTTGGTTGTTTTTTTATGTTTTCTATCTCTGTATTGAACTTCTCATTTTGTTCTTGTATTTTCCCCCTGATATTGTTAAATTGTTTACCTGTGTTTTCTTGTAGCTCTCTGAGCATCTTAAGAACAGTTATTTTGAATCCTTTGTTGGGCAATCCTTATATCTCCATTTCTCCATTTCTTTCAGTTGCTGAAAGCTTACTGTGTTCCTTTGGTGGTGTCATGTTACCCTGATCCTTTATGACTCTTGCAGCCTTACACAGATGCTGTGCGTTTAAAGAAGCAGTCACCTCTTCAGACTTTATGGGTTGACTTTGGTATGGAAAGACCTTAACCTGCAGGTGGGAGCATATGCTCTGACCTTGGGTCTACTGGCGCAAGGTGCCAAATGCAGGATTGGGTGGTGGGGGTGATGTCTCATCCGCTCGGGCCACTGGGGTCCACAGCATTGACCATAGTGACTGCAAGGGCTGTTGGAGACCTCAGGGGCACCACAGGTCCAGTGGCTTGGGATTTGGGCAGGCTCTGGTGGTGGCTGGAATTGGTGGTGTGTACACACTCGGTTGCAGGGGCCTATGTAGTGCCAAGTGCCCGTTTGAGACATGCACATAGAGATGGGGGCAAGGGCCAGCTGCAAGGGTCTGGGCTAACTGCAGGCCCACTGGCAGCCGTGGGGGCCCTTGGCCGTCAGCATTCATTACTGTGGCTGCAAGATCACACCATGGGTGCACTGCAGTGGGGGCTGGTATCAGGAGTCAGGCTGGAGGCATGCAGGTGCACAGCTGGAGGGGCCCATTGTAGGTGAGCCTGGTGGCGCAGTCCAGTAACAGGAGATAGGGCCAGGTCTGGCCCAGAAGAGCCATGGGGGCCCTGGCTATTGGTGTGCACTCCTGTGGCTTCAGGGTCTCCCTAGGGGAGTACATGGCAGTGGGGGCATGAGAGTCTGGTCGGGTGCGTGCAGGTGCACAGCTGGGGGGTTAGGTGCACACGTGCTGAGTGGTGGAGGCCAGTGACTAGAGCCAGAGCCAAATTCAGGTCCACAAGCAGCTGCGAGGGCCTTGGTAGTTGGCCTGCCCTTCCGTGGCTGCGGGATCTTGCCACGGGTGTGCTTACAGCGGGAGAAGCCTGTGATGAGGGTCAGGCCAGCAGGGTGCCAGGGCACAGCTGGAGGGGCCAGCCCCAAGCACATGCACAGAAGTGAGGGTCACCCACGGGGGTCTAGGCTGGCGTCTTGTACTTGTGTGGCTGCAGAGGCCTGGGCTGGCCGCTGGTGGGGGGGGATCCTGGGCCCCAGCGGGGTAGTGAGAGGTAAAGAGCAGGGAGGGACTCAGGTGGCTGGTGCCTGCGAATGTGAGTATCTGTGGGGCAAACCCCAGGGACATCTGCAGGGGGTCTGTGGCTGCTCTGCTGACCATCAGTTACTTTGGTGGCGAAAGGTGCTGGGCTCTGCAGAGCAGGTCACAGGGAACCACCATCATTTCTGCTGCGTGGCTGATGCTGGCAGCCCTTGTTCTCTTTCCTTGTTCCTCTCCATCTCTATTCATCTCAGCTTTGCCAGCCTCTGGGTGGGGTGAAACCCAAGTGGGTCCTTTGCTCAGTGCCCCAAAAGGCTGGGGAAGCTGGCGGTTCACCCCACTCTCCCTTTCTTGGTGAGGGGAACTCCTTCGAGTTGGGGAGGCTCACTCTTGGCCCTGAGCAGTGCTGGCCTGGGGAATGGGCTGACGCAGGCAAAATGAAGCCCTTCTTCCTTCCCTTTCTGTGCAGTATTCTCAGGTTTTTTGCTCCACTGTGTTGCCGGAGTTTCTTAAGCGGACTCCTGAGCTCTCTTTGATCGCGGATCACTGTCTAATTGTTGATCTTCCTGGGTGATGGGGGCTGGGGTCTCTTACTTCGCCATCTTTTGGTCACATCACCCCAACATATACCACCATCTTGACTTTCACTATAACTAATTATTCTTAAAGTTACAGCATTGAGTGCCCCAGCAGCCGGGAGAGCTTGGGAAATCACTGGGAACAACCCGCTAACTGTACTGAGATGGAAACTTAGACTGAGGAGGATCAACTTTCCTCAGTTCATGATCTCACTTGCTAGTCACACTTAAGACTAGAGATCAGGCACTAGCGTAAAAAAAAAATAAAAATCACTCTCATCCTGCTTTTCCAGCTGGTCAGATCTTGCTCAGATCCTACTTAAATTACTCTGACCACAATTCAAGTTCATTTTGCTGATTGAAAGGGCACTAAGAAGAGTCTGCTTTTAAACTGAATCCTTTATTAGGTCGGTAAGCCGTGCACAGGCAACAGAGCAAGCCATCGAGGTCCCTTAGAGTGTGCTCGCCCCTGAGGTGAAACCCTGATTCGTTTTCCTGTCTCTAAACCCAAGGGGATTGGTGTGCAGCAGGTCAGATTGCTGATGCAACAAGGCAGCTACAGAAGCAGGAAGTACCTGGCGGGAAGTAGATGGGTCGATAACAATATTTATTTTCTAAAGAGCTACTGCATGGAGTCATTAGAACTTGTATTTATAAAAAAAAATTTGCTTTCCACTTTGAAGCTTGTTCCCAGGGCTTTCTGACATTTTATGGTTCTCTCCCTTTCACCCATACACCCAGTCACTACTCAGTCATGTCAGCAAGAGAGAAGGGAAGCTCTGATGGGGAGAACACAAAATAGCTGACATATTTGGGGTATGTACTATGCTTTCTTTCATAGGGTCTGCCAGGAATTCAGTCTGTGCCCGAGTGACACCCCACACCCCGTGCAGGACAACAATAGAAGAATGACAGGCTTTTCTGTTCTCAGTTTTCCAAGTCTCCTTCACATCCACATGGCACTCATATATCACAGAAGAAAAGTAACGCCACGTTGAAACTGAATGCATGGTAAAAAGAAGTCTACATCTTGTTTAAAATAAGACAGCCTTTCAGAACAGGGAGGCAAAAGGGCATAGAAACTAAGTGTGCACTGAATTCGCCTACGTCCAGTATTCCGTATGTCTGATGCTTTTATCCAGAAGTGTCTGCATGTTTTCATCCTGGCCCTCCCCTGTGACACCATGGGCCCCTTTAAGATGGGACTTGAATCTCCTATACCCTGTCCTCCTCCCACTGTACCAAATACAGCAAGTAAGTGTTTGATAAATGATGCAAAATGACTGACAAGCAATTTTGCTGTTCTGGTGATTGATGATTGTATCAAAAGAGGGAGAAATAAGGTCACTTCTAATCCACACACTCAGTTAAACCCCAGCTGGATATCCAGGTATAGCTTCTCCAAGCTTCTCTTTTTGCCTTGGCTCCAGTATCCCTCTTTGCTCTTCACAAAAATTCTCCCTATTCACAAGTGACTCGTTAGCTCTATTGGTAACCAAGTGGCATAAGCAACGATTCTCTAACTTTTATTGTTACAACTACTTTAAGCAGCCTGTACTCGGTGGAAGACCCCTACCATTTAAAACAACAGTTCTAGCATACTGGTGATGGTTTCTTAGCAAATAATACCAAGACAATGCAATGAGACCTCTCTTCAATTTACTTCCCCAGTCAGACAGTCTTGCAGGGGGTCAACCTTCAACTTCCTTCATTCCTCCTCTCCAGGAAGCTTGTTTCTTTTACGTTACACACATGGTTTTCAGGTTTAATAGTTACCAAGAAAAAGAAGTCCGGGTCTGCTGCTAAATACTCATGGCTGGGCTGTCTTTGGGTCAGAGCACACAGCAGACAGACTACCCATCGGCTTCATGAGGGCAGGGGAAGTGTCTTGTCATCTTGCTCTGTTAATCAGCTATGTCTGGCCCACAGTGGGCACTCAATAATCATTTACTGATTTGAGGGAATACATGCAGGGAATAATAAAGTAGTGAATCCAGGAGCTACGGGAATCAAGTTCAGGTGACTGGGCCGGTTTTAGAAACATGGAGATCAGGATTCTTGGCAAGAGGAACCAGAGGATTGTGGGAGATACAGTTACAGGACAGGGAAAACTCTCCGAAACTCTTAGAGAGGAGGATGTTTATGAGACCACATTTTGCTCTTACGTGAAATGCTGAAAAAGAAAATCCCTGGTTAGAAGTTTAATGTTAAGTGGAGTTCTGAGTTATACAGGCACACCTCATTTTATTGTTCTTTGCTTTATTGCTCTTTGCAGATACAGCTTTTTTTTTTTTTTTTTTACAAATTGAAGGTTGGTGGCAACCCTGTATCAGGCAAGACTATCGGCTCCATTTTTCCAACAGCCTTTGCTCACTTTGTGTCTCTGTGTCACATTTTGGTAATTCTCACAACGTTTCAAACTTTTTCATTATTGTTACATTTGTTATGGTGATCTCTGGTCAGTGATTTTTATGTTACTATTGCAAAAAGATTATGACTTGCTAAAGACTCAGATAATGCTTTTTAAGACTCAGATACTGCTTTTTAAGCAGTAAAGTATTTTTTAAATTTAAAGTATGTACATTTTAAAAGAGGTAATGCTATTGCACACTTAATAGACTATAGTATAAACATAACTTTTATATATACTGGGAAACAAAAAAATTCCTGTGACTCACATACTTTCAATGTTCGCTTTATAGCAGTGGTCTAGAACCGAACCTGCAATACCTCTGAGGTGTGCCTCTACTAGTAATGGCTGAGATTATTTCTGGTCTACTTTATGCCAACACAGTTTACAAACAATAGCTTGATCACTGCAACAATGCTTCAAGGTGGCCATTGATTGTATTTTCAGATAGAGAAATTACATGCAGAAGGTTACATCGCCAACCTAAGACAACCAGCTAAGCTCACCATCCAGGATTCCAACTTCATTCCAGGTTTTACTTCTTTCCCCTCCCCACACAGTGCATCACACAGAACAGGCAACATGTCAAACACCTGGCTAGACTGATCTGTGTTTAAAAAAATTTTTCTTTTTAATTGTGGTAAAAAAACACACTGTAAAATTTACTTTCTTAACCATTTTTAAGGGTACAGTTTAGGGGTGTCAACTGTATTCACACTGTTGTGTAACATCTCTAGAACTTTTATCTTGCAATATTGACACTCTATCCCATTAAACAACAACTCCCCATTTCCCTGTCCCCCAAGCCTCAGGCAACCACCATTCTACTTCTGTTTCTATGATTGTCTACTCTTGATACCTCCTGTAAGTGGGATCATACAGTATTTGTTCTTTTGTGTCTGGTTTCTGTCACTTAGCTTAATGTCCTCAAGACTCATTCATGTGTGGAATGTGACAGGATTTTCTTATAAGGCTGAATGACATTCCACTGTATGTACACGGCACATTTTCTTTATCCATTTATCTGTTGGTGGATATTTGGGTTGCTTCCACCTCTTGGCTATTGTGAATAATGCTTCAATGAACCTGGTTGTGCAAATATGGCTTCAAGATACTGCTTTCAATTCTTTGGGGGTATATACCCCAAAGTAGAATTGCTGGATCATATGCTAGTTCTATTTCTACTTCTTTGAGGAACCTCCTTACTGTTTTCCACAGTGGTTGTACCATTTTATATTCCCACCAGCAATATGCAAAGGGAGACAGATTTGTTTTTAAATAGAATAACTGTCAGTCTTAATATCAAACTGGCCCAACAGCTCTGCCTGCAATATCAAGTAGTGATTAACTTCTTAAAAATTTAACTCAACTAAAACTCTGGACTTAGGTGTTCGTTTCTATAATTAAAGCCAGGTACTATTTAAACGTGTGTTAAAGATTTATAAATATGGATCATTATCCCATTTTAAGAAGAATCAACTTAGCAGTCATTTTTTAAAGAGACTACAACAAAGGAAATAAAGATAAAGCCAGGGCTGAACCAGCAACAAAAGTATTAGGAGAAGTATTCCTGCTTCCTGAAAATAAGCGTAAGCATGTACATAAGTTGCACTCTTACCCTTGTTTTGGCATCAATTTTAGCTCCTCGATCAAGCAATAGTTTTACCATATTGGCGTTTCCTCGTTTAGATGCAACATGTAAAGGAGTGATGTCATTCTGTGGAAGAACAGGGAAAAAAGTACAGTGTTATCTTGAGTTTAACCAAAACATTGCTTCCTAAACCTTCCCTAACACATCCTCACACATTTCCTACCTTTTTAAAAAATATCCATCGTGAACAGAATACTTCCCAACATCTCTGTCGGTAATTTTACTCAGAAGGAGACCTCAAAAAGGGAGTAATTTTAAGGGACACACTCTGTGGGGGCAGGGTCCGAGTTTATTTCATTTGATTGACATTATTGATGGATGAGATGGTGATAGTTTTTGTTCTAACATCCTGCACATTTAAGTCAACACATTTTCCTATTAATGTGTGTGATGCACACTGGCTACTGAATGGTTGACTCAGTGAGTGGCTGATTAGTCAGCCGAGACGTACTGAAAGGAGTGTCATGTTACTCAGAGCCTGCCCTGGGTCATCTGAGTACAAGCCGTCAAGGAGAGACAAGAGGAACTCAAACTGGGAAGTTTGTCAGTGCCCTACACGGTCACAGGGCTTCCCACACACGGTGGGCTAAAAAGTGTTCACAGGCATTTATCAGCAATCTCACAGAAAAATGACTATGTTGATTTTTTTTTTTTTTTAACTACTGTTGCGGAATAGACATATTGTCAGGACAATCTGACATTCCAATCAAGATCCCCTGGATACCACAGTCCTTTCCTCCACTCATCTGACAGGTGCTGTGATTATTTCCAGACTGTCAAGGAAATACGTGCACATAGTGAAAATATTCTCTATTTTGGCTCCTTCTTGTGTAGCAACAGTATGGGTTTAATGTCTGCAGTTCCCAAAAGTCAATTACACGATAAATGAATGAGGCTCATAAGGGGTTACATTCTTGTCATGTGATGGCAGATACAATATACTAGCTACCAGGTATTGATTCATTTCCTGTGAATTATGGTGCACTGCGTTAAACTCTTTACTATCTCATTTAGTTTTCATAATCCTTACAATGTCACATACAATCTGAATCACAATGACCATTTTACAGATTAGAAAGAGCTGGCAAAACCAAGATTCAAATTAAAATATGACTCTTAAACTTATGCTTTTGAAAAAATGCTTTAAAATGAAAATTTTCAGACACAAAGTTTGAGAGAAAGCCATAATAAGCTTAATGTATGTACTCATCACTCTGCTTCAATAATTGTCAAATTTTGCCAATATTATTTCTTCTATACTCCCTACTATTTTTTCTGCCTGAAGGAGTTTAAGAGGAGAAAGAAAATCCTAGGCATCATATTATTTCACCCCCAATTACTGCAACTTAATGATCTCTAACAGATAAGGATATTTGTAAACAAATAATAACAATATCATTAATTTTATCTAAGTAAAAATAATTATTTCAAAAAGCCAAGATCTGTCAATGTTTACATTCTCCCATTATCCCCAATTATCTCAGTACAGTGGTTCAGATTAGAATATCCACAACTTGCATTAGGTTGAAAACTCCCTTAAATCTCTTTTAAAATCTCCATAGATGCCGTATTCCACCTTCTTTTTTCCATGCCCATATATTTATTGAAAAAACTGGGGAATTTATTGTGTAGTTGCATCCTCATGGAGAGCTGTTTAACACATTCTTTTGTGTTTTCTATAAGCTTTTCTAGTTAAATGCTTTTAGTCATTATACGTTCTCCCATGTGAACAACTCTTTACCTCATTATTCTTAGGTGCTAAAGTATAAATCAGTTCCACAATAATTAGTTCGTCAAGTCAAAGGAGGAGAAAGAGATCTGAGTAAAACAGATATGCTTTAGTCATGCTGGTGGGGAGTGGACAGGACTAGTATCATTGCTCTAGACCAAGTGGTAGGCATACTTCTTCTGCAAAGGGCCAGATATCAAGTATTTCTGGCTTTGCAGGCCATACCATCTTCATTGTAATTTGTCAGTGCTGCCTTTGTAGTGATAAAGCAGCCCCACGTGATATGCACAGAAACGGGAGTGTCTGTGTTCCAATAAAACTTTATTTACAAAAACAGCTGGTGGGCTGGATTTGGCCTGTGGGCAGTAGTTGGTTGATCTCTGCTCTAGACCTATCAGCTTGTGGCTGACGGTTTCAACGGTGTGTAACAGGTGACAAAAGAGGAATTACAACTATAGAGGCTGTGCATTGTATATGCTTTGTCCCTCTTTGGGGTGGATAATTTTGGGTATGAATGAAAGCTGGCAGAAAGAAACTTTTTTTTTTTTTTTTCCCCCGGTATGCGGGCCTCTCACCGCTGTGGCCTCTCCCGTTGCGGAGCACAGGCTCCGGACGCGCAGGCTCAGCGGCCATGGCTCACGGGCCCAGCCGCTCCGCGGCACGTGGGATCTTCCCGGACCGGGGCACGAACCGGCGTCCCCTGCATCGGCAGGCGGACTCTCAACCACTGCGCCACCAGGGAAGCCCTAGAAAGAAACTTTTTGATGGTCTTGCTTGTCTCCGTTGTCTGAGTGCAAGTATGTAGATGAGCCAAGCAGCACTATGGATGAATTCTACGCCTGAGACAGCAGATGGAGCATCAGATTAGGTGTATAGGAAACACAGTCCAACAGGAGAGCTTACCGAGCTCAGAGTGGGATATGACACAAAGACCTCATCGCTCCCCAGCGTGAGTCAGGGCTGACAAGCTATTTCCCTTTAAAGATGTGCCCTTGCCTGGTGGAGAAGGGCTTAATTAACCTTTATCACAAGTAGGCTAATTTTAGTGAGAGGAAGAGCTCTATTTCTAATTTTGCTCTCTTCCATATTCATGGACTCTATCTTACGGTGATGTGTAGATGTCAAAATGGTGCCTTGAAATTCAAACTCACACATTTTTCTACACTGCTCTGACCCCTCCTAGAGTAATACTTTCTATTTCTACAGCACTTAATTAAGTGTTGTAAATTACTTATGTAATTTCCTTTTTTCTTCACAACAATCTACTGAAGTAAGATATATATCATTAATCCTATTTGATAAATCAACTAAGGGATAGAACTGATCAGTAATCTGTATATTAAGAGCCAACTAATTAGAGGCAGAATCAGCATCAGAATTCAGTTTTCTAGATCCTCGGGGTAGGGTGTGGGTGTGTGTGTGGTATTTCCAGTCAGGGATCATAAAGGCTTTGTCTAAAGACTATGCTTCTCATCTCTGTCAAATGGAGCTTCTGAGTGAAACACATACTTTTGTATTCCTGAGTCAGGTAGTGACTGCTTCTGTCAATTAGGAACAAGTCAAAATCAAAGTGGGACCTTTGGACCAGTCAACAGGACATTTCTATTTAGATTCCTCAGTTAACCAATAAAAATCTTTTATGCTCTACTAGGCACCATGTCCACTGCTGCATTTCCATTATACAAGTGAGTCACAAAATTATGGAATTCCATCAAATCAAAAGAGTCCAATGATGTTAAAGACAAAAAGGCTTGTTTAGGAGACCCTCATTAGCTGCTTGGGAAGCGTAAATGTGTGCCTGCTTTCTGGGATGCAGTTTGGCAGTATATACGAGGAACCTTCAAATCTACAACTGAGACAGGAGATAGATGGGCCCCAGCCCGAGCATCTGGAGTCTGTCCCCTGTGGACAGACACTCCCAGTTGAACATAATACAGGAGGGAGGAGAACCTGAGCCATGCCCAGATAAAAGAGACCACATATTCCTCATTCTTGAGGTCAAGGAGACCTTCCCAACTACACATGTGCAGAAAGCCTCCTGGGGGTCAAAAAGGGAGGGGGCACATCATAGTAGGTGATGTCAACCTTCCCTCTGGAAGGTTGGTTCAAGGTTGTAGGCCTCTGGGCTACAATCCATCTTGCTAAGAGATGCATGCGCACATAGGGTAGGACCCTGAGTTAAACCCAATACAGACTCAGAGCCAGGAAAAGCAAGATGATTGGCCAGAGGAAAGCCGGCAGAAATGCCCCATAAAAGTGATACAAACTACCACAAAGGCACGACTCTCTCTCTGAGTCTGCCCTGTGTGTGTCTATTCACATGTACTCTTTTTCCTCCTAATATACAATTGACTTGTTTCACTACTTTCCGTCTCTTTGTGGAAACTCCTTTCTACAAAGCTGATGGGCCAGGGCCTTGTCATTGGCTACTGGCCCTCGTGATCTAGCGTCTAGGATTCAGCACTCTCACTGCCGCGGCCTGACTTCAATCTCTGGCCAGACTGAAGTCCAGCTTCAAGCCGCTGCAGGCTGTGGCCACCCCAGATCACAACCGTGTATACAAGGCAGAGGTTGGCTGCCGTGGTAGAAAGGGCAGGAATGCTGAGACAGACCCAGATCTGAGGCCTAGGCACACTCCCTAAGACTGAAGCGGATCCAGAATGAAAGACCCCTCAGCCCCAGCCTAACGTAACAAGCGACTGTAGCCGGCTCCTGAGGTCGGGCAGGAGCTTGTTGAGAGAGAGACTCTGTGCTACAGGCATGCAGGTAGAGCTGAGCGGGGGAAGTGCACCCACCAGGGAAAATCTCTGATGGCTGGCCCTCACCCTCAGCGTAAGGTGGTGCAGCCCCGTCTAGAGGAACGTGAAACCTGCGGTGCAAACAAAATGTAAACTCAGCTCAACTCTGGACTCAACCGGCTCGGGCTTCCACATTTACAGCCTGACAGGAGAAGACACGTGCTGTTTCCAAGCAGGGATACTATTTTCCTCAGTGTCTGCATTCTATTTAGTGGAACAGGTGAACTACATGCAACAAAAGTTGGGGAGTTTAGGTCAAATGGAAACACTTGATAAGAAAACCACACTATCAGAAATGAAGCATTCCCAACCTAAATGTCTGTCGACAGAGGAATAGATAAAGAAGATGTGGTACATATATACAATGGAATATTACTCAGCCACAAGACAATGAAATAATGAATTTGCAGCAACATGGATGGACCTAGAGATTATCATACTAAGTGAAGTCAGACAAAGACAAATATCATATGATACAGTTAATATGTGGAATTAAAAAAATTGATACAGGGCTTCCCTGGTGGCGTAGTGGTTGAGAATCCGCCTGCCAATGCAGGGGACACGGGTTCGTGCCCCGGTCCGGGAAGATCCCACATGCCACGGAGCGGCTGGGCCCGTGAGCCATGGCCGCTGAGCCTGCGCGTCCGAAGCCTGTGCTCCGCAACGGGAGAGGCCACAACAGTGAGAGGCCCGTGTACCACACACACACACACACAAAATTGATACAAATGAACTTACTTACAAAACAGAAACAGACTCACAGACATAGAAAACAAACTTGTAAGATTACCAAAGGGGAAAGGTTGGGGGGAGGGATAAGTTAGGAGTTTGGGATTAACATATATACAGTACTATATATAAAATAGATAATCAACAAGGACCTACTGCATAGCACAAGGAAGTCTACTTAATATTCTGTAATAACCTATATGAGAATCTGAAAAAGAGTGAATATATATATATGTATAACTGAATCACTTTGCTGTACACCTGAAACTAACACAATATTGTAAATCAACTATACTCCAATATAAAATAAAAATTAAGTTAAAAAAATAAAATAAAAGTAAAAAAAAAAAAGAAATGAAGCATTCCTTTGATGGGTTTATCAGTAGACTTCACACAGCTGAGGAGAGAATCAGTGAACTGAAAGATACACCAGTATGAATGATCCAAACTGAAACACAAAGAAAAAAAAAAAAAAGAATGGAAAGAAAGAACAGAGCACCCAAGAGCTGTGGGATGATATAAAATAGCTGATTGGAGATGCATAAGGAAAAGAGAGAAAATAGGGCAGAAGAAATATTTGAAGAGATCATGGTAGGGAATTATCTCAAAATAGTGAAATATATCCAACCACACCTCTATGGACTTATATTCTCATCTGTATAATGGACATAACACCTCCAGTGCCTCCATCACAGGACTGCCAAGGGGAGAGATGAGATTAATTCATGTCAAAAAGAGAAAGGAAACTCACAGGTATTCCATATCTCTTATCTCATTTATCCCACGCAACAACCCTAATATGGGGTATTATCTATTTTTTTTCTTTATGTTACAGATGAGGAGAGTAAAACTCAAACAAACCAAAATAACTTGTCAAAAGTCACAAAGCTGCCATAAATTTGACTACGAAGTTCATGGTTCCTTTGCTAGACTAGACCATGCTGCCTCTGCATTTCTAAGTAGCGCAAACATATAAACAATTCTTCCTATTAGAGCATTTCTGGAGTACCTCACAGTGAACTGAGAGATAGAGTGTATTGTGGTCAGGTCCTGCAGGAGTCGAGAGCTAAAATTCTAGAGCCAGACTGCTTAAGTTCAAATCCCAGGCCTGTTCCACACCAGGTGCATAAACTTAGGCAAGTTTATTTAATTTCTCTGTATCTGCAAAATTAGGCTAATGATAATATCTGTACTACAGAATCGTCATGAGCGTTAAATTAGTTAATTAGCACACAGTCTTAAGAATGGTGCTTGGCGTTTAGCAAACACCACAAGTATCACTTATTTCTATTCTTTACTGTTTACCATATAGACATTTAAAATGGATGAAATGACTGCATCTCACAATGACATTATGGAACAGTTTGGGTAGAAAAGACATGCAGATCTGAAGTAATTGGTGAACTCTAAGAAGGTGCTAAAGTCAGCAGTTCTCAGGATGGAGGCCAAGGTGTTATAGAAGTGTGGGCTTAGCACAGCTAAGTCTGTGAAACCTCAGAAGGTCCGTGGCTGAGAGAACATGATCGATTCCTGTGGTACATAACACGATATGTGACAGAACGTGATGAAAACATGTGAGTGCCATACTTTGAAAAACAGCGACCTGGAAGAAACAGCTACCTCTGCTGGGAAATGGTGGAATTGCTGGCCTATTTCTTCCCTCTCAATTCTCACTGAAAAACCAGCCAGGTTCCCTTTTGAGATAATCAACAAAGCAAGATCACTTTTGTAACTCCCCAAAGTGAACTAAGTGCCATTTTCTACCGTACTGTGATAAATAGCAGACTTTTCATTCCATTTAAGTATATAAAGGGCAGTTGATTACTGATTTGTTCCAACCCCTCTTCTTTCTTTTTCTTAAAAAATGTCAGGAGTGGTTATCACGAAGTGAAAGAGTAAGTGGATGGTATCACGCAAAATCTTCTACATAGTAAGTGACGATGACCCTTTTAGTTTCGGTCCTTGATATGGTCTCAATTGAAGACAAATTCTAAAATAATCAAATGTTAAGGAGAGAGGGAATCTGGTATCTTCTGCTAATTCTTCCCATTTGTACTAATTTTTACCCCTAAATGACTACTCTGATTAAAAAAATTCAACGTGGCAAAACAAGATATCAGAAGATGAAGATTTCAATGTATTAATGATTTGAATTGAAAACACACATTTTAAGATTTGTATGTTTTCTTCTCATTCTATTCTCTTATACTTCATCCCTATCCCTAGTGTAAGCAGCAACAGGAGAATGACTAGTATCAATAAATGGTTCAGAGAAAGCTCCAGAAAGACATTTAAGCAAGGCTTGCCAGAATCCTTGCTTCCCCAATAGATATGTATCTTTTGAAAAGTTTTTTAGCTTCTGAAAGGAGAAGTTGAAGGAGATCAGTGTAGGCCACCCCAAAGTATGTCACTTTGGCATAAGGATTGTTCTGAGAGCTCTGTTCTGCTCCTGTCTAAAAACAGTGCCTAAATTTCCCTTAGTAAAGGTGTCTCCTCTCCCTTGCCAGCAAGAGGATTCCGGCCTCTTAATCAAGGAGAAGGCTTGAGTTTAATCAGCATAACAAAGCTTACTAACTAAACTACCCTTTTCTTTCATTAGCCCCCCCACCACTCCCCTGCCCTGCGTATATTTACCTTCCCACAATTTACCACCCCTAGAAGCTCAAAGCCCCTTTCCTGTCCCTTTCCTACAAATTTATCACCCATTGTTAAAATGGCATATAAGCCTCCAGGGTTTAACTGCCCCTTTGAGTTTTCACTTCTTTTCTATGAAGGCCTCAGTGTGCAAATATAAACCTTTCTCCTGTTAACCTCTCTTTTGGCCATATAATTTGCAGAACCCCAAGAGCTAAACCTAAGAGGGTAGAGGAAAATTATTTTTCCTTCCTCTCCAGGGTCATATCTGCTTATCTCCAGGCACAGAGCAGGTACTCAATAAATGTTTGATAAAGAATATTTAATATAGATATTATTATAATATTTAATATAGATTTATATAAGATAGACATATAATTAAATATTATATAGAATTATGATATTTAATATAGATTTTGATACAATGTAGAAAAATAGGGAATTGAATTTCTGTTTCCCACTTAATTTCTGTTCTGTTCTCTACTTCCTTAAGAGTATAAAAACTCTTTTCTCCTGTAAAGTTTTTTGGTTTTCCGATGTGGAGGGGAATAGAATTTGCCAGCCCAAAATGTGGCTCTTTGCCATGCAGATTATTTCAAGGTGCAAACAATCAAGGCCCAGAAGACTCAGGAAGAACCTTTGACCTGCCCCCTAATTGCCTGAAAGAAGGCAGATAGAGGGCCTGGTCCTGGGATAGAGCTATCACCAGACACATCTGCAAAGAAGATGGGCTATATGTGGTGGTGGGGACTCAGCAGGGCCTAGAGATCAGAGTCCACTCTGGGTCCTGTTTTCTCTGCCTGGCCCAGCAAACACGTGTTTTCCAAACGCTTGCTTTTTCATCTCCACGTGAATTGCCTTCCACCGCTCTCAAGTCCCAAACCACTACTCCCAGCTTCTTCTTTTGTCTTAAGATGATATTTAAGGACAAAAAAAAAAGTTGATATTTAAAGTGAGAATTTCAGCCATTTGGCAAGTATCTCAGTTTTCCTGGTCTCTTCCATGTAATTAAACTTTTGTTTGATTTTCTCCTGTTTATCTGCCTCATGTCAACTTAATTCTCAGTCCAGCCAGAAGAACCTAGAACAGCAGAGGACAATTTTTTACCCCCTGACCACTGCAAGTCTTCTTGGATACTTTATTTTTGTAATAGGTTTATTGAGATATGGTCACATATCATAAAACTGACCATTTTAAAGTGTGCAATTCAGTGGTTTTTTAGTATATTCACAAAGTTGTGCAACCACAGTATCTATTTAGAACTCTTTCATCATCCTGTTAAAAAAAAGAAACAACAGGCCCCAAACAGAATCCCGTGTGCTAAGGCCCACCAAGACTTGATACCTAACCTAACTGTAGTTCAGCTCTCCCAGGAACGTGACCTTGAACCAGTCAATCTGGAATTACCTGGTCAGCACAAGTGAGGTAATCTGTCTGACAGACCCTGGCCTTCCCCCAGAGGAAGGTGACCTTGCCTGGAATAATCTACTCTTTGCTAGAAACATCCTTTTTCCACTCCCATTCTGCCTATAAAAGTCTTTTATTTTGTATAGCTCCGCAGACTTCCTTTCTCTTTGCTAGATGGGATGCTGCCGATTCATGAATCGTTGTTGAATAAAGGCAATTCGATCTTCAAATTTACTCAGCTGAATTGTATTTTTTAACTATCACCAAAAGAAACCCCATACCATTAAGCAGTCACTTCCTATTTTTCTGTCCCCCCAGCCGCTGGCAACCACCAGTCTACTTTCTGTCTCTGTGGATATGCCCATTCTGAACACTTCATACAAATGGAAACATACAATATGTGGCCTTTTGTGTCTGGCTTCTTTCACTTATCATAATGTTTTCAAGGTTCATCCATGTTTTAGTATGTATCAGTACCTCCTTTCTTTTTATGAGAATGCCTGACTTTTTAATGCTTTAAGAAATCCATAAAACAAGGGGTAGTGGGGTAGGGGAGAGAAGGAATGGGAGTTTGGGATTAGCAGACGCAAACTATTATATGGGATGGATAAACAACAAGGTCCTACAGTATAGCACAGGGAACTATATTCAATATCCTGTGATAACCATAATGGAAAAGAGTATGAAAAAGAAAAATATATATATATAAATATATGCTCAACTGAGTCACTTTGTTGTACAGAAGAAATGAATACAACATTGCAAATCACCTATACTTCAATAACATTTTTTTAATTAAGAAAAAGAAATCCATAAAACACATGAAAAGAAATGATTCTTTCAGTGATTAGGATTTGAGATTTCAAGGATATACCCAGGAATATTTCAAATGATGGAATATAAGGTAAGAAAAGACCCCAGCCTTCACAGTCTGACACAGAAAATCAAACCTTGATGGTACTCTAATGCTCTACTCTAGTTACCCCATATACATGGAATGACACAGTGTTCGTTTTTTTGTGACTGGCTTACTTCACTTAGCTATCATCCTAGGTTCATCCACATTGTAGTATATGTCAGGATTTCCTACTTTTTTAAGGCTGAATAATATTTCATTGTACATATGTATACACAACATATAGTTTATTCATTCATCTGTCAATGGACACTTTCGTTGCTTCCACATTTTGGCTATTGTGAATAATGCTGCTATGAACATGTGTATACAAATATTTCTTTGAGATTCTGCTTTCAATTCTTTTGTATATGTCTACCCAGAAGTGGAATTGCTGGATCATATGGTAACTCTATATCTAACCTTTTGAGGAACCTCTATACTCTTTCCCACAGCAGCTATAATACAATTTTACTTTCCCACAGAGCACAAGGGATCCAATTTCTCCATGTCTTTGCCAACTGTTATTTTCTTTCTTTCTTCCTTCCTTCCTCTCTCTCTCCGCCTCTTTCCTCCTTTTATTTTGGTTGGTAGCCATCCCAATGGAAGTTCAATACATGCTCCCAAAATATTTTTTTTTCAGTATACATTTCAGGGTTTGCACAATTCCATAAACAATGAGAAGTTGTTAGCCATTGAGGATTGAAATAGTAACTACCTTTTGATCTTGTAATAATTTTTTAGGAAAAAAAAAAGAATTCTGCTAAAAAAGTGATAACTACTGATTTAGACCAAGCAACTCTTCATTTTACATGAGAATGAATTTTATTTCATTAAAATGAAAAACCAAAAAGTCTCTACCAATTATTAGGCTCTCACTTTGTGCAGGCCCAAAGAGACATATATCATCTCATTTAATCTCCACAACAACCCATGAAATAGATGCTATTAACTCAAATTCACAGGGGAGCAAAATGAAGCTGAAAGGAGCTACAGGTCCCAGAGCTAGAAATTGCCAGAGTTGGGATTTGAACCTGAGTTGTGATTCCAAAAGCTGTTCTGGCTCTTTCCAGTGGGTCGAATAGGACAAATATATCCAGATAGTGAGTCTCTTCCAACTTGGGCAAACACCAGCTCTAGCTCTGAGACCAAGTAGCATAGCCCTTAAATGAAAATGCTGCCTGCAGACAATTTCCAACCAAAAGGAAACAGCATATCTCAAAGCCATAAAAATACTCATCATCTAAAGAGTGGCTAGTTCAATTCTGACACTTTAAATAAGAACTCATGGCTTTCATATTTCTTTAAAGATGTCACTGTCAGTGCTGATTCAAAAGAAGCCTGCTCTCTGTGTTACAGTAAAGAAAGCCCTTCCCAGCTGGAAGTATTTATAAATGGAAATAGTAATGGAACCAAAAGGGGCATTAAAAATTCATTTACCAAGTAGTAAACTGCTTTCTATATATTGAGGAAAGTTGTTTTGAAATGTTTAATTATTGTCATTCGTAGAGATGTGGATGGACCTAGAGACTGTCATACAGAGTGAAGTAAGTCAGAAAGAGAAAACAAATATCGTATATTAACGCATATATGTGGAACCTAGAAAAATGGTACAGACGAACTGGTTTGCACGGCAGAAACAGAGACACAGAAGTAGAGAACAAACGTTTGGACACCAAGGGGGAAAAGTGGCGGGGTGGGGGTGGGTGGTGTTGTGATGAATCGGGAGATTGGGATTGACATGTATACACTGATGTGTATAAAACAGATAACTAATAGGAACCTGCTGTATAAAAAAAATAAAATAAAATTTTAAAAAAGTTTAATTATTTAAAATGAGTTAATCTAATGATATTAGATTTCCTGTAATCTTTCTAATGAATGCTGTAACTTTAATAACAGTCTATCTTTTTTTCTAACAGTCTACTAGTAAAATTTCTTAAAAACAAAAAAATGAAGGTGGTTTATAGTTATAAATTTTCCACACTCATATCATTTTGAATAAATCTGAAACTAAATTAATCTCTGTGTTGAATACTTTTCTTTCCCCTCCAGAAGATAAATCATTCTTTCAGGCTTTGGCGATGTCAGTGAACTTGACACTGTTAGTTTCTCAAGTATCCTACCCTCATTTGGCCTTTCAAGAAATTAGATTCTTGCTGAAGTTTCAAACACGTCAAAAATTTAAATAATGTCTTTGAAGTTTCTAAAGAAAGATGGTTTGGAAAGAAATAAAGCCAGTCTAGTGCAAATGGCTTTATCTGTGGGCAGTGTACTTGTTCCAAGGAGATGGAGCTCCTCCAGGGACCAGAAGACCACAGCTACCCAGGGGCCCACATCGCAGCCTAAGCTTCCATCTGGCATTGCTGCTGGGGGCTGATGGTCACACACTGAGGCATAAAAAATGACTTAGAAGGTCTGGATGCACATCCTTGTTCTTTGATCTTACTCTCAGTAGGACCTGGGACCAAGGACTTCCTGGGATCTCAGTTCTCATCTGTAAAACTATCTATTCTTGTGGGTCTCAAATGATGCACTGTACATAAAAGTATTCTGTAAGCCAGGGGTCCCCAACCCCCAGGATCTGATGCCTGATGGTCTGAGGTGGAGCTGATGTAATAATAATAGAAATAAACTGCACAATAAATGTAATGCTCTTGAATCATCCCCAAACTATACCCCCCCTCCCTGCCCCCAAGTCCGTGGAAAAACTATCTTCACGAAACCAGTCTCTGGTGCCAAAAAAGTTGGCGACCGCTGCTATAAGCTGTAAATATGCTGTAAATTCAAGGTTATATTATTATGGGCTTATAAACATAAAGGTAGTTTTTACAAGTAAAAAAATTATTGCAATTTCTGTGACTCAACTTTAGACAATTTATATGAAGAAAAGATTTTCATAGCATGGCCTCAGTCAATGTTTTCTAATATGCTCGATCAGAAGAATCACCTGAGGAACTTGTTAAAAAAACACAGATTGCGAGGCCGTATCCCTAAAACACTGAATCCCAGTCCAGGGGAATGGGAAGATGCTGGCCAACTAGGGAAAACCGGCTGCAAGGCCCTGACTTGGAGGCTATGAAAAAATGGTTTTTCATTTTCACACTCAGAGGGACGTGCTCCTTGGACAAGCCTGCCTTGTATTTCTCACCAGAAAACATACCTGATACCTTTTTGTCATAACGCCATTACGTTTCTAAATATCAAGAGTCCATTTCAAAGCATGATCATTAGGGATTCAAAAATGCAGAACTGATAGAGATAATAAATAAAATGTAGTGGAAATATGAATGCATTACCTTTCAGAATGAACTTGATCATTTGTCAGTTTTTTTAAGTTTGCTAATCTTTCAATTAAAACGTCCTTATACGTGTGATGGGATTTCGTAGTAAGTTAAAAAAAAAAAAAACCTTTAAAATCTTAAAAAATATATTTAATTCATTTTGCAACTGGTGCAGGCAGCAAACAAATAGCCAGCTGGTCGAAGAGAGAATACTGGCAGTTCTGGTTTTCCTGGGATGACCCTGGATTAAGTCCAAAGCCCAGTACACACTCCCTCTGATGTTAGAATATTATGAACTACACAGTCTGAATGTAGTTTATTTTACTTGTTTTTTTGGGGGGTTTTTTTTGCGGTACGCGGGCCTCTCACTGGTGTGGCCTCTCCCGTTGCGGAGCACAGGCTCCCGACGCGCAGGCTCAGCGGCCATGGCTCACGGGCCCAACCGCTCCGCGGCACGTGGGATCCTCCCGGACCGGGGCACGAACCCATGTCCCCCGCATCGGCAGGCGGACTCTCAACCACTGCGCCACCAGGGAAGCCCTATGTGATTGTTTTCATTGTCTTATTTTGACTTATTTACTTTGCTGTTCTTAGCTCAAGCTCTGCCACCCTGAAGCCGTACAGTTTAATTGAAACACAAGTTATTTAACTTCTTGCTTCCTGGTGTAAAATGGAACTCATACCACATCTCACGGGATGAGAGTGAGGAAGAAATGAAACAATGTATAGGAAACTTACTGGAGTAGGTAGTAATAAATGAAAGCCATTTCCTAAATTAGTCTGAATTTTGGATAAGTTTTTTCCACCTCCTATTTCAAAGTCTCAGTAGTAAGAGCAGAAAGGACCCTCAGGGTTTCCCAGTCCAACCATCTCTGAGGGGTGCATTATGGGGGAAGCTTGATGCCCTCTGCAGAGCAGTTCCAGAGTGAGCATGAACTGCCGGGCCCTTTTTTCCCATCTGGGCACATTCCCACGTCTCCATCTCTTGGCTGTAAACAGATGATCCGTCCAGCAATGCTGTCTCAGAGGGGGCAACACCGGCTCCACTGGCATTCTGGTTGGGACACTGTCACTGGCATCAGGATGTCCCACGCACTGAAGGGGGTTTAGCCACCCCAGCCCTGCCCCATTACACGCCAGCCATCCCTCCACCTCTCCATTTAAAGACCTGTAAGAACAGAGAGTCGAATGGCCGTGACCAGGGGCTGCGGGGAAGTCAATGAGTTGGGGAGATGTCGTTTAGGGGTACAAACTTGCAAAGAGTAGACAAATAAGTTGTGGAGATCTAATGTACAGCACAGTGATTGCAGTCAACAATACTGTATTATCAACTTCAAAGTTGCTAAGAGACTAAATCTTAACTGTTCTCACCCCCAAAAAGAAATGATAATTATATATGTTAGAGTTATTAGCTAACAAAAACTGTCATAATCATATTGCAATATACAAAAGGTATCAAACCAACACACTGTATACCTCAAACTTACACAATGTATCATGCCAATTATCTCAAAAACAAACCAACAAACCAAAAACACTGCAATTACTCCCTTCTACCTACAGGATCCAGGCCAGTGCCCTCAGCCCAGCCAGGGGTTCGGGGAGTCCCTTCCCGCAGGCTTGGACTCGCCATTCATCTCCAGCCTCATTTCACATGTGCAAATGGGCCTCAGTCTCCACTTCCTGAGCTCACTCTAATCCTTTTATGTCCATCACAGCTTAGCTTTTCAATTTTTTTTTCAACTATGATAGTCCATGCTGATCTCCTACCTGAACTTGTTTTCTTAGAACCTACTGCTTGGATTTGTGAGAGAGCCAATGATTGTGCATGTGTCCCCAGTTCACCTCTATGCAACGTTTGGTGCTTCAAAGTCCTAAACGCTTCGCTCTAGGTGCCCCTTCGCCTTTCCTGTATATGCTTCAAACCACCAGAGGAAGAAGAGCAAGATTTCCTCATGAAAGAACTATGATGCCCAGGAGGGGACCAGGGTGCATCTGAGCTTATCCAAGTGCACCTTCTGACAACAGGAAGTGTGAACAATGGTCCGAATGTTCAGCGGAGGGGCACAGTGGAGGAAATGAAAATTCTACAGCTAATGAATTATTCCCTTTTAAAGCGCAAATGAATAAAGCGAGCACTGCCAACTCCTACCTTAATAGAACTTTATTTCACAGAATTTCAAAATAGGATTTACTCGGGTCATTTAAACATGTTCTCAGAGCAACAATTCTAGAGCAACACTGCAGGAAGCAGGGCATATATTCAAAGAGGAAAAGTGAAACAAAGGGAAATATGTACCTTCCAATTTCTATGATTTTTGTTTACTGGAGTTCTTACTGTCTCAAACAATGTCATGTTAATCGTTTGGTAGAGGCTGACCTTCTCATGCTGACAGACACACGCAAACACTGTAACACTCCAACATTCTGGGACGCAACATTTCTGACTCGCTCCACAAGTACTCTAGAGAGCTGACGTGATGTCACTTGCTCGACATCTGTCACGCTTGACAGGTGAATGTGTCTTACACTGATGGGTCTCCCCCCAAATGTAAGCATTAATCACCACCGCCAGCACAAACATGGCGAGGACCCTGGCCCATGTGCTAAGCAATTTATATGGATTATTTCGTGCGGTCACAATGATGCTACACATTTGGTACTTTTGTTGGACCCATTTTATGGATGACAAAGCTGAGGAAGCATGAATAACTTGCCCAGGAGCATACAAAGCCACAGTACCAGTGTGGAACTCCAGCAATCTGACTGCCTTGCTGTTTGCTTTGACACTGTACTATACCTACTCTCTTCTGCGAAAGTCCTCCATCCCTGTCAGATAAGGTGGTCAGGCAGAAGGGAAGGGCTTGGGGTTGATTGATCTCTCTCCTATCTGGCTAATAAGAAAAATGCAGCCTACATGATGAAGAGGCTTGCCCTGGACCACATCAGTGACTAATGATACAGCCAGGATGAGAGCCAGGGCTCCAGCATGTGTGTCTGAGGACCTTCCTCCTCATCCTAGGCTGCTACAGCTTAGAAACTTCAGCTCTTCAGATGACAACAACACAGGTCCCATCCCACAAGGTAGGATGTTAATAAGCTCCAATGTACTAATGGGTTTAAGACAAAAACATTCCTTTAAAAAATTATATAGGAGATTCTCCTTTGAGGTGGCATTCAGGGGATTAAATGAAAAAGGCAGGAACAAGATTGCATGGCATGCATAGAGCAATTCTCTAGAAAAGGTCTATCTCCCGCCACTCTGCCCTCTGCTTACTTACTGGTTTTGTTCTTCCTGAGATGTTAATATCACCATGGTAACAAGAATATGGTTAACTGCGACTTTTCCATAACTCACATTCCTTTGCTAAATGCTCCCAAATCTCCATTTTCATTCCAAAGGAGGTTTATATAACGCAGTAAAACTATCTTTAATGCTGTTGAACCTATACTAGGAGATAAACATAATTTATTTTATATTTGAAAATACGTATCAGTAAAAATGAATGTGTGTGTGTGTGTGTTTGGGCTTTATAAGGACAGACATCTAAACGTTAACAAAATAGGACTCTTATGGGCGGTTTTTCTTTTCTTTCTTTTGCTTTATTGTATTTTAAAAAATATATTGTATAAAGCTGGGAAAATATATATATTTTAATGTATTTGCAATGGCATCGCCACACAAACTACAGTAGTGTCTCCAGAAGCCCTGGAGCCTTATAAAAACATTAAAAAAAAGTCACCCTCCTGCTGAAGCAATGCTCACCTCTTCTCCACGTTTGAGCGGCTGATGTTCTTCCTAGCACTGGCTGGTGGTGGCCTGGATTGCGCTTTGATAGCTCAGAAACTGAGGCTCTGCTTCAAACACCCTTAACTGAACAAAGCCTGGCAACAGACTTTGGTGACTAGCCCTTTGTTCTAGGCGTGTCTTCCGGGGTCAACTACACTGCTGAATCACAAGACTCTTGGCTGCTCAAATCAACTTGCCTCTCAGTGTCTGACATTCAATACTTGGGTTTGGTGCACTTGCCTATACCCCTCTATTAGAATCCTATGGATTTCCCATCCCCCTTAATGCAGCTCACATCAGTTCGGGAAGTGGGTCCCTAACACCATGTGAAGCTCAGCCTGAAATTCTGATAGACCAGGGAGAGGACTGGGGCTTGAGGAAAGCAGGTTTGAATAGGTACTGGGTGCCCAGCAATAGTGGATAAGGAGGCCTGGAAGTTATTTGTTGATTCATTCTTGAATTCACCAAATATATATCGAGTCCTTCCCAGTGCTAGGTACTGGGTTACACTCCAGGGATCCCCAAATGTGTAATAACACGTAGGTCTGCCCTTGAGGAACTCAAAGTCCTGCAGGGGAGGTGAAGCACAGGGTGTGTGAGGCGTATTTCACGACACCTCTACTTTAGCCCGAATGGGACTGTTCAGCTAATGCATGCACAATGCTTAACAAAGAAGCTGGAACTTACTAAATACTCAAATCACGACTATTTTATATCATGACCACTACACATTTTTACCTACAGAAGAAAGGAAGAAAAGGAGCACTTATTCTGCAGCAGGCGAGGTCCTGGATGCTTTCATGGTTTCACCCTCTGGCTTAATGGAATGTAGCTCCATCAGTATGTGAAAGGTACCACTCATGGAGGCAGATCAAGGGCTGCCAGGCAGCAAAAATAAAGGTCCTGCCTTCCCACAGTACCATGAGGAATGGTTCTCTGAAATAAAATGCCTACCTCTCTTAAAAAAATCTAAATTGCAAGAGACACATTCTCCATGGCTGAATCCTTCACTGGAGGGTTGAAAAGATGAAGTTCATGGTAAAGTCATTATCACAGAGGCAGGAATGTGATAAGCATTTGGAAAGCGGATATTTACCAGGTGAGGAAAGACGTCCCATGTGAGAAGCTGGAGATAGAGGGTGAATAAGGCATCTCAGGCTGCAGGGGGCTTAGGTAATAAACACAGTGGTCAAGACAAACACTCCCACGGAATTAAGTTTCAAGGCCAACCACGGGTGAGGAAGAACAGGGCACGGTGAGCACACACACTGAGGCAAGGAGGGGAGAGACCTATCTTAGGGGGGCAGAGAAAGCGTCTTTGAGGAACAGGATACAAGCATCTTTTACACAGATTAAAAAACAGAGGCTCACAGAAGTAATTGTGGCATAATCTCTGGCAATTGGAGACCTCTCTCAATTTCTGATATTTCTGAACTCTCCACGGCATGAACTGGGGAGAAATTACTATGTTCAAGTTGCCAGAAGTATTTTTAGTCCTCTTTGGAAGAAGATTTCAGTTTTAGTGTTGTTGGTGGTCATGGTGGTCTCTGCTTACATAATGGGAAAGGCACCAATCTGCTTTTGGAGCCCAAAGGGGCAAGTCTATTAGGAGTAAAATTGCTTCTACTTAAAGCATCACTTCCCTTGGAGGGGAGAGTTGCATTTAGAGATAATTATGACACTGAAGGGAAGGAGGCCTGAGACTGATGGTGTCTCAGCTTTGTTCGAAAGAACTTTCTGTGATGATGGAAACGTTACCTATACAGTGTTAATACAATGGCTGCTAGCCACACGTGGAAACTGAGCACCCGAAATGTGGTTCTGGGGAAAGAGGCACAGAAGTCTACATTTAATTTAAATTAAAGTTAGTACTCAGTAGTTAGTGGCTACTGAATTAAGAGAGCCCAGGTGTAGAGGAAACAGGGTTCCCCCTCTCTCTGGGACCAGAGACTAGGTTAAGGGGCTTAGACTCTGGCCAGAAGAGACGTAGTGTCGGTAAAAGGGGTTCTCGCTAAGGGAAGTAAGAGAGACTCTCCAACACAGTGGCTTCAGGGGGCTCACAAGGGAGCCCTTTCCTGAGGAAGGGGTCATAGCCCGTGGACTTTGGGGACAGTGTTATCCAGAACAGGTCCTTCAGCTCTGCCTTTTTTTTTCTAAATCTCATTTTAAAAAATTAATTTTTACTGGCATATAGTTTCTTTACAATGCTGTGTTAGTTTCAGGTGTACAGCAAAGTGAATCAGTTACACATATACATATATCCACTCTTTTTAAAGTTTCCTTTCCACCTAGGTCACCACAGAGCACTGAGTAGAGTTCCTGTGCTATACAGTAGATTCTCATTAGTTATCTATTTTATACATAATAGTGTATATATGTCAATCCCAATCTCCCATTTCATCCCTCCCCACCCTTTCCCCCCCGTTAACCATAAGTTTGTTCTCTACATCTGCGACTCCATTTCTTCTTTGCAAATAAGTTCACCTGTACCATATTTCTAGATTCCACATATACGTGATTATGATATTTGCTTTTCTCTTTCTGACTTACTTCACTCTGTGTGACAGTCTCTAGGTCCATCCTTGTCTCTGCAAATGGCACTATTTCATTTCTTTATATGCCTGAGTAATAAGCTCTGCCTTTCTGCTCTGAACTCCCTTCATCAGTCCCAAAGATTTTAGAGAAGTCTTGTTCAGCACTAGAGCCAAAGCTTAGTTGTGCTTTGGGGAATTATGAGAGAGAGACTTTTTGGTATATAGTTGAGCACATGGGGACCTCAACAAATTAGTAGTGTCAGGTCAGTGGCTTACTTGAGTCTGGACCTCCAGGTCTAGCTTATAGGAGAAGTTCTTTAATATTTGCTAGAATGAATTTAACTGAGAAAGGAAATCTCCAGATAATGTTGATCCACGGATGTCATTTTGCTTATGCATGTGCTGACCACGTGTCGACCTCTTATTTGGGCAGAACGTAAAATCTGACACCTGGATGTTTCCATCCACAGGTTTAGGAGTTCAACTGTCTAAAAACACTGCTCTCACTTTAACAAAAAGAACTTTAGATAAAGTAGCCTTTATCTAAGAACTTTAGATAAAATAGCCTTTCTTATGACATAATTGAGTTCCAAATGTGGCCGAGCCCCTGCTGAAGCTTTGTTCAAAACAACTGCTATTTGAGAAAGGCAGTCCAGTTGGACATGTTAACTAGTCACAGACCTGTGGCACACGTGCCAAGTTCTATCACATGCAATTAGAACATCACACAGCTAAGTTGCTGGGCCACAGTGTCTCAGCCTCCTGGGGCAAGGCGCCTTCACAGATGGAGATTTAGGCAGTATGGGGTGGTAGGAGTTGAACCTTTTGAAATGTAGCTATTAAAGATACTGTCGGGCTCCCCTGGTGGCGCAGTGGTTGCGAATCTGCCTGCCGATGCAGGGGACGCGGGTTCGTGCCCCGGTCGGGGAGATCCCACATGCCGCGGAGCAGCTAGGCCTGTGAGCCATGACCGCTGAGCCTGCGCGTCCCGAGCCTGTGCTCCGCAACAGGAGAGGCCACAACAGTGAGAAGCCCGTGTATCGCAAAAACAAAACAAAACAAAATAAAGATACTGTCAGCTATGAAACTGTTCTTTTTTTTCATTAAAGTATAGTTAATTTACAATGTTATGCTAATTTCTGCTGTATAGCAAAGTGACTCAGTTATACACATACATACATTCTTTTTTTTAAATATTCTTTTCCATTATGGTTTATCCCAGGAGATTGGTTATAGTTCCCTGTGCTATATGGTAGGACCTTGTTGTTTTTCCATTTTAAATGTAATAGTTGGCATCTGCTAACCCCAAACTCCCAGTTCATCCTTCTCCTTCCCCCACTCCCACCTGGCAACCACAAGTCTATTCTCTATGTCTGTGGAAACTCACTGCTCTTAATAGAATGATTCACATGATATAAAAATCACATTTGAATTATTTCACACACACAAAAAACTGTCTCTGTAGATAACTAAGGTTTCCTTTGTCAAAAAGTGAAAACTATATAACCCGTCCTTCCTTTTCTGCTACATGTATAAAAGCCCTTAAAGCCTAAATCTAAGGGCTTTGTATTCACTAGCTCTTTCCAGTTGCTTGGTAACATTTACTTTCTCTGTTTCATCCTTACATGTCTTACTTTGTATATTTTAATCTGTAAACCTCCTGAAATCCTTTTGGGAACAAATGAGGTATAGCACTCAAACACATAAATCCGTAATCCTTTCAGAGATCAAAACAAAAAGACCAAGACCAAGAGAAGGGTATTTTATTCAATCATCTTCCCCAAATGGGAAGTTAAATAATAATTTACAAGAGAAAGGTTAATAACAAGAGTGCAGATTAAGTTAGGTGGTCCATTATATTTGATGAAAAATGTCTTAGCCAGCTTCTTCAATGAAAGGAATTTTGCTGGCATCCAATAATGTAATTTGGCCTTTACCTACTCCAGTGCATAAATGCCCCTTACTGCAAATGATAACCAGGAGCAGCTCTGGTGTGTCTTAGTTACAGTCTCTTCCCCAAGAGAGCTAGGATGATTTGCTAAGAGAGCAAGGGTCACGCATAAATTCAGATGGTGTCAAGACCATCTCAGCAGACACAGTTCAGAGAACGAAGCATGCTGACACTGCACTGCAGTCTTCAGCAGCTGTTCTATTAACTCCCTGCAGTGGACCCTTGAGGCTGAACAGGTCTGGATAATCCAAAAGAAAATATTTTAGATGTCAGACAGGAGATCTTATGCAATACATAAACCTGGCAAAATTACAACACAAAAATCAAAATTTACATTATAATAAAAATCTAAGGAAAGGTGTTAATAGAACAAGTAAGTATCCTATAAATCAGTTACCATCACTGCTGCTCGGGGGTATACATTCACCACTGGCTAGGATCTGCTTTCTTGCTGCCTAAATTAGCTAGCACTACAAAGAAGCATATAAAGCAATCCATTCTATTGTGTTTTCCCGTTAGTCACACCGCGTTTGGCTCTGCCTCGTACCTGCACATGCACTACACGCAGGAAATGATTCCAGAAGGGCTACCCCTACTCTTATCCCCAGCTCTCTTCACCAGCAGGTAGCTATTCTTGAGGTCACGCCCTCAGCTCACAGAGAACTACAAGACTGTATCTGCCTTTCCTCAATGATCTGTCCCAGCCAGGAAGCAGAAATCACAGCCCCCTAAGACAAAGGTTGCTGCTGTCATTTTTTAACTTGACCTCGAATTTTCTAATCAATACCTCCATCTCAACCCAGTTCCTGAAGCATACGATTTATGGTTATGATTTGCAGCTAGTTCTTAGCAACTGAGGCTTAATGATCCTTCCTTTATTGTTTTGACCAGGCAAAATCGGATCCCATCTGTGTTCGAGGGCCTCTTTCACCTGCTACATCCCTGAGAGAACTCTGACCTAGAAGGACCCCACTCAAGTTGGGAAGGGAGAGGTCCCTGTAATACAAAAGGCTAAATGCTGGATTGTTACATAATAAAATTACTGGAGATTTGGAACCTACAATGGGTTTCTGGAGGCAACTAGCAGTTGCCTCCGATTAAGCTTTTCCTGAAGACCAGTTCTGCTCAGACATCCTACTGCAAGCCATCCGTCACGTTCTACAGTGGGGAAGCATGTGTTGTAGGGTGTAAGCAACAGTACAGGCCTCCCAGTAAGTATAATTAAATTCCACCGCAGCCTTCAGTTCAGAATGCTATGAGGCCTCATTAATTAGGAATGTCTGGAGAAAACGCTTTTCCAAATCAGCAAAAAGTCTGAATTTTAACAGATTTTAAACAAAAGCACAATGTGACTTTTAAATCACATATGGTAATTCAGACAAGGTTAACAATGTCACAACGTGGGTCTGAGGTTTCCACTGTTGTTTTTTTAACATCTTTATTGGAGTATAAATGCTTCACGATGGTGTGTTAGTTGCTGCTGTATAACAAAGTGAATCAGCTATACGTATACATATATCCCCATATCCCCTCCCTCTTGCATCTCCCTCCCACCCTATCCCACCCCTCTAGGTAGTCACAAAGCACCGAGCTGATCTCCCTGTGCTATGCGGCTGCTTCCCACTAGCTATCTAGTTTACATTTGGTAGTGTATATATGTCCATGCCACTCTCTCACTTTGTCCCAGTTTACCCTTTCCCCTCCCTGTGTTCTCAAATCCATTCTCTACGTCTGCGTCTTTACTCCTGTCCTGCCCCTAGGTTCGTCAGAACTTTTTTTTTGGTGTGTTTTTTTTTTTTTTTTAGCTTCCATAGAGTCCACTGATTTTTAATCAATAAATTAGCATCATTTGTAATTACCATAGTCATTGTTTTAACGTAAATGGATGCTTTGGGATTGCTTGAAGGAGTCTGAAAATACTGCAATTTGTCCTCTTAAATTGCTTAAACATTACCCCAGTCTCCTTATTTTCAGCAGCATCAGGAAATTTCTGAACAAGGACACAAAGACAAAACTTCAAACACTACCCTGACATGAATTTTCCAAATGTCCTAATTAGAAGACGTGACTTAATGAGGTTTTCTGTGAGTTAGAGATATAAAACCAGAAGAATGCATCTTATAGACACGAGCTTCAGTTTTCACATCGACGTGCCCTGTTTATACATGACTTAAAGAAGTACTTAACTTTGTCCTTCAAAACGTCACACTAGGCCTCGGGTCTGCCATGTTGCTGAAACCCAAGGATGCTGTTGGTGCAATAAGAACATGGCTCTAGAGTGACATGAGCTGCCTCATTTCAACTGATAAAGGCTTTTAGCAGACTGATGACAATAGGATAGGAAATAGCTTTTTTTTTTTTTTTTTTTTGCCACCAATAAACAAAGATTTATTTGGAAATTTCCAAACCTGCCAGAAGTGGCACTTACCAAGCCCTAGGCCCACTCTCCTTCCCAAGCTCCAAAGGGGAACAACAGTCCTCCCCTCCGCTTCCCTGCCCTCCCCCAGCACACTCACCCATGCCTCAGGCCCCGCCAGAGAACTAGTGTGTCCTCCCTCTAGGAGGCGTTACCCCTGGGCCCAAGAGCTGGGGCGGCAGCCCTCTGGCCTCTCAGGAGATGATGGCGGCCAGAGCCGCTTGCATAGACTGAGAAAAGAAAATAAGGAAGGAGATACCAAGTAGGGCTCCCTGAAAAACCCCAGCTTACTCCTGTACAAAAAAAGTGGCTCCTGCATAGAAAAACCTGCTCCACGAATAGTGCAAATACCCAAAGGAAAGGGAAAAAAACCAGCAGCAAGGCTGGGTTGGTAGGAATAGCAAAGAACTTTGGTTTGGAAAGGCTAGGAAGAGTGTGAGCTGTGCCCCTTTTCCTGGTCCAGCTCCGCAGAGCCAGCGCTGACACTCTCCCCAAGGGCGTTTGTAAACAAGCAAAGCCAGGGGCCTTTGCGATGTCAAAGCACAGCCTCCAGGTCCTACTTGGGCCTGCCTGCAGGGGGCACAGGAGGCCTCTGCTGTGACTCCAATTAAAGCCAACGTGTAAGTAGTAAGGCTCTGGGGACTAAGCAACGAGGAATCCTCTCACTGCACTTAGGAAACTAAAGCTGGGGAGCAGAGGGTGACAGGAGACACCCCTCCCCCCTCCTTATCCTACATGTCTGTGCCCCAGAGGGTGGCCCCCTTCCAGGCTGAGGAGGGGGGTGCTCCAGGCCTGGGAAGCAAGGAAGGGATCCCTGAGTCTGAGGTCAGGTGGATTCCCGGCACCTGTTCCAGTTCCTGCCTTCGCTGCTGCACCCTGGCAAAGATGTGTCTCCCCACTGCTTCCTGGGCCCAGGGCTGGTGCTAGAAAGCAGCTCGTCTCTCCTCCTCAGGATTACCAGTCACATGAGGGATGATCTTGAGGTCCCAGGGCTGGGAACGGAGCCATTCCTGGATGAAGCCCTGGGGGTCAGTGCTCAAACTGAGCATGAGATCCCTCTGGGTCTTCAGCTGGTTGATGGACTCAGTGGTCTCATGGACCTTGACATCAAGGGAGGCGATCTGCTGATTGGTGGCGGAGGCCGGAAAACTGCTCATCTGGGCCTTGAGTGGGGCCTCCACCTCCACGTCAATGTCACAACAGGCTGTCTTCTTCTGGCCGTCAGGGCCCACGCTAACGACACGGTTGACGGCACGGGGGTCTGGATGCCGCGGCAACCCGGCTAGCTTCATGGGACTCTCAGAGAAACGCAGTCGGCCACAACTGAAGATCTGGCGGAAGTACCAGTTGCAGTTGACGTACTCTCGCTCGTGGCTGTCCTGCAGCTGGTTGTGTCTGACGTAGAGCCACAGGGCCTGCATGATGGCAGCCCTTGTCTGTGTGTGCCCCACCAGCAGCCTCCGCAGTCAGGGGTCCGACCTGTACTGGGGAGGCTGATGATCCAGCATGAGCAGGAGGGCACACCTGACGCTGAGGTCTCCAGGATGTTTCACCTGGAGGCCATCTGTCTCCCG
Organism: Kogia breviceps; assembly: GCF_026419965.1. NCBI lineage: Eukaryota > Metazoa > Chordata > Mammalia > Artiodactyla > Physeteridae > Kogia > Kogia breviceps. The sequence continues at coordinate 73,252,574 of NC_081311.1, read as the reverse complement.
GGTGGTGGGGGCATCCGGTACCTCTGCACCAGGGGGTTGTCAGGCCCGTACGGTTCCTTGTCCAGCTCAGTGATGAGGCTCTTAAAGACTGAAGAAAACTTCCTCTTCTGTTTCCCAGGATCACACAGCAGTTTTCCCTCTACTCGGAGTTCCCAGGAAGCCACCTGGTCCCCTGCAGGGTTTCCCCCAGGGGTCCCTGCGGTTCCTGCACTACCACCTTCTGCTTTGCTGGGACTGAACATACTAGAAAGATCGATCCGCAGCTTTTCGCTTTTGCGTCAGAGGCTTTTTGATGGCCTCCTGGATCTCCATCCTCTATCGAGCAATGGTCTGGTCCAGCTTGTGCTCAAAAGCCAAGAGATCCATGTACGCCTGAGGCTCTGGGACAAGCTCCTGAATTCACTGAGGTAGAACTTTATCTGCCACCTTCCTCCTCTTTAACCCCCGGTGCTGGGCAGGCATCGGGGGCTCTGCCTAGGGCACAAGCAGGCGTTTTGGGAATAGGTCCATCATGGTGCGTGGCATGCCAGGTCGAAGTGGGGCAGCTGCGCCAAATGGGGAGCCTGCAGGGGGTCCCACCTGCAAGCCAGCCATGGGCATCCGGCTCCCTGGTGACCCGCCAGGCCTCTGGTACTGCGCCGCAGGGCCCCGGGGCCCCCCCATGCCTCTAGCCAGCCCGGGCCCCCTGAGCGCCGGTCTGGGCAGCGTGCTGGGTTCCGCTGGCAGAGGCGGAGCCCCCAGGGCCACGGCCCGACATCGCACTGTCCCTGGAAATAGCTTTTATATTAGCCCTTTCTGAGTTCATATTAATTTTTATAGAACTAATGAATTATAAGAAGGAAAAGAAAAATGAACCCTTAACATCAGTGGAAGCAGGCAGAAGACGGTGGGGGGGGGGTGAAGAGCTTTGGGGCTAAAATTCTGCCATTTCTCATTTGTTAGCTCTGTGATCTGGACCAGCTATTTCTTATCTCTAAGCCTTGGTTTCCCCTTCTGTAACACAAGGATGAGATAAAAATGCTCAGCTTGGCATCTGCTTCAAAGATGGTATTACTTTTACTGCTGCTACAACTACTGCTGGTACTAGTATTATGACTGTTCTCTCTATCGGGTCTGTTGCCACTTCTCCCCTAACAAGTGAGATTTTTAGCAAAAATAATACTTCAAATGCTATGTGCAAAATCACAGCGCTGCTGGTGTTGATGTGTCAGGCACTGCACTAGGTGCTCTGGGTACGCTCACTCCTATTTCTCAGTGACCCAGTGCAGGAGTGCGGATGTTATTTTTTTGATCACCATTTATTATTTAATTTCATAATCCATATTAACTTCATCTTACCAATGAGGAAACTGATGGACACAGAAAGAAAAGTTAAATCCAAAACGGGAACCCAGGGAGTCTGAATCCTGAGTCCTCACATCCAGCCACTTCTCTATTCTGCTTCCTACCTTGTTTCTACTTCTGATGATGCTGTTGCTGACGATCAGGCCTAGAGCTCGACCAGCTTTTACATTCAGGGCCATATTACTCTGGATGTCTGAGTTGCTGTCCAGGGGTACACATGACACAGTAATTCCTTTCCCTATGATTATGAGCTTACTCAGGTTACAGAATTGTGTTACTCATTCTGAAAGTTTATAGGGGACAGAAGATAAGAGCAAAAGGTGGCCTCTAGGGCTTCCCTGGTGGTGCAGTGGTTGAGAGTCCGCCTGCCAATGCAGGGGACACGGGTTCGTGCCCCGGTCCGGGAAGATCCCACGTGCTGCGGAGCGGCTGGGCCCGTGAGCCGTGGCCGCTGAGCCTGCACGTCCGGAGCCTGTGCTTCGCGACGGGAGAGGCTACAGTGGTGAGAGGCCTGCCTACCGCAAGAAAAAAAAAAAAAAAAAAAAAGGTGGCCTCTATTATTTGGGTTCTAAAGTTTGGGCCTTATCCAGACATTTCAACTCATTCCCACCTGGAAGATCAAGACCCTGATTTCTAGAGCACTGTTAGTGCCATCCGACCCATTTCTACAGTCTCAGAAATTTCAACTTGGAGGACAGTTTGTAGTTTCCAGTCATGAATATTTAAATCACATTTTCTATATGTTCACTTAGATATTTATCACCCACCCCTACTCCTGACCCCAATCTTGGTTTTCTTTTCCTCCTAGGAAATAGGCACACCTGTATGCAAGCAAGGAAACGCACTAGGATAAGTAGACATCACACCTTCCACCGACTGGGAGGACCCTTGGAGGTCAACTGTCTCGACCTCCTCCTCCTGTTGGGGAAGGAGGGTTAAGAATCGTTTCAAATGCTTGAAGCGCACATCAGGCTGCAGCACTCTTACCCGCGCAGTGAAGCCCACGGCTGCCGCTCGGTTTAACAGCAACGTGGCTACGTTGATATTTCCATAGTGAGCAGCTATGTGGAGCGGAGTGAAGCCACTCTGGAAAGAAAACAGAGCAGACGTTCAACTGATTCCTGCCGACCCCTTGTCTGACATGTTAATACCATAACCCTGCCCAGATAAAAACGAGGAAGCAAAATATGCTGAGGTCCACATTCCATTCTGTACTAGGTTTCTTTCCATTAGTGCCAATTGCTCATAGGATTTCAGAGAGATGCCAAACTCACAGGCAGAGGAAGAGCCAGGAAGGAACCAAGGGTGGAGACTGAGCCATTTTAGTAATCCAGCAGCAGAACTACACAGAAGCCAGTGTTTCCAAAAGTTAAAATAGGGATGACAAGAAATATCTTGATAGCTCAAAGAAAGTTCGATTAGTACCACTGTTTTATTATCCACAGAATTGCCCATTGAAACTCTGTCAAGATTTAACTTGTTTTATATATTCAATATAGAGTCAAATGAACAAACAGTAAAAGCCAATTTTAATGATGAAAGCAATTTGGGGGGAAGAGGTACTATTACAAATTGGTCTTGAATCGTGGCGAATGCATTTCATAAAGAAATCGACCAGCTGGTCTCTTTATTAGCAAATGCCTACTCGGTAACACATTTTTCTGGATTATTCACACCAAGGTCATTTTACTTCCTTAAAAAAAATGCTAAAACATGCAGCGATTCACTTAGTCCCCAAAGATCTAAACCTTATAGGAACTAGATGCATTTCTAAATTGTTCGCAAGCTTCTCAGCCATGCTAGAGATCTGACTGACTCTTGTCAAGGGTGGGTCACGTGTGTACCCTTCTGAGGTAACTTTCGTCTTGCTGACACCACTGAGGGTAAGTGTCATGCAGAACTCTAAAGAACCAATCCTAGATGAGTAGACTGGCAGGGGTTGTCTGCAGCTTTAGGTACAGCTGATAAGTTTCGCAAGTGTCAAAACACTTCATGTCACAGAACGCTATTGAAATACCCGTAAGTTTCAAGGCTTCCTCATACTTCCTTTCCGACACCAGACTCAGCTGCAGAAAGCCCTGGGAATCCAACTACTATCTTCTCTGGCACATGCTACTTTGGGGGTGGGGGTATAAAGCAGGTACCTAGCCTACAGAAGGCGATGCAAAGAAGAAGGGAAAGAAATGAGGCAGCAGCACTAAGAAATGGAAAAATGATGATGCAGATATAGATCATATGTACACGTATATATATGTATATATATACCTCTGTTGTTCTATTCACCACCATCTAGGTTAACACATTTGGAAGCAAAGAGGAGGAAAAAATGAACGGTTAGTTTGCTATCGGTGACCATGGATGGAAGAAAGCTCATGACAGCTAAGTGATGAGGATGAAAGCTCTGATGGAAGCACAATAGGCACAGAAAGAAAGCTAGACTGAACGAAGGGCTACACGATGGCCTATTCCAAATGCCACATTTCCTTCACTGAGACCTGGAAGTGTCTAGACAATGGGAGTTGTCGGCTGGGACCCTGGCTGCTGGCATGGTTGCCACAGCTGATCAATACTCAGTGCATTGCTTACCATCTTAGAGAGCGACCAAAGGTTTATTTTGTGCACGCCGTGGCTACCATTTTGTAATTTTTCACCTTGCTGTTTGAGCTGACGTGTTAACTGCATTAAAAGTATATGTTCAAAGGAAGGACACTATTGGGTACGTATCGACTGATTTCTTTGGAGGTGGCCTCCTGTTGGCACACACAGGGCAGCACCCACAGTTCCCTCCCAGGTTTAGATGCCAAAGGTGGGGGAATGTGCCTTCAGCTGGATGACTTGGGCACTTGATTTTACTCCTTTCAGTGCCATTAAGCGTTTAGCATAAGCTCCAAAGGGAGGCCAGGCATTCTTCACAGTTGGGTGCATAACACCCAACTGTGATGCCGCACGAGGGGCTCCTTTCCCAGGCCCTCACCTTCGACTCGACGTCCGCGTTGCTGTCATTCTGCAGCAGCAGGGCGGCAGCTTTCGTGTCATCCTTCCGGGCAGCGATGTGAAGGGCTGGAAGACGCACTTTTCCTTTCGTGTCGTTTTCTAGCAGGAGCGACACTACTTGATCGTGACCTTGCTGCAAAGCTACTGCCAACGGTGTGAAGCCATCCTGTAAATAGACGGATGGGTCAAGATTGGTCCCTAGGGATATTTTCTTCTTCATTAACAAATAAGAAGGTGACCGAGTGACCAAGTGTCAATTTTTATTCAGGGTTATTGAAGCTGACACACTCAAGTAGACATATATGTGGAAAGAAATTTAAAACTACACATACATCAAAAAGTAGGAAATAATTTAAAAATTCGTAATAAGTTTATGGGTTTCTTTCTGTGGAAAGAGTGGGTAAATTTCAAAAGTCCTACCTAAAGAAGAAAAAGACGGCAGAATTTCAGTATCCATAAAATAATCTCGGCGAAAACAATTACATCTCGGGTTAAATCCAGGCAAAGTTTTCAAAGGAGTTCATTTAAATAAGCTGTAAACATTTCCACTGATAATTTAAAACTTTCATCCAGTACCTTGTTGCCTAGCGTATCCTGTCTGCTTCATCATTGTACCTTGTGGCCTAGCGTATATCTGGTGCTCAATTAGTATATGTGAATTAATGAACTATACTCACTGCTGTTTTAAGAAAGATATACATGAAAGACTCATGGCTTCTCTGGACCAATGAAAGAAGGGATCACACAAAATGTGACTAAAGGCATTTCAGACATACTCACACATCTATACACTGAGTCTCCCCACTGTATGGCCCTGGGACTTGACAAAGAGAAGACAGCTACAGATTTCACTGTGGTTAATTAATTTGTGGATGATCTGCTGACTGTAGAACAGACAGCACAGAGCAGAACATCCCAGGACTGGCTCCCAAATTTTAATTCTGCAACGCTTTCATTATCACACACTCAAAAGAACATTTCAAAATTATTTTTACTAGACAGTTACTTATTATTGTAAGTAAGTTAAGTAAGTTAAATAAGTAAGTTACTTATTATTTTATTCGGGTCATGATATTTTATATCTGTAGTCCCTGTGACACAAATCGAGGGCTGCTCTAATGGAAGAGTGCTTATAAGGGAGGAAGAAAAATCAGAGTTACATGCATACTCATGTCTTGTTGGTTTTCCTAAAAGACCACTTTCACCACTGTATTCCTTGCTGGAAAATCCCTACCACTCCTACCACTTATTTGGCTGAATGCAAATCAGCACATTTATATTCAAGGATGTGTAAAATATTGGCCCCAATCGCCTAAGTGACAGTATTGCCCAGGCTCTTGTCGTATAAATCTTGTATAAATCTCCATTCTCCTTACTAACTGTGGACGTGCGGACTCTCTCCACCCTGACATCCAAACTCAGGCTATTTGCTGCACCCTGAAATGTCCTCCTCCTGTTCTACATACACAAATTCTATCTATGCTCCAAGCCTCAAGATCTGGCTGAAGTTCCACTTGCTCCTTTCAACTTTTCCAAGAAGACCCAAATGAGGAAGAAGATGAGCATGAATGCAAACACAAGGACATTCCCTGCAACCATATGTAAGATAACAGAGAAAGGCTGGATACAACCTGGACGTCATCAAAATGATATCACAGGCTACACTTAGGGACGTAAAGTTTAGAGTGTAATTTAATGTTATGGGAAAAGGAATCTACATAACCATGTAAATATCTGATCTCATTTTCATTAAGATAAATGTGTGCATTGTGAACATGGACAAAAACTCTGGATGAATAAACAGAATGTTACCTCTAGGAAAAATTAACCATGGCTTTTTCTTCTTTTTGCTTTTTATTGTACTTTCTCATTTATTTATTACTTTTGAAAAAAAAGAGAAAAATACATTTTAAAAAATGGAATGGTGAAAGGAAAACTGTGTATTAAGAGTTAATGTTGCATCTCACTTTTAAAACCTGAGCAAAACCTAAGGGGTAAAAATGACAGCTCACTTCGGTTCTGCAGCAAAATGAAATGGTTGCATTTCCACTGATAGGAATTTTTCAATCCACAGGGCCTATACATAAAGGAAACTATCTTGCACCAGAAAATCAACGCAGCTGAGACATTAGCACTAACAAGAATGTGCTTCCTGCACAAACCAATTAAAGACACAAAATACCAGCCCTAAGGTGTTAACAGCTAAAATTAGCAGCTCTAGATTTTGTTTCCAAACCAAGTTTAAACGGTTTGGTTTGCTCTGTACAGTTACTCTTAAGAGAAAAATACAAGCCGAAAGGAAATGTGATAGGAGCTCCTTGAGAAACTTCACTGCCTTGTGGAGTGTCTGGCACATAATAGGTGCTTAATAATTACTTGTGCCATATAAGTGAACAAATAAATTTACCTCATGCTTCAAAATTTTGATTAGCAAAAGAAGGAAGATATCCATGGAAAAGAAGGAAGATATACATGGAAAAGATATAAATGTCATACACAGTAATACAGGAAAGGTTTTGAAAACCACAACCATGCCAAAGACTTGATACATATATATAAGGTACATATGGAAGAAAAAATGTATTGACGGACCTTGGCAATATCACATCATATAATAAATTAAAAATCCTATGAAAATTTTTCCATCTAAGGAATCCTTTCATTGCCCACTACTATTCGTTCTGTAAATACAGACTTCTGTGTAAATGATACCAATATTATTGCAAATCGTAGTTAGAACATTGTGTGAATGAAACATCTTATTTCTTGATGTTCCTTTTAGTCTCTAGTACTAATAATCCAAAAGAAGAGATAAAAATTCAGTCAAAGCTTCAAATAGCTCTAGACAATCAGATAGATGTTGTTTATACAGTGATGTACTAGCACCCTCATGAAGACATGGATGTGGTTTGTTCTTAGGACATTCATTCATTTTTTAAAGCTACCAAAAAACCCCCCAAAACCTCTTGAAATTAATATAAAGGAGTAAAAAAAAAATCTATCTATCTGCATTATCTATCTATCTACATATCTCTATCTATCTACATATCTATCTATATATCTATCATCTACATATCTATCATCTACATATCTAACTACCTACCTGTCTGTCTACATATCTATCTACATACCTATCTACATATCTATCTACCTACCTATCTATGTGCATATATATCTATCTACATATCTCTATCTATCCACAGATCTATCATCTACATATCTATCTACCTATCTAGATATCTATCATCTACATATTTATCTACATTATCTATCTATCTATCATCCATCTGTTATCTATCTATCTATCTATCTCCCTCCCTCCCTCCCTATCTTCTTGCTAAAAGACTGAATTAGTTGTTTGAGGATCTCATATAATATTTCTTTTTACTTGGTTGTTGTGCCTCTTTTGGGGCCTTGAAAGCTTAAAAACAATTGGAGAACTCAGTGAGTTACTGGTAATTACCTGACAAGTTAACTCTAATCTATTAGCAGTTAATTGGGCTTATATTCGCTTCTAAAGGAGAGATACTTGATGCTCTGTCCACGGCAGCCTGAAAAAGAATACTACCTGTCCTTCACAGACGAAAACAGTACTACGGAATTGCTGTCATCAGGACATTTATATTATTTCGTATTTCCATCCAAAAATGCGAATGGGTTTTCTCTTCTACAACAATCGCTGCTGCCCATCCTCCCTGCAAAGCATGATGAGACCTGCGCTTCGTCATACTTGAGGGACTCACTCAGGCTACCTCCTCCCAGTGTGAGGACGGGCCCTGCTCAACGTCTACAAATGTTGGTTCCTTTGTTATTTCTTACCAAGCTCCTCTAAGGATATTATTGTTTAAAAATACATTCTCAAGATAAAAATCACCAAGGGAACTGAAGGGTATGAAGTGAAAAGTAAGACTCCCTCCTAATTTTCAGAATAAACCATTGGTAACAATACGCTATGGACATTTTCCTGTATCAGTACATAGAGTCTGTCTCCTTGTTAATAGTGCAGAAGAGCATTTTACTTTCTAAGTAGAGCAGTATTTATCCAATGACTTCCCCATTTGTCCTTCCTAGTTTTTAAAGAATTGTTATTACGAATCATATTGTTGAGCTTCTTATATAATAACTATTTTTTTTGCATTATCTTCTAATATATGTGACAGAAATTCTTTGAAGTGGAATTGCTGTATAAAAAGGTGTATAAATACTAATTTTGATAGTTATTGCTTCTGCAAAAGTGTTGTAACCAATGGTCAACTTCACCAATAAGGTAGTTAAGTTCCAATTTTTTCTACCCCTTGAATTTCTTCCTCATCCCATGGGCAAAAGACTGGATCTCATTCTTTCTCTGATTAATAAATTAATACTTCTTTGACTATGAGGGAAGGTGAGGTATTTTAAACATTTATGGTCATTTGTATTTCTTTTTGTGTGAACTGCCTCTTCATTTACTTAGTAGCTTCCCCTGAAGGCATAATCTCAAAACCTGGGTGAGGTTATACGCAATTCCTGTATTGCCATCTTTCTTGTGTCATTCAGGAAATACTTCAGAATGAAAGTCAGAGGAGTGGTATTACTACAGGGATAACCCTACATCTGTTCTAATTCATTGTTTTGTTAAAAATAAAGAATACCCAAACATTGGTCCTTTAGTATTAGCAATAGATTTCTAGTGATACACTTTACAAGGGATCACAATCTTCCATCCAGATTAGTTTAAAAAATAAACTGTATTACCTAAAACAGTACCAGTGACTTAAATAACTTTTTATGTTTAAATAACTCCTCTATTCATGACTGCAAACATTTTCTTTTAAATACCACTTTTATCTAGTATTTAAAAATGTGTACTAGTTTTGTTTAGAAGTGTGAGTTTAATTAGTTAACTTTAGAAATATATAAATCCATTCATTATAATTATGCTAGCTTAAATTTGGGAAAAAAACAGATTTAAAACTTATGTTTTATCCCCGAAATATTTCAAAACAGTGGCTGCCTTTGAGGCAAAATTGTAAGAAGCAGATAAGTGTTCTCAAGCAAATATGTAAATAGTAAATAAACAGCTCAGTTATAGGGTAGAGCCAGGCATTTAAGAGCAGAAAGGTTATCTATGCAATGGAAGATTCTTGAAAGACTAGGAATAGAGTTTTCTAATATATTTCATAAAAACTTGCGAGCCCACACATTAATATACAACTGCAATGAAATACCAGTGGGACAAATTCTCAATTTACAGCTTTAGGTTTATAAAATGCCCTATAAACATGTGAACTTACCCATGGAAAGAACCAAAGTGTCTTACCTCCGTGGCCAGGCTCTGGCTTGCACCATTGTCAAGGAGAAACTTGACAACTTCCAGGTGGTTCTCCTGGGCCGCCATATACAATGGTGTGAAACCATTCTGCAAAATAAGAATTAAAATGTTTGTGGCTTTTTAAAGCAAGTCTATCTTTCCACTGTACTGATGATATTATATATTCCAAGAAATCTCACACATAATAATTTTAATAATACTTTAATATATTCATATTTATTAGAAAACCTAAGCACCATAATTTAAGCAGAATGTATAATTCACAATTATACTTCCTAATTCATAGTTTGAGTGTGGTTCATTGCTACTTGTTTAAGTGTAATTCATACCAATATATCCACTTTAGATAAATATGTACATTCATTTAACCGTCTACTACTTACTGAGTGTTTACCATGAGTAAAGGATTTTACTAGATGCCATGAGAATATACAGAAAAATACATTTGGTCATTGTTCCAATAAATATTTTTTTATCCCAAGCAATAATTATTTATCTTAAATAAAATATGTAATACTTTTACATAAAATTAAACACCTGAAATAGCTCCTACTTTGGGAAGAATTTATATTAATTTCATACAGCTTCAAACTTACCACAGATGGGGTGACTTAGAGCAAAGGAAAGAATACCAATTTGAAAAGGGTGTATCTTCAATTTTAAAGTAGAATTCTATTAGTAGTCTACTTTTTATAAGTAGCCTTCCTTGCATTTTTTGCAAAGACGTGTTCAGAATACATACACACACACTCACATATTATATATTCTATTGTGCATCTTTGTCCGAAATGTGCCCAAATGCCAAGGAACTTGGAAGCAAGTGAATACATACATCTTAAGCTTCTTAGTAAAAATATGTTGCACATACGTGTTTGTTCTCTAAAACAATGTATTTCACATCTATGAAATACTGTAATATTTTAAAAAAACTTTTATAAGATATATACACCAAAACAGGTATTTTTCAAACTATAATCAATTCTCTTTGAAAAACATTTTCAGAATTCAGTTCTGTTTAACTGAATGATCTGGAAATTTTGTTGTTTACATTACGCAATCTCAAAGAATAAATGTAAATACATTCGAAATTAAATGTTACCAAATATTACTCAAAACTTTGTGATTCAAAAGGTTTAGGTTAATTGTTATAAGTATTAATTCCTATATGATGAATAACATAATTCAGCCTCTGGTAACCTCCCTTTTTTGGCTTATACCTCAGAATTAGGAAGTAAGTTAAAAATATTCTTGGTAAAAGTATTACCACATAACAAATCTACCATAGCATATATACTTTATTCATCAGAGAGTTCCTCTGTTCTACTTATTCTATTTTACACATAAATGTAATAAACTAGGTTATTTGGTTGCCAAGCTCAAGATTAGAGACACCAAATAAGAGGCAGTAGAATATGACACAGTAGTCAAGCTTCTTCCTTTTAAATTATCTACCTAGTAACATCACTAAGTTCACTGCTGCTTTATTCTGTTATGAAAGATTTTATCAATTTTAAACACGAAACATGGAAAAACTGCAACCCAATGTGTGTGTGTGTGTGTGTGTGTGTGTGTGTGTGTGTGTTTCATCTCTGTCACTCTTCCCAGAGCTATGACGGAACCTGAAAGCTGTTTAGGATTACCCTTTATCATACTGCTATTTTCTCATTTTCTTATTTGACCAAAATGAAAGATTTTTAAATCCTTGGCTGATTTAAATATCTCTTAACCAAAAAAAAAGGAAAAACATTAAAAAGAAAAGGTGAAAGCAGCATGGATTTTTATCACTCTATGAACTGAGTATATATCTTTCCACATCACGCAAAATTTCCAGATGGAAGATTCAGATTTTAGGAGTAAAGTTCTTAAGGAAAAATTCCAAAATGGATGTCATTCTTTCGGACATAAATATCAAGTAGATAATATATGTATGTCAGTGGATTCTCAACTTCAGGGCAGGGGTCTGCTGTAGTTCAAGTTACCTATGAAACACTGGTTCACCTACAAATGCCTGGTTTCTAGCCCAGTGTACCTGCACTGTTCTGGAGGAAACCTGCCAGAACCAAACATTTCATGACCCCTGAAGGAAATCCAAAACTAGGCACTGAGGTTTAGGAGATGCTGTTCTTACACACCTGGAGCTTCCAAAGAGTGGTTCTTAAGAAGTACAACTTTTAGATCACTCCGTGTGCCCTTTTCACAATGGCAGAGAGTGAAATGCGTACAACTGGAATTTCTCAGAAATAATACGTAGACACGGGTCACAGCAAGATGGGGCTCTGTGGTGAACAGTTTCCACAATAGCTTTTCCTCTTTTTTTTTTGAGTGTTTGCCATTGTACCGCTATTACCTGAAAGCTGGTCATTTTCTGAGTGGTCACATTCTTTCACATTGTTTCATCTTTATATATTTTTATGTATATATAATTCACACACCAAAAAACTCACTCTTTCGAAGTGTAAAATTTAGTGGTTTTTAAAGTCTGTTCACAAAGTTGGGCAACCATCCCCACCATCTAATTCCAGAACATTCCATCATCTCATAAAGGAACCCTGGACCATTAGTATTCATTCCTCATGGGCCCCTCCTCATGTCCTCTGGCAACCACTCCTCTGCCTTCCATCTCAATGGATTGGTCTGTAGTAAAAAGTTCATGTAAATGGAACCATCCAGTAAATGGCATTGAATGGTCTCATTCTAATTCTGCTGACCATATTGACAAAATGTTTTTGGTGAGGCCTCCATAATGGAAATTTCAATTTTATACTGGGTATGTGAGTGTGTGTGTTTGTGTGTTTATTTTGGTCCCTTCCTTTGGCAGTATTGTTTCTATTTTCTTTAGAGGAACTACACCTTCATGGATGTGTAGGTAGGACTTGTCTTGGTTGGACTTTGAAGTAAACCGGCCTGTCCTTCTTCAACCACAGCGTGGACGCACGTGTGGCGCGGCTCTGCTTGCTCGTCCCCATCTATTCTATGTCCTTCTCAATTCTCTTTTCTACCAAATCTCCCCCCCACCCCCGCCCGCCTCGAATGGCCTGTAGGGACTGTATCAAAGGGCAACCTTATTACCCTTCAGCTTCTGATTAGGTTCTCTCACTCCAACTACCTAGTTTCCAAAGCTTTCTGAAAGCTTCTTTACCCTTCTGTTCTATGGGTTCCGCATATAATTCCAAATTGCTCAAGTTATTTGGATTAAAGCAATAGGAACTAACAGTAATTAATACAAATTTCATTTATTGGGAAAGGATCAACAAGGCGTGAGAACACATACACACTAGTTACGGTTCTAGGAAGATAATTATAAACACCTTTTTGAAAGAGTGAATAAAAATATTACCATTACTCTCTAGTGCAAAGAGGGTTAAGGCACAAGTAATCCAGTGTGGATGACCTAGAGCTGTAATGATTTTTCATGAAATAGTACCTGGATTGGGAAGATGGTAATATTTCAGAAAGAATGTTATTTTTCTCCTAAGAGAAAAAAGTACTTCACTGGTTTTATATCAATTTCCTAACTTAGGAAATTTCCAAAACAAAGAGCTGACCAAAAAGGAACATATGGGTGGCCCAATTTACATTTCCTTTTCTGTAGCAACAATACACTGAATTCTCAAAAGGCTCAAGACTGATATGCTTTTTGATGTCTGATTTTATCTAATATCTTCAGTACCTTCTGCTCTGATTACGGTGTTATTATAAGTATTGTGGTGTTATAAGTATGCAAAGTTGCAGACTTATAGTTTTATAGACAGTACTGAGGCATGCTGCCTAATACCCACTAAAATAAAACAAAATAAAATAAAATAAAAATGAAATGAAACAATGTAAATAAAATAAGGACTTAAATTTCATCCATGAAATTTTATCCATCCTAGTTTCCTCCAACCAAGCCTTTGTATATCATAAAGTGCTGTTATTAATTAAAATGTTAAGGGCATGGTGATATATTTGTACTGATTTACATATGGTACTAATTTTTGTTAGGGTTGTTTACATCAGAGATGGGCTATTAGTTTAAAGGTCAGAAAGGCTCTATCTGGACCACATCCATTGTCTGACTTCATCAGGACCTGACCTCCCCCCACACATAGGAAACATTAAAAAACCCAGAAAGACAAAGGAAGCATTGGTTTAATTAATTTAATTAATTAAAGGGTCTTGTCTTTGTTAAAACCACCGTGAAAACCTGTCAATTTAGAATACTTTGATAGTTAAAATATTATACGAAATAAACATAGTTGGTACCTTATATTAAGGAATAAAGACAGAGAAGGAGAAAAGCATGAGGGATGTCATTTGACATGGCAGTTTGAGATTTTTCAAGAGCAAACACTGTTAATCATTGTTGTACTTCATATAAATATTAAGAACTTAGTAGAGTTAAGAAGTTAGGAATCGTAGTAGAGTTCTTTAAAATCACAATTTAGTTATCTAACCCAATTTCTTTCTTAGGGTAGACCTAAATGATTCCTGGAATGTTAAGCAATATAAGAAAGAGTTAAATAACTTATTAAGACCTAAGATCAAGGCAATGACAAAAATTATTACAAGAATATCCACAAATTCCTAGTTTATAGAGCCTCAGTTCATGAGAACTTGATATTGTCCCATGCCATTTTTATTTTCAAGGAGAATTTTTATATTTAAGGAAGATGAGGGGCTCTCTTTATGCTGTTTCTTGTTGGCTATTAAATATTCTCTATAGGATAAAATTTCACTTAGACGGGGATACACTTTCTTGAATAATAAGATTCCTGGGATGTTTTATGTTCTGCCACCAAATGGAATTTCACTGCATTTCATGGCATTATTGCTTGCTGTTCTTCAAAGTTCCTTTTGAAAAGCTGCTGCCAGGAATTGTCTTTGAAACTCCATTCTGCTGCATGGCAATCTCATTACTTATTCTGTCCACAAAACAATGCAGTTCAGAAAGCTGCTGGGGGCAGGTGTCCAGAGGAAAGGGGGGCAGGTTTTCTGTCAAGTGGGTGGCTGGGTATTCCTAGCACAGCTGCAAGGAACAGAGAATTTCACAGCCCACGCTCTCTTTCTGCACACTTCATCATCCGGAGAGGATGTGTATACATTGAAATCAAATATGGTTAGGATTTTATTTCGACTACAGCTTCTCCCAGGCATTGCAGAGAAGGTTTAAAACCACGCCTCCTCTGAAGCATCAGTCATGAATGTGCATAATGTTTAAAAGAAGGGAAGGTTAATTCTTCCCTCCCTTGGGGGGAAAATAGGAAAATGAAAATGGACTAAAGAGTTTTCCCACTATCTCAGAGCTTAATACTAGCTATTTTCTAAGTAAAAATTACAGGGGCATTTAAAAATAATTGGTTGAAAACCATAATGCTCCTCTTGTGGTCAGCTGGTCTGTATTTCTCTTCAAGCAACATACTGTCAGTATTCAACTTTATATCACTCCTTTCTAGAAAAGCTTTAGAAAGTAAGTGAGCTATCAAAGGGAATCAGCACAGGTGGCATAGACCATGTAACAAATGTCCAACCATAGGGAACTAGAGGTTAGACCAATTATACAAGAAATCATGTGGTTGGAAGTACAGTGCCCTTTCTTTTCCATGACACTGTTATTCAATGGCATCAGAGCTTTCATCGCTACAGTGGGAGTGACAAGGGAGAGAATCACTGCAATTCTGTGGACCCATAAAATACAAGAGGCTCCTGTTATCCAAAGATAATCAGTACTGGGAAAGACTGAGGAAATCAAGGGCATTTAAAGTGGAGATCAAAAGGCCGCAGTAAATAATGAAAAAAGTTAGATTGAGACTTCATCTTGAAAGAGAAAACCAGACATTGTAAAAATGCCTTTACATGATTTAACAAAAGGTAGGTTACAACTGCATTCATGTACAGGTTCTCAGAGCGAATGAAGACTAAACCAACTATGATTTGGGGGGAGAAAATGTATGATGTTCTTCCAAAAAAATTATATGATGGCTTGACATCCTTCACTTTTTATTTTCAGAGCATAAGCAAAAAGATAGTCCCTTTGCAAAAACTACTTGGGAACCAAAGGCCTCACCTAATTTTTTTTCTTCATGTAATCTTTTGATTTTCAAATCATTCGAGTTTGAAACACGTGTCAGGAAATCATCCAAATTCTTCACACAGTCTGGGCAACTACTGCCAGAAAGTCACGACCCCACAGCAGTCCTCCAGCTTCACTTTCCCTGACTTCATGAAATCCTACATCTTTTGCAAAACTTGGAGCTTTGTTCTACAGTCAACTGTTTCAAAATCTAATACCCTGGGGTAGATACAGACGAACCAGCATAGATGTCAGCCTTCAGCTGGAAGGAATGTTTGAGTAGGGACCAGTTTTAACAATGGTCAGGTCCTTAGAGATGATCACACTAAGTGAAGTAAGTCAGAAAGAGAGAGACAAACACCATATGATGTCACTTATATGCGGATCTAAAATACGACACAAATGAACCTATCTACGAAACAGACTCACAGACATAGAGAGTCTGTTTTGTAGATAGAGTCTGTTTCTGCATTACAGAGGTCCTCTAATCATTTGTGTCTATGACTACTAGCCATACATACCAGTTTTACAGATGGATGACTTTTAAAAACCTCTACATCTCACACAAAGAGTACTGCAAATGAGGATATATATGAAATTGAATAATCCAGAATAATATGGCTATTCATGGGATATAGCTCTTAAGTATTATATTCTTAGAAGATACATAAACCAAGCAAGCACCTGACCCAGAACATTGTTTATGAATCATTACAACAACATTTCTTGGCAGTAGAGCTGCAGGCTTACCTGGGATTGGGCATTGACATTGGCTCCATTTGTAACCAAGACCTTTACCACCTCTGCTTGTCCCGCCAAAGATGCTATATGCAACGCTGTGTTTCCTTTCTGTAAAACAAAAGGCAAGATACATGAGGTCACCCATCTTTCTCTCTACTTTCAACATTTTACAAAATATCAAATCCCTCTATAAGTTCCCCAAAGAGAACAAGGTTGAAAGGTATCTCATGAGAAGCGTGCCCCAATTCTTACCGAGGGCTGAATTCTCACTGAATTGGGCAATTGATATAAAAAGCACGAAATGTGTGATACTGACCTTCGTAGCTGCATCCACGTTGGCTTCTCTCTGTAGCAGCTCAGAAACAACTTCTACATGGCCTTCTTTGGAAGCAAGATGGAGAGCATTCAACCCATTCTGATTAAGTGAAGGGAAAGCTTTACTCAGCAGGTTGAAAACAGAAGAGTAAACAGTCAACCAAGAACTCCGAAGAGTTCCCACCAACAACCACTTGTATGTGTTTAGTGTAGGAACTTGCATTAGGAATAAAAGTATTCGTGGCAATTAGGTAGGTTGTTCTGATGTCATTACGTACTAAATTTTAGGAATTAGTTATTAAAGTATACATATCTACATTTCTGAATGCTTCTCTAACAAAGCAGAGAATAACTTGATAATTCAAGCTGGTGACATTTAATAGAAAACACTGGCAAAAAAGAGAAAGTCTTGGTAATATCTAATGAAAGATTTAAGGAGTTTGAAGTCTGGAATTTTAAAATTTTATCTAAAACCTTAAATAACCATTGTAAAGCAATTATACTCCAATAAAGATGTTAAATAAAAAAATAAAATAAAATAAAATAAATAAATAAAATAAAAACGTAAATAACAACAACAATCACCACAACTAACCTGATTGCAAATGTTGATGTCGACTCCATTTTTTATGTAGTCAAGGGCCTTTTCTAAGTGTCCGGCTCGAGCTGCTCTTAAGTAACTTGCATTGGCATCCGACTGAATAAAAAAGAAAAAACTTGTTGATGAAAAACGAAACTAATATGCATGTTGCTAACTACCCAGAATTATTGTCCAAACTAAAAAGAAAATAAAACTGAGATTTTTTTCAATTGAACTATTTTATTTCTAACGTGAAAACATTAATAAAAGGTCTTCATAAAGTCACCAGGAAAAGAACGAGTTCTTCTAAAGTTAGTGTCAAGTGTATAAAGTTACCCCTTCTGTGATGTCATAACTGATTCTGAACCAAAAGAGAAAATTTCCATGATGTGTAGGTAGGTTAAATCAACATGCAATTTCATGAAAGTTAAGAAAAATCCTGTAACTTTCTGGTAGTTACATTATTATAAACCTCACTATTCTCTTTAATCAGAAATTTAATTATACAGATGTTGAACTATAAGGCTACACCTGAAACTCATATAATTTAAAAAAAGAAATTTAACATCTACTCCATTCTTTTGTATCTCTCCAACTTTTCAATTAATAGCTTCACGAATACATTTAATATCACACTAGTTTAACAGGAATTTGTGGGTAATGATATTCTCTTGTATTTTCCTGCAGGACATAGCCATGTGCTGGAACATAGACTGTATCTGAAAAGCATTCACTTATAAACGTCTACACAGTTTGTGAAGCATAATTTCTATATATTTTCAAGCTAGCTAAATCCACAGCCTGCAGAAAACTTTATCAGAAGCATTAGCAGGTTCAAAGAAATATATACACATTTTTAAAACAACAAAAGTCAAGTCTGTAATTCATTCACTGAAAGCATACAACTCTGAACTACTGCTAAACTCTAATACCTACAATTACGCAGCTGAAATCATCTACTATTGGACATTTTTTAATAGAAAGAAGGTGATGAGAAGAAAGACTGCAAAGTTGAGTCTGTACCATTTGTAAAGGAATCTTGTTCCATGTAAAACAATACAGAAGCAGATTTTCTTGAAAGGGCCGCCCAAAACATCACTAGTTATAAATGCAATCATGCAGGGTATGGCTTCAAAGAGGAAAGTGTCTTCTTTCAGCCATTTGCCAACTACGTCCTTCAAACTTCCATTCACTTACCACCTCATCTGTAAAGGCTTCCCAGACCGCCAGGCAGAGCTTAACTGCTCAGAGCTCACAAGGCACTGATTTCATTGAGCCCTCTTGGTATTTATCACCCAGTATCATAGTTTTTGGTATAACTGTCCTTCTTCCCTAAACTGTAAGCCGTTTAAGAAAAAGCAGAGGCAGATTTAAGGGGCAGGCAACTGGAAAGCCACCAAGATGCCAATTTGAGGAATACTAATTGAACCCTGGAAATGTACCTGACACGAAGGAAATCCCATCCCTCAGAAGGATCTTTGGTTCTGGTGCGGGTCAATTCAGCTGAGTTGACTTGCTCAAGACATCAAAGAAAAAGGGCACTGTCTTCAGGGTCTCCTCCCTTCCCATGTACAGCAGTGTGCCTCTCTCTGAAGGAGTACTGCTTCTTCTAAATTAGGGCTTCTTAACCTCAGCACTATTGGCATTTTGATCCAGATAATTCAGATAATTCTCTGATATGGGGACAGTCCTGTTCAATGTCTATGTTCACCAATATTTCCAGCATCTACCAACCAGGTAGAATCTCCTATTTGTGACAACCAAAAATGTCTTCATGTCTCCAAGTTTCCCAGGGTGAAGGGTAAAACCGCCCCTGTTGAGAACCATTGCTCTAAATAAGTGGTAAACCAATTTGCTGAAAGACTGTAGGTTTCAAAAGTCTTAAATCTTTGGCTTGCCTGCATTGCCATATGCCTTGACCTAGCACAAGGCAGTGACTATATGTATAACATCCATCTTTCTCTTTCCTCTACAGCTGGAAGCATCCCTGGCACACAGCAGGTGCCTATAAATGTTTTGTGAATGAATGAATCAACAAATAAGTAAATTATGTGGAAATAACTGATTATTTCCTAGAACAATACAGGAGGCTTTATTAACAACAACAACAGCAGTTACTTAAGTTACTATGATACAAAGCTGAACAGCAGAGAGCATAAACTGAGCCATGAGTTGGGTATCTGGGAACACATGTAGGTGCTGATAAAGTAAAATTGGGATTTGAGTCAAGCATGAAGATCATTTAATCAGGGCAGAGAGTTAAGTAAGAGGAAGACCACAGATTTGGTTCAAATCAAAGAACAAACCAAAGTTTCCAGAAATTTAAAGAAAAATAAAATTCACTCTTTAAACAGCTTTGGTACTTGGAGAAGGTTAGTTTTTGTTTGGTTTATAAGTTCAGTTAGAAATAAATTAGCTATGCAA
The DNA here is from genome assembly GCF_026419965.1 of Kogia breviceps. NCBI lineage: Eukaryota > Metazoa > Chordata > Mammalia > Artiodactyla > Physeteridae > Kogia > Kogia breviceps. The sequence goes on along the minus strand of NC_081311.1, from coordinate 73,232,813 downwards.
AGATGGGTCATTGTACCATAAAATACCATCTTCTTTGTGCCAGCTCAGTGACTTATCAGGGAATTTGCCCAGAAGGGCTCTGACGCTGTTCTGGAAACAAATGACATTAGTCTGCTGGGATATTTCAACAGCCAAAGATAATAACTGTGAATTAAGTAAGCACCCCAAACCCTGACTTTGAGTACACAAAAACAGCAGTTAAAGAAGTTCAAAAAGAGGTGTCAGAATTCAAGGAAAGCCCCTGAATTGATTCCAGATCTGAAAAGTTTGGCATTGCTACATGCTGTCATTTTTCTCCCACATTTTCTCAGAATTTTCCCACCAGAAACTCTAAAGCAAAACAAAATACAGACAATATAAACCAAATCTTCTATTTCAGTGGTTGCCTACCTATTTGGAGCTCAGATTCTTTTGAGACTAACAAAAGTTAACGAATAAATTCCTTTCCTTCAACAATTGCACATATATGCATACACATACCAAATCTGCATACACACACCAAATTTGCATACATACTCTAAATCTGCATACACACATCAAATCTGCATACACACATCAAATCTGCATACACACATCAAACATGCATATGCAAACACAATTTCCCCGCTATTTCATACGGCTCAGGATTGCTAAGCCTGCTCACAGGTTTAGGTTTAAGAACACCTGCTCTAATGATAATTCTCTGGTGGATACCCTCCCTATATCTATTTCAGCCAATAACCCTGGTATCAAATAATTCTCTGAGGTAGCTAATTTATCACCTGAGAACTTTAGGAAGAAGAAAAAGGACAAAGATTTATTTTCTTCATTTCTCCCGGCCCTCTGTTACGTGCAGACATGTCCAATACACCAATACATAATAATCAGCCACTGCTTGTACTTCAAAGAAAAAGTCTAGGGAGAGGAAGAGGAAAATACAAAGAAAAAGCAGGAAGAGGGAAACGAAGACTGCCTTGAAGAAACAGGACGACTTAGGAAATGCAATTATTACAGCCCACAAAGAACTAAGATCTTCCTTCTAGTCACAACCACCTGCAAGCCACACAGCCACCTCTTCCTTCCACAAATATTTGTTGAACATCAATTTTGAACTAGTCATGCCAACATCTGGCTGTATGGTGGAGAACAAAACAGATGTGGTACCAATTAACGCTCGCTGGCCTTCATCTCACCCTTACACTTTCCCAAACTGTGCTGCTTCATTGGCAGGATAAATAATGGAGTCTTCATTTTTTTCTTTTTTCAGATTCTGCCTGTAGTACCTATATACTGTTGTTTATTTCCTTAATCTTAAAAATATATACAATATTTTGATATTAGGCTTAATATCAATGTGTTGCATCTCTTAGCTATCATTCCATCAAGTAACTAGGGGTTACTCTTAACACAGGCTACAGCCTGTTTTTAATCTGGAACATTCTATCCAAACAACGTCTCCTTAAAGTCAATTGTAGACAAATTACTATGGAAGGAAATGAGGTCCCATGAGAGGCTGAGCACTGTCACATGGAAAGTCATACTGAGGAGGCCATTGCCTATGGAGTTAGTTGGTACAAAATGAATATGAGTAAGTTGGTCATCATTTCATTTCCCTGCTGAGATGATGAAAATCTGAAGGAATAACTTGGCAAATGAAAGTGTCTTTTGCCACTTTGATGTCTTGTCTACTTAGTAATTTTACTAGACAGGAAAGAAATATGAACCTTCTGTGTTTTTCAAGGAAAGTTTTTCAAGGATAGAATCAAACATCATTATAAATTAACCTACTAACTCAGAATTTTCACCTGTACTGAATATTGGTATTATTCAGCAAAAAGCAGTGACTGGAAAAAAATAAGCATTTCTTGAGTGCCAACCTCAGGAATAACTGATACTTCATACCTCTGACTATGTGCTACATACTATTACAAGCATTTAGACTAACTTAATTATATTATTGGCACTTGACTATATCATTAGTCACTTAATAAAATATGTAATAATTGTATAAGTACTTATATTAACTTAGTCCTTATAATATTTCCATGAAGTAGTATAGTGGGGTCGAATCATGCTGCCCCCCGCCCCAAATTCATGTCTACTTAGAACTACAGAACATGAGCTTATTTGGAAATAGGACCTTTACAGACATAATTATTTAAGATGAGGTCATACTGGATTAGAATGGGCCCTAAATCCAATGACTGATGTCCTAATAACAAGATAAGATTAACAAATATAGAATCACTATGTTGTACACCTGAAACTAATAATAGTGCTATATAGCAATTCTATCTCAATTACAAAAAAAGAGGAGGAGACACAGACACATAAGAGAAACCATGTTAAGATGGAGGAAGAGGCTGGAGTATTGTTGCCTCAAGACAAAGACTGCCAGGAACCACCAGAAGCTGGAAAAGACAAGGGAGAATTATCCCCTAAAGCCTCTGGAGGGAGTGTGGCACTGAGGACACTTTGATTCTGGACCTCTGGCCTCCAGAACTGTGAAAGATTGATTATCTATTTATTTATTTAAAGATTTTTTTGATGTGGACCATTTTTAAAGTTTTTATTGAAATTGTTACAATATTGCAACAATATTGCTTCTGTTTAATGTTTTGGTTTTTTGGCTGCAAGGCATGTGGGATCTTAGCTCCCCAACCAGGGATAGAACCTGAACCCATTGCACTGGAGGGCGAAGTCTTAACCACTGGATCACCAGGGAAGTCCCCTATTTATTTATTTGCTGTGTCCAGTGCAGCTTGCAGGATCTTAGTTCCCTAACCAGGGACTGAACCTGGGCCACAGCAGTGGAAGCGCCCAGTCCTAACCACTGGACTGCCAGGGAATTCTGAGAATACATTCCATTGTTTAAAGCCACTTTGTGATGGCTTGTTATGGAAGCCCTAAGAAACGAATGCAAGTAAGCACTACTAGCTCCATTTTATAGATGAGGAAACTGGGCTATAGCATGAAAGACTTTTGCAGAGACACACAGCTTGTGAGTGGCAGGGAATACATTCAGAGAGTCTGACTCCAGAGTCAAGGCTATTAATCACTACTTTAAGAAAGGGCTTAGGGCTTCCCTGGTGGCGCAGTGGTTGAGAGTCCGCCTGCTGATGCAGGGGACACGGGTTTGTGCCCCGTTCCGGGAAGATCCCACATGCCACGGAGCGGCTAGGCCCGTGAGCCATGGCCGCTGAGCCTGTGCGTCCGGAGCCTGTGCTCCGCAACCAGAGAGGCCACAACAGTGAGAGTCCCGCGTACCGCAAAAAAAAAAAAAAAAAAAAAGAAAAAAGGAAAAAAAAAGAAAAAAAGAAAGGGCTTAATAAACATTTGGTCAATAGTCTATGCCCAGTAACTCTTGGTTAATTAGTTCATTCATCTTCCATCAATCAATCTGTCCATCTGTTCATTCATCCATTGAATTAACTATCTAGGCAATACTTCAGGTACATCCTTGCGGGAGCACAATCCCTTCATTGAGTTCAAGGCTCAAGATCAGGCTAAGAGTATCTCGCCAGAAGAAATGCAGACCGGTGACTCAGTGAGTACCTAACAGAGCTTTGCTCCACTGCCTCTAAACAACAGGGAGCAGTCTCTGAGGCCTATTAATACCTGGGATCAACCAATTCTCCAATCCTTTTCCTACATCTCATCTTCCCAACTATCTGGGAACCATATGAAGGGAAGATGACCCTTCCTGTAAGCTTCAGGTTCTTTTTTTCTACTGGTGTCCTGTTCTCGGCCTACCAACATACTCAGGTGTTTCTTAAACCTAAAGCAAACAAACAAACTACAGGGCTTCCCTGGTGGCGCGGTGGTTGAGAGTCCGCCTGCCGATGCAGGGGACACGGGTTCGTGCCCCGGTCCGGGAGGATCCCACATGCCGCGGAGCGGCTGGGCCCGTGAGCCATGGCTGCTGAGCCTGCGCGTCCGGAGCCTGTGCTCCACAACGGGAGAGGCCACAGAGGTGAGAGGCCCGCGTACCGCCAAAAAAAAAAAAAAAAAAACCAAACAAACTACATACATACAATCAAAAAGCCCCTTTCCTTCCAGTCTTCTACCTAGCACCCATGCACGGCATGTCTGTTTCTCAGTGTGGTAGACTGGTTAATTGGTCTGTATCCCAACAATTCCACTTACTAGCAGCGCTACCTGTGGCAAGTATCTTAACATATGTGTGCTTCAGTTTTCTCAGCTGTCAAATGGTGATAAACTAATCTATTATTAGAATGAAATGAGTTCATGTAGGGTAATTAACAGGGTGAGTGCATAGCAAGCACTCAGTAAATGATTATGATTTTATTTTAAAATCATTCTGTGAATATCAAACGTTTTGAAGGATTGGTTTAGGTTAGTCTCACTGCTTCTATATCCTTAATACTATTGATAACTCATCTTTGAGTCCCTAGCAATATGGCGTCTCGCACTAATCAATAAAGTCTCTGTATGCAATCACCAATGACCTTCCAATCATCAAATCCCATTACTTAATTATAATTCTCTCCTCTGAATGTTGAATCATTGGACAGTACTGATCACCTTCTCTTTCTTCAACATCTTCGCTTTAGCTTCTCTCAACTCTTTGTTCACACCTTTGTGTTCTTCACTGCCTCAACCCATCACTGAAAAATGGGCCTTTTCCATTTTCAGATCTCACATTTCTTTCCTTCCTGCGCGCCGTCCCAAAGTGATTTCATCACTATCACGACTTCCACAATTCTTTGTATGCCTAACACTCTATATCTACGTTGTGTCCATCTGTATCTATCCTAAAACATTTCCATTTCCAGGTCTCACAATTTCCTCACCTCAATAGCAACAACAAACATTTACTGAGAACACATTTCTGTCACTGCAACTAACTACCCATGGCAGAGATGTGAGTAATAAACTCCCCTGATCTCCTTATTTCGATTTAAAGGTCCCAAGATTATCCTAACCCCTCAGGCATGCAACTTTGGTGTCAATCTTTTTTATTTTAATTGAGGTATAACTGACATATAACATTACATTAGTTTTAGGTGTACAATGACTTGATATTTGTATATATTGAGAATGATCACAATAAGTTTAGTTAACATCCATCACTGTACATAGTTATAATTTTTTTTCTTGTGTTGAGAGGCATGAATCTTTAAGTATGTCTTTCTTCTTCATTATTCCCCTCAAACCCTCCCAGAAAATTACACACACGAATCCTATCAAATATTCTGTCACTGGGGGCTTTTACAGTTTCCATCTTCCTTTTAAAAAGTGCTTATCAGAATGTGTATCATACATACAAAAGACTGCATAAAACATATATGAACAGTTTAAAGAAAAATCGTAAGAGCAATGCCCACATACCTGGTCAGCTCAAGAATCAAAGTTACAAGCAGCTTTGTAGACCTCCAATGAGCCCTTCCTTGACTGGCTCTCCAAAGGCATCCTCTGTTCTAGTTAATCATTCTCGTGACTTTCTTTATAGTTTTAACATCTACATAAACCTTGATAAGCCAAATATGATATAACTGGCTATCTTAGCACTCTCTATAAGTGGAATCATACATTATGATGTATACATTATGATATATATATACATTATATATAATCATATATAATACATTATATATAATCATACATTATATATATCTTTCTGTGACATGTTCCTTTTGTCTAATGCTGTATTAGAGTCATCCTTGTTGACATGTGTACCTGTGGTAGATTTATCACTGCTGCTGCAGAAGATTTCATTATGTGATTATAACAGAATCTATGCACTGTGGAGTTGTTAACTGTGCTGTTCCTGGTTTCAGTCTACTAGGAACGGTGCTGCCATGAACATTATGGCACCAGTCCTGGTACACACAGGCAAGATACTAAGGTATATACCTAGGATCATAAATGCTGGGTCATTGGGCATGTGCTCATTCAACTTAACTAGTTAATGACAAATTGTTTTCCAAAGTGATGGTACCAATTTACACTTTCTGTAGTTCGTGATGATTGGTTGTGAGCTCATAGTCCTTAGAAATTAATCTTTGGGTGCTTCCCTGGTGGTACAGTGGTTGAGAGTCCGCCTGCTGATGCAGGGGACGCGGGCTCGTGCCTCGGTCCGGGAAGATCCCACATGCCGCGGAGCGGCTGGGCCTGTGAGCCATGGCCGCTGGGCCTGCACGTCCGGAGCCTGTGCTCCGCAACGGGAGAGGCCACAACAGTGAGAGACCCGTGTATGGCAAAAAAAAAAAAAAAAAAAAAAAAATCTTTGGGAATACTTTAAGGTTTGGGTTAACAGTGCCATCTGCCAAACAGGGATTTTAGATTGTGTCTGCCAGTTGCCTAGAGGCACTATCAACCCAAGATTATTTCTGAAATAAATGCTTGCCTTGAGGTATTTTTGTTTTTGTTTTAAAGACAAAAACAAAAATAGATAAATTTATACCTCAAACTGGTATGGATATGAGGGATTCCTTGTGGTTACAAATTCTCAGGGGAGATTTTTTTCTTTCTTTCTGTTAACAAATTGAGACAGGCAAGTTTTTGCTCTATTCTTCTATGCGGTGGGTTTATTTCCTGGCCACCTTTTATATTGGGAGCTACACCCTTTGGGGTCCAGCTTATTGGAAGGCTCTCACTAGACTGTCCATCTTGGTCTCCCATGTCCTGTGTCTACGCAGCCAAGTAAAACTGGCCCTTGATTTCATGTCATTTTTCACCTCTAAAGATCCCTTACCTCTGTGCCAGTTCACAGTACACTTCAGAAGACTTATTTTTATCATTACCCTAACATCTTCACTTTTTTTACAGCTGGAAATACACATAATCTTTTTTTTAAAAAATTCACCCTGCTACTTGCCCAGTTTGGGCCCTAGCCATGTGATGCCCAGATCCATCTAAAAACCTCCAGGAGGTAGTAGTCAGCTTGCTGTCTCTAGCTGAATATTCCAGAAGCACTGAACACTATTCAAGAAAGTGTGAGGAGCCACTGAGAGCTCTGAGAAAATTATGACAAGGATGATAGCTGCATTATTAATAAGGGTCTATTACAGGTCAGGGACTTTACTGAGCATTATATATATATTATTTTGTATCATTATACATGCTTTATTATTATTTATTTCTTAACAATTCAATCAAGATAGGAATCTTCATTACAAATGTGAAAAACTGAGTTTCCTAAAAGGTAAGTGACTTGCCCAAGGTCATGCAGCTAATAAGTAGGCAGCAAGAACTGAAACCCATAACTGCTTGATAATAAGCCCAGGCTCTTTCCTCAACAGCAGAGGTTCTGTGGAGCCTTAGGGTTCACGAATCCTGAGGTCAAGAGTAAGGCTGAGTATAGCACTAACATATGATTCAGCAATCCCAATCCTGAGCATATATCTGGAGAAAACCATACTTCGAAAAAATGCACCCCAATGTTCATTGCAGCACTATTTACAATAGCCAGGACATGGAAGCAACCTATATGTCCATCAATAGATGAATGGATAAAGAAAATGTGCTACATATGTACAATGGAATATTACTCAGCCTTAAAAAGAATGAAATAATGCCATTTTCAGGAACATGGATGGACCTAGAGATTATCATACCATGTGAAGCCAGAGAGAAAGACAAATATCATATGATATCATCCATATGTGGAATCTAACTAAAAAAAAAATGATACAAAAGAACATACTTACAAAACAAAAACAGACTCACAGATTTCAAAAACAAATTTATGGTTGCCAAAGGGGAAACATGGGTGGGAGGGATAAATTAGGAGCTTGGGATTAACATACACACACTGCCATACATAAAATAATCAACAAGGACCTATTGTTTTGCACAGGGAACTCTACTCAATATTCTGTAATAACCTACATGGGTAAAAAATCTGAAAAAGAAGGAATATATGTATATATAAAACTGAATCACTTTGCTGTACACCTAAAACTAACGCAACATTGTAAATCAACTATACTCTAAAAAATAATAATAATAATAAATAAATAAAAAGGAAAAAAAAAAAGAGTAAGGCCAAGTAAGCAGAGTTCCATATGCCTATTTTCAGTGTCAGCCCAAGTAGATCTACTTTTATCTGGTTTATATATTAACGTGTGATGACATGCTTCATTTGTAAAAATGTTTCTGCTTTTAAACCATAGTATTCAATCAATTCCTATGGCATAGTCTCTAAGGCCCTTGAAAACCTGCCCCCAACACTTCCAGCCTAAATTAAAACACAAATACTGATCTTGAAGGCAATCTAGACAGCTGACCATCCCACAAAGGCTTATGATTTCTCAACAGGCTCCATAAGTCCCCGGTACTGTGACATCACCCACGACATCCCTTCAGCAGTCAGGCTCACCGCCACCCCTCGCTCCCCTCCCCCACCAAGAGATTCATCCACTCTACCCTAGATCCAGCTCCAATGTCACTGCATCTTTGCTATTTTCCCTGATAAACACCAGACATGAGCCCTTCTTTCTCCAGGCTCCTAAAGCACTTGGTTCTGCTTAGATACCAGCTGTCACCTCAAGATGGACTCTATTCTCTTTTAGGGTAAGTCCACGTCCTGCTCAGAGCTGAGTTCTGCGTGACAGACTCTCAGGAAACGCTAAATGAAGACGTGCTCATCTCTTGCAGAGTCCAGTGCTCTAACTGTTCCTTGAGAAACAAAAACCTACACTAACTTAATTGGGAACAAAAAAAGTCCATTTCGTATCCTCTCTAGTCTCTTGCTCCCCCTTCATTTCACTAAAGAAAGAGCCTAGTGACAGAATTAGAAGTTCTCCAAAAGTGAAGAGAAGATGAAGGAGTGGGTCTGAGTTTATTCTGGTTTCTTCATTCACGTTGGGCATATGGCCTGATTTGTAATATGCCTGCTGGGATCACCAATGGAGCAATGTTTTTGTTTTAGGTGTAACTGTCAGAGAGAATCTGCAGGTAAAGTCAGAAAGAGAAAGACAAATACCCTATGATATCACTTATATGTGGAATCTAAAATATGACACAAATGGATCTATCTACGAAACAGAAACAGACCCACAGACACAAAGATCAGACTTGTGGTTGCCAAGGGGGTGGGAGGTAGGGGAGGGAAGGACTGGGAGTTTGGAATTAGCAGATGGTAACTATTATATATAGGATGGATAAACAGCAAGGTCCTACTGTATAGCACAGGGAACTATATTCAATATCCTGTGATAAACCATAACGGAGAAGAATATGAGATCTGAATGGATTTGCTGTACACCAGAAACTAACACATATTGTAAATCAACTATACTTCAATAAAATGATTTTTTTTAAAAAAGAGAGAATATGCAGGTAAAGTCTGCGTTCTGTTGGCCTAATGAATCATAAAGCATTTAAGTGTCCTGTATCTAATAATATGGTAACGTAACTAACAATCACTGGGCACTTATAACACACAAGGCATGTTCATTGATTGCCACATATTTATTCTCAGTGGTCTGTGAAGTCTGTGCCATTATCACCCACATTTTACAGATTAGAAAAGTCAGGTCAGGCAACTTTTCCAAAGGGCATTCTTCTAGAAACTGGCAGACCCAGGATTAGAACTCAAGTCCACCTGGTTTTAGAGCTCTGGCCTTAACCCCTAGTATCTAATGCCTTCCTTGGCTAAATGTTCCAGACTTATCAAAGAGCAAAAAGGAACTTAGATTCACTAAGAAAAGAAGGAAAGAAACAGCTGCAACATTTATTTAGAGTCACAGGAGAGGCAGGCAAGCACTCGGCTAGACGCTGCTCATGGATGAACTTATTTCATGATCCTCACCATTTGCTATTTCTGTGCTTTCAATGAGAAGACAGAAGCTCAAGAAGCTGCATCATCTTCCACAGCCACACAGCATTGGAACGAGAATTCAAATTCAGGTCTGTGTGATGCCACATCCAGGGAAGTACAGCTAGAGCGTGGGAACTGTTCTTTCAACCAGCTTCCCTCGCTTACCATTCCTTCTGTCCGACAGGACCCATGCACAAAAACAGGAGACCTTTCCCACACCCACCCGTTCCTACAAGTAGTCAATTGTTTCTTTTTCCTCTACCATGTTTATGTCAGTTGTTCTGGATGTTATCATCATGTAACTTAATTAGGTATTATTTAAGCTGCGAAACAGTATATAGAGAAAGAGTATTTTTATGAAAACGAAATTAAATGCTTTGGAAAGACTCATTAGAAAGATGTTCCTAAAAATGTCGCTGGTGAGTCAGATATAGATGACATGACTGGAAAGGAAGATAATACAAATCAGAAAAATTCGGAAAAACTCTGAAGTCAGATTACATTACTTTCTAGCTTTCCTTTAAAGACAGAGAACCTGAGACTCGCAGAAAAAGTGTGGGGAACCATGGGAGGACAACCTGGACTCCAGTCAGCGGCTCTGTGCTCAGTGAAGAGTCCTCATCTTCACCTCCCACATTTGACAAATGAATGTATCGATGCATTTATGTGGCTTAAGGTAAAAATCAAATGTTTAACAAATATGAATAACTTTATGATTCCTGGCCACTAACCATTTAAAAAAATTAACCCAAGAACTACTGCTATACAAAAAGGCCTTCTAGGGCTTCCATGGTGGCGCAGTGGTTGAGAGCCCGCCTATCGACGTGGCGGACGCAGGTTCGTGCCCCGGTCCGGGAAGATCCCACGTGCCGCAGAGCGGCTGGGCCCGTGAGCCTGCGCGTCCGGAGCCTGTGCTCCGCAACGGGAGAGGCCACAGCGGTAAGAGGCCCGCGTACCGAAAAAAAAAAAAAAAAAAAAAAAGGCCTTCTAAACAAACTTACGGCTACCAAAGGTGAAAGCGTTGGGGGAGGGATAAATTGGGGGATTGGGATTGACATATACACACTACTATATATAAATTAGATACTAATAAGGACCTGCTATATAGCACAGGAAACTCTACTCAATACTCTGTAATGGCCTATATGGGAAAAGAATCTAAAAAAGAATGGATATAGGTATATGTGTAACTGATTCACTTCGCTGTACAGCAGAAGCTAACAGAACATTGTAAATCTACTACACTGCAATAAAAAAATTTAAAAATGACATCTGCTTCCCCAAAATAAAAAGATGTTTTTATCTTAAAAAATAAAAGGCCTTCTATTTGACCATGCTTTCTACTTCTCAAGAAGGTTCTAAGACACCTCTAATAAAGCTTCTTCCAATAAAAATCTCCACAAGTAATAATCTCTTATCTAGGTGACCAGATCCAATAGACCACATTGCCTGGTTTCTGATCACACATCAGAGAATACGGCCCAGGAAGAGCACAGTTTTCTAAAATTCTCATATTGGATGTAATAATATAAATGTGAATGGCGGTACCAGTGTATTTATGCAGACATACCCAGAAGGTCAATCAATCTGTTTTCTTAAATCCACATGGTTTACCTCACTGGGAGGTTGTGCTGAAAGTGAAATCCACAAGTCTGGGTCTTGAAGTCATAAATATCTTTGCTATTAAAACACATCTTCAAAGCGGATGTTCCATCGTTTATTCCATCACCAGGATTAAACAGTTCATACGCAATAAAGGGTTCAATACCCAGCAGTTAAGGAGTAATGTCTACTCGGCCTCTACCTTAAGGATGCAGTTTTGTCTTTCAATGATCTGGAGGCAGCACGTGGAATGAGAATTCATAGAAGAACCTGCAGCAGATGATAAAGCCCATAGAAGCTCCCTGAGAAAAGCATTTCTGCATCCTGGATACAGGTGGGAAGAGAGGTAAGAGGAGGCGGCAGGACTTCAACAAGGGACTTAGTCAGTGGAGACAGGAAGGAGGGAGCAGTGGCCAGAGATTCAGAAATGGAATGGTTGAAAGAATGGTGAATAGACAATCTCTACTGAAAAGGACAGTCCCCTGGGGAGAATAGCCAAGGAAAGGTTCACAGAAGGTTTGGAGTGGCAGATAAATCTGATTTAACTTCACCCTAAAGATACCAGGAGAGAATGAGGGTTTTAGAGAGTGAAAAGGAGTCATTAAATCTATATTTTAGCCCAGCAAGATGGCAGATTAGAATGTGGTGGGGGAAATGAAGACAAAAAGATCTGTGGGTCAATGGTTGTCAATCCACCATCCTTCAAGGATCTCCAGGGGAAGATTAAAAAGAAACAGTCAAACCACTTATGTCCCAACCAGAGATTCAACTGTCTGAGATGGGACATTTTGATCAACACAACTCAAGTGATTCTAATACACAAATGGAGGCAAGCACCACTGAATTAGGTTGCTGTAAAAATATGGCTCTATTGATTTGGAGATTTCGGGGAGGGGACAGCAGACAGAACGGAAAAGAAGGGAGTGCTATGAGAGGCCTTTTGAAGATCCGCTGACCAACTTTTAATTTCATGTAAAAGATTAAATTCTCAACGCTGAATTTGTAAATTTTGGCTTTCATATTTGCCTCTCGTCCCCTTTTTCTTACTTTTCTGTGGCCCCCCTTTTTAAAGCAAACTTTTACAGGCAGAAATGAAAGCTATGAAGCTTTTCTTGGCAGCATTAGCAGTAATTTTTGATGGATAAAGTAATACAGATTTGCAAATTCTTCTCCATCAGGAAGGAGACTTACACAGGGTCGGAGCCTGCTTATCAAGAACCCCAAATCCTCTATGGCATTGCTCCTTAATTAGTGATTTCAGTGTCAATTACAGTTTTGAAACAGACATGGAGCTGCTTTGTGGAACTTCTCAAAATCCAAACCCAGTGTGTTTACCTGGAATAAAACCGTGTTCAATGGAAACAAATCGAGTGACTTGAGAGTCACATTTTTCTGCATTTCAGGCTTTGAGATCAGATATGGGGCCATGGTGCTTCCAAGCACATGAAGTGGGAAGAGAGTGAAAAGGGATGGATTTTTTTTCTCACTAGATTAGAGCAGAATCACTGCTATACCCTGGATGATAACCATTCAGATAGTACCCATTCAAAGTTTCCAGTGACTTTAGAGTATGATATCATGTGCTGATATTTCATAGGTATTTTACACAGTGATCTAATTTCTGACCAGTTTCAAAAGAATGCGACCAACTGCGCAACTTAAAACAACTGTGAATTTCATGCAACGGTCTGCCTCCTGTCAATAAAAACCTCAGACTTTTGGGAGACTGGTTTTTCCTTTTTTTCCCCCAAAGGAGTATTATGTCAGCAAATAGATACATTTTAGGTGTGTGTTTGGAGGTGGGGTATAGAGATATTAAACAAAGGGAAATTATGTGTGTGTCTTTTGCATGGCAAGTATTTGGAAAAACTTGAAACCTTTTATTTAGGGAAGACCTGTTGTTATTAAGATTTCATTCTTTTTTGGGGAATTTGCTGGCTGTCCAGTGGTTAGGGTTCTGTGCTTCCACTGCAGGGGGCATGGGTTCGATCCCTGGTCAGGGAACTAAGATCCTACATGCCACACAGCCAAAAAAAAAAAAAAAAAAAAAAGAAGAAGAAGAAGTTTTCATTCTTTGTTATTTAAGTGCTACTTAGTTATTGGAAATAAACCAGCATTCTCCATCCATAAAGTGGGAAGAGGAGGAATACGAGGGGCTGGGGGCTTACCCAGCAAGGAAAATGCTCCTAACGGCTATCTACATTTGTAATCACCACTATCAAAACCACCCCAAGTGCAAGGGGCTGCATCCACAGATTCCTTCCTATTGCTACAAGGCTGCCTTTGTTTGTAGGGATTTTGCTTGGAAGTAACGTCAGTTCATCCCTGAAAATGAGGTCACTGTCCCCTAACACATGTTAGGCATGGTTAGCATCTTTTCACTGGGACCTCTGCCAGGGAGGCCCCTGCTGTTGTACATTTCAAACCTGCCAGGGCGTCTGCACACAGTAGCTCCTCCGAAACTGAGAGGCAAAGCAGCATTTCTACCTTTATCTTTAGGTAGAGGGGAATGGGAATCCTTTAAAAAAAATAAATACAGTGCTGGCAGGCTTTTGTTTTTATAAAGGCAGTGTTTTTTTGGTTTGTTTTGTTTTTAATACAGATTTACCTTGCCATGCCGATAAATCCACTCTCATCAAGTCTGTCTATTATGATCTGGTTTACATCAAGAAGAAGACCCAGAATACAGGCCCCTTATGATATCTTTTCTCACCCAGAATTCAGAGCCCTAAAAATTCTCCTGGAGACTGATTAGAAATAAAAATAAATACAGAGAGGAAAGATGTTTCTCATAGAAAAAAAAAAAGCACGTCAGTTATCGGTGGTGGGCGAGTGGGTATTTCCAATATTTCTCAACGTAAGGTTGATTCTATTCAGTTGCATTACAGGATTTATTTGAGTTTGTCTGAAATTTTCTGAGAATACAAAGTAGGATTTAAAGAGCCAGTTTCACCTGCCTCCCAAGGGATATAAAACCCATATGTGTCAGGGGGGGAGAGTTTTCTATGTTTTAATAACATGAGGGCAATATAGTAATCTTTTGTCCTGATCTGTACTAGCTTGGAGCAGAATTTCAAATCATTTGGACTTAAAACTTTCATTTAAATAAATTTCCTCACACAGTAGAAGCTGCAGGTTCTCTTAGTGTGCTGTAGACACAGATTATGTCCTGACACTATTATGTGTTAGGTAGAAACCATAAATAATGTTAGGAAATTGATAGAGTAGAATGATTTGACTAAATGACAGGTGAGTCCCCACTTTCCCTAAAAGCTCTCTGATACTGAATGATGTGAAAGCACTCTTACAGCTTATGGCAAATAAATGGTTTATTTCCCCAGTGAACAAAAATGGAAAAGTGTTCATGAAAGTTCTACTGTAGCCACAATACTTCACACAAGTTGTGGAACAAGGTGTAGCTCTTTATCTAAAATACTTTTGAAGTTTAAAACGCAAACCAAATGAACTCTTCATTCCATTCAAGGACATTTTAGGACAGGGTGAGTCAGTCTTGACTCACATCAGAGTGAAGGTATACCACAGGGACATGTTACCTTAAGATTTGTAAAATATTTATCTTTGGTTTTTCTGAAACAATAAAGATCCAAATAAATAAGTAAGCCTGGGAAATAGCCACAGATGGAGAAATAATTTCTGCAAAGTCTGTTTTGCAGGTATATTCATTACCAGGCTTGTTTGATATCTCTGCTATGTTTAGACATGTTTCTGGTTATCCCTGGGGACAAAGAAGCACTAGAGAAACGGTAACACATTGTTTGGAAAAAAACAAGCCTATTCGCAGCTCTCTCAGTGCTCAGCAATTCAGAATATAGAACAGCCCTGGAGAATTTTCTTTTTCTATTTTCATTCACAAAGATGGAACATTACTATGAGGAAGATTTAGTCCTTTTGGAAATTTTAATCATCTTATTTCAGGGAATTATTTTCCCCATTGACTTAAAACAAGAATGCAATGGAAGATTACATAACATAGTTAGCTGTTCCTGCTGGTTTGTAACATGTCCATTTTGTAGATGTCAGGCTCTCTAAAATGTATGACCAAATGCATTTTTCCATTTGTTAGGCAGAAACTGAGTGCTGAACAAAAAGTATAGAGCCACTCGGGGTCTTAAAGTTTCTTATTATCAGTCATCCCTTCCTCCTTTCTTGCTGTGCTTGATCTAGCTCGTCTGTCTCAATTATTTCCCAAGTGAACTTGTCTTTTAAGAAATTCGTTTCTGCTCTCCCATGAGTGAGGCTGCCTATAAAATGCTTGATGCATAATCTGTACTTCACTGTTCACTTTGGGAAATGGTTGTCTTACACGAGCAGGCTGCCTCACCCAGGGAAAGATCAGTTGACATGTACCTCGTTGCGCCTTTGTTTACAATTGTGTTACACCGTGACTGTCAGTGGTGTACGTGCCCTTGACTGACCTCAACAATATTTACTAAATCTCAGGACACACAGCCCCAAACTAGTACACTGGTAAGCAAAGATTTAATATATGGATGATTAAATCTTAGTCTTAAGAAATAGCTTTGCTTTGTATTAACAATAACAAAAAAGGTACATTTCTGTTGTTGTTTTTTTTTTTTTGCACACATCTTGTTTTTTCGTGTTAGGTTGAGGTCACCATATTATCTCTACTGTATAAAGAGGAAACTGAAGCAAAAGCAGGCACGATTTGCTTGATTAGTTAGAAAACTGCTGAAAATAGAATTTAAGATTTCTGGATTTAATGTTCTCCCCACTACCTCATGGTTCAAGAGCAAGAATGAATTCGTGCACAATTTTATGGTTTGAACTAGGGAAAAGACTTGGCTGAAGATTTTCCTGCCAGACTCCTAAGATGAATGGGATTTCCAAGGTCACCTGGTCCAACCTCTCCATCCCCAGCCTCCCACCCACATTGCAACTCTCCCGACACAGCCATCCTGAGGACACTATCAGGTACAACAATGCATCTCACCAGTGTGGCCCCATGCCTCACAGACAAAGAGGGCTAAAAACAACAGACAACTCTGTCTCTTTAGACGTCAGATGAAGCTTCTCTATGACCCAGTGGTATAGTATTATGCAGTTAAAATCTGGGAGTCTGTGGGCACCTTTATTTACAAAACAAATGCCAGGTTGTTGCACACCTTGGCTAAACAACAATCATGATGACAAATTGCAGAGTCCCTTAGAAACGCACCTTGTGATACTAAGATATCGCTGCTTTACCATTTAGGAAACACAGAGCAGTTACTTCTGGCATCACACGTGGTGGATTATATAAAATACATCAACTGTTTGGGATTTTTCCATTTATTTGGTATGTTATGCATCAGAATGAGGATGTCAGGGCTTCATACCTAAGGATCCTTATTATGTAGGACGTATTGGCACAAGTCCTAAACTATTTAATCCAGGGAACTATTCACATTTTAAATATAGCAACTGAAAACAGTGATAAACTAATACTGGTCTAGGTACCAGGAGAAAAGAGAAAGTATTACCGAGGAGATGAACATTTTCCCAACAGTTTTTGTTGTTGTTGTTGTTTTGAGATCAGGAAATAAATAGCTTGGTTTTTAGTGTGGATAGACAATGCTGCAAACGTAACTATTTTCTTCCAGTGCATAAATGTACTTTATATGGAGGGGATCAGCCAGGAAATCACAATATGCTGGACTTTGCTTCCTGGTCAGATAATTAGAGGCCTGGGGTTGAAAACCCAGAGGAACTGAAGGATGAGACCCACAATACCAGAGGGAGAGGAGGCGTTAGCCAGTGAGAGGAAGGGTTCTTGAATTTATCATCCTAAAATGTTGCATGCCAGCTGGTGCAGCTGGAACCTTGCTGGTATATGAAACTATCCGCCTTTTTTCAGGATCCTTGAAGGGAGGATGTTTTTTACTGATTCTTTTTAAAACCAATATACTGAAATGCTATTGCTCTTTTCCATTTTAACTTTTCATTTCTACTTGAGTCTATGATCAACAAAGACAGCTAACTAAGTTCTTATATGAATGAATAAAATTTAAAAATAAGGTTAAGTCACTAGTTAAGTCAAAGCTAGCTAGCTGGCTAGATAGATAGATTTGGGATTCTTAAATATTCTTCAAGTGACATTTACATTTTTCCAGGACAAGATTTGTAATTAAAAGATGTAACATCTTTACACTGAATGCAATAAAAGGGAAGAGAGAGAGAAGGCAAGTGGTGCCGGGATGTCCCAAAGATCTTTTTAAAAGTACAATGAAAACACGTGGTAAAGACAAAGAAGGATTTTTTTTTTTTAACTATATAAAGTGAAACATGTAAGAATAGACTTTATTCCAAAGTTAAGTACCCAATGGAGTGTAGTCATAAGTAGTCACAACACGGTAGGAGACTTTGAAATGTCCAGTTATATTATAATCTAACAGCTAAGACATACTACATGGATCATGGGAAGGATGGCTCATGTTTAAGGAGCTGCCCTTCATGTAGAAGATAAAGGTACTAAGTCAGGGATAGCATGTCATACGTGTTTTTTAAGTGTTTGGAGTGAGATCTAACCTAATTCATCCCTTCCTATCAGCAAGTCAATATATCTTGATGATTTCAGAATTCAGACTCCAGAGCCAACATGCCTCAGTTCTGAATCTGGCTCTACAATTTACAGACTGTGTGACGCTGGATGAGATACTTAAACACACTGTAGCTCCACTTCCTCATCTATGAAATGAGAATAGCAATAAAATTTAACTTGTAGGGCTGTCGATAAGATTAAGGGAGATAATATATGCAAAGCAGTTAGAAATAGCCTGGCACACAGATGGCCCTCAATTAATGTTATCCACAATTACCATTTAAAAATTTTTTTAAAGTTAAGTTTTTAGCTTGCTTGGCCATGGCTATGACCACGAGAGCCAAGTGAACATAACTGGTCGCAAAGGAACTAAACTCATAAATTGATCTGATTTGATCAATGCTTCAGCAACTAAGCTAAGCATACAAACCAGGCCAGAGAATGTGCACAGTGCCTTCTGCCTACAGGGGTGCTTCTCAACTTGTTTGCCTCTGGGTCCCTTTCCACTCTGAAATATTATTCAGAATCCCAAAGAGCTTTTGACTAATAGGGTTATAACTTATACTACTGACCATATTAGAAGATAAAACTGAGAAACAAATGTTTACTAATTTTATTTTAAAAGGACACATCATTTCTTACCTGGTAACATAAAATATATACCTCATGAAAAGTACCTAGACTTTCCAAAACAAACCAGAAAGTGAGAAGACTGGTAGTGTTTTGCAGTTTTGCAAATCTCTTGAATGTCTGACAATAGAAGACAGATTCTTATATCTACCTCAGCATTCAATCTTTGGCCATGTGTTGTTTTGGTTAAAGTATGCAAATGAAATCTGGCTTCAAGGAAACAATGTAGTTAGAAAAGGAGGGACCTCATAGGTGCTCTTCTGGAAGGGTGCAGGGACACCGAGGGGTTCCTGCACCACACTTTGAGAATGGCTGGTCTACGGCTAAGTTGTCAAAGACTTACTTCATGGTACCAAGGACTACCACATCCTAACAGGATAATATAGGCAAGAGCCATGAATGAGCAGGGAGGCAAAGCCTAAATAAATGCAGTGCTGCTATTTTCACAAAGTACAGAGCAGGATCTCTTGAATCGCTGCCTATTTATTGCCTTTCGGCTACCTTACTTTACCCCTCTTCCTAGATAGGACCTTTCCAAGGGGCCACTGTCCACACACTCCAAATACTTTGATGCTACTACACTTTCTCAGTGGATAATACGGCCCTCAGAATGTCAACTTAACGTTCTTGGAAGTGACACGTGAGAAACAACACATCCTATTGCAAGTGGTGCCACCATATCAGAACGACAGCGTGAAAATTCTTTATAGAAACTTTGTCCTTGCGTAAGCGCAGCTCTAGATACCAATCCTGTATTCTGGGAAACTTCTGGACTGGAAAAACCAGTCTCATTTTGGTCACTAAGATGGAAAGTTAACTAGTTCACTTTTCTGTTTAAAATATTGAAATATCTAAGAAAATTGCCCTTATTATAAGACTAAATGGTGGCAAGAAGGTCAAACATTATTTTAAATCTAATTTATGAAAAATTTTTGGCTCCTTTTAATCTATGTAACTAATACCAAGTTTACTTTCAATTTAATTCAATATTCTTTTGAAGAGAAGCTACACTCTTCAGAGATGAAGAATTGTTTACAAAATTCTAACAAGTTATTTATTGAGCGTTTAATATGTGCCGGACTCTGAGGATCCAAAGATGAGTAAGACAGTCTGTTTAAAAAGTTACAGTGTTTTAAAAAAAAGTTACAGTGTTATTTAAAGTATAATTTATCTTTTTGATCTTAGTGCTTTCAAAATACAACAGAATAATCACTGAATTACAGAACCTTGCAAAACAAATAATATATCAGGGTGACGCTGAGTTAGAACATAATATAATCAAGACTTCAAGACTAAAGAAAACTGAAGCTTACCCAGATTTTACAAAGCAGGATTTAACATTATTGACTTTTCCTACTTTTTAAATGGTCCCATCACTCACTTGCCACTTGGCCAAAGAAAAATGGCATTAATTTCCCAGTATTATTCTCTGGAAATAAGTGTCTATCTTGAACATCTACATACATCTATGCCTTCATTTCATATAACAGTAAAAAGGGGCTGCTAAAACAAAACAGTTAAATTCTTTATAGATTTTTACGCTTAAAAAATGATTACTTAGTAATTGTATATGTGTCCCTGATATATTCTGAAATTTGTTATATAATCTAATAATATATTTATCAACAGTCTAATTAGATGGTATAGTTTAATTTTTATTACTAGCTTTTGCAATATATTCTGGGGACCATAATAAAAAGAAAATATAACAAATAAATATTTGTATTAGGATAAAAGAGTTGGCAAATGTATTTTGCTTTGTGACTAAAAAGGCCTTAACATTATAAAGAGAATGACTGTTTAAAAAGACATGACAGATTTTAAATTCTTGTGTTTAATAAATGTTGCTTAAACTTGGTTATTGCCCAAATTTATAACTGAGTAGTATCTGTGTATCATCACAGAAGAAAACAAATTTAATTGATAAGTCAATATCATACTTACTACATAACTAAACATTTTCAATTTGATATAAGAAACGATATAGTCTTACAGTAAAACGATAGGTTTTGTGATTCCTTTTTTGAGTTTGATTATATACATTTTCCTACTTGCCCCCAAATTCCTAAAGTGAAAATCATCAATAACAAAGTTAGGGATTCTCCTAATAGATAAATATGTATTTATTAATGGATTACTGAAAACCAGATATACGAAATAGAACACAACCAAGTTGGAAGATAGAAAATCAAATAATACCAACAATTTCCATAAAGTACCTTTATAGGATTTAAAAATAATTCACAGCTATTGAAAGATCTTATCATTAACTGCTTCTAAAATGTACAATAAAATTGTATTAAATTTGAGCTTTGCTCAATATTAGAATCGAGATTTTTGTTTTTTGGCCATGAGCATTCTTTAAAAGTTAAAGTTTAAGAGTTAATTTTTCATCAATCATTTATGGCAAAATTAGTTTTTCCATAAAGGCTTGATTATTAGCAACCCATGAGAACTTCTAAAATTGGCAAATGTACACATATATCTACATTTTTAAAAGTTTTGTGCTGCAAATGTTTCACAATAAGAAGTTGTAAAATCACTGGGAGTTTCTCCTAAAACACGACTAAGCAATCTTGTAGAAAATCTCTAAATAGTACTACAGAAACTACAAGCCAAACAGAAGGAGCAAGAGGTATTAAAGATCATTTGGAAAAAATGTAATTATCTACTATACCCTTTTTGCAAGAATTTGATCCATAGTTCAGCTCATGCAGATGAACTGTTCAGTCTTCAAGTCAGAGATGAAACCAGGAGATGAATAATTCTTATTCATTGTCCAACTAAGCCCAGTCCAGCAAGAGTACATGCTACTCTATTGTGACGGGACTTCTGTGTGATCTCTATCAGGTCAGTACCCTTCCAGAGTCCCTGCTTCGGGCAGGATAATTTCAAATTCAGCCTGTCATTTTATTACACGTGTCTTTCAACAGCATGCCCACCGAAACAGAAAATGCTGCACATATGGGCTGAGATCAAATGCTTTTACCATTCAGTTGATATATTCTGATACGAGGCAGAAAAAAAGATGGTCTGCTTTTATTCATTTTTTTCCTTTCAGATCTCAGATCTTGGTTTTTAAAATTAACTTATTAATTAATTCACTAAAGGCCAAAGTTTTTCAGGTACATGCTTTAAGATTTGTTATATTTGCACTTGGCTCAAAACTTCCTTGCAATTAATATTCCTCAAAGCCAAGTCTCACTAGGTAATCAGTAAATGTCATTATGATTATATGTAAAGTTTTCAGTTTCACAGCTAATGGAACAGAATGCATATCGAAAATTCAACCTTCAATATAGCTCATAATTTTTGACGGGTGAGTTGATTATTTTATAAAATTTTTTTATTGGAGCATAATTGCTTTACAATGTTGTGTTAGTTTCTGCTGTCAAACGAAGTGAATCACCTTTATGTATACATATATACCCCTCCCTCTTGGATCTCACTCCACCCCCCCACTCCCCCCATCTAGGTCATCACAGAGCACCGAGCTGAGACTCCTTTGCTATACAGCAGGTTCCCACTAGCTATTTTACACATGGTAGTGTATATACGTCAATCCTAATCTCTCAATTCATTCCACCCTCCCCTTCCCCCTCTGTGTCCACCCGTCCATTCTCTATGTCTGTGTCTCTCTTCTGCCCTGCAAATAGGTTCATCTGTACCACTTATGTAGATTCCACATATATGAGGAGCTGATTATTTTTAGAGTGACATAACAGGATTTTTAGGACTCATCTGCCAATAGGCTTATATTACTAGTAAATTACAATTGATGCCAGGAATGCATGAACAACATTTATATCTTTATTCTGAATCTCAGTGTTTAATCTAGAAAGGCCTTTCTCTGAGGCACACAGAATGTTTGCAAAGTCTCCCTCAAATTAAAATCTCATAAACGTCTACTCTGGAATACAGTGACATTCCATAAAGATCATAAAAGAATACTCTTTGCTAAAAGATTAATCTATCTTCAAGAATACCAAGATTCAAACTGAATCCATTTAAAATAATGTTCGAAGTTGGGAGAGACTTCTCTGAATTGCTTTTTGTAGCACTAAGAAATGACAGTTCTTTTCTCAAAACCATTAGCATGTCTGTCTACCTGAGGTTGGATCTAGCACCAATGTCCTCATTTTCATGATTTCTTCTTCTAGTCATTATAAGTATTTTATACAAAATGCTCATCTTATGCTCAGGATTTAATATATTGTATTAATAGCAAATACTTCTCCCTTCTATTCATAGTACATGTGTATTCTCATGGTTAAACTGGCACTAACTGAAAAGACACAGGTAGAAGCAAGAGATCACATGAAATCTTGAACTCTGCCATAATCTAAAAAGAATTTTGTGAATCCCTCAGAATCAAGTACGTCAAAATTTTATAAACATACACCAAATAGTAACCCCCTTTTCCCATACAGTATCCCGTAAGGGGAAATGGCTTGCTATGCTAATTCTTTAAAATTAAATGAGATGACTTAATTTATACCTATGGGCAATTCTATTAAAAAACAGTAAAATTACATTTCCAACCTCCAAATGACATCCTCCATCTACTACTTACATAAGTTTCAAAAACAGATTTTAACTCCATAATGTTTCTCCCCCAACTGTAAAAGACCATCCTTCCCCTTGTAATTAATACACCAGAAAAGGCTGAGTGTCAAAGCTCTCAGATTTCTCTTGAGAAAAGTCTGACAATTTAAACTTTTTTACATTCTTGGGTCCACTAGGCCCCTCCTGCACCCCGAATCGCCCACCAGCTTTTTTGCATTTCAATAAGCATCCTCTTAAGACGGACCTGAGCTGAGCACACTCCAAATTATATCAGAGGGAAAACATACCTAGAATCCAGACCCCAGCAAAACAAAAAGAAAGGACAGCCCATCGTCCCACACACATGGAACTCGGGCAATCCGTCGTGCAGAGAGGCAGGCTTCCTTCCTATCTGCCAACAAACATTTTGTAAAAGGCACAACCATTCAGGCCAAAACGGCAGTTCTGTAAAGAGAATGCATTTCATTCGGCAACCGTATATGCTTACTTGTTCTGGGAAGCTCTCTCCCTCTTCCACTGTCATTCTCTGTGGCCAAGTATGAAACCTGATAACTCAATTAGTTAACACTTTGGACAGAGCATCACATCTAAAAATATCCGCCTTGGGAAAGGTAAAGATTTCCCCTACCTCCTAGTGAGGAGGTCGGAGCTGGTCAGAATGTTCTGAACTATTGCAAGGAAGGGTGGGCGGAGGGGAGGATGGACGACGTCTTGGTCCTTACAAACAATCTAGTACCTCCCAGCATTCCTCACGGACTTACCATATCTGTGGCTTCCAGTCAAGCTGCGTGTATTTAGTCATGATATGGGGATACCGAAAATAGCAGGGCAATCAGCTGGGAGTGTACCCTGGCTGCTGGGAATCACTCATGAAACCAGCTTTTGTCATTCCGCTTATCAGCACTTTCCTCTGTAGGCAGGCTACTCTGACATTCCTTCTAAAGACAATACCACCATTTTATCCTCCTCTGGGATTCACTCAGGCCTGTCCTTTACTACTGGGCTTTTTAAACTTGTCATTTCTTTTGCTGCATTAGCTTCACTATTGAATATATGGATGAGTGTGTATACACACACTCACACACACACACACACACACACAAACACACACACACAGTGAAAGCATACTGTACTGCCAAGGACAGTTATCTTACAAATGTAATTATTTCCTTCTGCCTAAGGACAAATATAATAGATGATCTTTTAAAAAATATAGCACTCTACAAAGCTCATGTGTATCATCAGGAAAAAAAAATACTGCTGTACACCTGAAACTAACACGACATTTTAAATCAACTATACTCCAGTAAAAAGAAAATGAAAAAAATACTCATTGAATGCTTCTGGTCAATTTTCTTCAATTGAGGTGTGTTTTTTTTTTTTTTAAATAAATGAATTTTCAGATTTGGGGCACATAATACTTAGGCAACTTTTTACTAGTCTTACCCTTGAGCTCAGGAGTCAAAGCCCTAAAAAACCATCATCCTAAGAACTTGCATTTATGTTTTACTTAGAATCATTCTAATCAATGCGTCCCTCAAACCAGTCAGACTTGAAGGAAAAAGCCTCCATGGTGGACTGAATTCAATTTTGCGAAGGCCAGGGTATAAGTCTATTCATTCCCTGCCTGTTTATAGAGAGCCTACTATGTGTCAGACACTCCTCTAGGTGCTGGGGTGGTGTAGGCAGAGAAAGACAATGAGCAAAATAGAAAAACATCCCTGCCTTGATAAAGCTTATATATGAGCAGGGAGGGGGCAGACAGACTCTAAGTCATAAACGTAATAAACAAGCTATTGAATTTGATCAGCAGGACAGGTACTGTGGAAAAAAAGGGGGGTCATTGGTATGTGTTTAGGGAGTGGGTGTGTAAGCTTAATATTACTAATAATGATAAAATAATGTATACAGGGTAGGATTTTTATCTTGATAATATAATTATTAGTATAGTTGAATTATACTCTATAAAATTAATAACCACATGAAACTGCCAGTCTTGTAGGTCACATCCATGTACATACCAGCAATTTCATATGGTTTAGTCTAATAATAATATAATCATGGCCATCATTGTCATGATCATTTAATAGTAATTAAGGACTCTGCAGGCAAGGCACTATGTTAATTTCTTACAGATCACTACACCGCAAAGCACTCTTTCTCTCTACAATGAGTGAGACACTAGAGTTCAGAGAGGTTAAGGAACTTGCCAAGGACGCCAGCTAGCAAGTAGCCAGGATTTGCATCTAATTCTATAGTATTCTAAAGGGAAGGTCACATACCGGCAGAAAATAGCAAATGCATGTTTTCTTGGCCCTCAGTGTGTTTTAAAAATATTTTCAGCTGTCAACACTTAAAAATTGAGATGTTTCACATCAAAATGTAGAGTTCCTGTTTAGAAAAGTAAATAATGCCAGGATCTGGAAAGTCTGAGCGCACATTTCTGCTGGGCCGCGTCTCTACATTTGAGTGATGGCTTCGCGCCTCTGCCCAAAGGACTCCCTGCAGTCTGACCACGGTTTGCTTCACTCCTTGACTTTAGAGGCCTGGCTGCCCAGAGGCACATCGAGGTGGGCCTCTGTTCTAAAGCCTGTGCTTCTGACCATAGCGCTAGTGATTCCCAAGGGAGTGCGTCATCCCAGAAGGGCTCAGGGCCCCCAAGAGGGGCACGACCCCCTTGGGAGGGTCAGGGGTCAGGCGCTGCTCTGAAATGCCTGGGGGAACCTGCTGTCTGCACAACTCTGTCGTCCCCCCTTTCCCACATCCAATCACTTGTCCCGTCACCCCACGGGAAGTGAGCACCTGACGCGCGCTAGAAACGACGCTTTGGCAGAGAAAACCAGGAAAACCCTCACTGGCTCTGTGCCTCCTTCTGGACTGACACACAGGGAGGCAGAGTCAGAGTCAGCCCTGGAACATCGCAGGTCTGATCCTCCTGCTGTAGACCCGAGGTGGGTGGGAGACAGGGCCGGGAAGGGGAAAGGTCCCTCACCCTCCCCAGGCCAGGTGTTACCCGATTGAGGACGAACTGTTCTTCTGTCAAACTCTAGGCTGCATCCCCAAGCCCTGCTCTTTCCTCTGGAGCTGCAGGCTTCCTTCCAATGATACTGTGTTTCTCTCCTCTTTGAAGCCACCCTTGATGTCTGTGTTAATACGCCTGGTTTATCAGAATGCTGGGGGCCTGGGAGTGCAGGTCTGTGGATCTGCCCCTGGGATACTATAGGCCATCCCTCACGTTCACAATGAAAATCAGAGAGCAAGACTTCCGGCTCCAGACTTAATCTCCTGTCTTCAGTGAGAAGACAGAACAGTTGGCTATCATCTCCCAAATACTCAAAAGTGTTACTGAGTTATCCCCGCCCCCACCCCCCACCCCTCCGGTCTTCTCATCCCTAGGGATAAATAATCCCAACCGATTCAACCTTTCCGTGGAGCTCTTCAGAGAACAACGCTCTATAATTACACCAAATAAGAAGAGTAATAATTCCCATAATTGTCTCTTTCAACCCACCCCCTGGCCAGGACATGTTGTTTCCCCTGCGATCATGGATCATTTCCCAGGTACCGTAGCTGCAAAAGGAGAAGCAAAGACAGAAGGTAACTTCCCCGAACAGTGAGCATGGGCTGATGTGGGAGGCTGGTGGAGCCTGAACTGGGAGGCTGGTGGGTCTACATTAAAAACTAAATGTTCCCAACCCCCCCCCCCAAAAAAAAAACCCTAAATGTTCCATAATGAGATACGATTGTCACATTTTCTACCATTTTCTGAAATCAACTGCATACTACCTCAACGAAACCCAATCGTTAAAAATATCTTTCTCACAAAAGATAAAGAGTAGAGTGAACCACACAACCGTGGAGTTCATTTACTCAAAACGCATCATTTGAAAGATGAAGAAATGGAAGGCCAAGGGGTTCCATGAGGGTACACTGTGAATCGATGCTATTGCTGTGCCTAGAATTCATAATGGAGTCCTTCAACAAGCACCAGGACGTAGGGTTTTTACCGAGTGATTTAATGTACAAAATGGGATTCAACTTGTGATGTTTTTAGGGACACGGATACTGCTCATGAGGAACGATGCTCCCGAGGAATAATGATACCTGCATCCTTCAGGTATTCATCATTTGGAGGCTCAGACGAAAGGGCAGAAACTTGCATCAGGCTGTGTAAGGCAAGCAAAGTCTGGAGATACTTTTCTACATGGATCTGTGAAGTACAGAGCATCTTAGAAGTTATGGCCTTTTCCATCAATCCAGGCTCCCCTCTAGGAACCAAGGATCCAGGGTCCACTCGTGTCAAGCCACTCTGAATCGTGAGTCACCCAGCTGGGTCTGGCAGGGGAAGTTTTGTCTGCGAGCGAGCAGAGGATGGGGGCGGGGCCGGCGGAGCGCTGGGGGCGGGGGTGCTGCTCATTCCGTGCGTGAGACCCTCCACTCACTTCTCTGGCCCTGCCTGCAGGCTGTGGGTGCTCTGTGCTATCTGGGTCTGCATGTCACCAAGCCCCCAATCAGGGGCTCCTCTGTGTGTTCCCAACGGACATTTCAGGAAGGTGAGAGGAGGCAGGGCAGAACTGGGGAGAGGTCGGTAGCATCCGCAGAGCTAGTGGGTTTCGGGGATAATCCCCAAGGTCAGAAACCATTACAAAGAAGAGGAAGAGGGGTTTTGTGCCTGTGCTGAAATCATTCCTGAAATCCCGCAGCTCCACAAATCCTTTCCAGACCCAGAAGGCAAACGTCTGCAGAGCTGCCCCTCCCTCATCCTGTCCATTCTAGACATGGGCCTCCCACATCCCGGCTTTTTCATTGGGAAGGTCGGTTTGTCCAGAGATGTCGCTAGTATCTAGGTCAGCGGGTCTCTGAACTATGACCTGAGGGCCCAAACTGACCCTGTTTCTTGCTGCCTGTGAACTATAACTGGCTTTTACATTTTTACACGGCGGAAGTAAATTAGATGAATAACACTATTCTGTGACACGTGGAAATAATATGCAATGCAAATTTCCGTGTTCACAGATAAAGTTCTGTTGAAACTTGTGGGAGGCTGTATGGCCAACAAAACCTAAAACACATACTTTCTGCCTCCTTTCAGAGAACACTGGCTAACCCCTGATCTACCTCCAGGGGATTGGAGGTTGCATCCCTATGACACCTTTTGGAAAGGCAGGGGAGTGTCCTGAATACCTAGGATGCCGTCTGGTCGTTGAGGTTGAAAAAAACGACAGAAACGCCACAAAACCCCAGTAGGATGCATTCACCCACTAGCTTTATGTGTCAGAAAACATCACTGTCTTTTCATGCAATAATTTAAAGTATTAATATACTCTCTATCCTCTCTTTGTGCGTCACACACAAAATGTTGAGCATTAGGACCTAGATCCTATGTAATTTCCTCTGTCCAACATTCAGACAAAACATAAAATGTGTTTTGAAAGGAGAACAAAACGATGCCAGTATTGACATCACTGACGTGACTCT
Organism: Kogia breviceps; assembly: GCF_026419965.1. Taxonomy (NCBI): domain Eukaryota; kingdom Metazoa; phylum Chordata; class Mammalia; order Artiodactyla; family Physeteridae; genus Kogia; species Kogia breviceps. The sequence continues at coordinate 73,204,212 of NC_081311.1, read as the reverse complement.
TGATAACTTGTAGAGTAACAAAGTGTGTTCTCTCTTCTCCTTGTTTTCCCCCTTCTTTCCAGTTGAGACCATGACACGGGCACTATTCACAGGAACACATGGAAAAAGCAGCTCACTGAGCTTCTAGGAGGGCCAATGATCTAATCTACAAGGCAGCTTTTAAAGAGCAGAGGAATCTGGTTGGCCATATTCAGTATTTTTCAGATCTTCATCAGGGCATATTCTACTCTCCTTTATCAGCAGCAAAACACACAAGATGAAGGATAAAAGAAAAGTTTAGGGATTCAGATGGGACAGGAGCCCCTTGACTTTGGAAGGAGACTGGTTTGGGATGGCTCCTGTGGGAACCATGGGGGAGGGTGGAGAAAGGAAGCCCAGTGGTCAGGAAGGAGACACGCCCCTCCCCTACCTCTCCATCCCCAGGGCCCCAAGCCCTCACCATCCAAAATCCAAAATGCAGTGAAGTGTCATCTAGGCGGGAACACACGACAGCTATCTCACAGGTTACTGTTATGAAAACAACCGATTCTAAGGGGAAAATGACCAATTCATCAAACCCTCAGGAGGCTTGGTTTATCCCCAACAGAAAGTAGCCACAAACTCCTCTTGCACTGGACACATTTTCCTTCAGGCGCCGCTCCCCCACTTGCACAGCTTCCTACTCTTATCCATACATTCCCCTACTCCCCAAGCCCCACTACCACACTCCCTTAACATCTTGTATTCCGGGAGAAATGAAATGGATGGACTCAACAGAGCTTCTCTCTTCTTCCTTCCTTTGTATGCAAACGAGGCCATATGCATACAAAGATACAAGAGAACAAATGACATGTGGTAACAACCTATGTTGTCTTCAGCACTTCATATATGTGTGATCGCAATACCTGCACACTTTACTGCTAACAGATTATAAAAGGTGCCTCCACTAATGAAGAGGGAACACTGGTTTTTATGAGCCCACATCCCACGTAGAAAGCCAGGTTATTTCTGGACTACCAAAGCTGTGTTCAGGGTAGCCTGAAGAAACAGAATGGCAAGATAGCTATTCGTGATTTCATAGGCTCTTCAATATATAAAGACAAAGCATGCAAAATTCAGAACAGATTATGAAATGATCACTCCCCCCAGCTCCAAGGGGCTCCACTGAAGGTACATATTCTCAGATGAAACTATGTTTCTATGGTTGTGCATGATCAGGGCTTGGGAGTCTGAAAGCGTGATGAAATCTGCGGGTCCGACTGGCTTAAGAACAACACCTTTAGAGATGATCAACTTACAGTTGTGCATTCTCAGCACTGACACATTACTCTAGGCGGGTGTCCAGAAAACGTGACACGCATACACATTTCCGAAGGTGAACCGGAAGGCTGGAATAACATACTCTGTTTAACACTTGTGAGTAAAGGAAAAACACCTGCAGAAATATACCAACCGTTTAAAATTTCTCTCTATTTAAACCATCAGAAAGGAAGAAACCAAAGGTAAGAAAGAGAGGAATTGGACTTAGGTGCACAAAATCAACCAAGCATATAGTTTTCTAAATTGTGTTTTATCATGCAGAAATCAGTGTACACAGTTTCTTTAAATATCTTATGGCATAGGGTTAAAATGTGCACGCGCACGTGCGTGTGCATATAAAATGACCTAGGTTTCCAGGAATCTTCTAATGGTTCTTCAGCTCTAATTGCAATGCTCTCATTCTGACTTATGGCTGACAGATATTCATCCACAAGTGCAATGAAGAAATTAAGATCCTTGCTCCAGACACTGCCTTTGTTACAAATACACACACATATATTATATGAGATACAGTAAATGTGGATAATTCTTTGACAAAAGCTGGTTGTCTTTTTTCTATTTTTGGACGCACCGCACAGCATTTGGGATCTTAGTTCCCTGACCAGGGATCGAACCCATGTCTCCTGCACTGGACTCATGGAGCCTTAACTGCTGGACCAGCAGGGACGTCCCTGGTTGTCTTTTATAAATGGAACACTAACTATTAATCCAGAAAATTATTCCTTAGAAAAAAAATTATGCATGATTTGGATAGATTAAGGAAAAGAGTAAATAAAAGTTTAATAGGAGGAACTAAAAATGCACTTATCAACATAAATTGAGGAGCCGTAACAATTTTTTTAACATCTTTATTGGAGTATAATTGCTTTACAATGAATGGTGTGTTAGTTTCTGCTGTACAACAAAGTGAAACAGCTATACATATACATATATCCCCATATCTCCTCCCTCTTGCGTCTCCCTCCCTCTCACCCTCCCTATCCCACCCTCTAGGTGGTCACAAAGCACTGAGCTAATCTCCCTGTGCTATGTGGCTGCTTCCCACTAGCTATTGATTTTACACTTGGTAGTGTATATATGTCATTGTTACTTGCTCACTTCATCCCAGCTTACCCTTAGGAGCCGAAACAATTTAATAAGTCACTGTGACTTATTAAGAAGCAAGTCTGGACTCGGCAGCTCTGATGCCTTCTCCAAACAGACTGCAGTTGGACAGCTATCAAGATGAGCCCCAGATTCTGACACAAGCAACTCCAATGTCTAAAATGTGTAGAAACGATAGAACAATGAAAGCTATTTCCTTTTTACTGAAAGTACATTTTCCCCAGAAATTCAACAAGGGGAAAACTAAATACTAAATATCTTCACACATCATTCCTCTCTGCACTGTCCTTTTCCTCAAGTCTGGTACTGAAAAGGTCAAGTGGAACAAGTCACATGATGGCCCGCTGCTGAGCAGAAAGGACTGGCGTCTGTCATGTGTTGTGTTCTAAGGGGTGAGAACACTTGATGACTCCAGCCCACATTCCGAACCATTTTTCAACTCTCCCAGGCAGCAGGGCACGAGGGGGTGGGGGTGGGGGAAGCAGCAGTCAGTTATCAGAGAAGGACAAAGACCTCCTCCTTTCCTCAAAGTGCCAGACTCAGGGGAGAAAGGCCATCTTGGGGTGATGGCTGTTCAACTACAAAGACTTGTGTTAAGGTCCCTGCTTCTTTATCTCCTAAAACAGATGGAGGTCTGCTGGCCACTGGCTCCAAAGCAACACGCAGTCAAAACAGCACATGGATAAACTAGGAAGAAAGGGAAGATCGTATGTACTCATTTGGGTACTGTTGAAACAGCACCTGGACAAGAATGTCCCCCTGCAAACCTCCTAGGCTATGAGATGTACCCCATAGTGAATATTTGTAAATCAAACCACACTGAACTGTAACTCCCCTTTGCTACACTAAAGGATAAGTTCTTCATATTCAGTCAATTAACTAAATATTAACTAAGGAACTGGGTACTACAGAGGACCAAAAAAAGACAGATTTAGTCCTCTTCCCTTCTTTAAGGAAATTAGACTCTAATTGAGGGAAAAGAAAGCTTATTTGCATAAAATAATTTTAAAACAATCTATATATAAACAAATTATCTGAGATCACTTATTATCTCTACACTCTCACCCCACCCACCCTGAATTTACGCTGAGGCTGCACAGGTTTCTTCTTCTTTTCTTTTTTATTTGGCTGCGTTGCGTCTTTGCTGCTGTGCATGGACTTTTCTCTAGTTGCAGCGAGCGGGGTTTACTCTTCGTTGCCATGCACAGGCTTCTCATTGCGGTCGCTTCTCTTGTTGCAGAGCACGGGCTCCAGGCACGCGGGCTTCAGTAGTTGTAGCGTGCGGGCTCAGTAATTGTGGCTCGAGAGCTCTTGAGCGCAGGCTCAGTAGTTGTGGTGCATGGGCTTAGTTGCTCCGTGGCATGTGGGATTTTCCCGGCCCAGGGCTCGAACCCGTGTCCCCTGCACTGGCAGGTGGATACTTAACCACTGTACCACCAGGGAAATCCCACAGGCTTCTTTCACATCCTTCCAAATGCTAATTTTATTCCTGCCCCAGGGCCTTAGCACTTGCTGTTTTCTACACCTAGAATGCTCCTTTCCCCTAGATCTTCCAGGGCTGCTAGTTCCTTCTTATCAATGAGGCCAAAGAATAAATAGCATTTCCTCAGATGGGCCTTTCCTGGCCCTCAATCTAAAGTAGCCCTAATATAACTACCCTGATACCATTATTTTCTATGTAGCACTATTTGATAAAGTTTTCATTTATTAGTTCACAGTTTGTTTCTTCCTTCCCACCCAACCCTCACAGAATTTTAGTTTGTGAAAGCAGGGCCTTGTCTGTCTTGTTCACTGATAGAACAAGATCAAGAATGTAGCAGATGCTCAATAAATACTTGTAAAAGAATGAGAACAACCAGAGTTCAGAGATCGTAGGCAGGAATAAAAGACAGGCTTGAACTGTCTTTTGAGGGCGATTACAATTGCTAAAGGAAGATGAGCATATCCTAGCTGAAGGGAAAAATCAAGCAGAGTGAGTTCTGGAAGTATCCTCCATGGGGACAGACTCAGCGAAGCAGGAGAGGGATGGTAACAATTACTGAGCCCTTATTCTGAGCCTGGCATTGGGCTGAGTGCCCTGTATTTCAGAGTTGGAAAGAACAGAAATCTCTTTATACACATAAGGAAGCTGAAAGGATGGTGCCTGGCACAGGGCTTGGCACAGAGAAAGCCCTCAATGTCTGTTAAATGTTGAAAGCATCTATTCCCTATATTACTAGTGGCTCAGAAACGTAGGCGTGTTGGATGCTTTGTTCCTGCAATAAAGAGGGCCTGTATAGGCAAGGTGGGCCCAGTCCCATTACATTCTGACCTTGTCATGTCATAGCTATTTGATTGTGATCTCCAAGTGGCAAACACTGAATCTTAGATCCCGAAGGAGCCTCACAGACAACGGAACCCAATTTCCCCCATAAGAAATCCTTACACGGTTAATGACTTGTCCAAAGTCATTAGTGCTCGTTAGTGGGTTCCACATTTTCCTTCATTAAAAACCTCATTAAGGCTCTAACATTAAAAAAAATATATTCTAATTATTGCCAACATTCAAAAATAAAGCCATTTCTCAGAAAAAGCCAGATATCTGCCTCTTCTTAAAAAATCAGATGCTTTGGCAAAACCAGCCCTTCATTTCCATGTGGCAATGATTAATTGCAGTTGAGCCAAAGCTATGACCTTTAGCTGGGAAATTGCTCTGCAGTTTGCTCCAGTGCCTTGGCCTGGCCTCACTAGACAGTAGACTTCGCATCTCCGGGGTTGAAAGCCATCAACGAGGCCCAACTGAGAGCAGCTGCATCCTCCCAAGGGTACAGAACACACATGGCGGGGCTCTTGCCAGGAACATTGGACTTGGTAGCGGTTCACCTCCAGGGAAGGTGCTCCATTCCCCTTTGCACCTCTTTTAATGATCACAGTACCCAAGACCTGAACCGAGCATGCCCAGTGTGGAAACGGCTCTCACTGCAGGGCCGGGAGGTTGACAGGAGATGCGGTTTTGTTAGATTCAACACACAATTGGAGAAATATCCTCCAGAGATTTTGGAGTTCCTAAGTTACAGGAAGCCAGTGACTTTTGAGTAATATGTGAGTCATAGGAAAAGGAATAAGCACTTTTCTTGTAAAAACTGTATGAACATAATACCCTAAAACAGAGTCAAGATTGAAAGAATGAGCGCTTCACTTGACTCAGGTGGATAATGTCCTTTTCAGAGAGAAGGGAAAAGTGCTGACTTCACTGTATCATTAGTTATCTTTCCTGCAGGAAATGGTAAGCTGGGATATATAAGTTTTCTCTTACCGTCCTATGCTTATCTCTCCACCTGTCCTCTGGGGCCATTCATTTCTCCTTGAACTTCTTTAACCATCAATCACTTGATTTTCTTGAATCTTCAATTTGCCCTTGGCTCTCCACATGCAACTCAGCACCTCCATAAAATATTCCTTCCTCTGGTTTCAAACCATGCTCATTAAACTCAGCTAACATGACATGTTCCATATTTACAGAAATAGTTCTGCAAGAAGTTTCAAATGAACCAAAGAATAAATAGTTCAACAGATGACACTGTAAGAAGTTTATAAATCACTTCTAATTTTGATCACAGCATCTCAGATGTTACCTTGTCAGAGATGACTATGGTAGACATTTTAGCTAAAAATAGTATCTCCAGCCCTCCCCACTCATTACTCTAGCCTTACTTTTCTTATTGGCTCTTATCTCTATATGAATTAATATATATCTCTATTACTTTATTGTCTATCGCCCTGCTAGAGTTTAAGCTTCTCCAGGACAGGAGGTTGTTGTGTTAACACGGTTGGTTAACACAGTATCCCTCATATCTAGAACAGTGCCTAATAGTCAGTACATAATTTTTTAGTGCTTGAATAAATAACAGTTACTTCAGTGGAGAGTCTGATTAGAAGAATACTTTGAGAGAATCAAGTTTAAAAGTCAAAATTTTTCAATTACATAGATTGCATCAAATGATATCACTGATGAACACAGATGCAAAAATCCTCAACAAAATAATAGCAAACTAATCCAACAGTACATTAAAAGGATCATACATCATGACCAAGTGGGATTTATCCCAGGGATGGAAGGATTTTTCAACATATGCAAATCAATCAATGTGATACACCACATTAACATAATGAAGAATGAAAACCATATGATCATCTAAATAGATGGAGAAAAATGCTTTTGATAAAATTCAACATCCATTTATGATAAAAACTCTCCAGAAAATGGGCAAAGAGGGGACCAACCTCAAGATAATAAAGGCCATATGTGACAAACCCACAGCTAATATCATGTTTAATGGTGAAAAGCTAAAAGCATTTCTTCTAAGATCAGGAACAAGACAAGGATGCCCACTCTTACCACTTTTATTCAACATAGTTTTGCAAGTCCTAGCCACAGCAATCAGAGAAGAAAAACAAATAAAAGGAATCCAAATTGGAAAGGAAGAAGTAAAACTGTCAATGTTTGCAGATGACATGATACTATGCAGAGAAAATCCTAAAGATACCACCAGAAAACTATTGGATCTCATCAATGAATTTGGTAAAATTACAGGATACAAAATTAATATAGAGAAATCTGTTGCATTTCTATACACTAACAATGAAACATCAGAAAGAGAAATTAAGGAAATAATCCCATTTGCCATCTCATCGAAAAGAATAAAATACCTAGGAGTAAACCTACCTAAGGAGGCAAAAGACCTGTCCTCCAAAAACTGTAAGACACTGATGAAAGAAATTGAAGACCACATAAACAGATGGAAAGATATACCATGTCCTTGACCATACTCCCCAAGGCAATCTACAGATTCAATGTAATCCCTGTCAGATTACCAATGGCATTTCTTACAGAACTGTAACAATAAATTTGTATGGAAACACAAAACCCTGAATAGCCAAAACAATTGAGAAAGGAAACAGAGCTGGAGGAATCACGCTCCCTGACTATACTATAGTATAGTCAGACTATACTATGTATAGTGGAGCTTCAGACTACACTATGAAACTACAGTAATCAAAACAGTATGGTACTGGCACAAAAACAGACACATAGATCAATAGAACAGGACAGAAAGCCCCCAAATAAGCCCATACGCTTATGGTCAATTAGTCTAGGACAAAGAAGGCAAGAATATACTATGGAGAAAAGACAGTCTCTTCAAAAAGTGGTGCTGGGAAAACTGAATAGCTACATGTAAAAGAATGAAATTAGAACATTCTCTAACACCATATACAAAAATAAACTCAAAATGGATTAAAGCCCTAATCATAAGACTGGATACTATAAAACTCCTAGAGGAAAACATAGGCAGGGCACTCTTTGACATAAATTGCAGCAATATCTTTTCTGGATCTGTCTCCTAGAGTAATGGAAACAAACAAAAAATAAACAAACGGGATCTAATTAAACTTAAAAGCCTTTGTGCTGCAAAGGAAACCATAAACAAAATGAAAGACAACCTACGGAATGCAGGAAACATTTGCAAATGATGTGACCGACAAGGGATTAATTTCCAAAATATACAAACAGCTCATACAACTCAATATCAAAAAAACAAACAACCCAATCAAAAAATGGGCAGAAGACCTAAATAGACATTTCTCCAAAGAAGACATACAGATGGCCAACAGGCACATGAAAAGATGCTCAACATCGCTAATTATTAGAGAAATGCAAATCAAAACCACAATGAGGTACCACCTCACACTGGTCAGAATGGCCATCATCAAAAAGTCTACAAATAATAAATACTGGAGAGGGTGCCTCCTACACTGTTGGTGGGAAAATAAATTGGTGCAGTCACTGTGGAGAACAGCATGGAGCTTCCTTAAAAAACTGAAAGTAGAGTTACCATATGATCCAGCAATCCCACTCATGGACATACATCTGGAGAAAACTAACTCAAAAAGATACATGCACCCCAATGTTCACAGCAGCACTATTTACAACAGCCAAGATACGGAAGCAACCTAAATGTCCATCGACAGATGAATGGATAAAGAAGATGTGGTATATATACAATGGAATATTACTTAGCCATAAAAAATAATAAAATAGTGCCATTTGCAGCAGCATGGATGGACCTAGAGATTAACATACAAAGTGAAATAAATCAAAGACAAATATCATATTATATCACTTATATGTGGAATCTAAAAAAATGATACAAATGAACTTATTTACAAAGCAGAAATAGACTCACAGACAGAAAACAAACTTATGGTTACCAAAGGGGAGTGGGGAAGACGGAGAAATTTGGAATTTGGGATTAACTACTATATATGAAATGGATAAACAATGAGAACCTGCTGTATAGCACAGGAACCTATATTCAATATCTTGCAATAACCTATAATGGAAACGAATCTGAAAAAGTATATATATACATATATACATATCTGAATCACTTTGCTGTACACCTGAAACACTGTAAATCAGCTATACTTCAATAAAAAATAAAAAAATTATATTATATAGCTTTCATCAAATGATACCCAGTTAATGTGATCAATATAATCAGAAATATGTAATGCTAGTGATATTAATTGAACATTTATGATATATTTCAGGCCCTGCAATAAGCATTGTGCATTCATCTTCCTATTAATTTTCATAATGCCATAAGAAGTCACTGTTACTCATTCTATAAGTGAATTGTGAAAGGTCTCTTTATTATTGTGTTCTACTGGAGAGAATATGCAGAGCAGTAACCCCAACAGAAGGGAACCAAATTAACCCTTCGAATAACAATTTTTCAATCGTGTTATGTAAATAGAGCCAAGTCTGGATCAGGCAAGAAATGTAAATGAGGACACAGTCCTGGGAATATGTGTCTTATGAGTAATACGTGACTCACCAGAAAAGGAATAAGCATATTTCTGTGGAGCAGCCCCATGAATATGAAACTGTAAAAGCACAATCAGGACTGAAAACATGAGCCTCACTTTCCTTGGATGAATAACATTTGATGCAGGAGCGCAGGGCACGTTGACAGAAGGCCCAGGCTGGTTTTACTGAGCCAAGAGTCAGCTGGCCCCGTTTATCATCATTCTCCCCTTAACTAGCATGTTCAGTATTTGTTTTAGGCGTTCCAACATGATATTACCAATGGATACTATGAGTTAAAAAGTGATAACTCAGAATGGTCCGATGGTTATATTTCAGGAGTATATGAACTCTCCCCAGCTTTCAAACTATGTGTTGAGGCTAATTCTGATGGAAATGTTAAAGAACAGCTTTTGAATTTCTAGTTTACTCAAGTCAGCACAGAAGATAGGATTTCCAGAGACCCAGGGCTCCCTCAGCAACAAAAGACTGCTGAAACCAGGGTTCCTATGTCGCAGCTTCTATGGAGAGAGACAGGGAGGACTTGCGAATTCCCCGAGTTTGGTGAGCCACGAGGCGGTGCTTATGAACTCGTGGAGTCTTCTAAGCTGCCATCAAGGCAGACTCTAGTGCAGCCTGGTACTTGACCCTATGAAAACTATTAACTGTTGGGAACAGAAACAGGATAAGAAAATCTAAGTAAAGTTATGATTCCTTAGCAAACTAGATGTCCTCATAAAAACAAAGTGGCTGTGAGTGTCATGGTTCAGTAGGTAAGTTCAAGGGCCAACTACTTGGCTTTAAAATGTGCTCTGCCCCTTCTTCGCTCTTAATCTTGAGCAAGTTACTCGGCCTTTTGTTTCTCAGTTTTCTTATTTTAAAAATGAGGATAATAATAGTTTTACTTCATAGGGCATTTACAAGGAATAAATAAGTTAATGTATGCAAATATATGTAACATACAAAGAGGTTATTTAATACATGTACAGTAGGTATTCAAAAATATTAGTTGTAATTACCTTATTAATGTTTATAAAAAGGAAGAGAAAATGCTTTTAAAAGTATCCTATTAAAAACAATATAGTTCTATGACCTCACTTTTATGTGGAATCTAAAAAACACAAACGAACAAACCTAAGCTCGCAGATAGAACAGACTGGTGGTTGCCAGAAGCTGGGGGTGGGGTGGGCAAAATGCGTGAAGGAGTCGAAAGGCACAAACTTCTAGTTATAAGATACGTAGGTCCCGGGGATGTAACGTACAGCATGGCGACTATAGTTAGTAATACTCTATTGTATATTAGAAAGCAGCTAGAAGGGTAGATTTTTTTTTTTTTTTTTTTTTTGTGGTACGCGGGCCTCTCACTGTCGTGGCCTCTCCTGTTGCGGAGCACAGGCTCCGGACGCGCAGGCTCAGCGGCCATGGCTCACGGGCCCAGCCGCTCCGCAGCACGTGGGATCTTCCCGGACCGGGGCACGAACCCGCGTCCCCTGCATCGGCAGGCGGACTCCCAACCACTGCGCCACCAGGGAAGCCCATAAGGGTAGATCTTAAAAGTTCTCATCACTTGAAAAAACAAATTCTGTAGCTATACATGGTGATGGATTTTAGCTAAACTTATTATGGTGATAATTTTGTAAATATCAACTCATATATTGTACACATAAAACTAATATAATGTTGCATGTGAAATATACCTCAACAAAAAAAGTCTGTATAAAAATAGAGACCAAGCATGAAAAAATCCCCAAACCTAATACATACAATCCTGTATCATATATATCCATGTCGCAGAGGTAGTTTATCCATCCATCCATCTCTCCACCTCCATGTATTATACGGATTTGCACATTAAAGGGGCACACTGCACGTGACAGGGGGCAGGGCAGGGCAGGGGCCGCCTTTCAAAACACTATCTCTTGATGCTAATAGTGATCGGATACTTAAATATCTGGTTTAGAAAATTACAAAATACTAATTTTGGAAGAAAACTTTCCTCAGCCTAAGAAACCCTGACAATTACCCCAAGTGCCCACGGCATTTAAGATCAGTGTGATCCTAAGTACAAAGCCATTTAATGACACCAAGTTCTCAAGAACACTTCATTCATCAGCAACGCAGCCTCACAGAGCCTTGTCCCATTCTCGCTAACTCACTGCGGAAGAGTGGTGAGCTCGTGTTCTTATTACAAACGATTACTGACTTCTTCAAAGTATTGCCAGATTATATAGTAAATTAAACTTTAAAAACACTATACAAAGACTGTTATATTAGTTATGTATTTGCAGAAGGATGCTTACAGTTTCCAAGGTTGTGTTACATGTATTATTTCATTTGACCATCACTAGTACTTGAGATATGAGGTACCCTGAGCGGGTCCTATAACCCCCCTTTAATAGACCAGGAAACCAATGCTCAGTTTAACAGCCTTTCCCCAAATCAGGTGGCTGGATGGGATCTGGGTGGACTAGAATTTGGACTAGAACTAGGTCTTTTAATTTCTAACATGTTTACATAGGTTAGGCATATCAACACAGCCTCCCTTCATTGGAATGGAAACAAAACAATGCAAAAATGCCAGACTGCGGAAAAACAAATGGATGGCACTGTAGAATCTGTTACAGTGAAATATGTCTTCTATTTTGTATATTAATATGTATTTTAATATATATTTTGGGTAAGCTTCCAGCTTGCTCTAAAGCACTTTCACGTATTCATTTCTTTTCATCATGTATTAGACAATCATTAACCAGGCATCAGGAACCACGCTCGGGGCTGGGCTATACAGTGAATGAGGCCTTGCTTCCAAGGAGCTTACATCCTTGGCGGGTATATGTATTCCACCCAGTTAATGGGCAAAGTCTTTGGAGATAACAGCTATGCTATGAAGAAATCTTTCTCTATTTGGCTACAAAAAGCCATTATGTTCAGATTTTGAAAAAAAAAAAAAAAAAAAGTATATATTGAGTAGCCTGAGAGTTCTAACTCTATCTTGTCCATAAACCACGCCTATTCATTCAATCACCTGATGAGGATTATTCGCAACCTAAAAGCTCTTCTATAGTCTCTTCCCCATTCACTCCAGCTTCCCCCTCACAACCCTAGACCAGTGTTTCTCAAACTGGTGCTCCAGAGAATTCCTGGAGGAAACGGACATGATTTTCCCGCAGCCTTCAGTGCTTCTTCTTCACACCTATGATGTCTTCCTAAGCCAGGCTCTCCTTCCTTAAATGCCTTCAAGTGACTTCCACTCTGCTTCCAGTCACTTTCTTTTCTGGAGTAGCCAAGGAGCCGGGCTCTGTGTCCACCCTCCTGGCAATGGCCCTACTACCACCTACGACTGTCCCCTCAGAGTGGCCTGGGACCATGTACATGACATCATCTCGACTCTGCCCCGACCTCTTGCTCCCACTTTGGGGACTTTTAAGCAGAGAAACACACTGCTGGATAAAGTACAGAGGCTCCCACTCCAGCCCTCTCCGTGCTTGTACTCAAAGCGCTAATTCATCTGAAGGTCACTCTGTGTACAGCACCGGGGAGTCTCACTGGTGACAAAGATCTGAAGGGAACAGCCAGGATGCGGCAAAACCTGGCGAGGTGGCCTTCGTGGTCTGTTTTGGAGGGGCCGTGAGCGTGGACAGCAAAGGTTTATTGTTGCTTATTTTACACAACTGTGAAACGCCACTCAGCAAGGTGGACTTCACCTGTGGGGCGCAATCCCTCATCTTTCCTCTCCCCACCCCATTGCTAAGAGTGGCTTCGTGTGGCAGTGACCCTGAATCTCTAGTGGGTATGTGTAGAGTGACAAAATCCTCCTAGCCAGCTCCTCTGCAATGTCCGCAGCTGTGAGGAAAATACTATTATAGGGAAACTTTCTGTGACTGCTATTATACCTACTCTTCTGATTATAGAGGTGCTATTTTGAACATGAAATGTACAAAGCATGAAAAACTGTGGAAAGCATCATACAAACAGAATAACGATGCTATGAGAAAGCCCAGCTTATGTCTTGGAACTTACAGTGTCGTCTGGGACATACGACAGGTAAATATAGAAACCAACCAGAGAAGGGTATTTCACGCTTACTCAGGGCTTACTCTGAGCCAAGCACTCTGCTCTGAATACTGCATGTATTAGCTCACTTAATCCTCACAACAACCTCATTAAACAGGCACTGCCGTGTCTCACCATCTTCATAACATAGCATCTTACCGGGGTCAGACCCTAGGGTGCAATCCCCAGAGGATTATTTTTTCCCCGTTATGCAAGTGCATACGCCGAAGTTAAAGAGGTCACGTAACCTTGCCCGTGGTCATGTCACCAGTGAGCCACAAAGCTAGGACAGAAATCAGCAGGCTGACTTCAGAGCCCAGGGCCTTAACCTCGAGGCAACCCTGCCTCCTTGGTTGCCTTTTGTTCAACAGAAGGGTCATGATGCCAGTTCATTTACTGACCCTGGGAGTAATTCACCTATTCAAAGTGATCCCGGCAATTGCAAATTTTTTCTCAAAATACCTGAACGAATAGGTGTGTTCCTGTAACAATGAACATATAAACTACTCGGTGCTGGAGGGAAGAGGAGACAGGCTGCATTATTAAAAATGATTCGTTGCTAAACAAGAATGGATATGTACCTATGCATAACCGCTTCACTTTGCTGTACACCTGAAATTAACATATTGTCAGTCAACTCTACTCCAATAAAAATTGTTAAAAAATGATTCATTAGTCATTTGATCTCACCATCTTCGTAACACAGCATCTTACCGTGGTCTGACCCTATAGTGTAATCCCCAGAGGATTTTTTTTTTTTTTTCTAACTGTACAAATATTTCAATAACAAGCAGAGAAGTTTGTTCTGGAAAAAAAAAAAGCTCCATTTAACATCTTTAAGCATTCTAAGTAGCATCTTTTTACCCTTTCATCCCCAAAGCATTTTCTCATGAATCAGTTTTTTCAGGATCCATGCAACGCATTCAGCAAATATTTGAGGGTTCACAAGAGAGTCTGTGTTCCAGACTCTCTTATGGCCACGGAATATAAAACAGTAAACAAAACACGTGAATATTTCTTTCCTCGTGGAATTATATTTAATTGTCTGAAGACAAACAATCCTTCAGTGTTGAATATTATACTATGCCAGAGCATGAAATCCTATGGAGAAAACCAAATGTTTGAATTCTGAAGGTTCATCTGCTAATTGGGTGTGAGGTGTGAGAGACAGACACGTGTCAAGGTTTCTGGCCAGTAACTGGAAGAATTACCCATTTACTGAGACAGGCAAGACCTTGGGAAGAGCAGGTGTGGAGTGAAGATCCTGCCCTTAGCTTGGACATGTTAAGAGTTGGGGATGCCCACCTGAGATCTGCCTAAGTACAGGTCTCTTCATAAGCAGACCCTGAGACAAGTATTTGAGTCCAAGTATCGACAGTTTATTTGGGAGAGAATCCCAGGAAACACTAAAGGGGACTGGAGAAATGAGATGGGTGTGAAGAAGGACTCCACAGAGTATCTTACCAAGCCAGTTGGTACCATGGGTAAATGGAGCTCAGTCTCTCTGGGAAACAGAACATACCTCAGAACACACCTCTCTGCAGGGGCACAGGGGCCCCTAAGGGTAAGGGAGCTGGGACATTTATCCACCAACCCCCATTAGCCATTGGTGGAAGGGAGCTCCTAGAGAGAGTTAGCTCAGCTCCATACGTGGGTGCGTGGACCCTAGCAGACAGTGTTCCGTAAAGTCGTAGGTGTTTGCAGTTGGAAATCAGGCCCAAATTCACGGAAGGCAGGACGGGGCAATGACACTGTCTATCCCGACATGCGAATGGAGATTCGGAGTAGGCTGCTGGATATATATGCCTGGATTGTGAGAGAGCTCAGTGAATGCAAGTAGAAATTTGGGGGTTACCTACATATTGGCAGGTTTTTAAAACCATGAAACTGGATGAGGTGATCGGAGAAGAAGGGAAAATGGAAAAGGACTGGCATTGAAGGACTGAGCTTGGGGCTATGCCAGGATTTAGAAGTCAGAGAGAAGGACCAGACAAGCGAATGAGAAAAAGTGTCGATAACTAGCAAGGTGGGAAGAAAACCAGGAGAAAAGAGTCCTCGAAGTGAAACAAAGTGTTTCCAAGCGAAGGAAGTGATCAAATGTGTGAAATGCCAGGTCAAGTCAGACGAGGACTGAGAATAGACTACAGGATGTAGCCACGGGGAGGGCTGTGGGTCCTTGCCGGAGCAGCAATGGTGGAGGGGAAGGCAGGATGCCTGCTTCCAGAGAGCTCCTGGGGGCGGGGGACAATGAGTGTGAACGACTCGTTAGGAGATTTTAACCATAAAGGGGGGACCGAGGAATGAGGCAGCAGAGAGAGGCAGACAGGGGACAGAGAGGGTGGGTTTTTTTTTGATGAAAGGAGACATGACACATGGGAAATACCCACAAAGGAGAGAAACCTTGTAACAGAAAGAGAAGAGACAGAAACGCTGGAACGGTGACCTAGAGCGGCTAAGCACGGAGGGATCTAGTGTCCACGTCAAGTGTGTGGCCTCAGGGAGGAGGACGGACAGCTTGGGCCGGGACAGAAGACAGGGTACAGGTGGCGGGGGAGCAGAGGTGGCGGTCGGGCCTGCCGAGTTCGCTCACAGAGTGTTCGCCCGGCTCCCGGGTGTACAGTTCCACTCAAGGTGACCTATGGGGCCCTCAGTTGCCAAGATGAAAGGTTTCCTCCCCGGTGATAATGTTGCTCAAGTTCTCTCACGCCAGGTCTCTGTTTCCCAAGGACAACTTTACTTTATTGGACCCTCATTAATTCAGTGAACTTTCGAGCTGGAAGGAACCGAAGTCAAGGTTGTTCTATCTCGCCCTCTCACATCACAGAAATATTATAATGATATAAAATATTTATAATATTATTAATATAAATGTATATAAATATAATATAAATGTCCTAACGTTTGCAATAAACGGCCCGTCAGTGTCAGTTTGGAGTCGTATGGGACTGAGGGACACACAAAGGCCCTTAAGCTCTTTAAAACCATTTATTTTTGAGAGCTCTCACTTTGGCTGCCTAGACCGTATCATCTTCTCCTATCCCTGCAATTCCAGAATATTCTTCACACCAGCAACCAATCCACCAAGCATGATTATCTGACCATTGAACCGGTAAGCTGAGCAACAGGGAAGACTGTCTATTGTGTCTCTGCTCTAATCCATGGTTCTCAGAAGAGCACGTAGTAGATGCTCCATAAATACTCAGTGAATACTGAGAAGAGAAACTTCTCGGTGCCTCTCAATTGAGGTGGATATTTTTGCTGTTTAACAAACACCCCCTATTCATACGCTGGGCTGCTGCACCTTGATCCCCTCTGAATTTACCTTTTACCCGTCACCACTGCCCATCATGCACCCGGCTACCCAGGTAAGATGGGAAACACTGCAACCCAGTTAGGCCAATCGGACGTTTCCTCCCTGACATGTGACTCTTAGAGACAACGACAGAGTCTTGACTATTGTTTGGCTTCATCCATCCCAACAGAAGCACCCAGTCAAGGCTCCTGGCGTTGCTGCTTCCTGGGCTTTGCCTCCTGTCCACCCCAGGGGCACCTCTATCTGGCTTTCCTCTCTCTCTGTGCTTGCGGGAGGATACCCTCTCTTTGCAGTTGGGAGGAGACAAATGACTAATTTTGGCCAATGGGTTGTGGGTGGAAATGACATGTCATTTTCTGGATGGAGCATTTAATTGCCAGGATAGCCCTCCAGGGCTCTCTTCCCCTCCTGCAACGAACCAAAGAACTCTGAGGAGGGGATTTTCACTTCCCTGCCCCTGACAGGTAGCATGCACAATCAACTTTTCTGGATTCTCTGCTGTTTTCCAAGCCGGAGTTCTCCAGTCGCCTCCTAGCAGAGAGCTCCACTAGCTTTCAGTAAGTCACCTTTTGCTTAAGAAAGCCACAGCTGGTGTCCATGTGCTGCATTGTAAAAGCTTCCATACTGTCAGTACACTCAAGTTCAGTGGTGAAGCTCTGATTACTGTCTTGAAAAGTTTCCACCAGGAGCCTGTCCCTTACCTACCCACTTTTGTTTCCAAAGCCTTCTCTATCCTTATGTGGGTATCCATCCTTGCTCCCCCCCCCTCCCCTAAGTATCTGGACTTGAGAAAGCATTTTCCCCTCCAGTTTCTAATAGCACACCCTTCTCTTCTTTCAATCAGAGACAGGGCTCCCGGAAGCAGTCTCCTACCTCTACCACCTGATCTCTGAGTATACCAGGACCACCTCCCGCCCCCTGACCCTTCTGCTGATGCTGTTCGGTTGTTTATATGAACAGGTAGATGTGGACGGCTTGCTTATCTTCTCTCCCTTGTTAAAAAGTAAGCTTCGTTGGGATTAGCAGATGTCGCCTTTTATATATGGAATGGATAAACAACAAGGTCCTACAGTATAGCACAGAGAACTATATTCAGTGATAAACCATAATGGAAAAGAATATTTTAAAAAGGATGCATATATATGTATAACTGAATCACTTTGCTGTACAGCAGAAATGAACCCAACATTGGAAATCAACTATACTTCAGTAAAAAAATGTTGACACAAAAAAGTAAGCTTCAACATGGCAGGGACTGGATATATTTATTTTTATCTGAGCATGGGGCTTTCATACAAATATTCATGGAATGGGGAGGGAAAAAGCCAGGAGCCAGATCAATTGATTTAGTTGTAGGATTGATGGAGTGTAAGACGTCAAGTCATGATCAGTCTCACTGCTATGTCTGTCCTTTAACACGTGCCTAGGGCTACTTATAATCAGTATATGCAGTGAGTTAAGTAAATAAATATTCAAGGAGATCTTCCTCTCTCTTTTGAGGTAGGGAGGGGGCAAATAATTTTCTCTTAGGTAGGATACCAAGCTCTGTTTTTTTTTTTTTTTTTTTTTGCGGTACGCGGGCCTCTCACTGTCATGGCCTCTCCCGTTGCGGAGCACAGGCTCCGGACGAGCAGGCTCAGCGGCCGTGGCTCACGGGCCCAGCCGCTCCGCGGCATGTGGGATCTTCCCGGACCGGGGCATGAACCCGCGTCCCCTGCCTCGGCAGGCGGACTCCCAACCACTGCGCCACCAGGGAAGCCCAAAGCTCTGTTTTTTTTTGTTGTTTGTTTGTTTGTTTCTTCTTTATAAGCAGATAGATACAATACATATTAACGTGTAAATTTTGAACAGTGGGATGGTGAATGCTGCCTTATATGAAAACTTCTTTGGGGGTAATGACTCCCATATTCTACTAATCTTTTTTTCTCCTTACAATGAAGCAAAGTAGTCCATAAGAATTACACCGTTTTCTAGATCCAGACTCCCTCATTGCCCCTTTTTTTTTTTTTTAAATTTTTGTGGTACGTGGGCCTCTCACTGTTGTGGCCTCTCCCGTTGCAGAGCACAGGCTCCGGACGCGCAGGCTCAGCGGCCATGGCTCACGGGCCCAGCCGCTCCGCGGCATGTGGGATCTTCCCGGACCGGGGCACGAACCCGTGTCTCCTGCATCAGCAGGCGGACTCTCAACCACTGCGCCACCAGGGAAGCCCCCTCATTGCCCCTTTTAACGGTCTAGAAAAGAACAAGGCTCAGGATGTGGGAGAGTGCCGCGGGATTTCTTAGAAATAAAATAGAGGCTTAAAGTCTGTGATGCCTTAACTCGTAGAGTCTCCTGGCTCTTCCAAGACTCCTTCCTTTTGTCTGATGTCTTTCTAAAACTAAAAAGCATCATAGGATAAAGGCTACAAGATGCCCTTGGCTCTACAGCTCTCCAATCTGGCTGATTTTCAGAATCAAATGATCGGATTTAAAAAATACCAATTCTCCAGGACCACCCCTCAGGTATTTTGATTTAGTGGTCCTAGTAAATTGTATCACGAAGACATTCTTCGGGTAACCTGGATCCGCAGCCAGGTTTGCAAAAACTACTTTACAGCCCAAACCGTTTATTTTCAGAAAGGTGTGCATGCACTAAAGTTTACTGAATTCAGTTATATTTTAAACACACTTGGGTTGGTACCAATTAAATGAACTCTTGAGTGAATCTTTTCTTTAAATAGAATGCTTTCTAAAAGGTGTGCAATCATCTTCAAATTTGTTTTGCCTATTAAAATTTAGGCTTGATTCATTTAAAGTAGGTATTTCTAAGAAAAACAACTGACGTCTATGTAGCTCGTGATACTTCTGAGAGACAACAGTTGATATAACAATATAAGTGAATACAACAAGAAATAAAAGTCTCAATGACATTGAAACCGAGCAGGACCCTATGTCCCTTCCCTGGCATGTCCTCAGCCAGCCTCTTGTCTTGTAGAAAAACTTTATCCAAAGAATAAGTTTAATCAGAGAAATAAGAAACACCGAAGCAAAGAAAAGCAGTCAAACAGGATAAAATCATAATAGTTTACTCATCCAACAAAATCAAGGACCCTTTAGTTCCTCCTCAAGGGCTACAGATAATATTCTGAGGCACATCCTATGAGCTGTCTAGCTGATACTGAAACCCCCAGCAGGTGGAAAAAGTTAACTACACGATGACCAGAGTGTAGCCATGACACAAGCTGCCACAATTCCTAGAACTGGCCTCAAAGAAATGGGAACAAACCGACCCTGGAACTGATGATTAACTGTACGCAAAACAATCAAGATGACACCGATCAGACCACCAGCACAGGACCAATTTCAAGACAGCTGTCAGAGTTGGCTGTGCCTTTTCTGCACAAGGCCTCTTCCCTCTACCTATTCACCCCCGAAACTCCCGTTTAAAAGTTCTTGCCCACTGATTGCCAGTGGGGAGTTGACCTTCGGACATGAGTCTGCCCTCTCCCCGGGTTGCCAGCCTCTGAAGTAAAGCAGACTTTCCTTTCCACCAACCTTGCCTCTCAAGTTTTGGCTTTCAAGAGGCAAGCAGCCAGACTCCACTTTCGGTAACAACATTTTTAACACCACGTATCTCTTCTATAGACTGATGTAGGCTTGAAATCAACTTTAAGGTGGTGTCAATTTTAAATCATGGGACAAAGATGGAGTTGAAACTGTTATTGCTAAAGATACAATATTACATGTGGATGAGGATTTACCAGTAAATGTTCATTGCAACATTCTTTATAAATAAGGAAAAAGTAGAAGCAATGTTTAATAATCAAGTGGTGGTTAAATAGAAGGGTTATATCCTTGTGGTGGAGGGACTTCCCTCGTAGGTCCAGTGGGTAAGACTCTGTGCTCCCAAGGCAGGGGGCCCGGGTTCGATCCCTGGTCAGGGAACTAGATCCTGCATGCATGCCGCAACTAAGAGTCCACATGCCACAACTAAAAGATGTCACAGGTCGCAGTGAAGATCCTGTGTGCTGCAACTAAGACCCGGTGCAGCCAAAATAAATAAATAAGTAATAAATAAATAAATAAATATATCCTTGTGGAATATCTTGCAGACATTAAATAAATATTTACAAAAATGAGAATGATTACGTCTATATGTTTGGCAAAAGTTAAGATGTCATTAAAGTAGAAAGAAGTAGAGGAAAACCTTGAAACTACCATGATGTTAAACCAGCCTCATTTAAAAAAAAAAAAAAAAGATGGTTGCTATAGCTACCATCCAGGTCATCTATCAATCCTGCTTGTGATTCAGAATCTAGTTTCCACTCATCTTTCTTCCACTGTGAACCCACACAGGTCATTCTTTTTGATAAACACATTAGCCTGTCCTTGAGTTACCACAGGCTAATAAATACACCAAATTTATTCTTCCAGGAGATTTAAAAAATAAGAGTTCACAATCTAAATTAAAATATACTATCTTATCACAAGTAGCAATCAATTAAAACTGAAGTGACCTAACTGCCTTCAGATATGAATATTAAATGCAGTTCACTTCTGCAGAGAAACTATTTTAAAGATAGTAAATCAAAAAAGAAGAAAGAATTGGCTCATCTCTCCCGACGACTCACTACCTTTATTTAAAAAATAAACTACAGATCTAGTCTCTGAATAACTCATGTGAACAACTCACAACATCAGGAAATTGATCCATGTAGGTAACACAAGTTCTTTTGTTGCAATCCAAGCCCATTTTCTATTGTGCTAAGCTCAGCATAAATGCACATCATCTAGTTACCATGCCCCTCATGATGAAAACTAATTAAGACACTCCTCTCTCTGCTATTATAAGTGCATGCAAATGGGCACATTTCCTTAATGTCTGCTCCTAAATTGAGAAAAGTATAAAGAAGCAACTCAGGGCTTTATTCAGAAAGACTAGAGAGTTCCTGTTGAAGACATATGCAGCTTAATTACATGCAAAATATGTTAATACAATGTGGAGAGTAAATGACACCCAGTGATTTTCCTTTAGAAGCTAATCTTAAATCAAGTACGAATTCACCTAATGCCAGTATGAATTTCTCAGGGCTGTGTCTGCAGATGTTGGTTCCATTGCTCTGATGTAAGCATCTATCTAATGCATAGAGAGTGTGTTATTTTCTAACTTTAGAATGATATTTACTAATTTCTGCTGGTGGTACCCCCCTGTAGTCACCTCATTGTTGGCCCAGCTAGAGGGACACATGGAGGGGGAACAGAAGGGAATGGCAAGGCTGCTTAAAGTAGCAACTGTCAGTATTGCCACATTTGCTTGGCAGGAGCTGCCGAGGGGAAAAAAGAAGGAACACAGGCAGACACTCAGAAAAGGCAAAAACCAAATACATAAATAAAAGCACCTGATTCTAAATTCTAAACCATATTAAATAACGGCATCGTTCTATTTTGATAACTGCCTTCTGCAACCATGAGTCTGAGGCTGTTTGTTGGCTGTGTGCTGCCCCTGGGGTTTCTGGGATGCTGTTTAATTTCAACCCTTTGGAGAAACTGTGCCTTAAGACAGTATCAGAGAAATCACTGAGCTGTGAAAAGTGATTACAACACAAAGAGAATGGAACCGTTGAAAGGATAAAGAGAAATAAGAATAAATTGCACGGTTCAAATGTTATAACTCTGAGCAAATTTTAGACTTATTTGGCAAGGTCTATTTAAAATGTGTATATACAACTACAGATTTTATAAAGTCTCTTTAATCTTTTAATTCTGATAAAGAAGTCTAAAATGGGTCATGTGGATATATATCTGCAGTCCCCAAATCTCCATAGTATATTTAAAGTGATTTTAATTTTCTTTTCTACATAAAAGATGAAACAAGGCACATATAGTCTGCTATTCTGAATCCTGGATTAATTTCTAATTATATCATTCTTTTATTTCCATCAATAATCCACTAATGATGTATAATACATTTTAGCTATGTTTTGTTTCATTCCCTAGCTAAATGCTCACTAGAATTTCAAGAGAGCAGAGCTTAACACTAAACTTTTTTAAAAGGTTAGAAAAAAACCCAGGTGACAACAATTAGGTAAATTTCTGTTAGTATTCACAACTCTTACACAATGTTTGCAGTCTTGGTTATGTTGGGTACCAATTAATCTTGTACTTTATTACCTAATAAAGATTTTTACTAACACTTAACACCATGAACAGGGCTTCACATATTTACAGTCCGACCACATTAAATAATCTTTAAGATTTGTTAAATTTGAAAGTATACTTCAAAGAAAAATGCTTCCCTTGCTAGCATTTTATGGGTATAGAAATAATTGTCTAAACTCGAGGTTTTTATTTATTAACTTGGATTCCATGGGCCAACGTCAGGAAATTCACAAATCCCCCCAAAAGTATGTGCCTACTAGGTGTTAATGTAATCTGGGGTGGGGGGAAGGTGGAGTCTATTGCTCTCATGAGATACTCAGAGGTTAAATTCCCACTATTAATGTCACTCTCCAGGATGCACTTGGATTTTTATTAAAGATAAGGTCCTAGGGATTAGTCCTTTACGAGGATTTATGCCACTTTGAGAAAATGGGACTTCAGCAAGTGCGTGTGCATGTGTGTGTATGTGTGTGTGTGAGAATTGTTAAAGAAAAAGAGTGCATTCCAGGGTGCAGGATGTTTCCAAGTTGGTAGTAGAGGTCCCTGGGAACCAGGAACAAGCATGAGTTGTGGGTATTGGGGGAAGTGAAGGCTACAGATAGGAGTCCTAAGGACAAACTTGTCTACTTTACATTATTCAACCTCTAGGTAGCTTAAAAAAAGAGTTTTTGTTTTCTCAAGGAACAATGTTTTCTCGGAGGAATATATATATACAAAAAATAAAATGGGAGAGGCCACAACACGGGAGAGGCCCGTGTACCGCAAAAAAAAAAAAAAAGTACATACACAATACATATATCTATATTATATGTAAATATTAGAGCAAATAATTTCTGCATAGAGGAGGGAAAATGTTTTGGTAGCACTTAACCTGAAAGTTGTTCTCTTCCAGGTAATTAATCTACAAAATTCTGTCCCCTGCCAAGGAGAAAAGTTAGACCTGATCCATTCCTATTGTTCAGCAGAGAGAAAGAGGAAAGTTGTTGCACCTCAAGTCCAGACTTTACAAACAGCTGTAGAATAGCAAATAAAGGCAAAGGGTCAAGGCTGTATAAATGCAGGCAATGAAGACAGTTCTTGGAACTTAGAATTTTGAGCAATTATGAATGGAGTGGTCAGAATTTTAATGAACCCATCAGTCTTGATTTAAAACCTAGCCTGCATGGAACCAGCAGGTATGGGAGACCATCACCCACACGATCATGATCATTATTTCTTCAGTAGTGTTCTAAGTAATTTGTAACTTTTAGTTCATTTAATCCTTATAAAAATCCTATGTGGTAGGTTCTATTATTATCTCTAATTTACAGATGAGGCAAACAGCACAGAGAGGTTGAGACACTTGACCAAGTTGCACAGCTACCTCTAGGTGGCAACCCAGGCTTAATTTAGATTGGAAGAGAAGTGAGCATATCTGCAGGGAGACGTGAAGGAACTTGAGGAGAAAAGTTTAAAATGCAAGAGTGAGAGGGAACCCATGAAAACCTGGGGTCTCATTTTCTCATACTGTATCCTTCAATTCAATAAATTACACTATTGATAGCTCCCAATGGAGCATACGAACTATGGGACTGACATACTTTCCCACCAATGCATTTTCCTGAAGGAATGTGTTTACTTTTGCTAGGATGCAAACACATATACATACCAGAAAGTCTCATGCCGAGATGATGACAGTTATTTCTGGTTTGGTAAGATTTAGAGAAATCATAATTTCTTTTTTTCTTACTTATATTTTCTAAAATTAACAAACATTTGAAGGAAAAAAGTAACAGCAAACTATTAAAAACAAAATAAAACATGCGTTGAGCTGATGACAACTGTAAATGAGTAGCTGACATATCTACTGATATTAGCTGATACTTTTGACCCCGTAGCACAGGGCCCACTGAAGCCCTGGAATTGGCTGGGAGCATCCCCAAAGCACAGGACATATATTCAGTGAGAAAAGGACCCAACCCCGAAACAAAGAGAAGGAATCCTTCCTTGGACCACTGGGCGACGGCTCCTGATGGAAGCGCTGACCCTGGAGCCCGCTGGCCCTTCCGTCTTGGTTTTCAGGGACAGATTAACAAGACTGAAGAAAGGGATTGCTTCTCAGTGGCTTGTCATCCAGAGAAAGCCTCTAAAACCAGTTGAAGAGGAAGAGTTTCCATTGCCAAGGACCAAAATATACAGCGGAGGCTCTCAGGGAAGACGGTGGGGCAGCTACGGGGCGTGGACAGCTTAATTGTGTGAGTTGGACTTTGATGAAACAATAAGGCAGCAGTGAACTTTCAAGTCCTTAAGTCTAGCTGATCAGATAAAATTCTCATCCCCACCCCCTCCTCCAGGCTTTTCATCTTCTCTCCTGCTGACAGTGTTCTCATATCTTCCATCCCGTCTTTTCTCTGCCACTGCCACCTCGCTCCGTTCTGTTGTCTGAATGCTCTATTCTTGTCAACTGCTATAATCTGAGTTCCCCTCTTCATACGCAACGTTTTCTGTTTTTCTCCAAACATCGCATTTGCCTATCATCTCCTTCCCTTTGGCAATCACAGACTCATGCTTGCAATCACAGCATTTTCTCTTATCAGGCTCCCACTGAATATTCTCCTTACTAAGTGCCATGCTTCCCCTCGGACCCCACAATCTCTTAAGCTTTTCCCAAGTTTGTGTTCTTTGCCTGTTTCCCTTTCATGCTCAGTGATATCCTACTTGGCAAGCGAGCTGCTCTCCCCAAACCAGAAGTGTTTGCTTCAGTTCAACAGATAGCCATTGAGCACCTACTATGTGTGAGTCATGTACTAAAGGATACCAAAAAGGAATAAAGCATGGTATTCCCTGCCTTCACAGTTATGGACACAAGTTAACCAGTAATCTCCATACATCATGGTTAGGGCTACAGCAGAACTACATATTCCTGGAGTGGTATAGTAGTTAAAAGCAGATTGTACATAAGTGTCAATAAAGTAGCCCTGAATTTAACCTGTTACCTGCTTTTATATTTGACTTTCCAGATGACATTTTTTGTCTTAACCCTTTTTGTAATTTCAGTTCCATAGCTCAAAAATGCTCGAACTGCTGCTGTGAACCATTAGGAAGAAGGCTGATGCCTGAACTCTTTCAACTGTGTACTAAGATCTGTGTACCTGCCTGGTCCCTTGTTTCTCTCTCCATTCCTGATTTTCTCCTGAGTCTTGGGTTCCACTTCTCTGCACACTGAAGTTCAGTACAGCACAAAACAGAGCACTGATGGACAAATACAATCAAGCGTGATTAACTAGTAAGATGACCAGAGAAGAGGCTAGAATAAACCTCCACCCACCCAGGAGGCACTCAAATAGAACTCAGGCTAATTCAGCGCTTTAGCCAGTACTTAGACCCATGGTTCTCAAATGTCCATGTGTACCAGAAGCACCTCAAGGGCTTGTTTAAAACACAGATTACTGGGTCCCTGTCTCAGAGGTTATGGATTCAGTAAATTTGGATTAGGGCTTAAGAAGGTGCATTTCTAACAAGTTCCCAGATGCTGCTGAGATGCTGGTCCAGGGACCACACTTAGAGAATTTGTATTGAAGGAAAAAAGGGCAATAAACAAACTCATTTCTCAAGTTGAATATCATAAAGAATCTTTCTGTTATTGTTGTTCTGTAATGTCAATGGCATCTGGGCACGTCCAAGATACGTCACCACGTGCCAAGCAATGGGAATACAATGGTGCACGCCCAGCCCTTATGGGGTCTACTGCTCCTCCAGTTTTCCCTGTGTACTGTGATGAGTTTACAAGATAGAGAAGACCAGACTAAATGTTCCCTATCCTTTGGTTAAACTCTTTACATGGATTTTCTAAATAAATCCATGAAACAGACTTGTTCTCTGCCTCTTCCTAGAAAAAAAAAATTCCCCATAGAAGTTTAACGTAGAAAAATTTGAGGGTTTTGTTTGTTTGGTCGTGTGTCTCCAAATAAATGGGAGTCATAGTTAAGTCTGGAAGCCATCAAGTCTGGGGGAAAGCTTCACAGATGTTTGGTGACTTTCCAAAGAGAGAATCAGAATATACTCCAAGAGCAGAGTGCAACAGAATGATGTGTGCTTGTTTCTTTTCTTTGTTAGTTCAAAAATAGATTTGTGTTTATTTGCTAGAAAAAAAAATTTCTAGCGTGATTAAAAGGTTCAGACATTAAGTGGTACATTTTGAAAGTGCTGCATAGCTATATGGCTTCCATTAACATCTGTGGGAGTTCAATCCTCCACACTGCTATGAAAATGTAGTCTACTCAGAGGCCAAGAATATTTCTGGGCTGTGGAATAACAGGAAAATATTAGCAAAGAGGTAAAACATGCGTGAGCCTTCTTCACATCCCAAGACTTCTCTCTCAGGAAAAGAGAGGCTCTAGCCTATGACCTCTACCTGCCTGTGTTAATGGGAATTCCTGGATAGCCACACTTAGATACTAAACATGTCACCATTTCACTTTCACATAGTTTTTTAATTTTTTAAGATTTTTTTAATGTGGACCAATTTTATACTCTTTATTGAATTTGTTACAATGTTGCTTCTGTTTTATGTTTTGGTTTTTTGACCACAAGGCACGCGGGATCTTAGCTCCCCAACCAGGGATCGAACCCATACCCCCTACATTGGAAAGCGAAGTCTTAACCACTAGGCCACCAGGAAAGACCCTACATTCACATAGTTATATGACCATAATCCTCTCACATGATCTTTGAGTCAGTTCTGCCTGTCACTGAAAGCAAGGATGGGCATTTCATCTGGGTATTAACAGTATGTGTTAATGGGGTAAAAAAACAAAACAAAACAGACAGACCTGGGTTTATATTCCAGCTCTATCTTTTTATTGCTTAGGGGTCATGGGCCTTTCAGCAAGGAAGGAAACATTTTCTTCTTTTATAAAATGCAAAACACAATATTTAGTCTGCACAGTTTTTTGTTGTTGTTGTTTGTTTTTGGTGGTACGCGGGCCTCTCACTGTTGTGGCCTCTCCCGTTGCGGGGCACAGGCTCCGGACGCACAGGCCCAGTGGCCATGGCTCACAGGGGCCCAGTTGCTCCGCGGCATGTGGGATCCTCCCGGACCGGGACACGAACCCGCGTCCCCTGCATCGGCAGGCGGATTCTCAACCACTGCGCCACCAGGGAAGCCTGTCTGCACAGTTTTACAAATACTAAATGAAATAATAAAACCAGAGTAGCTCTTCTGACTTGTCCAGACAACTTCCTCCTTCTAGGGCAGAGCTGAGGCTTTTGGAGGCAAGGAACATGAGAAGAGGTAGAACGAAAAATACTAGGGGTTCTAGAGGTGGTAACAGTAGTAGCAGCACTAGTACTAGCTAGAGTTGACTATGTGCTCACTGCTAACCAGCATGATGACTTTGTGCAAATATTGGAAAGATCTCCTTCCTCAAGAAAATGTACTCATCACTACGTATATCTGTGATGACCATGAGGGGACTGATTCCCTCTGGAGATGTGCAAAGCGTAAATCAGATGATAGTAAGCTGCAGCCCTGGCGAAGCATCTTACATGCTTCTCTCCTCCAATTCTCACCCAAAAAGTCTATGGGGAGTTACTATTACTATCCTTTTTACAGATCAGGGAGGAGACTGTAGAGGTAATAGTAAGAATGGAAGCAGCACCGGGCAGCCAGCATTGACTAAGCACTTAGTCTGTGCAAACCCTATTTTATGCACTTCCTGTGCGGTATTTTTTATCCTCACAACGACCCTCTACATTCTGTAGTCATTCCCATTTTACTGATATGAAAACTGAGGCCTAGGAGATTAAGAAACTTGCTCAAGGCTTCAAAATGAGCCAAGTAGTAGACCTTGGGACTCAAACCCAATAATATTGAGAACAGAAACTAAATCATTAGTCTATTCTGTCTGCCTCTTAGCTTTTCTTGCACCTGCTCAAAACCCCTCAAAGCCTAACCACTTCCTTAGTAACTCTGCTCCTGAGAATTCTGACCTTTATTTTCTCTCCAACCTTGACATGGGCTGCTTAGCTCTACACAGTTATTACTTCTATTATTAAGCATCTGGGACATTCCCGTTTCTTGAGAAAGTGTAAAAGACCAGTGGAAGCCAGGAGCGAGGGCTTTTGAAATGCAAATCTACGTATCTGTGATTAATCATGTTCTGCTTTATAACAGCTCACATATCTCTTGGCTTACATTGGTTACCTCTTCTATCACTGCCTACATTTTTACATTCGTGGCTTGTCTCCTGAGCAAGTGTGTCAAGGACACAAACCAGGTTTTATGTTTCTTTATATTCTTCCCAGCATCTACTGGTTAGGATGCATCATCAGTTGATATGATTGAATAACATCAGAGGTTCCATGAAAATGACCTATGTATGATCAGAGAATTCCCCATCTCCAAGAAAAACTGTGTTTGTGGTCCTGTTACACGCATGCCTCTGCTCTGCATTTTATGTATTTGTGCATGTCTAATGTTCCCACTTAAAGAGTGGGCATTTAAGGGTTAGGATAATGTCTTGTTCATCTTTGTGGGCTGCTCTATGCTTGGCTTTAAACAGTGCTTTAAATATAGTGCTTAAAATATAATGCTTTAAACAGAGGAGCCACTGAGTGATTGGTTTCGGAATGATTGGTTATGCAAAATACTCGATTTAGTCAAAGGAAATAGGAAGGGCTAATTTTAGGTTAAAAATATCTAGATTGGTTTTTAAGTATCCCATGCCTGGGTTAATCCACATGAGGGCATGGGTTTCGCTTGGGAATGTCAGGTTCTAGGATACGACGGTCGGGTTTATGAAACAAAGTGGCTCAAAGGAGGTTTAGCTGGGGATACTTTCCAGAAAGATAAATATAAACCTGCTCCTTCTCACCGACAAGTTATACATTTATGAGAAAGGGGAAAAAACAAACAAACAAGAGACCCTGAATTTGTAGGAGCAAAGGAAGGCAGCTTTCATTCTGGTAAAATTGATTAATAAATAATTTTATGAAAATCTACTGTGTCCATTTACTGTGCTCTCCTAGATTCTGCAATATGACAAGGCCCATGTCCTCAAGAACGGTCTAATTTATTCTTGAATAAATCATGAATAAAGCATGAATCAGACTGAAATGAAATGTTCTCCTATATTGTCACATTTCAAAACAGTGTTTTCCAACATAAAGGACCTTTTTATTTAAGTAGATAAGAATTCAGATATTGAAATCTAAGAATTGAAAAAGTACTTCAGGGGTTTTCTCATTATTAAATGAGTCCATTAATTATTAAATGGCTCTGTTTTTCAGAAAGAAAATCTCTTCCGAGGAGGAGGTTGGTTAAGGTCATTATCTCTAGGAGAAGTTGGAGGAAAACCAGAGAAACCAAGCCTTTAGGAAGCATGCAAATCACAGTCATATTATCTGATACAAGAAAACCAGTGGCCAAGTATTTGGACAGAGGCCAGACGGTGCTGGCAGTACTTGACTACATCATAGGTCATACACATGTGGCTCTTAGAAGCTATTATGGTAGCTGAGGAGAAAAGTACTTTCTTGGTCCAAGTAAGAGCTAGGATCTCAGTCCACAATGGTTCACTAAATCTGAGCACTGACACAACAGGCAGTATGCAGAGTCCAGGTGGAAAGGAGGTCTTCTGGATCGGAGGACCCACAAATTCCAGAGGGCAGCACTTTCCACAATGAGTTGCACATCAGACTAATTCCTTGAGATGCCTGTGAAACAGGGGTTCCACTTGAGAGATGCTATATGCCAATCCCTCTCTTGAAGATTCATAATTTTTATTAGAAATGAAGAGGCTCTGAGCCTGCCCCAGAGTTCCCATTAGAAATGTAGGCTCTGAAGAGTCCTACAGTAGCAGGTTTAAGTTTGCTTGGGTTTTTCCCAAACTCACTTAGCCACATTTTTGCTTCACCCCTACAGAAAACACTTTGG
This sequence comes from Kogia breviceps, assembly GCF_026419965.1. Classification (NCBI taxonomy): domain Eukaryota; kingdom Metazoa; phylum Chordata; class Mammalia; order Artiodactyla; family Physeteridae; genus Kogia; species Kogia breviceps. Next base: position 73,173,543 of record NC_081311.1, on the reverse strand, counting down.
GATGTGTTGTCATGGAATAATCTAAGGCTGTGGACCAAACCCAGGCAGCAGGCAAGCACAGGAGGACACACACCAGGGGGACAAGGCATTAAGTCAAAGACCTTCTTTCTGCAGCCAATAATATTGACATAACCATTCTATTGCAAACACTATTTCCAATTTTCAGCAGCAAAGTAGATACTAATTATCAAGTGATTTATCATAATAAAATAGGAACGTCGACAGCCTAAAATTATCGGAAAGAGGGAAGGGAAAGGAGAAGGTGGGGCAGTGAATGCCAATTTCTTCACTTGACATAGTACTAAGTTCAACGGTGAAGATTTAAGAATTGAAGTATATCACTGAAAGTTATAAAGGTCATCTCTGGAAGAACCAAAAATTAAAAAAAATATGTACATGATAAAAAATTCAGAGGAGGCAGGGAAAAGGGAAGGGAGTATAAGTAAACTAAATCCTTAGTTCTCAAAGAAGGTAGCAATAAATACTTTTACATAAAGAAGAATAAATCTTAGAGTAGGGGAAGCACTGCTAATATATCTAAAAACAAAAATGATGAAAATGGCTCCTCTGAGGACTGAGGGTAGAGGTAGATGTGTGCTTCCCCCTAAAGTTTGAACTCATTGGATCTTATGAATTACGCAGTCGTAAGTAAAGACGACGGTGGTAAGAGTGTGCTTGTGGGTTAAGTTTCTGTTCTTGTAATGGTCATGGTTGTTAAACTTGAGTGTCCATCACGATTACCTGGAGGTCTTGTTGAAACAGTCTCTGCTGAGCCTGCCCCAGAGTTCCTGATTCAGTGGGAAAATGCATTTCTAACAAACAAGTTCCCAGATGATGCTGGAGCTGCTGTCCAGGGACCACACTTTGAGAACCACTGTTCTAGGGCAAATGCCATCCTGATAATCCATGGACCTGAGCCCTTATTTTTGGAGTGGCTGCTCATGGTTGAATGTGTGAAGGGGCAAAGGAGAAGCACATCCTAATAACCACTTAGTTTTAAACCAACTCCATAAAAGCAGACCCTGTTTGTCCTTCACTGACATTTCCACTTAAATGACCTGTTTTCGACATCCCAATTCCAACAGGTGACTCTTTGTACAGGTGCAAAGAGAGCATTCACAGCAATCTGTGAACTGATTTCAGGTGTCTGATATCATGTCCACGGCTTCATTATTCCCCATGGAAGCCAAGACCAATGTCATCAAGAAAGGTTCTCCTATGGGACTAGACAACTGAAGAATAAACCGAAACATAGCTATTGAGCTTGTCCTGATGCCAAAGATGCTTTGTGAGGATCTAGATTTGATCAGAGATGTGAGGAATAGAGATAACAGCTCAACAGGTAGAGTTTAAGGAACGAAGCAAAGACACACCGGAAATAGGTCAAAGTGGTCTACCCCCATGGAATTCTCAAGGATACAGCTCATTACAAAGAATGCTCCTCTTAAAAATGTCATCATTCCACTGCCCCCCCACCCCCGAAAATATCTTAGATCTTTTACATTTGCTATTGGTACAAAATACAGAACTTAAAAACTCTTTTAAGATGTTTTAGATCACAAATATACAGTGACGCTATCTGACCAAGACTGAGATTTTACTAAGTGTATACAACTTTGAAAACAGAGTTCAGAAATGGATTAATGAGTGAGAGGTAGTTCATTCCCTCTTATTTTACAGCCACCAAAGAATCTACAGATTAAGTGCAAGCAATCAAATGTACTGTGTGATTTGTAATTTCAAACTAAATGTTTAGTTAGCTCTGAAAGATGAAAGAGATTTAAACAAATGGGTTGTGTGTCCACACAAAGGTTAGAAAGTATACATCTCTTTTGGACTTCCTTATTCTCAAAAGGCTGGCAGAACTTTTGACATTTGTATAGGTGGGTCTTCAAGAACTTACCCTGATTACAGATGTCATTTTGTTTTACCCATTTCTCACTGCATAAAGCTCAAAATGTTGGATCAGCAGTCAATAAAGTAAAGCAATGCCCAATTACATGTGCCTGTACCTCAATCAAGCATTAAATTAGATTTACGGTGCTATTCATTTTACTATAGAAGCAAAAAGCTAGCATTATAAACATTTGGAAAAAAGTAGGAAGTGAACTCCAAAATATCACTCCCAGCACAACTAATCATTTAGCTGTTGCTCATTCTAGGCTTTCACTATAAGTGGTTTTTATAGTTGATATACTATATCCTGATTTATGCTTTTTAATTACTGTTTTCAGTAATTTATCTTATTGGCCATTTTGGTTCCTTGTTATCAAGATATCTATGATATAAAGAGTGCTATAATGAGAATTTTTATACATGCAATTTCCCCCTTCCTTTTTGATTTTTTTTTCCTTTGGAGAGATCCTTAGAAGTTTTACTGGTTTAAAGATTATGACAACTTTTACGGCTTTTGACACATTGTATCAAATTCAGAATCGCTGAACCATATCCATTTAGGTGTACTGCTTCTTTATCTAGATGAAATATGTTAATCCTTTAGAAAGTGAAAAGCAGACATAATATGACAATACCAAATTACCAATTCATTCATTCAATTTATTGAGAATCTATTCTTCTCTACATGTTGCTCCATAATCTCATGTGGCTCACATTCTTGGAGAATATGTCATTAAAAATCATGAACCCTATTATTATTATATTATTATATTTATTATACTAGTATATTCTTGATGCATGTACCCTTTAATAGGGTTTATATCTCTCTCCTTTTCTATAAAGTGTACTGGAAGCAGTATTCACAGGAAGCAAGTGTGGTTCTTTATTAACCAGAAATCCATTCTAGGACTACAGGCTAAACTGGGGAGGATGCCAGGAAGTCTTCAAACTGGTTTAAAAATAATGAAATCACTCAAGTAAAATTGAGAGTTCAATATACAATAGAGGTGGCATCTGAAGTCAGTGAATTATATATGACGATTGGGTCTAGAGAACTTGGTTGGTCATTAGAAGAAAAAAATGAAGTTAGGTCTCTTGCTCACTCTTTATACTACATAAAATTTAGATTTCTTTAAAGAGTGTGTAGAAAATAAAACCATAGAACAACTGGTTGAAAACATGGGTGAGTATTTTTAATAGTTTTGCAGCAAGGAATTCCAAGTAGGAAACAAAATCCGAAAGTCATAGAGAATAGAGTCTGTACACTTGTGTACGTAAAAATGCAATACTTATATAAGGCACACACAAAAAATTAAGGTTAGAAAAAGGACAAAGAGGAAGAAATATATGCAACTCATACAACAAAGGGCTGCCGTCTATGTAGTACAAAGAATTCTTACAAATAAGGAAACCCTCCAACGAAAGATAACAGGCAAATGATATTAAAGACAAAATAAGCATATGAAAAATTATTTAAACTTGTAAATCTTTAAAGTAAAACATTATTTTACTATTAAATTGGTAGAGATTTAAGAGTAGTGATAATAAACATCCAGTCATGAAGGAGATAAGGTTATCATATTTTGTTAAAGAAAGTACAACTACATTCATCTATTCAGGGAGCATTTTAGCAACTACTGTTGAGATTTTACTTGTGCGTAGCCACTCTCACAAATTGGAAATATACATATGCAGATCTGTGCACACATATAAGCACACACTGTCTCTCCCTTCCTCCCCCATATCCCTCCACTCCACATACACACACACACACACACACATACACACACACACTCACTCACTCACCCACTCAGAGTAAGCAGCTATGCCTTATGCCTCTTTGCCCCAGGCCCAGAATAACAAACTTCAGTGTACTGATTATATAGACTTATTCTCCTGTAAAACACTGGTGGGTTGAATGACCATCACTGATCTCATCCTTTATTCAACCACTGTTGCATCATATTAATTAAGCCCTGATATTCTATCTTTTATTGTTTTCTAATGATTTCATACAAAGAATCTTTTAAGTGACTTGAAACCGTCTATTATTATTGTTATTTTTTTTTAGCTTCTACCCAGTACCTAATGCAGTACTGAACACACTAGATAAACGTTTACTGAATGAGTGTGCACACTAGCAGGTGTTTAAAGCATCATGGATTTAAAATTTAACTATTTACACAGTGTTCCATGACTATGAACTACAGACAAAAAGACTGCATGTTTAATCTCTTTACCATACCTCTTTTTGAGAAGGGTTTATGTGGATATTTTTAAGGGAACCTTCACTTGCTTAGCTCTCTGGATGCTGAGAAGGTTAATTTCACTACCAGGAAAGCATATAGACATAGGAGGGGTTTCTAATTTTTGCTGTGTATCCATTTTCCTGCTTGACTGTGAGCTCCTTGGGATGCAGCATCTTGTCTAATTCTCAGAGAGCATGTCCAAAAACTTGGTTCAAATCCCAAGATGGCTGTGTGCTGTTGGACAAGTCACCTAATATCTCTAAACTTCTGTTTCTCAACTGTAAAACGGGGATAAAGAACATCCCACAGGATTATTATAAGGATGAAATAAATTGACATCTGTCAAAGTCCTTGGCAAGAAATGGTGAGTGAATAAATGAATGGTTAAGTTCCAGACAGGTGAATTGATACTATTATAAACCAGGCCCTTTTGCTTGCTTTATTAGACCTATTTGCAATGATGAACAAAGGTATACCTTAAACCGGCAGTTGTCACATTTACAGTGCATCAGAATTACCTTGTAAAAACATAGACTGCTGGGCCCCACCCCCTGAATTTCTGACTTATTGGATGTGGGGTAGGGCCTGAGAATTTGTATTTTCATCAAGCTGATGCTGCTGCTGGCCCGGGGAACAAGCTCGAAGAACCACCACCTTAAACACTTAACAATATGTGACCTCTTTTTTTTTTTTTTTTTTTTTTTTGCGGTACGCGGGCCTCTCACTGTTGCGGCCTCTCCCGTTGCGGAGCACAGGCTCCGGACGCGCAGGCTCAGCGGCCATTGCTCACGGGCCCAGCCGCTCCGCGGCATGTGGGATCTTCCCGGACCAGGGCATGAACCCGTGTCCCCTGCATAGGCAGGTGGACTCTCAACCACTGCGCCACCAGGGAAGCCCAGTGTGTGACCATTTTGAAACACAGCTTCTTTTTATTTTTAGCCTAAGTGAAAAAGGCTCTGAGATTTCAGGTGTGACCTTGAACTTGTAAGCCCTGTTCCCTCACCACCACCACGTTCTCCCTTGCTTACTGCCCTCGCACTGGAGGTGTCAGCCTGGAAATGGCTTGGTTTCCTACACATTCTTTCTAGCCTCATTAGCAACAGAGCAAGGATGGATAACAAATTCTTTGAAGGGCAAAAGGGGGCCCCTGCATCTTGCTTGCTGCTCTTCTCCAAGCAAACTCTCGTTGAGTATTATGTCTCTGTCACCCCAGCTAGCCCATTCCGAGTCTGGGTGGTACCGAAACCTGGGTCCTTGGGTTTTAATTATTCACATACCTGTCTTACCTGTTGCATGAAAGAAAACCCCAGAACTAGATGGAACTTTCTGGCTCTTTCAGGATATTTGGTACTTGACAACCTCCAGGGAAAGTAGGAGGAAGTGACTAAGGACACTGGCTTAGGGGTACGACAGGCTTAGGTTTGAACTCCAGCTCTGAAACACATTAGCCATGGGACCCAGGACAAGTAATTTAACCTCTGTGAATCTCAGGCTTTCCCAGCTGTTAAACAGGGATAAATACCCATTTCAGAGGGCTAAGAAGTTTAAATGGGATATACCTCAAGGATGCATAACAGAATGTAAGACCCCTACACTTGGTAGGTGCCAACAGTAGTAGCAGTTTTATAACTCATGAGATACTATATTTCTATTTTATAGAAGGGGCTCCTCTAAAAAAAATGTGATTTCATAAGCCATACAAGCCATCAATTTACAGTTGTTTCATACAGACTATAGGCCCACAATGGCTGGTAGAGTATGACATGTACACGACAGGTTCTCAGTAATTGTATCATCAGTGAAGAGGAACATATCCATTATCTGCTAAAAGAGCTTAGACTACAACGTCTAAAGACAGAAGCGATACTAATGCAACGTGCATATCTCCCACACATATTTACAGCCCTCTATTGCCATTTTGGTCTCCCAGGCATGTACTGGTTTCTGAGGAAGCCTTGCTCCAGGACTGAGTAAGTGGTGACAGTACAGGCTCATGAGAGAAACAAAGAAAGAAGAAAACATCAACACAACTTAGCAGAGCAGTAGTTGCTTTTTTTTTTTTTTTAAAGTAGTTGCTTTAAATAGAGAAATGCAGAACATTTTTGGTGCAAGCTGTTTGGTGTTACAACTTGGCCTTTTATTTGCTACTTGAACTCCAACCTTTCGTTTAACTTGTGATCTCATGAATTCAACCACAGAAATCAGAAAAAGATCTTGTTCTGCAAGATGTCTCTGCAGATCGTCTGAATGCTGGATTTCATTGACTACTGGAAAAGAAGTACAAAGACCTCGTGTGTTATAGCTTTGGCAGGCAATTCAAAACTGAAGAAAATGTCCTTCAGTTCTCATGAAAATAGTAAACAAAGATTAGTTGAGGATAACCGTTTGATGCTAAGGAAGATAACTGCTCCATAAGTAAATCCATGAAATATTCAGTGCGTCTAAAATCCACCCCCATATCCCCCTGTCTTAAAACACCAAAAAAACCCCTAAAATATCTGAAAATCTTAATCCTTCTTCTTCTCATAAATCCATGCTTCACATATAGATGGCCTCAAAATAACTCAGGTTCCCTGGATACAGATAACTCAGCTTATTTGCTAAAATCCTGCGTGAATCTTATTTTTTCTAAACACAGTGAAAGAGAGGAGAAAATTAAAAATCAGTAGCGATCATTGGAACAGGAGCTAGAATGAGGTTAAAAGTAGAGATTCTCACCCTCTCTGCTCTCCCTTCTAATTGACACAAATATTCATGGAAAGAAAAGAAGCTCATGAGCACTGGCTCTCTGGACAAGTCACATCTTCGAGAGGTAAGTTGAGACTTAGGGAAACGTGATAAGATAACAGCAGGAGACTGGGATAAAAAGAATCCTATCCAGTTAGTAAGCATTTTCCTAGAAACAAATGGAAGGGCATACAGTGGTGCGGAGTACACACCTAATAACTAACATATCCCTCATTTACATTCTTTTCAAATCGATTGAAAACCACAGTGCTAGCCACGTTTATTCAGTACGCAATAGGTACTATGTATAAGACGCCATACTAGGGAGAGTCAAAGATGTGTAATGACTTGTCTTTAAGGAATTTACAATCTAGTAGGGGACATAAGACAATGTGTATAGATTAATACAAATATCGATAATATAATATGCATAGTAAGGTACACAGTAAATAGCCAGTAAATGTAGGCTAATTAATTGTGAGCTCGGATGGTAGCTAAAGGTTCTGGCTTTCAGAAGAGACTGAATGGGTATGGGGGAAGGGGAATAAAATAGGGAGGGAGCGGCCTAAAGGAATAGAAGCAAAAAAAAAAAAAAAAAAAAAACCACAAAGAAGTGCTATGGCTTTAAATGAATGTGATTAAAAACCTTTAGAGGGGGCTTCCCTGGTGGCGCAGTGGTTGAGAATATGCATGCCGATGCAGGGGACACGGGTTCGTGCCCTGGTCTGGGAAGATCCCACATGCCGCGGAGCGGCTGGGCCCGTGAGCCATGGCCGTTGAGCCTGCGCGTCCGGAGCCTGTGCTCCGCAATGGGAGGGGCCACAACAGTGAGAGGCCCGCGTACTGCGAACAAAACAAAACAAAACAAAAACCTTTAGAGGATGAAAAGATCTTTACTGTATGGTGATCAGGCAAGACGGGATCCTCTAACTCTTGGCAAGTTACAGGTGAGGGGAGATAAGAAGATACTAAGTAATCTGCAGGAGTTATTCCAGGTTTGTCTCCATAGATGAAGGAGGCCCTTCTGGTTGCTCAGGCCAATTCTCTCAATCTTACTTCTCCAGGAAAGAGACTTTAGAAATCTAACCCCAAGAGTCTCTTAAACCCCAGCCCAAATCTCTCAAGGAAAAGCAGCTGTGGAAAGCTACAAATAGAACTGTTACCGAGATAAAAGAGAAGGTTGGAGCAACAGGAAAAGGAGAAACGTTACAGTGAGAACTTCAGGTCAGTGACCAAAATGGGGCCTCTGGATGCATGTGCTGGAAAAAGTGAACTGGGTTCCCCGGGGCCTTTATGGTTCCAAAAGCCCCCGACTCACCAGGTGGGAGAAGAGAACAAAGCGGACGCAGCTGCCCCACCTTTGGGTTCCCCTTGCCCTGCCGTGCTTCCCAGGCCACTGGCCTGATGGTGTTCCAGGGAGAAAAGTTCAGCTCCAATTACTTAAGCTGCTTTATTGGTTTCACATGAACAATTCCCTGAGTCGACTTTACCCAAAGCGACAATGCCACTCAAGAGAGCACCGATGTACCTCCTCAAATACTTTGCTTTTAGAAAACAATTAGAATGTAAACAATGAAAGAGGCCAGGCCTCCTTCTCTTAATTCATTGGAAAACCCCCAATCCAAAATCTGCCCACAGCGCACAGGACCACAGACATTTAAGTAGAAAGAGGTTCAGTTAGGGATTGGGACTCAGAAGGTTTTTCTCTGAGGACAGTTGCTCAGAAGATAAAACTGTGAGGAGGGAACTCCTCCATTCCCTTTCCTTTGCCATCCCCCAACCCCAAATCTGCCAGTAAAACCAGCAAATAACTCCCCAGATGCACGCTAATGGCAGTCACCCAGAACGTACATCTGCTGCGTTTAGGAGACTTGCTTTGACATATAACTGCCAAATATAGAATTATTCACTTCAGTGCTAACATAGATTGCTCCATCCGAGGGCAGGAGCATTTGGGAAGTTCCCTATTTGAAGAGAGGAAACAAAAGACCACTCATTTGCATCTTTTGGTCCAGGTTCTCTTACTAAAATGTGCAAAAATTACAGACCCCGTCAAGATGTTAATTTCTATTTTGAATCTTATCGCCTTGAGATTTTAGGGGAAAACTGTATGGCGGGATAAGGAAAGGAGGCAGCTACCTACAATCCAGGCTCCTGAAAGATGAAGGTGAGTCACAGGGAACGTAGAGGGGGCGCGGGGGCAGTCAGAGAAGGGCAGGCGACAGCTGCTCAGGGCAGCAGGGTTCCACTGAACAGCTTAGCAACCATCCGAATGAAAAGGTACATCCTTATTCCTTTAAAAATTGCTTTCTAACAAGGATTATAAAACAAAAAGCTTAGCTGCCAAATGCATTGCAAACATCCAGAAATTGCATTTAAGATGAAAGAAAAATAATCCTACTTTAAATTTAAAATATAGGTGTGCAATGGCGACTTATTTCTCATGTCTATTTGAATTAGCAATTAAAATAAGCAGCAAATTGAAAAACAGAGCCTGAGTAAAAAGCCCTCCCACTTCTGATACTAAAGCCCTTCCTGAAGGTCTGCCTTCGACCTCACTCACACCCCTACACAAACACGGATACTTGTGAACTGGCTAAAGAGTCCACACCTGAACAAATACAGACAGTTTCACTTCATAGTAACTGCACAACTTAGAAGTTCCAGTCGATGAACAGCTGAGCTGGCAGATCCCAGGAAACCGTGGTGCCTGACACTGATTGATTAAAATGAAGCCCCAAGAGCAGAGATGAGAACGTTCTTCCCGAGGTATTCTTATGAAATGATCCCAGCACCTTTGGACTGCTCCTTCAATGCTTTCAACATTTGTTTCTCCCTCTTTCCTTCTCTTTCCAAAAGAAGAGAGGGTTGGGTGACCAACAAAGAGAAAATAAAAGTTTCTGAACCATTTACTTTCCTATTCCACTAACGTTTCTAAGTCTCAGAGACAGCTTCAACACCATGTGGCTGTAAGTACACACGCACAGTGCAGCTGCATGAGGCTCCTATTTAGCTTAAGTAAAGCAAACTGGGTTCTCTTGGTAGAAGGAGAAAGGAAAAGCGGCACAAAGGGATGGGGAGAGAGAGAGAGAAAGAATATGAATAAGTGAATTAAAAATAAAAACTGAATCTTAAATCCTAAGTTCCTTTAGTTCATACGAGTCCCCCGGAACTATTACCGCATGCACTGTAATAAGCCAGGATTGGAACATCACCTAATTGAAAATCTATTTATTTCAATTTAAACTCCTTTGTAAAAATTTCCTTGATGACCCTTGCCCAGTATACTTCTGGATTCTCATACTGTTCACAGTCTACAGGATTTCTGGCCACACAACCTTCCTTTCATTATTAAATGTGTTGATTGATTAACATAAACTGAGACTATATCTATTTGGAAGATGCTATGGGTGACTGAGACCTTTGGCCCACTGGCCCCAGGTGAGCACCCAGGAAGAATATGACAGGCCCCATCCCTCATTCCAATCCCTGCAAGGGCCCCTGCGTGTCCTGGGGGAAGAGGAGGTTGGGAACAATCAACAACCACTCCCAGAATACGAAGATCACAGGGGCGAATTTTAGAATGAAGACTGATTCTCAAATAAACACTGACTCAGAAACCTACCATTTCCCCCCCATTAACCTTTGCCCTTATGGTCTCTCTGGATTTTCCAGGGAGATCCCAGCCTGTTAACAGTAGCTGTCAGCAGGCAGGGCCAGGAGAGCCACATGTATTGCTGTCATCATCAGCGCAGCCCGTGACCAGGCACGAAGTGGCTGTGCTTGGTTGGGGCATCTCCGTGCCCACATGCACTCCATGATGTCATGGGGACTGTGCTGTCCCCTGCAGAGTACTGTATACCCTCTATCGACATCTAAAGAAAAGCCCAGTTTTCAGTTCCATCCCACCTTCTACAATCAGCTAGACTTGATCACAGAAGACTCTGTGAATTGTTCAATGATGGTGGAAATAAAGCATTAGGATTTAAGCCATTCTCCCCCTCCCCCAAGAGAGGTGGCCTATTTGTTAGAATAAATGTGAGAGAAGATCTGAGAATTTTTTTTTTTCAGAGAGTTATTTTTTTTCACATCTTTATTGGAGTATAATTGCTTTACAATAGTGTGTTAGTTTCTGCTTTATAACAAAGTGAATCAGTTATACATATACATATGTTCCCATATCTCTTCCCTCTTGCGTCTCCTTCCCTCCCACGCTCCCTATCCCACCCATCTAGGTGGTCACAAAGCACCGAGCTGATCTCCCTGTGCTATGCGGCTGCTTCCCACTAGCTATCTATTTTACGTTTGGTAGTGTATATATGTCCATGTCACTCTCTCACTTTGTCCCAGCTTACCCTTCCCCCTCCCCATATCCTCAAGTCCATTCTCGAGTAGGTCTGTGTCTTTATTCCCGTCTTACCCCTAGGTTCTTCATGACCTTTTTTTTCTTAGATTCCATATATATGTGTTAGCATATGGTATTTATTTTTCTCTTCCTGACTTACTTCACTCTGTATGACAGACTCTAGGTCCATCCACCTCACTACAAATAACTCAATTTCATTTCTTTTTATGGCTGAGGAATATTCCATTGTATATATGTGCCACATCTTCTTTATCCATTCATCTGTCGATGGACACTTAGGTTGATTTCATGTCCTGGCTATTGTAAACAGAGCTGCAGTGGACATTGTGGTACATGACTCTTTTTGAATTATGGTTTTCTCAGGGCATATGCCCAGGAGTGGGATTGCTGGGTTGTATGGTAGTTCTATTTGTAGTTTTTTAAGGAACCTCCATACTGTTTCTCCATAGTGGCTGTATCAATTTACTTTCCCACCAGCAGTGCAAGAGCGCTCCCTTTTCTCCACACCCTCTCCAGCATTTATTGTTTCTAGGTTTTTTGAAGGTGGCCATTCTGACTAGTGTGAGGTGATACCTCATTGTAGTTTTGGTTTGCATTTCTCTAATGATGAATGATGTTGAGCATTCTTTCATGTGTTTGTTGGCAATCTGAGAATTTTTTAAGTGAGAGTGCTTCAAGCCTTTCAGATAACTAAGTGATTATTCCGGAATTACACGTTTCTTTAAAGACGAGAGATGGCATGCATCTTCACTTGCTGGAAAAACTCTTCTCGGGAGTGAATGCTTTTATTACCACAAAAAAGGGCTGAGGCTATCTTCAAACTCAATAGAAAATTGAATTTGACATTGGTAAATCCTTAATGAAAAAATAACTAGAACCCATGTTACCTTAAAATAACACTTTCCAAATAAACTAGGGTTAAAGAACAGCAGTCAGGAAACTCTTTGCCATCATTTTTTCTTGCAAATCCAAGAAATAAAGAACATAAAGCATAAAAATAGCTCCTTGCCCTAGTTCTTCTTGGCTCTTGCTTAGATACTGATTGAGAGAAAGGACTGTGATAGAAATTGTTAATGTTAATTCTTTGCTTTTATCCTATTTTAAGGAAGTTCCCCGCCCCCCAAAATGTGGTTGTATAAAAAGTGGAAACTTTTATTGTAATACAAGTTTATCATATGCTTATGGATTTTAAAATTAAAGATACCATTCCTTCTGTATTAATTTTTAGATATTGATAGTTTTATATTCTATAAAGAGAATTCCATGTTCAACATTTCTGCTAAAGAAGATCTGGGAGGGATAAATTAGGAGTTTGGGTTTAACAGATACACACTACTATATACAAAATAAACAATAAAGACCTACTGTATAGCACAGGGAACTATATTCAGTATCTTACAATAACCTATAATGGAAAAAAAACCTGAAAAAGAATATGTACTTATATGTGTAACTGAATCACTTTGCTGTACACCTGAAACTAACACAACACTGTAAATCAACTGTACTTCAGTAAAAAAAAAATAAATAAATAAGTAAAAATAAAAATAAACAGAAAAAAAGAAATAGCCCTGAATCCAATAATCTTCATAATTAATTTTAGGACTATAAGATCTTATATTTTGTGGCTTAATCTAAGAACAGATTTCAAATTTATTTTATCAAAACTGTTTATAGAATATAACTTAGCTACTTAAAAATATAGGACATCGAAAAAAAGACTAGAAGGTAATACGCTACATTGTTAGTAAGAGTTAATCCTGGGAGTTGAGACTATTTCTGATTGCTTTTTTTCTTCACATAGTCTGTATTTTTCACAGCTTTCAAGAATTGTAATTTTCAAGAATTATTTTCAAATAAGCAAAAAACAAGCACTCTCTCCAAAAAGTTTAACTAAAAACAAACCTGGTCAAGAAGTCAATGTATTTGCTTTCCCCTCAAAGACAGTGAAGAGGCAAAAATCAATGATCAAATTTTTTAATTCAAGTTTGGCTTTTATGCCACTGTCTTGAACAGCCTGTTTCATCAGGGGCCTTTCGTGGCCTAACTAGTCCTTATTTGGGTTATCACTGTAGAGGAAGACTTTGTCAAATGCAGCCTAGTTTTGGGGTAAGGTCTTTGCTACAATTTTATCATATTTATTCTCTGCGAGACATTTGAGGCCAAAGACAGTTCCGAAAACATGTCTCTAATTGAGAAAAAAACAAGCTGGATGAACAACTACCTTACAGGCTCCATTTTCTCCACACTCACACAAAAATCTTACCAGTACCCTTTCACCTCCATAGTCATAGTATACTATTTCTTTGTTCACATATGAAAGCTGTATTTTAAGACACTTTCCAACATCTTTCTCCTGGCTCCTTTTCTTCATATGCTTAAATGTAGTCTGTAGCATCTTGCCCTCTGATCACTTTAAACAAAGTTCTACATCTCAGACAAAAGTGGAAAATGAGACCAGTAAGGGTCCTCGCCCTTCTTTCGTTTCTCCTTCCTGTCTTCTCACGCTGGCTTTCCTGCCCTCCCAGGAAGGACAAGGGAGGAAGAGAAATGACACACTTCCGAGTGCCTGTGAGGCCGTGTGATATGGAGATGAAGATATGATTTCAGGCATAGTCCTGCCTTCCAAGATCTTACAGTCTAGTCATTGCAATACATACCTAAGAAGTTCACAAGAAAGAATGAAACATGTGCTTGGCTGGTTATGTGGGAGCCCAGGGAAGGAGCAGTGAGTAGAATGTACTTTTCCAATAAAAATGGCCTCAAGGCTGCTGAGCACTGTAGCCTCCTTAGATTTCTGGTTTATCCACCTTGTGTGTGAAATGTCTTCATGGACTCCCCTGAGAACTAGACACCCTCCACTGTTACAACACAACGTTCACAGGAAATACATTCTGAGTTCATATACATACAATTTATAAATCTCTGAAATTATCTGGGAGTTGAGTACTCATGCTCAACTTCCTAGCATGTATTTATCTACTGGCTCCACTCTACACTTAATAGTCAGTGGTACTTCCGCTGCCACTGGAAAGATGAGATGCCCAGAGATTTCCTCTGGCTGCATGAGCATCTATGGTAGATGTAGGCATGGCATCTACTGGCCTGAGGGAAACTACTGTCCCGGTTCCTCTCTTGGGTACCCCGGGCTCAGGAAGCTGACTAACAGAGAAGTCCCCTGAAGAAGTCTCTGTCCACCCACCATGTGCAGTGGCTTGAGGACGCAACAGCTATGAGGTGGCCCCAGCTAAATGCTCTGAAATCTGTCGGGTGACACCCTTCCTCTGAGAGATTTCTAGGTGCAGTCCCACCCTACCTCATATCCAACAACCCCTTGGGCCCTATCAGAAGTCCAGGCATCCCAGACACACACTGCATCTTCTCCTTGCCCTGTTACGCTAGCAGAAATGGGCTGGCTTCCTTAGATGGGTCTGTCATCCTTTCATGTGTCTGTCTTACTTCCATAGCTCCCACAATTCAGGGCCTGGAGTGGGAGTGGGTATCCTTTTTGCTCTCTTGTGCAGCTTGCAAACCATTTCTCCTCCCTCCTCCTTCAAAAAAACAGATCCTCTGAAACATTAAACCATCAACTATTAGTCTTCCTTGTTTCATTCATTCACTGAAGACAGCATCCTATGGCCCAACAGCTTTTTCTCCATCACTGCTCCTGGCAGATTTCTTAGCAGCTTCAACATTCACAAAGCGATTCCCAAGGCTCTGATCTCTCAAGTCCTTGACCTCCTTTACTCCAGTCCATTTCAGCCGTACACTCACACGGCCATACACTGCACCTGATAACCTCCAGCTGTATCACCTCCAAAATACACACTGTAAGCCTCACAATCATCAGTCACCACCTTGTGTCTCTTGGTTCTAGGACTCCACTCCATTCGGCCCTTTCCACTTTTCCTCTATCCAACACCTCTGTCTTATCTTCAATTTCTTCCCTATTAGCTTATACTTCACATCCTAGCATGACTAGCCAACCACTCCCTTTATACACTACGCCCTGGGCATTTCAACCACACCCTCCTGGAAACTCCCCTGCACATGTGCGAGCAAATCCAGTTGCACCTGGATCTGGCTACTTGAACAATTCCAGAGAAAATCACCTGACCTCACAGACTGGACTGACTTCAAATTTGTTGCCATAAATCATGAATGAACACTCCAAAGTGCCAGATGGTCTTATAAAACTTCCCTAGCACACGATTTCCCATCCAAACAAAGCAATGATTTCACCCCTAGTCTTCTCTCTTCATTCTCCAAAACCTCCTTCACCAGCCCACTTCCTGCTGCCTCATACTTTAGGGAGAAACAGACACAATAGGATGAGCACGACTTCATCTTCTGACCAGCAATTCCACCAACCTTCCCGAATCTGTTCTAGGTCCTCTGCTTTCCTTCTCTCTGCAACAGAAGAAGTGTCCCTGCTTTTTCCTCAGGCCAGCCCTTCCATGTGGACACTGGCTGCCTCACATCATCCAGGGCTCCTCTTGACTTAAGAACTTAGCTCCTGCCATTATCCCCTCTCTCTTTTGTACTGTCAGTTTCCTCACCTCTACAATCTCCTTCCCATCAATGAGATGCTTTTCTCATCCTCCCCAAGCTTAAAAACCAAACCAACCAAACCTCTCCCATGGCCCCACTTCTCTGTCTAGCACCCCATTTCTCTCATCTCCTTCACCATAAAATGTCTCAACATAAGGTCCTCTCACTGCTTTTTTTCTCTTCTCTTGAACTCCCTTAGTAAGATCACCAGTAGCCTACACCTTACAAAGTCAGCTGCCAACTCTGTTTAACACCCTCCTTCATAAATTACTTTCCTCTGTAGACAATCAGGCAGGCTTACCTGGTCTTCTTCCCATCTCACTGGGTGGTACTTCTCAGTCTCTTTTTTGGTTCCTCCTCTTCTAAATATTAAGGTGCTCCAGAGCTCTGTGCTCTGTCACCCTCTGTTCTTTAGTTACCCCCTCACCAAACTCCATTGGTTAAAAATCACCCAACACATTCACAGATGACTGTCTCATATTTTAGGTTTGGACCCCTGACTGTCATCCATCATTCATACTTACATATCTGACTGTCTTGCTGATGGAGCTACAGTTGGCTACAGAGCAGGCATATCAAGGTTCAATTCAACCAGACTTTCTATCACTCTTCTTCTGTATGCTTTACTCTTGGAACTTTGGCCACCTTTTGGAGCTTAGGACATTCAGCTATGATTCATCCCCAGGGCCTTTTAATAATTCAGATCAGAACTCAAACGACATTTCCTCTGAGTGACCTCCTCTGACCATTCTAAATAAAGCAGTTCTCCTAGTCACTACCTAGGTTAAATTTGCCTTCTTTGTGGCATGTATTTGGACCTGCAATTGTCTTATTGGCCTATTTGTCTGCATGTTTATTAACTCCCTCCACTAGATACAAGCTCTATCCTTGGAGGGTCTCAGGCTGCCTCAGTCAGTGATGTATCCCTGGTACTTAGAAAGGTGTCTGCCACAAGGGAAGCGCTCAGGGAATATCTGATCTTTGACTACTTGCTGTGTGTACATAAATGGTAACAAGGATTAATATCAGTTAGTAAACTGTTCTGACTACATATTCTTTATATAAGCACCTGTTATTCTCACTTTCACAACTGGGTTGACACTCAGTGATATCTGTGGCCTCAATGGCACTCTCTCTAGCTTGAGCCTATGTACCACCTTGACTGAAAGTACTGATCAGAACAGTGTCCTTAGAATAATTTCTCTCTGCAAATATATACCAAGCTTTAATGTAGTGAAGAGCTAATAGATAATCTCTTCAAATCATATTCAAATGAGCTACTGCATTTTATTAAAGCACCCTATCATGTCAGTTTGACGTTCTTTGAAACATCTGTCACATGTATTCTCAACCCCCAAGTTTATTCCGTTTGTGTGCTTTACAATTTCCTTAGAGTAATTCAATCAAAGTCCTTATCAATTGGCCCTTTGAAGATTCCTTTTAAAACAAAGCTAATTTAAATCACGTGCCAGTTTGAATGGAAAGAGTTCAGACATGCTACCTGAAACTTTAAAATTCATGACCATAACACCAGGAAATCTAATTTTGACCAAATTTAGAAGGTTAAGCACAGCTCTACTAGTCATTTCTAAGCTTTCTACTGTTTGGTATCAGTAATTCTCTCCACACCTCTCAACTACAATAAAGGGACAAAAAAAATGACCTGACTCTGAAAAAACTTTAAAACACCCTTTCCCCACCCAGAATCCAAGCAACAGTTCTGATAGTTATAGTTTTTAACCACAGGTTTACATTTCAACGCATTTGGTACTGTGTATGTGCACGTTTCCGTGTGTGTGTGTGTGTGTGTGTGTGTGTGTGTGTGTGTGTGCGCACGCGCGCCCATGGAAGGGCAAGTGACAACTGCACCTTCGGGCTTCCTGTATTCACCTGTTTTGACCAAGACTTTAAGGAATTAAATGCAGATCTAACTTTATTTAAACTTTATTAATTTTAATTTTATTTATTAGTTTTTATTAATAAAACTTGTTTTATTCCAGGGAGCCAAATGAACAAGACTACTCAGCTAAAAAGTCAAGACACTTGGGGACTTCCCTGGTGGCGCAGTGGTTAAGAAACCACCTACCAACGCAGAGGACATGGGTTCGAGTCCTGGTCCGGGAAGATCCCACATGCCGTGGAGCAACTAACCCGTGCGCCACAACTACTAAAGCCCGCATACCTAGAGCCCATGCTCCGCAGCAAGAGAAGCCACCGCAATGAGAAGCCCGCACACTGCAATGAAGAGTAGCCCCTGCTTGCTGCAACTAGAGAAAGTCCGTGTGCGGCAACGAAGACCCAAAGCAGCCAAAATATTAAAAATAATTAATTTTTAAAAAGTTAAGAAACTTGGAGTGTGATGTTTGTTTCATTTTGTTTTAATAAAGTAGACATGAAATATTTCTCACCACATAAGGAGCAAATGAAGGGTACTACCTAAAACACTCTCTTTTCCTTTCTAGTGACAGGAGATTTAAGGAGATAGGTAAATGGATTTATTGAAGGCAAAAGATATTTTGGATGAAAAATCACTTTTAACTTTTCAATCTAATACTGCAAAACCTTTACTTAAAAACGGAAACTTGGAATTATTTTTCTTGGTTTCTACCTATGATCTATTCATAAAAGAAAAAGGAAGTTGACATTACAAAGAAGGATTCTTTGTAAGAGCTTCTTTCTAAGAAGGATGGATGAAAATAAAAAATAATACAGCTGCTTAAACTATCAATGAAACTCTTACACTGCTGGTGGGAATGTAAAATGATACAGCCACTATGGAGAACAGTATGGAAGTTCCTTAAAAAACTACAAATAGAACTACCATATGACCCAGCAATCCCACTACTGGGCATATACCCTGAGAAAACCATAATTCAAAAAGAGTCATGTACCAAAATGTTTATTGCAGCTCTATTTACGATAGCCAGGACATGGAAGCAACCTATGTGTCCATCAACAGATGAATGGATAAGGAAGATGTGGCACATATATACAATGGAATATTACTCAGCCATAAAAAGAAATGAAACTGAGTTATTTGTAATGAGGTGGATAGACCTGGAATCTGTCATACAGAGTGAAGTAAGTCAGAAGGACAAAAACAAATACCGTATGCTAACACATATATATGGAATCTAAAAAAAAAAAATGTCATGAAGAGATTAGTGGTAGGAGGGAATAAAACACAGACCTACTAGAGCATGGACTTGAGGATATGGGGAGGGGGAAGGGTAAGCGGTGACGATGTGAGAGAGTGGCAGGGACATATACACACTACCAAATGTAAATTAGATAGCTAGTGGGAAGCTACAGTATAGCACAGGGAGTTCACCTCTGTACTTAGTGACCACCTAGAGGGGTGGGATAGGGAGGGTGGGAGGGAGGGTGA
Organism: Kogia breviceps; assembly: GCF_026419965.1. NCBI lineage: Eukaryota > Metazoa > Chordata > Mammalia > Artiodactyla > Physeteridae > Kogia > Kogia breviceps. The sequence continues at coordinate 73,154,366 of NC_081311.1, read as the reverse complement.
CAAAAGAGGGAAGAGTTATGGGAACATATGTATATGTATAACTGATTCACTTTGTTGTAAAGGAGAAACTAACCCACTATTGTAAAACAGTTATACTCAAATAAAGATGTTTAAAAAAAATAAAAAATAAAAAAAAATAAAATAAACCAAAAAAAAAAAAAAAACTATCAATGAAAAACACAAGTCCAGATGGATCTGTTTTATTAAGTAATACAATATTAAATCTTTAGTCTTTAGCCTGAAAACTCTACATTTGTATGCAAGCTTATATCAACAAGATGATGAGTGATATCAAATAGGGTCCTGAATCAAGACATCAGATCAATTCTGTTTTTTGAAATCTTTCTTCTGGGGCCTTCTTTTCATTATCAACCACCCAAGGAAGCATTCAGTATTCCACAGTGCTGATGTGTGCCCTCATCTTTTCTAACACATTTTGCATTTGAGTCAATCAGAGTTTCTGCCACTAATAATTATGCTACATAGAAGAAACCAAAACAATAGAATATAAGCGATCTGCTCTTGGAAGTTTTCACTTATACCTGTGGTCTTTAGTAATATTGACATATTGGAATTCCAAAGAGGAATTTTAAACCACTTCTGGTGAATGGTTTATTAACTGGAATGTTGGGGGAATGGAATTATGAATTTAATTTTTGTTCAATTAAAAACTTTTCAGAAAATACTTTTTTGTTTAGCCCTTGATGTTGAAAATGTTTTATAAATGCCTTAGTCCACTTGTGTTTCATATAGTTCAGCTACTTTATTGAGTAAGAAAGGAACCTACAGGAGTTCACAGTCATGGATATTATTCACTGTAGGAGAATAAGTTATTGAGGGGAATGGAAGAGATACATTCCAAGACATAGTCTGAAAACCATTATTTACAATATATTCCTGGTTACAGATCATTTTGTTCTGGTTTCCCACTCTTGTGAACACAAAGTAAAGATAAAAAGATCTGCTCATTCGAGTTTATTGTTAGTTTGGTTCTAGTCAGTAGAAGTTTCACGTATAGTACCTCAAACTACTTTTAAACTGAAGTATATTTTTCTGAAAATTATTTATGAAAATCATATTGTCTGATTGTAAAACATATGCACACACATTGTTTTAAAAATTAAACAGTGCAGAAGAACTTAAATAAAGTAAAAAAAATCATGCCCTGGAAACAGTCATTGTCTACCTTTTTTGGTGAAAATGCATAATCTCAGCTGTGTAAACTCATATGGGATCATGCCTCACATCCACATAGCCTACTTGATACAACCAGCAACATTTCTGTGCTATTAGGATAACCTACATGATCATTTTTAATCCTTCCATAGTGTTCCATTATCTACTTAACCCAAATCCTAGTTATGACTTGGAATGTTTCCAAATTTTATTATAAAGCACTGCTATAAAAATCCCCCAAACTTTGCATATATATCTTTGCACAGTTGTTTAATTATCTGTTTAGGACAAATTCCCAAAGTATAAACTATATTTTACATTATTCAGGTACAACCAAGAATATTTCCTATGAATAGATTATTTTGTATATTTTGTCATTTTGGAGAACTGTACACTGATTGCTATGCTGAGTTCAAATTTGTATCATCAAGAGACCAAATGACCATCACTACTTAAACCTGTGTATAAAAATTCTAGGAAAGCAGGAAGTCTACTGTCCCAAACAAGAATAATTCTATCACATGTGAGCCAGCAGTGCTTTGGCAAAAACTCCCCATAGTACCTTAATGAATACAAGTGGTCAGGGTTGTGGTTTCGCATTTCATCAGGGGAATATCCCCTGGACCAGGATGGCATGTCAGGTGGAAGGGAGATTTCCTCATTCAGCACTCTCTGATTACCTCCAGCAGCTGGCTTTGGGCAACATCCAGGGGATCTGTACACCTCCACATTAATTCATTCTTCCAGCAGCCCTCACTGGGCACCGTGTACGGTCATGCGGTTCTTGTTCAGGGAGCATGCTCTGTCTGGCTGATAACAAATGCAGGACCAGTAGGTTCATAGGGAAAACCTCTGCTTGAGCAATTCACTGAAGTCTTCACACAAGGGACATTAGAGCTGGTCTTGGGAGGGTGAATGGGTTGGATTACCTTGGACAGTGGTAGACTTGTGTTCTCTGGTCTTTTATTGGATGACTCGCCCCAGCCTCTTTGTTTGCTGCCTCCATAGTAGAAAGGCTAACTTTGCCAGCCTCCCTTGCAGCTAGAGGGGGACTGGAAGAGGTAGTTATGGCCAGTGAGATAGAAATGCCTAGGGGCTTCTGGAAAGGCATTTTCTTTTTCTGATAAAGGCACAGAAGTAGCTAGTCCTTCGCTTCTTTTTGTCTCTCAATGCAGATTTGAGGCAGGGAGCTAGGCAAGCAAGGAGTGAAGGCCAATATAATTAAACCTCTGAACTACACCAGTAGCTGTCTACCCTCAGATTGCTTGTTTCCTGGGAAAAATAAACCTCTCTTTCTTTATACCACTGGTAGCCAGAGATACACCTATTTGTAGCTGAAGGCATTCCTAACCAATACATCACTCCTCCAACCAAGATGGTGTCTAGACAGAGGCAAGAATATTAGTGGAATAGAGGCCAAGACAGGGCAATATAGGGAGGATGGCTGCAGGGTTCAGAACATGCACTGCAACAACTCTCTTAGGTTCACAGCATACAGCCCTTTCAAGATCAGGAGGCATAGTTAGGAATACAGGGTGACATACCTCCTAAGTGTCAAGGCGCAAAAGGGCATGTGAACGTTTTTTTATTAGAAAATATGTTGACACTATCTGATAATGAATTTGAAGCACTGTGGTTTCCTTAAGATACATCCACTTCAAAAGTACCAAAACCAGGGCTTCCCTGGTGGTGCAGTGGTTGAGAATCCGCCTGCCAATGCAGGGGACATGGGTTCTATCCCTCGTCCGGGAAGATCCCATGTGCCGCAGAGCAACTAAGCCCATGCACCAGAACTACTGAGCCGCACTCTAGAGCCCGTGAGCCACAACTACTGAGCCCACATGCCACAACTACTGAAGCCCGCGCGCCTAGAGCCTGTGCTCCACAACAAGAGAAGCCACCACAATGAGAAGCCCATGCACTGCAATGAAGAGTAGCCCCCACTCACCGCAACTAGAGAAAGCCCACGCACAGCAACGAACACTCAATGCAGCTAAAAATAAATTTATATTTTAAAAAAGTACCCGAAACAAGACAACCCAAATGTGAATTATGGAACCAAAGGGTAAATATAATGTAAGAATCAAAAGTGAGAGTGAAATCAACTACACTTTAATAAAATACATTAATAAAACAAGTGAGAGTGAAAAAGGCAGTGCAACCAGGCAAAAGGAATGTATGTGTATAGTGTCCTTTCTATATCCTGTCTTCTTCTGGTAGAAACATTAAATGTTTAAATGAAAATATAAGGCCAGGTTTTTTTTTTGTTTTTTTTTTAAAGCTAACAACCAAGTGCTACCAGCCCACTGGAGTTAAATGAGAGAAAGTGATTGTTTTTTAACTTTAAGAGAAAAGCAAACAACAGCCTCTAGACTATCATGTATCTTGGTCATCTGAAGGGTCAAAAAGTAAGATTGTTCAGGCTGCTCAAGGGATCTAGATATGATGTAAAGACACATCTCAGGAGAAGAAAGAACTAATGATAAACATGTATATAATCTGTTAGAAAAATAAGACAATGAATACACAGACTATTGTCATAACAAATCGTATGTCCTAGTAAACTGTTTCCGAAGGTACTGGGAAAACACAGCAATCATTTTTAATATGGACAATGTATACAATCATAAATAAATAAGAGGAAACACATATTTTAAAGAAAACAATAACAACAAAAACAATGAAACTTAAACATAGAGACGTTTCCTACATTCCCAAAGAATGAGAGACAATATCCTAACAGGTGCTATTTTGTGGCTCTGTTTCTCTGAGAAATAACCAAATCACCAAAAATCACCACACATTTGAGTGTGAAATAGAAGATGTGTAAAATAAACTAGGTGTGAAAAAACATAGACTTTAAAATCTAAGAGAGTAAGGCACTGACCACTATTTCCCAGCATCTTGAACAGAGCCTGACAAACAGGTGCTAAAATATTTGTTAAAAAAAGGGGGGGGGGGAATAGAAGGAAAGGAGGGAAGAGGAAAATGGAAAACTTCCGATGTGAACAAAATGTTCTTTATAAAGAACTCAGTTTTTTCAAGTCACAGAAAAATCATTCAGTATAAAATGTACATAAGTTGCAAAATGGTATTAATGAAATCAAAACCAACAGTGGATACATTCTTATGAAGTAGGTTATGGATGAACATGTTTTGAAGATCACTCTCAAATTCCGTTCTCAATTCTATTAGTCAAAACCAGATAGATAATACCTATCACCATTGCCACTGAACGATTTTCAGGCAATCTCTGAAACAGCAAAGGGCAATCTGCTCTGAGAGGGGAAGATCGAATATTCTATTATACCGAATAAGGCTACAAAGTATTTCTCACTTGTCAGGAGCATTTCTCTCTCGGTTGCCTAACGTTAAAGAAAGACCTCCTGTTGCCTGATAATGAGAAACTTATCTATACAATTCTCATACAAGATTGAATCTGAAGTATGTTCTTTACTGGGGCAATAAGAAAGCATCAGAGATTTATTTAGCCCTTCCGAATGTCATGCTAAGGTTATGCTGACCATTTTAGGAAATTTTCCCAACCGTGCCCTCAAAGACAGAGATTACTGCTGTCTTCATTTTATTGATGAGCAGACAGACTCTGTGAGGTTAAGGAACGAATCCAAGCCCACACAGTTAGTGAAAGCGATGGAGACGGGAGTCACACACAGAGGATCTGGGAATCTGACTACAGACCTGACCCCTCACACCGCGATCAACTACAATGGTGTCAGTGGCAGTGACGGTGATGATAATAATTGGTAATACTACTACTACTAAATTACCATACTCAACAGTCGCTGGAGCAACTTCATGCATACTTTATCTTTGTTAAGATATAGCAAACCTCAGTTGCTCCTCTGCTGCCAAGGGCAAGATACTTATTTTTTAGGACTCAAGTATTCAATCACTGTACTTGAAAATTCTTGATCAAAACCCAACTGTTCTGTCTCCCTTTTAACCTTGGTGCTATTGACCTTGCCAGGAGAGCAGACACTTTTAACATCTCTTCCAGGCCTCTAGGATACTATCTAGACAGGGTTAGACCTTTCTTCACTGCTTTTCCTGTGGTTACACGCCTGAAGCTGTTGCTCTGGCAGAAGAAAGACACTAGGTACTAGATTTTGCAGTTCTTTGGTGCCAGAGAGAAAATGAATAGCTATCCTAACTGTACTCTGAGTGCATACTTAAGAGATATCATCTCAGTTTTCTCATATTATAAAGTCTATGGAAGCAACAAACTAGATGTGCTCGTTCTCTAGGCTTAAACAAATTCTGGGAACTGCTATTCATAGCAGGTTATGCCATGGTCCTAACTTGGCCCTGCTTATTCTATCCGAAATATCAAAAATCGGTACCTTCTGAGTTTCTGTATTTCTAGTTCCTTGATGAGGGTGTTCGTTATTTAAAAATAGACCTCAGCTTTAATGTTTTATGTTGATACCAACTCAGTCTCTACATGTTTATGGCATGTCACAGTAAACTTAGAACCTCATGAACTGGCCTTTTTAGTTACTTCGGAATGGAAAGACAGGGATTAACATAAAAAGTAAAAAATGAACAACGGCAGGAAACGTGAGTTATGTGAGCTGGCAACCTGTAAACGAGAAATGCAAATGGCTAGCAAACCTGTGAAACAATACTCATGTGCACTAATAATGAAGTATTACAAACTGAAACAATAATGACATGAACATTGTTCAACTATGAAGTTGGCAAAGGAAAAAAAAGTTAACACTCAATGCTGGAGAGGATGTAGTGAGGTCAACACATGGCAGAAGAATAAACTGGTTTACCTGGTATAGAAAACAATCTGACGGCTTGCTTTATCGCCAAGCATAAAACTCTCCCTGAATCTCCAGTTTTAGTCCCATGTAGGAGATACACACACACACACACACACACACACACACACACACAATATTTACATTTTAAATTTGAGCTCAAATACCACTCCTGTGTCTCAAGGCTTAAGCTATTCTCAAGAGAAACACTGGAACCTAAGGACGCCTCCCCCAGGACGCCCATATTCAGAAGAGAACATTTTACGCTCTCACATGTTGAAAGGAGGAAAGAAGGAAGGAGGGAAGGAGGGAGGGAGAAAATCTTTCAGGATTCAAAGTAACCTGGTAGCTAACGGACCTTGAGTTAGTAACAGAACTCCTTGAGTATGAGAATATCCTTTTCAGAGTTACAAGGAGCAAATGTGATAATGGAGGTGAAAGTCCTTTGTCAATAACAAGGCAATACACACGTTTTGAGATTCCAAAACTTTGATTTTTCACAGCTTCTCTGTTCAGTGCCCTTAGAAGTTCCTCTCAAAGCACTGCAGTACCCTATCATTTCAGCCAGTGGGCAAACCTACTCTGACATCTTTTTTATTCTTACTAAATTTCCATGATTGTACCAGTTACACTGAATTTTACCCTCTGGGAGAAGGATACCCGCAAACCCAAACCCCACCCTGGCCAATGCTATTCCAGCAGAGTTACATTAAAATGTTCTATTACATGTAAGTTAACCAAGGCAGAAGCCCCATCAACATGACGTCTTCAGGGATAGACAAGCTAGCATGAGAGCCTTGGACTCACAAGAGATGTCCATTATTTAGAGAGATGGCACAGAGCACCTTACGTAACCGTTCCTACCAAAGCGGCGCTTGGCATGACACCTGACGGACGCTTGCTCCTAAAAGAGTGCATTTAAATTTTTCATCAGACTGCCTTCATAAAAAATTGAAGCAGAATATTCTCCAAGTGAGGGAACAGTTTGCTAAAACGAAGATTAAAATTTACAATTACCTTTTGAACCACCTTTTCAGGACTCTCTGCTTTCTAGGCCTGAAGTGTCAAGCAAGTGTTTGGCTTTGAAATTAGCGAGAATAATAGTGAATTTTTCCTGTAGCCCAAGAAGGAGGTTTTCCCTTTGCCAGGCTTTTAATAACGGCAAGCCCATTATCAGAAGCCTTTGTCCTTCGGGCAATGGCAAAAAATGTGCTAAAATGACGATGGGTGCTTCACTTCTGGACTGAACATCAGCTCACTGTGTCAAAACGCCTTTTGTTTTCCTTCTCAAGGTGATTAGGCTGGTGATGTGATGAAAGCAGAAGTCCAGCAGAATCACCAAGTCGGGAGCCCATTCATTTCCCCCTGCTGCACTGCAGATTCTTTTCGACACAACTCCCATGTCCTCAGTGACACCCTTTGAAATGGATGCAGTAATCCAAAGAGCAGATGAGGAGATCCACTGCTTCCACAAATTAAATACTATAATTCTGTTGGTCCCCAATATTAAAATGTTTCAGTGCTGGGTGTTTTAGAGAGAAGCGGGTATTTCAGATGGTGGGAGCCTGCTGTGAATGCAGATGGAAATTTTATTGCTTGTCTAATGCTTGTCTATTTTAATAAAGAGAATTACAATGGCAGTGCAATTTCGTTCTATATGCCATGGGTTGCAATACTGAAGTATAAGGAGCCCTCCATCCTGGAATCTTTTCTCTCTCTGCGTTGTTCAGTCTATTCTAACCCTGTCCCTGAAATTTATTTATCAAGAAGAGCACATTAGCTAAAAAGAGAAAAGAAAATCTCTAGGGGCAATATGGAATGCTCCTCTCTCTCTCCCCCTTCCCGCACCCCAGGGGAGAGAACAGAAGTACTCTTTGTCTGGTCACTATGCGAACCAAATGATAAAGCCTCACCTTTGAAGCAATGGTACATACTCATGGAGAAGAAATAGATGTGAAGAATATTTTACTTATTCTCCTATTACCCCCACAGAGGCTGAGAGGATACCCAGGCAAACACTGCTTCTCTACATTTGGGGGGCGTTAACTGAGCTTGTCAGCTTCATCCATGACATTTACCGATCATTCGTCCTAAATTTCCATTGATGGATCATTTATCCTACCCCACACAAGGGTGTACACATCACACAAGGTTAAGGTAACAACCACAAAGCACTGCTGGCAATTTTTACCAGACTGGGAATTAAAACAGAGCCAGATTTTAAAATGCAATGAGAAATAAAATGCCTTGAAATCTTTTTGACAGTCTGGAAATGGACCTGCTCCTCTTCTAGAAACACCTGAACACTTAGGATGCTTGCATGTGTTTTAGAAGCAATCCACTGAAATTCTATATGGCCAAGTTTTTGATCCTTATTCTTGGTCAATGCATGTACTTCTGGATGATTCCCTAAGGGGGAAATATTCCTTAAAAAGAAAACATAATTTTAAAGATTCTTCTTTGATCTCTGATCAACAATGGTCCTGGAAATCCTAACACTGGCTGCTTCAAGTGGATGAGGGGATGCTGACTGGCACAGAGGAACTTTCAGAGGTGATGAAATGTAACACTTACCTTGTTGGATGAATGGTTTAAACAACTATACACTTGTCAAAACTGAGTAAATATATACTTAGCATCACTGCATTTGACTCAAGTGAATTATAACTCGATCTAAAAAATTTCTCCTGGAAACATTAAAAAACAATAAGTTTCTATGCACAGAGTTCCTTTCAGAATTTCCCAGACATATAATTGCAAGGCAAATCAGAAAGAACGCCTTTTGCTGTAAGTTCACATAAAAGCCGAGGCATTCCTGGTGCCACACGTCTCTGCGTTGGTGCCACAATTTACTAAGACATTACCATAAACGGTTTGCTGTTATGATGAAAGTAAATATCGCTGAGCATGCAATTAAAAGCGTTACATTAAATTGCAAATTCAAGCTAAAATTGTGGGCTAGGCATTCCTGCCACATTCCCCATTATGACATGAGGGACCTTGGGACTCCCCAGCCATATCTGAAGTAAATGTCCCAGCTGTGGTCTAGAGCACAAAACACTGAGGCGAGGAAGGCCTCTCTTCATAAACTATGTGTGTGCCTCATTTACGTAATTGGATAGTGAACCTCAAAGACAGATACATCAAGACACAATTATCCTAATATAAAAGGACTTTTTAAAATTGTCAAGGGCCATCATGTATTTTGCTACATTCTATCCAGGGGAACTTCCTGTTTAACGTAACTATCTATTACGTTGAGCCATAGATATCTGTTTTATCTTTAAAAAAACAAACTGTGCACTGTTTTCTCTAATTTTATCTATGTTGACTCTCAACTAAGCTAAACTCAGATTAGATGTCTGTTCATTTCTGCTAGAACTAATAACTGCAAATACTGATATGCAGCTGTCAAGCTAATGAACTTAAAAATACAGATATACAAACAGACACAAACACAACCACACAAGAATTAGGAAAAAATTAATCTCATGAATTTGGGGGTAATGACATTCCTTACGGGTATTTGGGCTTTAATACTTAAGCAACATTTTTCATCAGAATACTATGTATGTTTCCCAGAAGTGGTTTATAAAAGGTCAGCCGAGCACACTTAATTTTTTTTTTTTTGCATAAGTCTTTAAAATGCAGCTTCAAACTTGAACTATTCTTTCAGTAAAAGCAACACATTTCAGAAAAGTTAAATCTAGTGCATGTTACTAGAATCATTTTGGCAAACTTTCAGAGCACTCTTATTTTTCAAGTGAAATTAAGCCCATTTTTGTTAATGAATGTATTTGCTGGAAAAAACTGTTCTCCTATTAAATTGTTTTTCAAGATATTTTCTTTTTCATTTCTCTAAACTTCTGAAAATTAAACATTTAAAGATGTGAAAGAAATGGATTGATTATGTAGTTTATTGTGGGTGATTTTCTTAGATTTTTCTACTTCTTTTTAAAAAATCACTATAAATACATTGTTCGCAAAATGGAAGCATACATTAAAAGCGTGTCATGGTTATAAAGAGTTTATTGTGAATATAACAAATACTTACAGTATATGGGTGAACATGAATATAACATCACAGTTCTCACCATGAAGTCTGTCACAATCTAAAGTTAAGAAGCCTTTTCACTAGCATTTCTAAATTCATCATGTCCAATGAATAACAGCCTAGACCAAAAGCAATGGCTTCAACATTTCTCAAAATAATTCAGGAATTATTCTCTAGGTTTCTAATTGATCAGCTGAGTGGATTTCTCTGCTCTTGGGTGGTCCAAGTACAGAACTTCAATATCTCTGAGCTCATACTGAAAACCCAAGTTAAAAGCCACCATACAATAACATTTTTTACTTTGCAAAAATAGTAACAGTTGACAGGAATAAGGGAAAGCAGGAAGAAGGGAGGGGGCACATCTTGCATAAATGTAAGCCAAGCCCTCTGCATTCCCACACAGCTTGCGGGAATCTTAGCTCCCCGACCAGGGGATTGAACCCGGGCCCCCAGCAGTGAAAGCACAGAGTCCTAACCACTGGACCACCAGGGAAGTCCCTGCATGCCTTTCTTAATACAAGGTGTAACAGCCTGGCAGATGCCCACAGCTGACATCTCCAACCCATCCTTCTTGGCTCCTTCCTTTCTTTTCCACCTCAATTAGGCCATCGCGTCCAATCCATCCTAATTCTGCGAGTTTTTCTAGCTGTGCTCTCTCTACGTCATCTGCCCACGCTTCTCAGTCTTCAGGAGCTACTTCAACGGCTGCACCTCTCTGCCCTCTGTCCTGAGAGACCTGCCCCTTCCTACGACCTCCACTCACTTTATACATTTTCTGTATCAACTATGAGACCATTTCAAGTCTTTTAAACTTGTCTCCTTTACGAAACTATGAGTCCCCAAAGAACTGGAAGCACGTCTTGTTTCTCTTTGTATTCCCAAGGCATATACATATTTGTTGAGCTGAAATGTTTCTGAATCAAAACAATATGTATATTTCACAGTCATTGGACTGTAACAACTTACTTCAGAATTTTATTCTTTTTATGCCCTTATTAGTGGCTAATTTTTCTGTCAGAATAATTCCATATGCCTTAGTTTCTAAGGAATCAGTTCATAAAAGTCTCTAAGAAGCCAAGTGTTTAACTATTAAATTGGTTAATCTGAAATATATGAAAAATCAACCTTTGATAAAGTTTACCACATTACACGATTTGTTCCTCTCTGGTATCCAACTGATAATGAAGTATTTCCATCTGTTCTAGTGCAGTCTAGTAAATGCTTTTATGATAAAGAAGATAAGAAAAAACAAAATGGAAGGGCAGAAGCCAAGCAGGAAAAAGGAGAGAAAGAACCGTGCAGGACATATGGTTGGTACTAAATAATCACTTAGAAGATAATTACTAAGTATGAGGGATAAAGTAATGGGAGATATTGCAATGGAAGATACAGAAGATAAAAGTATTAGAAGGAACAAAGCTTTCGCATCTTTATAAGTCTAGTTTTAGGTACTGTTTATAAGTGTTCCAACGTATTCACAAATCAGCCAAATGTATACACTGCACTTCAGTGCCAACCGGAAGGCCAAACTGAAAGTTAAGAAGGAAGGATAAAATCCATATGCAAAACGGAAACAAAGTTCCCATGAAAAGGGACTGAAGGGCTTCCCTGGTGGCGCAGTGGTTGAGAGTCCGCCTGCCCATGCAGGGGACGCGGGTTCGTGCCCCGGTCCGGGAGGAGCCCACGTGCCACGGAGCGGCTGGGCCCGTGAGCCATGGCCGCTGAGCCTGCGCGTCCGGAGCCTGTGCTCCGCAACGGGAGAGGCCACAGCCGTGAGAGGTCCGCATAACGCAAAAAAAAAAAAAAAAGGGACTGAACAGGCTCTCAACTGTCTTCTCCCTAAAACGACTGTGACCTTGGCCCCTTTTACACATTAGTGGCAACAGCTGAGTCTGTGCCGTATCAACGTATTATGGGCTGGAAAACCCACATGACAACTATTATATCAATTCAGGGCGCCACATGGTTTCTAAGTGGGAAGCCTCAGGATTCCTTGATTAATTAATCCACCTAACTCCTAAATGGGCAATCAAGGGGTCTTGCAACTGTCTCATGAGCACCGGCTAAAGGACCAAAGAACACTGAGCTTGGAGAGAAGCAACAGCCCTGGCACGCACTCTCTTCATGTCTGTAAAGAGCTGGCATATGGGTGGGCATAACAGGGTGCTAGATTTAGTCTCAAAAGGAGAGTATATTCTAACATTTAGAACCGTCTGGAAACAGTGTGGGCTACGTTTAGAGGCAGGACGCTTGGACTCACAGGCAGTCCACACACTGAGACTGACAGGCAATTCCAGACTGTGTCAAAGAGAGGCAAGCTCTGCAGAGGGCAGCTCAGCGACCTCAGAGGCTCCTCTCACCTCTAACGTCCCACAGCTCTAGACGCTCTGCGGGGACTTTCCACACTGCTGCGCCCTTCAAAACCCGCGTATTTGTCCTTGAAGTAAGTCCTACAGGTTCAAATTTAGATTTCTACAGTAGCTCTTCATTGAATTGAAATGAAATGAAATCAGTCATTTACTCCTTCTAATGAAGTGACTGAATCATATATTTTAATCTACAGTCCAAAAAAGTCACTTCTAATCCATTATATATGATTTAGTGATGGGTATGAAAATGGAGGCATGGTAAATGAATTTTTAAACTCAGTACTTCAACTTGTTGTAAACAGTCACGTTTATCTTAATCATGTAAATCAGAGTAAAATGTGATTCTCCTACACATGTAACATTTTAGTTATGTCAATCCATAGAGGCCCCCATCTAAACATTTCCTAAAAAAGCAATGGTAGCTTCCCTCTGACTAGGATGTGAAACTCTAAACCAGAATTAAATTGAAAAGTAGTAAAGTTCTTTCTGTCTGTGTCCGATGCCCCATTACATGGTGGAAAGTGGCAACCAGGCCAGGGCTTCTCCAGGGATGAGACTGCTGGCAGGCTGGGGTGTCCCCTTCCCTGGGCTCAGGTGGGGGGAAGGAGGAGACAGCTTTGGCAAGTCTGAGCTGGGAACACTCAGACAGAACAAGAAGGTGAGTGCCATACACGATCCAGGGAGTTAAAGAGGCAGAGAGAGAAAAGCCAAGCAACAAGCAATTGGGTCCTAGATGAGACGCTATATGGTGAAAGCACGAGTTGTTTCCCAAAGCTCAATTTTATGTAGTTTCCTATACTTGCTCTGGCATAGCATGTGGCACGGTCCAGTGTGCTTAGACAATCAGGAGATGGTAGAAAATTCAGGAAGAAATAATGCCCGCTGAAGACACTGGAAATTAAAAAATGGGAACGTGACTCCAGAGGAGAAAGTGATGTCATAATTATAGATGGAAGGCAAGACCCTCAGAGGAAGCAAGGCTGAGAGGGTTTTAGAGACAGGTGGCACCGAGGACCTCCCCCTTGCTCTACTATGAGACCCCCAGCCCCTCCCCAGCCATGTTCTATCAATTCCAATACACCCTTGGGGAGACGGGCAGGGCTGTCCCAATTTCAGCACTGAAAGTCCTACACGCTGGGGAACCCCTCGGTCCCGGACAAAACAGGCTGGTTGGTCACACTATCCCAAGTTGAATGTGACACGGCCCCCTTCTCTGGCCAGTTAAGAGCCATGGGCCTAAAAACTTTCGACGGAAGGCTGGAGGAAGGGCACAGAGCCCTGGGCGGAGAGCTGTGTGGTCACTGTCATTTATTCATTTAACAGGACAGAGCCAAGGGGGCCTGGGCAGGACAGGCTATCAATCAGTAATGGTCTGGGTCCCAGGTATTTGTAGCCCAGTAGGAGCATGAGCGAGCGCTCGGAGCTGGGAAGGCCTCTCCATAGCCCTGTGCCACGGGCCTCAATATAAAACGCAAGGAAAAAGCAGCTGAAGTTGCAAATGTATGGGCCTTGCCAAGATTCAGGATCAAGACTTGTAACTTTTCATCGAGAGGCATTCATTTACGAAAGGCTGTAATTTCATGGAGAGTATCTTAAGTTTCCTAAGAGGTACAAAGAGTTGTAATAGTTAAGAGGAAAGAGATGACTTCCAGCTGGTGCACCAGTGTCCCAGGAAGAAGGTGGGATTGGAGAGGAGCCCTGGCACCTGGAAGGGGAAGGGGGGAAGGAGATATTGCAGGCAGAGCGACATGAAGATCAGCGGTGGGAAAGCAGGAGCATCTCCTGGGAAGGGGGAAAGAGAGTCATTCCAACTAGAACTAGGCTTAACTAGTGGATGTGTGGAAAACGATGTTGCAAATGCTGGCTCTGGTTTGAGAACGGAGGACCCTGAATGTGATGCGAAGGAACCACCAGAAATAAGAAGGGCTGAAAATGAGAACACTGTGGTTTCGGGAAAAGATGAAGACGCACTGTCCTTTGTGCCACTTTTCATAATAACAAAAATTGAAATGAACTCAATATATTAACAAAAGAGATCAGATGGATACAATTTGGTACATCCATTAAGTAGGAGACTATACAGCTCCACTGAAAGCCTTACAGAAATATATTTATTGACATGAACATACATTCATATTGTATCGTTCAGTGAGAAAAAATGAGGTCACAAAATAGGAGATACCGCTATTGCCTCATTTCTATTAATTCCCGGGGAAAAGGGCAAGAGAAGGAAAGGAAGAAAAGGGCAAGAAAGAGGAAAGAAGACACCAAGTATATCCACGCATAGAAAAAGGCTGGGAAGACGTATTTCAAAAAGGTCACAGTAATGCTCTCAGGGTGATCTTGGCCTCCCTGTGTGGAATGTCGTGTTTACAATGGACGGCGATGATTTACACGGTGAGAATACCTAAGTAAGAGGACTCACAGAACGTCCTAGGAGACGATGACAAGTCAAACAGCAGGGAGTAGAAGTGGCACAACAGGTATTAAATACTGTCAAAGGCTCTCAAAGAAGTCTTCTGTGATCGGACAGTAATATTTAGCAAGACACCCTGTCTGTCCGTGATTTGCCTACGTCTCTTTCTTTGTCCCTGGGAAACGTGTATCAGAGACAGGCTCCGACACACTTAGAGGAGAGTCGCTACAACTGAACTTGCGCTGGCTGCTTTCCTCCAGGTGGATTTCACTCTGGGAGCCAAGGAGCAGCTGCCAGTGAGAGACCTTTAACGGGAAGGCAAAGGTAAACCCATGAAGGCCGACCCAGGGAAAAGGACTGGATTCTCACTCAGGCTGGAAAGTCCACCAAGCAGACGGAGACACCTGTGTTGGATGTTGGGTGCCCCGTGCTGAGTGATCTTGGGAAAGCCCTGCACCTCCCAAGGACCCCAGTGTCCCACACCACCTTCAGTGACCACCTTCAAGGCTCTAGCCACAAACCACATTTCTTCCTAATGGAAACTAATGAAATCTGGCTCCGGGTTTGACTGTCCTCTGTGGAATCTATCTACCTAGCAGTAGATGTTATTAAGGAAGAGGGCACGGAGGCTCAGAGAGGTTAAGAAACCACCTTGAGACTACTCAGCAAAGAAGTGACAGTGGTGAGATTCAAATCCAAGCCTGTGTGACTCCACAGCTCACAACCAGACCATTCGCTCTTTCCACAGAAAATCAGTTTTTCTATTATTTGAGATCCCCAACAGCACTTTAAAAAAAAAAAAAAAAAAAGAGGCTGGATTAAGTACTATAGGCAGACACAGCACAGATCGTATTAATAATTTAGGTTCCACTAAAGCTGAAATGAAGCTCTAGGAAAGCAGGTCAGAGAAGAATGCCGAATGCAACCTAAGAACACTCTCCCTTCCTGACACTGCAAACCAAATCCGAACTAATCCACCAGAAAATAAAAAGATCATGCTCATCAAATGCGAAATGGATGGCTACATAATTATTTTAATCTTATCCCATAGAAAATCCACTAAAACATGTTATGTAAAATCAAATGACAGCCAGCCAGTGAAGACAAGGCTCCTCCATGGAAAGCTCGGAAAAAGACCAGGATCTGGACCCACACACAGTGGAGCAAGAAAAAGCCCGGCTGTCTTAACCACACCAAACGTCTGCAGAAAATCACCACCGGGGCTCACATTAACCAGGTCATAACACAGTCAGCAGGGAAAATACCTACTTTCAATGTATTCATGGTCCCCCTCAAAGATCCAGTTTCAGCTAAGACAAGGCACCATCAAAACCTTTTGAAACGCATCACAGACTGGAAATGAGGAGGATAAGGATCACTCAACCTACACTAATGAAGACAAGTGAATACGTGCATTTCATAGGCCTGAATTACCAGTATTAATACATTAATTCCATTTGGAATGAATGTGGATGGAATAAATGTGCATAGCGAAACCATTTATTTTTAGACGGCAAAGAACGACGCCAGCCCAAGAGGCCTAGTAAAGCAGGGGATCATTAACAATGGCCATTCTTCAAGGGGAAGAAATTAATTGCATTCAGCGTTTTTAAACATCAGTATGGTTATCTTCCTGTTACTTAAGGGCGGGCAAATATATTTTGAGTGTTGACAGAGCTAAGTAAATATACTCATGATGTTGCTGAATTAGGCAGCCGTGACCAAGCCACTTGCACACAGGGACAGCGGGTGTTCACAGCAGAGGAGGGAGCAGTGGGCAGTGTGGGGTTCAGTGACCTCAGAACCTTCCAGCACATCCTCTCTCCTTCACCTCTCAGCAGCCAGGTAGCAGGAATGTAGCCAGGAGTTATGAGACTGGACATGTGGAAGATTTACTAATAGAAAACAGAATGCATTGCTCAAGGTTATGGCTCGGACACAGGTTGCTTCCCTGGACTATTGGAAATCCATGGTGCGAATGTCAGTAATGATCTTTTTGTACCTGATTCAAAATTGCCGTGCTTTGCAATAATACTTAAAGTCCCCATGTAACACTGGAAGGTAAAAACATAGAGCTTAACATGCATCATTATTTAAAAAGCACTTCTTATCCAGTACTTATCACAGAAAACAAATGAATGATAATATTGGCGACAGGGAGGCATACAAATGATTTAGAAACGGATTAGAAAATAAAATAACGAAAAATGAAAGTAAAAGACTTCTCCAAATGCAAGAAGATTATATGACTGGTGAATAATCTGTAGGCAGGACAGTGAAATAGGGAAATAGGGGTGGGGGAAGGCCTTCGAGTCTGACAGCCATGGTTCAAGTTCTGCCTCTCCTTTTTTTTTTTTGTTTTGTTTTTTGTGGTACGCGGGCCTCTCACTGTTGGGGCCTCTCCCGTTGTGGAGCACAGTCTCCGGACGCGCAGGCTCAGCGGCCATGGCTCACAGGCCCAGCCGCTCCGCGGCATGTGGGATCTTCCCGGACCGGGGCACGAACCCGTGTCCCCTGCATCGGCAGGCGGACTCTCAACCACTGCACCACCAGGGAAGCCCCTGCCTCTCCTTTTTGCTCCCTGTTACTTATAAATTCAAGTCTGAGCCTCATTCTCCTGATCTGCAAAATGAGAATAAAGCCACCTAACTCAGAGGGTTCATGTAAGTAGTAACAGAGATAACAGCCTTTGGCACCTACCAATTATTTTACTGTAAATGGAACCTAACTTGTTATTTTATACTGGAGTATAGCCGAGTAACAATGTCGTGATAGTTTCGGTTGCACAGCAAAGTGACTCAGCCATACATATACCTGTACCCATTCTCCCCCAAACTCCCCTCCCATCCAGGCTGCCACAAAACACTGAGCAGAGTTCCCTGTGCTATACCGTAGGACCTTGTTGGAACCTAACTTTTGCTAGCGAGTTTCCTGTTGATTCACTCTGAGGCTGCCTAGTAAAGCCTAAAATCATCTGTTCTAACTAATAACATTTTTGGAGACTCCAATTTTTACCAACTCACCTCCCCAAATTAAAGTTTTTTACCCATTGTCCTTATTGTCAAGGACAAAAAGGAGTATCACTTCATAAGCCCTAAGAGATCTTTTCTATCCTGATGATGACAAAAGAATCTGGCAAAGCAATGGTGACTCAAATTCTAACATTTTGTCTATGTCATCAGCTGAAGTAGATTTTTGATGTTGGTGTTAATTTCTTACCATCCTACAAACCATATTTTAATTTTTAATCTAGGCTCTGAAAATTCATCTGTTTTGAGGCCCTGAGTGGGTTATTTAAAAGCAGCTTCTTCCACAGATTTCTTATTAAAAAATGATAAGCATGAGATGGAAGGCATCAGCAAACATGTGGGAATATACTCATTTCAAAACCCAAGAAATTAGCCAACACAAAATGATTTCACCGCTTATCTTGGAAAATACCAACATTTGGGAATTAATTATATTTACATTACTTTATTGTACCACAATATGGTACAATAAATTATGTAGATAGATTATGATAGATGATAGATTATGATTAATATATCTTAATCATTAGCATGATTATGATTTTGTTAAGGTAGGATGCAGTTCAAGTAAATGTGTGAAGTGAAAGTGGCTTAAAGTTACGTAAATTGATTTATCACATTCAGTATTACCACCCTCCCATGCTCCATGCCCCATTTTGTACTTTTCGTTTGGTAGGGGAAGAGATAAAGCACAAGAAGCATCCTATTAGGAATTTTCTAGGGGGCAGAAACCCCAGCAAGGCATTCCATAGTCCAGGAAAGATTGATTTCAGTATTCCGGGAAAATTGTGATCAGGCTGATCTGGGTTTGAACTCGAGCTTTATACTTGCTAATTGTGCAAGCCTGGGCTTGCTGAAACTTTCAGAGTGCAATTCCCCTAATACAGAGGATGAGGATAGTACCACCCATGCATGAGGATTCAATACGATATTCAAAGCACCTGATAGACTGCCCGGGCCACGGTAGTTCCTCAATGAATTACAGCTCGATAAATGAAAGAAAGGGTAAATTATGTTCCATATACTTTTGCTGTTGAGTATCTCACTATACAGTCCTCTTCAAAAAGTGAAAAAATCACATAGAGTCTTTAATAAAAATGTCTTAGGAGAGAAGTCCAGGTTTCAGGTTCGGTTTTTCTATTTGGTTTAGGGTGAAGGAGAGAGTTTAAACACACAGGTAATTCTAAGCGGCAGATACTGAACTGGGCCAATCTGGTCCAAGGCAGGGTAACATGCTGTGTCTGCCTGAAAATGGTAGAGGCCCTTCCCGGTGGCAGTGTGAGAAAGCAGGGAGAAGAGAATGTGCTGGTAAAGGAAGACAGTCCACAGGCCACTTTGGGTTCTGAAACCAGGTATAAAAGGTGATGACTTTATACTGGCCAGATTATCCACTCTTCCTTCGGTCCCCAACTATCCTGCAACTCTCTTTAATGGCCATGCTCCCTAGAAGAGGTGATCATTTACTTGGTGATGAAATACAGTATATGTATCTTATAGACATATTGTACAAGTAACATTTTGTTTCTTCTCATTAATTATAATGTATAAACTCTCCAGTGAAGATTGTTTCATTCGGCCCAATTAAGTACTTTCCCTCTATAAATATTTCAACCTTCATGCCCAAATCTGCAAAATAAAGTTCATTTGCTAAAAGAATTATCTGATATCTCTACCTGTACATGTGGTTCTTAAGCTTTCTTTAATATCTACCTAGGCTATCATTTAACTACTGAGAGGAGCTAATTAATAATAGTGTTAATGAATGGAAAATGTATTTAACATATGAGTCTTTGGGAGGATTTCTCAAAATGACAGATGTCAACTCCCTGAGGGCTACAGAAAAGTCTGCAAAGAGCTGAACTGCAGGACTCAAATGACTGTTCGAGGATACAAGTCTATGAGTCAAATTTTATTCATCAAATAATCTGAGTACTTCCTGGGTGTAAAGCTTCTTCAAAACATTCCCTTTTATTTTTCTCAATTCCTTTGCCCCCTTCTTGGCTACAGTCACTTGATTACATTTGAGAGCCCACACTATAAGGGAAGCTAGGAGACCTTGTAAGGGTCCCTTTATGCCAGGAACTTGGCAAAAACGCCTTTACGGTATTTCTACTCTTAATGATATGTATGCAAGTAAAGGATCAATAGCCCCATTTGACCAAGGTGGAAACTCAAGCCCAAAGAAATTTAGTTTAAGGCCACACAGCTCATCAGAAGTGGCTGCCATATGAACTCGCATCTAGCCCCAAAGCGCATTCTTTCCAGAACCATGAATTGTAGTACTTAGCCCTTTCCCCACATCTTTCTCCTTACTGCTTGCCTACTTTGTTTTTAATCCCCTACTAAACAAAATTGACCATTTACCTCTTCCACTGTCTAGAGTTCTTACAAAATTATATTTCATTAGGATAAAATAATGCTGTTTATATTAACATCACAAGGGTCTTGGGCATCTACATGTAAATTATAAATGTTTCCAGGTCACTGACTTCCAGTCACTAGAAAATCTTGGGCTTCTTTCCATCTAACCCCCTCTAGCCAACTCCTCTCTCCCAGTTCTTTTCCATGCAGCCCACACATCCTTCTCATATGGTGATGGTGCCAGTTGCCTTTTGTTCTGCCTAAAGGCAAGCCCCAGAGCTGGCAGATATGAACATTAGTTTCTACCCATTCTCATGGGCTTCATCTACATTCAAACAGAACTGGTGATATGAGCCTCATTAGTGGAAGGCCACCTAAGACTGAGAAATAATTCACTGGAACCAACTAAATCTAAATTGAAATCTACACATTTTATAGGCAGCTCCTATATTTGGCAATGATGGACTGTTCTAGTTCATGACACCACTTTGGGACCAGGAAAGCATAATCCTGAGTGAATGGGATAAGTGCCAAAAAAATACGATTTATATGTAAAAGATTCAAGCTTGATTTCCATTGCTTTGCTTTCAACTCTTCTGCTTTTCATTTGTACAAACTAGAAACAACAATTTGGGTAAAATTAGAGCAGACTGCTTGTTTCCAAATGTTACCTTTCTATAGAAATATCTCTAGAATAAAGTTTCGATTATGTAACTGACAGTGTAACATTGTATTTAGACATTCTCTTTCAATATTTAACCTATATATTAGTCAATAGACATAAGCTAATGATTCTTTTTTTTTCTTTCAGTGACTGAATTTCCCTTAAAAATTCTTTTAAATGTGGAATGACACTGACTTAAGTGTAATGGTTTATACAATATTTAGACTTTGCAGTTAAATTTAAATGATTAATTTATAAAAATCCCAATTACTAAATAACTTTTAACATTTCAAAGGTGATAACTCTTCTCTTGACCTAAGGATTCACCATAGATGTCTATTAATAAGAACTTCCCTTAAAAAACTCTCTTCTGTAGAGGTTCTGATGACCCAAGCAAGGGACTTACAACCAGAGACCTTGGCCTTAAGCCCAGCTATTTCTGTAAGTGAGGCAAGTTACATAACAAACTTAAGCTTAGGCTAATACCTCTGTACATGTGGATAACATTATGGAATAGTGTTGACATAGATTCAAATAAGATGAGGAATGCAAAAGGCACTCAGCATATTGCAGGCCCACTAAAAAATACTCATTTTCTAATTCAGTCCTTCACCCCGACCTGGGTAGAGTAATACAAGCAGAATCCCAAAGAGAGCAAGTAGACGGACCTACAGCTTCCATCCTTCATCTTACCAGTTCCCCGTACAGTGACAGACACAATGGAGGTGCACAATACCTTTGTATTAAATGAACAGATGCAGGTAAAATGTGATGTGATTAACGCAAGCTTTCTTATAACTGTAAATAACTGAAAACACTGCCAAATCCGCGTATTCCCCAAGCATACCTATGAAAAGGTAACACTTTTCCATACTGAAATTCAGTAAAATACACACACAATAATATACCATCATGCCAAAGGAAGATTAAAAGACAGAAAAGCTCAACAGCTCGGAGAACGAGGAAGAAACAGTTCAATTGCTGCAGTATGTTGGCGACAAAACTAACAAAAAGAACTTTAAAATAACATATTTGGACATTAATAAATGTAGAATTTATCCCTAACATGACCCTGTACTGGTTATAACGGTAACTGATCAAGAGCAAGACAGTGTTTTAAGTTTTTGGCTGTACTGGGGAGGAGTATTATATACATTTATTTTGTAGTACTAGGTTATAAGCAATAATTTTGAAGCCATAATTAATCACATTATGATACACTGCTATAAGATCATTCCTGATCCATGTTCAGTATAAAGGTATGAGTCATTTTGGCTCTAATCTAATAGCATTTTTTTTTTTTTAATGAACAGATGACTTTACTGAGGAAAAAAAAATGTACCATGATATGGTAACAGAGGACAGAAAACCAATCAGCTGGCAAGTCTTACTGAACTGCCTCCCGATGCCTAAATCTCTGGCACACCAAAGGACAAAGGTATACAGCCTTTCCTATGAGTGAGCTAAGACTTCTTCCATCCATCCTTTTCCAAATGGGGACGAGTAAAGACAGGGCAGCAGCCGGATGTGCTCCTATAGGGGGCTTACCTGCCCCGCTTCAGTGAGTTGACTTGCCGGCACAATCCTTCCTGAAGCCTCAGGTTGGAAACAGTCCATTCATTCTTTGTTTATGTGTCTGTTCATTATGAACAGACACAACAACTACCACTCTATGACTCTTCCTCTGTGCCAAGCACTGTTCCAATACTAATTCACTGACGTCTTATTACAACCCTGTGGCTAAGTACATACTATTACTGCTTTCATTTTGCAGGTGAAGAGACGAAGGCATCGAAAGGTTAAGTAAATCACCCAAGAACACAGCAGCTAAGTGATACCACCAGCACCTGAACTCAGTCTGACCCTACAGTCCAGGTTCCGAAGCATATGATACTGCCTCTCATCCACCCATCCGTCCTGCCAGCCACCCAGCCACCTCTCTCCCTCCCTCCCTTCCCTTCCCCCCACCCTCTCACTGAATCACCTACTCTGCAAGCCTCAGTTTGGTAGTAGGTGAGTATGATACCACCTCTGACCTCAAGGACTCACAGTTTCCTGGGTAGGACACACATGTAAACACATAATTACAGTGCAGAGTGTCAAGCATGTTGAGAGAGAAACCGGGCTCCCTAGATGTCTGGAGCCTATGGACTCAGCAAAGCAGGAAACCGACTAGGTTCCCTTTGTCCCAAAAAGGTCCATACAGTCCTCTTCCCCAAAGTCCAGGTGCTGCAGTAAAGGCCTCACCCTGCCTGGCATCTCACATCATGGGTGCCACAGGTACCTAGGTAACCAGGCATGGGACAGCCTGTAAAATGTCAGGAAGCATTAAGCTTCTGTGGCAAGAGATCACACTCAATAGTTCAGGTTTCCCGAAATCTGTTCTCAAATCCTTCAGTTGCTTTAACTCTTAAAGGGACTGAGAGTTTCATTACAATAATCCCAGACTGACAGATTCCAAAGTCCTATGACCCAAGTTTAAGTCTAGGCCCTCCAGTTACTAGCTGTATGACCTCAGGCAAATTATTTAGTCTCTTTAAGCCGTGGTTTTAGCTATGAAAAATGGGGATGAAAATAATACCTGCCTCATAGAAAAGTTGTGAGAAAAAAAATAGGATAATCCATGGGACTCACTCTGTACACTGCCTGGTATACAGCAAGCACCTAAGACACTGTTATGTTATTACAGCAACATGTCTTTGAGGAGTTGATATCCTGGTGTTGGTAATTTTTCACAATTAAAAAAAAAAGAAATTCCTAAGGTAAAACATTAAAATCTATTTCAGAGGGTAAGAAAAAGAGACTCTCTATGATACTGGATTACTTAGAGATATAAAGCCTGTTATTCAAGGTTCCAGATGCTTAGAAAATAGCTTCTCTTTTAGAAGATTCTCTGACTCAAGCCCACTTTGATGTGTAGCTGTGAAAATATTAACTACATACACTGTGTAGTGTAGTACTTAAGAACACAAGCTAGACAGTTAGGCTACCCAAATTGCAATCTCAGCTCTATCATGAATTAGTGTGGAGACTTTGAGGGAACAGCTTAAAGGCTCATGCCTCAGTTTTCTCATCTGTAAAATGGGGATAATAGAAATACTTTCTTCACAGGGTTGTTGTGAAGATTAAATGAGCCTCCACCTAAAAAAGCAACTGAACACCCTACCTGGTGCATTTTTTAAGAGGTCAAGAAATGTCCTGGGAGAAAAGAAATGAATCTGGGAAATTTAATTCTTCATCTTCCGCTTCAAGCCAGAAACTTGGCAGTTACCCTAGAATCCGATCTCTCCCTCTCACATCCTACACGCAATCCACTGCCAAGTTCTACTGAGTCTTCCTCTAAATATCTCTCGTATGCAACACCCGCTTCTCCACTGGCATCGTCTCTGCCTTGGTTCAGACCCTCAGCATCTCTCATGCCTGCATCACCATCGGTGCTTCCTGACGGCTTTCCCAGCTGCTGTCTACAACACTGATGCTTGATGGATGGTTCTAAACTCAGAAAATTCTTCGGTCTCCTCTCCCTACCATCACCACCAAAGGTGATTTAAGTCCCTCTCTCCTTTGAGCAGGTTAATTTCCAATCCCGTAAGATGACATACAAAGACTTTCGTGATCTGGCCCCTGACTACTTTTCCAGCCATTTTTCCTGCCATATACTCATGTCCCCTTTTCTCCAAAACACCGTTTGTTTCTCACACACCTGAATGTTCTCTCATACTTGAACAACTGTGGGCCTGGGATTTCCTTCTGCTTGTTTATCACTCACTCCTCCTCCAAGGTTCAGCTATGCCGAGAACCTTCCGTGAGCCCATTCGAGTTAATGAACTGGGGGTCCTGCTGTGGCTCCTTTTTTGTAGGGTGTTTAATGGTGCTCTTCTCTTCCTCCCCACTCTGCAGGGAGCTACCATACTGTTCCCACTCTGTCTTGTTTAGCTTCGTCTCCAATGGGGAATGCAATGCCTGATGCCAGAAATCCCTCAATAAATATTTACTGAATGAATGCACGAATGCAAAAATGAAGCAGTGAATAGTCGCTCCTGCTTTGCCACTGAATAGCTGTATGAGCTTGACACCAATAATCAGAAAGGATATTAATCATAGAATTAATTGTCACTTTATCCTAGTATATTCCTGTGTCAGTCATATATAGAGAGAAGGGAATTCCATA
This sequence comes from Kogia breviceps, assembly GCF_026419965.1. Taxonomy (NCBI): domain Eukaryota; kingdom Metazoa; phylum Chordata; class Mammalia; order Artiodactyla; family Physeteridae; genus Kogia; species Kogia breviceps. The sequence continues at coordinate 73,129,339 of NC_081311.1, read as the reverse complement.
AATGTTTCCTTTTTTTAGTATAAATTTTCATGGGCCACCTCAAAGTTGTTGCTTTTTTTTTTCCCCGACAGGACGTATTAAGTACATACAAGCATACATAAAAAATATTGACTAAAGGTCAATTCTCCTAATACTCCTTAATACTGAAATGTATTTTATAGCTTATGTGGAGAGAGGGCAAACCATGTAGGTAATATGGCACCAGAAGCCAACAGCAACAAGGAAAGTATGGGGCTGAAGAGCGTTTGTGATTCTAACCCTTGTGGGTTCATGGCGGCTTGGACCCTCTACTGACCACCACCTGTGTGCCAGGGACCTGCTGGGTGCAGGAGATACAGAGCTCCTCCCTGCAAGTTGCTTAGTGAGGGCATGGATCCAATAGGGACCCGCCCAAAGGTGCTGTCTACCTTTGTCATGCCTCCCACTTGAGCCAAACTAAGCCCATCAGGAGAGAAGGAGAATGAAGGGGAAAAGATAACCAGGGAAGAGCTATGGAAGTGTGGTTAAGGAACTTTTACACTAGATACTCACTGAAACTTTTTTTTTTTTTTTGCTTGAAGTCAGAAAACTTGATGATAAAATGATTAAGGGTTCATCTATCTAGACGAATTTCCTTTTAACAAACAGGAAGATTTTCTTGTTCTTGACAGGAAAGTTGCGATGCCAAGAAGAAAATATATCGTTATTCAAGTTCAACTAATTATAAATTCCTAGAAGTTTCCTACGTTTTGACAGCTAATTACTTATTCATGGTTATCAATATTCAAAAATATCCAAATGTGCAACTCACTGGGTTTAAAAAAACGGATGACACCTGAATCCTATGTTCATTTGACACGTGTATTATGATTTGATTATAATGCTTAGTAACGTCCCGTACTGTACGATTCTGTGTCATAGAGATATAATCAAGAAAGGTTCATTTTCGGCTTGCTCCAACCTGAATTGCAGGGGTACCATGAGTCAAATTCCTTACTTTATGAACTAGATACTCTTTAAGTTTTTCTTTTGTGTTTGGTGATGTTATGAGAGTGCTCACTCTTCCTTTATGTAATGAAAAGATCCTAGAGGATATTTCTGCATATGAGCAAGGGGGGTGATTCCCATAGCAACCGACAACATGTTTAAAAGCAGCTTTTCCAATTGACGTGCGGCTGACAACATGGAACCCAAGTAACCCAGAAGCCTGAATTAGGATTTTAGGAAAAGGTAGGAGAAAGAAACTCAAAGTTGCAACAATTCACTCTGGAGAGAGTAAGTGTTACATATGCTGTGTCAAGGAAGGAGATCTAGATTGTGTCTTCCAAGTCGTTTAATCTTAACTTTGCAAATTAGAAGCAGTCCATGCGATCATTGGACTATGAATATTAACATCTTCTGTTATACAGGTACCTTTGATAGGGAATATACACACTATATTGTGTTACGAATGAACAAGCACAACAGCAATGGAAGTGTTATCCACCAGCCCCTTTCTGGATCTCCTCTGTGAGTGCCCCGAGAACAAAACGTTTAAATCTGCCTGCACAGTGACAATAGCGATATTGATATTTCTCCATGTTCCCTTCTGGTTGCTAAGAGATTTACATTGGACAGACTCTGTTGTACTCATAACAAAGCATTTTTTGGTCCACAAAGCATTTGCTTCAGCTCAGTGACCCCAGAAACCCCCTTTGCCTCATCCCTTCCCTCTTTTGCTTCCAAGTCAAATAGGGGACAAGACACAAGCAACGGACCTATCATTGCTCCCTCAGGAAACTGCTGTCCATAAGCCTGGCTTGGCTATAATAACTCTTAAGTACAGTATCGACATTAATGATGAAGCTGTATCTTTATTCAGATTTATGTTCCTGTCCTCGTGTTTCTCAGAAGCTAGTTTACCATGGACTTGGGGTGGGGGCGAGATGTGCAGAGAGGCGTCAAAACTACAGTGACCACAACCCACAGACAAACCTAACTTCAGTAAGATTATACCAGAACCTAGCAAACCACAGCAAGCTCACAACAGCTCTGCTGTGCGAGGCTCTGAAACACACTTGCGGAGAATTTCCTAACTTAAGCTTGTACTTCCATGAAAATACGTTCAAGAAGTTTATTTACAAGAATCCTGAAGCAGGAACCATCTATATTTAACATCTTGCAGCAGAACCACTGCAGCCCTCCAAACTCAGTCTCAGAAAGTCTGCCAGGTAACAAAAGGCAGAGAGGCTTCTTCTCTAGATCCTCACTTGGAAGAAAATGGCAAAGGCACCGAAAATATTCACGCTCACTCCTGAAAAAAGGTGCATGTGGCGGATGAAATCTGCATGTCATTTGCAAAGCACAGGCATCACTGCTCAAAGCACATTAAGATGATCCTTCCTTTGGGAACTCTCACAAAGAGACATAAAAATGCTTTATGACCTATTCAGATCGCAGAGTTTTAGTCAATTTTTATTAACTGTCAAGGAAGAAAAGTGCTTTGGGGCCTCACGCCCCCGGTCGCTTTCCAGGAGTCATATTTAAGGGCACAGCCACCAAACAGTAAGTACTCCCAGGCTGTAATAAAACACAACTGACCTAGAATAGTCCTCCTATTTGCTCCCTTTGCATTAGAACATCAGCAGAGGAGGATCAATGCCCATGCTTTGATCTAAAGCAATCAGTGTTGAAGGGTGCAAGTCCCTGCCATGTCACGGGAATTCCTGCATTCAGGATAATCACTCTCAGCCAGCAGAGAAAGACCAACCTCTCTGGTTTTATCTGTATTTAACAAAAGAAAGTTATTTCCAGCAGTTTAGTTCCATTGCACAACCTACCTAAAAGTACCTTATAGAAAAAAGAGGCAGAAGGAAAGAAGAAACCAACCAACCAACCAAAAAAAAAACAAAGCAGGAAATGACTTTTCTGCTACATCTTTAAGGTCACAGATCTGCCTGAGAAATGCACACGTGTGACACAGTTCTAGCACAAAAGCTCCTTTTCCACCAGACAGAACTGTAAGAAGTGAAAAGGCTGGTTCTCCAGCCTCTCCCTCAATCCTAAGTCACCGCCGTGCATTTCACCTTGACCAGGCTGGAAAGAAACTCCGTTTAACTCCCTTGCAACTCCTTTCTGTGTCATGGAAGCATGCCCATGCCTATGTGAAGTGCAAGCCTTCCGCATCAGCACTGCAATCATCCACACACAGGGTAAAATCTTCCCTTGCCTTGTGCCCACCCTACACCAGCTGTCCACCATAGGGTCTCTATCATCTGTTCCCAACTTACACACCCAGTTTACACTCTACACAGCATGTAAAAATAGCCCCGAATGCTTCTAACGGATGCCAAGAGAAGATTAAAACAAAAAGAATACAGGCAAGATCTAGGCGCTGGCATACATAGCTACCTTTTTCTTCCGATCCCGGGACCGTTTGCGGTGTTTCCTTTTTTTCTCAGTCTCTTCTTCAGCATTGATTTCTAAATCCCTGTTTTTCTTTAATTGTGAGGCTGCATGAGCCATAATGCATTGAAAAAGATCCTCTCAAGCACGCAGGGCTTCCTGGTAGAAGGTGTTATCTCTAGGCACCTTTAATCAGGCTTCCAGCAGCATTTCAATCAGTGGAGAGAAACCTTGGACCCGAAGCACGAAGACATTCAAAATGCCAAGATGCTGGGGAAGCTGAAGCCTTAAAAACCCCAACGGCGGTCTCCAGACCTCATCCTACACCTCCCTCTACCTGAACCTTTCCACGAGAGTGCAGCCATCGTAATGCATTTAGCGTAGTGAAAAAGACAGCTGGGACAGAGGAAGCTGTATTATGGCTGTATCCCCTGCCACCAGCTGGAAGTGTCTAAGTGATTCCTCGTAAGGGGGAATGCTGCAAAAGAGGCTTCTCCGAAGGGAAAAAATCAAGAGTCACTACACATGCAGGAGCAAAAATCCAGCACTAATTCTGAAAACCTATTTTAGAATCCTTCGAAAAAAAGACAGGGCTGCAATTTATACATCACCACTAGGTCTGCACAGAGCAGAATTTAACCCATAATAGAATGGAGCAGTTCCTACTTGAGTGTAACTGCTGACGGTGACAAAATATATAAAATAAGATTTTACAGAAGACACTCGATTTTGCTATGGAGATACTGACTGCATGACGGGGAAACAATGCATGCATTGCCCGTCTCAACAGTGTGTCCTTTATGCTGAACTATCAGCCTAAATGCATTTTATGGGGGAGGATGCAGAGAAGGGCCTGTTGTCTTTTAAAAACAACATGCTGATTACAACACATCATACAGCAAGCCATGAGCATGTTGGTGTATGGAACAGATGCCTTATTCAGAGCAGTCTCCAGGACTCTCCTCTCCTGAGGTCCGAGGCTCAGAGAATGGGAAATCTGTGCTGCAGTCAGGGGTTCTGAGTCGCTGAAATGTGGACTTGGCCTTCCATCACTTTACTATTTCTGCCACCTGAGTCCTCAATGACTGCAGCCTCTGAATATTCATGATGTGAAGTAAAGTAGCAGCAGTGCTCAAGGCCCGCTGGGCTATCTTCTGCTAGGATGGACACACGCGCTGGAAGAAATTTACTCAGTCAGGAATCGTTCACACACAACAGACACATGGTACCCACACAGCTTTATCAAGAAATGGCTGAAATGTCAGACTGGACCTAAAACCTTTTAGGTGCTGGTGAGAAAACCTAAATTCACCAAGAAAATGAGCAGGAAAAAAAATAAATAAAAGAAGATGCTTCACTGAAAAGACTTCGTGTGTGTGCTTCTAACACTCAAAGCCCTCGACTTTGGAGATCGGTGCATTTGACTTTGCAGAACTGACTGTTAAAATGTGTGGAGACGGGAGCACAAAGTGCGGAGGTGTTGTGTGAGGATCTGGTTGGGGGTCTCTGGAGCTGCTGCCCACCTGCTTCATTAAGGGCCCCAAGTGTGAATTCCTGCCAATGACTACTCACTGTATGTCTGATTTGGAGATCAAGGACCTTCCTCCTTCCTCCCTTGTAGGGGGTCTCATTTTCCGCTGGGCAGTGATAGAAAACGGAAGGGAAAGGAGAAGCAGGGCGTGGCCTTCCACTACAAGGGGACCGCATGCTCCTCTCGGGTCTCACTGCAAACCACAGGAAAACCACTCCGATCCAACATTCCCGAGGGCCTACTGCGCGCACTGCCGCTTATGCACTTGCCCTCCCGCAGAAACTCTCTACACGAGGGAAGAATTCTGGAAAGGTTCTCCACTGCCTACAAAACCAACATCTGACAAAAGGGGGAGGGGGAGGAATGTGGGGGGACTAAATGTGACTCAGATCCCAAAGTGATAAACTCTATTTGGATCTTCCTAATAAAAAATAAGCGTATTTTTTATCAGAAGAATTTTTATTGTAATAGTAATAGGCGAGGCGGAGAAAAGAATAAAAAGTAAAACTTTTGTATGCTTTCTCCTGATATAAATCATCCTGGACTTGTGAAGAGCATTTGTACAATTTCCTTTCCTTATTTTCAGTAAGCTGAAGTGGACAGCCTGCTTAAAAACTGGCTGATTTCCTACTGGCTCTAGGACCTTCTTTTTTTTTTTTCTTCCTTTATAGACACTAATGAGACTTTAAAATACATTTATAAGCACCCTTGACCTTCTTCATCTAAGGCTGGCAAAGCTATACTTTCCCATTGATCTCTATCAGCAAAAGCATAGCTGGAAATTAGGAAAACAGGCTCAGGTATTTTTCAACTGGAATAATTCCTTGCTTTTCCAAAATGTTCAGAAGTTGAGAATCTGTCACAACTTCTATGCTACCATAATATGAATTTTTTGTTACACTGGATTTTGTGGTAAGCGACTGACGCACCAAAAGTAAATTCTAAGACGTTGCTTGTTTAGATTTTCTTCCTTAAAGAAAATATGGGCTTTTGTCTGCCATTTCTAAACTAGACGAACTTTAAACAGCATCACTGCCAAGGAGGGCAGCCCTATGAGTCCTAGATTTGATGATAATATTACTAAAACCTTAGTCGCCTTCTCCCTACCCAGCACACACCCTGACAGGTAACTCTCATGTTCCTGGTGTACTTATTCTCAACGCAAAGGCATTTACCCAAGATTGTCACCAATATTAGCTTTTATTCCTCCCAAACTGAATTGACAGTTCTGTCAATAATTCTAGAAAGCAAGACCTTATGATAGCTGAAACAAACAAGAAAAGAACTTTTTAAAACTTCATTCTTTGGCTGAAGTTTTATAAAACTTTTCCACTTCAGTCTCAAGAGATTGTTGTCTTCTGGGTGATGAGCAAATTAGTATGAATCTTCAAAGTAAAACTGTGCAGCTGGCACAAGAGTAGGTCTCTGAGCAGAGTGGCAGGTCTCTGACGGCAAGAACAAGGAGATGCAGAAACAGGACTTGCGTGGGATGGGGTGGCCCATGCGTGGAATATTGAAGCTATAGAAGGTTAGCAAACAACAGTTCTGAGGCCACTCCTCTCAAGGGAAAAGTAAGTGTTCTGGTTTTATAAAAATCCCAGGTACAAGAATTCCTAAACCAGCCTTTCGAAATAAAGTGAAAGAGTGCTCTTTCAAACTTTCATTAGCTGCACACATCTTTCCTTGAATAAGTCCTACAGGAAAGGCATTGAGAATAAACCTGAGAGTGGAGTTGCCTGGCTGAATGGAAGGAATAGGGTCCTAGAGTCCCAACTTTTCAGCTCCCCCAACCTTCCTCCAGAAGGCAGGCTGGATTAGCATGGTTGGAAATTTGAAATGTGGAACACACCACCAAAGAGTCCTGATCTTTCCTGGACATGTACCTTTGATAACAGAAGTTATATCAAAAAGTGATTCCTCCTATTAAAAGTTTCCTCATCATCTTGTTCAAAATAATTCCTGATTTCTTACCAGCCTGACATGTTTCATCGAGCGTTCTTCTTGTCCATGAATTATTAGAGAATAAAACTAGCACAAAAAAGTAAAAATCACTTTCCGGTTTGGCATCTCGAGTAATGGTTATACCCCCCCCCAAATAAATGATAATCCAACAATCAAAACACTGTGACTAAATATGCCAATGAAAATAAAACCAAATCAATACACTAGACGTTTTACCAGTGCCAGGGGACTGTTTTCCCCTTAGTTCTGGCAAACACCTTGCCAGGATTCCGAGACAAGCTTTGAGTATTCTTCAGCCAATTAATAGCTTTGACTATTCTTTGGCCAATTAAACTACTCTTGGTTGTCATTTTATACTGTGTCTCCACATGGTTGAGCTGAGATGACACACAAACAACCATGTATTTGATTTCTGTGGAGGTGATACTGTCACTTGGTGATCTTGAAGTTCCAATGGTTTCAAAGTGCACTTTGAAAAACATATGACACAGTGATGTGGAGAAGTGGAGGGTGGGGAGTATATAGAAGAATGGGAAATGCGAGCAGGAAAAAAAGGAAAAAGAGCGATTCTTCCCGTCACCAGGGAGGCTGCAGCATCTCAACCCTGCCCGCGGCTCCTGATAACGAGGAAAGTGCATGTTTTGATAGGCTGAGAACTATTTCGTGTTGCACCCACTTCAGTTTTCTTAGAAGCAGACCAGCCTCACCATAAGAGAGTCAAAATATTTTTCCTTCAGAAAGAAAAATGGATCCACTGTCACTGCATTAATTTTGGCACCCTAGATAAAGATCATGTCAAGAGATCTTGAGTGGGTTCTGAACAACGTGGGGAACACGAAAGAAAACAAGTACTAAACCTGTCAACGGTTATAAATGACAAAAAGGCACCCTAGGAAATGCTTAACTCATAGTCACAGACGATTCTTCATTTTCAGATGAGACGCATGAAAAAAGAAAAAAGGCGCTGACTAAATCACACTGAGGGACTGGCGGTCCTCTCCACCCTCCTTGTAGGAGCAGCACCTTTGGATAAATGAGCGCTGGCCTTGGTTCCATCTGTCTTTGCACTCGGTCTGCCCTCCGTCCCTGGAGCAGGCTATCTGTCCAACTCACCAGCATGACCTCAGCCTGGAGCCAGCCAGCTGGTCCAAGCTGCCAGCTGTCTCTGCCACCTCCCATGGGCGGCAGGGGGAGGCGACCGGGGACGGCTCCCCTGGGGTCCACTGGCCGGCAGAGAGAAGGGGATCCCTGGCTGTGCACGGAAGATCCCCTGCAGGCACAGGCCCGGACTCCGTCCCTCCCAAAGGAGGGAGCTGGCAGTGCCTGGTGGAGGAGTGAGCGAAAAGCTGGCACTGAGAGCCGTGGACAATCGTACTGGACAAGCCACTTCCTCTCTGCGCCCCTGGTCCTATAGGAGGAGCACGTGGGACCAGATGACCACAAAGACACCCACTCAGGAACGCAACATGCAGCGATCTGAAGTGGTAGAAGGTGGTGGGCGTTTGAAAATAAAGGAAGATATATAGAAAAGGTTTATTTAAGAAGAGTTTACACTATTATATGTACAGGATAAATAATGAGGTCCCACTGTATAGCACAGGGAACTATAGTCAATATCTTGTGAAACACCATGATGGAAAAGAATATGAAAAAGAATATACGTATAATTGAGTCACTATGCTGTACAGCAAAAATTAACACGTTATAAATCAACAATACTTCAATAAAATTTTAAAAAAAGGAAAGAGTTTACAATCTGGGCTGGCCAAAACAGTAGCCAACAGCCATATTTAGTGATTGGCAATAAAACAGTACTAGTGTGTCTATAGAACTGAGTTTCTAAATTTTATTTAATTAAGAAATTTAAATTTTAAAACATTCTCAATTCAGATACTGGAACAAATTTAAGTGTTGGAACAATTTGGATATGTGAATCTACTATTTCAACTTTCAATTTTATGAAATAAAATACAGATCAAGTATTCCTGATGATAATTCACTGAGATATAAAATACACACTGGATTTCAAGACAGTATGAAAAAAAGCAATGTAAAATATCTCAGTAATAATTTTATATATTGATTCATGCTGAAGTGAGAATATTTGGATATGTTCAGTTAAATAAAATATATTAAAATTAACTTCACTTTTTAAAAAGGTTTTTTTAAAAAAATTAATTAATTTATTTTTGGCTGCGTTGGGTCTTCGTTGTTGTGCACGGGCTCTCTCTAGTTGCAGCGAGCAGGGGTTACTCTTCGATGCGGTGCGTGGACTTCTCATCGTGGTGGCTTCTCTTGCTGCGGAGCACGGCCTCTAGGTGTCCGGGCTTCAGTAGTTGGAGCACATAGGCTCAGTAGCTGTGGCACACGGGCTTAGTTGCTCCACGGCATGTGGGATCTTCCCGGACCAGGGATCAAACCCATGTCCCCTACGTCGGCAGGCAGATTCTTAACCACTGCACCACCAGGCAAGTCCCTAAGAAGCTTTTTAAATGTGGTGATTTGAAATTTAAAATTACATGTGTGGCTCACACTACATTTCTACTGGACAGTGACAGTCTATATAAAGAGCTTATCTTAACAAAAGGAGCCCAACTTGCAAGCAAGTATTTTCCTGAAGGCAGGTATTTCTCCAAACAAGTATTAAAAGACACTTAGCAGTCAGTCATTATGCTTTCTACGTGAAAAGGTAAAGCACAAAGATACAGTATGTTCTCAGGCACTTGTGCTAAAAGCAGCATGCGCGTACTCACGGACTCACTCACTCAATCTGCTGGCCACTGCATTTAGCATCTGGGACATATAGGTGAATGGGACTTGGTCCTATCCCTCAAGTCATCAATGGGAGAGAGAGAGAGAGAGATAAGGAAACCGACAATTACAACACACGTACAGGTACTGTGGAAGCAGGGGTGGGGACATTTAATAAAGACCCAAGAGGTCAGCATGCAGAACAATGCTTTCGAGGTCAGTTATGAAGACTCTCTTCCCCATCCATAGACTTTACAACCTCACAGTTCAACACTTCACATTCTAGTCAACATGGCCAACTGCTCATGCCTGAGCAGGTAATATGGAATTCCTTTTAGAGCCCAGGCACCCTCATAGGTGCCAGTGACACAATGGTGAATAAGACAGACGAGGTCACCTTTCTGCAGCTTCCATTCTTGGCAGTATGGGACAGGGGAGTAAACCAGTCAACAAATCAATGAAGAAGAAAATTTCAGATAGTCACAAGTGTTAGGAAGAAAATAAAGCATATGACTGGAATGAACGTGTCAAGATGAGGAAAAATTGGTCGTGGACTCTCTACTTCTTTCCATTTTTAGATTCTCTAGGAAAAACAAATCTAGATAGTGAGGAGCCAGTTGAGTTGAGTCTTCCACTCTATTAGGGTAGTAATTCCCCCCCAAATGGCCCTCTCAACCAAGAAACTGACTGCACTGGCTGATAATGAAAGTGAATGGTTTCTCAAATAATAGGCTCAGTTCAAATATATTTATTACTGAAGATAAAGAATAAATATGCTTTTGTATTACGTTTCTCCTAAACTATCTGGATAATTATAGCTTCTGTCACCTTCTATTATCTTATAGATTAATAACTATTCCAAAAAGGTTGACGTAATATATCCACCAAGTAATTTTCCTATGTATCTATGGAATCAAGTCTCACTGTTTCATAGCCAAACAATTCTAGGAAAAGATATTCTTGTGACATTTCACTGAATTCTTGTTAATTTAATGTTTATATCAGAATCATACTTAAGGTGGCCCAAAAGGAAGATAACGCAAACAAACAAGGAAGGCAAAATAGCTGTTCTCCCTAGTTTGCTACAAGTAACTGTAAGACCTTAGAGACATCCCTCATCCTTCCTGAGTCCCTGGCTCCATATCTGTAGGTATGGAAAGGAATTCTACAGTCTCTCTGCCGGCATACACATTCTGTGATGCTGAAATGCCATTACGGTAGGATGCAATGATTGACTTATGTATGCTTCCTCTTTTGTTGTATTCTGATTGAGATACAAGGACAGTGAGTTCACTTTCAACACATTTCTTTTAAAAGACAACTAAAAAGGCAAAGGTATGAAGGAGGAGGTGGGATCTGAAGATGCAGGAAACTTCTGGCCTACTCAGGGACCATTTGCTGACCCCAGATACAAGAGAGTGGTGCACAAAAGAAAGCAAAGACTCCTAGTTTTAGAGAATGAAGTATCTAATTAGTTGATTCATGAGGTCATATTATAGTGGCCACAGGTAGGGTAACAACTAAACACTATGCCAGATGCCACAGAGGAAATCACACTAAATAGTCAAATATTCACATTAAAACTCAGGTGATAATTCTTTATCATACTGTGGACCATATGCACCATGCAGAGATTTGTGTGTGGCAAAAAAAAAGAAAAACAAAAAACAAACCTGCATTTTCTTGGATCTGGCACTGATTTACTGCCATAGAAAGACCTACATGCAGAGTTTACTGCCACTTCCTTCTGGAATGGAAATAACAATATGTGCTTCTTACCAGTATGTTCCAATAGCTTATGTTTATGAAACAACATGATCACAAAAGACAAAAACAGTGCACATACACACAAGGCATTATCAAGTCAGGGCACACTGTAATAGAGACAGACACTCAGGGTCCCTAAATGTATTTGTGATTCCTTCCTGTCCTACAAACTCGGTAAGTCTTGGTAGGTTTTCTCTTCCATGTTGATTCTGAAGGCAAATTGTACATCAGACTAAACTTTCTGTTATATGTTCCACCACTTGGCACCTTTTTACTTGCCCTTCCATTATATCATGCCAGGATATAATCACCAGAGTAACTACTGGGACATAAAGTTATGTTTGGGGAAAAAAAAGTTATGAGGCCCTTTTGAAAACGATAAAAAGTTGACAACAATTTTCTTATTCTTTTCTCATTTGTCCTAAAAGAAAGGGCGAATTGGGGAAATATTTTCTCAAATATTGTGAGGTGTGGCTTCAGCCAGGTAGATTTCATCCTACTCATTTTTTGTATCTTCTAATGTAGGGATTAGCAAACCTTTTTGTAGAGGGCCAGAGAGCAAGGATTTGGGTTTCTGCAGTCCAGCTGGCCTGTCACACCTGCTCGACTTTCCTGCCATAGTGCAAAAGCAGCCAGAGACGGTAGGTAAATGAACAAACATGGTTGGGTTCCAATAAAACTTTATTTGTGCACACTGAAACTGGAACTTGAGGTCACGTTCATGTGCCACCCAATAGTATTCTTCTTTTGATTTGTTTTCAACCATTTTAAAATGTAAATACCATTCTCAGCTTGCCGGCTGTACAAAATGAGGCTGTCTCCTCTTCTAGGGTCTCACAATGCTGGGGACATACCATGGTGAGGGTCTCTGAGAAAGAGGGTGAACAGACAGTAGGGTCAAAACCGGATGCGAGGGCTTCCATAGTGGTGCAGTGGTTGAGAGCCCGCCTGCCGATGCAGGGGACGCGGGTTCGTGCCCCGGTCCGGGAAGATCCCACATGCCGCGGAGCGGCTGGGCCCGTGAGCCATGGCCGCTGAGCCTGCGCGTCCAGAGCCTGTGCTCCGCAACGGGAGAGGCCGCGGCAGTGAGAGGCCCGCGTACCACAAAAAAAAACAAAAACAAAAAACAAAAACCAGATGCGAAGAATGTTTATGTGTATATACATGTACGTGTGCATACATGTAAGTACACACAGGTGTGAATGAGTGTGAATTTATGTAATACCTGTGGAAATCTATCCTTTGCATTTGAACATAGTATCTGTCATGGGAGTGATGGAAAGACATGTTGCTACGGGCATTTTCCATACTGTATACACACAAACTTTCTTTATGAATTCCCTCATTTATGAATATTTATTGGGCACCTCCTTTATTGAAGCAGCAAAACCCTACACGTGTATTTAAGACACCCAAACTTAACAAGCACTCAGGAGAGTGAGAATGAGTGAGGGCAACTTGCAGTAGTACAGCTGATCCCATGTGCCATTCCATTCAATGGCCATCTGCCCTGCAGTGAGCCTCCAAAAGGTCCACAGCTATGCTATTCTCTGCGCAATGCACAAGACAGACACGTGGTTCACTATGTTCTGTTTCTTCCCCTGGGGTGGGAGCAGGGCAGAAGAAGCTCTGAAGCCTTCTATTTTATTAGCCACTTATTATTATAGTCTATGTGTTTCCTACTAAATTACTTCAGTTCCTTTGCAGAGCAAGGCATGGGAATAAACAAATATTTATGGAGTATCTCCCATATTTCTAATAGTGTGCTAAACCTAGTGGAAAATTAAAGAGAAAACACATAACCTTTTAAAAAATATATCAGAATCACGATTACAGACTTACATGCCTCTTTTTGCATTATTCTGTTATAAGAACGAAACTTGGAGGTTTGTCAGTAGTTAATGAACGGTGCAAATTTTCAACAATGATCTGGCAATTGAAGATGGGGAAGCTATGGAAAGGACAAGCTTAGGCCTCGGACCTACAAGAAACTCTATCTGCTCTGAAGGAAAGTGGACTGTCCTTTAAGAAATGTAAGATCGGTTTGCTCCCCTTCTTCTGGCCCCAGCCTCCTCCCTCCCTCCCTCCCCACATAAACTAAACTGTTATTCAGAGAAAGGAAAAGCGAGATGGTTTGGGGGATTAGCAGTGAGGAAACGCCCAAATTTCACCTCAAGGTTGTTATTAAATTCTAGTGCAGATTGGCAGAGATACAGAATTCAGGCCATCTGAGAGCTCGTTGGGAGTCTTGGTCCGGTTCCTAATGAACAGGTGTTGACACGGAAAAGGCTGCCTGTACATCGACGCTGCAGGCACGGAGCGCTGCGGGTTCCTGGGTGTTACCTGGGTGTCGCCCCATCCTCCCCAAGACCTCCTCCCGCCCCAGGTAACCGTGCACCCAGCTCTGCACACCCAGCCACGTTCTGTTCCTTCTGGCAGCAAACCCAATAAAATAAATCAATCAAACGTTTTAAAGTGTTGACTATTCTGCAGATGTGGTGATTTCACAACACTTTACCCCACTTTAAAAAATCCTCTCCAGCACAATCAAATTTCATTTGGGTCCCAGAAAGTTTCAACAAGCCCTTGAAGATGTCCTTGTTCATTACAGATGACACACTATATTAACCATGTTTTAGATGCAAACTGGTCTAAACAGTCTATTCAATGACAGTGAAACAGACATCCAAACCTCCAATACAGGGTTTTGTTTTGTTTTGTAGCCATGGTAAAATCTAGTAGAATTTGGCCAAAGTCTATATTCCACCAGTGATAATAGTGATAATGATGGAATTTACTAAATATAAATACCACTGTACTACAGATGTGTAACGTATGCTACCCTGTCAGGGAGCTTATCAATTAGACTGGCAAGAAAAGCACAGAATCATGCTTGGCAGTTTAACACAGAAACAATACCTGTGTCTACTTTTAACAGTAATTTTCTAGCCAACAGATTTTTTTTAAAGACTCTGGATCCTACAATTATTCAAGTTATAAGAAAGAAATAAGAATGCTGATTCTGCTTCCAACCCAAACTTTTACAAGACTTTTTTACAATGGTGATGTTTTAAAATAAAAACATGATATTTATTAGAGAAAAATTTCCCTAGTCTTTATGAGTTCTTGCAAATGTTAACAGCAAAACAAAAATCCTAAAGGAACTACTGCATTTCATGATGCCATCTTCTATTAGGATGGCAATAAAACCAGTCTTTTGCCGTATCACGTAGCTTGCAGGATCTCAGTTTCCGGACCAGGGATTGAACCCGGGCCGTGGCACTGAAAGCGCCGAATGCTAACCACTAGACCACCAGGGAAGTCCCAGTTCTGTAGATTTTACAAAGCTCAAAAGCTCTTATTACATAGAGAGTGGCAACAAAAAACACAAATAATCCTGAAATTGTGGCTCTGTAGGGCTTTGTAAAAAATAATTTTTATTTACTTTTCCCATATCTTTCATACATATTCATTCTAAAAATTTCATATCATGGATTTATAAACAGGAAAATGAAAACCACTTTGCCATCATGGCTTTTCACCTGTTAGAATGGCTACTACCAAAAACACAATTCTACTTCTGTGTATATATAACAGGTGTTGGCAAGGATGTGGAAAAAGGGGAACCGCGTGCACTGTTGATGGGAATGTAAATTAGAAAACAGTACGGAAGTTCTTCAAAAAACTAAAAATAGAACTACCATATGATCCAGCACTTCTACTTCTGGGTATATAGCTGAAGGAAACGAAATCACTATCTCAGAAAGATATCTGCACCCCCGTGTTCACTGCAGCATTATTTACAATAGTCAAGACATGGAAACAACCTAAGCGTCTATCAACAGATGAATGGATAAAGAAAATTGTATACTCACACACGCACACACACACACACACACACACAAATGGACTATTATTCAGCCATTAAAAAAGGAAATTCTGCCATTTGTGACAACAATGGCTAGATCTTGAGGGTATTACGCTAAGTAAAATAAGTCAGAGAAAGACAAATACTGTATGATCTCACTTATATGTGGAATCTAAAAAAAAATAAATCAAACTCATAGATACAGAAAGCAGATTGGTGGTTGCCATAGGTAGTGGGTGGAGGGCGGGTGAAATGGATGAAGGTGGTCAAAAGGTACAAACTTCCATTTATAAGACAAATAAGTTCTGGAAATCTAATATACAGCATGGTAACTAACATTAATAACAGTGTATCATATATTTGAAAGTCGCTAAGAGAACAGATCTTAAAAATGCTCATCACAAGAAAAAGAATTTGCAACTATGTGAGGTGATGATGTTAACTAAACTTACTGTGGTGATCATTTTGCTCTATACACATATAGCCAATCATCGTGTTGTATACCTAAAACTCATACAATGTTATACGTCAATTATATCTCAATAAAACTATAAAAAATCATATTGCCATCATTCAGAAATAACCATTAAAATTTTCTTGTATATTCTTCCAAGCCTTTCTTTTTGCATACATGTATTTATATATAATTATCTACCCAAAATATAATCATACAAGTAGAAACAAAATCTGCTTTTAAGTGTATATGTCAACTATATATAATGAACATCCATGCAGCTCACTAAATTTCTTCTGTAACTTTTAAATGGTTGTGTAATATTCCACATGATGAATATGCCATATTTTAAAAAATCGCTCCCCTTTTATTAGACATTTAGATTGCCTTTAATTTTTCCATGAGAGAAACAATGCTGTTAAGTGACCTTACTCATCACCAGATGAGTTCACACAACCACAGGTACTTAGGATAAATTTCTAGAGGTAGATTTCTGGAAAGGTAAAACAAATTTGACTTAATGGATAGGCTTAACTGAATACTTTACGGATTGATAAAAATGCAGTTTAAATCTATCATCCCATTCCCAACTCGACTTTTATGTTCTGTGTCCAAGAATTTCTCTGTTGACACATGTTGAGAAACCTAGAGAAATATATTACCCATGCTACCTAAAGAGGCTATGCTTTCTTTTTACGTACAATTGACTCACAGATGCGAATTATTTAAGACCCAGACTGTTTCTTAAGCCCAAAGTCAACACGTCTATGATCATTTTTACCAATGCCAGATTTTGAATTCCAAAAGTATTATGGACCAAAAAACAGCTTGGATCTCTAACGGTTTGAGGCTGTGTAGACAACCAAAATATATACTGACTTATAAAACAAAAACCTGTAAACAATCAAAATCGTCCTAAGTATTAATAGGAAAAATGGGGTTGCTTTTGATGCGACACCAAAGAACTTAATGTTCTGTATAATCCAGAAAGATGCAGGAAGATTGTTGTACCACAATACTGGTAAGACCAGAGTATTTACACAAAATTGCTGAATTGATAACAGTTGTTGTATAATAATGTACCTGAATACGTGAAAGATTGCCAAAATGGTCTTAATTCTCCCCTCCCCACACTCACAGTTGTTTGGAATTGGTGGTAGGTCTGTTTCTCCACCTTATAAATCTGAGTTGTTCTTGTGACTTACTTTGGTCAAAAGAATGTGGAAAAAGAGCAATTACAGTCCTACACCTAAACCTTAAGAGGACTTTCATACTTCCATTCTCTCCAGGGACACTGCTGACTCATCATGTCAGCAAGCCTGGGTGAGCCTAAACGATGAGGAGACACATGGGCCTGCCACCCTCATTGCCCCAGCCAAAGCCACCAAAGCCCCAGAAGCAGAGGCACCTAACTGACAAGCAGCTGTCCAAAGACTCCTGCGTGAACCTGCTGGACCCTAAGAACTGCCTAGCTGATCCTAGCCCAAATGGCCTACCCACAGTGAAATAAACGGTTACTATTTTAACTCATTAAGTCTGAGGTGGTTTGCTACACAGCGTAACTGATGCCCTTCGAAGTCAGAGAATACAAATTACAAATACTAAGAATTAAAGAGGGCTTATCACTACAAAGCCTAAGACATTAAAAAGATAAGAATATTATAAATGACTTTATGCCAATAAATTGAAGATTTAGATGAAATGGAAAAATTTCTCAAAAATGCAACTCATCAAAATGTACACAAGATTAAAAACTAAAAGTAGAGTTGCCATATGATCCAGCAACTCCACTCCTGGGCATATACCAGACAAAACTATAATTCGAAAAGATACATGCACCTCTATGTTCATAACAGCACTATTTACAATAACCAAGATATGGAAATAACCTAAATGTCCATCAACAGATGAATGGATAAAGAAGATGTGGCACATATATGTATATATATATATATATATACACACACACACACAATGGAATACTACTCAGCCATAAAAAGAATGAAATAATGCCATCTGCAGCAACATGGGTGCAGACTATCACACTAAGTGAAGTAAGTCAGAAAGAGAAATGCCATATGATACCACTTATATGTGGAATCTAAAACATGGCACAAATGGATATATATACGAAACAGAAACAGACTCACAGACATAGAGAATAGATTTGTGGTTTCCAAGGGGGTGGAGGGGGGTAGGGGAGGGAAGGATTGGGAGTTTGGGATTAGCAGATGCAAACTAGTATATATAGGATGCATAAGCAACAAGGTCCTACTGTATAGCACACATAACTATATTCAATATCCTGTGATAAACCATAATGGAAAATAATATATATGTATAAATGAGTCACTTTGCTGTACAGCAGAAATTAACATTGTAAATCAACTGTACTTCAATAAACTTTTTAAAACAAACTTACACAAGATGAAGAGGAATATCTTAAAAGGCTTTTTTTTATTTTTGTAAAGAAACTGAAATCACATAAAATCATCCCACAAGGGAAACTCCACACACATATGGTTTCTCTAGTGAGTTCCAGCTAACATTTAGGGAAGAAATATCAATATTATACCAACTCTTTGAGAAAATAGTGGAGGTAGAGACTCAACTCATTTTACAAGGCTAGCATAACCTTAATACCAAAACCTAACAAAGAAATTAACAACAAAAAATTCAGAATTATCTCTCTCATGAAGATAAATGCAAAAATGCCTTAGAAAATATTAGCAAAATTGAATTTAGCAGTGAAGTGGGGTTTATTCCAAGAATGCAAACTTGATTTAACAAGTCAAAAAATATCAAGGAAGACAACGTATCACAATAACTAATAAAGGGAAAAAATCTATATGATCATTTCAACAGGCGCAGATGATTCTTTTAACAAAATTCCAACCACTTACGATATTAAAACAAACCTCACCAAGTTAGAAACAGAAGGAAATTTCCTCAGTATGATTTTTATAAAAGTCTATCAAAGGCCTACAAAAGCTATTATTATACATAATAGTGATATATCGAATACTTTCCTACTAAGGGTAAGAACAAGGTAAGTCTGTCCACTCTCACCACTTCTATTCAATTGTATACAGGAGATCTTAGCAGTGTAAGAATGAGGCAAAGAAAAGAAATGAAGTCTTAAAGATTGGAAAGGAAGAGTAAACCTGACTCTTCACAGATGACATGATTACTTACCTAGAAAAATGCTACGGAATTTACAAAACAATTTCTAAAACCAATAAGTGAATTTAGCTTGGTTTCAGAATACAAGATCAATACACAAAAATCACATACACTGGCTGTAAACAACTGGAAAATGAAATTTAAAAAAAGAAACCCACTTAAAAAAATGAATTTATTTATTTATTTTTTTAAAGGCATATTTATTAATTTATTTTTTTGCGGTACGCAGGCCTCTCACTGCTACGGCCTCTCCCGTTGTGGAGCACAGGCTCCAGACGCGCAGGCTCAGCAGCCATGGCTCACGGGCCCAGCAGCTCCGCGGCATGTGGGATCCTCCCGGACCGGGGCACGAACCTGCATCCCCTGCATCGGCAGGTGGACTCTCAACCACTGCGCCACCAGGGAAGCCCTATTTATCTATTTTTGGCTGCGTTGGGTCTTGGTTGCTGCGCCCAGGTTTTCTCTAGTTGCGGTGTGCGGGGGCTACTCTTCATTGTGGTACCCGGACTTCTCACTGAGGTGGCTTCTCTTGTTGCAGAGCACGGGCTCTAGCCTCACGGGCTTCAGTACTTGTGGCACGTGTGCTCAGTAGTTGTGGTACACAGGCTCAGTAGTTGTGGCTCATGGGCTCTAGAGCGCAGGCTTAGTAGGTGTGGCGCATGGGCTTAGCTGCTCCGCAGCGTGTGGGATCTTACTGGACCAGGGCTCGAACCCGTGTCCCCTACACTGGCAGGCGGGTTCTTAACCACTGCACCACGAGGGAAGTCCCAAGAAACCCACTTCTGAAAAGCATCACAATCCATAAAACACTTAGGAATAATTCTAATGAAAGACAGGCAAGACCGCCACATTGAAACTACACTGAAATCACTGCTGAGAGAAATTAAAGATCTAAATAAACGTAGAGATATCCCCCATTCATGGACTGGAAGTCCCAACGTTGTTAAAATATCAATTTTCCTCAGATCTATAGAGTCAATGAAATTCCTGTCAAAAGTCCACCAGGTTTTTTTTAAATAGACAGGCTTATTCAAAAATTTGTATCAGAATGTAAAGGACCTTTAGAATATCTAAAGTAATCTCGAAAAATAAAAACAACGTTGGAAGACTTACACTACCTGAATGTAAGACTTACTGTAAACCGCAGTGATCAAGAGATTATGGTACTGGTGTTAAGAGAGATAAATCGATCATTGGAACAGAAACAGACCTGCATTGATACCTTTGATTTATTTATAATAAAGGCACAAAGCAAGTCAACAGGGAAACAATGTCTTTTAAACAAACTGAGTAAAACAACCACATACCCATATGGATAATAATAACTTCTACCCCCACTTCACACTATACACTACAAGGAATTCAACTTCACCAGACACTTACAAAGGTCCAACCAAAAAACGTTGCTCATTGTTAGTCATCAGGGAAATAAATTACATCCACCATGAGATACCACTATCATCTACCAGAAAGGCTAAAATTAAAAAGACTGACACCACCAAATGTTGGCAAGAATATGCAACAACCAGACCTCTAATACACTGTTAGTAGGGGTTTGAAATTGGAAACAAGGATTTCCAATCTTTGGAAACAAAGATTTCCCACTTTCTGACCTTATGACCTAACAACTCTACTCCCAGATGTTTACACAAGAGACAAAAAAGCACGTGTCCACCCAAGACCTGTGTAAGAATGTTCAAAGTAGATTTACTCACAATAACTTAAAAACGGAGACAGCCCAGGTGTCCATCAACAGGTGAATGGATAAACTATGGTGCATTCATAAAGTTAATATTCCTCAGCAACAAAGAGCAACAAACTGCTGTTATACACAACATCACAACACCACACTGAGTCTCTGACACATAATGCTGAGTGAAAAAGATCAGAACAGTAGTTGCCTCTGGGAGTGGCTGAAAAGGGGCATGAGGGAATTTTCGGGGGTGACAGTAATGGTTGACATCTCAACACAGCTCACTTGTAAAACTTCATCAAATGGTACATTTGCATTTTCGGCAATCCACTGCGTGTACCTCTTACCTTAAAAAAGTAAACACTGATCTCCAGTTAGTTGTACTGATGTCAACACCTTACTTTGAAATGAATAAATAAAAAATAAGATGGATTGATGGGTGGATAGAGAAATTGGGAGATGGATATATAGGTAATAAAACAAATGCAGCAAAATGTTAATAGTTGAGTCTAGATGGTGGGTAAATGCGTGTTCATTGTACAATTTTCAACTTTTTTATATATTTGTAAAATTGTCTTAATAGCATGTTGGAGAAAAAGTAACTGATGCTACACAGTAGACAACTTTTGTTTCCATACAATTTTCACATACAAGAGGTTACTTTCTTACAATCCTGTAAGATAGACAAGGCTGGCATCATTAATTCTGTTTTACAGCTGAAAAAACTGTCTCATAAAGGGCCTGTTTAAAGTGTCAGGGAGGTAAATAGAAAAGTAGTAGTTTAGAGGATGTCAAATATTTTTGTAAAGGGTCAGATAGGAAATATTTTAGGCCATACAGTCTCTGTCACAACTATTGAACTCTGCTTTTGCAGCATGAAAGCAGCCATGGACAATTTTGAAATAAAAAGACATGGCTGTGTTCCAATAAAACTTTATTTACAAAAATAGGCAGAGGCCAGATTTGGCCCATAAGTTATAGTTTGCTTATCCCTAGGATAGTTCAAGTTTTCTCATTACAGAGGGTATAGATAAAAGGATTGATTTTAAAGCCAGGCTGACCTGTGTTTTACTTACTACATGGGATTATTATAACAATTAAATTAGAAAATGCTTATGAAATAACTAGCATAGTGCCATAGTTTTATAGTGGATATTCAACAAATGTTGGTGTTTTCATGACCTTGCCTTTTTCTTGTTCATTATTTTTGCCACTACCCCTCAGGGCCTGGATAAATTATAATAAGAAAACAAGCTGCTTAATGTTGCTCGACCGAACTAATCAAGCACAGTAGACCTTTTATTTAGGAAATCTATACCAGTTGTGATGTCAATGGAAATGCATTATGTTTCCTGCATTTTCTAGGATAATCTTCACACAAAAATGCGCTGAGAGCCCCTCAGGTTTTCTGCTCTGCTTAAACACATGCAAGTGCCACTTACCACCCCTCACTCCATATTTGAGTGAGTTGGTTGAGTTTCTCTCAGGCCATTTCTCCAACCTGCTTGATTTCACTTACTTGTTTTCGCCCAGCTATGTTATTTGTACCCAAAATCCCACTGAAAATCAAGTTTTTCCTTAAGCGCCTGGTGCCTCTACATTCTTTGGTCTTTGGCCTCTCTCCAAACACCTTGAAGCAACTGAGGCAGTAAAACGTTAGTGATACTTGTAATGTATTCCCTTCTACAGAACTGTGCAGGTGCAAATTGTCCAACCATCTCTTAATTATTTAGCATATCAATGGGCAAAGCTGCAAGAGTACAGCCAAGCATTAGGTTACAAGTGAAGAGCCATCTTCTGCCTTCTTTAAAATGGCTTACAAAATATTGTTAATACCATCAGAACAGTAACAGACCTATTCAGTGAGCATTTACTATGTGCCGGGTACACTGTTAACCATTTCATTCTTCCATTCATTCATTCCTTCATCAACAGGTAGGAAATACCTACTATGTGCCAGGATTTACATAAACTACCTTATGAATCCATACCCAAATTCTATAAGGTAGGTATTATGATTCCTGTCTTACAAATTGTGTAAACTGAGGCTAAAAGTAATTAAATTACTTTCCCAATGTCCCGTGGCTGGGCATGAGAGAGCCACTATCTAGCACAGATGGAACATTCTGGAGACTTTTAGTAACTACTGAGAAGGTGCATTTAATATCACTTGTTTCCCATGTTTCTGTAACTGCTTTGCCCTTTTCTGGTACATCTGTCCTGTACCGGCCACTTTATTAGCTCAGTGAAGGACTGGACCAGGAGGCTCCCTTCCACGCCCATCCTCCAAATCTCCCACAATGCTCTGTGTGCAGCCCAAGGTCAGTAACGTCTGTGAGGCTAACCCTCATCCACCACCGCCATCTGTTCAGCTCGCTTCCCAGCATGGGCCCCACCTGATGTTTTCTCATTTTATTCCCAGCTTCTCTAGAATTAAACTGTGGAAGGCGATAGAGTCAGGGACTCCCTCTCCTCTGAAGCACTTTAAACACGTTGAACGTGGCCAATGATACCTGAACAGTCAACTACACTGCTCAAGCTTTCTCATTGTAACAAAGAATGACTGGAAGAGTGAGTGAAAAGGAATGAACACATCAGTCTATAAACTTTAAAGAATGTGCAATTTCAAGAGATACTTCCTCCCAGTGGATATGTACCAAACACACCAGTCCCTGCAGCCTCTTGCTGAAGCATTCCTCCTGGACCTGAGGTTTCTTCTCTTTCTTTCTTTGCTTTCTTCCCCTAGCCAGGCTTTTATACCAACTCAGAGCCATCTGGGTAAAGACTCCACCTTCTCAGATGTGCTTCTGAGATCAGCTAATAACACTGGGAACGTGAACTAATTAACAACAGTGAGGGGTTCAGAAAACAAACACGCACGGAGCAATGCTATTATTATGTGGCTTCTGCCTGACACTCCAGTCCTCGTTAAGCAAGCAGCAATGTCAATACATCTAGGAAAGAAGGCAAAGTAAAAATTTGTGCTGCAAGTTGCCAGCTGGGTTCAAATTCCTCTTTCCTGAAATGATAGACATAGCTACTGCTGCAGTGAGGGTTGCAGCTCATTTCTCCTTTCAGTTGGATTTTTTTCTGAAGTGTCCGATGGTAACTAGACTTGTTATGGTGATTGTTTATGCAATGTATACAAATATCAAATCATTGTGCTGTACACCTGCGACTAAAACAATGTTATGTCAATTACGCCTCAATAAAAAAATTAAAATTAAAAGGAGTCTCACTTTACAGCTCTAGCCATGCAGTCTCATTTTTCATCGCTTGAATGTTTGGTTCATGAAGCTTCTCACCAACCCAAATGGTACTTTCTCCAGTTCCAGGATGACCAAAAGAAAGTGACAGTATTATTTTTCCCTTTCTCATCAGCTGGTATTAGTGGCTCCTTTCTGAAATGAATTTACTACAAACATCCTTGCATATACCACATTGTCTAGAATATCAGTCTATTTGTGTGCTACTTGTTCAAAACAAAACAAAACTGAGTTCTTTTCTGATTAAGTATAAGTATATAAAGCCTCTAGCCTGATTTACTTTCCATGGGTTAGCTACTGAAACTGAAGATTAGGAAGTAGCTTTTGTAAAGGAGTTTGGCTCCTTCTCTGTCCCCTTTGCAGACCCAGCCTGCTCTCCCACGGAATATCAGAGCCCTTCCATCCTGAGCCTTCTCCTTTTCCCACTCTGGACCATCTCATCCACACCCTCTGCTTCATCTATCACCTACATTAGATGAGGCCCAGCCCAGACCCCTCCTCTGAGCTCCCAACCCCCAAACTCAACTGCCTATTTGCCACCTTCCCTTGGATGTCTCAAACTAACCACATACAAGAGTAAACACATGATGTGCGTCCCCTAAGTCTACCACTGTTCCTTTGCTCAATGGCACCATCACCCATAAGACAGAAGCTTCTGCCACCTTCCTTAGGTCTTGGGCCACGTGGTCTAACCCTCACCCAGCTTTCAGCTTCACCCCACACACACGC
Organism: Kogia breviceps; assembly: GCF_026419965.1. Lineage (NCBI taxonomy): Eukaryota > Metazoa > Chordata > Mammalia > Artiodactyla > Physeteridae > Kogia > Kogia breviceps. The sequence continues at coordinate 73,104,772 of NC_081311.1, read as the reverse complement.
TCTTCACTCCTCCTGGTCCAGCCACTCTGGCGTCTGTGAGTCTGTCACCCCTCCTACCTCCCCTCTTCACCTGGATGATGTCCTCATCCTTCAGGTATCAGCTCAAACACTACATCCTTGATATCCTGACCAAGCCAACTTCTTTCCTCGTAGGTTTCATAGTATCACCTCCCTTCAAAGCACAAGTTAGAGATGCAAGTTTCCTTTTTGTGCATATTTGATTAATGTCTGAATTCTTTACACCAGGTTGTTAGCTCCACAAACAAGGGGGGAAGGGACAATGTCTGTTTTTGTTCAAGTTGTAATTCCATAGAGCTTAGAGGGCTTGACACTTAATAGGAGCTTCTCATTAAACATCTGCTGGAAGGAAGGCAGGGAGGGAGGAAGGGCGGAAAAAAACCAGTGAGAATATTTGTGTTTATCAAACTTTGGTTGGTATAGGAGACACCACCGAGATGGTGTCCATACAATTTCCATTTTCCTGCTGAGTGCACATCTTGACTACCTTTCCTGTCTCCTTGCAGCTGGGTGAAGCCATGTGACTGAGAATGGAAAAGGATGAACACTGATGTGACATATGGCACCTCTAGGCCTGGCCCTTTACAACTTCCCACACAGTCTTTCCCTCCTCCTTCCCTCTCTTCTGGTGGCTGCTGACCAGCTACCAAGGATCCACTGATGGACTCCAAGGGCCTGGGTGATGGGATCCCAAGCTGTTCTGCAAGTAACTGCACAGCCCCTGCACCAAGCCCCACTGGACTGTGATGTGGACCAGAAAGAGACCCTTTTACTGTATTAGGTTTCGGGTTGTTTGTTTAGCCGTTAGGCTATGCCAATTCATAGAGTTCAGAAGAGACAAGATTAAGCAGTTCTCGCCCTCTGTCTGTGAATTTCCTTATGTAGACTATTTTGCTTTTCTCACTTGGAGCAAAGTTATGCTAAGTTTAGGGTTCAGACGGTAAATATGTTTCAATGTGAAATATACAATTGGTTAGCAATAACTGTACTTTCTGCTCAGGGCAACCTAAACAGAGAAATGTTAAAATCCTCCCTGCCAGATAAAGTTGGGCTATTAAGGATAAAGACATTCTGTTTTCTTGCTGGTTCTTTTGTGGGTATGAGATAAGAACAACAACAACTAAAACAGCAGCACTTGTACACACAGAGCCATCTTGGGGAGAAGGGACCAGTTTAGAGGTGGTCTGCTTCTAATACTGGAGAACACTGGAACGGAGCTGGACCCCAGCTGGGGGGTGAGGCACCTGTGTGCAAGTCTTACCAACCTTGCGACATCTGAATACGAATGAAGATGTGGAAGTTGTTCAGAGAGTAGATCATAAAAGAATTCATCGCAGGAAAAAACAATTGTAACTACATTTGACCCTTGAACATGGGTTTTTGCATGGGTCCACTTATATGTGGATCTTTTTTTTTTCAGTATTAAGTACTACAGTGCTACGCAATTCATGGTTGGTTGAATCTGCGGATGCAAAACCACAGACACAGAAGGCTGACTATATGTTACAAGCTAATTTTTGACTTTGGGGAGGGTCAGTGCCCCTAACACCCACATTGTTCAAGGGTCAACCGTATATGAGGTGATCGATGATAACTATTGTGGCAGTCATCCTGCAATATATACAGACATCAAATCATCACTTTGTACACCTTAAACTGACGCAAAGTTATATGCCAATTATATCTCAACAAAACTGGGGTTGGGGGTAGTAGCCACAGCATACTAGAGATGAGCCCAGATTCCAGAACCAGGCTGCTGGGCTTGAAGCCCAGAGCTACCACTAACTAGAAGAATGGCCTCAGACACGTGACTTCACCTCTCTGTGCCTGTTTCCACATTTCTAAAATGTGGAAATGAGGGTATAGAAGAAACTACTCATAGTGTCTTTATGGAGATAAAATGAGTTAGTATTTGTAAAGCACTTATCCCAGTAAGTGCTATGTTAAGTGTGAGATTAAAAAAAAAAAAATAGACTCAGAGCCGGGGCAATGAATCTCAACTATGTACCATCTACTTATAATGGGTTCTAGAGTTTTTCTGGAAGAGAAACTAGTATTTTGAATCTCTCAAAGGCTTCTGAGCACCACAGAAGAACCAAGAGAGGGGATTCCTCACTGACTGCTAGTTAGGAAGCATTTGGGGAGATGCTGATAGCCACCAGGGAGATAAGCTATGCAAATGTTTAAAACTCTCACCGTCAATTATTACCCAGCTACTGGGAAGACTGAGCCATACCAGCTCCCTGAGAGCTGATACTGTCTCTTATTTTCCCCATGGTGTCCCCAGTGCTGATTATTGCACCTCCACAGAGAAGATCTGTAACAAATATTTAACTGATTGGTTTTGTCTCTCTAATGACATCAAAACTTTCTATTTAGGAGTATGATTATTTTAATGTGCCTATCTTATCTCTCTCTCAAGTCACTTGAAGGCAGTGACTTCATACCTCATCTACCTTTTCATTCTCACTTAGCACAATGTCTAGTACACAATAGAGACTCAATATACAACGTGAAAGAATTAATGAATCAATAAAGGGATGGATCACCCACTGTCAACTCATTAATAGTCTTCCTCTGCCATTTGTGAAACTGTAAAATCTGAGTTTATAAAACTGAATGGCGAAGTACAAAATAATCACCACTTTCTATGACACCAAGCTTGAACCCTTTTATAAAGGGGATGGTGGCAATTCTAGCCACTTCTTTCTCCCTACAGTTTTATGACCTTGAATGAAAACGTAATTTTAGCCAATTTACTAGAAGGCATACTAGTTCAAAAAAGAAGTCTATTTCCTCTTCTGAAGTTATATCACACAGTACACAAGTAATGAATTCATGATACGTGAAAGTAGTGGCTACCATACTGCTTTAGGTCTGTATCTGTAATACTTTCATGCCAAGTTCCTAAGCTTGAGCTCTAAAGAACAAGTTTTGAACAGATGATAGATAAAATCTTCATTATATTGACAAGCTTCTCATCTAGCTCCCAGGGTCATTATTAAGTAACTCCTCTTTTATTTGGAGACAGTATAAAAATCTGTAAGACCCATCACTTGAATTCCAAAACATCGTTCACCAGCAAATATCACCCTAAATTTGGGGAAATCTAGAAGATCTTGCACAACAAAATAAAGTACGTGATTCTGCAAAAGTATGGAAGAGAAGCAATTTTATTTCCAAAAAAGGAGTTGAAATGTTTTATTCAGAATGACAAGAGTATTTAATAAATATTTAATAAATAGAATAAGATATACTCAAGTGCTAATAATTCATAATGAAAATTGAGCACCAAAGGAAAACCTGACTTTATATAGGCACTATTATTTTGTCCCCAATTTTTAAAATCTTTGTATTTTGAGAAAGAAAAGATGGTTTCTATTATTCTCACAACACAGAAAATATGTCATTTTAACTTACCAACATTTATATTCATCATGTAAAACATGTCAACAAGAGATGTGTTCTGCTGAGTAGATTCAATCCTATTCTCAGCAAGTCCCCAAACATACCTCCTGCTGGGCAGGGACACACTGAACTCTTTGTGTTCAGCCACTGAATGCCTTTCCCATCCTCACGTGGTGGAGTAGACTCCAGAATGTAACGGGAATCCACAAATCCTCAAGTATGTCTCAGAAGCGTACAAGGCTATTTATTTAATAGAGATTGATCTTCAGTGCAATTTAGCAAACACAAGCCATATCCACAAATAACTACAGTAAAAGACAAGACCTCATAAGTAATTACAAAAAGAAAAGGTGGTACAAACAAGGGAGATCGCCTTTGAAGATCAGGGAAGGAAGCCACCGTGAAGGAATGGGCTTTGGAGGGTGGATAGGGCTTATGTTAATATACCTTCTCTCCCACATGCAATGGACTACTGCAGAAAGACCGATGGTGTAATAACGCTGGTGGAAATCGTATGCATCAAAATTGTGTATGTTCAACAGGATGGTGAATGAGACTGATTCAACATGCCCCCAGCCGGGAGAAAAAGTCACTGGCAACCATGTCCACCCTTGGAAGTGAGGTGTTAGAGACCTAAGCAGAGTGTGTAAAGGGACTGTCTGAGAGCAGTTCTGATGTCCTGGTTTACTTCTCGCCTCTAGACTGTAAGAGACTAGAAAGGCTGAGAGGAGACAGTTGAAGATCAGAGGGGATCCTTTGGAGAGGTCACTATGCTCTGATTTTCCCAACCCACCCACCCCCAATGACCGGGAGAGCAGAGTCAAGGAACTGCCTTGCAAGTCTGGAGCATCACGGGCCGGGTGAGTCTCCATGCAAGCGGCTGTGACTTTGGATGGAGGACACAGGCAGGGAAAGAACCAGGCTGCACTGGCCGCTGCCCACAATCCCCTGTCCCACCTGAAGCAGAGTCCAGGTATTTCTTGTGATTAGTTGTGGCCCACGGGGATGAGGAGACTCAGCCAAGAGCTACTGAAAATCCAGTGCAACAGGGCTCCTGGAAGAAGCTGCAGGCCTCCAGGAGTCCCAGAGGAGAAGGAAGGCAAAATGAGAGCCCATCCCAGGGCATGGGAAGTATAGTTGAATGTTTTCAAAGGGGACCCCCTAAAAACTCCAAACAGAGGCAGCCCTGATCATCTGCAAAGCTTTTCCCTCGTAAACAGCCAGAGGGAACCCCTGCCAGCTTTCATCAAGGGTGATGCCTCTTCTCCTTCCATGTGCTCTAACGCCAGAAGGGCCACGAGCTGGCTCAGCGAGCGGGGGAGGGGAGGCTGGAGAAACTGGGAACCAAACCCGCACTCCCATCCATGCTGCAGGCTTCCACTCAGGCTGGAGCCGGAAGGAGGGAAGGGCTTTTGTTTCCAATGAAGCTCCAAGGTTTTAAATTATTACTATATGTGAATGAATCTATTAATTTCCTAAATGTGAGTATTCCTGTGATAGAGAGTGACCCAAAAAAGTCATGGAGTTTGTCCCAATATTTTACCCAAGGAGCAAAGGAAATAGCACCTCAGAAAAGATTTCACTGGGCAAGTAGGGGCATTGAATCGAGTTGTTTCTGATTCATGAATCCTGCTCATTCAAATACTGGACATACTCCATCGACAGATGAATGGATAAAGAAGATGTGGTACATATATACAATGGAATACTACTCAGCTATAAAAAAGAATGAAATAATGTCAACTGCAGCAACATGAATGCAACTGAGATGATCATACTAAGTGAAGTCAGAAAGACAAATAGCACACAATATCACTTATATGTAGAAACTAAACTATGACACAAATGAACCTATCTATGAAACAGAAACAGACTCACGGACATAGAGGACAGACTGGTGGTTGCCAAGGGGTAGGGGGTTGGAGGAGGGATGGAGTGGGAGTTTGGGGTTAGCAGATGTCAACTTTTATGTATAGGATGGATAAACAACAAGGTCCTACTGTATAGCACAGGGAACTATATTCAATGTCCTATGATAAACCATAATAGAAAAGATTTAAAAAGAATATATATATATAAAACTCAATCACCTTGCTATACAGCAGAAACTAACACAACATTGTAAATCGACTCTACTTCAGTAAAAAAATAAACAAATTTCGGAAAAAATACTGTACACACATGTAGCTTGGGCTACAGTAATCATAACTTATATTTTGGTTTTAAGATAGAAAATACATTAAAATGACCACCTACTGTTGCATGCCATTACACAGGTAAATCTTACAAGATATTATGTTAAGTGAAAGAAGCCAGATGCACGCATATCTGTGAATACACTAAAAACCACTGCATTGTACATTTTCAATGGGTACATTGTGTGGTATGTGAATTATATTTCAAAATTCTGTTTGTAAAAGCTGGACATAAAAGAGAACAAACAATATATGACTCTAAGTTCTAAAGCAAGAAAATTCCGTATCGGGGGTTCTTAGTGAACAGGCATGGGGGGTTGACTGGAAAGAGGCATTAGGAACATCTGGACGTGATGAAAAAGTTCTCTATCTGAGCTGCACAATCAGATAGCCATATTTTAAATGTATTAATTTTAAAAAATTAAATTCATTAAAATTTAAATTTATTTAAAATTTTAATTAACTAAAAGTTCAATTCCTCAGCCACACTATCCCCACTTCAAATGCTCGACAGCAACTCATGGCTAGTGGCTACTGTATTGGAAAACACAGAATGGAATTTCTTTTTTATCATTGCCAAAAGTGTAATTGGGCAGCAACATTGTATATCTTGATTTCTCTGGCAGTTGTGTGGGTCTCATATGTCACAGCTCACCAAACTAAACGCTTAAAATGGGATATTTTACCGTGTGTGTGTGTGTGTGTGTGTGTGTGTGTGTGTGTGTGTGTGTTAATTATACCATAATAAAGATGACTTAAAGATACTTTTTGAGAGAAAATGACCCTGACAGAGTAACTATGAAGGGAAGTAGATGCAGTTACAGAAAGGATGTCTTTGAGCAGTGACAAGGTAGAGCAGATCTTTTGAGAAGGCAGGAAGATTTGTGTAGGACATTTTGCAGCATACAGCAGACTGAAAACGACGTCATTCCCTGAACAGAGGTGAGCGGGCAAGGAGTCTGAGACCTGGAAGAGGCCTTTGGAGAATATGCATATTCAGGGGAAAAGTAGGTCCTGGAAGAGAGCTGTTGGACATAAAGGTTCTGGAAAGTGTCTTGAAGGAAAAAATGAATCACTAGGCTGAGATTTGGGTGGTTTGAGAGCAACTTCCCTGCGGCTAGCAGAGAAAACTGAGCGCCTCAAGGGTTACAGAAAAAGTCATCGAGACAGCCAGGGTCTGAAACATGGAACAAACACACCTGTAGGAGTTGATCTGTTTGTCAAGCTAGTTTAATAGTACAGGCCTGCTTCCTGGGAGCACAAACATTCTGGATAGGGTTGGTGTTTTGAATGATTGCTTTGAACTCAAACGCAGATATCTGGGCAGGCATTGTTTGGAGGAGGATGTGACTCCAATGGATCCAGAAAAAAGATGGAAGTGAAAGGCTGATGTGCCACCTATGATGTGGTCAGCATCCTGCAGAAAGAGTGATGAAAACCTACGTGAACTTCAGTGGTTTTCATGGACAGTTTGCTGGTACTACAGGGCGGGGTGGCGGTGGGGGGCATTGGGCAGACAATATGGCCAGCGGATGATGCTACAACAAAAACTAACAGAAATCAGATCCTACTCCCTATAGAGAATTTTGGGGGAAGGAACTTTGGGAAAATGAGCACCGATGTCTTTGTCTTGAATACCCTTAGACCATCTTCACTTGCCTGGTAAACAGGCATTCATGTATGTATATCAAGATAATCACTCAAAAGAAAACTCATGCACTTATTAGCTACAGTGGAAAGGGTCTTGTAAAACTTGTATATACTTGGACGGCACATTGCAATCCTGTTGTCCTGAAGTGAAAACACCTGTCTAGTTATCACCTGCTATTTGTGAGGCCCACATCTAAGGAACCAGCAAGCACTGGTGATTTTTCTCTCTGGAGTGATTGTGTGGTCTGTTCCTTCTCCTTCAATGATCACAGCCTTAGTTCTGACTCAACATTTGCAAGGTGGACTATGACAGTAGCCTCCAAGCTGACCTTCTTACGTCCAATCCCACCCTCCTGAAATGCAGCTTCCAGATCACACCAGAGCAGTCTGTCTGAAGCATGATTCTGACCACACTTAAACCTCTGTCCACTCTTTGACCCTCACCAGATCCTCAACACACACACACACACCCTGCTGACTCACACCTCTTAGCTTTCACTCTTCCCATTGCTTCTGCCTGGACCACTCTCTACGTCTCATCCTGTGGTTAACTTTCCCTCATCTGTTAAACCTGAGCCTGGATATCATTTCCTGGGGAAGCCTTCCCTAAACCACTAGGCTGGCCAGGTACCCTTTTTCTTTGCTCCCTTAGCTGCACTTAATGCAATATTAGCATGATCTGTTTAGGTCTGCTCTAAATTTCTTAAAGGAAAAATGTATTTTATCCATTTTTAAAAAAAATAAATGTATTCACTTATTTTTGGCTGCATTGGGTCTTCGTTGCTGCGCAAAGGCTTCGCATTGTGGTGGCTTCTCTTGCTGCGGAGCACGGGCTCTAGGCACGGGGCTTCAGTAGTTGTGGCTGTCTGGCTTCAGTAGTTGTGGCTCGCGGGCTCTAGAGCACAGACTCACTAGTTGTGGCGCACGGGATTAGTTGCTCCACAGCCTGTTGGATCTTCCAGGACCAGGGCTCAAACCCATGTCTGCTGCATTGGCAGGAGGATTCCTAACCACTGTGCCACCAGGGAAGCCCTGTATTTTATATATTTTGTACTTAGCACCTAAACTATTGATGATCTAGATATAATTTAAAAATCTAAAAGTATAGTAATACTGTCAAAAATTATAATAAAAACAAGGTTGCCAAATTTAGCAAATAACTTATGGGACTCCCAGTTAAATTTGAGTATCAGATAAACAACAAATAAATATTTTGTATAAGTATGTCCCAAATAATGCATGGACATGCTTATACTGGAGAATATTATGTTTTAACTGAAATTCAAATATAACTGGGTGTTCTGTATTTTACACAGCAACTCTAAATAGAAATTTTCAGAGAACTGAAAAAATTATTTTAGTGCTCTTTATTTAGGGTGAGCTTTTCAGAAGTATGAAGTACCCTGAGTTTCATAACGTTCCATCTTCTTAAACTGATCAAAACCCATGCTCTAAATCCACATTTTTATTAAGTCTTTCAAAGGTAAAAATGTTAGAGCTGTATTTATAATCTCTATCAGGGGAAAAGAATCCTCTCCTAAGTGTTTTTAATCTGAAAAATAAAGTATGATAAATTAAACTGTATTTCATTATTTATTATGTAATTTAATTTTAAATTAAAATTCTCAACTTGATTATTTCAAAGAGCTAATGTGTGAATTCAATCTTCTACTGAATATAAACATCTGTGTTCTCAAACTAAGTTTAAAGTTTTAGAAACATTTATCAATGTCCCACAAGCTCTAAAACACATCCTTTGAAAAGAGATGAATATAATAGAAAAAGTACTGGGCCAGGAGTTTGGAACTCTCAGTTCAGGCTCACCTCGGTCATTAGCTTGAAATGTGAACTTGGGCACGGCACATAACCCATTCTCTCCATCTATGAAATGAAGAGGGATTTGTAAATGATTCCAAAAGCCCCCTTCTCCAACTCTACCAGTCTATAACTGGAGGAAGCCAATGCCATGAGACCTGGTAGGAAGGAATGAGCACAGACTGTGAGTCCGCAGACCTGGGCTACTCCTGAGTCTGCTGGGAAACTTTCATATATAAAGTACACCTGCCCTCCAGGACTGGCAGGAAATCTCCACGCACCCTAGTCCTTATGTCACTGAGATGCCACTCCCTCTTGGGTTCGTCTCACTTTTCAAATACGACATCACCGAAAACAAGGGCCCACTGGAAGCAGAGTCTGCACCAAGATGGCGGGTGCCCTCTTGGTCTGTTCCATGCAGGGGGAAACAGACTCCCTTCTGCCTACCACAGCCTGCTTTCTGATTTCAGATTTTTGGTTCAGCCACCTGCCTCTTTTAAATATAGACTTCTGGAAGGAACCCCTAACTTCTGGGAAGGTACTTTGCCTACTTTTGCAATGAGGTAGGCCTCAGGAAAACCACAGTATCAGAATACAACATGATAACCCCAGCGTTCTTCTGTGAAGGTCATTCTGTTACATCTCCCCTCTCTGAGCCTTGCTTTTCTCTACACATCTTAGCATGTATCTTCTAACAGCCATTATCCTTGCTTTGCCATTAGGATTTCAGCCTCAGCTGCAGGAAATCAGTCGAGGGCGTCTCTCCACCAGAACTGAGCGTTTTACCTGGACCATCTCTGTGTTCAGACACCATAGGGAAGACCTAGTGAGCAGACTCGGAAAGGCGCCCAAAGTGGGTTGATTCTCTAAACACCACAGAGGCATATTTTATCACCCAACATATTAAAAGTCCACATGAGGCTATGTGAAGGCGGAATAAAATGCTATACAAATCACTGGTATATTCACCAGCATTTTACTGTGAAAACACCATGTTCGAGGAGCCCGGAACAGAGAGCATCTGTCCTCAAGATGAAAAGCATCGGAGAGAGAAGAAACTTTATGAACAAGCATCAAAAGAAAGGAAGTGACCCCAGCCTTATTACTACTGTCCTTCCTCTTCAGAGTGTGGATGGTACAAGCTAGCGGTACAATTACTGGTCAGGCTACCGTAGGGATACAGGGGAACACCCAGAACAGCAGAAACCAGCGTTCTGTGAAGTAAGCATGTAGAAGGAAAACTTTTGCAGGACAATATCGTGCTGTGTATTAGTTATCTGAATGAATCTGACATTCCTTCCCCCCTCTAAATGAGCAGTTATTTACACATAAGGCACAGATTCTGAGGTATAAATAAAACTATAGAAAGCTTTAATAATGTACCTGGCCATCTCCAGACTTGGTGAGAGAAGGAGATGATCTCTTTCCCAAAAGGGAATAAAAGTTAAACATAGAGTTGCCATATGACCCAGCAATTCCACCACTAGGATTTCACCCCTGAAGAAGTGAAAAAATGGATTCAAACAGATGCTTGTATGTGAAATGTTCCTTTTGCAGCATTATCCACAATAGCCAAAAGGTGAAAACAACCCAAGTGCCCAAGTGCCCATCAACTGATAAATGCATAAACCAAATGGGGTACAGACATGCAATGGAATACTATTTTGCTATAAAAAGTAATGAAATTCTGGTTCGTGCTACAATACGGATGAACCTTGAAAACATTATGCTCAGTGACATAAGCCACGTTCAAAAAGATAAGCATAATATGATTTCACTTACATGAAATATCTAAAATAGGCAGATTCGTAAAGATAGAAAGTAAATTAGAGGTTACCAGGGGCTAGAGAGAGAGGGCAATAGGGAATTATTGCTTAATAGGTACAGAGTTCATGTTTGGAGTAATGCAGGGGTTTTAGAAACAGATAGTGGGATTACTTTTACGACATTGTGAATATAATTAATGCCACCGAATTGTACACTTAGGGTTACAATGGCAAATTTTATGTTTTATATATTTTATCACAAGTTTTAAAATGGGGGGGGCTCTTCTTTAATAATATGGGCCTGGCAAAGCGGGTTGGGGCGTGGCTAAAACCTCAGCACTCCATGCGATTTAGTGACACAGGTGGAGAGCGAAGAGAGGCACTTGCGCCACCTACTGGCCTTTGGGATTAGAGAAATCAGGTCTTGATTTCTCAAGGGAAAAGTCAGTGAGGAGGGGCCCTGACAGAGGAAGTGCAGTTATACCGGAGGGTGAGGGTGAGGGTGGGAATCTCTGCAGATGCAGCAGTGGCATGGTCCTGTGACCTCACCTTTCTCTTGGGTAGCACCCCTGAAGCCCTCATTCTAAGGGGATAGTTAAGTGAAACCCTGTCGCTTATGCTGAGCAGACACTCAGGAGTATGCTAAACAGGCACAAGTCATCCCGAGAGACTTTAAAAAATTTATTGTTAAAATCCAACCTCACTCTCACATTGTTAACATAGCACCTGTGCCGAAATTAAAACTTGGTGGTTGTAATCCAGTTGCATCAGTCAGCTCTATATGTAAAAGCCACAAGCATCAATTAATTTAGGGGGCACACCGGTGGCCAAAGGGAGAGTTTGTTGAAATGTGGCTTTTGTTTAGAGGGCCCAGATCCCAAAGTGGATTGTTAGAACTAGATAGTAGGAAAATATAGACGGGCTTGGACAAAAATTCATTGTGGATATTACGGAGCAGGGTTTCAGAAACGGGTTGGGTTTTGGTGATAAAGAAGACATCCACTTTCAGGCTCTGATCACTGCTTGCTTTCTTTTCTTTTTTTTTTCTTTTTTTGCGGTACGCGGGCTTCTCACTGTTGTGGCCTCTCCCTTTGCGGAGCACAGGCTCCGGACGCGCAGGCTCAGCGGCCATGGCTCACGGGCCCAGCCGCTCCGCGGCACGTGGGATCTTCCCGGACCGGGGCACGAACCCGAGTCCCCTGCATTGGCAGGCGGATTCTCAACCACTGCGCCACCAGGGAAGCCCGGAATATTTTTTAAATGTTGACTTTGTCTTGCTTTTCATTTTGAATAACTTCTACCAAAGCCCCCCCACCAAACAATTCTCCCTTTGATAACTTTTGACTATGGTTTAGAGCCACAGAAGCCTGGCTACTAAAAAGCCACAAGGAACTTTCTCCTTCTTGCTCTCTTTCTTATCTGCTGACCATCTCCTACCTACAGAATTATTCTGTTTTCACCTGTGATGAGCAATATGAATCTGAATTGAGAAAGACTGCTCTAAACTTTGGGTGACTTGCCAAGAGATCCAGACCCTATATGCTATCCAAGTTAGTTGAAATAATCATAGATATCTGCTTAAAATCCAAGATTAGGGGCAAGAGGTAGAACATCTTTTTATAAGATTCTTATCTTTAGTATTTCACTTCTATTTGAATTTAGTAAGATTATTTTATTCATTTCTAAGTCGTCACAAAGCTTGAGCAAAACATTTTCCTTTCGCCTTTCCTTAATTTGCTTCATAAATATAATTTCTTTTTTCCCCTCCTAACCTGTAATGGCTTTTGTACAGCTGTTGCAATAAGGGAACTTTTTAAAATGCAAATAGGCAGTAGGTATATTGCACAAGCTAATAGAGAGAGCTTTGCCAAATATTAAAAAAAAAAAAAATCTCAATTAATCACACTGACTAACAAAATATAAAAAGCTTACCCTGGAGTGATTTTCAGTGACTTTAAAACCTGAAGACTTTGCTTCACCTCTCATACATAAGGAAAAACAGAATATATACTCTCCAAATCAGAACAGTATATGCTTTCCAAGGCATTTCACAACGGGGCACCCCTGACACTGGGGAAGGGTGATTTTTATCATGTAGGATGATCACTACCCATAACCTCCATGCACTAATGTCAATGGTATCACTCCAGTCACTGTGACAATCAAAACACCCCTAAATAATTCCTAAAGACCTCTAGGGAGGTAGTATTAGTCCAGATGAAAACCAATCTAGTGAAATTCTCCAAAGGTACATGTCCTAAATACCTTTGTAGGGCAAGAGGAGAACAAAAGAAGATAAACTTGAGTCTGAAAAACTTGTGGTCTATTTCCAGCTCAAGTATCTGCACATGACCTTTCCTTTATTACTGACAAAGTTGGTTTAAAAAAGAGAGAGAGGGCTTCCCTGGTGGCGCAGTGGTTGAGAATCCGCCTGCCGATGCAGGGGTCACGGGTTCGTGCCCTGGTCCGGGAAGATCCCACATGCCGCGGAGCAACTAAGCCCGTGAGCCATGGCCGCTAGGCCTGCGCGTCCGGAGCCTGTGCTCCGCAACGGGAGAGGCCACAGCAGTGAGAGGCCCGCATACCACAAAAAAAAAAATAACTAAATAAAAAAAAATAAATAAAAAAGAGAGAGAAAAAGAAACATGTCCACAGCTGTCTCTCAGTCAAAAAAAAAAAAATCTTAATACCATGTGGGGTACAGCAAGATGAAATTCCTACTCTGCAATAGCACTTCCCAATCTTTCTGTTTGCACAGCACACGCTAGTATTTTATTACCAGAACTTTTAGTAACCATAGCGACACACTGGCTCACAGTGTCTATAACAGCATCTGAAGTTGTCCCAATCTTCATAGGGAGACCCTTCGTGCTGAGTGACTATTGGAGGACAGCTGCTTTGACTGTATCTCTTACGTACCATCAAAGCATAGTTCTTGCATCTTTCAGGAAAAACACCTTCTCTTTGCCAGCGGCTTCATGTCGACCAACATTTTCTCTCTTAATTCAGAGGAAGTTGGTCCCGCCTCTCCACTGCATCTCATGTCCCATTACCTCAGTGAGGATGCCATGCCACAGGCATTCTAGTAAAGACATGAAGACCCACAATATACATTTTCCACGATGATCCAAATTCGGCAGTATTCCCATGAAAGGCTTATGGAATACTACAGTTCTAAAGCACCGGCTACAAACAACTCTCCTACTCCCCTTTCATAAAATTTACCTCCAATGGTGGTTTCCAAGAACAATAAAGTTTGAAGTTCATACAAACATATTAACACTAGCAAGTACATATTACTTCTTTGGCCATTTCTGATTTCTTCTAGGAATTTAACATTTTGAGAATATGTGCTAGAAGACCAGAGCTTTTCTACAATATGAGAAACTCGGAAGACAATACAGTGTGATTTAAGGATTTGGTCAAAAGCTTTGTATTAAGTCTCTCCTGTTGGTGAGTTCATTATACTTAGGGTGACCACACATCCTGGTTTGCCCGGAAAGTTCCATTCCCATCTGTTCTCTTGATGTAATTATTAATAGCACTCCCTTTCATCCTTCAAAGTTTGATCAATTATGTAGTCATCCTCATTATATTCAGAGTCACTGGGAGACAGATGACAATGTCACCAAAAAAAGGATCTAGAAAACTAATATTAGGGGGAAAAAACAAGTCCTTTTTCAATGTCTGTTGGCTGTAACATAGTTTAAATAGTGACTATTCACTATTGGAAGATACAGTATATGTTCAAAGGTAAAGATGGCCCCTATCTCTAGAATAAAAATAATCAAAAGGGGTATAGGAAGAGAATTCAGGTCAATCTCAATGACCATTATTGGGCATCTACTATATTAACATGCTGGGCTGTAGGGAATGAGAAAAAAGCTATCATTCCTTTACTTGAACCTTAAATTTTGTCCTTACAATTTGGTGCAGCAGGTAGAAATTCAAGCAGAGTGCTGATGTGCGGTGTGGTACAGCAGTTAGCGCTCCCACTTCCTAGTTGTGAACATTGGGAAAGTCACTGAATCACTTTGAAAATGAGTTTTATCAAAGGAAATTTACATAATCCTCTCTCATAGGTTCATCGATTCTATTCCACAAGCCTTTCCTGATTGCCTCCTTCTTGCCAAGTACGAGGCAGTTACAGGGAGGAAAGAGACATCAGCACAGTGATGGTGCATGGTAAGCAGTGAAGTTTAAAGACATTATTAGTATTTCAGATATTCCGTGTATTATTTCAATTACTGAATAGTACACACTCACAGATATATAACTCCTAACTAGGGGCTCTTAGGCCAACTAGGGGTGGGAAAGAGATACAGTACAGGGCTGAGCTCTGATTAGAGGTAGAGCTGAACCTTGAAGGATGAGGAATAGTCAGTCATGTTAATAAGAGAGATGAAAGCTATCCAGGTAGACAGAACAAAAGAAGTAACGATATGAGAAGGTGTTGTTTCATAGGGAGCTTGTGGAAATACCAGCAATGTGGTGATACATTTCAAAGTAGGTGAGGGACAGAAAGGGATGCTGGGGGGTGCATGGAGGCCAAATGATGGGGTCTTTGTATATCCAGCTGAGGACGCTGGCTTGTTCCTTTAGGCCAATGAGGAGCTACTAAAGGGTTTTTGTAGGTAAATGACACAGGCAGGTTGTACGCCACTATCTCTGGCAGTGTTGGAAAGACAGATTTGAGTTCAGAGGACAGTAACACAGGCAAGCAAAAGAGTTTGGAGGCTATTGGTGACACTGTAAAGTAAGCATTGGGAAGTCATATCGGAATATGCAGTGATTGTTTCCCCTCCCACATCTATTTTCAAGTCTCGTGGGTTTAAATAACACATTCCTTGCAGCAGCTATGGCTATTAGCAAGTAGGAAAGGTTCTGCCTTTCATTTCACCTCTGGAAGCCTCGCTTGTTCAACACGGTTCTTCATCACATGCCTTTCATCTTGGCCAAAGCCCTTGCTGAAATAAACAGCCAATCCCAACGAGAGAGTCATACTCTGAATTTAAGTTTTGGTTCCTGAGGCAGGCTGTTGCCTCAGTTAAAATATATACAGCAAGTGGCTCATGAAAGATTAACGCAGTTCAGGGGGGCCCTCCGGTATTCAAGGGAAGGACTGAGGGAAGTCAGCAAATGCCACAGAAAGGACTGGGTTTTGGCCATCACCTCAGCTAGGCTCAGAGATAACAAAAGGGGAAGAAAACGAAGTAGAACAATGAATGTGAGTCTCCTGAAAATCAGGAGATATTGCGTTTGTTTAGTCTTTACTACTAATCATATGACCTTGAGAAAACTCCTTACCTTCCCTGAGCCTTAGTTTTTCCATCTAAAATGGGCAGAGGACGAATCACCCTATCTTTCAGGTCTGTGAAGAGGAAAAAAATAGTGGACTCCTGTTCGACTAAAAACCAGCCTTAGAGATTATACAGGGCAGTAAAAATACTTGAAAAAGCTTGAAGTGGTCTGCAAATGTATACCAATTTTAAAGTGCTTTTCTTCCCCTTCAGTTGATTTGTATTTTTACCTTTGCAGCCCACCACATTCTCTAACCTTCTCCCCTGGTCTATTCTTGCTTCCTGCGGCCCATAAAACTTTAGCTGTATCACTGATGCCTCACCATCGATCATAATGCTAGTTCTCTCTCCTCCCATCTCCTTGCTTTAGCAGAAGTCTATATTCCATCCCCTTTGCTCCTGCAGCTGTTGTGGCACCATATTTAGCTGCTAACTCCAGTTGTAATTACCATCTTCCACTTTTCATAATTTAGTAACCTCTACAAAGCCTCCTGATGGCCTCTCTCTTGTCTCATAATGGTCTATCTCATTGTAACCATGAGAAAAGCCAGGATTTTGCCTTATAATTTTTTAAATCCCAATAACTGAGATTTTAGTCTGTAGGCAGGACACATAGCGCATCATTCAACAAAGCCTTGATCAAAGTTTTGTTGAATCCCTTGGATGATCAACAGATTGTTTCTGTAGCTTCCCAAGGATATGCTGAATGCAAGTGTGTTAATATGTAAGAGGCGCTTTTTAGCTCTTTTAAGAATGAAACTATCTATCCAAGAGATTATTATTTCAGCTGAAAGGCCATCAAGCCTCTTCCCACAATTACTTATTTATAGCTTTAGAAGCTTTTAGCAAAGCATAAATCAGCATGCTTAATTAGGTCACCCAAGTTCTACATTTATGAAGTATAGAAGCCTGTATGTGAAGAACAGCTGATGGCAACAGATCCTATGAAAAACTGTAGGCATCATATAACCATATTAAGAGGGAGGCCTTGGTTTGAACAAAATCAAAATGACTGACACTCAAAAGAGGCTCAACTGCAGTGAACTTGGAGACTCAGTTTTCTAGTCTATGAAAGCAAGAGGGTTGATTCTGATGCCGAGTTCCTGTCCAGCTCTGATGTTCTACGCAACCAGGCCGGTAAAACAAGTGATAAAGGATGTGTAACCATATGGAAAACTAACAGAACATTTGATGAAGGTAATTCTGAGAATAACCCATGGACTCAGGACAATACTGACACCCAACAATCCAATGCAGGTAACCAAGTCAGCAAAATGTTACATCTAAATCAAGTAAGCAATCAGAGATTATCAAAGAAGATGGCAGTAAACATTTCTTTCCAGTACAAATTAACTCCTGAAATGTATCGAGAGACAGACACATTCTGACCCTCTGATGGGAAGTTCATACCCAGAATAAAGTGAACAATGAAGTGAGCTTTCCTGATTTTGTCGATGAACCAGAGAGAGAAGAAAAACCACATGGTGGTTCTTTTAGAAGCACTTTTGTATCAGTGGGTCTCATGATGGAGAATGTAGGGTTTCAGAGCCCTCAGAGACCTCCCAGATTTAAACTTGGGAAGTGAAAGAAATGGCATAGCAGAATCAAGTCTGTGAAACGTCTTTCAAAAATAACATATTCAGCACGATACTGTTTTCATTGTAGGCACCGTGGGCATTCTGTGATTTTAAAAAAACAGCAAAAGGGCATGACATTTTAATGACTTTAAAAGGGTTCATGGGCTCATAAAAAGAAAAAGTGTGGAAAAATACTCATGCATCCAATCCTCATGCTCAGAGAAGCCAAGTGACTTTCCCAAGGTCACCAGGTTAGTTGGTGGCTTAGATGTAGAGCCAGACTGGAACCCAGATTTTCTGCAGGTACACAGACTACGTGAGCACCACCCACGTTCCTTCTGGAAGGAACACATCTACACCAGCAGTTAGACAACACGGTTCCTAGTGAGCATCCAAAAGGCCTCCACTCATCCAGGAACTCTTGTTTTGAAAAAAAAAAAAAAAATGGGGAGTTTCCCTGGTGGCACAGTGGTTAAGAATCCACCTGCCAGCACAGGAGACACAGGTTTGCGCCCTGGTCTGGGAAGATCCCACATGCCGTGGAGCAACTAAGCCCACGGGCCACAAGTACTGAGCCTGCACTCTAGATCCCACATACGGCAATGACTGAAGCCCGCATGCTCTAGGGCCTGCGTGCCCTAACTACTGAGCCTGCGTGCTGCAACCACTGAAGCCCGCGCGCCTAGAGCCCGTGCTCCACAACAAGAGAAGCCACTGACATGAGAAGCCCACGCACTGCAATGAAGAGTAGCCCCTGATTGCTGCAACTAGAGAAAGCCCGTGCACAGCAATAAAGACCTAATGCAGCCAACAAAATAAAAAAATAATTTTTAAAAAATGGCTAAAAAAAAATGGAGGCAGTCAGCATCTAGCCCAGAAGACAGTCAGCAGTGCTATGTCTTACCCAAGTCAGAGCCCCCAGCAGCAGCAACCAGCTCCACCGCTTCTCCCAACTGCTTCGTCTCCTCCAATACCCAATTCTGAATGGCTAATTCAATTGCATTTTCATGCACTGAGTCTAGGCGGTGAACTCGCGGCTGTTTATAAAGTCCCTCCAAAGCCTGTTTGGATCATCACTGAATTAAACAAGCATATCAAACAATCAAGTTCCAACAATGAGGCTGTCTGAAACACTACCAAGCATGAGGAGTGCAGTTCTAGCAAATGCTAAGAACATGCAGCCACTCCTAGACTCTGTGCTCAGCATTCCTTTCAAATATGGTTATAGCTTCTGTAGACACAACTTGTCATTTGTCAGGGTGCTGTGACTTCTTTGGTGGCTCAGGCCATAAGAAGCCATCTAACTAAAGTACCCCCAAAGAAGCTGCTCCCCGCACTTTTCACGCGCCTCACAGTTCACTTTCAAGTGATTTAAGTGCTTCATCACTGTCCTGAGACGTTTCCAGGGGTGCCAGAGGTGTAAGAATGACACCACAACCCTGAACGTAGACTGGCGACACCACACGACACTTGTGATAGGGACAGACTAAAGGGACAAAGCAGTTGACTAAAGAGTTAATGAATAGATTACTTATCATGCCCTACTGGGGAACTATTTAAAGAAAATAATATGGGAGACCCCTGTAAGTTAATGATCACTTAAGAAAACAGGTTTAACCACAAAACCAAGCAGGCTTGCTTCGCAACAAAACCATGCAACAGAAGGCAGAGACATGCCCCGAAACAATAAAATAATGGTGGAATGAGACCCATATCTTGCCCAGTGAGGTAAGTTAATGATTCCTAGGACATGCTCCTCTGCACACTCTAAAAACAAAAAAGTAAGGAAAAGGTGACATTATACTGAAACCTGAGATGATTTACAATATTTTAGTATATGTTACTGGCTTTTTGCTCATTTCCATTGTGCCAAGATAGTCCTAGTTTGACCATGTAGGGACAAGAAAACACTCCCCCACCTGATGTGGAGGAGGAACTGATGATGTAAGTGTCACGTCTATTCAAGAATGAGGAAGAAGGTGGTCTTCTCCCCGTCTCCATTCCTCCTTTGATTATACAATTGTAACCCACTAAGTTCTTGGGGTGGCACTCCCTTGCCTGCCTGCTTGTAAATCTCACAAGCGTCCTATGCTAATAAACTCCTTCCTTACCTGTTACTCTGCCTCTTGCTGAATTCTTTCTGCAAGGAGACAGAAGAACCTATGCTCTACTAAGTCCCTAAACGCGTTCTATGGTTTCACTCGTTTCCAGAAACTCCAACAGCGTTGCAATCACATCCTAAGACTTCAAAAGAGCCTGGATCTGAGACATGTTCAGTTTCCCTGGATAAATCAGTACGATCCTCTCCCTTATAAGTTCAGTAAAAGAGCTGGGTGGTTTCCAACCTAGTTTCCATGGTAGAGAATGGGCTATGACATTTTAACAACTGCATCAACTTGTACCAAATACGCACAAAGGAGGAACTCTAACAGGCAGGTTTTCTCTGTTTGATAGAAAGAAGACCTGTCTTAACTTGCCTTCCATGTTTTGAAAAAGGCAATTCAATTTCAATTACTATCCAATTCCCAGGAATAAGCACTTCTCTTTATGTTGAGACTTCTACATATTTTATTGAATAATATTACCAACGAATGCATTTGGCAACCCAAAAGTTCAGTATTATATTCTGGCTGTAATTCCACTGCCAAATATTATTGTGATTATAGACCCCAGAGCCCCATCTTCAGATACGAAGTCATGTGTTTTTGAAGTTATGATCCTGAAACTCTGTAGCCCATCAGGTCCAATTAACTGACAATTGTTGAGTCACCGGTAAACAACATAACTTGAGGAGCATTTTTCTTTTTCTTTTTCCAAGCACAGTACCTACTTCTCTAAAAAGCTAGAGAGCGTAAGAGAGGAGGTGAAAAGTTTATGTAATGAGATGTTGAATAGGAGGGAAACACAAGGGAGAAAAAAGGTACAACCACTCCAAACAGAAAAGGGTAACCCACTCCAAACCGAGTGGACATCATTTTCTCTAGAAAATTCTTTATGCATTAGTATTTTATTTTTGGAGGAAAAAAACAAGAAGTGAATATAACCAAAGCAAGCATGATTTTTAAGTTTTTCAGTGAACATGCAGATGAAATGGAAATGAACAGTCAAGGCTTTCTACGGTTTGGTGGAAGAGGCTTTGTCTGGGAGGAGAGTTCCTGGTTTGGGCCTTAGCTTTACTTGCAAGTGACAGAAAGTCACTTAGCCTCTCCTCAGCTCAGGTGCTTCCTCTATAAAAATAAAATTTCCTGCCCTACTTTAATCCCAGGAGCACCGGAGGATCAACTAAGGTAATAGATGCAAAATTTCTTTGAAAAACCAGAGCAGCATATGCAAATATGTTATTAATAGCATACATTATTCAATATTTCATCACTTTTAGGTTAAAATATGGGATGAGGTGAAGTTAAAAAAAAAAACAAAAAACATTACTTTGATCCTCATACTCTTTTTCTCAAGGGCAAAATAAAGTTTGGAAACTGCTAGTCCTACTTAACTGTGGTGCATAAGACGATCTGCTTATCCTATGTGGTTCCAGAATTGCTTAAGGACAAGTGATCAACAATCGTATGACGTGGTATTTTTGGAAATTTTACTTAAGCATCTTATCTCGTCCATCAGAATAGAATGTTCATTAGAGGAGCCATTATTTAAAGTTTTTCTGTCTAGTGCATTTGACTAGCACCCTTGATTGGATCTGGAGTGGTCACTGCCTCGTAGCCTTCGAAGTCTGGACAGAAAGTTTTGACACTTCCAGAAGGCCAAATGCCAAGAAAATCAAGAAGGGAGATTGAGGTGTTTGGATACAGGGAGTGCAAGGGAACACCAGCCAGAATTTACTGATCTGCAGTGTATAATATCTAGACTCAAAACAGTCCAAAGACAAAAAGCTGTCATTCCTCTAAAGATGCCTGAAGTGGACTGGGATAGGTAGTCCACAGGAAAGCAAGAGAGATGGGTAGCCCTCTGCTCACAGACTCCCAACTGACAGGTCTTTTCTCTACTCAGATCTGCTCTGGCAGAAATGTGGAGATTATATATACGATGACCTTATAATTTGTTGTTCCTAATTGGGACACTACTGAAAGGGAAAGGGTTTGCTCCCAATAATTACACCAAGGCAACGGATATGAACAGAGTTTGTCCCAGGCAATCCACGAGTATAGTCATTCTAGTTACATGTATTATTATTTTGTTATGGAATGGATATTTATGTCCGCATAAAACTCATATATTGAAATCTAAACACCATTGTGATGGTATTTGGAGGTGGGATTTTTGGGAGGTCATGAGGGTGGAGTCCTCATGAATGGGATTAGTGCCCTTGTAAGAAGGGCCAGAGAGCTAGCTAGTTCTGTTTCTTCCATGTAAGGACACAGTGAGAAGTCAGAAGGCTGAAACCTGGAAGACAGGCCTCCCCAAAATGCAACACCTTGCTGCCACCCTGATATCAGGCTTCCAGCCTCCACAAGTATGAGAAATACATTTTTGTTTATAAGTCGCCCAGTCTCTGGTACTTCATTATGACAGCCTGAATGAAGACATGGTTTTTTCCAGAGAATTTATTAGAATAGAATATAGTCAATCAGCTTGGGGGAAATGAGGGGACAAAAATGAACTCCTGTTCCCTCATTTCCTGGAGAATCAGTTTTATAGAGTTTGAAAAACATTTTTCATAAGTCAAAATCTTAACTTTGGAATCAAAGATTTGGAATTGAATTCTAACTCTACTACATCCTAGCTGGGTGACCTTAGGCTAAAGAAACAACTTCTCGGAGCCATAGTATCCTCATCTATAAATACAGGGAAAGAAATGTGTGCCTTATAGGTTTAAGTATTAAATGAGCTAATGCTTACAAGGGATTTATCAAAGGGCCTAGAACATAACAAATGCTAAATTACACCATTATGATCATTAAAATATAAATTCTAGAACACTGTCTGGCACAAAAATGTCCCATGTCCAACCACATACTTCTCAATGATTCTTCTCTTCCTATGTCTTTGCCCTTCTGACTCATTCTTATCCATCTGTCTTTAGCCTATTTTCCAAGCCACGTGGACCACAAACTGTCTTTATGTCATACTCCATCCTACCTATTCATGGATTGAAGGAAAAATTCAGAGTGTTCAAAGAAGCTTAAAATACGTCTAAAGAGGTGATCAATAAACACTGTTCTGATGGCTATTTGCAAAGTAGATATGACTATCATCACAGCAAGTAGGCCTAATGTGTAGGGCTCCGGGCTGCCATCTTCACAAATGAAGAAATAATTCAGTGATTACTATTACGAATGAAATTGATTTTTCTTTCCTCAAATCAGATTTTCTCTAGTTTTATATGAGGGCCTTGAGAGTGAAGTGTTCTGACTGCCCAGAAATAAGACAGTCTATGAGGTGTTTTGTATTTTCTTGGGGATAAACTTTCAGAAAGTCGACCCAAAGGTCTTCTCTAATGGCATTAGGCTGACAGGATCTAATGTCCTATAACCAAGACTTCCTAGGTTCTGCTCTGATTCCAGGTGGCACTCAGAGTAGTACACCTGCTAACGTTTGTACAGTAAGCATCTTCATTGCACTCTTCATTCAAAGACATCCATTGTATTCCTTATTAACCCCAGGAAGTGACTAGACATAGAGGAATATGGCATCTCACTTCTTAAAAAATGATGACAAAATAATAAAAATGGACAACTTATAAAACATCTGAGTTGCATTTGAAAAAGCTGAACAAGCATGAGACCGAATACTACAGTTCTTATACATTAAGGTGGGAGCCTGGGAGAGGCCCTGCATGAGGTCAGGAATAAAGCGTTGATCAGCATTATTCTAAGATCTCACAGTAATGAGTAGAGTATGCCAAGTTCTTGTCAAGTGAAATTACCCCAGTGTGGCTCCACCACCATTCTGAGAAAGTCACGTACAGAAGGAACTATTACAGTTTCATGATTAAGTTGAAAACTTTGCCCCCGGGCCTTTCTTCCTGCATCAGGCCACGGCATCAAATATCCCCTTCTTTTTCCAGCTTCGGCCAATAGTTGGCCATGGAGAAGGAGCTTTCTTTGAGACAGTGTGATAATGACAACTGAAATGCCAAAGCTCTTTAAAAAAAATTACCCCACTTGGAAGGCTGTGTGTATCTGGGGGCAGACAGTGTGTGGGAAATCTCTACATTCCACTCAATTTTGCTGTGAAACTAAAACTGCTCTAAGAAAATAATAAAATCTATCATAAATTTTTAAAAAATGCTCCATTTCAGGTGCTAATCAGAAACTAAATGGCTAGAAATTGTAGACAAAAATAAACATTAAAAAAACACAAACGAGGGGCTTCCCTGGTGGCGCAGTGGTTGAGAATCTGTCTGCCCATGCAGGGGACACGGGTTCGAGCCGTGGTCTGGGAGGATCCCACATGCCGCGGAGCAACTATGCCCGCGAGCCACAACTACTGAGCCTGCGCGTCTGGAGCCTGTGCTCCGCAACAAGAGAGGCAGCGACAGTGAGAGGCCCGCGCACCGCGATGAAGAGTTGCCCCCGCTCGCCACAACTAGAGAAAGCCCTTGCACAGAAACGAAGACGCAACACAGCCAAAGATAATAAATATATATATTTTAAAGGCAAACAAGAAAGAACACTGAAAAGGGAAATGTAAATAGTAGAAATGATCCTTAAGTAAACTGGGGGGTGGGGGAGTGAGTGGGGTGGAGGAAGGAGATGCAAGGCAGAGATAGGATCAGGAAACAGGAAAAAGGCCTGAAATTACTTGATCATGCTTACAGACTGTTTTAGAAAAACATTCTTACTACATCACTGATACAATCCCCCAGAGTAATGCAGGTTCTTGATCTGTTTCCACGTCCTGAGCACACATCAAATGCAGCTCAGATAAATATTGCTTTCCTTGTTGAATCCTGCCAGCAGGATTGGGGTTTGCATGGGCTGCAGAGTAATTCTCAGTCTCTCTTACTATGCATTGTCCCAGCTGGTAAAAATTCCTAGACTTGACATGTATCGAAAGGGTTTTGTAGAAATTCACAGCAAGTATCAGCTACATTTATTGTTCATTAACTCAAAAAAAGTCAAATGTTTCATAAAAGTGAGGCAGATAGAGTGAACAAGCAAGTGATTTAAAAATATGTTTAAAGCTATGTACAATAAGGAAGGTTTTGGTTAAACATTCAAAATCTCTGGAATATCAAAAAATACTTTTGTGATCTCTCCTATTTCTGATTAAATAATATGGCTTTACCTTAACTTGTGTATATTCATCCTGATTTCAACACAATACGCAGGTATGTGGAAGAGCTTACGACTAGTTTTCAAGTCTCAGCCCACATTTGCAATATTTGGAAGCAATCTAGTCTAATTACTGTGCTATGGGGTTACTGGCATGTGGCATGTAAATCCAATCACATGTTGAATATTGTACATGAACTCATATGCCAAGAATAATTGTGGGTTTTTTAAAAAAATAGCCAAAAAATTTGCAATGTGAATCATTTTCCACCTTGTTTTATTTTTAAAATCGAATCCCGTTTATCACCGAATTAGGAGTCAACGTTCAGAAAACAGTCTTTTGTAGGTAGGGAATCTCACATTCTTTAGCAGGCCCTGTTAGTGTACCAGAATGTTCACTTTGAATAGACTTTTTACCAGTCTATCGCTTTCCTGCACTGCCCCCCTGTGGAATATTTTGAGAAGACAGTTAGACTTGAAAGATTAACTTTAGTAGGAATATACCACAAAACCATGCCTCCCCAGAGCACTCAACTTTTTGTTATTTACTACTGTACATGCATTTTTGTAGAAGCTCAAATCAAATGATTTCAGAATTTATATATCTACAAGGACTTTATACTACAGAATTTCTCACTGACCCCTCTCCGAATAACTAAAAAGTCACTGATGTTCCATTTTTGATTAATGTAACAATTTCTGTTTCATGTGAATGGGAGTTCCTTTTAAGTATGTTCACTTTTTTCTGAATAAGATTTTACATGTAAAGCTCTGTGAAAATGTCCAATAGAAGTAACTGAGGGAGTTCATGAGGCAATGAGCTATAATAGTTAAATCTTACTGAAAAGATACTTGTGGTCACCTGAATACTGCATCTATTCTTATGGTCCAATCTCATTCCTGAGAACTATGAAAGGGTTATTATAATAGTGATAACAGGACTAGCACAGGAAAAAGTGCTTTTCATCAGAGGACATAATGTTTTGCCCAAGATTTTAATATATTGTTTTCTGGTATTATAAGACATTATAGGATTATGGGTTGATATTTGATTTTCATGTTGGTTATTGGAATGTTTTTGAAAGTCTGTATATAAATTTTCTTTTCCTGTTGGTTTGATATAAATGATGTCTTACATTAGAGATAATGATCCACCTATCAAAAAAATACATAATGAATGCCTGAGAAACAAGTGTGGTTCTGTCTCCCTATTAATTTTTCTTACTTTCAAGCACATTCTCTTTCCTTATAAAATCTTTCCTCTAGATGAGTTCTAATCACCATAGAGGGCTTTCTCAAAAATCTTCCTTGGGTAAAAATTCTAGAATATGTAAAAAAAATTCTTACAACTCAATAATTAAAAGATAAATAACCCAATTTTTTAAATGA
This sequence comes from Kogia breviceps, assembly GCF_026419965.1. NCBI lineage: Eukaryota > Metazoa > Chordata > Mammalia > Artiodactyla > Physeteridae > Kogia > Kogia breviceps. The sequence goes on along the minus strand of NC_081311.1, from coordinate 73,078,422 downwards.
GCAAAGAATATGAATGGACAATTTTCCAAAGAATACATACAAATAGCAGACAAGTATATTAAAGATGCTCAGCATAATTAGCTGAGGGAAATGTAATCAAAACCACAATGAGATACCACTTCACCCTGACTAGGATGGCTATAATTAAAAAGATTTACAAAACAAGTGTTGACAGGATATGGAGAAAATGGAATCGTCACACATGGCTGGTAGAAATGTAAAATGGTGCAGTGCTTTGGAAAACAATTTGGCAGTTCCTAAAAAAAAAATTAACAGAGTTACCACATGGCCCAGAAATTCCACTTCTAGGTATATTCCCAAAAGAATTACAAACATACTGCCACATATGGAAAACAGTATGGAGGTTCCTCCAAAAACTAAAAATAGACTTGCCATATGATCCAGCAATCCCACTCCTGGGCATATATCCAGACAAAACTATAATTCCAAAAGATACATGCACCCTTATGTTCATAGCAGCACTACTTACAATGGCTAGGACACGGAAGCAACCTAAATGTCCGTCGACAGACGAATGGATAAAGGAGATGTGCTATATATGAACAATGGACTACTACTCAGCCATAAAAAAGAATGAAATAATGCCACTTGAGGCAACATGGATGCAACTAGAGATTAAGTGATGTTAAGTCAGAGAGAGAAACACAAACACCATATGATATCAGTTATATGTGGAATCTAAAATATGGCACAAATGAACCTATCTACAAAACAGACTCACAGACATAAAGCACAGACTTGTGGTTGCCAAGGGAGAGAGGGCTGGAGGAGGGAAGGGTTGGGAGTTTGGGGTTAGCAGATGCAAACTATTATATAGAGGATGGATAAACAACTAGGTCCTACTGTATAGCACAGGGAACTATATTCAATATCCTATGATAAACCATAATGGAAAAGAATATGAAAAAGAATATATATATGATTAACTGAGTCACTCTGCTGTACAGCAGAAATTAACACAACACTGTAAATCAACTATATTTAAATAACATTAAAAAAATACTTCCATACTAAAATTTGGACACAAATGTTCATAGCATCATTATTCATAATAGCCAAGAAGTGGAAAAATTGAACCATCCATCAACCAGTGAATGGATAAGCAGAATGCAATCTATTCATACAATGGAATATTATTCAGCCATTAAAAAGAATAGAATACTGATACATGCTACAACATGGATGGAACCAGCAAGATGTTAAAGCACAAATGCTGTGTGGTTCCATTTACATGACACGGGAAAGAAGGGAGGAAGTGGGGGTGACTGCTAACGGGCACAGGATTTTTTTTTGGAGTCATGAAGATGTTCTGGAATTAGATGACGGTGATGACTGCACAGCTTTGTAAATATACTACAGACTATTTGTCAACTGATTTGCAAATGTATCTCCCCCTCTGTGGCTCTTTCACTTTCTTGATGGTATCCCTCGAAGCATGTAAGTTTTTACTTGGCTGAGTCCAATCTATTTTTTTCCCCTTTTGATTGCTTCTGGTTCTGCTGTCATAACAACACGATCTTAATCCACAAATCCTGTGGTGGATTTAAACAGAAACAGAACAAGAATAGACCTAAGCTTGGCACTGCAGACAGTGTGTTATCAAACAATGTCCGTCTTATCTTCGTTCGGTCAGATGAAGACTGGGGTCAGAGTGTACCATTCTCATCAGCACCCTATGCTCAGAGCTTCCGTCCTTACCCCATGCTGTTCCTTCCTGTCACCCGGAACACTGCCCCTTGTAACAAAGGCTCTGTTTCACAGGGCTACAACTGACTTCAGAGTGCGTTCAGACGTATGTTTACACATCAAAAATGAACAATTACTAGGTAAAACTGGTCGAAAGCAAATGCAGTCTTCAGATGCATCAGGCCAGGCAGACAGCCCCAATCAGAGGAAGTTATCAATAGAGTCCATGAAGACTCAGTATTAGCCCAACAGCAGATGGGACAGGATTTCTGGGTGCGTTTTTTTTTTTTTTTTTTGTGGTACGCGGGCCTCTCACTGTTGTGGCCTCTCCCATTGCGGAGCGCAGGCTCCGGACGCGCAGGCCCAGCGGCCATGGCTCACGGGCCCAGCCACTCCGCGGCATGCGGGATCCTCCCAGACCGGGGCACGAACCCGTGTCCCCTGCATCGGCAGGCGGATTCCCAACCACTGCGCCACCAGGGAAGCCCTGGGTGCCGTATTTTAAGGGAAATAAAAAATTGAAATATAACCAGTTGCTGGTGGACAGGAGAGTGAAGGGGCTGGCGAACACAGAAGACATTTCTTTGAAGAAAAGAGGCATGAAAGACACGAGGATTGTTGGTACTCAGCCAAAGGATGCTATGTTGGAACCTGGCATTGGTGCAGAGACCAGAAGGGGCGCTCGAGGACAGAGGTTCCAGGGAGATGAACTCGGGATTCCATATAAGGAAAAGCTAGACTTCAAGCACAGTGCCTGGCACCGAGGAGGGGTTCAATTGCTCTTACTGAATAAAAGAATGAGTGAACAGACTCAAGCTTCCCAGTTATGCAAATGGTTATCCAAGGAATTCATGAATTCCTTGTCCCTGGAAATACGCAAACAGAAGGAGACGGTGGAACAGAGAGGCGAATGTATTACTCTCTTGACCCAGAACAAGTACTCATAACAGCTTCTGTGTTCAATCTCTTCATCCTCATTGTCCTGTCAGATGAAGAAGCAGACTTCAAAGGATTAAGTATCTCATCTGGGACTGCTTCTCTCTCTGCAAGTGAGATTTGACTGATGTTTGTCTCCAGAATGCCTCTCTTTCCCTTGACTCACATTGTTGTGAGTTAGCAGCACTGAAGTTCTTACAAACTCCAAGATTCTGTGCTTCTATCAAAATTTTGATCATTATTATACAACAGAAAGGCACTATTTACTAATTTCTCCATTGTGAGTTAGCAGCACTGAAGTTCTTACAAACTCCAAGATTCTGTGCTTCTATCAAAATTTTGACCATTATTATACAACAGAAAGGCACTATTTACTAATTTTTCCCTATGGAGAACCTGAGTTGTCTACTAAAACTGAAAGGAGGCTGGACACTCCCTAAGGGACATTCACTCTGAGCCCTGGATGGGATCACTGGGCGTGCTTCTCTGTTCCCAATTCCTAGATCGACTAGTGTCTTCTGAACATACCTAGCTTACAAGTAACTTTCCATATACCAGGCTGTTCTCCTGGGAGGCTGGGATGGGTGGGAGGACAGGCATCAAAAACCCAGGACTATACTTCCTGAAATAACAGCTCGGCAACCCTGACTACTACCAGGTCTCCATTGAAAGAAGGGAAAATGAAGCTCCTACTGAAATTTATTCCTGTAATTTCCCCCTCCTCTACTGTATCCCTTTCAGCATCTACCTAGTTCCAGACATTCCAACCTCTGGTGCCCTATTTCTTGAGTTAAAGCAGTAAAAAGCCTAGTTTCCAATGCAAGGACGGGGAGCAAACAGTCAAACGTGAAGGTATAGGCCACCTTCAGCCACTGATGACCTCACAATGATCAGTCTGACTGGTCATTAGATTAAGGGGAAAAAGTGCATTCTAAGAGAAGAAGACTGAGTCTGTGCCTAGTACAATACCTGCATATAGTCTCTGAGAAGCCAGCGATCATTATGCAAGGAAGGAGCTGGCAGAGAATAAGGACTCTGCTCTCTGTAATTCACCACAAGGGAAAATGCATCGGAGCTGTGGGATCTTTCCACTCATCACATTTTGCTTCTGTTCCCCCAAGAGCTCGTGTGTTGGTCCTTGGCTGCTGGGAGTGAGCGAGCCACAACTGTAAGGGCATGGAAAATTCCTTTGGCCGTTCCACAGAACGAGCATATGTTCCCCAAGTCCCGAATCAGGTGATCAGAGTCTGTTGTGCCCTCAGAAAGTCTCAGGATCTCCAGGACATGCGAGCCCCTGTGATTCTAGTGTTAAGATGACTGTTTTTCTTCTAACACCATCCTCAAACACAAACCAACCAATTCAACCAAAGAAACAAGGATCTATTCCAAAGCTGGAGGATACGTTGGTGTTGTTAAAATTACTGACGACACATTACTAAGAGCTTTTCAAGGCTAATTTTGATATGCCCTGACTCTTAGACCCTGGCCACCGAACGGGCTCTGACTCCACTGTAAATAAGGTTCAATGTGGTGGTTTAGTGTAGCTACTTCTACAAACTGCTAGGGAAGGGAAAATTTTATTTATCAAACATGCTACATTAAACAGAGTCCTACGGGACAGATTGGCATACAAGTTCTTTAAACGTCACACAATAGACCTTGTTTGAGAACTTCTGTTTGGGGTTGGGAAACACTGGAACCAGGTACCACAGGGGGTATTAAATACTAAACCCTTGGGAGCCTCAGGGATGCATCCAATCCTGGGTAAGAACAAACTCTAGACAGAGGAGGCAGTGCTCAGGGGGAAGAACTAAGTTCTGGATCTGACTCTGACCATAAGTTGCTGTACAGTCTTGGGCAAGACACCTAACCTCTCTGGGCTTTAGTCCCCATGAAACAAGAACATTGGTTCCAGTGACCTCTGAAGTCCCTGCAGCTCTGACAATTCACAATTGTACTTTAAGGTTTTCCTAAATTCCCACCCACCTCGATATCTTCCTTCTACCAGCTGAAAAAATCTGTGTGAAAACCTAAACCATTTGTAGCAAATTCCATTTCATGGGGAAAAAAAAAATTAATAGTTAATTAACACATTCCATACACTGAGTTTTTCAATCTGTACAAAGTACATTTCAATATGTCCTTCCCCGCTGAGTGCCCCCAGCAACCGTCCATGTCACACAGAACACTGAAGCTGCCAGTAGGTATTCACAACCTTGGATGCTCCAACAATTTATGCAAAAACAAAACAAAACAAAAACTAAGAAAACGGGGTCAGCGTGGGAGGAAGAGAGAATAACAACTGAAATAACGTTCATCTGCTTGTTCTTGGTGATATGTGGAATGTTTCAAAATACAGGCTTGAGAATAACTGTCCCCAGTCCCCTGGGGGTGTGGGCAGTCTGGGATGCAGGCATTCCTGAGGTGCCCACCAGAAGACCCACCAGATGAGGACCTCCAGGACTGAGTAACAGAAATTGCTCCCTGGGTGATTGCTCTGCAGTTTGAGAGTTCCCAATGTGGAGAGACGTATGTGGCGGAAAGTACATCAGTCTTATCCAAAAGCCTAAATAAATGGAGGAGGTCCAGTGCACGAGTCCACAGATCACCTCAACGACTGGAACTGACATTTGAGGCCCCGTATATGGAAAACTAAGAAGAGATGGTTTTCCATAAACGCATCTTCAGATGACATGGAGCTTGACGAGCTTGTGGGACCTTCCAGTGGCTCTCAGGAGACACGTCTGAGCCAGCAATATTGATTCAAGGGTTACTGCTTATAAGCAGGAGGATGCCAGCAAAGGGACAGGGGAAGAAACAGAAGGTAGGAAAAAGGGTAGAAAGATATCCACTAAAGCATTAGCCATGGTCATGTTTGGGTAGTAACATGGATTGTGGGTGATTTCTACTTTCTTTGTAATACCATTCCTGTTGTGTTGTTTGGATTTGCTTTCAATGCGCTTTCCTACTTTTACAACCATTAATCAAAATATCATTCCATGTCTGATATAATAGAGAGGAGAAAATTGTTAGAAATAGCCTTAGAACAAATAATTTCTTGAGAATTGAAAATCCAGGATTAAAATCCTAATGTACTTTAAAAAAAATCTAAGTAAAATGTTACTCTTCTTACTATGTAGTAAATTAGTATAATATACAATGACACCTCTAATTCACGTTATCAAAAGCTATATTTTTTCCTTTGGATCTTTTGCTAATAAGTAACATTTCTTCAGCTTAATTTCTGCTTCCTAAATTTAGCATTTTCCTCTCAGAAATGCCGTATGCAGGTCCTACACATACATAACAGCAATTGCATGAGAAGAATTCCTATAAAAATCTGTTCAGTGCTTAAATAACTTACTCAGGTTTAGAAAACGTTTATATCCAACATAAGTAAATAAATAATAAAATTAAATACATATAGTTTTATATTTATAGTAAGTACCATAAGATCTCTATTAATTCTTATCTATTTGTGTCCCTTTGCTGTTTACGACACTTCCCCCTAGTATCCAACTGAAGGAAAGGCATAGAGGCGGGGAAACAAAGGACTTGATTAGAACATAACAGTGTGTGTATATGTGTGTGTGTGTGTGTGTGTGTGTGTGTGTGTGTGTGTGTGTGAGAGAGAGAGAGAGAGAGAGAGAGAGAGAGAGAGAGAGAGAGAGAGAGAGAGCGAGCGAGCGAGCGAGCGAGCATGCGTGAATGCAGGGGAGGTGGGTAAGGATGGATCATTCTTGTCTTATGACCTAGATGAAATGCTTAGCTTTCTCTGCCCTGCATCTGATTCCTTACTAGGTCCCTGAGACAACGACGAAAGGGAAAAAAGATTCTGCACAAGCCTTGCAAAACTAGCAAACCCCAAATTTCCAAAATTTCCCTATCACATCTTTCAATGCTCACTCCAAACCTTATCTTGATTCCAGGATACCCATTCCCTTTCACCCAATTTACTTCAAATTCAAACATTATTCCTTCTGGGAATTGCACTAAAGAGTGGATTAAAAATAAAAGCCTTTAAAATCTCAAGGAGAGTGCTGGACTGTGACACCAGCAGAGGCTTGGGGGCAATCAGAACACGCTGTGGATCTTGGTCTAGTATGATCACAAAGCCCTCCTACACTCCACGTCCTTCCCGCCCTTCAAAGCTTGTCTCAGCTGTGCACTGCTTCCTTTATTCTTTCAGCAGACAAATCTGACCCCCTGGCAGGTACCAGGCAAGATGGCAGCCACCAGGCAAGATGGCAGCCACCAGGCAAGATGGCAGCCAGTGCTTGGGGAGCCACATGCATCTCAGAAGTACTCAGATCAGAACATACACAGCCTTATATATTTTCCTGAGGTGTCTTAAGCCCTTGAACTCACTTTCATTTAACCAGGGGCCACCCCATTGCTGCTTAGGCATTGATATTAAGCATGAAAATGTTAGCTTTTCTTTAAAAAAAAAATGAGAGAAGATACAGATCTACCTCAAATGTCAACAATGATGTTTCTGAGGAATGAGATGGAACTGTTCATTTTCTTCTTTGGGTTTCTTTATTGCTTCTACCTCCACCTTATATCCATTTACTGTGCATTCACTAGTACTGAAATTCTGGCAAAGTGATATAGTATCAGAACTAAAATATTTAACCCCAGCTAAAAACCAAAACTGAATGTTACTAAAGTAAAAAATTGTGAAAGAATTCCAAATCAACCTCCAAGATTTAACATTTAAACCCATTCACATGACATACTGCTTCTCAAAAAAAAAAAAAAAAAAAAAAAAAAAAAGCTAGTATTATGAAAGTAAAGGCTTAATAAAGGAATGGAGAGAGAGACTAGACAGGGAGTGGCTATTAACACTTAAAAACACAGAGTGAAGGCTTTCCACACACCCATTTTCCCATATTTCAATCTCTATTGATTTCAGCCATAAATCATGTTTCATCTGAAACACAGGGTTTTTTATTTTTTGGTCCAGGGTTTAGAATTTTAACCCAATCTCATTTTGTTGCTAGTATATAATTTGTCACTAGAGGGAGCAGTTGTTCTTTTCTTTTTAAGTTTGTAAACGGCTAAGAAAAACATTCTTATTTTTGTTCTTTAATATGCTCAACATATATTTAAGTACTGAAATGTGACTAGATCGTAAAGGTCATGGACGGCCATGTGGTATCTGGAGGACCTTCTAATTTTCTGTGTTGCTTTGGTTACAATTCTGTAGCACCTCCAGTTGAATCCAGCACAATCTTGATGCTGATAAATTAAATCTCTGACACATTCTTTTTTGCATTTCCATCATTTTGAAAATGAATCCCTTCTGCTAGTATCACAATTATATAGCTGTAAAAGTACAAGTAGCAAGAAAAAGTCACTGTTCTGAGAGCCAATTTTATTCTTTAATAAACTTGATTTTGAAGCAATTCTGAAGCACAAATTAACGCAACATTCCAAGTCACAAGAAAAAAATAATTTGAAATTCCATGTTTAGGAAAAAGAGAAAACATGCTTACTGGCGCACACTGGGATCACGATAAATACTTATTAAGCTGACAACACTGATTTAAAAGAAAATTTCAGGGGTCCAGGGTTAGTCCGCCTCTAGTCTATTCCCCTCCATCTTCCATCTTATTGTAAAATGAGAAGTGAAATTCAGATGTAAATACCATCCCTGGTTTCACAAATCTCACTATCAAATGCAGGTTTCCCATACCATCGGCAAACAAGATTTCCTAGGTAACTGTAATAAGAGCTTCAAACAAGAATTTCTGGATAACTCCCAATCAGAATAGTAACCTAAACAATGCGCCATAGTTCCCCAGCTTCTCAGCCCATCCAGGTTCATCAGAGAATTTTTTGAAGGAGCTGATGCAGGGTTATATCTTGTTTCCCACGACTGTCATGAGCCTGTCAATCAATGACAAAAAACCAGACGCTGACAGTAGACAAAGGCTCTGTCATATGATCATGGACCATGAAGGAAAAGCATGCAAATCCAGAGAGCTAGTGTGTTTTCTCCCTGCCCAACGCAACCTCTGACATTTATCATCAACATGTGTCTGCATTAATGCTGTTTTTAAAATTATAACCCACGTGTTCAAAGAACAAGGAGGAAGGGAAAGCAGAGGCGATCTCTGGCCTGCTATCCACACCCAGTGCCTGGGTGCTTTGATGCCTTGGTACTTCTGACAATGGCCAGCCACTTGGAATTTTAAACCATGAAGGGTTTTGTGTTTCCCAATCATGGAGAGGTATATTTTAAAGAGCAATTTTTCTTGCCTGCAGTGAGGGAAAACACTCCCACAAAGCAAATATCTCATCCATCAGAACAAAATGCACCCATCCAAGGCCAACAGGGTTTGAGAAAATTGCATCTCAGGGCATGCTCCATAATGCCTTGGGAACTCACTCATCTCCAAGGCTTAAGCAGCTTGACTTGGGATCAATTAATATTAATTCTGGGTAGCATCTGATAGGCTTGGCTTGCTCCCCTATCCTCTTCATCTCTTAATTCCTAAAATTAGCATAAATTAGTATGAGTTTTCATTTTAGAGGTGGATTAGAGATTTAGAGACTTTTTGGCGACTTCTTTGGGTTCAGAATAACATTCAGACATTTGGATTCTGAAGGAAAGCCAGAATGACATACAAAACAAAGTATTTTATTCCCCTTTCTCTCTCTCCTTGTTTGTTCCAGCGTTTCTATACAGCCAAGGGCAAATAACATGCACAAGCTACTGAGCCTGATACTGTTTTGTTTTTTTTCAAATAGCAATGCCATTGGTTGTTTTAAAAGCAGTTCCCACTTCAAAGGTTAATTTGGGGGTGTATCTATGGGAAAGAGACTAGGATACTGCAAGGTATTTTGATATTATTCAGACAAATTAAGCCTTATGCCAAACTACCACACCCAATGAAAATACCTTTGGAAAAAAATAATATGGCATCCGAGAGGAAGGTGGAAGTAGAGTGCCACTTGAGATGAATTTACTTGACCATTTATTTACTCGTTCTGTTTCATCCTGAGATTAGTCTGTGTCTTGGGTATGAGAAATGCTCCGGAAGCCGGAAGTGCCTGCTTAAAATACGAACCTTGACGGGTTAGCAAGGGTAACAGGAAAGAAATTCCACAAGTGACAGGAAATATCAGTGCAGTGTGAGAACGGGCACTTTCCCAGGGCCACCCGCCTTGCCAAGTGCTACGTTACCACATCACAGGCGCCAGGGCACCGTCACACGTACTTCGGGGAAAAGGAGACGCAGGTTTAAGAAAGACCAGAGGGCTCCCCACAGGGAGGAAAAAAACCACCAAGAACATGAAGCATTTCACTTTGAAACACTGTGAACATGTCACAGCCTGTGTGTGATGAGGGGGGAATCAGGACAAAGGGAGGGTGGGGATAAAGTATCATCACTGAATGTGGTGAGAAGTATGGTGATGGTTCAGGAAAAGGGCAAAAGTAGGAGCATTTCCATTGCTGCTCGAGAAGGTAATTCTCCCCAAGGAAACACACTTCAGGAAGGATACTAAATTCACTGTTTTCCCCCGCTGAACAAGGAGAGGGACCTTTGCTGTTGTAGTAAGAGCGCCTCAGTACTTGTCACCTATATTAACTGAAACAAATGATGTCCACTACGAAACAGATGCAGCCAGGAATCCCCAAATCATTGTGAGACTAGGTGTTCCCTGTGTCACAGATTTCCACATTTAAGGACCCCAAGTGACAGTCACTTAGTCCTGACCTTGATTTAAAACGAGGCTCATGGGGCTTCCCTGGTGGCGCAGTGGTTAAGAATCCATCTGCCAATGCAGGGGACACGGGTTCGAGCCCTGGCCCGGGAAGATCCCACATGCTGCAGAGCAACTAAGCCCATGTGCCACAACTACTGAACCTGTGCTCTAGAGACCACGAGCCACAACTACTGAGCCTGTGTGCTGCAACTACTGAAGCCCACGCGCCTAGAGCCCATGGTCTGCAACAAGAGAAGCCACCACAGTGAGAAGCCCGCGCACCACAATGAAGAGTAGCCCCCGCTCGCCACAACTAGAGAAAGCCCGCACGCAGCAACGAAGACCCAATGCAGCCAGACAAAACAAAAAACCACAAAAGAACTAGGCTCATGCTATTCAGCTTATTCTTGTGGATGAAATGAGGACTTAGAGAGTACATGGTGAAATGTGAGGACCTTCCATGGTGGGGAAAGGGGTGGGCTAGCAGTCAGGAGACCCAGACTATGTGACCCTCTGTAAATGATTTAACCTTGCTGGGTCACTTCCTTTAACAATTACGGGATGATACTAGATGATTTTAAGAATCTTTACCATCTGTAAAGCTCTATGGTTTTGTTCGTTTTAGAGGAATGATCTTAATATATATTTAGGATCCTTTGAAGTTAACATAGTGCTCTGTAAATGGAGGAGCAGACGGGCACCACCTGCCAGAGGCAATTCCCCCTGACACTGCTTACAAAGCCCTTTCATTCCCAGCATAGGAGTTTAGCTAAGACTCGGTCCCAAGCACCTGGGAAATCCAGAGGAGAAATGGCAGGAAACACATCGTGCAGCATTCTGCAACTGTTCAGAGACCACCATGAACGCCACAGCCTAGGCACAAACGTCTAGGCTCTGTGTCTGCAAAATTGGGGAGATTCATGATGTTTCTAGGGGTTGACAATCAGAGAAACTTAGAGCACTGAAAAAAAATCTGAAATAATTACATGAAACTATGGCACTCCGGAGAAACATAAAATGTCATCATAACACTTTTGGACTTTATTTCTTCATTAGAAAGGCAGGAAAACTAGGGCTCCCACAACTTTCTTTCCTTTTGACTCTGACTGGAGTGTATGAGAGCTCCCCTGGCATAGAAACATAAAAGCAAGGGAGGCTGATGATTCATTTACTGACATTTATTGGTACCCCATTTTCTGTTTTACAAAAGATTTGACCTATTTATACAGAACATACAACTTCTTCCCTTACCATGGGCCTCTTGTGATAACCTGGTGAGGGCAGAACGGCTAACCCTTAGTTACCTGCTTTGTGTATTGTTCCTCTACTCAGCTGTTTGAAAGTGATGACTCACCCCCATGACCTCAACCTGCTAGCTGTGGAGAGCTGTGGTATTCTAGCAGGGCCAATGCTATGTTTACTGGAAGCAGCTTCCTGCCCTAGAGGAAGCGAGGAATCGATTACTAATTCCTTTGAAATATCTTCTTTTCAGTTGTGGCTGCCCTCAACTGAGCATACGCTCAGTTTTAACTACTGTAACTGATATTCACAGATCATTCAGAGATAAAATTTTGGCCAGTGGCTCCAACCTTCTTCCATGATTCCCTGGTTGCCTGACCTTTTCACAAGATGCCAATCTGACTGAAGCACTGACCTTTATCCCCTTACCCACAACAAAATGCCTAGTTTCAAAGGGTCAGTGAAATGGCCAAAAGGCAGATTCAGAGGAAGGCCAGGGACGTGTGAAAGAGTCTCTGAATTGTCATGTCTTAGCCCTACACAAAAGGTAGATCTCTTTGGATATATGAAGGCTACTATATAATGCAGCAGTTGAGTAGCGCTCCAGGTCCTAGGAAACAATAGTCTATGCTCCTATAGAAACATAATAGAGCCACATGTTTTTTTTCAATTTTCTAGTAGCCACAATAAAAAGGTAAAAGCTACTATATTTTATTTAACCCAATATATATAAAATATTACTCTTTTACCATTTCAATATTTGACATTCATTTTCTTCACACCATCTTTAAAATCCAGTATGTGTCTTACACATCTCAATACAGATTAGCCACATTTCAAGGGCGCCATTGCCACAATGTAGCTAGTGGCTACTCTACTGAATGGTGGAGGTCTGGGATAGGACGTTTCATCTTATTCAAGAAACATTTAATGTATTTAAGAATTTTGCCTTGTTCGTAGCAGCCCTATTTACAATAGCCAAGACACAGAAACAACCAAGATGTCCATTGACAGATGAATGCATGAAGAAGATATGGTATGTATGTATGTGTATACATATATATACACAATGGAATATTAACTCAGCCATAAAAAAGAATGAAATAATGCCATCTGAAGCAACATAGATACACTAGAGATTATCATACTAAGTGAAGTGAGGCAGAGAAAGACAAATATTATATGATACCACTTATAAGTGGAACTAAAATGCAACACAAATGAACATATCTATGAAACAAAAACCGACTCATAGAATACAGACTTGTGCTTGCCAAGGGGGAGGGGGATAGGGGAAGACTGGGAGTTTGGGATTAACAGATGCAAACTATTACATATATGATGGATAAAAAACAAGGTCCTACTATATACCACAGGGAACTATATTACATTCAATATCCTGTGATAAAACATAATGGAAAAGAATATAAAAAGAATATATGTATGTATATCTGAATCACTTTGCTGCACAGATATTAACACAATATTGTAAATCTACTTCGATAAAATTAAAAAGAATAAACAAACAAACAAAAAGTATTTGGGCTATGGAGTCAGACTATGGGCTCAACTATTATTAGCTTTGTGACCTTAGGCAAACTACTCACCTTTTTTGTTTGTTTTGTTTTGTTTATACAGCAGGTTCTTATTAATCATCTATTTTATACACATCAGTGTATACATGTCAATCCCAATCACCCAATTCATCATACCACCACCCCCACCACCCCGCCACTTTCCCCCCCGGTGTCCATACGTTTGTTCTCTACATCTGTGTCTCAATTTCTGCCCTGCAAACCAGTTCATCTGTACCATTTTTCTAGGTTCCACATACATACGTTAATATATATTTCTTTTTCTCTTTCTGACTTACTTCACTCTGTATGACAGTCTCTAGATCCATCCACGTCTCAACAAATGACTCAATTTCGTTCCTTTTTATGGCTGAGTAATATTCCATTTTATATATGTACCACAACTTTTTTATCCATTCATCTGTTGATGGGCATTTAGGTTGCTTCCATGACCTGGGGGCTATTGTAAATAGTGCTCTGGGGTGCATGTGTCTTTTTGAATTATGGTTTTCTCTGGGTATATGTCCAGTAGTGGGACTGCTGGGTCATATGGTAGTTCTATTTTTAGTTTTTTAAGGAACCTCCATACTGTTCTCCATAGTGGCTCTATCAATTAACATTCCCACCAACAGTGCAAGAGGGTTCCCATTTCTCCACACCCTTTCCAGCATTTGTTGTTTGTAGATTTTCTGATGATGCCCATTCTAAGTGGTGTGAGGTGATACCTCATTGCAGTTTTGATTTGCATTTCTCTAATAATTAGTGATACTGAGCAGCTTTTCATGTGCTTCTTGGCCATCTGTATGTCCTCTTTGGAGAAATGTCTATTTAGGTCTTCTGCCCATTTTTGCATTGGGTTGTTTGTTTCTTTAATATTGAGGTGCGTGAGCTGTTCATATATTTTGGAGATTAATCCTTTGTCAGTTGCTTCATTTGCAAATATTTTCTCCCACTCTGAGGGTTGTCTTTTCGTTTTGTTTATGGTTTCCTTTGCTGTGCAAAAGCTTTTAAGTTTCATTAGGTCCCATTTGTTTATTTTTGTTTTTATTTCCATTACTCTAGGATGTGGATCAAAAAAGATTTTGCTGTAATTTATGTCAAAGAGTGTTCTTCCTATGTTTTCCTCTAAGAGTTTTATAGTGTCTGGTCTTACATTTAGGTCTTGAATCCATTTTGAGTTTATTTTTGTGTATGGTGTTAGGGAGTGTTCTAATTTCATTCTTTTCCATGTAGCTTTCCAGTCTTCCCAGCACCGCTTATGGAAGAGACTATCTTTTCTCCATTGTATATCTTTGCTTCCTTTCTCATAGATTAGTTGACCATAGGTGCATGGGTTTATCTCTGGGCTTTCTATCTTGTTCCACTGATCTATGTTTCTGTTTTTGTGCCAATACCATATTCTCTTGATTACTGTAGCTTTGTAGTATAGTCTGAAGTCAGGGAGTCTGATTCCTCCAGCTCTGTTTTTTTCCCCTCAAGACTGCTTTGGCTATTCGGGGTCTTTTGTGTCTCCATACACATTTTAAGATGATTTGTTCTAGTTCTGCAAAAAATGCCATTGGTAATTTGATAGGGATTGCATTGAATCTGTCGATTGCTTTGGATAGTATAGTCATTTTCACAATATTGATTCTTCGAATCCAAGAACATGGTATATCTCTCCATCTGCTGGTATCATCTTTTATTTCTTTCATCAGTGTCTTACAGTTTTCTGCATATAGGTCTTTTGTCTCCCTAGGTAGGTTTATTCCTAGGTATTTTATTCTTTTTGTTGCAATGGTAAATGGGAGTGTTTCCTTAATTTCTCTTTCGGATTTTTCATCATTAGTGTATAGGAATGCAAGAGATTTCTGTGCATTAATTTTGTATCCTGCAACTTTACCAAATTCATTGATTAGCTCTAGTAGTTTTCGGGTGGCATTTTTAGGATTCTCTATGTATACTATCATGTCATCTGCAAACAGTGATAGTTTTACTTCTTCTTTTCCAATTTGTATTCCTTTTATTTCTTCTTCTTCTTCTGTGATTGCCATGGCTAGGACTTCCAAAACTATGTTGAATAATAGTGGTGAGAGTGGACATCCTTGTCTCATTCCTGATCTTAGAGGAAATGCGTTCAGTTTTTCACCATTGAGAATGATGTTTGCTGTGGGCTTGTCATATATGGTCTTTATTAGGTTGAGGTAGGTTCCCTCTATGCCCACTTTCTGGAGAGTTTTTATCATAAATGGGTGTTGAATTTTGTCAAAAGCTTTTTCTGCATCTATTGAGATGATCATATGGTTTTTATTCTTCAATTTGTTAATATGGTGTATCACTTTGATTGATTGGCATATATTGAAGAATCCTTGCATCCCTGGGATAAATCCCACTTAATTGTGGTGTATGATCCTTTTAATATGTTGTTGGATTCTGTTTGCTATTCTGTTGAGGATTTTTGCATCTATAGTCATCAGTGATATTGGTCTGTAATTTTCTTTTTTTGTAGTATCTTTGTCTGGTTTTGGTATTAGGGTGATGGTGGCCTCATAGAATGAGTTTGGGAGCGTTCCTTCCTCTGCAATTTTTTGGAAGAGTTTGAGAAGGATGGGTGTTAGCTCTTCTCTAAATGTTTGATAGAATTCACCTGTGAAGCCATCTGGTCCTGGACTTTTGTCTGTGGGAAAATTTTTAATCACAGTTTCAATTTCATTACTTGTGATTGGTCTGTTCATATTTTCTGTTTCTTCCTGGTTCAGTCTTGGAAGGTTATACCTTCCTAAGAATTTGTCCATTTCTCCAAGTTGTCCATTTTATTGGCATAGAGTTGCTTGCAGTAGTCTCTTAGGATGCTTTGTATTTCTGTGGTGTCTGTTGTAACTTCTCCTTTTTCATTTCTAATTTTATTGATTTGAGTCCTCTCCCTCTTTGATGAGTCTTGCTAATGGTTTGTCAATTTTGTTTATCTTCTCAAAGAACCAGCTTTTAGTTTTATTGATCTTTGCTGTTGTTTTCTTTGTTTCTATTTCATTTATTTCTGCTTTGACTTTTATGATTTCTTTCCTTCTGCTAACTTTGGGTTTTGTTTGTTCTTCTTTCTCTAGTTCTTTTAGGTGTAACGTCAGATTGTTTACTTAAGATTTTTCTTGTTTCTTGAGGTAGGCTTGTATAGCTATAACTTCCCACTTAGAACTGCAGTTGCTGCATCCCATAGGTTTTGGATCATTGTGTTTTCATTGTCATTTGTCTCTAGGTATTTTTTGATTTCCTCTTTGATTTCTTCAGTGATCTCTAAGTTATTTACTAACATATTGTTTAGCCTCCATGTGTTCATGTTTTTTACATTTTTTTCCTGTAATTTATTTCTAATCTCATAGCGTTGTGGTCAGAAAAGATGCTTGATATGATTGCAATTTTCTTAAATTTACTGAGGCTTCATTTGTGAGCCAAGATGTGATCTATCCTGGAGAATGTACTGTGCGCACTTGAAAAAAAAGTGTAATCTGCTGTTTTTGGATGGAATGTCCTATAAGTATCAATTAAATCTATCTGGTCTATTGTGTCATTTAAAGCTTCTGTTTCCTTATTAATTTTCTGTTTGGATGATCTGTCCACTGGTGTAAGTGATGTGTTAAAGTCCCCCATATTATTGTTTTACTGTCGATTTCCTCTTTTATAGCTGTTAGCAGCTGCCTTATGCATTGCGGTGCTCCTGTGTTTGGTGCAGATATATTTATAATTCTTATATCTTCCTCTTGGATTGATCCCCTGATCATTATGTAGTGTCCTTCCCTGTCTCAAATTCCATTCTTTATTTTAAAGTCTATTTTATCTGATATGAGTATAGCTACTCCAGCTTTCTTTTGATTTCCATTTGCATGGAATATCTTTTTCCATCCCCTCACTTTCAGTCTGTATGTGTCCCTAGGTCTGAAGTGGGTCTCTTGTAGACAGCATATAGATAGGTCTTGTTTTTGTATCCATTCAGCGAGTCTGTGTCTTTTGGTTGGAGCATTTAATCCATTCACATTTAATGTAATTATCGATATGTATGTTCCTGTGACCATTTTCTTCATTGTTTTGGGTTTGTTTTTGTAGGTTGTTTTCTTCTCTTGTGTTTCCCACTTAGGGAAGTTCCTTTAGCATTTGTTGTAGAGCTGGTTTGGTGGTGCTGAATGCTCTTAGCCTTTGCTTGTCTGTAAAGCTTTTGATTTCTCCATCGAATCTGAATGAGATCCTTGCCAGGTAGAGTAATCTTGGTTGTAGGTTCTTCCCTTTCATCACTTTAAGTATACCATGCCACTCTCTTCTAGCTTGTAGAATTTCTGCTGAGAAATCAGCTGTTAACTTTATGGGAGTTCTCCTGTATGTTATTTTTCGTTTTTCCCTTGCTGCTTTCCATAATTTTTCTTTGTCTTTAATTTTTGCCTATTTGATTAATATGTGTCTCGGTGTGTTTCTCCTTGGGTTTATCCTATATGTGACTCACTGCGCTTCCTGGATTTGGGTGGCTGTTTCCTTTCCCATGTTAGGGAAGTTTTTGACTATAATCTCTTCAAATGTTTTCTCGCGTCCTTTCTCTCTTCTCCTTCTGGGACCCCTATAATGCGAATGTTGTTGCGTTTAATGTTGTCCCAGAGGTCTCTTCAGCTGTCTTCATTCTTTTTTCTTTATTCTGTTCCTCAGCAGTGAATTCCACCATTCTGTCTTCCAGGTCACTTATCCGTTCTTCTGCCTCAGTTATTCTGCTATTGGTTCTTTCTAGTGTAGTTTTCATTTCAGTTACTGTATTGTTCACCTCTGTTTGTTTGTTCTTTAATTCTTCTAGGTCTTTGTTAAACACTTCTTGCATCATCTTGATCTTTGCCTCCATTCTTTTTCCGAGCTCCTGGAGAATCTTCACTATCATTATTGTGAATTCTTTTTCTGGAAGGCTTCCTATCTCCACTTCATTTAGTTGTTTTTCTGGGGTTTTACCTTGTTCCTTCATCTGGTACATAGCACTCTGCCTTTTCATGTTGTCTATCTTTCTGTAAATGTGGTTTTTGTTCAACAGGCTGCAGCATTGTAGTTCTTCTTCCTACTCACCTTTTTAAGTTTCAATTATCATCTATCAAATGGTTCTAGCAATAGTACTGTACAGAGTTGTTGTCACAGAGAGAGGGCTCTATAAATGTTATTATTCTTCATACCTTCATCCTACTTAATTTAACAAACATATAATACATTGAGCATTTTGTATGTACCAGGTGCTATATTAGTCTGCTTGGGCTACTATAACAAAATATTACTGACTGGGTGGCTTCAACAACAGACATTTATTTCTCACAGCTATAGAGGTTGAGAAGTCCAAGATCAAGGTGCCAGCCAGTTAGGTTTCTGGTGAGAGCTCTCTTCCTGGCTGATAGATGGCTGCCTTCTTGATGTGTCCTCACATAGAGAGAAAATGAAATCACCCTCTGGTATCTCTTCTTATAAGAACACTAATACTATTATTATCAGGGTCCCATGTATATGACCTCATTTAACCTTAGTTCCTCCTTGTAGCCCCTATCTCCAAACACAGCTACCTTGGGGGTTAAGCCTTCAACATATGGATTAGTAGGTGGGAGGGACACCACTAAGTCCATAGCAAGTGCTATGGGATACAAGACAGCCCTACAGAACAAAGAATACTCCTTTGGCCTCAAGGAACTCTATCAGAAATAATGGCTATTTACATAATAAGAATAGCATATAATGTTTAAAAAGCTAAAATAGAGATAAAAACAAAGTGGTATGGAGGTGCAGAGGAGGGAAAAATTCAGGGGTGTGCTGGGAGAAAAAAGGGGAGAGAGACAAAGAAAGAAAAAGAAGGAGGGAGGGAGGAAGGGAAGGAGGGAAGGAGAATGGGCAGGAGGGAGGGGCTTTCATTTGTACAGATTGCCCATTTCCATGATGTAAATACTCCCTGCATGGCTAATTTTAAGCTGCCAAAAGTATCACTGAATATTTAACAATCAGCATTCAGCTCTGATCGGTGTGAGCTAGTTCCAGCACACTCCTGGAAAAACTTCAACTTAGGGGAAGAACAGTTGGTCAAAAGTGGGGTATCAGCCCAGGCTTGAAAGAGAAGTAGGAGAGGAAAGAGAACTCATGGTAAGGTGGAAGGGTACATGGGAAAAGCTAGGAGGATGAAAATACATGATGATTCAAAATACAAGTCATCTCTTTGGGCTGGTCTAAATACCTTAGGGAATACAACACAAAATGAACCCAGCAAGATAGCTTAGGATCAGATGATAACAGAAATGGAGTACAAGAACAGTGAGAGGCTTTCTTCCATAAAAAGAGGAACTTGGGGGCTTCCCTGGTGGCACAGTGGTTGAGAATCTGCCTGCCAATGCAGGGGACACAGGTTCGAGCCCTGGTCTGGGAAGATCCCACATGCCGTGGAGCAACTAGGCCCATGAGCCACAACTACTCAGCCTTCGCGTCTGGAGCCTGTGCTCTGCAACAAGAGAGGCCCACGCACCATGATGAAGAGTGGCCCCCGCTTGCCACAACTAGAGAAAGCCCTCGCACAGAAATGAAGACCCAACATGGCCAAAAATAAATAAATGAATAAATAAATAAATAAGCCAAACATTCGAAGCCCTTTAAAAAAAAAGAAAAAGAGGAACTTACAAAGGCCTCCAAGTTGGAGAGGACTAAGATACAACATAGCACTTGAGCTTTCACAAAACGCATATGCCTTAGTGCACGTTTTCCTTACACGGACCTGTACAGTAGGCTGAGAAGAGAGCGCCATGCCTGTAGTGGGTTGAATACAACAAAAGTATGTCCACTTGGACTTTCAGGAGGTAACCTCATTTGGAATAAGGGTCTTTGCAGACTTAATTAAGGTAAGGTGCTCAAGAAGAGATCATCCTGGATTAGGGCAGACCTTGAATCTGATGTCCTTGTAAGAGACAGAAAAGGAGAGACAGGGAGATACACAGAGGGAAAGGTCATGTGACAACGGAGGCAGAGATTAGAATGATGTAACGATGAGCCAAGGAGCACCAAGGAGGGCCAACCACCACCAGAAGCTGGGGGAGAGGATTCGCATGGATTCTCCCTCCACAAGGAGCCAACCTGGCCACCACTTTTATTGAGGACTTCTTGCCTCGAGAAGTGTGAGAGAATCCATTTTTGCTGTTTAAGCCACCCAGTTTGTGGTCATTTGTTATGGTGGCTTTAGGAAACTCCTAAAACCTCTAAACAGATAAGCAGTAAATAAAGGCTTCAGAGAGGTGAAATTATCTGTTTACAACCATTGGTCTAGAACTTGGTGAGGCTGGAACTGAAACCAAGTCTCTTGGCAGTTGGTCCGGTGCTCTATCTAGTATTACACATGGCCTTGCCCTTCCAAGAACAGAAGCTGCACGAGGCTGCCTCAGGATGGGAAAAAGCAAGACGTCACCTTCACTTCCCACCAAGAATATGGAATCATGCTTTTTAATCTGTCTTTTCCTTATAGCCCCGACTGCCTGTACCACGGTCGTGTGTGTGAGCATCCAGGCCAGGGCAGGCTGCCGGTTCCAGGCCAGGGTGAGTTGGCCTCATGGTAGTGCTGGGCCTCTGGGCAGCTCCAGAGGCAGCCGTCTCTGGGCTGTTTGCTCTCATGATTCACAGTCTGCTGGTGTGTGCGGAGCCAACCTTTGGCCTGGCCCGAGAGAGAAAAGTCACTTAAGGAACTGAGTGATTTTTGCCATCACTGAAGGATCTGACAAGTGTATCCCAGGGGTTTCTACCATCTTCTAGGACACTGGAAGCCCTGTAGCGAGGTCACATCTAAAACCAGAAAGGAATCTCACCAGCACATGGGTGTCAGGCACACTCCATGTCCTGCTCCATAAACTCCGAAGTGCTTTGCCTTCTAGGGGAAAAAAAATAAACCCAGAACACCACATTCCTGCAAACTCGTTGAAAATGATACTTTTATTATTTTTTAAAATTTATTTATTTTTGTAGTACGCGGGCCTCTCACTGTTGCGGCCTCTCCCGTTGCGGAGCACAGGCTCCGGACGCGCAGGCTCAGCGGCCACGGCTCACGGGCCCAGCCGCTCCGCGGCATGCGGGATCTTCCCAGACCGGGGCACGAACCCGTGTCCCCTGCATCGGCAGGCAGATTCTCAACCACTGTGCCACCAGGGAAGCCCGAAAATGTTACTTTTAAACTTATAGAAACCTTGATCATCCCGGGGGGTAAGAGAGGTGACGTCCATCGCGTGGAAGAGAGCATGGTACAAACCAGCAGAGTGGACTGATCAGCTGGGGAACACTCTAAGCCACTTCCTTTGCCAGGGACAAACCTCAAGGAACTGTTGCTCTGCCCTCCACAATGCCAGGAATGTGCCCCCATTGATCTCAGTGTGACCACCATTATTACAGGCACCCTCGGCGCCAACAGTTCTTCCACTGTGGTTTCCTCCTAGCAACCAGCACAGTCGATCGGGGATGAAGATCTGGCAGGATCCAGAATGGCGGCTCACTGTCAAGAGCAACAGCTGTCTTGTTCTTCCAAAGAGATCTTGGAGCATTGGAAGTAACATCAGGAGCCCAGAGTTTCTTCTCATTGTGGACGAGACCCTCCTACAGACATCTGCATTCTGATAAAGGTGCTAACCGGAAGGGTGACCTCGCAGAGAGAAATGCAGGAACGGCAGAGCCAGCCCCAAAGAGTGAAGCCATGGCCAGAGTCCCAGGCAGTATTCTCTGCTGGATCTTTCATAAGGAAAAATCACTGAAAAATCACCTACTATACTCTTGTAGTATTCTTGATACTCTATACCTGGTGAAACAAAGACAGACCTTAGAGAATATTCTTTTTGCCAGCAATGTATTAAAAGTCTCAAGAGGGGGTCAAGCCCTTGTAAAGAGCCTGCATAACATCTCCAAGGAGTAAGCCAAACACAGTCCACAAAGTGAATCTTCTCATCTTAAATCCTCCAGAACTTTATAAAGCTGCCTAGAAATTCAAGCTTCATCCAATTATGAGGCTTTGCATTTTCTCTCTCTCTCTCTCTTTTTTTTTTTTGCGGTATGAGGGCCTCTCACTGCTGTGGCCTCTCCCGTTGCAGAGCACAGGCTCTGGACGCGCAGGCTCAGCAACCATGGCTCACGGGCCCAGCCGCTCCGCGGCATGTGGGATCCTCCCAGACTGCGGCACGAACCCATGTTCCCCTCATTGGCAGGTGGACTCCCAACCACTGCGCCACCAGGGAAGCCCAAGGCTTTGTATTTTTTCAATGAGGTTTCCAAAGACTATACTTCTGATCTAAATTGTATACAGGTTGCCTGTAGGATTTGGCAAGCAGCTATGCTCACCACTATACCACCAATACTGCACTGCCTATAGAACTTGGATGTCTCTTCTCATTTAATTTCTCCTTTTATAGCTCTGTTGGGAAGATTTATTGTTTTGTGACTGTTGGAAAATTTCGCGTAAGCTGAATTCAAAGAATTCAGGTGTTAACAGCTTCTGGAGAAGGATGTCGTCACATACACCTGGACACAGACCATCCTGGACACACTTCCTGTGGTAGCCAGGGATCTGCTGTCCACGTTGGTAAGGTGTCTGCTCTGTTTCACACAGCAGCAGGGGGGCTGAAAGAAACTCTGCAAGTCCAATTTGTTGTTTGCTTCAAAGAAAACTAAACATATGGAAATTATCTCTAGGGGAAGCAGCACACTGAGTGGCTGAAGAACTTGGCTTTTAGAAACATGAAGACTTGAATTTGAATCTTCACTCCAGCATTTCCTAGCTGTGAAAACTTGGGTAACTTGCTTAACCTCTGAGCTAGTTTACTCGCGTATAAAGTGTCAAGGATAATATGCAGTCTGCAAACTGGGTGGGAAGCTTGAAGGTACACAACCCTGGCAAAATGCCCAACTAGGCATTCTCTCTCCCTCTTTCACAGCTCTGTCCCAGATGCTTTCTGGAAAATAAAATCCCATGACCTACTTCCATAATCCATCCCAATTCCTTCAAGTTAAGAACTCTTTGTTTAATTAAATACATTTTCCAGTCATTTAAATTGTTCTCATGGTGTTCTGTTCTTAAAGGAAATTAAAATATGTCTCACGTTTATCTCTCTCTGTGTGCAGCTATCAAATTCTCTGTGTCTTAGGGACTTCAAAGCTAAACAGTAAATGACCTTGGGATTTGGACAGGATCTAGAAGACACACAAGAAAAAGAACGGTTTAACAAAGGTTTGAGAAGGTTAAACTCTGCTTGACATTTTTCCTTGTTTTCCCCTTTATTCTAACTGAAGACGGATCTTTTGTGACACTAGAACCAAACCAACAAGAAACAGCCAAAGAAAATATAGCTAAGTGGGAATTTCCCGGGCTGTGATTACTTCTGAAGTTGTGACATCCTCATTTTTCAAATCTTTTGTCTAAATATTAGCAATCATCCTGTATGTTCCCATTAGCACTGATTTATGAGAATCTGCTTACTGTGGGTAACCAGACACTGAAAACAAGTGGAAAATAAATTTTACAGCCAGACTGAAAAGGACTGGTTTATAGGTTTCTCATCATTTAAGTTTAACAATGAATCAAACAGCTGGCATGTTTTCTTTGTTATATGCAAATTAGGTCTTTAAAAAATCATTTTTATCCACCACTCTTCTGAAAGGGTGGATATCAATGCACAAGAAACTGAATGCTTCCTTTGCATTTTGTTCCATCTACATAATCATATGCGTGGTTGGAATTCTAACAACTCAACTGTCGTGCTGCTTCAGAGGAGGACGCTCTCAAGGGCCACATCTTCCGATAACACTGTTAACAGCACATGAAAATGTACTGTTTTATATATGCTGGAAAGTGAGGGGGGGAAAAAAGCACAATCCACGGAAAGTCAGCAGAAGGAAAATACAATCTAGAGTGACAGTTTTCCTTCTCTTTTCTTACCCACAGACTGCCCTCTGGCTTTTTCCTTCAGTTTCCATTAGCACCCTCCCAGCCATGTGTCTCATGGCTTCAGAGCCCCATGAAATGGTAACCTCAACATTGATAAGGACAGGAAGAGCACTTCCTTTCCAACAGGGAAGAAGGCCAGGGAGGTCAGTTTACCGGATGCCCCCTGCCAAAGAGAAGCCCCATTCAATGCTCCAGGATGAAAATAGGCCACCCTTGGCTCTGCCTGAAGTAGGACAACCTGGGATGATGTTTTTACTACAGACACAAAACGTGCCTCTGTTCAACCTGCCTCTACTTGAAAATCAAGGATAAAACAATCTCTCTCCCTACTTGAAGTCGCTGGA
Organism: Kogia breviceps; assembly: GCF_026419965.1. Classification (NCBI taxonomy): domain Eukaryota; kingdom Metazoa; phylum Chordata; class Mammalia; order Artiodactyla; family Physeteridae; genus Kogia; species Kogia breviceps. Next base: position 73,053,973 of record NC_081311.1, on the reverse strand, counting down.
GTTCACAAATAAGCTTTTTGGGCCTGAATCACTTATTGAATTAGTTACTACCAAGAAAATTCTCATGTGAAGACAGTAAAAGCTTATACAGCATTCTCTTCTCCGTTTTTTTTTTTTTTCTTTTTAAATCACTCAAAACAAGTTGAACAAGTGGGAAAAATAAGAACACATTCTTAAATCTGAAAAAGTTGTCAATTATTGTGAAAACTGCATTTCTCCATCATAATATGTAGCAATAAGTACCATTCTTTAGTGTGGTGTGTCCAAACGTCTGTTTTATTGTTGTTAAAATGTTTTTAAAGCACGGTAAGCATTCTCAAAATCTTAAGAAACCTTCAATGCATAGAACAGATAAAAGACGTTTTAAGTATGAAAAGTTTAGAAAATCTCATTTTACTACTAAATTTACTCACTATATAAGGTTAATTAGTGAGAATAATGAGGTTGCTTTGATTTACCTCCCAAATTTCAAACTGAGCATCATAGATAATATTATTTGTTTCAGCATTCACATTATGTCTGTTTTCTTTTGGGGTGCCCAATACTCAAAAATGCCTAATTACTACAGAATCATTATGGAACAACTATTAGTAACTATTAATAACTAATAAAGAATAGTTTTTAATTTTTTACCCTGCTGTTCAATTAAACAGAGATGATGTTACAAGCTTTATTCAGAGTATATACAAAATATTTCGACCAGGCCACAAAAGTTAATACACCAGAGGACTTCAGTGTGCCAACATCTTTTATTTCATTATAGTTTTTAAATAGTTTATAACTGGTCACTTTAAAACTATTATCTTTATTGCTTTATAAACACAGTTTAAAATTTATTTTGCCTATAAATAGAAATCATTTGTCCATATCACACTCAAAAATTACTTTAATAAAAGAGTTAACTCTGTATAACTTTAATTATGTGCCTGTCTCCTCATTATATATCGTGATTTCCTATATTTGAGGCGCTATGGTCCCATCAACAGGTTGAGCCCTGACACCCCTCTTTGCCTTCATCAGGCAATGTCAACTCAGTCTTGGCTGCTGGTCTGAAAATGAATCCTTCCTCGGTCTTATTGGTGTCAATCCTCTTTCCACTCTAACTTCCTTTAAGAGTCACTCCTCTTGGGAGACATGATAATATGGGTGAAAACATCTGCAATGAGATTTTTAAACAGTACCCTCCTCAATCTATCCAAACAAGTCCTTTTTGGTCCAAGGCGAATCTATCTTACGAGTGGCCCGGGCAGGGAATGCTTGGTTTTCATAGCTGGTTTGGCTCAGCATGTCATCTTTTTAAAATGTCATGCAGGCCACATAATTTGGAGGTCCACCTATAGTAAAAAGCCTCAATCAATTATCCCCAAATCAGTGGAGGACACCTGCCAGGGTTTTCTTCTGAAAGCACACTCTTCTTCCCTGCCTCTGACCAGGGAAATAACATGCCCGTGAGAGCTGGCCAAAAATCCAGTTAGGAGCCAGGCCAACAGTGCCCCTTTTGGATACACAAAAATAGCTCACCTTCCCAGGAGATTATAATTCACTTCCTTGGGGTGAATCACTTAATTTCCTACCACTAGCCAAAAAGATCCATGGACCTTTAGTTTCTACACTTTGCATTACAAAAATAATAGAGCTGTTGATACCCTGAGTAAAAAAAATTATACGCTAGTCAATATTTTTTTTTTCCAAACTACCTACCTTCTAGCCTGATGGCACAGAGAAAGGAAATACACCCTTTCCAGCATTTCTCCCATATTCCAGATATCTCCCCAAACTGCTCACCTAACCAAACTAAGCAGGGATCGATATGGTAACAATATGGTCACAGGAGACCGAAACTGAACATTGTAATTTCATTTACACGTGTGTCTCCTCACCCTGTATCCTGACTTCCTGCATCTGAGGCGCTGTGACCAACAGGATGACCGTGTCGCAGGTTCTGGACCACCTTTGACCTTCAATGGCCAACATTAATTCAGACTTAGCTGCTGGTCTTGCTTTGATCCCTACCCAAGTTTCTCCAAAACTCAAGTCTTGCCTTTTGAGAGTCAACTCAGGGATTGACATCTGACTCCTGCACCCCCATTTCCAAAACTCGGTCTCTGCTTCTTGCTGTCAGGTTCCTAATGTTGACCAACATTGACCTACTTCTCTGATTGCCCTCTACCACTCAAGAGGGTTCCTCTTCCCCTCTATCCTGAGCCTGGGTCTTGTGCTAATATTCCTGCCTAGAACTTCAACTAATCAACACCATTTGGGACTTCTCTTCTAGCCAACAGGCCAGACGTTGGTGGGTTTCCACTTCCGGCCTCCACCACTTGAGGCAGAAGCAACTCTCTTAAGAAGCTGGACCAGTCAGACAACCTCACGTAAGAGACAAGGAGGACCTTTCTACCTTGGCCTTAATCATGGTTTGTCACAAACGAGAAGGGGCTCCTGAGCAGAGAGTGATAACACCCTACACGTAGAAAGCAGCTAAACACGTGCAAAGCGAGAGCTAAACTGTGGCTACAAGAAAGGGGTGGCAATGATGAGCACAGCCATTACAAAAGGCCTACAAATTCACATATGCAACAAACACTGTCTGTGCACTAAGTAAGTAAACTTGTCCTCATGATGGGAAAAACCATTAGGACTCACCACGGTAACACATGGATATAGAAGGAAATGAGCAGAAGAAAAAGATCTGCCAGTCCTGGTAGAAGGTGAAGTCAGGTAAAACAGAAGCCTGGCATTTGTAGCCTGGATTGCTAATATGGTCTAAAGTTGTGTTTATAACAGTTTTGTTCTCCCTTGGCATTTTGCAAGTTCCGGAGGTCTCTGCTACGTTCATGGAGCAAAAGAAGGGGATCATCCCATATTACCCCGGAAGTCCTAGGGTAAAGAGATCGTCTTCCCCTCACAGGGAAGGTGAAACGGAGAGGGGGAGAGGGGGAGAGGGGGAGAGGGAGAGGGAAGTAGGGCCTCACGGTCTCCTTCAAAAGAATCTCCTTGAAGGGTTTGGGTTCTGTACTATTGCTAAAGGAAGCAACTCTCCCTTCACACCTGGAGAATCTCTGGATCCTCACTGCTCCTGGTCTAGTGTAAACTGCCAGTAACCAACCGATTCTCAGAGCGAATCAGTGGTGAAGTGTGGGGGGAGGAGTATAGTATAGAGTTAAGAGAAGATGTGATCTGGATCGGAAACAGGCTCAGTCATGGCTCTGTTGTGCTATTTCCAAAGTGGTCTTGGTGAAGCTAATTAACCTCTCTCTACAAATTCTCACTTATTGAGGAATGTCCTATCTTTTTTATAGGGTTACTGTAAGCATTAAAATAGGTAAGGGATGGAAAGAACCTTTAGCAGTATCTAGCACAGAGCAGGAACAGAAACTGTTGGCTGCTATTATTATTCCCCACTTGTAAAAATATTCCAGTGTGCTATTCTGTGCAGAAAAGCATCTTCTCGGAATTGGCACCCTACAAGCAAGAAAGGAAATTGCTGAGAAATGGAAGTATAGTCTCTTCTGTCACGTTTCTCTGTTTGAAACTAGCTCTTTTCGATGATCTCATGTTGCCATCGAAGTCAATCGAGGAAATGAAATTTGCTAGCAGCCCAGGTGTCGTGGATTCCCTAAGTGTGGTTCATAATTCCCCTTAAAGGAAGGTACAATTGAACATTTCCTAGGGTCCTACCTTGTATCTGCTATAGCTTGGGCCACTGTGATGAATAATGATAAGACATCCATCCCCCCCAAACAGGAGTTCACAACGCAGAGAAACAAACAGACAAATGCCAGCTGACCGTGACATCACAAACAAGGGCTGTATGTTACAACAGTTGTACTGAGAAAATTCAGCAAGAACATAAGGGAGGTAAAGACAGAACACCAGTTCTGTCCTCTGGGAGAAGAGGAGATTAAAGCAGAAAGGTTATTTTTCCGTGTGAACTTGCAAATATTACTTTGAGTAGATGAAAGGGAAACAAAAAAATAAGCTTACGTAAAAATATCCACCACATAGCAATGAGTAGTATAAGGGAATGGAAGCAAACAAAGTTATTAACTTGACCCAGAGTTACACAAGGTTCCCAATCATTTCCTGGGAGCTTTGCCTGCATGAAGATGAGAAAATCAGGCTCATGTTTTAGGGTCTATAAGTAATGTAGGGAAAGTAGGAAACCTGTTATTCATACCCCAGAAACCACAAGGAGTTTATGGATATGCATCTCCTTTATCAAAGAGAATTGGATTGGCCTTAATGCTACTGGTAAAAAAAAAAAAAAATGTAGATGATATCTTTATTCTATTTATGGGTGGGATTTTTTATACGAAATAAAAAGCAAACTAAAATGTACCACAAAATCCAGTACATCAAAATAAGTGATGGAGCATGTATCACAAAGAACCTAAACCGAAAAGTACCCAGTGTTACCTTGGGACAATCTGTTTACAAGGAACAAATCTACTCCCTCTTCAATAGATAGATGTGCTATAGAAACAACAATATGAGATTCTATTCCTGCGACATTTAATGGTCTCTTGGTCTGAGAGTCAAACGTTTTGCCAGTATCTTCAGTTTTCCTTCATCTAAAAATTGTCTACATCATCTGTAATAAGAGGCACATCTCGATGTCTCTTTTACCATATTCCTCACTTCAAACCTCCCTAACATCTGGCAGGTCTGAGAAACCACCACTGGGTCCTGTACTAACTAGAAACTTCAACCGGAATCACACACCTGGCTGAGATGTGTGAGGCACTGTGGACTTTTCCAGATCCTGAAGACTTACTTGTTTTTGCACTTGCTTGGGAACCTCTTCTATCCAATTTTAATCATCTGCTTTCAATGCTAACACACTATGCTCGGTCTTTTCTCCTTTTGACTGCTTCTTTTGTCAGCTTTAATTAATGATGCATGACGGTGTTTAAAACTATTTTCTTAAGCTTTCACAGCTTTTATCACCCAGAAAGTAAAATGCAGCCCCTTTTTGGAATATGGCCTTAATTAACCCAAGTGATCTCTGAGCAAGCGCCCCGAATTTCTTCAACAGACTGTCCAGGTGAGGACATCTCCAGTAATCCACTGCTTTTAGAAAGCTACACACACAGTTAGAAATGCTGTCCAATTGCTTTTTGTCAAACTTGTGCGCGTCTCTGAAATATACAAGAGCTCTGGTGGCAGCAGCTTCAAAAGTCAAGTCAAGAGCATGAGACACAAGACTGAGAGTGGGAACCAACACCTCGGCTCAAAAAAGCAGATGGCGGGCTTCCCTGGTGGCGCAGTGGTTGGGAGTCCGCCTGCCGATGCAGGGGATATGGGTTCGTGCCCCGGTCCGGGAAGATCCCACATGCCGCGGAGTGGCTGGGCCCGTGAGCCATGGCCACTGAGCCTGCGGAGCCTGTGCTCTGCAACGGGAGACGCCACAACAGTGAGAGGCTCGCGTACCACAAAAAAAAAAAAAAAAAAAAAAAAAAAGCAGATGGCACACCTTCCTTCTGAGGTCGGGAGCAAGGGCTGAAGACAAAACCCATGCAGAACCTGTCACCAATTCCTTTGAGCACGTTCACCACACCATCTCCTAATCTGGAGCTTAGCTGCACTCTTGCTCTGCAAAAACTGTGATTTCTTGCTCTGCAAAAACTGTGATTTATCTAGAGAGAAGCCAAACAGCAAAAACACCTAAGCTGCGAATATGCCGGTGATCACTTCTTGTCAGGAGTGACTCCTTTGGGAAATAACAGCATGTCTCCCAGAGACAGACAATGATTCAGCAAACTCAAGGAGCCAGAAAAGCAATATCTAAGAGAGCAAAAATCATTAGGAACTCAGGGATAAAATAAAACTTTGCATGGTACTGACCTCAGCAATGTGAAGGCACAAAAAGATAATGGCCAGAAAGTACTATGTTAGAATCCATAAACCCATACCATCTAGAAAATGTATGGTCTTAGAAAATTACTTTAAAACAACATCACCATCACCACCAAAAGAAAAAAGAAAAAAAACACAACCACCATCTGGGTTATTTTGTCAGTTGTCCTAGATGGCTATGATCAAGATGCAAATTCTTATTTTCCCAGAATTAAAATTGTTATCTGCAAGGGGTGGGGTACAGACCTATTGTTCAAGATACAATAGAAATCGCACAGCTCCAACAGACAGATCATTTCATTGTTCTTATGTCTCTTGATTATTTCTTAAAAAGCCGACACGTTGTCTTCTGTGGTACAGTTAGACTGGCTGGCCTTCCCACGGCTTTCTGAAGGGCAGTGTTCAAACTTCATGCTCCTGGGTTATCTATTTTGTATCATTTTATACCTGTATTTATGTTAAATTTATATCATCACTGATATTTTGAACTCTCTAAGAACTTGAGGGGAAAATGTCTTAGTTCTCTTGATTTTGAAAGTATTACCCCCCAAAAAAACTGTACCTCTTCTTATTACTCATAATCCTAAGAATTCATTTTATTCTCATCATTTGTGTGTAAAGGTGTCAACAACACTATGTAAGCAGAACTGCAAGTTTGAAAATAGGGATGAACATCGGAATTAACTAGTAAATCTTATGAAGATACAATTCTGATACTATATACAAATGAGGTATGGTTCTATAATTATAATGCCAAAATTACAACCTAGAATACCATACCATATAACTGTAGATGTAATACCAGTTTTTGAGGAAGAAGAGATTTTAGAATTATTTAGACCAAATACTCTCACTTTCTAGAGAAAGATATCAAAGCCCATAATTTGTTACCTCCAGTCAATGACTGGCTACAGGCAGGGGTCTGATCTGAGCACAGGTCCCAGAGCTTTCATTGCACACCCATTTTTAATTGTGCACCAATGTACCGGTCCCACTGGCCTCGTATGGCCTCTCCATAGCATCACATCCTATCACAGGCTGCTAACATTTCATTAAAAGGAAGGCCCTCGTTTCCGACCCGCTCCCTGATGGAGCAAGCATCCTTTCCCTGATGCTGAGACTGAGGGAGAAACTCTTTTCTCACACTTCAACAATTAATGAATGCTATACTTCCCATGCCACTTCGTTACACTGCCAAATAATAATTAAAGTTAGATTGAAAATAACACGTTACTAAATAAGGCTTCACAGTTACTACAGTAGACTCACCATAAAACAACCAGACCAAAATGATCATTTTGATGCATAGATTGATTGCGAATGAGTAGCAATGTCCAGACATCTGTTACGGAGAATTTCTCCTGCCGATGTTGTAGATACATCAATAAATGAGGGAAAGTAAAGCCTGTCAGCCAGGATGAGTTCAACACCACACTGGCTGAAAGTGAATTCAAGGCACATAAGACATACTTGGGTGGACTTTCTAGTCGAGGTATATGCCCTGCCCCCAATATCCTATCAAAAATCACAGCAAGGGCTTCCCTGGTGGCGCAGTGGTTGAGAGTCCGCCTGCCAATGCAGGGGACGCGGGTTCATGACACGGTCCGGGAAGATCCCACATGCCGCGGAGCGGCTGGGCCCGTGTGAACCATGGCTGCTGAGCCTGTGCGTCCGGAGCCTGTGCTCTGCAACGGGAGAGGCCACAGCAGTGAGAGGCCCGTGAACCGCAAAAAAAAGAGAAGAAATCACAGCAAAACTGTCATCAGGAAAAGTCAATCAGTAACTTGAGGACCAGTTAGCAACAGGGCAAGTATAACAGGTCTTCAAATGGCTCAATATCAGCTCAAGTGTTTGCAATGACTCCCTCGCAAGCTCAGATTGGGCCAGGTCAAACATCACGCAATCAAATATAAACTCACACATCTCAGTTCTGACAGAGGAAAGGGACTGAAGTGAAAATAGCCTCTTCTCACACTATTCCCCGTTCTGTCATCAGCAAGCCAGCCTCAGCTGCCTGCCAACCTCAAAGTGGAGAGAAAGGGGAGGTTCTTCACGATACTTCTCAGATGGGAAAGAAGCACCCAGCAATTTGGGTGCCCAAAGGAACCAGAAGAAAAACAGAGGAAGCGCATGCTTAGGGTTGTGAGACTTGTGCTCCAAGAAGGAAACTAAATAAAGAAGAGATTTATTACACTATTTAAAACAAGGTGTGGTGAATAGGAAGATATGGTCAAGGACTGGTAGCAATGAGTGCTTTTCCATTACTGGAAAGCCAGGGTTCTATATTCTAGATTAGTCTGTTGACACAGTTAACATATACACACATATTGACATATATACACTACTTTATTTAAAGTAGACAACCAACAAGAACCTACTGTAGAGCACAGGGACCTCTGCTCAATACTCTGTAATAACCTAAATGGGAAAAGAATTTGAAAAAGAATGGATATATGTATATGCATAACTGAATCACTTTGCTGTACACCTGAAACTAATACATTGTAAATCAACTATAGTACAATATAAACAGAAATTTTAAAAAATTTCACAGCTGATTATATTATCTTTTATTCTGCTACCATAATGAAGTCTTTGGTGACTTATCTAAAGATTGATTTAAAACCTGAAATTATGAATATATTATCTTTGAAACAATCAAAAAAATACCAGAAGGGTTGATACACATGTACAACCCCAAACTGTCAAAGACTTATCAAAATGACTTGTTTTAATTAGGCTCCTATTTCTAACAAGAAATTCTCTGTAATATTCCTATTCCTTGTAGACAATCTAGCCTAATATTTTTTGTAACATCCCCAGGAAAATAACCCAGAAACTTTTCCTTGATAAACCTGAGTATAAAGGTAAGCATACTGAGATCTCTTCTTTAAAAATGTTTACTGCCTTACGTTTATATTAGCCATGTAAGCATTCACAGTTTCCTACACAGTTCTCAGACAAGACCCTTCAATCACTTCACCATTTTCACTTTGTTCTTCCCGAGTACGTCTCCTGTTCCATACAATAGCCTAAATGTGGTCTGATTATTTAAGAAAACATTAGCTTTTGTAAAGAGGTAGACAGTGACATCTTACTGTTACTTCCTTATTGCATTTATCCACAAAAGAAAATCAGTAGTTTTCCAGCATCGATGCACAATAAAATCATCTGGGGAGATTTTTAAACATACCAATACCTGGGCCTCACCCCCAGAGGTTCTGACTTAATTGGATGGAGTGGTACCCAGGTATTGGCATTTTTTAAAAGCTCCCAGGTACCCACACATGTGATTTTAGTGTATAACCAAAACTGAGAATTTCTGTCCTGTAATCTTTCCCTTAGGTTTAATAGCTAAGAATTTCTTCTGGACTTGTTCCATAGATTTTCTTGACTCTTACATTTATCCCTATGAAGAATCATCTCTTTGATCTACTTTTCCAGATTGTTAACCGTCTTTTTGTCGGTCAATATATTTCCTGCCCTCCCAGATTTGAGGGCATGTGCATCACAGAAGCATTTTGCCTATGTTTTATCCTGGCCACTGACAAAAATAATGGCTTGGTCAGGCCTAAGACAGAACCGTGTGGCATGTTTTTTTGTTTGTTTGTTTTTAATAAGCCCTGTCATCTTTAGGTAGGATCATTCAACTATTTACCATTCTCTCTCTTCCTGGCGTTTCTCCATCCTTTCCATAAGAAAATCAAGAGCGAACTTAACAAGCACTGAAATTCCCTTATCAACCAGGTTAGCAACCCTGTCAAAGCTAAGGAAAGTCTGACATGGCAGAACTGCTTCATTTCATTCTCAGCTGTCAGTTTAATAATCGTGCTTTTTAGAAAATGAAATACGCAAGAATTTTCCAGATTTGAGAGGGTTGATAGATATTCTTGGCAAATACTTTCCATTTTCATTTTTTTCTAGCCTAATTTAATGAACAAACATAATAAAATTGACTCGACTCCTCCTCCTCTAGGAAGAGTGTATATTTATCTGGAGGAGAGAAGCTCTACATGTATTCAGGGCTCCATGAGGACCGGTGGCTTCATTCCATCAACGAGACATTTCAATTCTCTGCTGAGGAACTCAAGATTCTTTCTTCTTTGCCAAGAAATGCACTCCTCTCAGACTCTGAAAAGGTCCAGCAGCACAGAGAAAATAAGGGTTGTTTAACATGGAGAATTTATCTCCACACTGTATTAAAAGTCCACCTCCCTTCTGGGGACCCAAGGCACACACATTAAGGAAGAAACACCTACAAGTCTACTGGGAGATGCTAATGCCAGAGGTCGGGGTGTGCTAACTGGTGCTTTTGTCACCACTCATTAGAGCAGCTTATATCATGGAGCTAATAAAGCAGTGAGCACAATACGAATTACCTATTCAGGAAAGAAACATTCTACTTATGAGATCACTGGGATTTTTTTCCTTCTGTTTTTACATTTTTAAACAACATTTTTGTTCATTTCTCACTTTAAAATGTGGTGCTTCAAATGAACAAATCTTTTTGTAACAAACAATTTTTTGGTAAACTAGATAATAGTGGACAAAGAAATAACCTAATTATTTCAACATTTCTGCCATAATTGGTCAAAGATTTACAAAACAGAAACAGACTCACAGATTTCGAACACAAACTTATGGTTACCAAAGGGGAAACGTGGGGGGGGTGGATAAATCAGGAGCTTGGGGTGAACAATCACACACTACTATACATAATAGATAACCAACAAGGACCTGCTGTGTGGCACAGGGAACTCTGCTCAATATTCTCTAAGAACCTCTATGGGAAAAGAATCTGAAGAAGAGTGTATATATGTATATGCGCAACTGAATCACTTTGCTGTACACCTGAAACTAACACAACATTGTAAATCAACTCTACTCCAATAAAATTAAAATTAAAAAAAAGACTCATAAAGCCTGGTTTTATGAGGACAGGGAGATAGGCAGTCTTTACAAGAGTATTCTCCAAGTAAAAAATCTTAAACATTATCTAACCAAAAGTTATCCATATACAGAGAACATCCTGACATAATGTACTGAGGAGCTACTGTTTGCCAAAGTGTCTGTTTCTCTTCTTTAGTATATGAAGATGGAACATTTTTGCTGTATTTCAAAATATACTAAGTTATTTAGTATATTAAGTTATACTAAATTATTCTAATTATACTAATTTATTCAAAATATACTAAGTTAAGTCTTCAAAAACTTAGTATATTAAGCTTAACTTGACTTGGTATGCCCCAATGTCAATTTGCCTCATGGCAGATATTCAACAACAAAACTGTAACACAAATGCCACTTATAATTTGGTTGCAATGTGTAGAACTAATTCTATACACATGATACAAAATGCAAAATATATACCCTAAAAATTTGAAAAGTAATGCTTATAATTTCCTTCACTTTCTGCAGCTCATTCTTTTTTTTTTTTTTTTTTTTTTTTTTTGTGGTACGCAGCCCCCTCACTGCTGTGGCCTCTCTGGTTGCGGAGCACAGGCTCCGGATGCGCAGGCTCAGCGGCCATGGCTCACGGGCCCAGCTGCTCCACGGCCTGTGGGATCCTCCCGGACCAGGGCACGAACCCGTGTCCCCTGCATCGGCAGGCGGACTCCCAACCACTGCGCCACCAGGGAAGCCCTGCAGCTCATTCTTTATCTATAAGTCAATGAGCCACATCCTACATCTGTTAGGCTCTCCAAAGCCAAGGGTACAGGGTTCTATTTTCTTACCTTGTTTCTATGATAGATGAACTTCTCATGAAAACTAATTTACTCCTGAAACTTGTATAGTTTTGCCAGTGAGTTACCAAATTCCAGGAAGCATTTGGAGGATTATTTCCCTTGGGTCTAACAAGGAAGAAACTCCAGATTGCTGGGCCTTATTTGGGCCATGAAAATTCCTATGTACTCTACACAAAATTGTGGAGTAATCTTTATGGTTTTGAAGTTACTTAGAATAACATAAATCTATATCTACCCATTCAATGTCCAGCAAAAGGGGATATATTCCTGATCAGTCCTCATTTATTGTGCCCATAAGGCAGGAAACTGAGTGCAGAAGAAAGGAAAGACATTCCTCTAGGAGAATTTAGGAACATAATTAAACCAAACTCAAATGAGCAAGGATGTAAGATCAGAGGGAGAGGGAGAAGCTAAGCTGCTTCTGCCACCTCGGCTGAACATTCTAGGATACATCTTTGTATTAAGAGGCAGGGATATCTATTCTTAAATGATTTCTGAGTTTTTGGAATTCAGTAGTAAAACCTGATGAAATGCTCCCCAGCATTGCAAGATCTAATGGGAACAAAGCTTTTCACTCAGAAAAAAAGAAAAACATAAAACAAAAAACGATGACTTAGGAGAAAGGCTTAAGGTATTTCGCTGGGAAAAGTCAAGATATTTATAAAGTTAAGCTACTTTTCTGGCTCTATTAGAATTCAAATATTAGAGCTGGAAGCAACCTAGAGATCATCTTGTCTGAGTCCTTATTTTATAGATGCATGAAGTAACAGTTCAATGACTCATAGTTAGTGGCTAAGATGGGAGTAGATTCTATACAAGAGCTCTTGCCCCTTCATTACACTCAGGGTTACACCAGTCACTCCTTAGTCCTCTTGAACACTTCCATAATTATAGAAGAAAGACTATGTGAGTCTATTTGTGTACAAGGTACAGCTAATAGGGTTAAGGTGAACTTGTTAAAGCCAAACCTTGGATAAAGAGGTCATCATAACTACCTTCCAGAATCTGAAGGGCTAGCTTTGGGAGAGGCAGTCAATTCATTCTGTTTGTCCTCAGTGGGATTCCCGTGGCTCCAGGCTTTGGCTCAAGATAGAAGAGGTCTTTCTAATGATAACAAACCAATGAAGGGAACATTTAGTGAGCCCTTACTATGTGTCCACACCACCCTAACCACTTGACCATAGGTTGTCTTGTTTAATTTTCCCAACAATGGTGAAACAGGTTTTATTATTCCTATTGTAAAGATATGAGAATCCTCACACACAGTACAGCTGCTTTGGAAGGAAAACAGTCTGGGAGACCCTCAAAAGGTTAAATATAGAGTTACCATATGACCTAGCTCTTCTACTCGTAGGTATATACCCAAAATAATTGAGAACATAGATCCACACAAAACTTGTACATCAAAGTTCAAGGCAATAGTCTTTCCAAAAAGTGGAAATAAGTCAAACATCCATCAATTGATGAAAAGATAAATAAATGTAGTATATCCCTATGAAGATATTTATTCAGCCATTAAAAGGATGAAGTACTGATACATGCTACAAGATGGATGAAATTTGAAAACATTATGCTAAGTGAAAGAAGCCAGTCACAAAGGACCATATAAATATGATTCCATTTATGTGAAATGTCCAGAATAGGTCACTCTGGAGAGTCAGGAATTAAATCAGTGGTTGCCTAGGGGGTGGGGTGGAGGAGAATTGGTGGGTAATGGACAATGCCTGCCAATAGGAAGGGGGCTTCTTTTTTGGGTGGGGGCAGGTGATGAAAATGTTCTAGAGTTAGTACTGATGATTATACCACAGTGAATAAACTAAAAAACACTGAGTATTAGACTTTAAATGGGTGAATTATCATGTAAAGTCTATCTCAACAAAGCTATTAAAAAAAAAAAGATACGGTTAATGAAGCTCAGGAAATATATGCAATTTATCCAAGATGAAAAATGTATTAACTGACTAAAAGCCAATTACTTGGCAATTTAATGTGTTATTGCAGCCCTGTTACTTGATATTAAAACAACAAACTTTCATAGGAGAAAAGAACGAACTCAAATATCACCGTGGAGTCGTTTCTTATGCTTTGACTCAACCATTTCACTCATGTATATTAACTCTTCCTCTCCCTATGTAGCCACTGCACAAGTTTCATTTCATTTTGATAAGATTATTCCACCAACATTTATCACCCTGATCCTGAATTCATTTTTAACAGGATGTGGGAACCATCACAAGATCTGTGAAGTATGGCTGCATTACTAACAGAAGATTGCAAAAGTAATTGCCAAACAATTTTGTGTTTATTACATTTAAATGTCAAAATTATTAACGAATGTATATTTAGTCACAGCCTGGCATTGTTCATCTTTCATGAGAACATTTTTCACCTAAATATTTATAAGAAACACTAAAAACACATCTTATATTCAAATTTTTCATAATAAGAGTAAAATTGGTTAAACTGTATTTTTTTAAACCAAAAATAATTCCCAGGATATCATGTAAACTATCTATTCATACTCATGGCATTTCCTCATGGCAGAGAAGAACATGTAATTAAACGAAGAGGAAACCAGTTTAAAAGCAAAAAACAAAAAATAAGTTTATTCCATAGAATTCTTAGACTATACAAAAGTTGGGGAAAACTAATAAACAGAGTTGCAGATCAAAGAAAGATAAACTAATTGAATTCACATACACACAACGTTGAAATTAGTAACTAATACAAAGTTAAACTTAACAATTGTATTTACTGATAAAATGGAAAAAAATAAATTTTACAGATTTATGTGATCCAACACCATTCACACTTAAAATATATAATGCCCATACGTTGTAGGGAAACTTTCATTGGTGAATTAAGCAAAACAGATTTTTGTACAGCATATTTCTGAAACACAAAGGAACAGCTATAATTAGGCTATGGTCATATTTAAGTATGACTATCTGATATTACACAAAACTACATTTCAACTAAAATTGCAAAATCACATTATAAAGATCAGTACTCTCTTCCTATTCCATTTCCAATGGTCTCCAAACCAACCTGTTGTTTACTCTAGTTATTGGTTCATCCATAAGGGTATTCTGGACTGGTTTCAAACCCCAGCTCTGCCACTTACTAGCTGGGTGAACTCTGGTAGGTTAACTTTCCTTTAAAATGGAGCTGATGGAAAAGCCAATATTAAGGTGAGAATAAATGAGATGTCGCAACTAAAGCACTTCATCATAATACCTTACATGATTCAGTAAACACAGGTTAGTATTATTTGTTATTCTATGCCATACATTAATTAAAAGATAATGCTAAAATGAAATACTAAGACAACACTGTCTTGATCAATATTCTTTTCAATATTTCTCTGTGGTCATCATCCTGTAGACCACTTTGAACTCACATTGAACATGAACTGAACATAGTTGTTTTGTTTTGTTTTGTTTTGTTTTTTTTACAGTTGTGTACTTTTGTTAGTATTTAAAATCCGGCTATCAACACATTATCAGTAAGTCACACCCTTTCATTTACCATGTTGGAAAATCAATCTGTTCCAATGTAACCAATTCTCTCACCAAATCAACTGTGACACATAGACAGAACTCAGGATCACAGGCATTGAGCTTTAGAGGCTAGATCAAATACTCACAGATGAATTCAATGATAACCTATTTATTTGTGTGTAATTGCTTTCCTCAAGCTCTTAACTTTAGACTCAGTGATACAGAAAAGCCAATGGAGACCAGAATCAGAGTTAAATGCTGTCTTCCTCGTATAGATAAGGAACTATTTATAATAATCCTCCATATTGGTGTGCAAAGTGCTTTGGATTTTCTTTGGTTTACCAACTAGTAAAGTCAGAAAATTCACAATAACAGAGGGATATTAAGCTTTTGAGCTTTGAGAAACCCACAGTATCACAAGGGGAATGTGCATTTTAAAGCTCGATATTGTTTAATTGGATAGGGATTAGTCAGTTTGGGTAACTGTGTAGGCCTCAGCTGTTCAATTATATGATTACAAGTAGGGGGGCTGTGTTTGGTAAATTAAGTTAGATAATCATGACAATAAATAAACCAACATGGTTTCTTGCAAGTCAATATTTTCTTCTACTAGGCAATATTTCATTTTCCCATCATATCAATGAAGTATTATGCTTAAGCAATTTCATAACCACTTTTTGAAAAAAAAAAAAAATCCAGCAAGCCCTGTCTCCTCCAACAAGGCTAGACAACATCAGAACCAGTTGATGTAATAAGGAAAAGGAAGTTCAGAGGTTAGGCTAAGGGAAGACATCAACCGTGTGTCTGGCCAGTGGCAAGGGCACGATCAATGCTAAGGTCATCCTGGTCCCAACACCCTAATCCCCGCTCTTCACTGCAACCCTAACCTGACAAGAGAACAACAAAAAGCCACATGGACCAAAGATGGGGAGCAGGAGAAAATAACAGCACAGAGATGGAGTTCAATGCTAAAGAAGCTGAAGAATAAGGCAGAAATGCAACTGCAAAAGAGTAACATTGACAGAGAGAATAAAACTTAAAAGGGAAGAAAATGTAGTTGGTAAAGTTTGAAAAAGCCACTCTTTCCCACATTTCCCAAACAAATCTTCCTTTTCATAGCTTTTCCCTGGTTTCCACTCCTCTGACTCTCCATGGTATATTACGTTTCATCTCCTCTGGCCCTTACTATTTCTGAACAACACTGATTTTTAAAAAATCATATTGAAATATCAATGGAATAGTGCTCTAGGCTTTTTTTTTTTAACATGTGTTATCTCATTTAATATTAGAAAAAAACCCATCATACAGATAACCCCATTGACAAAAAAAAGTGATAAATGCAAAGTTAGGAATTTCAAATACAAAAAAATATAAAAGGCAAAATACAAGCTAGTAAGCCCCTATGTCTAAAGTAAACAAAACCAGTCGTTCTTGTGCATAGTCCTTGGGGAAAAAACCCTATATACATACATATACACTCATGTGTATGTATTTGTGTGTTTGTGTTACAAAAGTTTAACAGTTTTTGTTGGCGTTCATTTTAAATAAGAGGTATCATTCTGTATAAGCCTCTTGGCATTTTGCTTTTATCAACTTATTATTACACGTTAGAGATCTTCCCATGCAAATACGTTTATACGTTTTAATGGCTGACTGGTATTCAATTACATGGAGGTAATAACATTAATTTAATACCTTACAGGAGGACAAAGCTGAAATGACTATCCTTGTACATTATCTTGGGAGCTTCTTTTTATGAGGATTTTAACTGGATAAATTCGTAGCAGTTAAATTGTTCGAAGATTATAGATATTTTAACTACTGAAAAAATTGTCAAACTGCCTAACATTAGGATAATTTAAAACTCCCATCAATAGAATAAAAAACTACCAATTTTCCCGTACTTTCTATGACTTAATATACATTTTTCCCCAAAGACTGACAACAGGATACATTTCAGAAATACTGTACATGCGTACCTCATTTTATTGTGCTTTGCTTTATTGCACTTCTTAAATTGAAGGTTTGTGGCAACATTGCATCAAGCAACTCTATAAGCACCCTTTTTCCAATAGTATTTTAATTGAAGTAGCATTATTTTTAATTAAGGTATGTGTGTTGTTTAAGACATCATGTTATTGCACACTAAACAGACTACAGTACAGTGAAAACATAACTTTAAATGCACCGAGCAAAATTCACATGACTAGTTTTACTGAGAAATTCGCTTTATTGTGGTGGTCCGGAACCAAACCTACAGTACCTCTGAGGTACGTCTGTGCCAGAAAACACTTACAGACCCCAAATAATAAGTCAGCTGAGATGGAAATGTGAATTATCAACACCTGTCAAAACTGCTTTCATTTAATGGTGCCACCACTGGATACTGGATGCTTGCTGTACTGTTAATAAAGGTTCCCAAGAGTTACAAGTAGGAGCCAAGAGCAGAGCAGATTAAAAATATTACTAATATTCGATAAGGAGTCCTCAGAGAAAGCCCTTACATTCTCAGAATTTATTTCAGAGAAACTTAATAGAAAAACTTTTAGAGAAGGAGGCAAGATCTTACCAGATCAAGCGGCTTCTAATTTAGCATTTCAGGTCATGCTCTGACAGATGTCAAATAATGGACTTGGAAAGAGAGGTCTTCAGGGATTCAAGGCAGAGACTAATTGCACTGTCTGTAAGCAGACATACATGGCTAAGCACCACTGCAATCTTCTTTACAATTATGAAGCAGTGCTGAAATCTCAAGATAAAGTGTTGGCATTGATGTCCTTAGGCTGTTATTTGAGACTAACTCAAGACAAGGGCAAGGGAACGTGTCCACTGGTAATTTATATCACCACATTGATTTTTCCAGTAACAATCCCACCTCCAACCTAGATCTAAACCTAAAAGTTTTCATAAATATACAAAAACAGTAAAAATTCTGTGGTGTTAAGTAATTCATGGTATTTGTTAGGAGAACTTGGGAGAATCCTAGTGTGTTGGGGTAAATATTTTGGTGATAAATTCAGGAAATACTTGATTTAATAAAACTGATTTTTTTTTTCTGCAAGACTTTTTCGAGACTTAGTAAGTTCTGTGAGTCTGTAAGAATGAGATAGAGTTGCAGCATTTTGCAAACGTATCAGACCAATGAATATTTCTCCCCCTAAAATACTCACTGATGTCTTAAGGATCAGCACTCCTACTTTGAGCAGAGATTCACTCCTACAACTGCACATTCCCGAGGATGGAACCATGTCTTACTCTTTCCATGACACGCATACATTCCCTGACACATGGTGGAAACTCACTAAGTGTGTGGTCAACGAATAAGTCGGCATCACCGAGAAAAACTGAGGTTTTTAATTTACCCCACATTTGCACACTCACAGCACTCACTGCTGTTGAGAGCATTTTCCCTTCCACACTGTGCCCGTGGAGTTTCTGGAAAGCACCCTGAAAACCCTGATAACAGGAGCAATAACCCTTTACCAAACCGAGAACCTACCTTCCACGATGTCCCCACCCCCTCCCCACACACATTAGGTAATACCACATTAGGTATTATCTAATGTATTAGGTATTATCTAATGTATTAGGTATTATCTAATGTACAAGTAATAGAGTAAGTAATAAGTAATAGAGTAATATTATTAAGTAATAGTATATATATTATATAATATATATTACTATTAATATTATTATATTAATATAATTATTACTAGATTAATATATTATATATCTTATTATATTAATATAATTGATACATTAATATTACTGTTATATTATATAATATATTAATATTATTAAGTAATATTATTAAGTAATAATATTACTTAATAAGTAATAAGTAATAGAGTGCACAACTGAGAATATTTTAAAGACAACTTAAGAATACTTAACGAGGGCTTCCCTGGTGGCGCGGTGGTTGGGAGTCCGCCTGCCGATGCGGGGGACGCGGGTTCGTGCCCCGGTCCGGGAGGATCCCACATGCCGCGGAGCGGCTGGGCCTGTGAGCCTTGGCCGCTGAGCCCGTGCGTCCGGAGCCTGTGCTCCGCAGCGGGAGAGGCCACAACAGTGAGAGGCCCGCGTACCACAAAAAATAAAAAATAAATAAATAAATAAAAATTTTAAAAAAAGAATACTTAACGATACCAACAAATGCTCACAACATCAAATAAAAAGAGCAGGATACAAAATTGGATGTAATACATGATTCCAAGTTTGTAAATACCCACGGACATGTCTACATTCACCCACAAACATTCACACTCATATTTGAGTGGAAAAAAATTCTGGAAGGAAATGTCTAAAAAAAGTGATTTTTATCTGAGTGACTGATTTTCTCTTCATATTTCTATTTTCTACATTTTTACAAATAACTACAGTAAGAGCCTGTATTTATTCATTTTAAAAAACAGGATATAAAACTACTATATATAAAATAGATAAACAACAAGGTCCTACTGTATAGCACAGATAACTATATTCAATATCCTGTAATAAATCATAATGGAAAAGAGTATGAAGAAGAATACGTATATGTATGTATAACTGAATCACTTTGCTGTAGACCAGAAAGTAACACAACATTGTAAATCAACTATACTTCAATAAAAAAATTTTTAAAGTAAAAACAGGATGCAAATCTTCTTTCCAATCCTTCAAAATTTCCAGAAACCTAAGTATTCTTTGTCTACATATTAATTCTATATTCAAATACACAAACATAACAACTTCAGGGTTTTCTATTTACTAAGGTGACTCAGAAAACACTGAGGCAATCATGCTCGTCTCCAATGTGATCCTATGACAAAAATAACAATAAGGCGAGGGTGAAGGTCCCCTTGAGAAAGGCACCACCTTCCATCGTGTTCATGTAGGAACACTCGGTGATGAGCTTCACTGAACAAATGACTTCAGCAGCTTCTTAGCCTCATGGACACATGCTGGGGATGAGGAGGTTGGAAGATGAATGGAAAACCGTGGACATCTTCCAGGAGTGCCTTTTAACAGCCTAGGGAGGAGTGGGTGGTAATGGCTTGACCCATTACCCTTCGATCAAAACAAATGCTGCCTTATGATAGAATAGAAGGCCAACAGACAACCAACAAGGACCTACTGTATAGCACAGGGAACTCTACTCAATATTTTGTGATAACCTATATGAGAAGAGAATCTGAAAAAGAATGAATATATGTATT
This sequence comes from Kogia breviceps, assembly GCF_026419965.1. Taxonomy (NCBI): domain Eukaryota; kingdom Metazoa; phylum Chordata; class Mammalia; order Artiodactyla; family Physeteridae; genus Kogia; species Kogia breviceps. The sequence goes on along the minus strand of NC_081311.1, from coordinate 73,033,675 downwards.
AAGTATAACTGAATCACTTTGCTGTACACCTGAAACTAACACAACATCGTAAATCAACTCTACTCCAATAAATTTTTTAAAAATTGAAGAGTATGGGGCTTCCCTGGTGGCGCAGTGGTTGAGAGTCTGCCTGCCGATGCAGGGGACACGGGTTCGCACCCCAGTCTGGGAGGATCCCACATGCCACGGAGCGGCTGGGCCCGTGAGCCATGGCCGCTGAGCCTGTGTGTCCGGAGCCTGTGCTCCGCAATGGGAGAGGCCACAACAGTGAGAGGCCTGCGTACCACAAAAAAAAAAAAAAAAAATTGAAGAGTATGAACTTCAAACAAAAAAAAAAAAAAGAAAAAAAATAGAAGGCCAGTATAGTACAGAAAACTCTTCTCAATACTGTGTAATGACCTATATGGGAAAAAGAAATCTAAAGAAAGAGTGGATGTATGTATATGTGTAATTGAATTGCTTTGCTCTACAGCAGGAACTAACACAACATGGTAAATCAAATATACTCCAATAAAAATTAAAAAAATAAAATAGAAGACCATGTTTACATGAATTTCCAAAATAAGGAAAAAATTTTCCAAAGTTTCCAATGGAATTTCAAGCTTGCTACAGTTTGTGACGGCTATCAATTCACTGTCCTTTAGGAGTTTTTCCAAAAAGTCTGGAGAATGCAGGAAAGGGAGGCGAATACGTACCCAGAGAGGCGGGCAATGTGCAGACTTCTTTATTCAGACAGTGCTCCCCTGGACCCCCAAGCATACACAGAGTTAGAGATCTTTTGGGTGTTCTAATGACAGAGGAGGACCAAATTTCCTTTCGACTGCTAACGTCACTCCAAAGAAAAGGCAGCCGACAAGAAAGAGGGGATCTGGGAAGTCCCTGGCAGTCCAGTGGTTAGGACTTGGCAATCTCACTGTGGGGACCCTGGTTCAACCCCTGCTCAGGGAACTAAGATCCTACGAGCCACAGGGTGCAGCCCAAAAAAACTAAAAATAAAAAAATAAAAAGTAAGAAAGAGGGGACTCAAGACTCAATGTGGCTTTGCTTCTCTCTGAAAGCAGGAGGATCAGTGACAGGAGCAGCAGGTGTAATGAAATGCAATACACATTGCCCAGCTTTATATTAAAACCTTCAGGGATGTGCAGTAGAATAGTCAGGCTGGACAATTTCAGGATCTGGGTCCATACTTTGGCCTCCAGCAATTACAGGCTTTCAAAGGACTTAGCCCTGAATTTTTCTTTTGGTTAAGAAAGAATATGACTTAATGAGAGGCTCTGCGGGCTTTTAAGGGGTTTTCCAGTGTGAACCTAAAATCTAATTATTATGCATGAAATTGCACTATTTTAAAATATTCCATGCTCATTTTGAAAGAAACACACTCGTGTGTGTATGCTTTTTTAGCACGTATACACTACTATGTGATTAGTAGCTATATTTCTAAAAGGGGGAATATGGGAAACTTTTGCTTTCTTTTTATTTTTCTGCATTAAAATTTTTTCTATAAGGTTTTTATAACTAGATGAGAAATCATATATATATATATACATACACACAGATATATATACATATGTACTTATATAATATAAATATTATTTTGCTAAATAACCCCAAACCTTCATTGACTTACCTACTGAAATAATATGTGCCATTCAGGTGCTACCATTCAAATCCAATTAGAAATTCAAATTAAAAATTCATAAAACTTGATGGCAGCATTGACTCATTCAAAAATATTTAAACACATATACCACTATATACTAATGCTGAATGAAAAAGAAACCTTGAATACAAACCTCAGCTTTTTTTAAAATAAAGGCAAACAGACCCACTGATAACCCAATCTACCAACCATAATCCTTACTGGAAAAACACATGCGGGATAAACCATGACAAGACAACCGTTACCATCTCTCCATTTTATATAAAGCCAATTGAAGATAATCACCCCATAACTATGGTAACCAACTGTAGACAACAAATGGATTTCCCGTTCACTGTGTCCATAAATTTTGGCTTCTGTTTGTTACATAAGCTCTACAAACATGTTTTAGTTCTATTTCAAAATTGATAGAACTCAGATTTTACCTATTCAAGACAGAAAGTATATTTCTATGTGATACATTTTTCCTGGCCCAAATGCATCTGAAAAACTGTTTTTCACAAGGAGACTATATAATTTAATTTTGAAGTAGTCTATTAGCTCTGTAAACAAAACCCAGTCATAAAGTTTAAAATGATGTTTTTTCTCATCAAAGAAAGAAAACGTAAGCCATCACTCCAAATTATACACAGATGCATTCTTGACTAAGCGAAAAGCCCATCTCAAAGACTGACTGTATCACACCAATGCATCTGTCCATCTTGCCACCACATTTACTTTGGCCTTACGGCATGCAATTGCTTTTTTAAAAATCTAGTTCCGGGCTTCCCTGGTGGCACAGTGGTTGAGAATCTGCCTGCTAATGCAGGGGATACGGGTTCGAGCCCTGGTCTGGGAAGATCCTACATGCCGCGGAGCTACTAGGCCCGTGAGCCACAACCACTGAGCCTGCGCGCCTGGAGACTGTGCTCCACAACAAGAGAGGCCACGGGGGTGAGAGGCCCGCGCACCGCGATGAAGAGTGGCCCCCGCTCGCCGCAACTAGAGAAAGCCCAAGCACAGAAACGAAGACCCAACACAGCAAAAATAAAAATAAATTAAAAATCTAGTTCCATAGTAGCCAAGGAGCACCGAAGCACAGCATGCCAGGACATACTCCAACTCAACCAAAAAGGAGCCACTTTAAAAGTAAGCATTCATAACCCCGAATGTATCATCTCTGACCAATGCGCAGAGAGGACAAGAACTAAAAGGAAATTTTTCAAAAAAAAAAAAAAAAATAGGACTCCGTATCTTCAGAGTCTGATGTTGTTGTGTTAATATTTTGTCTTCAGTTGTGAGGCCAGAAGCTAAGAGAAGGAATAGGATACTTAGAAGTTTGTTATGAATTTGGTAACAAGGATCTCAGAATGAAATTAAGCATTCTGAAAAGGAGTAGAATGGAGGAAAGAAAAAGAATGCAGAGTTTTAAATTTGCTCTCCAGAACAGTTTTCATGATGAATAGGGAAGGAGGTAGTAGAATTGAAGGAACAAAAGCAGTAACTTTAAGACCCATCTACATTCCAAATGTATGACAGCCCACACATGATTTCATAACGTAAATTGTATATTCAGGGGATAAGCAGTAATGTAATTTCTCCAGGCATAGCTGATTATAAATAACATTCTTCTTTAAATGATTTCTTCTTGTTCAAGAAACAATAAAAAGTTTTTCCCCAACTAACAAAGGACTTTATATAAAACTACAAGCTCCTAAGGGTAGTTACTCTGCTATTTTAAACTAACTTATGCAATGCCAAAAATTATATGTAGACACTCACCATATGCTCTTGATGAAGTTAATGGGGCAATTTCCAAAATCACAGCTCTACTTTAACGGTGAGAATACTACATTTATATGCAAAAGTCTGGATTTGAATCCTGGCTCTTTTATTTACTGGCTGTATCAACCTGACCCAGTCAATGAGTCTCTGGAGATTCAGTTCTTTCATCTGTAAAATGATTTCCTCACTTAAAAATTAGAGTATGAATACAAAATGAAAAATAACAATCATAGCCAAGATAGGGAAGTTACCTAAATGTCTATCAACAGATAAATGAAGACACACACACACACACACACACACACACACACACACATACACACACAGTCTGCAATGTTACTCAGCCATAACAAAGAATGAAATTTTGCTCTTTGCAACAACATGGATGAACCTGGAGGGCATTATGCTAAGTGAAGTAAGTCAGAGAAAGACAAATACTGTATATCACCTATATGTGGAATCTAAAAAATACAACAACAAATGAATATAACAAAACACAGACTCTCAGATACAGAAAATAAACTAGTGGATACATGAAGGGAGAAGAAGGGCAGAGAGGCAAGATAGGGACAGGGAATTAAGAGGTACAAACTACTATATATTAAAATAAATAAGCTACAAAGATAATATCGCACAGCACAGGGAATACAGCCAATGTTTTATAACTTTAAGGGGAGTAGAACCTATAAAAATATTGAATTACTATGCTGTACACCTGAAGCTAATATAATATTGTAAATCAACTACACTTCAATAAAAAAAGAAAGCCAACAACTATGCGTTTTCCAACTCTAGTTGAAAACTTACTACCGTGAATGGATAGAGTATTTCCTCTCCTAAGTTTATATGAAAGATTGTGGATGAGCATCTTTCAGCTTCAAGACTGCTACAGGTAGCACACTCAAGGAAATCAGGCCTGCAAGCAATCTTTTAGAACACTCACCAAAAAAGGTCACTTTACTCTCCAAGTGAGCCCCCTTGAAAAGCAATACCATAATTCTGCATGTCACAGAAAATTACTAGTTAAAATACACATTTTAATTTTAAGAATGGGAAGTGTGGATTGGGTGGGTAACAGAGGGCCTTTGATGCTACCGTCTTTAAAAATAAAAATAAACTCTTCCCCTGGAGACTTCATAATTACAGGATTTAACTGGCAGGGAATAAGTATGGCAACAAACGAGAAGCATAAGGGGAATGGCCAATTTCTGTTTGAAAAAAAGGAAAGAAACTTATATGCAATTGGACCTGGAATAAGACCTTACAAGGCCAAATTCCCGAATTATACAGAATGAGCAGCAAAGTGCAACAAGGAAAATAAGTCCAACAGTCACAGAAACCATTTTTCTATGTTATTAGGTCCTGAATTATGTTTTAACTTCTGAAGGAAAAAAAGAGATCTTGGGACACAAAGTGCAGGTGAATGCATAGCAAAATTTAAGTACACACATACACAGAGGAGAATGAAGAATAGCAGAAAATATCAAGTGCTACTACAGGGCTATTGCAACCAACCAGAGCAGTAAGATTGAATACTGGCTCCAGTTTGGTTGCTTCAATCTGAAAAAAAATTCATATATGTTGAGAGCTTTTAGAGAGCTCAGGATACTCCCACAATAAAAGTCAAAATGACAGAGAAAACAGTTAAGCAAAAAAAGATGGTAGCGTCACTCTGAAACCATTTAGGGAACTTGAAGTGTATGTCCTCATTCTTTCTATAGTGCACAAGCAGTAAGATTTAAAAAGAGGTTGCAAATAGACAAGTTGAAGCAATTTCATGGAATCTATAATTATCCCACAGGAAGGATATCTGGGACAATATGAAGGCAGGTAAGCTTGTAAAGTGTAAAATTCATACTTGATAATTATATAAGAAGTCCATTACCAATACCCACTAAATAGATATTCTTTTAATGAGAAAAGAGAGACCATCTTCATTTGGGGAAAAGGATGGGGGACAATGAATTCATCATTAATCCCCCCAAATTTCAGTTTCTCTACTGGGACGTAACATTCAGGACAGATTTTCCGAAGAGTCCATCTGTGAAACAGCCAGCAATCAACATTTTTAGCAAACGAATCCGGGTAGGTTATTAGTCTGACCAAATGGGGTCCTTTTCATGGACTTATTAAAAGTTCAAATTAAAAACTTTTTAAAAAGCCATTCCCCATACTTTGATTCTCTTCATAAGAGTCAAACATTTTCAGTAATGCTAAAAAAAAATTCTGTAGCTCTATAGTGGGTTATATGGTAGAGGAATCTACACAATGATAAAAACAAAAACCAAACAGAATGAAGAGTAAGTAATGGGACTATGTGAAATTACCAGTATAGCTCTACATTTCAAATCTGACAGCAATACTTAAAGACAATCGATGATGAAATCAGTGGTACTTCTTTCAAATATATACAGATCATTTTTAACAATATGAGCACATCATTTAAGAATGTGGGAAAACCGTACCAGAATATAAGTTTTTGATACCTTAATTCACCTTGACAAATAATTTTGTTAGTCAAATAAGTATAAGAAAGTGAGAGGAGAAAATGATGTTTTTGAGCTCATCATAGTCATTGATGGAACCACTCTTGTTTAAAAAAAAGCAAAATTTGATAAATATATTTCATTAACACACATCACAGAAAATGAAATGTCAACATGTTAGTGGTTAAGAGCACAGGCTTTAGGGTCAGAAGGCCTGGGTTAGGGTCAGAAGAACCTCTCTGAAACTTAATTTCCTCACTTATAAAAATAAGAATTATTATACCTATCTTGTAGGATGGTTAGGAAGTCTGAATAGGGTTGCACATGAAAAGTACATAATACTGTTCTTGGCTCATGAAAATGGTGGTTGTTTTTATTATCATCTCATCAATATTGTTTTTATTTTTTTTTTTAATAATTTTTTTTTTTTTGAGGTACACGGGCCTCTCACTGTTGTGGCCTCTCCCGTTGCGGAGCACAGGCTCTGGACGCGCAGGCTCAGCGGCCATGGCTCACGGGCCCAGCCGCTCCGCGGCACGTGGGATCCTCCCGGACCAGGGCACGAACACGTGTCCCCTGCATCGGCAGGCGGACTCTCAACCACTGCGCCACAAGGGAAGCCCTATCGTCAATATTGTTGATAATTTTTAGAATGCAGCTGTTCCCAAACCACTATCTTACCTGTAGTAACCAAATATCTCTAGACACATGCAACTAAAGCTATTTCCAAGATTTTATTTAATTCACCAATTTTTAACAAGTTGAACTAAAACTGTGATTGGTTGTACTAGGAAGTGATTGAAATTCAAATAATAAAAACTGATCATGGGAACTGAATGATTTTTCCTCCTTAAACAAAAGTGTGTATTGAGGAGATGTACTGACAGCTTCATTTCCGGGTTTTGAGGGTTTTAGAAACCATAGGATCAAATCACAAAATTATACATCAGCTAAATATTTGTCAAAGTCATCAAGTGAAATATATTTCCTTATTACAAGGCAACAATAGAAAACTGAATAGCCCCAAAGAGGTAGAGACCTTCCCATTTAAGTATCTCTTTTTACAGACTGGTGCCATATAAGGGGACTTTGCCAACAAAGCTTATCAAACATCAGGCCCTTCAAGGCTTAGTTCACATATAATGATCTCCTGAAGCCTTCGAATATACAGCCAAAATTAACCTCCAGGACTTTGCAATGCTTTTTATTACCTACCATCCACTGACTTGTTTTCAGCGTTTGTAGAACAAGTCTTTTGTCCCTTGTAAGTTTCTTGAGGAAAAGGGCTTGGTCTTATTTGACTTTGATTTCTTCTACTACATTATATATACTAACTATGTATTACATTTGGAGGTTAGCAATACATACAAAAAGCTGGTGGGCACAGCCTGGGAGAAACAAAACTACTGTTTAGGAAATGTGACTGCTTTTCAACCCTGACATATCACACCTGTGATGATTAGATGAGTAAAGACAGGGAGGGGTCAAAGGTACTCCTAGGTTCTGCCATGAGCATGTGAGTCATTACTGAAGGAGAATTCTAGGGCAGATTTGGGGGACCATGATGAATTCAGTCTGGTCATGTTCAGTTTGAAATGGCCATGAGAGCCCAAGACCTATTGGGTTTACAAGTAGGAATCATCACTATTTTAAAGGTATTTAAAGTCACGGGAACGGATGAATTCTGACAGACTGTTTAGAAGCTGTGGGGGCGGGGAGAGAGAATGAAACTTGAAAGAACACCGAATGGACAAGATTACAAAGTAACCCAATGAGTGGCCCAGAGATTTGGGAAAAGTCAAGTGCATTGAGAAGAGATAAGAGAAAGGAGGATATAAAAGCTCGATAAAAAAAAAAACCCACCTGATTATTACTTAATTCCAACAAAATTTAAGTCAATAGATGTGAATACCCTACCATTCATTCTATCATTTATTTAGCACATATGTGATAAGCACTTTGGCAGAAGCTGGAAATACAATGATAAACAAGATAGAGGGAATCAAAGAAGGTGATGGATATGGAAATAAGGGAGAGAAAGGTGATCGGGGGAGCTCCCTGGTCAAGCAACTTGGATATTCGGTACTTTTGGTAGTTCTGTCCCAGAACTACAGATGGTAATACAACTTGAGGATACAGTCATTCGACTATTTCCACAAACTATGGTAACGACGGCCTTTCCAGATGAGTTTTCCTTCGGATAGAAAAACAGTTGACATAGTTTTGGTTCCATTCATGTCTCACTATAAACTATCATGTTGGTTTATACATCAGCATCTTACAGATTTGGTTTCTTTTGATCAGTTTCCTTGAAATAGACTGTCAATGAAAGAGCTGACAATTGATGCTTCTGGACTCCTAAGCCAAGCACCAGATTTTAGGAGCTCATGACCTCACTGAGATACTCTGAGTAACCATCCAATCTCCCTGGTTAATCATGGAACTCTGAAACTTTCTTTTAAAGGTTGCTCAAAGAGACCTTAGTAAACCTGAACAACGCAGGATACTATTTGCCAAAGTGTAGCAAGGAGTACTTTACTGCTAAATGCTGATCTTTCTACAGGCCTATGTCCAACTCCAAGTTGTCATGATGGGGATATTTGGAAATTTTACAGAAAGACTGGCACGAGGCAACTTATGCACATGTTTTTCAGGTGATTTCAGCGTATCTGTGAGCATGACTAATATCAAGGCCTCTAGCCAAAATCATGCCTTACATTCTGCTGCCTGGCTTTTGAATGAAATTCCATGGTCCCTATTGGCTACGAACACAAATCACACATTTGAATCTATTAACCCTAGAGCAAAAACCATCACATCGTACTTCCGCTTGCAAACTAGCACCAACACCAAACACACTGTCTTTATCTCCAATAAGTAGCAAAGATTTAGAGTTTCCTGAGAATTGGGGTTGAGAGTACACACTCACTGAAAGAGATTCCCTTTAAAAAAGTATATTTACCAGAAGCAATAGTGGACGTTGCTATGAAATCCTGGCAAGGCTCAAAAAATAAGTCAGACTGAAGTTCTGGCACTGCTCCCCCTTTCTGTTCTTTAATTCTCTTATTTCCTCCCACTCCTCATATCGCTCCCTTCATTCTGAAAAGTTAATACCTTCTGTCATCTCCTGTTGTTCCCGAATTCCCAACTCCTACCCATAAGCCTTGCTCCTGTCTTGCTCTCTCTGAGGCTCAAATGGCAAAGTGCTACCTGCCCAATGATAGTCATAGGATGTTGAAATGCAAAGCGTCTGCACCATCACCTATTCCAAACCCCTCCTTCAAACAGAGGACACAGGTGTCCAGACAAATTCAGCAAGGGAGGTCAGGGAATTGGTTTCTGTTAAGACCCAGATCTCCTAATTCCCCAGCCAAAAGTATTCCCTGTCTTTCCCTCACATCTAATCCCCAACCATCTCAAAATAAAATCTCCATCAGATTTCCAAGTGTTCTCAGAAGCTGAATCAAAATAACCACAACTACCGTCTATCAACATCTAAGACGTTTCATTTATTAAAGAGAAATAAAAATTAAATTAAAATTTTACTCAAGATAATAGACTGATCCTAAGGTGGGGGGAAGCCCACAATGTAACACATATATAACAGAAAAAAAATCTGTGAACTGAGAAAAATTAGGGAATGAATCCCAGGATTATACTGAATTCTGAGTTATCAAGGAGAACGCTACATCCTTCTAGAGCTTATCATGTATGTGTCAGTGCTAACCTCTGTTAGGTCCATTATCTTGTTTAATTCTTGTAACAATTTATAAGAAGTCTTTTCTATTCTGTAGATGAATAAATGAAATTTGGTGAAGTTATGAATTTTGTTCGTCTCGACAGAAATGTTAGTGACAGAGCTGGGATTTGAAACAAGGTCGGGTTGACTCCAGGGCCCAGCCTTTCACTCACCCTAAAATGTCATTTTTCCTGGGGGAAAGGTAGGAAAAAAAAATCAGGGTTCATAGTAAGCAAAGTGATTTCTGCCTATAATATCTCTATCGTTAAAAGTTAATTCTGAAAGTAATGGAAATACCTAACACTTGCAAAATATTTTACATGTCAGATCCCATGTAATCTTCCCCAAATATATAACTATCTAATGTGTAGGTCGGTAAATAGAACATCCTTTTCCACTTCTTGCCATTTCCTCCTATTTCCACACTCATGTTTCTTCATAGATGATTTTCTTCATGGTGAGAAAGGATGCAACAAAGCTTTGATCCAATGGACTCCATTCAGTTCTTTTTGTATGTTTACAAAAGTTAACTGGCATTTTTTCTCGTTTTCTTTGGTTTTATATCAAAGATACAGCAATTTGAAAATAAAACTGTATTCTGCTATGCTTCTGCTTTTAGGGAAGTAATAGTTTTTCAAGTTTATATGCTTTTCTGTTGATCTCTCCCTCCAGCCCCCATAAACTGTTCTGGAGACCTTCTAACCATGGACCCAAGTCAACTGCACACTCTGCAAGCTCTGTCTATTCCAATGACCAAGAACTTTGGAGAAGACAAGGAGAGAATGTGTAATTATTTATGCCAGGGTTTAGGCCAAAGAGGGCTAGGCTACACTTGTAAAAGATAAATATAGTGGGACAAAATTATGTCCAGGACTGACTACATTTTACAGATAGAAATTCAAAGTGACTAAGAAACTGGCCCAAGTTCATTCTGTTAAAAAGAGTAAAGCTAACTCGAAGACCCTGAACTTTTACCTCCTCATCCACCTGCATGCATTTAGAGATGTCTTTTCTTCTTATTAAACTAACATCCCAAATAAGCAATAATAAAGTATTGCTAAAATTTACCACCACCAATGGTGGTAGGTAGAGAGGTATTAAAAATCTATGAGGCATTCAGAGATCAAATATGGACAAATTCAGAGAACTGAGAGCACAAGGAAATCTACAAATCAGTGGGGAGGACAGAGAATAATGAGAAACCACTACAGGCAATGTGTGTGATGGCCACGCTTACAAAGCAAAGGACACAGTGCAAGTGAAGTTTTATCAGGTTAGTTAACAAAAGGTGGGGAGCCAGCCTAGAGAATTCACGATTCAAATCTTGGCTCTTCCAAATGGCCAAATTTGAGTAGATAGGTGTTAGGTGATTTCAAAGGATTATTTTTATATGCAATAATGGTTTTTTAAAAATATTATAAGTCTGTACCTATTAGAGATACATACAAAAGTATTTAGGGATGAAATAATAGGATGTTTGGGGTTTCCTTTAAAGAATTCCAGCAACAAGTAAACAAATAAATAAATAGCATGTGTGATGGAGGAGACAAACAAACCTAGAGTGGCAATGAATTGATAACTGAGTGACAGGGAAGAGTGGTTCATTATATTATTCTCTTAAAAGAAGTCTAGGCTGTTCATTACCAGAGAGAATTAAATAAAGGCTTAGGTAACACACATAAAGGAAAGACAGGAATGTTCAATTCATTGCAAGTACTTCTTTTCCCCTGATGATAGATTCAATATTACTATTGTGCAAATAAAAACATAAAATTCAAGCAACTTCCAACTATCACACAGTGAACCACAGAATTGAGAATTTCCAATTTCTAACTCTAAGTCAAGCTTTTGAGAAATTACTACCTGGTTTTACAATGAATTTAAGATGACCCTCATGTTACTTTTCCCTTATCATTATATCGAATAAAATAATGATTTTGAAATTATACATATATATATGTATACACATGTGTCTATATTTTCACCCTTGTAAAAATGAAACTTACTCAACTATATCATTGATATAATTAAATCTGGTAATAGAACCCATGAAAATCACCAAAAAAATAATAAACTATTAATTTCAAAGAAGCAGTATGGTAGAAAGAAGCAGAATAAATGAAGAATTAGAAGATATAAGTAATCATACGGGCTGTAACTTTTACTACGTAAATTCAGGCAAGTCATTCAATGCTTGAGTCCCAGTTTCATCATCTGTACTATGACTGGATTCTATTACATGCCATCGAAGTTTCCTTCAGTTCTGACATTCCAGAAGCTGAAATCTGTCTCTCCCATGGCTACACCTGTTCAGGAACCCAGTGCTCACCACAGCTTATGACACCTCCAATTTTAGGACATCTCCAGGTCTCACCAAGTCTGACTGATAGAGCAGCAAAGAGCAGTCTATTTCTGGCCCTTCTCATCGGATGTGGATGGAGCCATGCAAACAGGCAGGGAGTCCTGGAGTTATAGCCCAGTCACGTGGATGGGATTATCCCCGGGGAAGAGTTAGCAATGTGCTTAGTTCTGCGACAGACTTGTTTAAGGGGCTTTTAGGGACACCAACAAAGGACACGAGATCTCTGGGGGAAACGGAGGGAGATAGGTGGATAGGGAAGATGATGCTGATAAGTCACCTGTGAGCACAGCTCTCCCAGGGTGAGTGAGGTGTCCCCACCTAGCGTTCCCTGTTAATAAATCTGTGCATCTGCTGTACTGATTTGTAATTAGCTATGTGAGCTGTTGGGGCAGAGCCTGTGGCTTTCTGATTCACGGTGTATCTCCAGCATTCAGAACAGTGTCCGGCATTCTTGACTTATGTTTGCTGGAAGAGTAACAATCACACAGGAGGGCATGGAAAACACGAGCATAACTGGCACATTGAGAATATTCCATCTGAAGCAGCTGTAAATTTCAAGTAGCACATTAAAGACGTTCTAGATACTAAAATGGGAAGGGATTCGCAAAGTTATCATTAAGAGAGGATATAGGAAGAAGTAGAATGGAGTTGGTGAAATGAAGGAGACAAGAGAAAGGAAACCAGTGACAGAGGAAGGGGGCTCTTGAAGAAAGATACCTACTCAGAGATTGAAAAAGAAAACTTAACTCAAAAAGAATGGAATATAATATATTACAGGCTGATGCTCCAGGTGTGCAAACTGGTGAAAGCTTTACCCACACACTAGAAGGAGCAACTCTGAACAGGAATTCCCTGACCATGATATCAACACATGCAATCGGAAGAGTAATTAATTCTCACACTCTAATAAAAAGAATAGTGAAGAAGCGCTGCTTATCAGTTTTAAATATTAAGCCCCGATTAAAACTTATGGTTATTAGTAATAAGAGTATGATCGAATCTTATAAGCATATTTGAATTTCACACTTTTCTGATTCTATTCTGGAATCCATCTGCAGTCAACTGTCTTCTTAAAGACTCCAAGCCATGGAATTGAGAAGAAAGCGTTCTTCAACAATATACAGGGAAAGAAACTAATAACTTCTCTTATTGATCTTATTCATGCAAACATAAAGAAATCTCCAACTTTCTGTAGCAAACACAGTAATACAATTTTTAAAACACGCTTTTCAAAACAGGCTTAATTTCTAAGTTACATGGTTAATGCTAGCTTTTATTATTATAGTCTTCTAAACAAAATAAAATTTTAAAGTTAAAATTCAACGCTACTTATGCTAAATTTTTAAGCTGAGAAGCCATGTATCCTTTTTTCCAGATTTAATAATGCATATATATTATTCCTTCTAAAACAGGTGGAGAGACAAAAGAAACTTAAAGATCTAGTTATTTTTAGAGGGGGATAAAACTAAACTATTTTATGAGAAATCTGTACTGTAAGTTTTTGGAAGATAATCAACTGGGACGCCCAGAATATCTAGTTCGTCACCTGGAGTCACCCATTATACTGTATTAAAAAAGAGAAAGAAGAAAGTAGAAAGGAAATAAGTTAAAGGAAAAAACTAAAACATTTTAGAAGCAGTCTTCAAAAGTAAATCAAATCTCTCAGATGACCATTTTGGCCTAACTCTTCATGAAGCAAACACTAAAGCAAAGGAGTTTCCTAATACCCAGAAAGAACAACAGTTGTATTGGCATGTAACTCATACACCATATAGTTCACCCACTGAAAATGTACAATTCAATAGTTTTAGTGTATTCAGAGTTGTGCAACCATCACCACAGCTTTAGAACATTTTCACCCCCAGTAGAAACCCCTCTGATCCTGCCTCCTTTTCTAGGCAACCAGGAACCTACTTTCTGTCCCTATACATTTCCCTCGTCTAGATATTTCATCTAAATGACATAATATGTTCGCCCTTTAGTGCCTGGCTTCTTTCCCTTAGCCTAATTTTTCAAGGCTCCTTGCAGCATGCAGCATGTTCTTCAACCTTTGCATTGCCGAAAAATGTATTTTTAAACCCAGTGTTAAGGCAGGAAGAATTCTTACAAAAGCCTTTATTTATGTATTAGACTAATACATCATATGCTGGAAGCTGTTAAGTTGTTTAAATCAAAGAGTTGATCCTATGTAGTATGATTCAATATTATACTCTGGGGAATTTTTGCTCATATCTATGAATAAACTCCAACCTAAAATGCATACTATATACTCTATTTTTATACTTGTCAAACAGATTTATTAATTTATTGAAGGCAAAATTACAGCATTTTTATTATAAATAACAGTTTCTACAATGCCCACAGTCCGTCATCAAGAAATTTACAACCCAAAGGAGGCAAACAACATAAATTAGAATAACAGTACTTCCAACCAAAATATAAATTTGCACCTGTGCTGAAATACCCAATAGTATCACAAGCTTCACTAAGATGCAGTGAGTTTCATCACTGATGCCTCAAAAATATAAATTCTTAAAGGACAGGGCCATTTTTCCTGATCACAGATACACCTCAAGCACTGAGGACTCAAGGCCACTGCATTAAAAAAATTTGTTTGTATGTTATTAGTTATTATATTATGTTATATTAGCTATTATGAATACAGTTTGTTTTTTAAATGACCTATGAAAATAACTTACACTCATTTTGTAAGCATGAAAAAAACAAAAAGATTAAAATCATCTATGGTCACACAAAAAAGCCACAGCTAATGTTTAGCACATTTCTGTCTAGCTTTTCCTGAGAATCAACAGGTCTATGAATGGGTATACTGTATTTACAGTTCAAGTCCCATTTCACTATTGCCTTCCAATAGATTATATCTAATTTAAGGGGCCTTTAAATATTAATTTCATGGATAATATTTTGGCAATCATAGTCATGTGATCGTATTTATAATTTGTGAAATATACATACTAGGTCTGAAGGAAAACATGTGATTGCAAATGAAGTAAGTACCAACCTTTTAAAAAATGTGATCATACTTCCATTAATGTACTACCTAAGAGCCAGCCTCCTTTACGGTAGAAAACAAAACAAAGCTTTCCTATAATCCGAAGCTCTGCTCGTGTATACTTATCAGGGCAAAACAATTTCTTGTCCACATTTATTCATCAGGGCTCAGGGCACGGTCAACCAAGGTGACCTGAGCCAGAGTTGCTTTAGTAACCCCAGCTTCTTTCTCCTATGTTTCCCTCCTAGTGCTCGCCCCCTACTTCACCTCCAACACCCATGGCTTTCCATTGCTCTCCCTTACTGAAGTCAGAGAGGACATTCAGGACAACCCAGGGCTGGAGACGGCAGCCTGGGCTACTTCTCACACTTCTGGTACCTTAGCTGAACCATTTGATTATTCAAAGCCTGGCTGTCTCGGTAATAAAAATGCAAGCTCTACACCAGTGGTTCTTAGAACCTTTTCGAGATCGGCATCGTCTACAAACTTCTTGGCACATTCTCAGGGTCTTTCCCAGCCCTACTGGACCAGAAACTCTGGGGCAGCCCCAGCAAAATTGTTTTAACATGCTTCATGCTTCTGATACAGTTTGACGGCCACTGTTCTATACTTCCTCAGATCTCCTGCACCTCCTCCTCTACCCTCACTGTCAACTACTGTCCTGGCCTCCTACTTCTCCCTGGAAAAAAAAAAAAATCAAAGAAGACTCGTGGAGACTTGCAACACCACAACCAACCATCCACCATCATTTGCAACTACATCACCTGCCCCGACCCCGCTGTACCCACGGCCTTCCTGAAGTAGTCCCATCATTGGGCACTTGACCCCAGCCTCTCTCCTACTTAAGTACTCTCCCTCACTCACTAATTCTCCGTCCTATTTTATTCATCAATATATTTCCTTCAACTGGATCATTTTTACTAGTATATGAACTTGCTGTTATTTTTCCCACATTAACAGAAATTTCTCTTGATCCCCACCTTCCCTTGCTAGTTACTGCTACCACTTTTCAAAACTCAGATCTGATTAACACCCAATAAAATGCACAGACTCTAAGTATTCAGGTTAACAGGTTTTGATAATTGTCTAAACCCATGTAAATACACCAAAATCAAATCATAAAGCATCTCCAAGAAAGTTCCTTCCTGCCCGTTTCCAATCGACTCCACTTCATCCACCCAGGCCACCAGTGATCTGATTTATAGAACTAAGATTAACTTTGCATGTATTAATTGGGCATACATCCATGTATGTCTTTCTGTAGACTGATTTGTATTTAATAAGGAAACATATACAGTGAGGGAACCTGGGTTACGTGTCCTGAATAAATCACCTGTTCTTAAGTTTCAGCTTCTGCAAAATGCAGGAAGACCTCTTTCCGAAAGACACGATTCAATCAAAAACCCTGCTACTGTGAACCCGAGGTGGAATAACAGTTTTAAAGTGTCTGAGAGACATATGTGACTCATTTGTTTATCCATAAATACTACACCAAACATTCTTTCCACTCCTTTCTCACCTTATCAACACTCTGTGCCTACTGAGTTTAGGACCATACGTGAGTAAGAATTACTTCAGCCTTCAGAGAAACTTTGGTATAGTTGGGGAAATAAGACAGAAAACACAGTGCAGTGAAATATTTGAAGTACAAGAATAAAAATATCCAAAGTACAACGATGCCCAAGAAAAGACTGATCAAATGAGTGACACTTTAAGGTGTGGTGCCAAAGAGCACAGACCGAAGAACCAGACTCTCTACGGTCAAATCACATGTCATTGCCTATTGCTTCTGAGTCCACAGGCAGGTTGCTTCATCTCTCTGTGCCTCAGTTTCCTCATCAACAAGATAGAAATATAACAGTGCCTACTTCATAGGTACTTTTCGTGTGGTTTAACATGAATAAGGCACGTAGGACAGTGTTTATCACATAGTAAGCCTGAAATATAATATATACTAGTTATCACCACCACCACATCCTCCTCCTCAGTTCCCCTGGGGATGTGAAGGGAGTCAAAGAGTAGTGAGGTCTTCAAAAGAGGATACTGATTGAGCTGAGACATAAAAAATAAGTAAATGAAACAGCATAAACACAGGCACTATCAGGAAGAGCACTCCACATTTGGGGGGAGAAAGAAAAGCCAACTGAATGAAAATGCAAGTTTTGAAGATGAGAGTCCTGCGAAAGACAGGGCATGAGATGAGGTTTGGATGTGGCAGATCCCGGCATGTCACGGTAAGGAAATTGCACTTGACAAAGGGGAGCTGCTGACTCTAATCGGGAAATACCATGTTCAGGTATGACTTTAGAAAGTTGACTTAGCAGATGTGAAGAAGAAATTGCAAGGTGGAGTGACAAAAGTGGAGATGGAGAAATCGTTAAAAGATAATGTTCATGACCAGCGATAGCAAGAGCCCCAACTGAGGCAGGAGAAACACAGAAAGGAGAAGGATAACAGACCAAGAAAAAAAGAAGGAAGAAGAATCAACAGAATTTGCTTACTGACTGGTTCAGCGGTCCAAGACGATGCCTGGGGTTTTAGTTGAAAGGACTTGACAAGTTGGGAGTAGAGGAGTTGGGGTTTTTAAGTCAAGATAATAAGCTCAATTTTGGATTATCTTGAATTTGGAACTTTGTTGGCAATCCCAATTTGAGTTTTCCAGGAAGAAACTGAATGCATAGATGTGAAATTCTCAAAGATTTTGCATCGAATGTATTGACATGGGAACTGTCATCACACATAAGGTGATGGTTAGGCCACGGGAGTGAATCGAACTACAGAAAGAGGATGCAGTAAGAATGGAAGAGGTTCCCAAACACAATCCTAGAGAATATAACATTTTAAAGTTGGCAAAATGGCCGAACGCCACCCTCCCTCACTCCCCCAATTTGATTATCCTAATGGATTTTGGACTTTCTGATCAGCTACGTCCCTGTTACCCTGACCGAGGAAGCAGAACAGATTAAAAACTAGGCGTACAATTTGAAACCGTAAGGGCTGCTCTGCACATTAGAGAGAGTGAGAAATCACCTAAAGATCAGTCAGAAGACAGGACAGAAGCCTTCCTTTGCTCTGCGGAACTCAATGTACTGAGACTCTCCATCTGTGGGGACTAACCTGGGGCCGCAGATGGTCCCCTGTGAAGTCGACTACTGCAGCATCTTGGTCTGCATCTCCCTCTACTCAGCACGGCATCAATTAGCACAGAAACGTGTTGTCTGGATTGAACTGAAATGTAGCTGGAGCTGCTTTGGAAATATCTCCCCCATTCTTTGCAGTGTCCAGAGTTCAAGTGATTGCCTTTTCCTTTGGACTGGGTGTAATTGAGAACCGACAATGTTTCTATGTTTACTGGTTATTTATAAGCTGAAATGTAATTCATTAAACAAATGTTTATTGAGTGCTTGTTCTATACCAGGCTCTGCTCCAGGCACTTGGGATTCATCAGAGAACAAAACAGACAGGAATTTCTGCTCCTCTGGGTCTCATATTCAGTGTAATAAGAATTTGCAATGTTAGTTACAAACATAAAAAATAAAAAAAAATAAAGTTGGCAGAGAAAGAGAACAGTGGCCACTTTGCCCAACATCCATTCTACCTTACCAGAAATGATCAGAACACGTCAATCATGATCATTCAATTTCCCCTGCTAGTAACTAGGATAGACATGGGCCCAATTAAGGCCAGAGAGAAGTATGGCGGGAGACTTATGGAAATTTTTCCCTTGTTTTAGGAGAGGAAAGAACCTGACCTCTAATGAAACTGCTGAATTAATGTATCAACCAGATTTGAAGTCTGTCTCACTTTTGGACTTTCAGCCAAGTGAGAAAATAACTGTTTTTAATGTGTGAGCCATACTGAGTCAGAGTTTCAGAAGACACACTGATGAAAGGTATCCATGCTGGACGTGAAAGGGGACCATTAGACTGGAAATAGGAAGACAGTGCTATTACCAAAACAGAGAGAAAACAAATTTCATATGAAAGTGTAAGAGAGATACTACCTGATACATGAGTCATGTGTATGTATGTATACATAAAAAAATATTGACACTGATATATATTTCTATATACCTCAACATAGGCACTTCTCTTTTTTTTTTGTTTTTTTTTTTTGGGGGGGGGGGTACGCGGGCCTCTCACTGCTGTGGCCTCTCCAGTTGCGGAGCACAGGCTCCGGACGCGCAGGCTCAGCGGCCGTGGCTCACGGGCCCAGCCGCTCCGCGGCACGTGGGATTCTCCCGGACCGGGGCACGAACCCATGTCCCCTGCATCGGCAGGCGGACTCTCAACCACTGCGCCACCAGGGAAGCCCTCTTTTTCTTGATCATTGTATTTAAAAGTGCATAATTAAGAATAATAAAAATACTATTTACCTGTTCTCTCTCCAAAGATTATCCTGATGTCTGGCATAATTTCTGCAGTAAATACATATTTGTAGGATGAATAAAAACTGGTACCAGTACTGTAAAGTGTTTAATTTTAGGCTTTCCTTTAAAAATTTGATTGATCAGTTTTATTTTTTGATTAGTTACTATGAAAGATGGTTTCTGAATTACATTTAATAAATACACTTTAAAAGGTAGGACAAATTTATGTCATGATTTGATGTTTTTAAGTACTACTACTTAAAAATATTATCTACAACATAGAATTGATGGCAGATAGATACAGATATAGATAATATCTAATGCAAACTGACTTTATCATTCTAAAACATCACCACAGAATCAGATGAATTATATAGGTGTTAGCAAAGACATTTACAAACGTAGATAACTCTACCTTTAAAAGGAACTGAGAAATCTAACAATGCCTTCTCCAAAAGTTCAGATTAATAGCAGAAGGCGGAAATAAACCTGTAAACCCTCATTCTTTTGTAAAAGAGAGAGACCACTATCTCCTACAATATCCACACAGTAGCAAAATGTTCAGATCAACAGCAAGTTGCAATTGTCATGTAGACAGAGCAATTTTGTTTGTTTGTTTGTTTTTGCGGTACGGGGGCCTCTCACTATTGTGGCCTCTCCTGTTGCGGAGCACAGGCTCCGGACGCGCAGGCTCGGCGGCCATGGCTCACGGGACCAACCGCTCCGCGGCATGTGGTATCTTCCCGGACCGGGGCACGAACCCGCGTCCCCTGCATCGGCAGGCGGACTCTCAACCACTGCGCCACCAGGGAAGCCCAGACAGGGCAATTCTAAGCAGCTCCATCCAAAGCTTTATAAAGCAATGGTGACACTTCAAGGTCAATATCCTATAAAACTATACTAAGACCCCTCAAGTTAAGACTTACGTCAGGGTTGTAGAACCTCACTACTGAAAGAGTGGTCCATGGATCAGCACCATTGTCACCACCGGAGAGGGTGTTGAAAAGCAGATTCCTGGACTCCACCCAGACATACCAAATCAGAATCTGTATGATGATGATCCCTAAATGCTTGGAAGACATATCACAGTTTGAGAAACATGCTTCTAAGAGTATTCGTCATTTGACCTCTTGCTTAAGTTCTCATTGAAATAATACAGAACCCATGACTCATGACAGCTAGTCTCAATTTGAGTGCAGCGCTCAATTGTTCACTGTGCACAAGGGCTCCAGCAAAAAGCAAAGGGCAACAGTCTGACTCAAGACTAAACAATGACATGACAGCTGCCTTTTTATGAAGTACTGTGAAAGCACTGGAGGCAATTATTAATACTTGGAGAGGAAATTTCTGTAATCTTATTGCAAATTCCAGTATAAAGGGTAGAAGGAAGAGAAGAAAAAAAAATAAATTTGCAATTATATAATTATAACATGAAGTGGGGCAAAGAATTAAAAGACAGCAAGCCTCAAGCAGAGAGGCAACCGTTAGTTATGAATTCTTTAGGAGACTCCAGAGGCTTGTCTTTAATAATTAACTTGTCTTTGCAAATCCCTATTCCAAAAGGCGTTTAATAGGTGTTCTTATAGCTGATGTAATCTGAATTAAGGACAGATCCCTGGTGTGTGAGTGTTGCATTTTTCTTTTTCTTTTCTTGGGCCCCCCTTCTGTCCCCAGATTTCAAGACTCACAAAACTGCTTTTTTTTTTTTTTGTGGTACGCGGGCCTCTCACTGCTGTGGCCTCTCCAATTGCGGAGCACAGGCTCCGGACGCGCAGGCTCGGCGGCCATGGCTCACGGGCCCAGCCGCTCCGCGGCATGTGGGATCCTCCCGGACTGGGGCACGAACCCGTGTCCCCTGCATCGGCAGGCGGGCTCTCAACCACTGCGCCACCAGGGAAGCCCCTCACAAAACTGCTTGCTCCTAATTTTTATATGACCAGGGTGGACATGGTGACTGCTACATAAAGGAGCTCAATATTGAATGAATGAATGCATGCATGCATGCACACAAAAATGAGTCTCTGCTTCTCCTGATGCATGATTTAATATTTGGAGAGGGACCAGCAGTGACACCACCAAGGTTCAACATGGAACCATGGAACTCTTATTGCTGTCCTCTCCAGTCTCCGGTCATCTACTGAACCCAAGAGTTGCCCTGAGTAACTCAATACCAAGTAGTGCTTACAATTCAAACAAGTATTGGGACGTTAAGAAACATTTCCTTTTGCTTCTTCATGTATTAAACCAACATAACTCTCCACAGACGCTATTATATTTCTAATGGCAGAATCATGAATGAAGTCCTTTCTGATGCTTTCAGCAGTTTGGTTGCTACCAAGTAACTGAAGATAAACACCAGCAAACTGTTGATAAAGCAAGCCAAGCAAAATTAGTTGTATTCTGCTATTTCTTTTTTAAAATTAATTAATTTATTTAGATATTTTTGGCTGTGTTGGGTCTTTGTTGCTGCGCGCGGGCTTTCTCTAGTTGCGGCAAGTGGGAGCTACTCTTCCTTGCACAGTGCGTGGGCTTCTCATTGCGGTGGCTTCTCCTTTGTTGTGCAGCACGGGCTCTAGGCGTGCAGGCTTCAGCAGCTGTGGCACGTGGGCTCAGCAGTTGTGGCACACGGGCTTAGCTGCTCCGAGGCATGTGGGATCTTCCCAGACCAGGGCTCGAACCCGTGTTCCCTGCATTGGCAGGCGGATTCTTAGCCACTGTGCCACCAGGGAAGTCCCTGCTATTTCTTTATAATTATTATTTCTTCATAATTAGAAAACTGCATAGCATTCTATCTCTGGGGAAACTGAATCTCTCACTTTTCTCCAAAATGACTTCAAGGAAAACTTCCACATAAATATTAGCTTTCCTTTTTATTATTATGGCTCAATTTATTCAACTTTAATTATTCTACAGGCGAGAGAACCTTCCTTCCAAGATAAAAAACACGTTGAACTTCCATTTGGTATTCCTTGCACAACCTTTCGAGACCAAAAGAAAAAAAAAAAAAAGATCATCCTAAGTTACAAAGGAGAAAAACACTAGGTGGGTAAAGCTGAAGTGCTTGGCTGGGAGGGGGTTGAGAAGCAGATGCAGGAACAAGGCCTGAGTCTTTTATTTCTCACCCATTGGTACCACATCTTTTTCTCTTCCTAATTCACCAACATTTACACAGACTACCTACCACCAATGTTCAGCTCTCTCTGAGAAAGGACTTGTCGCAAGAAGAATTTGTTTCTATTTTTGAATACAATACAGGCTTTGAAAAAAAAAAATGGCCCAAGTGGTTTGTAATCAATGTGTACCTAAGATGTGCACTCTCTCAATGGCATCCTCAGAGATTATGGCTGTCCTGGCACTTACTCAGGTACACTTAAAAATACTCAAATTGCAAAAGTCAACAATAGATGACACACACACTGAAGTCCTAGGAAGCCAGGTGTGCAGATTGTGCTCTGAGTCTGTGATACAAGTAAGCATAAAAATGTAGAAAGCGGGCTTCCCTGGTGGCGCAGTGGTTGAGAGTCCGCCTGCCGATGTAGGGGACACGGGTTCGTGCCCCGGTCCGGGAGGATCCCACATGCCGCAGAGCAACTGGGCCCGTGAGCCATGGCCGCTGAGCCTGCGCGTCCGGAGCCTGTGCTCCGCAACTGGAGAGGCCACAACAGTGAGAGGCCTGCGTACCCCCCCCAAAAAATGTATAAAGCAAAATCCTACAAGGGAACTCAATGTATACATGATTAAGCTTTTGTTCTTATTTCATTTTGGTATTCCTATACATGGCTCTCCAGGAGCTTATAAAGAACAGTGAGATTTTGCTTGGGGTTTTGTGTGATAATATTCACCTACTAAAAAGTTTCAGTTGATTGGCACTGCAGCCATCTATTTTAAATCAGATGCTCCAGTCCCCTTCACAGCTTTAACAAACTACCTAAGTGATTCTCATGCACACAGTTGGAAAAGCATTGTTCTAAATGATAAAATAGGGATTAAGATGTACCATGCAAAGCACAGAAAATTCAGCAAGATAAAACAGGGTTGCTCCAAATCAATACAATTTCACTCCTCTGTCTCAGACAATAGAAATTCCAGCATGTCTCAGTAAAACAAAGTATTTTTAGAGGTTTATCTGCGTTAGAGCCTTCCCCTTGTGGGAGCATCCATTATCATCATCGGATTCCTGACAATCCACCCACAACCTCTACCTCCAAAGTTGCTTCTCATCTCTTTTTTCTTCCAGTTTTTCCCTAAGCCTCTCATTTCCACCTCTACACTCTCAGACCTTTTTCTCCCTTCTTTCTCCTTCGACTACAGGCAGTGGTTCACGTTCCACGTGGGATTAGAATAATTGCTCTTCACACACTCCTGAGGTCCAAGAGAATTTCATAAGAAAACAAACTTTCATTTGTGAAACACTGTTTCTTCGTAATGTGTAGTTCTTTAAATATATTGAACCTGCATGTATTACTGTTTAGACGACAGTCTTTTGGAAGCAGACTGTAAATTTGAACGTAGCCTATTTTTAGGATTAATTTTACAATAATACATTTTGCAATGCATGCATTAACTCTTTTTGTTTTTTGGGCCATGCCATGCGGCATGCAGGATCTTAGTTCACCAACCAAGGATTGAACCTGCGCCCCTGGCAGCAGAAGCATGGAGCCTTAACCACTGGACCGCCAGGGAAGTCCTGCATTAACTCTTTTACTGAACATTTTATGCCATTCCATCATCTTTAACTGACTTGCCTGATTTTGCTAGGTAGACTGCCATGCAAAGAACTAGATATTACTGTATGTTATTAAAAATACCAAATTTCAATGTGGCCAATTACAAATATATTTGTAAAAAGATCAACACAGCCATGTTAAGGATAAAGATATTAGAATTACTTCACACTAACTCAATGAAAATGATTGAATTCAAAGAATACATCCTTGTCGTATCGAGTGATTGATTAAAACAATCTAGGCACGTCATCTTCTTAATCACAGTATATGGTAAAGTGGCATCTCTTTTAACCACTGTGCCCTTATTTGTTGCTGTAGTCAAGGTGTCTGTGATATTGTCCTCAAGATGCTTCAGGGGAGAAAAGACAAATGAAGACATGTTCCTGCCCTCACAGGGTCTAGCAGCCTAGATATGTTCATGAAGATTAATTAGCAACCTGGATACTTGACAAAAATATACAGTCTCTCTTGCAAAGGTCATGTATAAAAAGCCATACCAGTCATTTCCGAAAGTTCACAGGTATCTTATTTATAATATGCCATGCCCAAAAGAAATTAGATAGCTCCTATTCAGCTGCATTTGGGCACCTCTTAGGAATTATCATTCTTCTATAAAATGTATGATTTATACTATTAGTTATATACACAATATATTTTTTCATAAATAGTCAAAAGGAAGACTAAAACGCTCAACTCTTTTGAAAACTATAAACAATTCATGAGACATCATGAAATCTCATAATCAAGGACTGAAACAAACATCCAAACATCAATTTGGTTTGACCTTTCCTGTCCAAATTAAAATGTGAGAGATGTGGGAGGAAAATACCGCCTTAATGAAGTCTACTTAAAACAAAATGTTCTCCTAACGCTAGTACGTCTTCCCCTCCTGTGCTCAGCTCTGCGGTGTGTAAGCCTGGCCTGCAGAGGAGCTGGGCCCTGGGAGTATAAGAACGCTCCCTTTCTGAGGAACCAGTTCCAAGACAGCAAAAAAGAGAGCTGGACCAAGTTTAGTGAGATGCTTGCAGCTTATTTTAATTTACTGTCTTACTAAAAAATATCTCCAACACATGCAACATAGAGAGAACTGTATAATTAAGCACCATGTCCCCACGACTTAGCTTCACTGATTATCAACGTAAGGACAGTCTTGTTCCAGCCAGGATTCCCACAATTCCTTCTACCCTCATACCTACCGATTTTAAAGAATACAAAAACATCTAGGTTAACTAAATGCTATCCACTGTAAGACAATCATGGCACATCAAAAATCAGAGCGCTTGACTCAATTAGCTGAGTTGCTGCAGCATCTCTTACTTTCTTAAATTGACATATAATTGACATATAACCTTGTATTAGTTTCAGGTATACAACATATGATTCCATGTTTGTATATATGGTGGCATACATTGTTGACCAGAAAAAGCTACCATCTTGGTTGGGTTTACTTACTAATAATATAGCATTACAGATATGGGTGATCTTGCTTCCCTAGGTGGTATGACTGGAATAGTTCCAGAAAGAACGATCCTTGATCCCAATCATTTCTGCCTGCACGCCTATCCTCCAAATCTGTCTTCTTAGCTAAATTTTCACCATGTGAGTTATTCATCTGAGTTTTGTAAACTGCACTTTGGGAAGGGGTAACACGTAGAACACCCACCAGTCATGCATACCCCACCTCACATTAGTCTCTTGGTTTTTATTGGAGACACCTAGCTATGGATGATGAAGAAACAGGAGTTTCCATTTGTAGAAGGAATTGGGAATATATCTGAAACACAGATAACATGAGGATACCAGATACCCTGTGTGTGTGTGTGTACGTACACACACACACACACACACACACACACACACACCACACACACACACACACACACACACACACACCACACACACACACACACACCCCAAGGGGAGATAAGGTTCCGAAAGCTATTGAACGGCTTAACAATTCTCAGGTCCTACCCTAACAGTAAGTGCAGGCACTCTGAAACAGCATTAAAAACAGTACAGTTTTGAGACAAAGGACCCTAGAGCAGCGATTCTCCATCTGTAGTAAGAGGATTACCAGCAGAGAAGCAAGTGGAATAATGTTCTAAATAGACTCCTGAGCCCTGCCCCATATCCACTCAATCAGAATCACTACCAAGCGAGATCTCAGAAGCTGCATTTTATAATGACTACCTCTGGTGATTCCTACAGCGCCAAAGTTTGAGAATCATTGCTCTAGAGTGTTCTAACAACTTTCCTTGAAGGACTAAAGTTCTCACCTTGAGATCTGTTACAGACATACATAATAAGCACTTCTCAATTAGATGACTGTGGTAACTTCACCCATTTATTAAACAAATATTACTATTTGAAAATACTATCTTGAGAGATGCAAATAAACCATATAAATATTCTGCCTTCCAGGACTTTACAGTCTCAACTTAACTATGTAATCATTACATTGGGTCATTTAAAAGTAGGAAAAGAAAAAAGGATATCAAAAAACAAAGTGGCTTCTCTATCCAAAAGTATTCGTGACTAATAAGGGAATTTGCAAGCCCAAATCAATATGTTTGTAAGAGCTTCTGACTTCAGGTAAGCCAAGGAGGAAGCAGGTGGAAAGGACAGGGCCAGAGAGCAGACAGGAGGTCGGGGGAGAGGGCACAGTTAAGGTATCAACACTGAGAACCCCTTCTAACCTGTATCCTAGTTGAATGCAAACTACATTACAGGGAACTCACTTTCTTTCCATATTACAAACCATAGTGCTGCCAAAGGAGATTACATTTCTTCATATACAAGGGAATGTTCAGAAATGAAATGTAGTCTTTTTTTAAAAAAAAAGACACATTTCAAATGCTCTCTTAAATGACTACAGAATATCTTCAACTCAACTGAATTAACAAAATACTTTATCTAGGAATTTTGACTAGATCATGAGAGATTACTACAAGCAACTCTATGCCAATAAAATGGACAACCTGGAAGAAATGGACAAATTCTTAGAAATGCACAAGCTGCTGAGACTGAACCAGGAAGAAATAGAAAATATGAACAGACCAATCACAAGCACTGAAATTGAAACTGTGATTAAAAATCTTCCAACAAACAAAAGCTCAGGACCAGATGGCTTCGCCGGCGAATTCTATCAAACATTTAGAGAAGAGCTAACAGCCATCCTTCTCAAACTCTTCCAAAATATAGCAGAGGGAGGAGCACTCCGAAACTCATTCTATGAGGCCACTATCACCCTGATACCAAAACCAGACAAAGACGTCACAAAGAAAGAAAACTACAGGCCAATATCACTGATGAACATAGATGCAAAAATACTCAACAAAACACTAGCAAACAGAATCCAACAGCACATTAAAAGGATCATACACCATGATCAAGTGGGTTTTATCCCAGGAATGCAAGGATTCTTCAATATATGCAAATCAATCAATGTGATATGCCATATTAACAAACTGAAGGAGAAAAACCATATGATCATCTCAATAGATGCAGAGAAAGCTTGCAACAAAATTTAACACGCATTTATGATTAAAAACCCTCCAGAAAGTAGGCACAGAGGGAACTTACCTCAACATAATAAAGGCCATATATTACAAACCCACAGCCAACATCATTCTGAATGCTGAAAAACTGAAACCATTTCCACTAAGATCAGGAACAACACAAGGTTGCCCACTCTCAGTGCTATTAGTCAACATAGTTTTGGTAGTTTTAGCCACGGCAATCAGAGAAGAAAAAGGAATAAAAGGAATCCAAAACGGAAAAGAAGAAGTAAAGCTGTCACTGTTTGCAGATGGCATGATACTATACATAGAGAATCCTAAAGATGCCACCAGAAGACTACTAGAGCTAATCAATGAATTTGGCAAAGCATTAAGATACAAAATTAATGCACAGAAATCTCTTGCATTCCTATACACTAATGATGAAATATCTGAAAGAGAAATTAAGGAAACACTCCCATTTACCACTGTAACCAAAAGAATAAAATACCTAGGAATAAACCTACCTAGGGAGAAAAGACCTGTATGCAGAAAACTATAAGACATCGATGAAAGAAATTAAACATGATACAAACAGATGGAGAGATATACCATGTTCTTGGATTGGAAGAATCAACATTGTGAAAATGACTATACTACCCAAAGCAATCTACAGATTCAATGTAATACCTATCAAACTTCCAAGGGCATTTTTCTGAGAAGTAAAACGAAAAATTTCACAGTTTGTATGGAAACACAAAAGACCCCGAAAGGAGGAATCAGACTCCCTGAATTCAGACTATACTAAAAAGCTACAGTAATCAAGACAGTATGGTACTAGCACAAAAATAGAAATATAGATCAATGGAACAGGATAGAAAGGCCAGAGCTAAACCCACGCACATACAGTCACCTTATCTTTGATAAAGGAGGCAAGAATATACAATGGAGAAAAGACAGCCTCTTCCATAAGTGGTGCTGGGAAAACTGGAAAGCTACATGTAAAAGAATGAAATTAGAACACTTCCTAACACCGTCCACAAAAATAAACTCAAAATGGATGAAAGACCTAAATGTAAGGCCAGACACTATAAAACTCTTGGAGGAAAACATAGGCAGAACACTCTGACATGAATCACAGCAAGAGCGTTTTTGACCCACCTCCTAAAGAATTGGAAATAGAAACAAAAAAAAACCAAATGGGACCTAATGAAACTTAAAAGCTTTTGCACAGTTAAGGAAACCATAAACAAGACGAAAAGACAATCCTCAGAATGGGAGACAATATTTGCAAATGAAGCAATTGAAAAAGGATTGATCTCCAAAATATGCAAGCAGCTCACGCAGCTCAATATCAAAAAAACAAACAACCCAATCCAAAAATGGGCAGAAGACCTAAATAGACATTTCTCCAAAGAAGATATACAGATGACCAACTGGCACATGAAAGGATGCTCAGCATCACTAATCCTTAGAGAAATGCAAATCAAAACTACAATGAGGTATCACCTCACAATGGTCAGAATGCCCATCATCAAAAAATCTACAAACAATAAATGCTGGAGAGGGTGTGGAGAAAAGGCAACCCTCTTGCACTGTTGGTGGGAACGTTAATTGATACAACCACTATGGAGAACAGTATGGAGGTTCCTTAAAAAACTAAAAACAGAATTACCATATGACCCAGCAATCCCACTACCCTGAGAAAACCATAATTCAAAAAGAGTCATGTACCACAATGGTCATTGCAGCTCTATTTACAATAGCCAGGACATGGAAGCAACCTAGGTGTCCATCGACAGATGAATGGACAAAGAAGATGTGGCACATATATACAATGGAATATTACTCAGCCGTAAAAGAAATGAAATTGAGTTATTTGTAGTGATGTGGATGGACTTAGAGTCTGTCATACAGAGTGAAGTAAGTCAGAAAGAGAAGAACAAATACTGTATGTTAACACATATATATGGAATCTACAAAAAAGAAAAAAACATGGTTCTCATGAACCTAGGGGCAGGACAGGAATAAAGATGCAGAGGTAGAGAATGGACTTGAGGACACGGGGAGGGGGAAGGGTAAGCTGGAACGAAGTGAGAGAGTAGCAGCGACATATATACACAACCGTATGTAAACTAGTTAGCTAATGGGAAGTAACTGCATAGCACAGGGAGATCAGCTCAGTGCTTTGTGACCACCTAGAGGGGTGGGATAGGGAGGGTGGGAGGGAGATAGAAGAGGGAGGGGATATGGGGATAAATGTACACATAGAGCTGAATCACTTTGTTATACAGCAGAAACTAACACAACATTGTAAAGCAATTACACTCCAATAAAAATGTTTTTAAAGAAAATGCCTGACCTTTGAAAATAAGAGGTAGATATATAAAATGTTTTTGAAAGAGCTGACATTTTACCTACAGACTAAAAAAATCAATTTATATTAAGTTTGTTCAATGTTAACTTCTTCTTGTTTTGTCCACTAAGATTTTCCATTAGTTTGTCATTAATGTTTAACTCATGAGGGCTAATTATCGCTCAAATTAAGCATTAGCTATTCCTCTTGGAAAGTTACAAGGAAAATACAACTGAAATTCTTCCTTGTCACTATTGTGAGTTAAGCCTTATATTTACTGACATTTCTAAACTTACTGGTAGATATTTGATGTGTAATATGTATAGTTACTTATGATGCAAAAATCTATCAGAGGCAGGGTCCAGAGGTACAGTTGACGTGGGAAGAAAATTAGGACACGCCAACTGATTCACAATCTTCCAATTTTTGGGGGGTGTTGAGGGGCAATATTTCTACTATCTATACAGGAAAACTCTGAAATAAGTTAAAGGAGTCAGAAAAAAATCTTTTGATTTTATAGAAATTCAACTGTGTATCTTCCAACAACAAAAAATATTATCATCCCAAACAGATCAAGTAACCTAACACAGTGAAAAGGTGAGTTTCACTGTGTGAGTTAAGTTCAAACTTGTCTAGCCAGCCCTCAAAAACACCCTGATTCTACAGCCACCTGGATCAAGTTTCCTCTTGCAGTTAAGTAACTACTTGTATTCATAGTAACCCCTCAAATCCATTTCCTCAGAAGAGCACAGTAGAGCAGAAAAAGGACTGGGTGATTACCTCATGTTTTCAAATATCAACAAGGAAAGTCGTAAGAATGCTCCCTGACACAGAAAAATATGCAAATACAACTACTTCCTTCCCCATCCAATGGAATTATTTTAATAAAAGAAGGCACTGTCCTGCAATAAAGGCCACCAAAATGATTCAGCTCCTATAAGGAAGGCAGCTTGGTTGCCATCAGGACCATTTAAGGACTGTACAAATGACACACATCGCAAATAAAAATCACTCAATTCCAGAGAGGCTCTGGAAAGCTCACCCAAGACGGCTGGGGCATCTTTTAGGACTAAATGAGATGATACGGTAAAAACCATATGCTCCAAACATAAAACACAATTCAGTATTGTAAGTGATATTTAAGCTTCTCAGAAGGTTCTAAAGAACCTTTGATTTCCCCAAGATCCAAGGCTCTGGATTTCAGCAATTCAGTGATGCAGACCTGACTGCTTCTAATCAGAATTGAAAACTCGTGTGCCTAGGAGTTCCCCAGTGAAATCCGTGATATTAGGAAGCGATAATATGATGTTTATTGGGTCAAATCACAATGTCGATTGAGTTTTTATTTCTGATGAATAAACCAGTAATAAGACTTACAACATACAAGATTTAAGATTCCGGGAAGATCAACTAAAGGTTTCACAGGTCTGAAATTCATGTCCAATGCTCTGAAGGCCTCATTTTTAAAGTTCAATTTTTATGTCCTTTCTTAAAGGACGTTTACCATTAGCAGTCAAAGTAGTCACGTTACAAATAAATTAGTGAGAATAACATTCATTTATAAATCATAGCTCCCCTATTTGTGAAATGTGAATGATAACACTTCAATGAAGAACATGACCACCATTTTAAAATGAGATTTATACACACATCCATCCAGCATTTAGAAACTGGCTATTTGAAAGTGTCAGGTGTACAAAACTTGGCGCTTTGAGGGAGAATTTTGTTTTCTATTAAAATAATCATCCCCCAAAGATTAAAGTGTCATAGTAGCAGAACAATTAAGAGTTAAAAGAATCAGTCTCAAATATATAGCATCTAAACATATTCTTAGAAAAAAAGTTAAGTTGAAATAGGTGAGCATTTGGAATACTCATAACATTGAGCATCTATAGAGTAAAATTTCTAAAAGTAACGACAATATTTCTATTTATTCCACATGATGCTATAACAAGAAGCCAGTGAATCCAGATATTTTTTCATGTCAATCTGAAAACACACTAATGCATACTTCAAAAACACACTAATGCATACACTAATGCAATATGTTTTCCAAAAATAAATGAAAACAACAAAAACCCACCAAGTATTTATATTTAAATATAACATTTCTGGATCTAATTTTTAACCAAAGTGAAAAAATCATCATCATCATTCTCAACAAAAAGAAATGGCCAGCTAGTAAACTGAATTCCCAATTTCAAAAAAAAGGCAAAAATGTCACTATACTTGTAATTCCAAGGGAATTGACAAAGGAAATATATAAAGGAGTTAGCTCTAACAGTCCTGTAATATTAAAAAGCTACTTAATACTTTTAGAAGTTTTTAATGACAGTACATCCTTTCAATAGTGAATCGAATAGGAATTCACATTCCTTTTTAGCTTAAAATGCTTTAAAATTCCCTTCTAAATATAGATCTAGTATTTGAACAGTACAGTAAATACAGCCCTCAAATATTTAAAAAGGAAACTCCAATTATACTTCTTTGATTTAGAACTGTAAATTTTAAAAAAACGATCTAATAATACTCTAGACTTTAGGCAACTACTAATTTAGAATTGTTTTACTTCGGGTGGGACTTCGGGCTCTTTCAGCCTAGAATTCCTTTTCTCTGATCTACAAAAACCATTTCATGGACAATTACATCACTGTAGTATCACAATATACATTTCATTCCAAACCAGCCAGATGTGAAATACATCACCCTGTGACACAGATGTACTTAAAACACCAACAATGCCAAATGATTTCAGGCTTTCGGTAAAAACTGTCCTCCATAAAAGCATATCCAACAGGCCTGAAAGTGAATCTCCTTTTTTTAGCCATGCCAGCTAGAGATGCTTACTAAACCAATAAAGCCACTTTTGCTGGGAGGAGGGGGAAAGGAGTGGGGCTGCCCACCTCAGTACCATCAGGTAGGGTTAAAATAGAAAACACTTACCATCTCTCTTAGAACAGACACTTCCATAGTATCCACAGTACCTGCATATTTCCTTTTAACTGCCTTGTTGAGTTTTAGTCCATAAAATGGCAACATGAGTAAAGGACAGATGGCAAGTATAAAGAGCAGTGCCCAAAGCCATGTTCACTTACCTGCAAAAGGAAGAGCAAAAGGGTTAAAACTCTCTAATCATGAAGGCACAATTATCTCTTCACATCTCTACTAATTAGCTTTGATGTAAAGCAGATTATGTGATAAAGGAAAAGACAAATATAACCTCGGGGCCTTTAATAACACCATTTGGAAATACAAGTTCCCTTCCCCCACCCATAAATTGTGAATCCTTTAACAGGTAAAAGTTAATTGGATACAGAAGCAGAGTTACTATTTCCTTTTATGATGAGTTGATAAACAACTCTTCTCCAGTGTGTTAGAAAGATGTGCCAATAGAACAGGAGATAGAAATCTTAGATTCTATGCAACATAAAGATCTTGAGGGTGTTTCCCTAAGAGGTATCTAAAGATTGTCAGTAGATCAGTGGCAGCTTTTTCTTTATAGGATAAAATGGTGCTAGTTATTGCTGAGACTTTGCCAATGATCTCTGAGGCAACTCACAGTTAAAAGAGCCATAAATAGAACAGCAAACACCATCACTGTTTGCTATCCCAAAGAATTTTGCCCTTATACATTTAAGAATGCATGTTTTAGCATGAATACTCCTCTTCCTCTCAAAGCATAGGAAATACCCAAACACCGATGCCCCAGGGACATAGAAAGAGCAACAACAAAAAAGTAAATGTAAAATGAACCATATCTAGATCTACCTAAAATTATAGTAATAGCTTATGAGTTCTTCTCATGTGCCAAGTACCAAAGCATCTTATATGTATAAACTATTTTGGTTTCTTTTTAAACAATTATTTGAGGCAAGAACTAGTATTGTTCTCATTTTCTATCAATCAAGAAGAAACAGAAATTAAGTAACTTGCTTGGAGCCACATGGCCAGGAGTGACAAAGCTAGAATAAAGATACATTTTCATTATCAACTTCAGTTTTACAGACCCCCAAGTCAAGATACCAAGTTCTTTCCCTCGTGGGATTCATTTTGACATATTACTGAAAGATTGAAGAAGCGCCTATAATTGTGCACTTCAAAAAACATCACTATGACAATAATGTGGTTTTACAGCTGTTTTCTGTAAGATAGAAAACATCATTCCATTAAACTACTAACAATAAGTGCTTGATAGAAATAAAATGCTTCAGTGGATCAAAGTTTGCAAGTATCAAATCATTACTTATCCTTAGACTGGTCTCACAAAAGTTCCCTCAAGGATTATTCCTAGGATTAATACCTAGTATATAGATTATATAATATTATAAATATACTTAATAGAGCCTTTTATAGTCAATGGCGTCTCTCAGTGCATTCCCTACATGGAAGCTATGGGCTTAAACTACTACAGTAGCTTTTCTCTAGCTAGTTTTAGAACCCTTTTTTGGAGCTATATTGAGACATGAGTTCCACAAGACAATGGTCTCATTACTTTATGGTGGCATTTATTTTTGACTAATAACTTTATTACCTGGAGAGTGGTCCTTTACCTACTATCAGATAACATTTTCCAAAATCAAATTCACCCTTATAAAACATTTGCCTTCATTTAGGTTATCACCGAGATAAATAAGCAGGTAGGTAGACAGATGATATATAGGTAAATGAATACAGCTGTACACAGACATCTATACATCAAGGTAAGTATCTCTTGAATATGCATAGCACGTTCTAGAGCAAAGACTTTGAAGGGCAAAATATTCCTTTGAATGTTCTGACATGTGTGTGGGTTTTATCCCCTCTACTAATCACCTTCTCATTGAGGCCAGTCATAGGATCTGATTCAGTTAATAGTCATTGATTACTAACATGTTACAAGTAAAATGGTAAGCATTTTCACATAGGTAAGCTCAACTTAGTTTAGTAAAAATTCTCTTAAGATAAAAGATTCCTATTTTACAGATAAGATAACAGCTTTAGAAATGTAGCAATGAGGGGCCCAAGACCACAAGACATTCTTTGGACCAACTGCTTCCATCCAACTGCATGACTGACCATCTCCTCTTTATAAGGATAATGCGACATATGTGTCTACTGAACATTTTTCTTTAGAAGGAATAAAATAACATTTATCAGGCCTCGTCACCTTCTTCCTTACATTTGTATTTTAGATCTCTCTCCCACACATGTTGACTGTTCTGGATACCACCTGAACCCTCTGGAGAGAAAATAAGCATGTATGTTCATTTAAAACCCATTTTAATTCAAATTGATATCAACATTGTCCAAACGTTTTCTTGTCTCTTCTCTTTTCTGCTCTGAATTTGTTAGCAAGAGAATGCTGGTCACTGAGAAATAAGTCTGTGATGGACACTTTGTTACTATGGCTCTAATTTTTAGTCGTTGGAGAATTACGGAGTGAATATGATAACACAAGGAGTCAGACTAAAGAAAAGAAAAAGCAGCTCCAAAAGTCATTGTGTTTTGTGTGAATTCCATAAGATTCTAAAAGGTGATTGTTGTGGTAGAGGAATAACACCAATGGGAATTCCTTGGTGGTCCAGTAGTTAGGACTCCATACTTCCACTGCAGGGGACCTGGGTTCCATCCCTGGTCAGGGAACTAAGATCCTGCAAGCCTGTGGCCCCGCCAAAAAAAAAAAAAAAACACCCCAAAACAAAAAAAAAACCACACCGATATACTCCGGAACTGCATAATAACAGCTATTGGCAGCGAGAGGTAAAATAAGTGCTTAATGCACCTTACAGATTCTTTACTACAGGAGTCATTTTTATGCAAATAGCAATTAATGCCTCAGAATATTACTTTCAAAGCATTTGTAGATAACTGCACATGGCCTCCAGCTTCTTTTTAAGCACAATTCATCCAGAGACCAAACCTCAGCTCTTGTAGAATATTGAGATGATGAACCCAGTTTCCGATCCCTGACTGCCTTCCTGCTTTTTATCTACCACTTTCAACCCTTTACACAAACATCAGCAAGATAGTGGTGAAGCACATTTTTTTTTTTTTTCCAATGGTAGGGGATTCTGCAAGTTGAGTAGTATAGAGTATTTTCCTTTCTAAAGAGGAATTCAAACATCCCTGGTAGTGACAGAATTTCTGAAACATTTATACATCTCAGCCACCAATGTCAAACAAATCTTAGGCCCACTGAGTCAAAAACAAATAGTCATCCTGAAGCAATCTACATTCTAGAAACATTAGCAGCTCTCCATATAGAGCACAGGGTGTTCAACTTCACTACAGATGACACCCAAGGAAATCGCCTTTCCTGGAAACAGATACATGTCACTGGTTTCAGAGAATTTACCTTTTCTGTCCATCCCTTTAAAAAAAAAAAGTACAGCATGCAGCCATCAATCTAGTCTTACCCTGTGAAGAAAAACGTCATCTTAACCTCTCCAGAGACAGGAATGTAAAACAAGACAAAAACATAGAAAGAGAATTGAGTAGCGTCATTTTGTGTGAGGTGTCTTAATGCAGTGATTGAAAACCAATGCTCACTCATATCTTGAACTCTTTTTGCCCCTGTATCAAGCAGTGCTAATATTCCTTGTACTTTTTTTTTTTTTAACTAAAGAATTTTGAAAGGAAATATTCATCTAATTAGTGAAAAAACCCTACTGGTTTCAAATGTTAAAAGTTACCACCAAGTGGGAAAGTGTCATGAAATATATGCCAGGGATTATTTTCACACTGAGTAAATAGCAAAAAGATCTTTCCACAGGAGAAAAACACTTAAGAAAAAAAATCAATTATTCATTGCAATGTAAGAGAAACAATTTTGCTGTTGGCTTAGGAGGCTATCAATAATTTACTGGCTTTAGACGTTCTTGGCCTCTTAATTTAACAGGAGGAAGATTCTTTCAAAGATTTCTGACAGTCTGGAAAAATCGCTAAGGGAATACAATTTTACATAACAATATTACTGACTGCTATGGTTTTGATGCAGAACAGAGAAATGACAGGCATAAGAAAACCCTACTTGGTTATTCCAAAAAAATAAACAAAGTTAAGACTGCATAAACAGCTGGGAAAGAGACATGGTAGTCTGAATTGAGGGAGATACAGCTAATTCACCTAAGGTGAACGAAACATAGAAATAAGGAGGAACAATTTTTCATAATTTAAATGATTCATGTTTACTAATTTTCATTAATAACCTGCACTTAGGAATTTTCTCATCATGAACAATTTTAATGTTAAAAACAATAGCTTTGTTTCAATTCTTGGGATAAGGAATGAAATCAACTGACAAAGAAACCTGAATTTGTTTCACGAGGTACATATTTCTATTAGTGGTTTTCTCACTCAACTATGTATGTGCCTGCCTCCTTCATGAAATTGTTGATAATAATGAGAACTCATTTCTAGAATGAAAAATAGTACTTGCCCTACACAAGCTGTGCTCAATGTCACTCAATAGATGAATGAGGACCCACCTAGGTGTGAGGTGCTCTGATGGCCCCAAAGATGGTAAGGCATGGCCACTGCTCTCAGAGACCTGAAAAGCCGGTTGGGGAGATTTAAACATAAAAGGCCAACTGCTGGTCAAGATTCTCCTTTGTACTTGGTTAACTATTCGTTCTGATACAAGTGCCATCATCTATGAAAGTTCCCACCACGGAGCGACCACTCTGGATTGGCATAGTGAATCAAGTGAGGCTTCCTAGAGGAAGTAAAACTCAAAGCAGGTGAAAACTAAAGGGGAATGAATCTTTGGAAGTTAAGGGATATTTGGCTAGAATAGGGGTTAGTATTGATTAGGGGGGTAAAAAGGTTTAAAATGAAATATGGGTCCGAAATTGACAGTCAAATGGCTTCAGATGGATAACATATCAATCTCCCACTAAATGTACTTTACTGTTTGCCTTCTACACACTGTGAAAAACTAGAAACTCCATCTGTATAACATTCTTAAAGCACTGTATAGCATTCATGAAAAGGGAAACATTTGTTTTTTTAACAGACATTCTTATGTATAATACCAACTCAGGCAGCAGTAAGAAACAAGTAGTTATTACAGAACTAGAATAGTCTTAAAAATTGGTACATACAATCAATCAGCTGGTTGATAAAATGAAGTTTCCCAAAAGGGGGGAAAAAAACTCTCAATCAGGAATGATATTCCAAATGTGATAAGCCGCCCAGTTTAGGCATTAAACAATCACAAGGGCTCACTGGCCCATCAGAACAGGGCCTGGTTCACCTGGTGGGTTATCAGCCCCAGTTCTAACATTTCTTTGCTCAAAATTGCCTACCTTTAGCTGCAAGATCAATTTGTATATCATCATTTTTTAAAATAACAAAGAACAGTGTCTAGTGATCTGCCCAACTGACTGCATGTGTATGAATCAAAGTCTGGATTAGAGGCATTGATGGAGCTGTACAATGACCAGGAAACTGGAAACCCCTGTCTACCAGCCACATTGCTATGGCCCTGAGAGCGTCACCTCACACACCTGAACCTACTTCCTCCCCTACCAAATCAGGATAAGGATGTGTACTTACAACAAAGTTTGGAGGATTAAGAAAGATCCTGTATGACAACACTGCCTGTCACCTGTAGCACCTTATGCAAATGTAAACTTTCAAAGACCAGAAATTATTCAAATGACCGAGGCCAATCTACTTGAAAAGAGAAAACTTCACCTAGCTATGCAGATCTTTGCCTCTTTGCTCGCATGTAATTCAGAGAGAGTTGGCCTTCACCCCAGGCCCTCCTGGAGGGATGCACTTGTGCAGTCATATTCGTACTAGATGCCCCAAACCCTACCCAGAGTGGTTTGGAACAAAAGATAGACAACTGATCTATGCTAGTCCAATTTCAACTAAAATTTGAACTTAAAAATGCTGAGACCAAGTCAGCCGGCCAATGGAGGCGGAGATGCCTATTATGAGAGGCCATGTGGGACCACGTGAAAGTGAAAGAGAAGGAAAGTGCATCCAAAAAAGACATCAAAGTGGATGGACAGAGGAAAGCTGAGATGGAGATCACACAGCTCAGACAAAAAGGACAGACAGTGTAGCTGCCAGATGACCCTCCTGATCCTCTGAGTTATAATGCTACGTCTGGCAGTGAGATTCTCCAAGATCCATTCTTTTAATGCCTCCAAAATAGGTTCCTTCCTATTTGAGCTTTCTTGTGTGGGTTCTCTTCCTTCAAGTCCGAAATGAAGAGAGAAAACACAAAACAAAGTGAGGACCTCGGTACTCTCCCACACTCCTTCGCTCCCTCACTGTCACAGTGTAAGGTTGTAAAGTCACAACCTTACACTGTGACTGCCCTTCCAAGGTCCTTTCTTCTTTGAAACCCACCCATTAAAAAGCTCTCCAAGTAAAGAAGAAAATGGAGCCACTGGAGGATGAAACTTTTCACTAGACTTGTGATCAGTTTCCAAGTTGCTTATAACCATGTCAACCTGAATCAAAATTGTACTTAGTAAGAACACAGCAAATAAATGAAAGGTGCATCTAATGAGCTGCTTCTCTCAGATATTTCATATAAAATGTCAACAGTGATTGTCAAGAGTTTCACCCATGGTTGATGAGGCTAACTTGATCTCTCTGTAGGCTCTAATATAACAAGACTGCTAAGTTTTTAAAGGGAAAAAAAATTGCCATTGGATAAATGTGAATATGTTGAGCTTAAAGCTAAATAGGCCTAACGAAAAATAAGAATACTAGACCATGCGCAGCAACAAAGACCCAAGGAATGCAGCAATAAATAAATTAGTTAATTTTAAAAAAAGAATACTAGACCAATACTATTTATTCATTCAGAACATTCTGACCAGGAGCCTACAAAAGGTAATGTATTATGCTACACATTGTGGAATGATGCCGGTATGAATACTTCTAGAAAACAGCTGACATCATAGGTCAAACAAGGGCAGAAATGATTAAATCAACTTATCAGCCACTTTCCAGTTTTCTTATCACTTGGGGAATAAAGTGTGACTGCAGGAAGCATTGGCCATAAATACTCCCCAGTGGTTCCAGCCTGTGCACATTAAGTAGGGTCTGGTCTGGCTCGGATTGAAAGTAAAATTAAACATTTTACAAGAATTTTGATATTCCAGAAAGCAGATCACCATGCTCACATAGGAGCCCACCCAAAGAAGAGAAAGAATTTTTCAAAATAAATCACTGACAGAGAAGGCCTAGAAAAAATGTTTCAAGAGTTCATTTTAATAAAGTGCTTTGATGTAATTTTAAGTCATAATTAAAATATCAGTGCCTGGGATTTACAAGAGGCTGTGTGTATCCCAGTGGTTCACGACTAGCAGGGTATTTTAGACCCATCACTGTCCCTTAGCAAGTTTTATTCTCAAAGGAAATGACTTCAGGATTCATGGCTATAACAGTGGGACATGAAAAATTCCTCTTTCCACATATTCTGCCTTGCTTAGGGTTAGAAGTCAAAGAAAGCAGCTAAGCAGAGAAATCTGGAAGCAAACCAATTGTCAAATACTGAAAGCTAGTAATGTCTCATTACATTGGTAAAAATGATTCATTCCACTGGTATCTTTGGTACCAAGTATGTGCCAGGCACTGTGCTGCTGCTGGATAAACACCAGTGAAGAAAGTAAATATATCCTCTGCCTTAAGGGAGCTTACACTCTAATGGTGGAGATAGATGACATCAAGCAAAGAAGTCCACCAAAGTGCTAATCAGTGCTTAGGGCAAAATTCACAATGGCAAAGATAATTAATAATCAGGGAACCATGATGAATAATAATGGGGAGCACTTCCCTGGTGGCGCAGTGGTTAAGAATCCGCCTGCCAATGCAGGAGACATGGGTTCAAGCCCTGGTCCAGGAAGATCCCACATGCCGCGGAGCAACTAAGC
This sequence comes from Kogia breviceps, assembly GCF_026419965.1. Classification (NCBI taxonomy): domain Eukaryota; kingdom Metazoa; phylum Chordata; class Mammalia; order Artiodactyla; family Physeteridae; genus Kogia; species Kogia breviceps. Next base: position 72,992,825 of record NC_081311.1, on the reverse strand, counting down.
CCGTGCACCACAACTACAGAGCCTGTGCTCTAGAGCCTGTGAGCCACAACTACTGAAGCCTGCATGGCTAGAGCCGGTGCTCTGCAACAAGAGAAGCCACCGCATTGAGAAGCCCGTGCACCTCAATGAAGAGTAGCCCCTGCTCGCCACAACTAGAGAAAGCCCGCGCACAGCAAAGACAACCCAACACAGCCAAAAATTAATTAATTAATTTAAAAAAAATAATGGGGAAATTACAAGGGTCCTTCTTAGGATGACCAAAGAGGAGGTGACATTGTGATAGGTCACCTCTATCCAACAGTCAAAGGACTCAATTCCACAACACTGAAAAAGATGCACAGGTAGAGAGCACTGCTTTATCTTAAATCAAATGTTCATAAGGGTGGCTGTGAAAAAGAAAAAATATCAAGCGTTTTGTGCTGAAATAGGAAGGAAAACTCCTTCTAACACAATTTCATATGACTAAAGGGACAGGTATTGAGAACCAAGACCTATTCTGGTAAACCTCATTTCCCCTTCATAGTCTTACCAGTGTCACAGATGAGGAGACTCAGGATCAGAATGGAGCAGGTAATTTGCCCAAGACCATGCCCAGCTGGCAGACTGAAAGCCCGGAGAAGCTCTATTCCAAAGCCCTTTCCACTGCCTGCATTTGCCTAAGGTCTGCAAAGGTCACAGCAGTGTAAGAACTGCATTATCCACCACCCCCTTTCTTTTTTTTTTTTAGAAGAAAATTCTCCTTTGTGACCACCTTCAGGAACAGCTAAATGTACATGTCTGGTGTGTTGGTGTCTGGTAGGGATGGGTAGAAATGGTGAGAAACAATTGTTAAAGCACCACATTTATTTTATCTATAGAACTAAGTTTCTACATTCTTTCAAAATATTAGGGACTTGGGCTTCCCTGGTGGCGCAGTGGTTGAGAATCCGCCTGCCGATGCAGGGGACACGGGTTCGTGCCCTGGTCCGGGAAGATCCCACATGCCGCGGAGCGGCTGGGCCCGTGAGCCATGGCCGCTGAGCCTGCGCGTCCGGAGCCTGTGCTTCGCAACGGGAGAGGCCACAACAGTGAGAGGCCCGCGTACCGCAAAAAAAAAAAAAAAAAAACCAAAAAAAAAAAAAAAAAAGCTACCCTAGAAGAGAGCTACAGAGCAGTGGGGAGACCACAAGCTTAGCATCAGCAGAGCTGTTTCCAGCCCCCATTTTGCCTCTGGGGAAGGGCCCCAAGGCTGCAAGCAATACTCAGGCGGCTTACTCTTACCGGTACCCTTTGTACTGGTGGAACTTTGTGCCATATGTATTTATTACCTCTTCAGAAAGCTTAATTCAATTTTTTTTTTTAAAAAACACAAGTAAAATAAAAGAGTAACTGAAACTCTGGGCAAGTCATTACCTTTTTTTTTTTTTTTTTAATTTTTTTTTTTTTCGTGGCACACGGGCCCCCCACCGCCGCGGCCCGCCCCCCGCCGCGGAGCACAGGCCCCGGACGCACAGGCCCAGCGGACCCAGCCGCCCCGCGGAACGCGGGACCCCCCCCCAGACCCGGGCACGAACCCGCGCCCCCCCGCACCGGCAGGCGGACCCCCAACCACGGCGCCACCAGGGAAGACTCATTTTTCTCATGTATACAACTTGCCTCTCAGGATTGCTGTGGGGAATCACATAAAACTTGACACGTGAAAGTACTTTGTAAGTTGTAAAACACAGAACAATAATAAAAGAAAAAAAAGTTTTTAATAAGAAACGAGAGAGAAATGCACTCTGTAAAGAAGAACAATTAAGTCCTGGGGGTACACACGGAACAAGCATTAGAGACCACCCTCCCCAGCACCCAGCAGAGGGGACCACTTCAGAGCCAAGCTTGGGAACCAGAGAATCATCACACTGGCTAGTGTGTAACCCCAAGCAAGTTGTACCTCGCCTCTCTGTGCCTCCAAACCCATCTCGTCCTAAGGATAAGAATAATACCATGTCTCAAGGAGTTCGTGAAGCCTAAAAGGCATCATCTGTTTGCCTGGCAAAGTCATGGAACCTACCGAATCTTAATAAACGTTGCCTAATTAATCTGAGCAGCCAAAGTACCTCAGCACCACGCCATCCTAGAGGCCGCCGCAGCCAAACCTAACCCTAAAGCCTGGGGCAAGAAGGAAATCGTGAGAGAACTTACTTCACGTTGCCGGAGGCTTCTGTTGTAGTCATCAAATAATTTACGTAAAATGCACTTACTTCTTCTGTCTTCAAATAAAATGGCTCGTGGGAGCCTCTATCAAAAGGCTTTGAAAAACAGCGAGCTCCCATTTCCCAGAAGATAACACGCTCGCGTGAGGAGGACCGCTGCTGCTGCTGCTCCGGACTCCGTCTGAGCGCATGCTCTCTGGTAGGAGCACTGCAAACTGGGTTCTTTAAATACCGAGGAATAGGCAGGGGTTCTCACACCCCATCATCAGGATCACCTGGGGCTCTTGTTAAAAATCCGGATTCCCACCCCTACCACAGAACGCCTGAATCTGAATCTCCTCCAGGGGGCGCCCTGAGAATGCGTACCCCAAATGGGGCTTCTGATTGGGCCTGTTTGGAATACACTGCACGCCCGGTAGACTACTAGTGACAAGTCAGTACTTGGTTACCCCTTTCCCCTCCCCTCCAACCCCTAGTCTCAAGGCCTGTGAAACCGTTCTCTTCAGCTTCCTAGAATAAACCTTAATGACAGGAAGACGATTTTCACCTGAAGACTACCAATGGCTTGAATACAAATTGGTTTCTGGAAACAGCTTTTAATTATGCAAGCCAATGTGCAAACCTGCCTCCAATGCCTGTAGGCATTTTGATCATTTGCAGCTGATCCAAAGGATAAAAGGGCCCAGCCCCAGCCTTGCTGGGAAGCACTGGATGGCTTCCCCATCTCACCCTTGGCTCACTTCCCAGCCTTCTTTCTTTCTACCATGTTCTCTGCTGCCTCTGGGCTGGGAAATCAAGTTTTTTTTCCCCCTTCATCATAAAAGCCCTTCCTGCAGATGGTGAAGAACACAGAAAATCTTACCTTCGCCTCCCTCCTTGCTGAAGGCGTAAGGAGAATAAAGAAAAGCAAGGTTGCAATATCTAACGAGCTGAGTGAGAGGTGCCCCTGGCCCAGACCCAATGCCCTGGGTGAGATATGAAAGAATAGCAAGCCCCAACACAGAGGCTAACAAAGTACCTCAGGGCACAAGCTCTGCTGTCCATCCAGAAAACTTGTCCTTCTGAAAATTTATATGATACGACCCCTTGGCAAAAGTAAACATCAAAAAAACAGTTTTTAGATATTAACAGACCAATTACATGTAGAGTTTATATGTTTCAAATTCTCTGAATTCATACCTGACCCAAAAGTCTTAGTCCCTTTTCCATTTTGCAATTTTGTCTTAAATATTTTTTCAAAGTTTGATTCACAGAGTAGCTCAACTCATGATATCGACACATCTGAGCACTATGTTTCAGCAGCAAACCAGCCATTATTTTCTACAAAATCCATTATTTCAAAAATAAAAGTAGTTATAGCCCTTTGATGAATACAGCCAAGTTTCATCTATTCAGGGGCAAATCATGCCTGTGAATAATCAGGGACTTCTTATCAGTTTCTTTTCTTTGTGTATCAGCTATAAAAGTGTTATTTTTCTTCTTTATAGAAGACCTTCAGTGTGTCTATATCTCGAGTTCTAGTGATTCTATGAGTCAAGTCACAGTATATTAAGAATGAATGGTATCATATTGCAAATAACTTATTAAGCTATCTAGTACAGAGACTTCCAGCATATAAAGGAATATATTAGACATTATACAAGGTAAAAAACTAACGTGTCCAAAGCAAAGAAGTACTCTCCTAATTAGCCATTAGCTACTTAGCTTTCTGATTAGAGAAGACTCAGAAAAAAAGCATACTTGTACTAAGCATCCTAGAGTTTCAATAGAGCCTGAAGTTCTGAGCAGAGGTTGAAACCTGAGCACAAAAAATAATTAGCAAATTTATGACAGGTCTGATTACAGTTCATTTGTAATCAGGATGAGCTAACTTTGCAAGATCTCTAACTAACTTTGCAAGATAGTTAAAATTAGAGATTAATGTAAAATGGTGGCAGCATCATTGGATAATGATGTGGAATAGAGCACCCAAGTCACTTTCAACATGTCACATTTAAACCATTATTCACGGTTTCTTGCAAGCCATGCAGGGCCGAATCTGGAATCACTTTTTTCCTTTGTAATGTAATTGATCAAAGCTGTGAGAAGGGCTGCCTTAATATGAAGATTGTCCTACCCCAAAAAGTAATTACCAAAACACCACTATTTCCTAAATTACTTCCAAAACATCACCATTTCCTGATTGCAGCACATAATGAACGCTACCAAAATACCTACTTTGCTTCCAAATTAGAATGGCAGCAGACATAACTTCAGGAATAATTTAAAGTCAGTGAAAAAAAAAAAAAAAGACCAGGTAACATTGCTACCATCAAGAAACTAAAAATAGCTTGGCCAGAGAAGGTTTTTTTCACTTTGAACACAGTTTGATTAATCAGGGCACTAAGAAAATGTCAGCTCCATAGGGAATTGGGGAAAGTGTGCAGTTTTCTGAAGTAAACCACATGGCTAAAAAATCAATGCAAGTCCTTGCAGCTGAGCCCAGCTGAAGGCCATTGTCCTGATGTGGGTTTCAGGAGTCCCTGCCTGCCTCAACCCACTAGCTCCCTCACTGGGCCAGGTGTTTCCAATTTTATGCTTAGTTTAAATGCCCAAGCTGGGGTTGCTTCCTGCTGACAGGGGCCACAGAATGGCTCTGACACAAAGAGACCGCTAAGGCTCTATAGCAAGATGCACGTTTTGTAAGCAATGCATGCTGTTTGGTCAGATTTCTGCTTGGATCATGGGCTCCTTGCTGTCTCACCCCTTCACGAGATTCAAACTTTTCAGCTCCTCTGCCCTATGTCCCACAACTGCTGTTTGTTTAAATCTTTGATACTTTACTTTCCACCCTAGACCCAGGTTTTGGATTTCTGCCCACTGTCTGGCTTTAGCCTACCTGAGCCTCCACTCTAAATTGCTGAGTTCCAGATCCTCTGGTCCAGCATAACCTAAAGCTCCTAAGTATTCATCCAGTTCAACTAGATGACTGGGATTCCTAATCCCATCCACTGGTTGAAATTTTCTCATCTGTTAAATGGAGACAATAATGACCATTTTATATATCCTTATAAGACTTCATAAGGATGAATTGAGTTAAAGGATAATCTTTTTTTTTTTTTTTTTTTTTTTTTTTGCGGTACATGAGCCTCTCACTGTTGTGGCCTCTCCCGTTGCAGAGCACAGGCTCCGGATGCACAGGCTAAGCGGCCATGGCTCACGAGCCCAGCTGCTCCGTGGCATGTGGGATCTTCCCAGACCGGGGCACGAACCCGCGTCCCCTGCATCAGCAGGCGGACTCCCAACCACTGCGCCACCAGGGAAGCCCAAGGATAATCTTTTTAAAGGTTAAAATGATGATTCTTTCATGAACATAAAATGAATGTGTTTCAAAGATTTTACAGAAGTCATTCAAATAATGAAAGAACCAATAAGATATTATAATCAGATCAAAGAACAGATACATACATAAGCAATCTGGAATGCGGAAATGAATTAATAGATACTAAACTGGCCTCTTCCACAAGGAAGATGGGTAGTGTCAACTGAGTCTCCATAAGACAAAATTTATTTGCCTTACTATCAGTTTTCTGCAACCTATGTTAAAAATAACAAAAGATACACACCTCTGGAGAATTAGTAACTTGGAAGAAAGAATACAGTAGACTTCACCTAACATTCCATTGAAAAGACAGCTAGTCATCTTTATTTCGTCCATTGCAAAGTTTTTGACAACTCTGCCTGGTATACACGTACGTAAATTTGTGCAAAAGACCTTTGTGAATGAAAACATTTATTAAAAGTAATTTCTCAGAGACGTATATTTTTCTAATGGTAAAAGATGTGGTCATATACTCTTTTCATCACCACCACTAGAAAAAAATTGTTGTAGCATTAAATGAGACAGTGCAGAGGGCCTACCAGGGCTTAACAAATGGCAGCTATTTAATAACAACAAACTTGTATATGTGCAACCACATGTATAAACATACACTGGGCTGTTCAAAAGGTTTACACAACTTTGGCCCGGCCTTTTCTTGTATTAAGTTAGAGGGTTGCTGTGGAACTCCTGTGTCCACGAGGCAGTAAAACATCCAGTTCCTTCTGGCCTTCCCCTCTCTTTCTCCCACATCTACCATCTGGGTTATCTCTAGGTCTACCAACTGCCTGCCCTAGGCATGGTGGTATAACCAAGGGGCTACAAACTTCTATGACAAGAATCTCCTAGGCTAACTAACATCCTGTCTCCAAGGAAAGGTCTTGGGAATCTTAAGTATTCCAAGTAATTTTAATGATCAGGCAAGTTGGAGAAACACTAGAAGGGGCAACACCTTCGTGCCTGGCAAAGAAGAGAGTGGTCCGCAGAAGAGAACCAATCATAAAAGCTCCTGGCTGAGTAAAGCCCTATGTTTAACCAAGGCAAACAAACAAACAAAACTGAGACTGGGGTCAAGTGAAATTCTATTCATCTCAAACTCTTGAGAGGGCACACTCTCAAGGCTGAACGGGAGAATCACCCCAAAATATAAACAGTCCATGATCCTACAGCTCACATGATGAACTGAAACCATAAAGTGAGGTGCTTTGCAATGTAATTGGACACTACAAGCTGAATCAATAATAAAGCACACATTGTCCTTTGTCAGTTTTTATTTATTGAAATCATTGTGATATTCAACACCAAAACATAATTTAGACACGTTATTTTCCCTCTAATAATTTCATTTGACATTGATTTCTTTTTAGAAACCTCACCCCAAAGAACAATTCTTTAAGGGAAACTGCAGGAGGAACTGGTTAAGTCTAAAAAGTAAGCAGAAGTTTCCCATTTTGAGCAAAAATCTCAGAGGATGTATTATAAATAAAAACATCCATCTTGAAAAGAGACACGATTTTATCGTTTTCACTCCCAGAAACCATGTAAAACTTTCAAGTCACATTCCCAGTATTAATAACCACAGTTATCCTTCAGCAAGTCAGAAAATCCATGTAAATACTGTTTATTGATAGAACTGCAAGGACGTGAGGGAAGGTCACTACACATTCCTTCAATAACAGAAGCAAGAAGGCTTGAAGAGACTGGTGCCTTTTTAAAGAAAGAGACCATGATGTTAAAAGAACTCAGTATTAGGCATCTTTGGAAAGAGATGCTAAATGCTTTCTGAAAACCTACTGTGTGCACAGAACTGCACTGTTTGCCAACATTCGAGACATGGGTTCTGCCCCTGGTAGTTGCAAACCTTTTGGAGGGGAAGCATATTAGACTTTGTCAACTATCAGAGCCAAGAAAAAGGGATGTTTCCCCGTTTACTACCTGTTTTGGTTCTATTTGTGTCAACTCTGTGAATCTGGACACTCAATTTAACTTCCTTGAGCCCCACGTGCCACATGAGAGAACAGGATGCCTCCATCATCTGTGTTTCCGCAGGGAGAAAAGGGGATAAGGCATCTTGTAAATGACGAAGCCCCTCCAGAAGCCTCATGACTGTCAGTTCCATTATTCTACACAGACGTGACCTCCATAACATTATTTGTATAAAAAGGAGCTGGGGGTTTTCCTGGTGGCGCAGTGGTTGAGAGTCCGCCTGCCGATGCAGGGGACGCGGGTTCTTGCCCCGGTCTGGGAAGATCCCACATGCCGCGGAGCGGCTGGGCCCGTGAGCCATGGCCGCTGAGCCTGCGCGTCCGGAGCCTGTGCTCCGCAATGGGAGAGGCCACAACTGTGAGAGACCCGCATACCACAAAAAAAAAAAAAAAAAAAAAAAAAAAAAAAAAAAAAAAAAAATATATATATATATATATATATATATATATATATATATATAATAAAAATTTTTTAAAAAGGAGCTGGGCCAGACTGCCTGGTGCTGGATCAAGGAAAACCAGGCCCTACTGATCAAGCCACTTCACAGATTGTAAAGAAAGGATATTTGAATCTTACGGATAACCTATCTGATCTAGCCCAGGTTATATGGCATTTGTCAGAAACTGACTCCTCGTGACAATATGAAGCAACAAGTCATACATGAAAGAATTCCCAATCCTAATGGTATTTTTTCACTTGTAAACCTTCCTTGTTAACTGACTCCTGGCAGTGAAATCAAATATACTCATCTTTCTACACAGAGTAACAGGGAAATGAGAAGGGCTTTGGAAACTCAGTTTCCTCACTATGCAATAGACGCACTTAATCCATTGTTCTCAGAGGACTATAAGGTAGGTTTCCCCAGTATGATTTTATCAATGTTATTGGAACAGTAAAATCAGCAGCAACTTTAAAGACAGAATCCATCTCAGTTGAGGCAACTATAATATGTAACAGATTCCTGATACCCTGATTCTGTACATTTGAATCCCTTTTAGTGTGCATTCCATCACACATTCTCTGAATTTTGCAGTGACTCATAAAAATGTCAGTAGTGATTATTCTAGGCCATTGTGATAAAACAGCTCTTTCATATAATATGCTTGCCCATAAAGAATTTGAAACAAAAAAGGCATTGTTTTAAGAATACATCAGAATCTTTCTAAGGAGGCTGTTAGGAGACAGCTAACCAGCTTTCCCCAATGAAAAATTAATATTTTCTTCAACAGATTTCCAAAGAAATTATGTCAATGCAGTGGGAAAGGAATGAGAGACCTACAGTGGAGTATTTAGAAAAAGACTAATATGAAGAAATAAAGAACATAGATTGGTAGGGTGTTATTTGTTGGTTTTGCTCTTTTTTTTTCTTTTTGGCTGCGTTGGCTCTTTGTTGCTGCACGCAGGCTTTCTCTAGTTGCGGCGAGCGGGGGCTACTCTTCGTTGGGGTGCGCGGGCTTCTCATTGCAGTGGCTTCTCTTGTTGTGGAGCACGGGCTCTAGGCACACGGGCTTCAGTAGTTGTGGCTCGCACGGTCTAGAGCGCAGGCTCAGTAGTTGTGGCGCATGGGCTTAGTTACTCCGTGATGTGGGATCTTCCAGGAAATCAAACCCGTGTCCCCTGCACTGACAGGCAGATTCTTAACTACTGCACCACCAGCTAAGCCCAGGTTCTGTTCTTGTTTTTTAAAAAATACATTCTCGGGAGAAAATGCAAAGCAGACAATTAGTGAGTCTCCTTTCCACACCAAGCTCCAAATCCCACCCTAGGGATAAGTACTAAATATTTTGGCATCTCTCCATAAATTCTTGCCTGAATAGAGATATATGCATAAGTGTTCATCTCATACATGTGTATTTATATACATATAATATATCCATATCTTGTGGCTTTTTCCACTTAAATATAGATATTAAAGACCTTTTACATAAAGTGCTAGAGAGTGAATTATATTTTTTAAATGTCACAGAAAACAAATGTATTTAACTTCTACATGAGGGGCTCTCAGCTCTGACTGAAAGCTAGAATCACCTGAAGATCATTTTAAAAATACTGATGTTAGAAACCTTCCCCAGATCAGGAATCTGCATTTTTAAAAGCTCTCCAGGTAAGTCTAACATTTATCCAGTGCTTGAGTGGTAAGACTATAAACACTGAATTTCTTCAACGTGCTTCACAGAATCATTGCACACCATGCCACCATATGCAGGGAGAGGTCTTTTGTTTTTAGTAATCCATATTCATTGCAGACAAGTTAAGAATACAAAAGAGAAAGAGAAGTTCAGAAACACCCACACCCAAATCAGTTCTTAATAAATACCACTTCATAGCCAACAAAGTAAAAATAGTATATAAACCTCCCTAAGAATAAGAACCTTGGGAAAGTCAGATTTTTTTAAGGAGATGTTATTAAGAGAAAAGACTCTCCTCTCCTGAATTAAAAGTCCTCCTCAATTCAAGCAGAATGTCCTCTGGAATTCATTCCAAAGAGCATTTATAGAGCTGCTCCTGCACGCTACATACTAAGGGCACACAGAAAGGAGATAGTCCCTCACTGCAGAGGTCACTGACCAGCGCAGTGCTTGTCAAAGTGTAATTTTTGCCTGCTACACCCTGTCTATAAATGCAATCTAAATGGCTGCTCAATATCTAAGCTTTGCAGGGGAGAGCTGCCCTGATTGAGGAGGCAAAAAAAGACCAGAGCAAGATTCCTACAGGTCTACCCTATAAGCACCAGCCAGTCACCCCAAGAACCCCTAACTATACCAAAGAGCACAGCACAGCACCAGTAAACCAATGGTCATCAGACAAAACTTCAGATTAAACTGCAGTCTACAGCAGTACTTTCCAAGGCGGGCATGGGCAAAATGATCCACAGGGACACAAGAAGAAAATATTGAAACTATACATTAATTTTTATAGACTCTAAAAGAGCCTATTTGTGAATTTTATAATGTAAATAATTCATCAGTAGAATAGTTCATTCATACAATCTATAATTACACACATTATGTTGAAATGTATGAAACTACCATTTTTGTAAATAAAAACTGATGGAACATCAGCATTTTATATGGTTCACCCTAATACATATAATTAGAAATTGTGTGCAATTTCCTACGGTTCAACTTGTATATCAGGGCTGCTCAACCTCGGCACTGTTGACGTTTGAGGCCACACAACTCTTTGTTTGGGGGGGGAATGTCCTATGCATTAATATGTTTAGCAGCACCCCTGGCCTCTACCCACTAGATATCAATAATACATCCCCCTCCCTGCTGGTAATAAACAAAATGTCTCCAGACACTGTTAATTGTTCCCCAGGGAGACAAAAGCATCCCCTTTGAGAATCACTGCTATATACTGAGTGCATGGGCTGGTTTTTTTTATTCATGGACTGAATGATTAAAATCGTGTGGACACCCAGGCCTGGAGAACAGGGATGGTTGCCACTAACATTTATAATCATGCCAAGATGCTAACCCAATATGGACATTTTCATGAGTTTCACATCTGAGCCATCTGTGAAAGATAAGACAGGTCCATCAATACCACGAATGCCGTGATCTACCAGCACACCGAGGACGCTCACGAGGGCACCACGCTACCCACGGCAGGCAAAGACCCATTCACAGCAGAATGCAGAAGCAGCTGCTCTCCCAAGCTAAACCGGGGGTAGACAACAAGGGTGAAAGAAAACATGTCTGTGAAGCATGGAAAACAACAATCTCAGAGAGGCTGGCCCAGCATGCAGTCATCAGGCCTGCTATACTCTTCTCCAGCAAAGGCTTTCGGAAGCCTCTGAACACCAGATCACAGAATGTTCTCAAATGCCTAGTCACAGACATGAGGAGAGTGCAGTCAGGAGCCAAACGACTGTCTTCCCAGATGCACAGGGTGGAAGAGATTCTCAGTCGCAAACAGATCTTCCACGCACCATCCCCGCAAATTGATGGAGTCTTCATCAATATCCTTTATTTTTGAAAATTAAGATGGGTGATATATGGGCTCCTGTGCACACCCTCCAGGGTAGGTACCTATATATATATATATATATATATATATATATATACACATACAGTGCTGAGGTCACGTCCCTCCTATCCAAAGCAAAAATGGCAAAGTTCAAACACATGCTCACGTGATCTGAAAGCACATTCATTCTTAAAGGAAAGAAACAAACATGCCTTAAAACCATTCATTGGGGCTTCCCTGGTGGCACAGTGGTTGGGAGTCCGCCTGCCGATGCAGGGGACACGGGTTCGTGCCCCGGTCCGGGAAGATCCCACATGCCGCGGAGCGGCTGGGCCCGTGAGCCATGGCCGCTGAGCCTGCGCGTCCGGAGCCTGTGCTCCACAACGGGAGAGGCCACAGCAGTGACAGGCCCGCGTACCACAAAAAAAAAAAACCAAACCAAAACAAACAAACAAAAAACCATTCGTTGAACAGCTTTTAATCATGAATCAGCTCGCCCTGGTTCCCATGAAGCACTGGGCTATATCAGATGTGACAATATAGCTATTAGACACCATCACCATCTACACACAGACAGCAGCTCTGTTACATTTTAAACAATTTACAAGTACATAAGGATACATGACAGACATTTTTGAAGTCGTTACTTAAAAGCCTCAGAATTCACTTTCTTTCTCAGGCTTTAATATTTTGGGATATGAGTAGGAGGAAGTGTGGGGTGGAGGGAATTCTCAAAAGGAACTGAATCAAAGCTGGCATTAAATAGGAGATGGGATTCCCCGCAGCCCACCTCCTGCTCTGAAGGGGAAGAAAATAAAAGTTGAGTCACAAGGAAGCCTGCCCCTGGCCTAACCCCCTGGAGCAGAACCACCTTTGCCAGAGCCCTGCCATCTAGCCCCCCATCCCTGAGACAGAAGCCAACCTCAGTGGCCAGAGAGTAGCTTCTGTTGGGGGCATCTGTGGAAGACGATGACCTCAAAGGAGATGTAAGGATCTTCTTATTCAAGTCAGATCATAAAAGAAAGTTCATAAAAAGCCATAAAAATATTGTTTTGTTCTTTTGAAAAAATTTTTTAGCTTCCATAGTTCCACTTCTTTAAGCAGGATTAAGACTGTTCTATATAAGTGAATAATCAAGAAACTGAACTGTAATTATAATTAACTTGAACTAGGACTTACTGTGGGCCAGGTACTATTATAAATACTTTATGTATGTAAACTACGTTAATCCTCAATTTCTTTAATTCTCACCCCCCAAAAAACAACAAAAAAACCCAAAACCAACCCTATGAAAAAGGTACAGTCTTTATCCCCATTTTATAGATAAGAAAA